>NC_081849.1:79969953-81424953 GCF_963259705.1 Myotis daubentonii | reverse complement strand
CAAAAAGTCATTTCTGTAGGTTCCCAGCATTTCTGATGCTGCGTTTTTGCTAGCTGTTGTCATAGTCCCCTTGGAAAGTCCATCTGTCAAATTACCTTTAACCAACAGGAGTGCTGCTGCACGAGGTAGACAAAGTGCTCCTCAAGGCGCCCCCTCTCGGAATGAGCAGGAAAGGTGGCTCCTAGAGTAAGCTTGATTGTAAGAAAAAGTGCACTCTGAGTTCTGGCATGAACTCAGTCTTTATCATAACGGGAATCCGTAGGCACTAGATGCTGCCTGATCTCTAATGACAATATGTGCAACTGTTAAGTTTAAGAGCACTTCACAGCCACCACTTCTTTCAGGGGTGTAACGGGGTCCCTTCTGAAGCCACCCTGCGCTTAGCTCTTCCTTAGTGAGTCAGAAGTAACAGAGTGGCTGAAGGGTAAAGCGATTTGCCATAGGCTCATGTGAGCAATTCAAAGTTCTTTAACCCCTTCATTCTGTGGGGTTGTTTTCCCACCAAAGAAGGTTCTGAATTATTTTACAGCAACTGAATATCTCACGAGGTATAGGAGAATGAGAACCAGTCCCACCTTCCCTGACAAAGCTCTACAAGGAAAATAAATACAGCCCTAACCGGTTTGGCTCAGTGGATAGAACGTCGGCCTGCGGACTGAAGGGTCCCAGGTTCGATTCTGGTCAAGGGCATGTACCTTGGTTGCGGGCACATCCCCAGTGGGAAGTGTGCAGGAGGCAGCTGACCTGATGTTTCTCTCTCATCGATGTTTCTGACTCTCTATCCCTCTTTTTTCCTCTCTGTAAAAAATCAATAAAATATATATACTTTTTAAAAATACAATCTTCCTGTCAAATTTTAAAAAGTCTTCATTGGCTATTTTGTTAGGGTTTCCATCTCAGAAAAATGATAAATACATCCAGCTAATATAATGCAAATCACAGTTAATGCTGTAGATTTTCCAAGAAGCATGATTCACCATGAATCATAATGAAGAGAAAAGAAAGAAAAACAAAGGAGGAAAAAAAACAAACCACTAGGTTGAGCTGTATTTACATATTCATTCAACACCTCGGTTATTTAAGCTTTTCTAAATCTCCCTGTAGTCATACCCCCTAAAAGCTTGATTCTATATTCAAAACAAAAAGTGAAAGTGGAAAATAGTTCCAAAAAGGTTTGTTAAATTTTCCTTTTCACACTAACCAAGAGACAAATGGACCACGTCACTATAGGACCTCAATTGAGCTCCGCTGAAATTTACATATATTTTCATTAAAAGGCAAAAATCTTATTTGGTCCACTTGCAAACTAAGAATCCCATAATCTTGGTTTTTAAATTTGGGAAATAAGGGCATATTACCACATAGTTAAATCGCTAGCCTAGCTCCTCTAGGAAATCATTCCAGGAATTAAATGACATACTGATGATGCATATTAATAAATTTTAATAAAAATGCAAGCTTTTGATTGTACTGAGCTGGGAAAAAATAAGATCATGAAAATGGCTGTCAATAATACAAGATAATTAAATCAACTCTTCCCTCTACTATTTAATATGCCGCTTTGGAATTTCAGGAGTATTCAATTTACGTGTGTATTTGTTTACACACCCACAATATACATTCTCCCATATACTTTGTGCCAAAAATGACAGTTTAGGATTACCAAATCAGAAGGTATGCGGATTGTATACTACCAACTTTGAAATGTGTTTAAGCAAGGTAAGTAGAATGGTTCATTGTAAGTACGATAGACCACAAGCCCAGAAACTATCCAAAGTATGTATACAGAAGTAATTAAGAGCACACCTCATGACCACAGGGAATATATATATATATATATATATATATATATATATATATATATATATTTATATATATATATCTACACTAATCAAAGAGAAAAATGGTAATTGGCATACGACGCTACCCTTTTCATTGGCTAATCAGGGCTATATGCAAATTAACTGCCAACTAAGATTGGCAGTTAACTGCCAACTAAGATTGGCAGTTAACTGCCAACAAGATGGCGGTTAATTTGCATATGTAGGCACAATGCAGGGAGGCGAAAGGGAAAGCAGGAAGAAGCCCCCTGCCACTGACAGTGATTGGAAACCCAGGGGGGAGCTAAGAGCTGGGGGGCAGGGCAAAGGCGGCCCTGGGGCCGCCTTTGCCCTGCCCCCCAGCCATGATCAGAGAATCAGGTACCTTTTCCGCCCTGTCCAGTGATAGCAGGAAGTAGGGGTGGAGCCAGCGATGGGAGCTGGGCACGGTCGAAGCTGGCAGTCCCAGGAGTTAGGGGTCCCTTGCCTGGGCCTAAAGCGAAGCCCACGATCGCGGGGCCGCAGCAGCTGCGGGTCCCCGCTGCCCGGGCCGAACGCCTCAGCCAGAGGCTTCCTGCAGGGGCAGGGGCGGAGCCCGCGCGATCGCGGTGCCCCCCGCTGCCACTGCAGGTCCCCGCTGCCCGGGCCAGACGCCTAGGCCAGAGGCGTTAGGCCTGGGCAGGGGCGGAGTCTGCAACCGCGGGGAGCTGGGGGTCCCCTGCCCAGGCCTGACACCTCTGCCGGAGGCCTCAGGCCTGGTCAAGGGGCCGATCTGGTGATTGGTGATCGGAGGGTGATGAGGGTCAACTCCTCTGGCTGAGGCATCAGGCCTGGGCAGGGGGTTAGGGGTCCCCTGCCCAGGCCTGATGCCTGGGCCAGAGGCATCAGGCCTGGGTGGGGGGTGGAGCCGGGGATTGGGGGGATATGATGGTCCCCTTGCCCAGGCCTGAAGCCTGGGTCAGAAGCGTCAGGCTTGGGCGGGGGGTGGAGCAAGTGATCAGAGGGAGATGGGGGTCCCCTGCCCAGGCATGATTCCTGGGCCAGAGGCCTCAGGCCTGGGCGGGGGCCAGAGCCAGTGATCGGGGGGAGATGGGGGTCTACACCTCTGGCCGAGGCATCAGGCCTGGGCAAGGGGCAGAGCCTGCAATCGGAGGGGTCTGGGGGTCCCCTGCCCAGGCCTGATGCCTGGGCCAGAGGCATCAGGCCTGGGCTGGGGGCAGAACCAGTGATGGGGGGAAATGAGGGTCCCCTGTCAGAGGAGTCAGGCATGGGCAAGGGGCCGATCCTGCGATTGGAGGGTGATGGGGATCAACGCCTGAGGGCTCCCAGTATGTGAGAGGGGGCAGGCTGGGCTGAGGGACACTCTCCCCCAACACACACCCAGTGCACGAATTTCGTGCACCGGGCCCCTAGTATATATATATATATATATACATATATATAAAATTAGAAAAAAAGTCTGAAGATGTGAAAACAGGTTGAGAATAAAAGGAATTTGGAGGCGGGAGAATCCAGGTGGGCTGAATCCATTCCAGAGTCTCTCTAAAGCTGTGGTCCTCAACCTTGATGTACATCCAAATTACCTTGCTTTCCATTTATTTAGATTTTAATATAACCCTTAGCATTAGCATTTATTAACTCTCCAGGTGATTCTATGAGCATCCAAAGTTGACAACAGCTGCTCCAATAGATGTCAACTGTGAACTACCTAATAAGGTTGGAAGGGATAGATAGAAGATAGAGTCAAGGAAAGGATTGGGAAGGACAAAGTCAGACACTGTAATTTGATAAGAACGTACTGCTGCCAAAAACCTAGACACCTGGCATCCCAGTCAAAGCTTCCCGTGAGGGTATCTACTTGGTGAGGCTCCAGCTCAGAGCATGGCCTTCAGTTTGATACATGAAGAATATCCGTTGTCAGATAATTCAGCTCTCAGACCTGTATCAAAAACTTAACTCACAAAATAGTGAAGTATGACTCAGGATGCCAAAGTATGTCTTTACAATATGGAACATAGCAGCCTGGTGGATCTGGCATCATATGACATTGGGGCAAAGCTACATCGGAAGCCAGATTGTAATCAAAAGTCAGTATAAAGAATCAGAACAAGGATAATACAGCAAGTATGGAGAGCCGGATGCTCCATCTCCTCTGTATATGCATCCTGGATTCATGGATCAGGTATCAATTGTAATTTCAAAGCAATTTTTCTCCAAGAGGATGCTCTTATTCCTCATTTTTCCTTGCTTTTGTGCTTGCATTGGTAAACTGTTCCTTTGTGAAGCAAATGCCATTGATTGCATTCATGCTTGGTTTGGTTTGGGTCTGGGTAGCATATCATCCTATATAATAAAAGCCCAGCAACCATCGGCGGAATGACCAGAATGACCAGTTGACCAGTCACTATGATGCGCACTGACCACCAGGGTCAGACCCTCAACACAGGAGCTGGGCTGACTGGGATGAGCAGGGAGCAGCTGCTCAGAGGGCGGGTCCACAGCCATTCGGCTGACTGGGATGAGCGGCGTTCCCACAGCAGTCCGATCCCCGCAGGCCACACCCCACACCAGTGTACGAATCCTGGGCACTGGGCCTCTAGTCTATAATAATTATATATTGACTGTATTTTTTTTAATTCCTAGGGATCTAAAGAAACCTTAATTTTGTTACATATAGAAAAGAAGTAGGAATAAAAGGCAGAGCACTGAAGCAGAGGGGAGATATCCAAAAGTAATAAGATTTCAGTTTGTACAACCTTGATGAGGACAAGAATGAGGACATGTGCTGTACTTGTTTATGTATACCTCCCACAACCCCTATCAAAATTCTGAACATAAAGCAGGCTATTTGAGTAGTACAAATGGATATATACACTGTACACATATAATGCATATACATAATTTAATTACATGCATTTAGTTTCGCTCAGAGAGAACTTACTCCTTTGTATTTGCTTATTCTCAGAGAGTAAGCTAACTGGTGGAAGGGCTTCTGTCTTTTCTTCTTGCAACTGTTATTGGTAAGGGAATGCTTCTTGCTATAGTGCTCTCCCAAAACTCTAGATCAGATCAGCTTCTCATCCTGTTTCATGAGATGAACCCCTTTTTCATTGCAACAAGGTATTATTGTAAGAAGATGAAATCAATACCTTGATTTTGAAAATTTTGAATAAGAAAATACTATGATAACCTGCCTACATAGCATCTATGAATGTTACTGCTGAATTATAAAAAAAAAAAAGAAAGAAAATTATTTCTAACTACTGGGTTTTACAAGTAAATTAGTCATTTTAGCTCCTCTTCTGGGTGGGATTGAATTCTCAGTTCATTAAAAAAAAAAAAAAAAAAAAAAGGAAAAAGAGATTAAGACACCATATACACTTAGGTGTTATTAGAATTGGTTAGCTTTTAGGTGAGACTTGAATAACTGCCATTTTATATTTAAGCACAATTATGTCTCAAAGCATTTCTGGAAAGTTAATGTGACGCACCCAAACTTCAGCTACCAAGAAACTGATTCAGAGAAGCAACGCACTCATGTGCTCACCTTCTGGGTACTGACTCCTCTGCTTAGTCCACAGGCTGGTTTACAATCAGGGTCAGGGGCTGAGTTTTCCTTCAGGTCATGATCTGATTGATCGACTCTCTTGCTGGACATTCTTTTTTCCAGTTATCTCTAAAGTTCACCCAAAAGGCACCATGGCCCCTGACCCTCTTACTCTCATTTCCCTCTTCGAGGAACTCACTGTAGCAGATTCAATGAACCCATATATGAGAAGCTCTGCTGCCCCACACTCCAATACTCAAGTCTACCAGAGTCCATAAATGAGAAACAACACCCTTCCAGCATTTTCTCTAACTGATCCTCAAATCCAAGACATGTAATCTGAAGACTTTACCTGGGTTCTTCCAACACCTGCCGTGTGTAGCTCCTCAGAATACATGTGTATGCTGCTTTTAAGCAGTTGTGGTAGGTTGATTCCAAGGAAGAAATCAATATCTATTTTTCTCTAAATTTGTGACAACAATAAATGCTAATGGTTCTGGGAATTTTCCAGAATTTTTCAATTTCTTTAAATAATTCAATTGTGTAAGATATGACTGGCTGTATCTATAGAAACACTTTCTCAAGCTATCACTTCAGGGAAAATAAACAATTAAATTTATATCAAATATTTAGGAAATGTAGGAGGTTTAAGTGGATATTTTTTATCCGATACAAAAATAATCTTGTTTCCCAATGGTCATTTTCAAATCCTATAACAATTTTCATCTGAATGAATACACATCATGATTAGAGCACTAAGAGTAACTACTGATATTCTATTTTAGGCTTTTCTGTTGTTTATTTTTTTTAACTAATGTAATTCTTATGTGGTTATGCCTGGAAATTTTGAAACAGCTCATAGTCAGAAAACAAAGTCATTAGAAAATAGGAGAGAGAAAGAGATTACCATGAAGTACCAACATGTTGCTGAGTCCAGAACGGCACAGCGTTTGCACACTTCTCAGCTGGCTTTGTTCACACCCACCATTGTCTACAGCTCTCCCAACACATCAAGAACCACAAAGACGACGACAAGGACGATAAACCCATATGCTTGCCCCTGTCCATTTCCATAGAACTCATACTTCTACGGACATGTTATTGCTCAGCTCCCTGGTCACTGAGAAAATGGGTGAAGTTGCAAACCTTCTGGGCTTGTGATTTGAAATAAGAGGTATGATCATTCTTCAAAGAGCAAGGCTAAATCTATGAAGCTTCAGCCACATTTGTAAGAACTTAGGTGTTCTGTCCACCTTCCCGTCCGTGAGCAAATATGATGGCACTGACTGTGGTTGTTGTATAAAGCCTGGTGCCAAGAAGGTGCCATTTGGGAGTTGTTACTTCTGGGTGATACTTTTTGATGAAGGAATTGAGGGAAACTTGGGTCTCTATTGCTCCTTGAACATGCAATCGCTTTGCCAGGAAATGACTCCAAGTAGAATCCACTCTCTCTGTACATGGCAGAGCCTAGAACCATTTGACTTTAGGGGAGGCTGTAGCTTTTGGTATACTTCTCTCACTTCATGGCATAAATGGGTATACTTCTCTCACTTCATGGTAATCTCTTCCTCTCTCCTATTTTCTAATGACTTTGTTTTCTGACTATGAGCTGTTTCAAAATTTCCAGGCATAGCCATATAAGAATTACATTAGTTAAAAAAAATAAACAACAGAAAAGCCTAAAATAGAATATCTTACTCCTTTAAGTTAAATGTTATTTTCAATCACTAGCAGCATCCACTATTTGTGGTTTTGTAACTAACAACCTCGGGTGTGTGTGTTAAGGTTCAGCAAGCTCAGGTTCACGGGTGCTGGACTTCCTGAAGGGCCCCTCTGTGCACTGCCTCAGACAGCGATGCCCTACAGATGCCACAAACAAGCAACGCTGGGTTCGAAAGATGAAATGGACCTGGAAAGCAAGCCCAAGCTCACTCCTGAAGATCTGATTATAAAATGCACAGCTCTCCACTGTCCCAAGGACAGAACGTTCAGCGAACACTTTAGAGAAAATGTAAAGTTATCGCTGTGGAAAGGAATAGAGCAAACTTCCTCAGGGAGAAAGCTGCAGAGGGAGCATGGAAAACCTGGGTGAGGCGGGTCCCCGGGGGAGACTCAGACTCTATAAAGACCTTTCTGCATGATCATTCCTTAAAGAAACCCAGGTCCGCCACATGTAATCCAGGCCCTGCTCCCATAAGAAGTGGTCTCAAGACTCCACACTCCAGCTCCAGAGCCCATACAGGCTACCCGCCGGGTACCTCCCACCTCGGGCCTCCCCAGCACAGCTGCCCACCAGCCAAATCCCAAGGATTGTGCCCGATGCTCCGGCTCTGCCTTCCCGAGTAGCCCAACGGATCTGAGCAGCTCGGCATTCTGTCCTTGACACTCACACTCTCCGAATGCCGCTCTGGCTCCATGTCCAAGAACTCAGACTACAGACCCTACCGACCGACGGGAGACCCCAGGCTGGAAACCTGCCTCCGATCCTATAAGAGCCAGCGGCCCCACCCGGGTCGCCAGGAGCTTCTCTCCAGGAGGGGGATGGGAGTCGCTCAGAGGCAAGATCCAGAAATCACAGAGTGAAAGGAAGGGGCGGTGGGAAGTGGCCAGCAGTGCTCTCTGAGGGGAGAGAATGGTCTCTAAGTGGACAGACGTCTGTTCATTCATTCATGCGCAAACATTTGCTGAGGCTCCATGCACTGGGCATCTCTAGCCCGGGGATGGAGGGCAAACAAGGCAGAAAACGTCTCTCCTCCTGGAGCTAGTGTGCTGCTTGGAGAAGACAGACAGCAAACAAGTAAAAAGTAAAAACACATAAATGCATTCCTGACACACTGACAGGCGACAGCGAGAGCACGCGGCCTCTTTGGACGGGCGGTCCGGTCGAGAGGCCTGATGACATGCGACTGGAGCTTCGTCTAAAGGAAGGAAGGTAGTCCTGGGGGGACATAGTGCGAAGGGGTTCCAGCAAAGGGGATGCCACCCGCGAGGACCCAGAGGCGTGTGCTAACCGGGTTAGGTCAAAGGTCAGAAAGGCGTTCGGTGCAGCCAGAGCACAGCCATCGGATTAGTCGTGTTGGCGGAGACATCAGCGGGGCTGGGATATGCAGGCCTTTGTGAGAGCAAGATCAGGGGTTTGCGTCTAAGCCAGCGGTTCTCAACCTGTGGGTCGCGACCCCTTTGGGGGTCGAATGACCCTTTCACAGGGGTCGCCTAAGGCCATCAGAAACCACATATATAATTACATATTGTTTCTGTGATTAATCACTATGCTTTAATTATGTTCCATTTGTAACAATGAAATTGGGGGTCACCACAACATGAGGAACTGTATTAAAGGGTCGCGGCATTAGGAAGGTTGAGAACCACTGGCTAAGCCAAGAGCAATGGGAAGCAGTTAGAGGGTTTTATGTCGGGTAATGCATGGTGAAGATCTCTCTGGCTACAAAAGGTACTGTAACTATGGGGTTCAGAAGCAGTGCCACGAACATCGGTAAGGAGCCTTGTCCAGGAGACAAGATGGTGGCCTGAATTATGGTCTCAGCAGAGGGTTCCATCCAGGGAGCCGGGGTGTGTTAAAAACGAGGTGCTGAGAGGTTGGCGGGCGTGTGCCATTGACTCATAGGAGGAGCCGAGAGGGGCTGGTCTGAGGGCGGGGATCTAGGACTCTTGTTGGTCCATTAGCTGAGATTCCTCTGAGACACAGATGGGGCAACGTTGCCCTGGAAGTGACCCCAGGCCCGGCAGCAGGGAGCTTCCTGCAGACCTGGTGGCATGAAGGTCCCTGCAGAGCAAGGACAGAGCCCGCCCAGCGTCAGTGACGGGAGGGAAAACCTGCAATGAGGGAGTCAACATGGTGGAGCTGATAACACTTGCCCTGAACTGTTCCCGAGGAGGGACAGAGGGGGCCCAGGGGGCGGAAGACCCAGCGAGGACGGGGGTCTCCTGGTGGCAGGCAGGACCGGAGGGTCTGTGATGCTCCTGCTGCCGCTGGGGTCCCCACAGCAGCCTGCCCTGGGGGGTAGAGGGGTGGGCCAGGGGTGCTGGTCCTACCTGCAGCCTCCACGGCTGAGAGCACAGCACAGCCTCCCCCTGCCCCCAGCTGCTGGGCCAGAAAGACAAGCCAGGCTTCTCCCCTGGCTCATGTCCGGGTGCAACCACCTCTCCCCAGAGCCGCTAGTCTGCCCCAACATCTGCTCCCCTCGCTTCACGAGGGACGTAGGAACACGCTCCTTGCTGAGTGATGTCCTGAAATCTTTGAAGGAAACTGAAGTCTCTCTGGACCCGCCCAACGCCCTTGAAGTGTGTGGAACTGGAAGGAAAGATAAGGTTGCCTAAGCTTCCGTTAAGGATTCTTTCAAACATCCACCACTTTATACACAGGCATGAGTGGGGTGGGGGGAGAGTAAACTCTCATTATGACTTGCTTGCCACGTAAACATCGGTAGCCCTTTGAAGTGAACTGTTTCCAGAAGGAAGACATTTTCGTCCCTAAAATGCTTCGTCTTTTCGTTTTAGGGAAGTCGGGAAATGGGCTCTCTGGCTTCGGACTCTGTCTTCTTTATCGGCCCTGCCAGGCCCCGGCTCCGCCCTCATAGCCCCTTCCCTCCTCCAGGCGCCACAAGGAGCAGAGGCGGGAGCCACCCGGCTTCCCAGAGCCAGAATGACCTGCAGACGTTCTCTTCCCAGGCCCCGCGCCTCTCCATCGCCAGGCCTGCAGGACACCCAGCTTCCCGCAGAAGCCAACCAGCCAGCATTTCTCTCCCGCCTGAGCCCTTTGATTGCAAGTGGGATTGGGCCCATCAAGCCACTCCCCGAAAGCTCTGCACGAGAGCCCTTCCAGGAGATGCCCTCTGAGGGTGAAAGGGAGCACACAGGGCTCTGAACCCAGAGGCCCCCTTGACACGCAGAGTGTGGCTGGTTTACGGGATGTTTTTCCAGGACAACAGATAGACATTCTCAGATGAAACATTTTCCAAACAATTTAACCACCTCTGCTTGGATATGATGTCATCGCAAGCCAAGGTCTTTCCATTAAAGTGTCAAGACTCAGATGTATACAACCAACATAACAATAAGCGCTCAGCAGGCAGCCAAGCACGCCGGTGGGAGGTAGGCCCGTGCCTTAGGGGGACAGTGCACCCCTGCCTGCCGCTCTGTAAAAGGCTGGTTGTAAGTTTGAGCTTGCATTTCCTCAGACATTTTTGAAAGTGTCGATATGACTGATGTGCTGGGAACATTTCTCACATTTTAATTATGTTGTGGGACATGTTGGTTCTAATCAACACATTGGGTACAGTTTTAAAGTCCATGAGAAAGAACTCCCATTCCTGTGTAGCCCTGGCTTTATTCATACAGAGATCAATGTGCATGCAGTACCTACTATGTGCTGGGATCTCTACTAACCACAGGTGTTTAGCCACCAAGCCCTCCCTGCTACCTGGGTAATGAGGTTTCTCCTTTGTGCCCCCCAAGTGGACAAGAGGACATTTTCTATGGAGCAAAGACAAGCAACAAGTCAACTCGACAGGCAGCAGGAGACAGATCATGAAGTATCTTGTGTGTCAGACCATACAGGACCTTGAAAGCAATAAAATATGGAAAATTTAAATCTGAGGAGATACGGGATCCGTTTTTCATTTGTAGATCATTCTGGCCCTGGTAGAAAGCACAAGGTACAAGTAAGACAAAGAAGACAGGAGGGGGGGGGGGGGGGGGGCAGGCAGGTCTCTGTAGGAATAAAGGGCTTGCCTGTGGATGAAGTTTGAATAGGTGCACTGACACCATGTGGTCACCAAAGGAATTACAAGCAAAGGATTGAAGACAAAAATAATTCATTGCTTCCTGGCTCCAGCTAGGAGACAAGAAATGGTACCATTGGCCGAAAGAGGGATTAGAAGAAGCAGGTTTGCAAAGAAAGGAAAGTGACAGACAAGGAGTGCAGTTATGGGCAGTCCTTGCGGAAATGTCTTAGGAAATGAACCTCGCGCTCAGGAAAGACATAATGGGCACGCTAGAGATGCAAGTTCAGCTTTGCCCCTCGGTAGGTAAAGGCCATTGAAAACCAAAACAATTTATTCTGCTGGGATACCTTCCTACAGAAGACAGCGAGACTCCTGAGCACTTCCCAGCAAAGATGTTAAACCCAGTTGGCCAGCACTGACTCTCCACTCCATGGAAATAAAAAGAGGACGCAGAGAAAAGGCAGCTTTGCCATCTGTCCTTAAAAGAGCCATCAGCAGATCAAAAACAAAGAAAAATTCCTAAAGCCTCAGATATGCTCATTGAAGCCATTCATGTGCTGTGAGCTTTGACATATCACGCATATTCCTAGAGTTTGCAAGTGAATGAGCATCCTAAATCTTCTCTCCCATTCCAAAAGGAACTGTAAAGCCAGACTTTAGAAAGGCTACAGTTTCCACATTTTTCAACAGGGAAATACTCTAAAATACCCTGCTCCGAAGAGTGAGAAATCGGCACCTCATGAACACCAATCTCTCCTTCAACGGCAAAATATCGCCCTCTTGTGGATTTTAGGGATATTTCCGCCCAGGAGAGTATTTTTTTTCAACTTGCACTGAATCGGAACAGGGCATTGCATCACTGTAAGCATAAATAAAGGATGGGTGTATCCGTATCCGCCTATTAACTGAAGTGCTGGATAGCACACACACCCTAGCCATTCACATTCCTTCCTCTTCTGGAGACGAAGTCGCTGTTACCAAACTGTGATCATGCATCAAACATTTATTGGGCTGTAATGAAAAGCATGGACGCAGGGCACTTGAAAATGCAGAACTTGTTCCTGCAAAAATTCACAGCCTCAAAGAGGGAGACCTGACAGTCCGCGGGAAACTGTGTCAGTTGCTGTGGTGGTAACAGCAGACTTGGCCGAGGAAGGGCAGCTGCTCAGGTGGAAATCCCCACGGGTGACCAGCAGAGCCAAACACCGGACGACTGTCGTCCTGGGTGAAGTGTGCTGAAGTCTCTGCACAAAAATGAAGCCAATATAGGACATTTCAATAATCTTCATTCTAAATCACACTAGACCTCGGGTAAAAAGGGAGAAGGCGGTGTCAAAGGTGAACTGTCAGAGCATAAATCTGTGCTTCACGAAGCCCCTAAGTTTGGGGCAATTTGCTAGGAAACTAGGAAACGAATGCGATCGCTTTTCATTATCTAACACGACTTTTCAGTGGGAGTGCTCTTCCTGACTATTTGAAATGATCTAGTGGTCCATTTCCAATGATGGATGAGAAGCAACTTAGAATAAAAAACAAATGACAAATAAAGTAGCAAAGAGGTTTGATATTATTGTACTTTAAATTGCCCCAAAAGTATTTCTAGGATATGATGGTTCCTTTTATGTGTTGACTGGACTGGGCCATAGGGTGCCCAGGTTAGACGTTATTCCCGGGTGTGTCTGGGAGGGTGTTTCCAGGCGAGACTAGCATTGGCATCCGTGGTGGAGCCAGTCAAGTAGATTGCCCTCCCCGATGTGGGCGGGGCTTATCCCACCTGCTGAGGTCCTGACCAGAGGTATTTCCAACCTCTGCCTTAAAACGCCAAAATAAAGAATGCTGTTGATGAACTGAAATGTGTTTCGTTTTTTATTCTAGCAGAGCAGAGTGGTGCTTTTCAACTGAAGAAGGCATAATTTTTCAAGAATCCAGTGCTACGTGGTTTATGACCTTTCCACACTTTAGTTTCTCTAGAATGTAGGATTCCCAAAGGGGTTTATACTATTTCCTGACAGCCCCAAGGCATGAAATTAACTTGGAAGGTAAAAGAAAATTAGAGAGAGAGATTGAGAGCTGATGAACATAAGCCATGCCCGTCCCTCGCTCCCTGGAGACCAATTAAGCAAAGTACTCCAAGGGAACATTTTAGCACCATAAATTAAAGTTGGCAAAAAGTTTAAATTCTATCACAAAACGAACCATTGTAAGTAAAAGAGCTGTGAAAATGTACCTTACAAAAATAAAGCATATTTGGGCCCCATTGCTAAGCAAAATAAAGGAAATTTTTATGGTGAAACAGACAAAATGACCTCATCAACTTTTTTCTAGCTTTCCATTGAGTAGAGGGACAAAGGGATTTCTGCACCGTGAGGGATATGAAATTAACCTGCAAGGACATTATTCCACAAGGGCAGGGTCCTGTGACCCCTCTCCCCCAGAAGAGAACCTTAAACATAAAGATGGGCAATGCACCAGAATACATCTTTCTCCCCTGAGAACTACTGAAGGTGATTCAAGGCCACAAGATGTCAGAAACAGGGGACAGGGACTTGGGGCTCTCGCTTATTCTTTCATGTGAAGTAGTTGGGGCACATTTTTTATCCTCTGTGAAAGTTCGTTGCAGTCAGAAAGTGTCCCACCCCAACCGCATCCCCACACAATAAAGAAATGGACAGCCTGGCCGGCGTGGCCCACTGGCTGAGTGTCAACCTATGAACCAGGAGGTCAGGGCTCGATTCCCGGTCAGGGCACAGGCCCGAGTTGCAGGTTCTATCGCCAGTGTGGGGCGTGCAGGAGGCAGCTGATCAATGATTCTCTCTCATTGTTGACATTTTTATCTCTCTCTCCCTCTCCTTCCTCTCTGAAATCAATATATATATATATTTTTTTTCTTTTTTTAAAAGAAAGGGATAGCCCTAACCGGTTTGGCTCAGTGGATAGAGCATCAGCCTGCGGACTCAGGGGTCCCGGGTTCGATTCTGGTCAAGGGCATGTACCTTGGTTGCAGGTACATCCCCATTAGGGAGTGTGCAGGAGGCAGCAGATCGATGTTTCTAACTCTCTATCTCTCTCCCTTCCTCTCTGTAAAAAAGCAATAAAATATATTTAAAAAAAGAAAGGGATAGAGCTAGTTAGAGTAGATACGCTAGTCCTAGACCTCTACCTTGTATGTATGCTCGCAGTACATGTTGGTTTGTTTTTCTTAAACTCCATTGTCAAACACCTGGCTACTGAGTTGCAGATTTACCATCAGGAAAAATATGATGAGAAGAGTCTTGTCCTCTAACCCTAAAAGCCCTGAGCACACAGGGCCCTGGTGACCAGATTTCGCCAGGTGACTCTGACAGTATATGTTGCTTCAGCCGCTGAGACCACACCTCCCAATTCCACACCCTGGAGCTCTGTGAGCACCAAAGAAAGCCAGGCTTCCCCATCTCCACACCCTCCTTGCCATGAAGAGGTGGTCTCTTTGGCTGAGCCAGCCACTTTGCAGTGGCATTGATGGATTTCTCTACAGAACCCGTAATACAGGGGCTAAGAAAAAATTTGCATACTAGTGTGGTCCTAGCTGGTTTGGCTCAGTGGATAGAGCATTGGCCTGAGGACCAAAGGGTCCTGGGTTCAATTCTGGTCAAGGACACATACCGTGGTTGCAGGCTCCTCCTCGGGCCCGAAGCCTGGTCAGGGCTCATGCAGAAAGCAACCAATGGATGTGTTCTCTCACCTTGATGTTTCTCTCTGTCTTTCCCAGAATCACAATAATTGGGTTTTTTCTTTTCATGATCGCCCTATTCTGAAAAGTTACTTATTTCTAATTTAATCTGAGTTTTTAGGAAGTGAGTGCATTGCTTTCCCCCCCGTACTTATCTTCATGTCAATACGCACTCACATGAACACCTAGGCGCCCACCTCAAAGTCTCATACACCTGCTGCCCAGACTCGAGCCGTTGCCAAGGGAACATTGCTTGGAGGCAGTGATCCTATTAAAAAGATCCTTCTGAGAACAAATACCCATTCCCTCCGACATTGTTTGGGAGCAATAACTGAGAGCCTCTCCTCTCGACATGAAGAGAGCAGCCCAGCGTTGCCAGCACAGGGCAGCGAGGACGATCCCTGGAGAAACACAATCATCCTTCAGGGTGGCCGCCCGGGACGGACCACCAGCTCCCACAGGGGACGCTCCCGGTGCCTCTGCAGCTGAGAAGCTGCGTGAGGTGACACAAGATCTGCAAATCGCCATCGGTCTTAAGATCAGAGGATTAGGCCAGGCAGCTGCCCAGGCCTCCGGGGGTCGGATGCCCACGTCTCGGGCTCAGGCAGAGGGCACAGCCGGAAAGGGACTGGACGGGAAGTCTTTCATTTTCTCAGTGGAATCCCTTTGTGGAGTCCACTGATTTTTACTCTAATCCTTACCAGTTCTTTTCTTTTGCTTACTCTGGATTTCATTGGCTCCCCTTTTTCTGGTTCCCTAAGGTGGAGACGTAGGTTACTGGTGAGCGATCTCTCCTCTTCTCTAATGTGCATTCTGTGCCACACATTTCCTCCGAGCCCTGAGCCCTGCTTTTCAGCAGCCCACCATTTTGACACGCTACATTTGCATATTCATTTTCAATTTAGATTTTTTAATCATCCTGACAGTCAAGCAAACCACATTGAGGAGAAAGTTCACTCATGAACCTTCCAATTGCAACTCTGCTGTGTTGTGTTTTTTTAAAACTATTGTAGATTATTCTCCGTGGCTGCTTAATGATTGTTCAAAGTATGCTTTGGGCAAGAAACATTTACTGGAGGATTTTTATGGCTGTTTGCTTAAACGTGCTCTTTAAAAAGAAGTGTTCAGACCAAACCTATGACATTTCCTTTACTAACACAGAAACGGTGTTTCTTTCCAAGATGATCCCCTGCCTGTGTTGGTGCTACAGCAATTTGTGCTCTCCGTGCCCGGGCAGTGCAAAGCTGTCCCACATTTTTAAATCATCATCATCATCATCATCATCATCATCATCATCATTTACCGGGTACTTACTGCATTCAAGTCAACGACTCTGTCTTAGCTAAAAAGTCACTTCACTTCCCCGTAGCAGCCCTGGAGAGGTTTCTTTTAGTCGTTTTACCCCCACAAACATACAAGTGCTTCTCTCATTACAGTCGTAATGAGGTCACGGAGACTCCCACAGACGGAGTGGCCCAAAGTGAGATGGCGCTTTTGGCGTCCAGATACAGCAGCCTTAACTTTGTCATAGTCTGAAGTCTAGCAGATGCGTCTCTTCGTCACAGGCCTCCGAAAGCAGCGAGAGCGCCGCGAGGAGGGAGAGGAAGCGGCCAGGAGAGGCGAGGGCCTTGCGGTTTGATTCTGAGTTGGAGAGGCCGATGTCTCCAGGGAGGAGAACCCCATTTAGGCCTCTTGCTTTGGGGGTGGAAACTTACTGAGCTCACAAGCTGAGACCACCTCAGGGGCTGTTTATTCAGAGGAGACATGCAGTCTTTTAAGATAAAACTTCAGCCAAAAGGCTAGACTTTCACCAGTGGCCTCACCAAAGTGGTTTTATCCAGTCAAAAAAAAATAGTTGTCAGTGTGAGTAATATTTTTTAAAAAAAGGCTTAAATTTCATTTATTTTGCGTGTGTGTGTGTGTGTGTGTGTGTGTGTGTGTGTGTGTATTGCAACATTGGGTTTGATGCCTAGCCTAGGCCTCTGTATTTCTTGGAAAATCACAAAATCTTCCATACTCTGAAACAGGCATCTGACCTAAAAAAGAAGTTGCAACCGACGGCCAGCACGTGTCTGGGTAAAATGAAAGCTCACTGAACGTGTTTAAACGGGAAAGTGCTGCAGACAGGAAAAGAGTTGTGGCAGCTTGGGATCCGCAATAACAACAAAATGAAATTATGTCTTAATCATAACTAGAAAGGCTTGGGGAGCACTGAAAAGTGAGTAAACCATTTACGTTTTCAGCAAAGTTTGCTCCTTAACTATGTTGAAATGTAATTTTCACTAAATCTTAATAAATCATTCATGGCAGATGTTGAGGGGGTCAGTATCCCTGGATCATGCAAGAAGTTAGTACATTCCATCCTACCAACTGCAGAAGGCAAAGCGCATGTGCGTGATGAACAGAGACCATTTGAGGGAACAGCTCCCAGCAACGGGAAGACCCAGGAACCAAAAGGATTGAAAATGAAAAAACAAGTTGCTGTCATTGGGTGAACAGAAGTAACTTTAAAATTGGGGTTGTTATAAGATGCTACTCAAAACGAGCTACAGGAAAGAGGACCTATTTTAGTCTCAAGAATCCCATTCTGTCGAGGTTGCTGAAGAACCAATTATTCTTAGGAGTTCGTCAAATAAACGCTTCTGAGCCTGTCTCAAGCTAAAAAATTACATACAAGCATTTAGCATGTATTAGTTTGACCCTGTGAGCTGACCTCATTCAAAAGATTCAACAGAGTTGTTGAAAAATACTTCAACACCCTCGCATGCCTTAATTGAACATGGCACATTTTATAGCAAAGGGTATTATGTGGAAAACTGCATGAAAACAAGAGCAAAGAAATTCATTTGATTCTGTTCTATATCCCAGCACCATTCCAGAATTTGACAAGAAATAGAAACCATATAACCACTAAATTCTGGTTTCATTGATCCAGATCCCCTCCAAGTCATCTAACCCAAGCATACACTTGTCTCATTTTAAATATTTATGAACACAGCTTTTATCTGAAGTAATTATCAATGGCTAAATTTGTATTGATAAGTGGAAAATTAAAATTCAGCACGAAGACAGATGGGCTCCCTTCCACTCCATGCCAGTCCCTCTATCTTATTGAAAACCCTCCTAAAAGCCAGAAACGATTGATTTCTCAGTTGGATGGGTTTTACAACAAGTGTGTTATTACTCAAGATGGGGTGTTGGTGAAAGCTCTTCTTAGTGAGAAGCAATTAATTTTGAACTGGAAAGAGTTCATATGTTTAATAATCAACATCGGTGCTATAAACAAAAATATGTTTCCTCTTTTTTCATGAAAAATAAAAAGGAATCCTGTACCTTCCAAGCTTTTATTCTTGGATGTTTTATTAAGTGTTAATCTGATGAACATGTATGGGATACTCAATGAAAATGTAGATCATACATGTACGTGGATTTGAGGACAGCTTTTTAATATGGCCTGTCTCAGACTGGGATCTACATAATTATGGCCTTTTCTGACTATTCTGTGACCCCTTGTGGCCTCCATGCCTCCCTGACAAGATATGCCCTCTGATACAATTTGAGGCTCAGCTGCTTTCCCAATTCAATCACTCCTACCCAGGGCCCTGCCAGGTAGTATAGTTGGTTAGAGTGCCGTCCCTGCACACAACTGTTGTGAGTTCGATCCCCAGTCAGAGCACATACAAAAATCAACCAATTTATGAGTGCATAAGGAAGTAGAGCAAGCCTATGTCCCTCTTTATTCCATCCTCTACTTAAAAAACCAATCAATCAATCAATAAGGGTGGTGGATGGGTGGGTAGGTGGGGAGAGATTAACCAAAGAACTTATATGCATATACACCTAACCCATGGACACAGACAATAGCATGGTGAAGGCCTTGGGAGGGAGGGCGCAGGGTAGAGGGGGTCAATGCGGGGAAGAAAAGGGACATCTGTAATACTTTCAACAATAAAGATACATTTTTATTGGTGGTGGTTAATCCTCACCCAAGGATATTTTTTCCATTGATTTTTATTTTTATTTTTTTAAATTAAATCTTTATTGTTCAGATTATTACAGTTGTTCCTCTTTTTCCCCCCATAGCTCCCCTCCACCTGGTTCCCACCCCACCCTCTGTCCTTACCACCCCCATGTCCTCATCCATAGGTGTACGATTTTTGTCCAGTCTCTTCCCACACCCCCCACACCCTTTTCCCCCCTGAGAATAGTCAGTCCACTCCCTTTCTATGCCCCTGATTCTATTATATTCACCAATTTATTCTGTTCATCAAATTATTTATTCACTTGATTTTTAGATTCATTTGTTGATAGATGTGTATTTGTTGTTCATAATTTGTATCTTTACCTTTTTCTTCTTCTTCCTCTTCTTAAAGGATACCTTTCAGCATTTCATATAATACTGGTTTGGTGGTGATGAACTCCTTTAGCTTTTCCTTATCTGTGAAACTCTTTATCTGACCTTCAATTCTGAATGATAGCTTTGCTGGAAAAGTAATGTTGGTTGTAGGTTCTTGGCATTCATCACTTTGAATATTTCTTGCCATTCCCTTCTGGCCTGCAAAGTTTCTGTTGAGAAATCAGTTGACAGTCATATGGGTACTCCCTTGTAGGTAACTGACTTTCTTTCTCTTGCTGCTTTTAAGATTCTCTCTTTGTCTTTTGCTCTTGGCATTTTAATTATGATGTGTCTTGGTGTGGTCCTCTTTGGATTCCTTTTGTTTGGGGTTCTCTGCGCTTCCTGCACTTATAAGTATATTTCTATCACCAGGTAGGGGAAGTTTCTGTCATTGTTTCTTCAAATAGGTTTTCAATATCTTGCTCTCTCTCTTCTTCTGGCACCCCCATAATTTGGATTTTGGTAGGCTTGAAATTGTCACAGAGGCTCCTTACACTATCTTCATATTTTTGGATTATTTTTTCTTTTTGTTTTTCCAGTTGGTTGTTTTTTGCTTCTTCGTATTTCAAATCTTTGACTTGACTCTTGCGATCCTCTAGTCTGCTGTTGAAACTCTGTATAATATTCTTTATTTCAGTCAGTGTATGCTTAATTTCTAGTTGGTCCTTTTTCATATCCTCGAGGGTCTAACTAAATTGAAGGTCTTACTAAATTTATCAGCGGTTTCTAGAAAATTCTTGAAAAACCTTATAAGTGTGGTTTTGAACTCTATATCCAGTAGTTTGCTTTCCTCCATTTCTGTCATTTGTGACCTGTTTCTTTGTCTCCACATTTTTTATGCTTCCCTGTGTTGATAGAGTGGCTTTCTGTGCTAGGTGTCCTATAGGGCTCAGTGGCTCAGCCTCCCCATTCACCTGAGTGCATCCGTTTGTGGGCTGTGTGCACAGTCTTGTTGTAGTTAAGCCTTGATTGTTGTAGGTATCACTGGGAGGAATTGACCTCCAGGCCAATTGGCTGTGAAAATCACTCTGGCTTCATTGGCAGCAAGGAATGTGCCCTCTAGCGCAGGATGTCCGTGGTGGGTGGGACGTGCCAGTGGGGCCGCAGAGGGCATGTGGCAAGTCTCTGTACTTTCCATCGAATTTTTCTATGAACCTAAATCTGCTCTAGTAAATCAAGTCTACTCAAAAAAGAAAGAAAGAAAAAGTGATGCACACAGCCAGAAGTTAAAGGCACACACACATGACTGGTGGGAAGGACACAATTCAGTCTACAATAGGCAGCTACTATGTGATGGACCCTCAACTAGAGATGGAAATACAGGATGAACTAGAAAGGCCTGGCCCCTGCTTCATGGAGCGTGTGATGCACCGGGGAGAGCAGACCTGAGTGCACACCCTCCTTGTCCCTCACACAGCACTCCCTCCAGAAGGCACAATGTTTACTCAGTCTTTGTGCCATGATTTAATTGGTTTTCGCTATGAACCTATAAAAGCTAAGCTTCAGGCCATCTTGCGTCTAATTCATTTGTCTTTACATTTGTAGAGACTGAGATAATAAAATTGGCTCACAAGTTCCCTCAAGCAGAAGGTTAGTGGGCCAGGACTTGTCAGGAGAAATGCTGGTTGCCACGGTCACGGGCACGGACTGCCTCTGTGGATTCTGTGGGGGTGGGTGTTGTGTCTCTTTCTCTCGTCCAGACTGGTGAGGAGCAGGAAAGCCTTCTCTTCTCACCAGGACCCAAAATCAAGAGCCGTTACGTGTAAGAAATCCCTGCTTTCCAGCTGAAGCGAATTCACAAGTATTTCTGAAACATTTCTTTTTTCAGAGAGGAAGGGAGAGAGAGAGAAACGTCAATGATGAGAGTGAATCATTGATTGGCTGCCTCCTGCACGCCCCACACTGGAGTTGGAGCCCACAACCCAAGGCATGTGCCCTGACCGGGAATCGAACCGTGACCTCCTAGTTCATAGGTCGATGCTCAACCACTGAGCTATGCCAACCAGGCCTGAAACTTTTTAAAAGAACACCAAGAACCAGACTCCACAGCATCGCAACCCTTTGAGTCTGTGATTAGGTGTCACCTTCCTCCAGCACGAATGGAGGTTTAAAAATATGTGGGAGAAGAGAAAAACATTTTTAGCCCTTTTGTTTAACGCTGTGCAAATGAAACAGTGCTGAGGCTGCCAGGCACTGCGGGTGGATGCTAACTCTGCGGTGGGTTTTGAATCCACGCTCTGCTTCCCAGCTGGCGGGAGCTTCATGTTGAATGAGATATGATATCAGCTCTGAGTCAGACAAGTCTGGCTTCTGCTCCTGACCCCATGCTTCCTGGCTTTATGAACTTGAGTGACATTCCTAGTCCCTCAGCCTGTGGTTTCCTTGCTGTAAAGAGTAGAATGAGAAGCCGTGTTGGGCTCTCTCAGGATCCAGGGAAAGAGGGGTGCTCCAGTTACCTCAGGATATTACAGAGATTATAGAGGAAAAGATAAGGAGGAAAAGGAAGCGGTCTCCTCACCATCCAGACAGCCAGCACGTTGTTCATCAGATTCTGAACAGGACAGGCGCCGCTCCCACGGCCCATCAGGATGCAGTCAACTGAAGATGAGAGTTCATTATCCCAACAGTGACAAGCATCTTAGCCAAAAGCCAATCTCTCTCTCTCTCTCTCTCTCTCTCTCTCTCTCTCTCTCTCTCTCTCTCTCTCTCTCTCTCTCACCTTTTTCTCCACCTGCTTCTTTCTATTCTACTACCAACAAACTTTCACTACTGTCCAGGTTATGACTCCTGTTAATTTCTTGCTTCTGTTGTCTTCTTTCCACAGCCTTTCTTTTGTGTGTTTCTCTCCTTTCATCTGCTTCTAATACTCACTGCCTCCTTTTCTGTGCATTTCATTTTCACGCTGCCCAGGAGACAGGACCTGATCAAATTATTACTCAGGTTGAAACTCTGCCTTTGGAACAGTTTGATGCCTGTCTCCTACAGACCACTGTTCAACCCGAGGATGGCGGCCCCTGCCCCCCACTGATGCTCTCAAGGGTGGCTCAAGTGGCCAGTCACAGGGGCAAAGCATAGTTACATCTCATACAGCCCTGTGGACCAGGCAGACTCTGAAGTTTCTCAGGAAAGAGTAAAGTGACACTCAATTGCATGATCTTCCTGGTACAGGCATTGGCAAGGATAAGATGAGCAAGCAACTTGTCTACTGCCTGGCATATAGCAGATGCTCAATAAATCCTAGCCACCCAGTGCTACCATTGGGCCCAGTTTCTCTCTTACTACAGCAATAGGTTCCCACAAGTCTCCTTACCTCCACTCTCTTTACTCCAATTTATCTCCCATACCTCTGTGAGAGCCACTTGGAGAGAGCAGGGGGAATTAACCCTTTATTTCATAAATTTAACATGAACTGAGCACTCGCTATGTGACAAACACTGTCTTAGATGATGGAAACACAGAAATCAATAAGGTATGCATTCTTCCCTCGAAAAGCTCAAAGAACAATAGAGAAAGCCAGTAATTATAAATATATACCTTAAAAAGTGTAGCGGAGCCCTGAAAAAGAGTAACAAATTCCTGTTCAGCAAAGAAGTTTCTACAGAGGAGGTAACAGGTGAGTCTTGAGAAATACAGTGCATGAAACATGCTCAAGGAGGTCATTCATTGCGCAGCGAGGACCCGATCATGAGAGTTTGAAATGTTCGTGCAGGGAATTGGAGAATCACAAGTCGAAGAGGCAAACACTAGTTTTAGGAGATGTTAATAAGGGTTAATGTAAATTTAATAATAATACCTTTAAAAGAAATAGAACTCCATAATCCAGCTGGGCTTTTAAAAAGTAAACAATGATAAACAGGTTTCTTAACTGTCGGCATTCTTAGAGCTTTTAATATGCAAATGGATTTGTGAATCCCCAAGTGGTGAATTTGATGTAGGGCACTTTCCAAACTTATTTGATCCAGAACCTCTTTGCCCAAGGAACACCTGGTAGCAGGTGTTATTGAACCCATTCCAGCATATGAGTTGTCTACGAGGAGTCAGTCGGGAGTGTCGGCCGGAGAGCGAGGTGAACAAAATCCACTTGTAGATCCCAATGTTCCATGGGAAGTGCACACCCTCTGTCCTGCCCACCAGCTTGGCCCCATTCTGCCTCTTCAGCCACTTCCTGCCATGTTCTCCACACACTGGACGGACTGGACCCTTCATCTTCCCATCAGCATGGTTCACCGTCTCTTGCGTCTGGGCTCTTCAACAGTCTCCTTTTGAGATTCTACTCATCTTTCAAGATTCACCACAAGGGCCACTTCTTATGAAAGTCTCCCATGATTCCCCAAGTCGTGTTCCTCATGGTTCTGCACTCCCTGTGTGTGCTGCTCCTGCTCCTGGTAGCCCTTATTTCATCCTGTTTCATCTCATAGATGATGGCATTCGTGTGCAAGAGCAGATTGAGGGTGGGGAACACTTGTCAGAACCACTCAAGATGCAGTTCTAGAACGTTCCTTCTATATTACTAACTGCTCGCAGGACTTTGAAATGGACCCATCCATCCCTAGCCCCCGCCTCCCACACACACAGCATAGGGTTCCACAATTTCTCTCAAGGCACATAAATGTGCAGAGAAAGGTCAGCTACTGTATTTCATCTGTAACCAGGCTAATCTTGCTCATTAGCACCCACCTGCTGAGCGGTGATAGACACTGAGTTCATTCCAATGTTGCAAATTAATTGCCTTCTCTCTAGAGGACTGTCATTTTGGATAAATGTCCAGTCTTTCAGATGCCCTCTCTCTCCTTCTCTTCTCCAGGAGGGCATCTGGGCACAGGAGGTGGTTCCTTGTGTCCTCCTGACAGTAGGGGAGGAAACCAGGGCTTCTATTCTCTGTCCTCATGCTTTTCTCTGGACTGGCCATCACAGGAGGACCACGGAGCCTGTCCTTGGAGGTTCTGCTGCTGACATCTGCTCCTAACTTTGGCAGTCAGTGGGATTTATATGCCTGACCTCTTTCAGTTTCCTTAAGGCCTTCTGGTCTCATTTAAGCCCATCTTCTCTCTCATGGAAGCAGTGGGTCCTGGCCCAGGTGGGTTAGCCTGTGACTCTCAGCTACAAGGTCACCTCCATGTTACCACAGCAACCCTCGGCATGCCAGAACCTCAACTAAGTCACTCTCCCTCCCCCACCCCCACCCCTGCTACAAGGAAATCCGGGACTGCACCCAAGTAGGACTGGAAAAAAAGACAGCCTAAACAGCTACTGTCAGTATGAGGAGCAAGGTAGTTAGTTGCTCAATAAAAATTTAAATGAGGGTTACAAAAAGGAAAAAAAAATTATCGTACATTTTTTATTTTAGCAGTGCTATCTTTTTTCAAGAAGCTGTGTTAGAAATGATAACATACATTTCATCCAAGGAGTCCCCTGTTTCTCGTAGCCATTTTAACAAATGCAAATTTGATCTCTTATTGATTTGGGCTTCTCAACCTCACCATCCATTGGCATCATCTAGCAGGAGCAAGGGCTCTACCCTCAGGCACCTCAGATACTAAGAAAAACAATCATGGTAGAGGTAAACCAATGAGGTACAAGCCTACAAGACCAGTTCAACAAAGTATTACCTTCAAACTGAAAAGCAAACTGAGGACCTCACAGACTAAACCCTGGGAAGGTCAAGGCACAGAATGAGTCTGAGAGTGAGACCACGAGAGGGACAGGAGAGAACGGGACTTGGGATGCAGACATGTCGGGCCTGGGAATCTCTCTCATTGTTACTCTCCATAACGGGAACCGTATGTACTGCTCAAATGAAATGAAGCATCTCCACAAATGACCTGCAACTCTCCTCCAAAGATGACATCATCAAAATGGATTCCAAACTCATAGAATCTTTGCAATTCTTTTTGAAAGCATAGGTTCAGGGCAAAGAAGATGAAAGAATAAAGAACTTAGACCCTTTCAGATATGTCGTTCCCATCTGTTCCCATTGCTCTGTGTGAGGCCACTGGTCAGTGACTGGCTTCCGGTTCCTGAGAGCTATGACATTAGCGGGATGCAGTGCTGGCTTCTGAAGGGAAGACAGAGATCCAGACAGCTGTCAGCATATGAGTCACCCACTATTTAGTGGGTAGAAGGGGATGTGGGGGTGGGGGGAGGATTAGATATTATATTTTTTAATAAATCTTTATTGTTGAAAGTATTACATAAGCCCCCTTTTTCCTCCCATTGATCCACCACCCACTGCCCCAGACCTTCAGCTATTCTAATAGTGGAACTTTTGAAGGAAGGCAGGAGCTGTAGCTATCATTTTCCTTTGTGGGAATATCCCGGAATTGGGCATTTTAAAAAATATGTGTAATTTCTATCTGATACAGAACCGGGAGTTCATTGCTTTATTACATTTTACTTTTCATTTTGTGTAAAATCTTCCGGCAGCACCACCTGCACAGGAAGCCGAGCCTTGCCTATTTCACACACCAAACACCCTGCCTGGCCCTCCCAAAGGTGTCGAAGGGTCATTTAATCCAGTGACCCAATGGGAAGCTTTTATGATGCACTGTCTATGGCGCTCAATGCATCCAGGCTTTAACTGCATGGGAAGCCTCCCTCTGAGCATCCTGATGACCTGAGGGAGCCCAGCTACTTCAGCGAGTATGAATACCGTGTCTCAACCTGCTCACTTCACTGCAGACTTTTCTCTCCAATTAACTTCTGCCTGTGATCTTTTTAAAAAAATATATACTTTTACTGACTTCAGAGAGGGAGAAAAGGGGAGAGAGAGAGAGAATCATTGATCGGCTGCTTCCTGCTGCCTCCTGCATGTCCCCCACTGGGATCGAGCCCACAACCTAGACATATGCCCTGACTGGGAATTGAACTGTGGCCTCCTGGTTCATAGGTCGACACTCAACCACTGAGCCACACCAGCTGGGCTGCCTGTGATCACTTTAAACCAGTGGTTCTCAACCTTCTGGCCCTTTAAATACAGTTCCTCATGTTGTGACCCAACCATAAAATTATTCTCGTTGCTACTTCATAACTGTCATGTTGCTACTGTTATGAATCATCATGTAAATATCTGATATGCAGGATGGTCTTAGGCGACCCCTGTGAAAGGGTCATTCGACTGACAAAGGGGTCGCGACCCACAGGTTGAGAACCGCTGCTTTAAACCCTGGAGGAGGTGGGAGAGGGAGGAAGTCAGTGGCCTCAGGTTTCTCGGGGAAGAAGGCGGCTCTCAATCCCTGTACAGACGTCAAAGGAGAGGGAGGCCCGCAAAGCCGCGGAAAGCAGGGCCTTGCCTCCATGCAGCCCGCGGAGCCCGAGTGGCCGGGAGCCGGCAGGTGGAGGTGAAAACAGAAACCCCAGTGGGCAAAGCAAAGACGAGAAGAGCCTAGGCCTCCCGCGGTGCCCAGGCTCAGACCCGGCCCCGCCTGGCGCTGGGACTGATGATCAGGAGGTGGCGCCTGGAGGCTACTCGTTAGCACAGACAGGACAGAAGCAGGCGTGAGGCCGGAGCAGGGTCCGTGTGTGCGTGTCTGCGGGAGGACGGCAGTGCAGACCGCCACCCGCTCACTGACCCAGCAGCGAGAGAGCTGCGGCTGTAAGGAGAAGCCAGAGGACAGTAGGAGGCCAGGTGTCACCTCCCAGAGCCGCTGTGTCCACGGTGCCCGTGTCACCGTTCTGTGACAGTGACAAAGAGCCTCCTCCATTACGCACTGCACCGGCCCCCGCAGCCCTGCCTCAGCCTCCCAGCAAACGAGGGTCTGGGCTGGCTCATGCGGCTGAGCTGCCCAGTTCCACATGCGCTCGCTAACCATGCCCAGCACTCCCCTCCGCAGGGCCTCCCCCAGCGTGGCCCTGCCCGCCTGGAGTTGATTTGTGAACATCTGAATATGCCTCAGCTTATCTTGTAACAGCCTGGTGTCAGAAAGGGGGATGGAAGGAGACCCCCAATAGCCCCCAGGAGCAGGGAGCCTCCAGGCGTAGGGCCCGTCCAGCCCTGGGCTCGCTGCCCTCTGGCCGCCTCTGCAGGTGCTAGGTGAGCTCCCCTGGCCCCCCCACCCCCCGGACCCTGGGTCCCAGCCCCACAGCCTCTGCATGATGAGCTTGCAGGCCCGCCTCCAGCATCTCTTTTTCCGGACAGAGTTCAGAAACCAGCCCGAGTGGGACTGGGTCCGGAAAGACTGGGCCTGGCTTAGGACCCGGACTGGGTCTGAGGACAGGCTGAGGCCAGTGTGAGGCCACAGGTGAATCAAATTTTGTTTCAGGGCAAAACAGGTAGGTTCACGTCGCCAAGGTAACCGTGAGTTACAGCAGCCACCGAGGAGAACTCAACCATCTCCGGTGGGCTTATTTCTTCGGGTCTGAGGTGCCCTCGGGAGATAGGGCTCAGCCCGCCACTCACTGAAAGGGTAGAGGGCAAGTTACTTTCCCTCTTCCACAGTCCCTGGTGAGCAGGACGAGACGTGCTAGGACACCCCACTCCCTCTGAGCCTGGAGATGGAACCCCCAGGAAAACCGGCCCTGACCAAAGTCAGCCCTCCCAGATCTCTGTGTGCCTGGGCGAGAGAGGAAGGTAACACTCCCCACTGTCCCTTCGTTCCCACACTCAGCCCTTTCTCTCCAGGGCAGCTACTGCCTCCTTGTTTATCTCCTGTTGTGCCAAGCGGATTTGGGGGCCAAAAAATATGGTCACACGGAAATGTGGGGTGCACCCCATTTGTGAGTAAATATGGCTGGGCAGAAATGTGGGCTCATTCTGTTTGTGGGGCAAGGGTTCTACCTACTATTTCCAGGTCTCAGGGGAACTGCCTAAGTCAGGGGTGGGGCAGGTCTATCCCGAGGGCCGTATAGGCCTGAGAAATCATTTGGCCGGGCCCACCAAGGCATTAGGGGTGAGTTAATTAAATGTTTGACCAAATATAGCAGCTCATTTTTAAGTTGATAATTTTTTAATGGCCTGAGAATGATGTTATAGATATCCACATGGCCCTTGGCAGAAGGTGTTGATTACCTTGGGAGTGGCCTGGATCGTGGGAGGGTTGTGCCTTGTCCACCTTCTTTGGGGGCCCCTCCTGTGCCCAGGGGTTGTTGGCACTGCCAGGTTTCTCCCATAGCAGGTGGCATCTTGAGGCGGCCATCTCCCCCAGGGACTCAGAGGAAGATCGTCGTCTCCAATGAAACCTGCATCCCCTCAGCCTTTCCCTGCCTGCTTCTCCTCTGTTACTGCCCAGGCAGACGACGCTCCTCAACTCTGCCCACTGTCACCGGGTCTACCGCTGAGGCCATCGTTGCACAACCAGCGTCCCTAGAGGGTCTTGCTGAGGTGGTTTAGATACAATTGCTTTCCATTACTTAGGGCCGAGCCGGGAGGAGCCTACATCACAGCAGATACTGCCTGCTGCACGTGGATCAATACCCTGGGTTTGTAGCAAATACGGGTAATTAACAAACAAGCCACTTGGCTAAACAGGTTGATGCCTCTTCGGGTACGGCCTCTGAGTTAGGAGATGTGGACTGTTTGGTTCCTGGGGGCTGTGGATAAGGACTCTACTCCAGTTTCCTGGTATTATCTCCTACCGCCTCCCTGGTGCACCGTGATCTCTCCAAGGTCTTACATACCTGTTCACTGCCACCAGCAGTACATCACCTGGTCTCACTGGGTGGGAGAAACACAGCGAGGTGGACAAGCACACGAGGAGAACAGCAGCTCTCCCAGAGATCTGAGACATAGCCTGTGAGTTCTCAATGAGACAAGCGCACCCTAACCCTGACGGTAGAGGGTGCTGATCCCAGAGGCGTGGGTTATCTCTCGGGAATGAGAGGATGCCAGGAGGTGGGAATTGTTAAGTTAGCTGATCGAGGAGGCCATTAGACTGAGGTGTTCTAACGCGTGGTGTCCTACACCAGAAACCCAAGTCTGAGCCTGCAAAGGCCTCAAGGTTACACAGTCAAAACGCTAAGAGCAACCAATGACAAACAGCCAACGAGGCTCCCAAGACACCCAATCGATAATTTTCTCACGTCTGTCTGCCTTTTTCCTGTCAAAATCTCTCCTGGGCTCCTGACAGTGGGGCACCCCTAACCACTCTGGCACTGCCCCATTCCACTTGATTTTTGCTCAAATGAACTCTTACAATTTGGTAAGTTAATAAAGTAAGTCATAAGCAGAAGCCGATCATAAACTAACTCTGAGGCCATTCGGCTAGAAGGGCTTCAAAAACATTTTTGAGAGACAATAGAATTTCCGAATTCCTTTAGAGTTTCCTAAGGTGATGCCTTCAAATAGCAACTCTAACCTGAATGGTGGCTTCCCTGCTCATTTTTTAAATCACATGTAAGCTCATCCCTTTTATAGCATTAAAATGAATTCTGATTTCAGACCCCGATGTAGACATCCTCATCATCGTCGAAGCTTGCTGTGTCATGAATTAAATCTGAAAGCTATGACTCAGTATGTCCGTTCTTCAGGGTTACCTAACAAGAGCTGATGTTATGGACATCGTGCCGATGGCACCCTGGCTGGTGGCCACAGGAAGGCCCGGCCCCCACAGTCCCAGAGCACAGATTTGCGTTTCGCAGCTTGACCCTCAGGATAAAATGCCCACACGAGTGGGTTGAAATCTTTTCGGTTCATGTGATTAAAGAGCACACGTGTATCTGTATCTGTGCCTGTTGCCGTGAACTGCTGGCCTCGGGGCCTCATCAGGAGCAGTGAGGCCTGCTCCCTGCTCCTCTCAGGTCTCAGAGGAAGACGTGGCTCTACCAGTACCGACTGCGTAACTGTCCAAGACAGTGGTTCTCAGCCTTCCTCATGCCGCGACCCTTTAATACAGCTCCTCATGTGGTGGTGACCCCCAATGTCATTGTTACATATTGAACATAATTAAAGCATAGTGATTAATCACAAAAACAATATGCAGTTATAGATGTGTTTTCCGATGGTCTTAGGCGACCCCTGTGAAAGGGTCATTCGACCCCCAAAGGGTCGCGACCCACCGCTGGTCTAAGAGAAGAGAAATGCCCGAGGCCGCAAAGATCAAGCATGGAAGAAATAAAAGGTTGGGTTTGCTGATGTAAGAGGCACTTGGTAAGCTTTCAGACCTCACAATTAGGACTGTGATCTGAAGACAGGAAAATGAATATTCCAAGCAATTAGGTGCTAATGGGTCTAATGGCTTTGGGGGAGAGAAATGGGTATATTTCACATTGACACGTGGCTGCCACACGTGTGTGTGATACAACCTCTTTCGATAATTGCTGTTGTTCCAAACACCTTCTTGAATGATTTGAAAATGCCTTTTGCTGGGAATTATAAAGAGCAACCACCGCGGGGACACAGATAGGCATTTGCCCCAGCGAGGGGAGAGCCGTCCCTTCCCTAAACGCATCTCACGTGCACCTCATAGCACTCATTATAAAAGGCCCAGAGATATGTGCTTACCAACACCGTCTGGTCTCAGAAGGATATTTTATAAGGAAATGTGTCAGCTTTCATAAGCGTCCACAGGGGACCTTTTCCTTTAAAACACACACACACACACACACACACACACACACACACACACAAACCTAACACTGGAAATAGCGGAATTCGAACATGAAGAGCCTGCTTAGCAGCTTGGCAAGGCAACAGAATCCAAACAAATGGTCTCCTTTGTGGTGAAGTAAGGCCCGTCCTCGCTCGCTCCTGGCACGAGAGAGCAGGGCACTGGTCACCGTGAGGACACACAGGGAACGGAGTTTGCCCTCTTCACTCACTTCGAAAGCACAGGGAAGACTGAGTCCTGAAATAGAGCCGCTCTGCTCCACCTTATTCCAGAGGTAAACCCTCTTCGTGTTGTGTTGGCGTTCACAGTGGGCAGTCCTCTTCCTTCTAACCCACTTCCCCCACTAACTGCTCAGAGTGCAAACCCCGTGCTGCTCAGTGTGAGCAGGAAACAGTTCTCCAAGCTTTGCCGCCTCCCCCGCACACCCAGAAGCCGGCCCCTCTAACCCGCAGGACAGCCAAAGCTTGGCTCTGGGGCAGCAGAAACTATGTCAAGCAAGTAACTGGAGGTGTGCTCAGTGGCCGAGCATCGACCTATGAACCAGGAGGTCACAGCTCCATTCCCCATCAGGGCACAAGCCCAGGCTGCAGGCCCGATCCCCAGTGGGAGGCATGCAGGAGGCAGCCAATGAATGGTTCTCTCTCATCTTTGATATTTCTATCCCTCTCTCCCTCTCCCTTTCTGAAATATACACACACACATATATAATAACTGGATGAGGATTCTCTAAAAGAGGGCATAAAGAATTAAAACACATAATGGTTGAACCTAAAACTTAGCTGGAGACAGAAAGAAGTGTAATAGCCACGTTGCTGGAGCTGAACTAATTGTCTTTCCATGGAGAGTCTGAGGTCCTACCGTCAATGAATCAATGAGCATTGAATGGAATAGCCGAGTGACTCAGGCACTTAAGCCACACCGATAATGAATATTGATTTCTAAAGACATGCCGCTCAGGGGTGATCTATAGAGTTTACGCAGATGATAAAACCAACGAGTCAGACCCACTGCCAACCGGCCCCTTACCTGTGACCTCTGAAGGGCGCTCAGTGTTGTCGGGGCCTGAAGTCCTTCCCCGGAGCCCTGCCCCCACGGGAGGGGAGCAGCGGGGGGCTGTGAGGGGAGGGCGCCCCAGCTGGAGAAGAGCTGGGCGGGACATCGGAGGCACAGAGCCAAGCAGAGGAAAGCAGCACAGGCTGGGCAGCCCACCCACCACAGGGTGGAGCTAAAAGCCAAACACCTGGTCTGCAATCAGGGCAGCTGGCGTGGATTGAGCAGGAATGTTTGTCGGGACTGTACTGAACGCAGGGAATCCTGAGGACAACCTTTGGAATCAGGTCTATCTTGTTTTAAGGAGGAGGAAACTGAGACTCAGGCCCTGGCCGGTGTGGCTCAGTGGATAGAGCGTCGGCCTGTGGACCCCAGGGTCCCAGGTTTGATTCCAGTCAAGCGGACATGCCTTGGTTGCAGGCTCCTCCCCTAGTCAGACTCCTGAGGGAGGCAACCAATCCATGTGTCTCTCCACATCGATGTTGCTCTCTTCCACTCTCCCTAAAAATCAATGGAAAAACGTCCTCGGTGATGATTAACAAAATAGAATTTAATAAATAAATAAATATATAAATTGGGGGGAAAAAAGAAAGAAAGAAACTGAGACTCAGGGAACCTGTGCAGACCGCGGGGCCGCCAGAGTAACTGCTTGCTGCGTTGATTTGTTAAGCAATTAGAGCAGGTGCCATGTGAAGTTTTACTCCCCTTACGCCGTGCTGGTAAACGGCCGGCTTTATCTTCAGTGTCTTTAAAAGGTCACCATCATGTCAGTGGATCCATGCATTTCTGCTGATAATTCTTCTGTTTCTAGAAGGGTGGTTGGTAAGAAATAGACCTGACCGACCGGTAAAGCCCCATAATGTGGCACAGATCGCCTTTACTAAATATTCTATAGCACTTTACGGAGAATGTTGTTGTCTCTGCCAGCTGCCTCTCTCAGTTCAGGTGGGTGTGGCCATTTTCATCCTCCTCCCGGAGGCAGGAGAGTCATTCCTACAATTTAGCCGCTAAACTCGTGGCCAGAATGATGAAAAATCCTAAGCCGACACTAGCACACACTGTGGCCCTTTTGTTTTTTTACTGAGCTTAATAGGAACAAGGAACCAATTTCCATTTAACTAATGAGTATGGATATTTAGGTTGAATGAGTCGGACCAAATCCTTCCCTGATCTTCATGTTACATCAGTACTAGTATTTCAGGCAAGAATTACGTGCCAAGTAGCATATGCACTGGTAATGCAATTATGAAGTTATTCATTTATTGGGATTTTGGGTGCCCCAATGCGACAGATCAAGTACTGCTGTGGCTCCCTACAGGGGCTGTGAGAGCAAGCCCTGACTCACTTCAAGTGACAGCGTGCTCACAGAGACACAACATACACACAAGACTTCCTGAGCCACGAATGCACCCAAAAGTGCGCACAATATTCAGGTCAAATCCTGCTAAAGGAATCCACTGCCGGGCTGCCAAAGGAGACTTTCTGGGCCACAGTCAACAGCCACCTGGTGCAATCAACATTTAGCCAAACCGAATCCCAGCCCTGCAAACAAACAAGGGGCACCTGTCAGACGCCAGAGCGTGGCTGGCACAAGCTGAGTGACTGCGCAGTGAAGCACGGTTCTCAAAGCGCCGCCCCAGCCCCTCACCATCAGCTTCCCCGGGGCACAGAAGCTGTTGCCCCTTGAACAACATGGGTTTGAGCTGTGCAGGTTACTCACACACTGATTTTTAAATAGATAAAGTTGGCCCTTCATATCTGCAAGGTTTTGCATCCAGGGACTCAACCAACCGCGGATCAAAAACAGTATTTTTGTATCCCCAACCATGGGTTCCTAATCATGGATGCAAAGTCCTGTTTTCAGCCCGTGGTTGGTTGAATCCGCAGATCCAAGGCCGATGGTAGAGGCCAAGGTTAGATGCAGATTTTCAACTACACGGGGGTCGGGCCCTTAATTCCCGTGATGTACAAGGGTTAACTCAGGGCCCCAGAGCTGGGCCCTGTAATGTTCTCACAGCATTTCCAGGGAATTGTGGCCCAAGAACATGCACCTGCTTCAGGTGGAATGAGGTCAGAAATGTTTCCCGAAGGAAGGGAATTTTGACTTGACAAGAAATAGAAGGCTTGCCTGATTTTCTCTCTTGGTAAAAGGCTCTACAAGCGAGACCAGAAAAACAGATTAAATCTAGACCTTCTCAATTAAGTTTAGTCTCGCTTCAATGCTCAACCTTATCATGCAAATACTTTAGCTGATCTATTTCCCACTGACGTTCCAGCCTCAAAAACATTCCCTCCCCAACCAGCCAGCCAGCTATCCTAAGAAAATTGATCATCACCCCAAAATACTTGAGATTTCACACGTGATCGTTCAAGATAAAATGTGAAGTCTTTCCCTTCACTGATAATTGTTCTTTACTTTGTCCATTTTGTAAACCCTATGTTTAAAGGTGAAATTTGAAGGCAAATTACAAACTATAAAGAGGTTGAACTACGTGTGAACATAAGGCCACCAAGATGACTAAATTCTAGACAACATGTTTTTTTTTAAAGTTATTTCTTGCTACAGTGTAGTTTATGCTGCATTTCATAACAATTTTAATGTTCTACTGCCTCCTTGTGGTGAAAATTAGAATTTCATTATTTCTGAAATCTAAAGGTTGGCTGAACAGCAAAGGTTCATTTAGACCCCGTGTCAATTTTGAACAAAAATTGATAAATTCAGCCAATCATCTAATTGATTTGTCTATAATATAAAAATTCAGGTCTTTTTTAAATACCTGCTGGTTGGTAGATTATGTTTCTTTCGTCCATTATCCAGATGCAGACAAAAACACTGGGATGAAAGTAGCCAGTCAATTTTTTTCAAATGACATTCAATTGTTAGTTTTTTTAGGGTGCCTGGAAATAGCAATTCAACTCATCAGAATGATATGATCATTGCTGTTAATTATAAAGTTGCTAATGGCTACACATAGGATTTGTGGTGGGCACCTTGGCTTTTATTTTGTAAAGACCGTGCTAGGTGACAGGTAACTATCACTAGCTAAAAAGCCCAGTTTAATCAACATTTCATTATAAAGTCTGAATTTTACGTGCTAGAGTTGACGACTCAATGGCGCCATGTTAAAGTGCCACCACAGCAATCACTTCCTGTCACTCATCAGAATGTACTTGGGGTTGAATTACTGGGGTTACAAATGAGGTATCAAGACTGACAACTTAGAAACAAACTGCAAAAGCTAAAAGCACATGACCCAGGGCAATTTATTTTTTTTAAGATGTTTTTATTGATTTTTAGAGAGGAAGAGAGAGGGAGAGAGAAAGAGTGAAACATCCGTTGATGTGAGAAAGAAACATCAATCAGTTCCCTCCTGCACGCCCCTTACTGGGGACCCAGCCCACAACCCGGGCATGTGCCCTGACCAGGAATCAAACGGGTAACCTCTTGGTGCATGGGACAATGCTCAACCACTGAGCATTACTGGCCAGGGCTCTACTCCAGTCATTTTAAACAACCTGCTCTATCCACTGTAGTTCTCATTTCTGAACAAAATGACAGAAGGCACGAGGGACCCTCAGATCTAATGGGCTCTTAATAGTCTCCAGAGCACCCATGTCTCTCAAAGAAGACCACAGCTCAATGTGCCAAAGAGGAGGACGTCGGGTGCTGGAGCCTCAAAATTCAACCTTGGACCCTGTGTCCTGCAGACCTCGGGCGGGGAGCTGCGTATTTTGGAGGCGGAACCAGGAAGGCAGACGCCTGGATGAAAAGGATAGGCTGAGGGCCTGTCCCGTTCCGGGGTGTCGTGAACCTAACAAATGGAATTGCCCAGGGAGCCTGCCTTTCTGCCCCCAGACAGAGGCCTTGTGTGGTGCTCAAGGGTCATGAACTGGGAGTCCGTCTGCCTGGGTTTGAATCCCAGGATGAGAAGTTGGGAAATGTGCGGCCTTGGGAAATGTCATGGAGCTCTCTGCACCTGGGCCCACCTGCTGAGGAGGAGAAGCGATTGCACCCATGTGGGGTTTTGTTGTAAGGATTTCGCGAAATATGCAAAGAGCTTATAACAGGGCGCAGAACCTCGTCAGTGCTGTCATTATCAAGTGGTTCCGGAAGCTCTGATCACGAGAGGCGGGGATCATCACATTTCTGCCGCGCTGTGGACTGGAAACGATGAGCCATTTCAGGCACCTGGGCCTGTGCACACGCCCCCACATGGACTCTGCTTGTGCAAGGGTTTGTCTATTCACGGGCACAAGGAGGAGCCCATTCTGTCAGCAAAGAGGACTGAGTTCCTGTGTCGCTGCTTCCTAATGAGACACCCCTGCGCACTAACCCCCACCGGGGTTCTCACCTGAGGGCTGGTGTAACAGCCTGCAACCCGCACAGAACTCCCGCTCCGCCGCACTCCGGGTCCAGGCGGACGCGCTGTTTTCCTCCAGCAGGGCTCCCGACTGAAGAGTGTTTTCCCAGATGCGTTTGCCTTTCCTTTCCTCCGTTGGATTGTGTCTTCTTTTTTTGTAATTTTTTTCTCGAACCTCTGAGCTCCATGTCTTTGTGAGGCTCTCAGTCTGTGAGGCCCCCAGCACCATCCCTGGGGGCCTGTTGCTGAGCCCGGCTGGCGCCTCCCTCTGCCAGGTCATTAATGATGCTTCAACCTTCACAGCCCAGGCTGGGCCTTCTCTGGCGGCCCACACGCCTTCCCAGGGACCGTGTCGGGGCTGGCTGGTCCTCTCCCTCTGTGGTCTCTCAGCCATTCTCTCTCATTCTCCCCTTTCCTTTGTCCTTTAGGTTTTATTTTATATACATTTTTTATTGATTTCAGAGAGGAAGGGGGAAGGGAAAAGAGATAGAAACATCAATGGTGAGAGAGAATCATTGATTGGCTGCCCCCTGCGTGCTCCACACTGGGGATCGAGGCTGCAAGCCAGGCAGGTGCCCTGGCCGGGTATCAAACCGTGACTCCTGGTTCACAGGTCAACACTGAGCTACATGGGCTGGGCTCTCTGTCCTTTAAAAAGGAAGAGAAACTTTGTTGCCCAAATAGGCCCTGTAATCCCACGATGGCTTTTCTTAGTGTCCAAAGTACCGATACGGAATCCGTATGGAACATACCTGAGTGGCTTCGATTCCTGGGCAAAGGCACATACCTTGGTTGCAGGCTCAATCCCTCGCCCAGGGCGCAGGTGGAAGGCAACCAATTGATGTGTCTCTCTCACATCAATGTCTCTCTCTCTCTCTGCTCTCGTTCTCTCATCCTCCCTCTCTCCCGCCTCCTCTCCCTTTCACTCTCTAAAAATCAATAGAAAAAATATCCTTACTCCTTGGCTCTTCGGGTAAGGATATAAAAAAACAAATAAATAAAAAAATAAAATGAGCCTGTAACTAGCTCAGAGCCAATGGAAGCGTCTTGGTGGCACTTTAATGACAGCTTCCAGGGTCAGAGGCTCTAAACTCTGACACCCAGGGGAGCCTGGAAACTGTCCCTGCGCGGACGCGAGGAGAGGAGAGGAGAGGGCTGTCGAACGGTGAGTTCTCGCCCTTCGCTGTGCAGAGGGGGCTCCTGCATGCAGAGCCTGGGCTGGGGTGCTCCGTGGTGCCACTGGCTAACAAAAGCCTTAAATGTCCATGTTCCCTCAAGAAGACTGGGACGAAGGAGGAGGAGCCGCCTGGAGGGTGGTGCCCCTGGATGGCACCCGAAAGGCAGGGCGGGCAGACCTTCAGGAGGATGGAGCGGGAGCCCCACCCCTAGAGAGGCAGGAGCCCCTCAAGGGATTTCAGTGAGAACATCTGGGAAGCGATGTCCTTTGCTCTTATCAACCATGAATACTGAGAACATCTGGGAAGCGATGTCCTTTGCTCTTATCAACCATGAATACTGACTGCGAGTCAGTTTATCAGATGATCCGAAATCACGATCGAACATGACCGCCAAGGGGCAGAGGATGATTAAAAGCAAGGGTGCCCCTGGTGGCGGCTGGCGGCTGGCGGCTGGGGGCTGGAGGAGGAAATGCATGAAGGAGAGGAATAGTCTGGAACCTACAGGTAAACTGAGACGGGGAAGTCTGCACCCTGGGGCGGGAGAGAGGAATCTCTGAAAAGGTGTGTCTGCGTGGGGGCTGCGTGGGGCTGCATGGGGCCGCAGAGCAGAGGGGCCAGGGGCCCTGAGGAGGAGGAGCCTGCTGTCATGGTTTTATCCCCGACCAGGAAAATCGCAGATATAAACGCAGCAGCAGGCGGCCTGGGACAGCCTTGGACTTGCTGCCGCGCGGATGCTCCCCTGTCAGCTTATGTGCTTGGGGCAGGAGCTGAGCCCCGGGCGTGTGGGGACAAGTGGGGATGTGGAAGGCAGTTGCTTATTCTCCTCGTGCAGATACGAAAGCCACCGCCAGGACTTGCTTAGACAACCCTGGACGTGGGGACTGGGAGCGAGAGTTACTCGAGTCCTGGCCACTTCCATCGCCATCTGGAGCCATCCTTTCAGAGGGCAAGTGCTCGCCACCACCTGCAAGGAGCAGGCACCTTCCCTGCTGGAGGCAAAGGCAAAGGCGGGGGCAGGAGGCTCCATCGTTGGGGAAGGAAAGTGCTTCTTTTGCAATGACCCTGAGAACTGAAAGGAATGAGGCCAAACTTCATTCTTTGGGTCAGCGCCAGGGAACCACTCAGGCGCCTCCAGGCAGGGAGGGTCCCCCGACACCCCCATTTCTCACTTGTATCAGACCCTGTATTCACGGGAGAGGCGAAGGAAGAGGGTTGCAGGGCGGCGAACATCATCAGGCTAATGAAATGTAACTGCTCCGTGTGGATCTCACTCCAGTCTCTCAGGAAGGCAGTGGGCTCCTCTCTGTCCCTCACGCTAGCTCCCTGCCACCCAGGAAGGTCAGCGTTCACTGTGTCCCTGTGAATGATCACAGGCCAGAATGTCTGCTGGCTCCCCTCCCCTGACACTCCCCCTTGCCTCTCCCTTTCTTCTGTATCTCAACTTCTCTCTCCCACCTCCCTGCCCATAGAGCTGAACCCCAGCGGCGGGTGGCTAACCAGCCATCCAGCCCGCAGGCCCCCATCTCGGCCAAACATTTATTTACAGCCGGTTATGGATGAGATGCTTCAGAACAGAGAAGAGGCACCCGCCTCCTCCTGCAGCTTATGTTCCTGAGAGACTGGGGGAAACGCTGCCCCTAAAGGGACAGACACAGTTTGCAGCTGTTATCTGCACGGATCTATAAAGGGAAGGTACTGCATAAAAATTACAAATCTATCCGCACAGTGATTCCTGGCTGGATGCTACTCCTCCAGCAGCAGCCCAGTGAGAGGAGCCAGCGGAGCAAGTGGAATCGGTGCCCATGGCAACAGGCATCCCTGCTTTGAGCATGTCAATCCACCCACCGCCAGGAAATCACATTCATGGGATGTTTTTCCGCCACAAATAGCTTCTGTTTTCACTTTTTAATGACAGCGATAGATGTTCCTTGCTTTCTGAATTCTTCACGGGCCGGGGCAAAATGAGGGGGGAAAGGAGATGTTTCAAAAATGTCCTTGAAATTTCAAGCAGCCTTTTTATTGAGGGAAGGGAAGGCGGAGAAAGAGTAAAGGGATGTTAGTCACCATGTGTCCCCACCCCAGTGCCCTGAAAAGTCAAAGGCTTAGGCAGACCCCCTCAGCGATTTGCTTCTCAGCCATTTAAGGAAAGTTTCCTCGTCTGGACAGATCACGGTACCTGCCCCACCAGAGCGCAGGGAGGCTGAATTGTTTGCGAGGTGCTAAGGGTAACTGGTAAGGATTAGCAATGAACATTGCTAGTGATGCTCCCTTCGCCATTTCCTTTGGTCCTCAGCCAGGAAATGCTCATTTTATCTGTCTTTCATTGCTCAACTGTGGACCACAGCTGCGGAAGTTTCTGAACATGCTTTAGCAAATAGGTAAGTTCATGAAAAGGGCTAATTCCCTCCAGCCATGGCACCTACACACCCTGTGTGTTTGACAACACGCACCATGAGCGGGGCACAGCGATGGCCAACGACAGAAACAGAGCCATGGGACACGGAGGAGAAACTGCAGTGTTCATTGGACACCATGTTGCAGGGCCCGGGCTGTCCACGGAGATAAAGCAAAGCCCAGCCTCCGCCTAGTGGGGAAGTGGCGGGGCGGGCGTGGCAAAGGCTATTTGCAAATGTTCTATGTGAAACCCTCCTCCACCCTCCATTACTTTGGGCAGCTGTTCCAAAGCTATACGCCAGCTAAATCATGCTTGACAATCATATTTGTTTCTGGCCCAGTAATAGATATTAACAACGTTGTATTCCCTACCACAATGCAAACAACTGCAGACATTTGTAAATTTCCAGCTTCTGCTGTCACAAATGCTAATGAAGCAGCGAAACTAAATGGAAAGGAAGGTCATTTTTTTCCTCTTTACTAGTAACAGTGGAAAAAAAATGATTAACCATTTTGAAAACAGCCTTTTTTAACTTTGGGCAATATATTTTTTAATCCACATACTTAAAACAAATACTACATCTTAAACTACAACTCAACAGATATATATACCAAGTGATTTTTTATTAAAAATAATAGCAGCACTAAAGACTGCAAAGACTGTATGTTGCGGGGGGGCGGGGGGGAGTGAGGGGGGAGTTTCTATTTGTTTTTTTGTTAATCCTCATCTGAGGATATTTTTCCCATTGATTTTTAGAGAGAGTGAAAGGGAGGGGAGAGACAGAGAAACATCAATGAGAGAGAGACACAGCAATTGGTTGCCTCCCATGCACACCCCACCCGAGCATGGGGATCATGCCCTGGACTAGAAGCGAACCCAAGACCCTTCGGTCCTTGGGCTGAAGCTCTAACACTGAGCACCCGGCTGGAGCTATGTTATGCTTTAATGTGGAAAATAGGTTAAGGCACAGGAAAATAGCATGCGACCATCTCAGACACAGTCAACAAGTAAAAATAAATGTATGAGTGTGCAGTCTACACCTTCATGTCACTATACAGAGAAACTGGGTTAAGAAAAAGGGTTGGGCTGGCAAAAATGTGGCCAGGGACCAACGTCAAAGGCCCTTAGCCAATTACTACTGTGCTTCCATGTGAAATGAAACTGAATTTAATGTTTCTGCATTTTTATGCAGCAGGAACCACGTAAGAAAGGAAAAGGGGGGAAAGGGGAAAGGAGAGGGAAGAAAGAGGTGGAGGGGAGGAAAGAACCTGCACTGAGAAGATGAAAGGGGAGGAGAGATCAACAAATGAGACTGAAAAGGAGCAGCCCATCGGGGACGAGAAAAAGCAGCCGCCGCCGCTCTGGCGCCGGGAAGAAAATGCCCGAGTGTTGAACTGCGCGAGGGATGAGGCCTGAGAAAGGGCCTGTGGATTTGTTGCTTGACATTGATTTTACCATGTGGAGCTCTTCCAGAACCCTGAGATTCGGTGGGGTGGTGGGAATGGAAACTCTTTGGAGGAATTTGCTACAATGGTGAGCAATGAAACAGCAATCGGATGGGAATGTGAAGTCAAGAGAACATGCTTTCAATGTGGGAGACATAGCCAAGGGTTGTTTGCTGGAGGGGATGATTGGACAGGAAGTAAACCCTTGGTGAGAGGAGTGGGAGGCATTGCTGGGCACTGATTTGAATTTCTGGAGTTGACATGATCCAGGGCACAGTGGAGGGGCTGGTTTGAGGTGGGAATGTGAAGAGTGCTCACAGGTAGGAACGCCTGCAAAAGCAGAGGGAATGGGGCTGCTACTGGAGGGTGGTGGAAGCTTGGGGAGTTCCTCCCAGATGACTTGTTTCCTCAATGAAGACAGATGGCCAGCTACGAATGAGGAGGATGCGTTTTATCTTTGTCCTTTTCTTTATCCATCTAGGTGGCGTCTCTAACTTCCCCAAGACTGGCCTTCTACAGTCATAATTTTTATGTATTTTCCAGGTGGCAAACAAACACGGAGAAGTCGATGAACACTCTGGGAATAAGAAGGGCTTTTCTGCTCTTGCTCCCTAGGATGCATTAATTACTATGTACATTATATATCTCTTAATCATAAGTATCCTATCCTTATGATCCAACTTTAATCTGGAGCTTCATGTTCATAAAAAAGAAAAGCAAGGCAATACTATACACATGTACCATAACACTCTTCAGATCACTCTTCGAATAAATTTGATCTTTTGCCCCTATCACACTTTTACTTTTGCACACTTGGATATGGCTAAGGGTACTCAGTACAAATGGTTCCACAGTCCAGTAAATCTGACAAATAAAACTTAGTACTTCTACTAGATTCAAAATATAGATTAGCATGTTGGGAGCTTAAAGCAACCCACTAAAACAGTATTCTGGGACCCAAATTTCCCACGTGTTGGGGGAGAGGTTCCTCCACCCACAAGGTGATGCTCTAGGTACTGGCTGTCCTACAACCCAACTCACTTCGGATGCTCTGCTTCAGTGCCAATGGCAAGCCCACATTGTTACCTGTGTTCCGACCAACTGGCAACAGACTAAAGGTTCCTGCGATCACCTTTGCAGAGCCAAAAGGAGGTTAAAAAAAAAAAGAAAAAAAAGAGTGAGGGGGGGTTCAAATAAATGTTCAAAATGAGAAAAAAAGGCAGACAATCAGACCCTGGAGAAAAGGGAACAGATGCTAACAGTATAAAAATAATCCTTAAAGTTAATCCCCCTCACTTATTTTGTTTGATAGGCTACAAAGAATCCTCAGACCAAAATTCAAGGTATGGCTATTTTCTTATCAAACACATCAACTTAATTTCCAGGAAATTAAAGTATGTAAATATAAACTGACCTTCAATGATCATTACCAAGTGGAGTTTTATGCTTTTTCCCAGCCTGGTCTAAAGAGGAGTGACTGAGTTGCATGAATACCTGGTTCCTAGCAAGCAAAATACACCAAAAATATAGTTCACAAAATCTTCAAACTACCAAAGTTTGTGAGGGGAGATGAAAGAAAGCAAGATAACTTCTGAAATATGGTTTGCGATCAGCGTAAGCATACCTTCAGAATTGCAGAGTAAACTTTTAACAAAGAAATGACACAAGAGAATATCATATTGTAAATATTGTATTTTCTCACTCACACACATTGTATGAGACATTTACTACTTTTAAAATGTATCCATAGGATTAATACTCATATGGAGTATAATGTGGGAAAGTGCGGAACTAAAGAAATAAGTCTATCTGAAAACAAAAGCACACATTTCTTAGAATTTAAAAATATTGCACATAATAAGGTTGCGCAGAAATTACTGTTTTTATGAACAGAATGAGGTATTAGTCAATTCCTAGATAAAGATGAGTGCAAAAGAGGAAACACACACACACAAAAAACATAAATCCGTATTAAGACATAGAGAGCCAACAATTAAGAAAGAAATGTGAAAAGGTATGTGAAATAGCTATGATTCCAACCTTACAAAATCATTAGCCAGGGGCCAAACACGTAACAATCTCTTGGCAATATTTCACAACTTCCCAACTTTTTTCAGCACAAGTGACTATGAGCAGCACAATCATTTCCTTTACTCCAAATGGCCCCGTGGTAAATATTAAACCACGCCTTCCCGAAGCGTTCAGTGGAAGTTTACCAAGGCACTGCTCTCACTTAACGACTCACTGTCCAGTTCCAGGTACACTCAGCAACTCATGTCAGCCATGCTACAGAGCATGCAATTTCAAGTTAGCAAAGGTTTCACTGCAAAATCATTCAAGTTCATTCAACTTAAATCTAAAATAAATTTAAGAGTTTAACCTTTAAATATAAATCAGGCAAACTCATTCCTTTCTTGGTAATAAAACTGGCCACAGGTGGAGGAAAAAGACCAGGCAAAATTACGTCTCTGTTTTCTTTTTCAAGACCCTTTACTAATCAGAGAAATTAATAATTAACAATTTCTCTACTAACTGAACCTTAATTTGTCAAAAACAATTTAAATATATTTAACAGCTGTATCAAGTTAAGTGAAATCATGCACTTGTCAAAATAGTTCACAGAAAACTGTTTTGCATCATCGATATTGAAGAACAGTCAACTAGCTGGGCTTTGTGAGAACAAAGAACATGAACTACTGTCCTGAACAGTCAGTGTATGTAGTGACCATGTTTCCTCTGCGCTGAGTGACAGTCCTGCAGTGCTTGCTAGATCCATGGAATCTATTCTCAGGGTGCCGGCCAGTGGGGTCAAAGCCACTGAAGGAGAACATCTTCTCCATATCTTCAAACACGTCATCAAACAGTCCTCCTCCGAAAGAAAACTCCTGGAAGTGATGCCTCTGTCTACTAGAGCCATCCGGGCGTGTCTGGAAGTGATTTTCAAAGTGCTTCTTAGACCGAGTGTTTTGGTTTTGACCAAAAAAACCAAAGTCTTTGAATAAGTCATCGAAATTGAAGTTAAATGACTGCTCGAAAGGACTTCCACTACCTCTCTGTCCTTTGCCATTAGTGAAAGCACTGTGTCCAAGAGAGTCATACTCTCTTCGCCTATTAGCATCTGACAGTGTTTCATAGGCTGAAAGAAATAAAGATGCTTTAGTAACTGAAGGTAATCAACATTACATACCTCTTCAACAAGTACATTCAACTATTTTAGAGGCTTTCACATGATAAGTAAAACCAAAGTATACAAAAATAAGAATAAATGACTAACAAAATGAGACCCGAGGCAGGAAGGCATGGAACAGACTGATATACCTTGATGTGGGGTTGGGGGACAAGAAGAGATAAACCAAAGGACTTATATGCATACCCCATGGACATGGGCAATATGGTGAAGACCTGGGGGGTGGGGGTGGGGGGGGAGCCAGGAGGCAGGTGGTAGGGGGGAGAAATAGGAGATATCTGTAATACTATCAACAATAAAAAATATATTAAAAAAATAATAAAGTTAAAATTACAAGAGGCAGAACTTCATCTTGTTCATTGCATACTATAAGCAGTTAGCAAAATGCATGCTCCTAGTAAATATCCAATAAATATTTGTTAAATGAATGCTACCATAGCTACAAATAAATGGGGGCAACAATCACAGTTATTCTTCATATTATTTGTGTAAAATCATTACTTCTATTAAAGAATTTGATGGTCAAATATAATGAATTAAGAGGCATTCAGTTTTTTCACTCCCGGGCTAATTAAAGTAAATATTTAACTCCAACCCCTTACTCAGTTAACTCCACCCATTGATTACTGAATGTTCAGGAGATGCAATTTATTTTAGAACTGGTCTTAAGTAAAAATTTGTTTCATACTTTTCCTTTAACGACAAATCTGGCTTTGTAATGTAGATCAAGGAAGGCAGAAAAAAAATACCAAGGCATTTCAGTCTATTTAAATTTTTTACATCGAATCTTTTTTTATATTTAATCTCCATACTTAAACATTGTTTTATAAGTTAGTTTATAGTATTGGGTACCAAAAATTCCTTTTGACACAGAAACAATAAGCAATTTGACAAATAATAAAATCAATTTTCAACACATTTAGATCTGTATGCCAATAAAAACAATACCACCATTTTATCCACCCTTTCAGGAATCAGTTATCAGCTATGTTGAAATGTAGCTCCCACCCGCCTCCCATCTCCGTCTTCAGTACAGACACTCTCCTTAGCTATGGCTCCTTTATTGTTAACCCCCGTGAGGCCTCCGAGTCAGGCACTGACTCACCTTCTGCAATCTCCCTGAACTTTGCTTCCGCATCAGGGCTCTTATTTTTGTCAGGATGGTACTTCATGGCCAATTTGTGAAAGGCCTTCTTGATTTGGCGCTCTGATGCCGATTTCGGCAAACCTAAGATATCATAGTAGCTTTTGGAGGCCAGAATTAATTCCGTTATCATTAAAATGCAGATGGCAAAGGTGAAAACCGACTGGGGAGTAGCCATTTCCAAAATCCTGAAAGAGAAAAGACAGACAACGTTATCCTGGAGCTCACCCTAAGACTTTCTTCCAAGAGAAACCCGATAAACTTGTAGTGCACAGGGCAGCCTGCCCCTGACCCCGTTCCTGCCTTTATCCGGGCTCCCCTGCCCTGGCCTCGGCTGTCACCTCCACAAGAGCAAATGCGATGCGGCCGCATTGAGAAAAACATGTGTCTGCCTGTCCGCTAACAGAGGCCACACACAGACACAGAAATACCCCACAACTGACTTTCCCCGGTTAATGTTGTGGGAAAAGATGGACAACCCGGACAATATCCTTTAAAAGGATCTCAAGCTTCAGGAATTCATGCTCTAAGGGCCTGAGGACAGTAGTTCAGCTTCAGGGAAAAGGGAAAAGCGGTGCATTTCCCAGGGAAGCGCTCCATCCGCCTGAATCAGCGGTCCTTTCCCCGCCGCGAAGCTCCCGGCCCGCACTTCCCCGGGGACCCCGGGCTGCCCACGCCGAACCTCAGCCGCACAGCAAGGCCAGGGCAGCGACACGGGAAAGGCAGGCATCTTCCCAGCTGTCGGGTCCCCAGGATTAAACTCGGTCAACACGTCTGGGGCCCCGCAGTGAGCAGAATGCAGACTCTGAGGTTCCGGCGGAGGCTGCTGGCAGCTTCCCGGAGGCCGGGCAGGCAGTTCCCTAACCTTGGGGGAGACTCAGCTCCCAGTCCCCGCGGGTGCAGACGTCGCGAGGGAGGAGGGCTGCGCAGCCCAGGGGTCCCCGACACCCGATGATGACATCCGCGGCTGACGAAAGACACCGGGGTCAGGGGAGACGCCTGCCCTCCTCCCCCGCGGCCCTCGCGGGGCGTGATGAGCAGGTGGATCCCTGCTCCCCGCCCTCAGTCACGGCCACGGGCACCCAGGGGTCAAGCACGAACTCCGGGCTTAGAGGGCACGGCCTAGGCCGCGGCTCTGCGGGGGGTCCCGGGCGCAGGGCGGGTGTCGGGCCCGCGGAAAGCACCGTGTAGGCGTAACAAACGCCATTCCCGTCGCCACCGAAGGTCTGACCCTTTCTAGGAGCCGGACTTCTGCATCGCACCGACTTCCATGCCCGAAAGGGACCCGCCCCACGGCAGCCCCGGTACGACACCGGAGGCGGCGGCCCCTAGGGTGGGACGGTGTAGTCTCTGCCAGAGGCGCCGACCCACGCCCCGCTCGTCCCGGCGCCGCCTCCGGGGAGACCGCCGCCCCCGCTCCCTTCCCCGGACGAGCGGTCCGACGCCCCAACGCGACGCGCACTCCTCAGCGGTTAGACCGCCCCTCCTCCCCATAACCTCCCTCAAGGACCCCAGGCCGCCCCGAGCCCTCCGGCCATCGCGGGGGACCAGGAGGCCGAGTCAGCCTACAAAGGCCGCCCCAGGCCCGGGACGCGCCAAAGCCCGCGCCCCCCGGCGGCTGCCGCTGCGACGGGATTCGCACAGCGGCTCGGCCCGGCCCCTCACTCGGCCCGGAGTCCCCCCGGAGCTGGCGCGCGCCCCGCGGCCGCTGGGACACCTACCTCGCCCTCCTGCCTTCACCGCCACCGCGTTCCCTCTCCGCCGGCTCCCGACTGGCGCGCGGCCGCGTCCCACCTCCTAAGACCTACACGAAACGCTCCCCCATTGGCTCCTGCCGCCCCACGTGACCGTGGCGCCCTACGCGCACGTGGAAAACTGTTGTTGCTGTTCAGCCTATGCGTCACTTCCGGATCCACCCCCCCGAGGAGGCGGTGCTGAAGCCCGCAGAAGCGGAAGTGACTCGCCGTGGGCGGTGTCTTCCTCTACCCCGTCCGCGCGCAGGCGCGGTGGAGCGGGCGGCCTGGGGTTGAGGAGGGCCGGCCCACCTGTGCTGGAGTCCGCCGGGTCTCCCTCGCGGGCCGCGCCGGAGCGATGCCTCGCTATTGCGCGGCGATTTGCTGTAAGAACCGGCGGGGACGGAACAGTAAGGACCGCAAGCTGAGTTTTTACCCGTGAGTAGTCCCTAGAGCAGAAGTGGCAGCCTTGCCTGGGGCCGCGGGGTTAGGGCGTTTGGGGTCGGGGCTCGGGGTATCCCAGGGCGCGGCCTGGCCCTGCGGGAGCGGGGCGTGGAGGCTCGAGCTCTGTCTGGACGCGCCCTCGCTGGGCCAGGACGCCGGGCCCGCTACGGGGACAGGGGCCTGTTGGGGTGACAGCGCCCGGGAAACAGACAGGTCTGCGAGGCGGTTCTCAGAGCCGTGCCCCGCCTCCCCGGACCCATTGCATGGACCTCACACCTGCCCACCGGGAGGGGGCACTCCGGGTCCGTTACCCGCCGCGAGCTGGGACGTGGCTGTCGTTTAATGCCTTCCCCGAGGAAACAGGGCCTTTCCGGACGGAGGGGGTGGGGGCAGAGCCAGCATTGGAACCTGCCTCCTGCTCCTGCTCGGGCTCTGGATGCGATGCCGGCTTCATTCACACAGAGAACCGGGCGTTATGCCCAGTACGGAGGCCACCAGATATTTCCAGGCAAAGTCCATCCTCATTCTTCAGAAGAACCGGAAGGCAGTCTTGGGTCCTAGTTTGTAGAGCCCACACTTGGTAGGTTCGGATCCTGGCCCCACTAACCCGCGAATGACTTCAACCCGCTGGGCTTATGACCGTGTAAAGGGACTGGAGCTATAATGGTTCCTAACTCACACTTAATGTGTAAAGGGATCAATCGGCACTGGGCACGCACTCCATGCTCAAGTGGAAAGCAGCATATTTAGAATATTCTGTTTCCTTTTTTCCTGTGTTTGAAAATAGTTCACTTAGCTCTAACCCAACCGCCTCTCTTCAATTCCCCCCCCCCCACACACACACACTTATTTTCTGAAGCCTGTTTACTTCAGGCCTGAAGCTCCCTGTTCAGGAATGACAAAGCCTAAGGCACATGGTTGGGATTGGGGGGGGGGGGTGGATGGAGAGCCCTGCTTTTTGTATGGAAAACCTTATGTTGTTACTATTTTTTAAAAGTAGGAGATTATTATGTAACTAGAGGCCTAGTGCACAAAAATTTGTGCACTGGGGGGGGAAGGGGGGGTCCCTCAGCCCGGCCCGTGCCCTGTCGCAGTCTGGGACCCCTTGGGAGATAACGACCTGCTGGCTTAGGCCTGCTCTCAGGTGGCAGAGGGAAGGCCCAATCCCTGGGTGCAGCCCCTGATCGGGCTCAGAGCAGGGACGATTGGGGAGTTGGGCCACCGCCCCCTGTCATGCACAGAGCAGGGCAGATTGGGAGGTTGCGATGCCACCCTCAGTCATGCACAGAGCAGGGCTGATCAGGGGGTTGGGGCGCTGCCCCCTGTCACGCACAGAGAAGAGCCGATCAGGGGGTTGGGGAGCTCCCCCCTGTCATGCACCGAGCAGGGCCCATCAGGGGGTTGGGGAGCCCCCCCCCCCGTCACAGAGTAGGGCCGATAGGGGTGCCCCCTGTCACACAGAGCAGGGCCAATCAGGGGGTTGGGGCGCTGCCCTCTATCACCCACAGAACAGGGCCGATCAGGGGGTTGGGGCACCGCCACTGTCACACTCAGGGCAGGGCCGATGGAGAGGTTATGGCTCTACCCCATCACACACAGAGCAGGGCCCGTGGGGGTGTGTGTGGGGGGGTGGTTGGGGCACCGCCCTCTATCACCCACAGAGCAGGGCCGATCAGGGGGTTGGGGCGCCTCCACTCTCATACTCAGGGCAGGGCCGATGGGGAGGTTATGGCTCTACTCCGTCACACACAGAACAGGGCCCGTGGGGTGGGGGGGTTGGGGCGCCGAACCCTGTCACACACAGAGCCGCAGGGCGATCAGGGGGTTGGGGAGCTCCCCCCTATCAGGCACAGAGCAGGGCCGATCGGGGGGTTGGGGCGCCTTCCGCTGTCAGGAACAGAGCAGGGCCGATAGGGAGGTTCTGGCCCTGCCCCCTGTCACCCACAGAGCCGCAGGGCGATCAGCGGGTTTGGGCGCTGCCCCCTGTCACGCTGATCCCGGTGCCGGGAGGCCTCTCGGCTCTGCTGATCCTGGTGCTGGGAGGCATATTACCCTTTTACTATATAGAATAGAGGCCTGGTGCATGGGTGGGGCTGGCTGGTTTGCCCTGAAGGGTGTCCTGGATCAGGGTGGGGGTCCTCACTGGGGTACCTGGCCAGCCTGGATGAGGGGATAATGGCTGTTTGCAGCTGGTCACACACCCTTCATGGTGGGGGTCCCCACTGGGGTGCCTGGCCAGTCTGGGTGAGGGGCTGAGGGCTGTTTTCAGGCTGGGACTGAAGCTCCCAACTGCTCCTTTTTTTCTTTTTTTCTTTTTTTTTTTATTCTGGGCCAGCTTTAGCCTGGCTCCAGCTCTGAGGCTTCTGCTGCTGAAAGCAGGTATCTGGTTTGTTTAGGTTCTATAATCGAAACTCTGTATCAACTCCAGCTCTGAGATCCCAGCTCATTGAAAGCTGGTTTCTGGGGTTTTGTTTAGCTTCTATATTTGTAACTATGTTTCAAACTGCAGGCTCAGAGGCCAGCAAGGCAGGCGGGGAACGTTGCAGTCCTCCGTCAATGAAGCAAGCAAGCCTCATGTTCAGTTTAAGCTGCCTGGCAGCCGGCCGCCATCTTGGCTGGCAGTTAATTTGCATATCACCCTGATTAGCCAATGGGAAGGGTAGCGGTCGTACGCCAATTACCATGTTTCTCTTTTATTAGATAGGATATGTGTCTTGGGATGTGTTCCTGTAAAATCATTGAAAGAAAAATAAATGACTGTTAAGTGTTTAATACAGTTTAATCCAAATCCATTTACCTATTTAGGCTGGCCGGAAAAAGTTTTCTGTAAAAGTCTGCCGTTAGTCTAGTTTTGCCTATAAGAAACATTGCCACCTGCCAGAGCTTACTCTAAAGTAAGGCCACTGTCAGTACACGTATAAAGAGCTCTCAACTTTCTCTGTCTTTTCTGTTTCATTTGTTTCATATTATAAAATAGATCTGAGTCTGTCTTTTCTCAAGGACATGTTTTGTTCTTGTGTCATTTTCTCTTTCAGAACTTGAATTTTAGAGTTCCCAGTTCATTGGTTACAGGAAGCCTAGGAATGTTGGACTATATTACATGTGGATAGAATTGAGGGTGATTCTGGTAAAGAGAATGGAATATTAGTATTTTATAAGACTTGGTGTTCATTTTATTGTCAGCTAAACCATTTGTTAGAGTTAACTTCTCCTTGTTTTAAAAATATTAACATAGCCCAGCTGGTGTGGCTCAGTGGTTGAGCTTCAACCTGTGAATCAAGAGGTCAAGGTTTGATACTTGGTCTGTGCACATGCCCGGGTTACTGGCTCAATCCCCAGTAGGGGGCGTGCAGGAGGCAGCCAATCAATGATTCTCATCATTGATGTTCCTATCTCTCCCTGTCCCTTCCTCGCTCTGAAATCAATAAAAATATATTTAAGTACACACACACACACGCACACACACACACACACACACACACTAGAGGCCCCATGCATGAATACCTGCACTGGTGGGCTGGCTATTGGGAGGGGCCACAGTAGGTTGGCTGGACGGCCCTACCCCCATAGGGCCAGTTGGCCGGCCACAGTGCTTGTCATAACTGGTCGTTTGGCTTTTATATATATACATATATGTACATACATATATATATAAACATAAATAAGAGCCTAAAGCTTAATATTTTTAAACATTATAGACAAGAAATTGTTTCATCTGTCGTATTAGTATGAAATACATTTGAATAGGGCTTTGTAGTTTATACAAAGCTCTTTCCTAGTTCTAGGCCAGTGATGGCGAACGTATGACATGCGTGTCAGAGGTGACACGCAAACTCATTTTTTTGGTTGATTTTTCTTTGTTAAATGGCATTTAAATATATAAAATAAATATCAAAAATATAAGTCTTTGTTTTACTATGATTGCAAATATTAAAAAATTTCTATATGTGACACGGCACCAGAGTTAAGTTAGCGTTTTTCAAAATGCTGACACGCTGAGCTCAAAAGGTTCGCCATCACTGTTCTAGGCAAACTACACAACAAAATAAAAATAGAACATAATTCACAGAAAATATGAATAGATTTTATTTTTTGTTGGGAGACGTGTTTATTTGAAGGGACTCTGAGCTTTGTTTTACCAGCCCTTCTGCTCAGACAAAGCTTTGCCTGCACATCTTCCATCTTCGTCTTCTTCGCTGCAGAGCTGATGTGGTGTAATTGTCACGAAGGTGCTCGTATGTGTGAGTTTGGTTGCCTTGCTCTTGCAGCACTTGATGCATAGATTACCTATAATGCAGGCCTGGAATCTGGCAAAATTGTAAAAATATAGCAAAATTTTCCTTTTTTAATTTCAGGTTTCCTCTACATGACAAAGAAAGACTTGAAAAATGGTTAAAGAACATGAAACGAGATTCATGGATGCCCAGTAAATACCAGTTCCTGTGTAGTGACCATTTCACTCCTGACTCTCTTGACATCAGATGGGGGATTCGATATTTGAAACAAACTGCAATTCCAACAATATTTTCTTTGCCTGAAGACAGTCAGGTATTGGAGGCGGGGCAAGAGGGGAGAAAGCTGAAGGGGGGGGGTTGGATTGCAGGGTGGCAGGTAATTGGGTGGAAGGCGGGAGAGGGAAAGAAAGATAAGTGCTGGGGAAACAGACACTTGAGCAAAAGAAAACTAATTGATGCTTTTACTAAACAGGATAATTTTTTAAAACTTTAAACTATTGTGAAGCATAGCTTAAGGGGAGCAAAAAAAAAATAGCAGACATAAGTCATTAACTCATAAGTTAATGATCTAAGATATTTGTACTGGTCTTTTGAGTGATCTGAAATGTTTTCATCATATACTGAGGATGCTAAATGCTTTTTAAAAAACACTTGAAAGTCTACTTGAATTACATAGTTAGAATTTTTTTTAACTGAAGAAATTGGCTTGGCCAATATACTGCTTAAAGTTGTAATTAAGTATTAAACACTGACTAATAAGAGAACAAGCCTAATAAGGACATCTTTTTTAGTATTTGAAAATATACTAAAAATATATTTTAGTATATACTAAAAATATATAAAAATAATATTTGAAAATATTATTTTCTAGGAAAGAGACCCTTCCAAAAACAACTGTCAGAAGAAAAAAATAGAGTATGAGAAAGACGTGTGCCTGAAAGCCAAGTCACAAGAATCATTTGCATCAAAAGAGCCAAAGAAAAATACAGTTAATACAGGAGTCCTCCCTGAACATGCAGAATCACTACATTCATCTGCGTTGGTGAAGCCACCAGCTCCAAAAGCAGGAAGTATACACAATAACATATTCACTCTTAATCTAGTTAAACTGGAAGACACCGGAAAACCAGAATCTACCTTGGAAACATCAATTAACCAAGACATAGGTGGTTTTCACACATCTTTTGAGAATCTAAATTCGACAACTGTTACTTTGACAACTTCAAATTCAGAAAGTATTCAGCAGTCTTTGGAAACCCAAGAAGTGCTTGAAATAACTACCAATCATCTTGCTAATCCAAACGTTACAAATAATTCAGTGGAAATTAAATCAGCCCAGGAACATTCATTCTTACTCGGCACCATTACCCAAACGGTTGAAGAATTAAACCCAAATAAAGAGTCTGTCATTGCCATCTATGTACCCACAGAGAGTTCCAAACCTGCAATTAATCCTTCTATGCCTGTCCGAACAGAAACTGTAGAAATGGAAGACACAGGCAGTGAAGACGCCTGTAAGGAGCTAGACTACGAGACAGGAGTCTTACAACTTGAACATTCTTACTGCAGACAGGATATAAATAAGGAGCACCTTTGGCAGAAAGTCTGTAAACTACATTCAAAGATTACTCTTCTTGAGCTACAAGAGCAACAGACTCTAGGGAGATTGAAGTCTTTGGAAGCTCTTATAAGGCAGCTAAAACAGGAGAACTGGCTCTCTGAGGAAAATGTCAAGATTATAGAAAACCATTTCACAACATATGAAGTTACTATGATATAAAGACATCTCAAAGCTATGACTTTTATGTAAGCATTTTGCAGCCAAACCAGATTATATGTAAAGTGAACTTTTTCCTGCATAAATTTCTCTGCTTAATGAAGGTCAAAAAGTGCCCTAACATTATGAACTGTGTCCTGTTCTTATAGTGCTCATTTTTTTTAGAAAAACTAGAGTGTTGTTGCACTGTAGATAAAAAGTTCTATTACTGGGTCATTTCCAAATTAGAGTTAAAATATAATAAATAAGTAATATGAGTTTGTCCTAAAATGAGAGAACACAGATATGGTAAAAAAAAATAATAATAATAAAATAAAATAAAAAATAAAAAATAAATGAAAGGAAATAAGCCCAGAATAAAAGGATCAGGCCTGGTTCTATCATTGGCATATGACTTAGGCAAGTTATTTATCAAGATTGAGCCTCAGTCTCTAACCTGTAGAATAAGGGCACTAATGAGGTCTGTTCCCTTATAGTTCCTTCCTGTTCCAGTCAGATACTTTTACTAGAACAACTTTTCTATAAGGTAATCTGTACTTACATAATACTGGGTGTGGGCCAGAATTTGAAATTACTAACAATTGAATTATCCTCAATATTTGTGGAATTCTATCCTGTTTGACCTTTTGGCTAAAGTTATCCATAATAACAAAAGGAAAATATTCCTTTTATAAATTGATTCCAGTTGAACTAAAATGAGGAACCACCATTAGTCCAGTTCTTAGGAAGGGCACTTTAAACTTAAAAGAATGTGTATTTCAGTACCTTATATGAGGTTGACCATCATTATACATAGTCATTTAAACTTCTTCACATCCTATATTTAAGATTATAATTTATAAACCAAAAATTTCAATGAGGTTCATTTTTTAAATATATATTACTATATTTTAGAAATCAGTTTGTATCGAATATGTATAGCTTTTTAAAATGTGTGCTTGTGTTATTTTTAAATTCCAGAATAATAGAGTAATACTTAATACTATACATTCCCACTTAAGAATATTTTATTAAAATTTATATGCAAGAAATTATAGGTATGTCATGATGACCTTCAGGAGAGAAGTAGGAAAAATCAGTAATGAGATATAAACAAAAAATACTGCATATATTCATATGAATTTAAGAAAAAATATCAAAGCAAAAACTGGTAACAATGTGAAAAATCAGTGATCTCTTCAAATTGGCTGTTAGTATAATTAAATATGTTACTGTTTATGGTATTGAGCAAGTTTCTATAAATCTGATTCTTAGTGTTTTTTTTTTAAATTAGGTTGGCAAACAACATTTTCTTTTGTTCAAGATAAAAATGCTATTATCTTGAGGAACAGTTTTGACAAATCTATAAGGTAGCAAATAGGTTTTTGGTCCTGGAAAATAGGAGCTCAATAAATATTAGTGGACTGCACAGCAAATAGTATACCAACAGTTCTGTAAATGCATGGTGATTATTTTTGGCTATTGCTTACTTTTTTCAGGCTAATAAAAGTAGTTTGTGTTAATATGAATATATGTTAGCTAGTTATAAAAAGTTGATTAGAGGTATTCTTATTGGGTGACCACAGGGGAAAAACTTAACATTTTACATAAATTAAGAAATTTAGTAGATTTAATATGTTACTTTTAAGTATTCCCATGTTGCATTTTGCTAATACTTCTTTAAAATTAATACAGATTAAAATGGCCTTTGTAAATCATCTAAAAATGTTACAACTCAGTTTATCTCTGTATACCTTGTAACTTCTATTTGTTTAAAGTTATTTAGCTTTATTTCTTTAAACTTAATAAATCATAATATTTAAGATATTTGCTTGGCTTGTCTATATTCAGTTTTGGATGTTCTTAACCTGATAATCTCTAAATGTTTTGGGGGGTTCTAGCCAAGTTTATTTTTTACTGGATTATTATAGGAGTCACTTAGCTAATTTTCAGTCCCCCACTTCCATATCATCCTGACTGCTGTCAGCTTTTACCCTGAGCTATAAATCTGTCACACACACACCGCTTAACTATGTTATTTCATATTTCCTGGAAAATAAAATTTAATGTTCAAAGTACAGAGTGTCAAAAAAGTAAATTCATAGATTAAATTTTCTTGATTATTGGACAAAAATTGCTTAAGATGACTGAACTATAATTCAGAATGCACAGTGATATATAGGACCGTCCTCACTGAAGCAGGAGCCAGTGTCGGAGCAAGCCTAATCTTTTTTCTGTGTATGGTTCAGGTGTTCCATTAGTTAAAATGCATAGCATTTGAATATGCACAACAGACTAGAATATCATGAATATGGAATAAGTACTTTTATTGAGCTTGCTAACTTGCTTAGTCTGGTTGAGAATGAACTCACTAACATGAGACGAGAACGCATCTGCACCATCGATGAACAAGGAGTCAGCTCCGTGGTGTGGTGGTAAAATAACGAGTTTTTGAGGGAGTGAGAAGGGAAGGGCTCAATATTCAGGCTTTTCAAAGAATGCCCAGAAAGTCACTAAATAAAGCATGCCCTCTCCTCTTTGGAAGATGAGTATGTTCAGGAGTGCCTTGCTAACATTTGGTGCTTTGGAGTCTGAAACACCTTTCGGCAGATGGACTTTCACTGCACCTGTTTGGTTTAATTTGAGGAATGACAAACGCACAGGGAAACCATGTGGAACCTACGAAGGGCTCAGAGGACTGAAAAACCTGGCTTCCCTCACAAATACAATCTAGTCTCCTTTGTCAGTAGGCAGAAGTGCATTGCTGGTATCACCACAGAAATCCATGTTTAAGAAAAGTACTATAAAAAGCCTTTGAGAAAAAAGAAGAGCCAGTCCAAGTCACAGTGGGTACGCTGCTCACTCCTTCCTTAGCAACAGCAAGATAGTGAGGGTGGAGAGGCACCATCAAGAATAGGAAGGGAGCACTTGGTTTTAACAAACATGTGCCATGGGAGAAATTGCTTGCAAATTTACATAGACTGGCCCCACAAGCCTCTGCTCTGTCTTCTCCTTTTGTCAATCTGGGCAGATCTGAAATTAGAACTTTGGGAAACTGGGGTGGGGGGAGAAGTGGGGGATGGGGTGAGAGAGGAAGGTCCTATATATATCACTGAAAAATAATTCAAATATCACCTTTATTAAGTGGTCTCACACACCAGTTGTTCACCATGTCTTCACAAACTATACTAATAAAAGGATAATATGCTAATTAGACTGGACAGCCGGACGACCTTCCGGACGTCCTTCCGGATGAAGTCTTGCTCAGTCCCGATCGGCCAGACCCCAGCAGCCAGCTAACCTACCGGTCAGAGCATCTGCCCCCTGGTGGTCAGTGCACGTCATAGTGAGTGGTTGAGTGGCGTTAGCATATCATTAGCATATTATGCTTTGATTGGTTGAACAGACAACTGGGAGACCGGACACTTAGCATATTAGGCTTTTATTATATAGGACTAGAGGCCCAGTGCACAAAAATTTGTGCACTCGGGGTTGAGGGGGGTCCCTCAGCCCGGCCTGTGCCCTCTCGCAGTCTGGGACCCCTCGGGAGATAACGACCTGCTGGCTTAGGCCTGCTCTCAGGTGGCAGAGGGCAGGCCCAATCACTAGGTGCAGCCCCTGGTCAGGCTCAGAGCAGGGCCGATTGGGGAGTTGGGGCGCCGCCTCCTGTCATTCACAGAGCAGGGCGATCGGGAGGTTGTGATGCCACCCTCAGTCACGCTCAGGGTAGGGCCGATTGGGGGGTTGGGGCACCGTCCCCTGTCACACTCAAGGCAGGGTCGATGGGGAGGTTGCGGTGCCACCCCCTGTCACGCACAGAGTAGGGCCAATCAGGGGGTTGGGGCACTGCCCCCTGTCACTCACAGAGCAGGGCTGATCAGGGGGTTGGGACGTCACCACTGTCACACTCAGGGCAGGGCCGATGGGGAGGTTATGGCTCTACCCCATCACACACAGAGCAGGGCCCGTGGGAGGGGGGCGGGTTGTGGCACCACCCTCTATCACCCACAGAGCAGGGCTGATCAAGGGGTTGGGGCGCCGCCACTCTCACACTCAGGGCAGGGCCAATGGGGAGGTTATAGCTCTACCCCATCACACACAGAGCAGGGCCCATGGGGGAGAGGGGGTGGTTGGGGTGCCGCACCCTGTCACACATAGAGCAGGGCCCATCAGGGGGTTGGGGCGCCACACCCTGTCACACACAGAGCCGCAGGGCGATCAGAGGTTGGGGAGCTCCCCCATATCAGGCATAGAGCAGGGCTGATCAGGAGGTTGGGGCGCCTTCCCCTGTCATGAACAGAGCAGGGTGGATAGGGAGGTTGTGGCCCCACCCCCTGTCACACACAGAGCCGCAGGGCGATCAGGGGGTTTGGGCACTGCCCCCTGTCACGCTGATCCCAGTGCCGGGAGGTCCCTCAGCTCCGCTGATCCCAGTGCTGGGAGGCATATTACCCTTTTACTATATAGGATAGAGGCCTGGTGCATGGGTGGGGCTGGCTGGTTTGCCCTGAAGGGTGTCCTGGATCAGGGTGGGGGTCCCCACTGGGGTGCCTGGCCAGCCTGGGTGAGGGGATGATGGCTGTTTGCAGCTGGTCACACACCATTCAGGGTGGGGGTCCCCACTGGGGTGCCTGGCCAGTCTGGGTGAGGGGCTGAGGGCTGTTTTCAGGCTTGCGGGTGATGGAAGCTCCCAACCGCTCCTTTTTTTCTTTTCTTTTTTTAATTCTTGGCCAGCTTTAGCTTTGAGGCTCCAGCTCTTAGGCCTCTGCTGTGAATGTAGGTATCTGGTTTGTTTCGGTTCTAAAATCGAAACAATGTATGACTCCAGCTCTGACTCCATCTCTGAGATCCCAGCTCGCTAAAAGCTGGTTTCTGGGGTTTTGTTTAGCTTCTATATTTGTTAAAATGTTTCAAACTGTAGGCTCAGAGGCCTGCAAGGCAGGCAGGGAACGTTAGTTTCCTCCATCACTAAAGCAAGCAAGCCTCATGTTAGTTTCAAGCTGCCTGGCTGTCGGCTGCCATCTTGGCTGACAGTTAATTTGCATATCTCCCTGATTAGCCAATGGGAAGGGTAGTGGTCATACGCCAATTACCATGTTTCTCTTTTATTAGATAGGATCATTCTTGCAATTACCTCTTTAAGTATAGTCTCTCTGATTATACTGCAAGTTCCTAAGAGGTGGAAATCAAACTTGACTCATTTTTGACAGTGTAGGGGAGGAAAAAATTCCTCTGCACCCACAGATTCAGTGTTGGGGTCTGTGAAACAAGCGGACAAAATACAGATTAAGGAGGAAAACAGTTCATGAGCCCATTAACGTGTGTATGGCACATACATGTGGCAGGATTCAGTCCGCAGGGGTGGGGGTGGGGGGAGGTCAGCACTCAGGGCTTATCTAGCATCTTAACAAAAAAAGGTGATAAGGCAGAGCCTAATTTTCCCCTCCCCTGGAGTTTGGTAAATGAAATGTGACAGAAGTGATGTTCTCGGACTTCCGAAGCTAGATCATAAACAGTCTTGTAGCTGCTGCCTGGGGTTCTTACAACACTCAGTCTGTGGAGCAAGTCGCCATGTAGGAAGTCAGACTACCGTGAGCTCATCATGCTCTAGAGGTCACGTGAAGGTGCTCCAGTCGACAGTTGAGTATTGGTGACACCACTTTGGCCCCTCTAGACCAGCCCGTCTGCCAGCTGAAGGTCACTAAGTGACTTCAGTAAGCACCACATGGAACAGATGTCAAGCCATGCCACATACCTGACCAACGAACCTGAAACGTAATATGCTTGTTGTTTTACACCACAAGTTTGGGGGTTGTTACACAGAAGATCCCCATAACGAACACTATTATGCAAATGAAGGCAAACATCGCTACCATCCGGCCTTACAAAAACATCTACTATTCCGGATTAGTTGAGAGAGAACCTGGAAAAATGCCATCACCAAACCTGTCATGGTAAGTAGTCTATGCTGGGCAACCTTGTTCTCCCTAGTGTGAGGATGGGAACACGGTTTCCAAAGATGAAAAACTCTTGCCAACACAGTAATGTCAATGGAAGATTGATGGCTGTTTCTGGTCTTCAACCAATGAAGTCTTGTTTTTACGTTGGGGATACTATAATGAACAGGACTTTCTGATTATTGGGTGTCATCCTGAAGAGGGAAAAAAAACCCATCTTCACGTAGGAAGAAAAACCCAAGGTGTGATGCAAAGATTGAGTGGTGAGGCTTGAGCTGGTGAATGTTCTGGGGTAGCACAGAGTTCAGAATGCCTGGAAATAAGTCTCCCTGATTGAATGAATCTGGGATAGGGGACTTGCTTCCCGAGAGAATTATCAGTTCCTGGGCTGTTAAAAGCTTTAGGTTGGCTGCACATGGAGCCTCCTGAACTGAAAAGTCACCTGGGCCTTGCAGCTGCATTAGCCACAAGGACCATAGCGACACCACAAAGGTGAACACAGAAATAAAAGTGACTGATAAATTGAATCAACTCTCTAGTGCTTATTCAATAGCATCCGGGATCATAACTTGCTGTAGCACAATACTAGCTCGTAATTTGGCTTGGTGAGAACTTAACTGACAAGTGTATACAAAGTAATGGATAGTTTCTGTGGTGAGTTTTTAATCTTCCTTTTTATTCTTTAATGAAAAAGAATTGTGTAGCCACAGAAAACAGTCAGTATCTAAAGTCATCGGTTCCTTCCATGCTCAAGTAAGAATCATCCTCATTAAATAACAAAATCATGTGGAGAAATAGTTGCCATTAAAATATCATCTCCTTGAGGCATTTTGAAATCATTACAAACCTCAAACGGATGTGCTGCCTCTACAAGCTTTAAAGTGGTTCTATCAAAATCGTTCAGAAAATAAAGAGATGTAGAAAATAAAGAGATGCTGAGCTGGCCCACGTGCCCACTGAAAGGAAACTGGGTTAATGACTTATCTCCCAGCCTTGTTTTTAGCTCAGAAAGGCACTTTTCAAAGTATTTTTCTATTGCCTTCACAAAAATCATTAACTACAGGGCAGTTTTTAAAGACACTGATTTGTAAACACTAAATCCTACCTATCCTAAAGCTCAATGGCTTTGTAAATTCCTAACAATCACCATTTTGGAAAGTTTTCATTTTCCAAAGGCCTATGTCAGTAGTAGAGTGGCTTGTATTTAGCAACTATTGTTGGGAAATGAGTAGAAATAAGTGGAAAAGCTTTCTTATCACTGAGGCCAGTAAAATACAGAGAGATTTTATTCCTTGAGTGGACCAAATTGTTTTGTAGCTTATGGCTACACTGCAAATGCAATTCAGAACAAGTATTTCTGTAAATTTTGGTTATGAAAGGTAATGAAAGGTACATTGTGAGTTATTCTTTTGTCTGTGGAAGCTCTTGCTCTCTCCCAAACCCTGGAGGATTCATTCATTCATTCCTTTAATTGATAATTAATGAGCATGTATTCCTAAGAACTGCTCTATAGTCTGGGTTTGGAACTTTAACCAAACCAAAAAAATAATTCCTGCCGTCTTAAGACTTACATTCCATTTGAAGAGAGAAAGCTGATTTTAAAATTTCAAATAAACGTAGCATAGAATGCCAGAGCGTAAGAACTAGTGTGAAGAAAAATGAGGCCAGGTATAGAATAGAGTGTGACAGGGATACACTGTTGATGGTCACTTGAAGGGATGATCGGTGGGAGAGAAGAGCTGTTTGGGACAAACTAAAAGAAAACCAGTTTGTGTCAAGTCCATGGAAGACGAGGAAAGGTTGGAAAACTGTTCCAGAATGCAGGAGACTGAAGAAACACAACTGAATGAAGTCTGTTGTTTAGGTGGTAGTTGTGAATCAATGTTAATTTCCTGACTTTGAAGGTTGTGTCATGATCTTAGGAGAAATAAGTCCTTGTTTGTGGGAAATTCATACTGAGCTAGTAGGCCGTCACGGGGCATCAGGTCAACAACTTACCCTGCAGTGGTCCAGGAAACCAAGTTGTTTGTATTCTATCTGTAAGGTTTTTGAAGACTTGGGATTATTAAAACAGCCACCACCACCACATCATCCTCTCGAACACTTCTTTCCCCTCGGCACCCACAGGATCAGCCACAGATTTATCCTTGAGACAGAGAGGCTAAATCTCAACTTGCTTTCTTCTTTCTTCCTTCATTTATTTTTGTTGATCTAGGTTTTAACAGTCATTAAATCATATTTCATCACACTATCAACACGACAGAAGAGGAGAAGTTTCTGAGAGTGGACCAAAGGCTGGCTGTTACCGAGGGGGAGACCTCTGTAAGGCTTGCTAGTCACATACCCCAGTCTTTTCAGGGTTTCAAATGTAGGACAGTTTCCTGAAACCCTGTCTTAAAGTCATTCAAATATTATACTAACTGGTAAGCACTTTACAAAAAAGTCACCTAATACCGATTTGCGAGAACCAAGTTACTTTGGGTTCAAAAATTATTCGCAGTGAACCATTATTGAAATAAAACACAATAATCCCCAAATAGGAGCTAAGCCAAAATATCCGCCTTCAGAATTGTTTCTGCTCATATAGCCAAGGAGACATATTTTAACAATATCTTCTCGGTTGACTTGCCACAGGAAAAGAGTTGCTATGAAATATGCCTTTTAAGAAGAAAAAGCAGGATCTAGTGCAGAATTCTGAAAACCCTAAAAGGTTATTCTTATGTCATCTTCCTTTCTTTTCTCCCCTTACCATAATTAAATATATAATACTTAAAACTCAAGAAGCTTGGAAAAGCAGATGCAATTTGTTACTTTGGGGCCATCTAGTGTTAAAATAAAGAACACATTTGCCTTTTGTTTTCTGTAAACTTTGTATTGAGAGTATTTTCAATATGACAGAAGTTAGAAGCTAATAGCACAGTTAAAATATTTAAAAAATAAAAATGAAATATACCTCAGGTATAAAACCTGCTGATTAGATATACTTATTCAGAGTGAAATGATTACTAGTCAAACTAATTAGCATCATCTCCTCACATAGTTACCATTCTTTTCTGTGCACCTGAAATCTACTCTCTTAGCATGTTTGGTGCTATTTTAAGTGTAGTCATCATGCCTGTAAATTAGACCTCTACACATATGCATCTGGCATAATTATAACTTTGTACCCTCTGTCCAACGCTTCCACACTTCCCCTCCCCCCTCCCTCCCCCCCCGCCCCCCGTCCCCCCAGCCCTGCTGTGACCACTGCTCTACTCTCTGCCCCATCTAGGAGGCTTTGGGGAGAATCAGCGCATTTTTGGCCCTTCTTGAATCACTCCACACAAAACTCATTTCACCTACAGGTAAAACAGTCTGTTTCTCTCTCATGTGTATGAGGTCAGGGAGGAAAGCTAGAACCTTCAATGACCCTGTCACAGGAAATTAAGAAATGAACAAAGGCAGAGGAGCGTGCCATCTAACCGGTGCCAGAAGCAATCTTTTGGCCTGGGCCTCAAGGACTGGCATTATCCCCAGGTTCAAAAGCTGGCAGATATAGACCAGGAGCCAAACTGAGAGTTGTGAGGCTCAGGGAAATACCTTCCTTTTATCAAAGAGAAAAATACCCATGTATATTTTCTTCACATTTCCCTAAAAGTTGCACTTACTCTCTGTAAAACATACACATACACACACAAACACACACGCACACTCTAGAGGGCCTGTACACAACATTTGTGCATGAGTAGGTTCCCTAGGCCTGGCCAGCAATCAGGACTGATCTGTGGGGTGACTGGCAGGACAATCAGGGGGCCCCTGCTGGTACCCACCTTGGCCGGCCTGGGGCCTGCGGGCTGGGGGCAGCTCCTGCATTGAACATCTGCCCCTGATAGTCACTGCGCATCATAGCGACTGGTTGTTTCACTGGTTGTTCTGCCATTCGGTTGATTTGCATATTAGGCTTTTATTATATAGGATATACCAAATGGCCTGGGAGGCCTGTGTCACCCCACTCCTGCATGAGATTCATTTTCACCACAATTAGACAAAGAACAGGCAAATCAAAAATTTTAGTTTATTCTGTAAATATTTTTGAATAAGATATATGGAACATAACATTTCCTATAGATCCACAGAAATAGGCCCTTCATTATAATCTATCTGCTAATACAGAGAAAAGCATAATTGTCTGACCTTGACATTTAAAATATGGAAGGGATTATAGTACAGTCTACAAGCTAACAGATATTATGATGCTATGTAAGACATAGCTTTGTAAAAAAAAGAAAGTGTAATTCCCATAATTTTTTTTCAAAAGTTTATATTTGTTTCAGGTGTACAGTGTAGTAGTTAGACAATCATATACTTTACAAAGTGTACCCCCCAAATATTTCCAGTGCCCACCTGGCACCATACAGCGTTATTACAATATTATTGACTATATTCCCTATGTTCTACTTTACATGCCTGTGACTATTTTGTAACTTCTTACTCCCTTCATCTTTTTTCACCCATTGCCCCAAGTCCTTCTCATCTAGCAATTCTCAGTTTGTTCCCTGTATCTATGAGTTTGTTTTATTTTTTTTTTAAGTTCCACATATAAGTGATATCATATTTGTCTTCCTCTGTCCGACTTATTTCATTTAAGATAATACCCTTTAGTTCCATCCACGTTGTTGCAAATAGTAAAATTTCATTCCTTTTTATTGCTGAGGAATAGTCCACAGCTCCTTTATCTAGTCATCTATTGATGGGCACTTGGGCTGCTTCCAAATCTTGGCTATTATAAATACGCTGCAATGAATATAGGGGGTGCATATATCTTTTTGAATTAGTGTTTTGGATTTCTTTGGACATATTCCCAGAAATGAAATTGCTCAGTTATAAGGTAATTCTATCTTTAATTTTTTAAGGAACCTTCACACTGTTTTCCATAATGGCTATACCAATTTGCAATCCCACCAACAGTGCACAAGGGTTTCCTTTTCGCCACATTGTCACCAAATTTTGTTGTTGTTGATTTATTGATAATAGCCATCCTGACAGGTGTGAGGTGATATCTCATTGTGGGTTAAATTTGCATCTCTCCGATGATTAGTGACATTGACCATTTTTTTCATATGTCGGTTGGCCATCTGTATGTCCTCTTTGAAGAAATGTCTATTCATGTCTTCTGCCCATTTTTTATTTGAATTGTTTGGATTTTGGTGGTTTTTTTGTTTGTTTGTTGGTGTTGATTTGTATGAGTCCTTTATAAACTTTGGATATTAACCCCTTATTAGATGTACCACTGGCAAATATGTTCTCCCATTCAGTGGATTGTCTTTTCATTTTGTTGATGGTTTCCTTTGCCTTGCAAAAACTGTTTAGTTTAATATAGTCCCATTTATTTATTTTTTCTTGTTTCCTTTGTTCAAGGATATATATCAAAGAAAGGACAATGTTAGAGAGTTTATTGCCTGTGTTTTCTTCTAGAAGTTTTATGGTTTCAGGTCTTACATTTAAGTCTTTAATCCATTTTTAGTTTATTCTTATATATGGTATACCATATACCATATTATACCATATACAAGAAAGTAGTCTAGTTTCATTTTTTTGCATGTACCTGTCCAATTCTCCAAACATTACTTATTGAATGGACTGTGTTTACCCCCTTTTATAATCTTGCCTCCTTTGTCATATATTAATTGACCACATCGACATGAATTATGTATGGGCTCTCTTTGTGTCTATGTGTCTGTTTTTCATAAGTAATTCTAAAACCTTTAAATATTTTACTATAATTATTTTCTTACAAAGTTTATGATGTTAAAAATTTTCTTAAAATTGTTATGGCTCTCAGAAATTTTTTTACAAATGTTATGGGTCAATGTCAGAAAAAAAATAAACCTAAGAAAAATGGGGAAAGAATACAAATAAGAAATAAAAAATATATAACTTGAAAAAGAAAAGAGGACACATAAAATTAAAACAGGAAATAGCTCTAGCTGGTTTGACTCAGTGGATAGAGCATTGGCCTGTGTACCGAAGGTTCCTGGGTTCAATTATGGTCAAGGGCATGTACCTCGGTTGCAGGCTCCCCCCCAGCCCGGGCTCTAGTCAGGGTGAGTGCAGGAGGCAATCAATCGATGTATTTCTCTCACATTAATATTTCTGTCTTTCCCTCTCTCTTCCACTCTCTCTCTAAAAATCAATGGAAAAATATCCTCAGGTGAGGATTAAAAAACAAAAACAAACCAGAAAATAATTTGGGAACAAGACATATGCAGTATGTTGCTCCTTTTTCTTCCACAAAGTTAATTTCTATGACTCAGTAATTTTAGTGATCAAAGAAACTCACATGGGTATTTCTTATTCATCTGATAAATTTATGGATCTAGGTAGAATAACAAATTAAGAAAAACCTTTAAATCCTGGACATTTAACTCGCTGGGGGGAAAAATGACCTAATTTATTCATTTCTTCTATTCCTACCGTGAATTGCTTCAGGTTTGCTGGGCATTAAATATGAAACTGGATCTGTTCCTTAGGAAGATTCAAGATTATGAAAGTTTGAGGGAAATAGTAGAAATATGGGCAGGAGGGAAGAAAACTCACAAGCTTATGTAGTATTAATTTAGCATCCTAATCTCATAGATGATTTTTCTACATATTTCTCAAAAGTTCTAAAGAATATTGTTTTCATTTATTTAAAGACCCATAACTTTAAGGGTTGAAGAGAACTCAAAGATTTCAGCGTAGCTTTCTGTCTCCAAGGAAAATGCAAATTAACTGTGGACCAAGACCTCTATAAATTATTCAAAAACAGAAAAGGGGGAAAAAAGTACTTCCTTTGGGAACTCATTTTAATGCATAGCAGCAGATTGATCTAAGTTATGCTCTTACCATTATTTATATAGATATTTAGTAAATTCTTGAAATTATTTTTGGAGGTATTGAGGGAGTTGACCCAAGTCCTTAAACTTGACCTTTCAAAGGAAAAGTCTAGATAATCTTATTAGAGTGGAAGGCCAAGGGTTCTGTTTCTCTTGATTTCCAGATAAGTGACTTCCTACCAAAGTGATGATAGTCCCAAAAAGTTTCTTACTGGCCTCTCCCGCCACTTATCTGCTTTTGTCCGGGTGTGAGCTGACGGGGTATCTTATCTTGTTAACAAAGCAGAGCTTGGGCTTTGGAGCTGACTCACACCCAGAATTCATTTACCTAAGGTTTTCCCTGGAATGAAAAGAACCAACTACAGGACTGAGTCCAGTTCAAAGCTTAAGGAAAGACCATGTTTCAGACTGAGGACATTAAGATAAACTCGAAAAACTCAGAAACCATTACACCCAGGATGCTTGGACGGGCCAAGGAGACCCTGTGCATTGAAAAACAACGCCGTGTTGCAACTGCAGGTGGACTGAACACCAGGAGTCTCAGCATGGGCGCGTCCTTTAGAGATGGCAGGGACTAAATAAGGACTGGGATGAATAAGTCCTTTCATTTGGCTGCCACAAGGCATGGTCTTAATCAAGTAATAAAATATCCTGCCTACCTCCCTCTACTCTTTTTCACTCCTGATGTAAAGGAAGTAAACCTGAACACTGTATTGTGTGGTTAATGGCAAAAGAGGTAATTCCATAGGTCAATTATCTTTTGCTTAACCCAATGGCTTCCCCCAAGAACAAAGAGCAGCAAGTCAAAGCAGCTAATCGCCGTTACACTCAAGAAGATTTCATTATAATATGTAATATTGCTGTTGCAGTCATTTGAGAGCGCCACAGTGTACAAGTAATAGATCCTAAACAACTGGTAGGGAAGGAAGCAAATCATGATGACTCCTATAAAGAACAGGTTTTTCAACTGGGCCCAGAACTCCTGGTGGGACAGTAAGGAGTGGCGCAGCTTCCGCACCATCGACATAATGATGAAGATCTGGAAGACCAAGAGAATCAGCGCAATGGCTATGACAACGGCGACGATCAAATAGTTGATGACTCGCACATACATCCAAGCAAGCTCTTTGTGGAAGTTAAAACAGTTCTGCTCATCATACACGTCAAGACTTCCGTACTGCGAAGCAATCAGGGGCACCATAATGACAATCACCAGCAGCCACAGGCCAGCGCTGGCAGCCACCGCATGCAGTTTCCTGTAGAACTCCACCTTGTCCTTGCGCTTGAAGAAGATGAGGTACCTGATGACCAGGATCACCAGGTAGAACAGGAACGTGAGGTACATGTGGATGTGCAGCATGGCGCTCACGAATTTGCAGAAGGGCAACCCAAATGTCCACTTCTGCTTGATGAGGTAGGTCAGGCGGAAAGGCACGGTCAGCAGGAAGACACTGTGGACCACCACCAGGTTCACGACCGCCGTGGTGGTCACTGACCGGGTGTTCATCTTCACGAGGAGGAACAAAATGGAGATGACGCCCACCAGCCCGCCGATGAGCACTGCGCCATAGAGCCCGGTTAAGTGGGGTGTCGGTACAGGTTTGCAGGAGCTGTTGTTGGCAGACATACTTCAGAAGCCACCTGGAAGAGACAAAGCGCCAGGTAACTGATGAACTTCCAGAGCTTCCATGTGAGTGTACACGCCCCCCGCCCCCAGCACTGGCAATGTGTCTATGTCATTTACCTGTTTACATGACGTCAACTTGTTGTGCCTTAAGAATGAAGACAAGCCCAGCCAGTGTGGTTGAGCGTCGATCTACGAACCAAGAGGTCACAGTTAGATTCCCGGACAGGGCATATGCCCAGGTTGCAGGCTCGATCCCCAGTGTGGGGTGTGCAGGAGGCAACTGATTGATGGTTCTCTCTCATTATTGATGTTTCTATCTCTCTCTTTCCCTTCCTCTCTGAAATCAATAAAAATATGTAAAAAAAAAAATGAAGACTATGTCGAATGTGTGTCTGTGTACTCTAGACTGAAAACATGTAGATCATAAATCTCTTGTAGGTGAAAGACCTCATGCAGGCAGAGATCCCCAGAGACATGTATATATGTACATAGTCAAGACAGTTTGCATAAAGCCGTATTGCAGACTGTCTGACGCTGAAACATGGTACTGGAAAAAAATTATAAGATGATGGAAAGTTGAGGGAACCCTTTAAGTACACAAAATGTATACATACTTTAAGAGCTGATAGTTCAACGGATGCTTCTTCCTTTTCAGATTCAACCCATCGGAATTAATAATTATTCAAAGTGTGCATACATTTTTTGGGGACAACCTATATATTTTTTAATGATTCTAATTCTCTAATTCCTTCCAAATCATCAGCAAATGATTCGAGAATATTTATGCTCAATTCATTTAAAATACTGATTCGTTTGGGGGGAAAAATTGTCTAAGTCAAGGCAGCAAAAAGCAAGAGGAGGGTATATCTGAATTTCTAATCACAGTTATAATATCACCCAGCATTAGGGCCTTGGCCAAGTTTTGTCCGTGGGCCCCACTGATAATATCAAACGGAGTCATAAAGTTTTCTGTCAGACTATCAGTGTACATGTATACATTAAAAAATAAATGTATTTTTCATCACCATATACTGTGTTTTTGTCGCTCGAATGAATTTTATTATTTCTTCAAGGTTCTTCACATATGTATACCTTAAGAGATATCAAGTAGGCGTAATATGTTCTCAAAAAATTAGGGTTGGCACGCAGAAGAATTTTGAGTCAGAGATTTTGCTGGTTTTGGCATGCACTCACAAAAAGGTTGCCCACCCCTGCCCTACACAGTCTTGGTCCTTTCTAATTCCTTTTCTACATTCTAACTCATTATCACTAAATGGAAGATTTAGGATCTATTCATTACAATAGTCTATTTATTTAAATTCCTTCAATGGTTTCCTATTTTTTAAAGATAAGAATCAAAATCCTTACATGTTTAAAATGTCCTGGGTTATGGCAAAATCTGATCCCTTGAGAACAGATTCAAGAAATAATGTAGAGATGAAATTGACAGGATGAAGGACGTATATGAGGAAAGAAGTGTCTCAATTACTCTCAGATTTCTGACTTGAGTGTATGTGTGATTAGAGATCTGTGTATTGGCACCAGGAACAAATGTGAGGAAGGATATTACATTATTCACTTAGTTCCTGACCATCATAACACATTTGCAATTATTCTTATTCATCTCTTGAATGTTTCTTCATACAACCAAAATTACCCAGCAATAAAAATGAACCTATGCCCAGCTGGTGTTGCTCAGTGGTTGAGCAGTGACCTATGAACCAGGAGGTCATATTCAATTCCCAGTCAGGGCACATGCCTGGGTTTCAGGTTTGGTCCCTGGTAGGGTCATGTGGGAGACAGCTGATCAACGGTTCTCTCTCATCATTGATGTTCTATCTTTCTCTCCCATTCCCTTCCTCTCTCTGAAATCAGTAAAAAGATTTTTTTTTTAAAGATGAAGCAACTACTGATATACACAATACCAATGAATGACAAAAACATCTTACTAAATCATGTATTCTCAATATCGCCCCCAAGGGGGCAAAAGTTTGTTCTTGAGGTGTGAAATACTACTACTTATGTATAAAACACACATGTACATATACTACATAAACAGACATACAGCTTATCTATGGTATTAAAATTTCATAAGAAGGGGAGGGACAATTATGGGAAAATGTCTATAAAGACTACTGGGGGGCAATAAAAACGTTGAGAAACGCTTTACTAAATAGAAGAAGCCAGCCACAAAAGACCACATAGCGTATGATTTCTTTTCTAGAAAATCAATACTAATGTGCTCAAAAGAAAAATCAATGTAGTCCAGGGCCCAGATAGCAGAGGAAGATACAGACTTCCAAGGGCCGTGAGGGAACTTACGGGGTGATGGGATGTTTTATATAAGGTTGGTTACAATTATAGTTATTGGTCAAAGCTCATCGAACTTACTCTCAAAACTGGTCAATTTCCTTGCATATAGCTTATACCTCGATAAAATTAATCCTATATAATAAAAGAGTAATATGCAAATTGCCCCTAACGAAGGACCGACCAGAACGACTGGTCGCTATGACACACACTGACTACCAGGGGGCAGACACTCAATGCAGGAGCTGCCCCCTAGTGGTCAGTGCACTCCCACAGCGGGAGCACCACTCAACCACAAGCGGGGCTGATGGCTGCGAGAGCAGTGGCAGTGGTGGGAGCCTCTCTCACCTCTGCGGCAGCACTAAGGATGTCCAACTGTGAGTGGGCCTAAGCCGTCAGTCGGACATCCCCTGAGGGCTCCCAGGCTGCCAGAGGGATGTCTGAATGCCAGCTTAGGCCTGATCTGCTGGGGAGCGGGCCTAAGCCAGCAGGTGGACATCCCCTGAGGAGTCCCGGACTGCGAGAGGGCATAGGCCAGGCTGAGGGATCCCCCATCCCCCGAGTGCACAAATTTTCGTGCACTGGGCCTCTATTTTAAAATGATGATGATGACCCTAGCCGGTTTGGCTCAGTGGATAAAGCATCAGCCTGTGGACTCAAGGGTCCCAGGTTCGATTCCGGTCAAGGGTATGTACCATGGTTGCGGGCACATCCCCAGTGGGGAGTGTGCAGGAGGCAGCTGATTGATGTTTCTCTCTCATCGATGTTTCTAACTCTCTGTCCCTCTCCCTTCCTCTCTTAAAAAATCAATAAAATATATTTTTTAAAAAATGATGTTGATGATGACCTGACCCCAGACAGTCTCTGCTTTTGTGAGCCTGAAAGAGTTTCTAAGTGGCCCACTTAAAAGGTTGCCTACTGTTATATTTGTTCCATGTGATGTGTAATCTCTGCACTTGCCTTTAATTTTTTTCCTGAAGAGAAGTATCTCTATCAAGTAGACATGAAATTATATTGTTTGTATCTGAATCCAGGATGAATGTCCCACCATAAGTTGGTGTTGCTTACAAATTATAAGAAGGCAAAAGGGAATACAATGAACTCCATAAATCCAAGCAAAGGCAGGAAGGAAAAAAATAAATAGAAAACAAACAAGAAAACATGGTAAGTAGACAAATTTGAAAAGAAAACAGTAAGTCCAGACATATCTGAAATCATAATCCATGTAAACTATTTATATTTGTTTCTCCAGGTACAGGAAAGAAAAACTGTATACACCTCTGTGAATATACTAAACACCATTGGATTACATGCTGTGGAGCAGTGAATTCTATGTATGTAGGTCCTGTCTCCATAAGGCCATTGTTTAGAAAGAGGGAAAGAAAAAGCTGTCTGAACTGAGCCTCTGGTGATGAGGAAGAAGAGTGAGAACTATCCCTGATAAAGGCGAGGAATGAAGACAGAATCTGTGATGCCAAGTGCTGCGTTCATGCTGGGTGCCCCGGGTCAGCCAGCTTGGTGCCAGGAACGGAGAGCTTTGGGCGACCTGGCCAGACTCAGTCGAAATGTCCTGGTCCTGCTGACCTTATTCTACAATCCTCTTTGCTTCCCACTCCATCCCTGGATTCACTTCTTCCTATTTGCACAGAACAGATGGGCCCCACCCCCTGCCCATCCAACAGGAGAGAACATGCGCTGCCCATCATTTCTTCATAGAGATTACCAGTAGCATCTCGCTTTCCCCTGGCACCCCCCATACCCACCCTTGCCCCAGAAATGAAGGGTTTACAGAAGCTGTGTGAGTCCCCACTGTGTCTCCAGGGCCAGAGGAACACCTGTATCTGTACTGGGATCAGAAGACAAAATCGCTAAATCTTACCACCAGAGGGAAACCTTGAGATTACTGGCCCAACACACCCTATAGACCAGTGGTGTTCAACCTTCTGGCCCTTTAATACAGTTCCTCATGTTGTGACCCAACCATAAATTTATTTTCGTTGCTACTTCATAACTGTAATGTTGCTACTGTTATGAATTGTCATGTCAATATCTGATATGCAGGATGGTCTTACGCGACCCCTGTGAAAGGGTCGTTCGACCGCCAAAGGGGCCGCCACCCACAGGTTGAGAACTGCTGTTTTAGACTGAGGAAGACTCCAGTCCACGGGGCCCCTTCATTAACTAACTCACAGCAGTGGGCAGCTGAGTCTCAGGGCCCGTTCCTGCCCGCAGCTGCCCCTGCGGCCACAGGGGAGCTCCCAAGGCCCAGAGAGGTGGGTGCCGGCTCCTCAAAGGCAGAGCCATGCTTCAACCCACCCCACGTGCCCTTCTTCAAGGTCACTGTTAGGAGCCAGGACGAATAGCCTGCCTGGGCTAGAAGAGGCAGAACAGTGAGCAGAGGGTGCTGTCGGACCAATGGCTTCCCTGCCTTCGAGATGCCCTTAGAGCAAATCCTAGTCTGGTACGTTTGCTGAGATCAAATAGGGTCATTCACTTTCATCTCTCCGGGAAAACCGAGCAGCATTCTACTCCAAGTATTTTCAGACAAGGCCCGGAATGACTACTCCACTGAAGGACTGCCTCGAGGTAGCCAAGAAAGGTGAGAATAGGGGAAGCAGCGTGGGAAACCACCAAACAGATGTCAGCTCTGAAGAAGTCATTGGAGGGAGGTATAGGCCCAAGTAACATATCAAAGGCCCCCCTCCCACTTCCCCACATTCAGGCTCTCACAGTGCTCCTTCCGCTTGGAAAGGAGGCCCCTGCTCTTCAGCTGAAACTGCAAACCCTGCTTCGCTGACACTGTTTCAAGGAACCCTTCATCAAAAGAGGAGCGGGAACCAACAAGAGCTCCCTGGGCCTGAGCTGTCACTCCTGCCGTCGTTGGGGAGGTGGACGTGGCTCCCCGCTTTACGGCCTCTGGTTACCGACAAGGGTAGTGAGAGCTGAGGCTGGGGCCACAGGAGGTTGAAACTCACAGACTTGGTTCCCTCTGAGGCAGAGCCACATCCCTCCCAGAAGCCCCCTCCGCCCACTGTTTACCACCTGCTTCCTGCCCAATGAGGAGCCGGCTGCGGAGTCTCCCCATCCCACTGGGGAGCTTTGCACGGATCCATAGGTCTACGGGTAATAAAACGTGCTGGGGCCTCAGCCTGCAGACTGAAGGGTCCCGGGTTTGATTCCGGTCAAGGGCACGTGCCCGGGTTGCAGGCTCGATCCCCAGTATGGGGCGTGCAGGAAGCAGCTGACAATGATCCTCTCTCATCATTGATGTTTCTATCTCTCTCTCCCTCTCCCTTCTTCTCCGAAATCAACAAAAATATATTTAAAATGTGTTGTGAATCCTGACCATCTCCTTACTGGAAATCTTGCTTCAAAGAAACACGCTGTCGCGTCTGTGGGCTTGTGACCCTGGAGTTCCTGGGTGCCCAGTGCAGTGGCTTCGCGCCACCCTCACAAGCTGGCCTCCTTAGTCCTCCCAACGCCCAAGGACAGAAAAGGCGGACAAGGCATGGCAGTCAGCCATTGCAGTGACTTTCTCCCTCTAAGCTCCCTTCCAGCCCAGCGAAGAGCTGGAAGGTGAGCAGGGAGAGGCTGTCATGAGGGAGAGGCTGTCACGTTCTCACCTCACCTAGCTGGCGCCCGGGGTGGCTCGGCAAGCGCCACAGCAGGCTCTCCCTACGGCACCACCGTGACCACCTCTTGTGTTTATCCGAATGTTCATCTGCTCTTTCATTATCTTTTTATCATAGTAACTACCAGGGTCTCACTTCCTTCTCTTTCCTCAGTGGTTTCGTTTCGTTTTGTTTTGTTTTATCACACACAAAAAGAGGCAACTAAGTTAAAGAAACTAAAGCATAATTAGAAGATGGGCAGGATTTTTTCACTCTTTTAAATATTTTGATACATTTGCTGCTAGTATTTTTTCGATGCATCTATGTTAGTGAGGTAGTTACAATCACAATGCAGCTCATTTTTCAGCCCATATTTTTCACTAGTAATAATTTGAAGTACTCCGTCTTAAAGCTTCCCTACTTTTATTTCTTTAAATATGTTTTTATTGATTTTTGTTTGTTTGTTTATTTTAGAGAGAAAGGAAGGGAGAGGGACAGAGAGACAGAAACATGGATTGGGATCCACTGCCTCCTGCATGCCTCCTACTAGGGATTGAGCCCGCAACCCAGCCGTGTGGCCTGACCAGGAATTGAGCCAGTGACCTCTTGGTTCCTGGGTCGATGCTCAACCACTGAGCAACACTGGCCAGGCAAAACTTCTCTACTTTTAAATGACTACAGAACATCCCAACCAGTGGACATCTTCAACGTTATTTAACCAAATTTCCAGCAATGGGGTGTTTCTAACTTGCTGTAATTATAAGTAAGTCTATAATAAACATTTTTGTGAATTAAGCACTTTACATATTTCGGATTATTTTCGGAAGGCGGCATCCAAGAAAAGAGTGTTCACATGACATGACATATTTGTGTATCTAGATTTTAGAGCCAGATTGCTTTATTGACAGATGTAAATGTAAAGTAGTTATTGCAAGTAAAAATGCTATTCCTGCTTTCTAATGTAGGCTATTCCTGTCAAGCTGTGTGTTTCTAATACTTTAGACAAATGACCCCATCGTCCAGCAGTCTTCACTCACGGTTCTTGCAGGCAGAATTCTCAAATGAGCAACACCAGGGCTGCAGGTAAAATCCTACCCTCAAGTAACATATTTCCCCTGGAAGCCTGCACCACCCTCTCAGCGAGCTAAGCCAACAGTGAAAGAAAACACTCCGAGAAGTCCAATGGGGACCCTCCTGCTCAATCCAGGCCTTCCCTCCACATCTACATAGCATTCCGGGCAAACCATGGGCCTCTTTCTTGGAGCCCAATATCACCTGCCCACAAATCAGGACGCTACGGCCACCTGACCCCTGGAGAGGACCAAGAACGGACCGTGACTTCAGAGAAGGCCGAGCCTCTTTCCGAAGGGCACGATGGCATGTCAATTGAGAACTAGCCAGCATCGATGGATGGAAGGCACCATGCCTCCAAGGTGAATGTGAGATAAAGCTTATTCGGAGCAGGGGGCCCTCGCGCAAGTCAGAGCTGCTGAGAAGGCGGCTGGGGAGGGGCCTTGGGTTCCTCCTGTGCCACACCAGTGAGCACGTCTGTCCCAGCATCATCTGTTGGTAACAACAGCTGCCCTGTCCCGAGTGCTTCCTTGGGTCCTGGTGCCCTGGTGGAACTTTCACCTACATTACTTATGTTCCTCCCAAGTCTAGAATGTGGATATGTTTTATCCCAAATATCCGTTAAAGAAATTGAAGTTCAGGTTTGCTCAGCCACCAAGCGGCAGCACTGAAACCCACAGGTTGGGTGCTATCGGCAGGGAGGCCACGGTGCAGAAGTCCCCGCCTGTGAAAGAAAAGGGGGCCACACAACCCTGCTGCATCCCTGCTCCCCTTCGAGCTGGGGAGTCCCCTCGACAGCTGGCCCTCGGTTCTCCGCTGCATTTGTCTGTATCACTACGACCAGTCACCAGGGTACTGCGAGGCAATGTGGACACCAGCCGGGGGCTGGGAGAGGTCATTCAACAGGCCCCCATGGCATTCTCAAAAGCCAATGAATGCTTGAGAAGCAAGCCACCATGTTACAAGATATTAAACAAAACTGCATTCAAATGTGATTACTAAAGTTTAATTTGCCCTAAGATAGATTCCTGAGCCCTTTTCTTAATTCCTCTTCACTTTTTGAACTCTAAGTCCTTAACTCCCATTTTTAGAGATTGGAAATCACACTGAGAGATTGTTACAGTGGTTCCTGAGAGATCTGGCCCAGAGACATAGTCTCGCCATTGGTGGGCACAAGCGGCTGGCATCTGTAAGTGCCACGGCTCTGTGCCCAGGGATCCCTGGATGAGCAGCTGGGGCACAGTCCTCTCCTAGGATTGCCAGGCTTGCATCACACCGTGCCTTTCCTGACTGCCTTTTAGTCTGGTACATGGTTTGTTTCCCAGCTCCTCTGGGTCTTGGGGTCTCCTTGACTCCCAGCCATCTTCCCTGGCACTCCTGTCTTCACTCCATGCCCTGCCACTCATTTGGCTGTGGCTCTCTGTTCAGTGACCTCCCGGGACCAGTGAGCCCTGGCTATTGGTCCCAGCTTGGCACTGATGTTCTTTAGGGCCTGTGTCCTGTTAATCCTGCCAGCCCGTTCCCCTGCCCATCCCATGGGGGCTGAAGTCATTTCCTGTAGAAATTTCCAGTGTAGGGTGAGGGGCCACCAACTCCCTTCGTTTCCCATCTAGTTCTCAACTCCTTTTATCTTGGTTTGCTACCCAGCAGCCTCTGAACAGTACATTGTACCCATGCGGAGGAGAACTCTAAGATTAGATAAATTAGTCCCTCTTCAGTGGCTCGTGATTCTCAGATATGTGAGGCAAAGGGTACGTATCAGTATATCTGAAGAGCGGAACTAAGTCGCTAGGGGCATTTTGGTCCTCTGTAGAGGAAGGTGAGGACCAGTTTGCCCAGTATTAAGCACAAGGGGAGATCCGTGTTAGAATGGATGGAAGAACCAGCAATGGGGGAGGTAGGAAGAGGCACCAGATAACCAAACATGCATTGGAAACTTCCTGGGAGAATGTTGCACGGAAAACCTCAACACTGAATCTGATGGTCAAACACGATGAGCAATTCAAAGATTTTACAATTTAACAAAGACCTGGCTGTGGCAGTCACCTCTTACTCCATCTCTTAGCTCACCTAGACTTCACCTCAGGCCCCAACAACAGAACTCCCTTGCAACAGTCCTGAGTACCAGGCACGCAAAGGCATTTCTTTCCTGTCTTCTGGCTGACCCTTCAGCTTCTTAAAGCTATCAAATACCAACATGAGCAGCTTCTCTGGATTCTGGCCACAGAGTTAACCTCAGCCCCGAAGGCCCTTCAAGTAGAATACTCAGAAAGAACTGGACCTTGAAGTTCCAAGACTGAGCAGAGGGAAGGGTATTTACTAGAGATCTCAAACCTAGGTCATTGACTTGGCTTAAATATTTTTCTCCTGGACGATGTATTTGCATCTTAAATGACACACTAGTATTGCTGTTCATATTCTGTATCCGTTATGTACAGCTACAACTGCTGTATACAATGAGAGTAGAAATCCCTTGCCTTTCCCATAGTTTCTGAGTAGAATGGCTTAGTGGGTTCAATGGTGGCCAGCCCCGAGAGAGATATGTCCAAGTCTTAATCCCAGACACCTATGAATGTGACCTTATTTGGAAAAAGAATCTTTGTGGATATAATTAACTTAGGGACCCTGGATTTTCCAAGTGGGCCCTAAATCCAATGACAAAAAGGCACATTAGGGAGAGGCACGCAGAGAAAAGAGGAGAAAGCCAGGTGAAGACAGAGGCAGGGACTGGCGCTACACAGCCAGACCCCAAGGAATACCCTAGAGCCACAGAGAATGTCAAAGGGACAAGGAAGGTTCAAATTCAAACTGGCTCTGCTCCATACCCCGGCTGCCCTGATCCCAGGAGGAAGTTAAGATCACCTGATGAAACCCCCTTCACAGAGAGCACAGCTTCCTCTTCATGCCTCTACAGTGCCCCCCACACCACCAGAAAGTAGCCGCTCTTTGCCAGTCTTCAGGTATCAGCTTTGCTGTGAAAAGAAATGGCTTTTTTTGAAAAAAATATATGTTGTATTGATTTTTTACAGAGAGGAAGGGAGAGGGGTAGAGAGTCAGAAACATCAATGAGAGAGAAGTATTGATCAGCCACCTCCTGCACACCTCCCACTGGGGATGTGCCCGCAACCAAGGCACATGCCCTTGACGGGAATCAAACCTGGGACCCTTGAGTCCGCAGGCTGACGCTCTATCCACAGAGCCAAACCGGTCAGGGCTTTTGATTCATGACCTGACACGATCTGCAGAAGCAGAGAAAGGTGGTGACAGGAGTGGATGGCCATCCAGTGTCCATGGTCCAGCCAGAGCAGTATCAAGTAGGCAAATGGGTCACCAGATCACCCTTTTTGTCTCTGTTTCTTTCCAACTCTAGCTCTGATCTCCCCACCCAGCCCAGGCACACACATAAGCACCCTGGGTCCCTGGGCCACCAATGCCTGGGTCCTCCCTTTCAGCGGCATGGGTGCCAGTCAGGGGGAGCCCGGGGGATATGGCGGTGAAATCACTGCCTCAAGACCAGAAGCGGGACCTCAACCGCTCCTCCTTCCTCGTGTCCGAAAGGCCAGCCATGCCTCAGTCCCTCAGCAGTGCCCTGCCCCTCCTTTCCTTGGGAGATGGTCTCCTTGAGACCTGCCCTTTGCGTTTTCAGGTTTTGTGACTTAACAAGTAAGAGGAAGATGAAGACTATAGATCTCTAGGGAGAGTAACACCTCCTCCAGGGGCTCTCAAGTCCGAGAGGTGGCGCTTGGACTGGGGTTCCTGAGTTGCTGCCCAGTGAAGGCACTTCTGCCCGTTCAGGTATCTGTCTTCTATTTTTACCACCTGGCGGACTGAGGGTTCTAAAACCCTTATGTTCTGCAGCGTTTAATCAACCTTGAGGCATTATTCAGGTACATCAGGCTGCTCTCCTATCTGCAGTTGAACATTTGCCTCTGGAATTCCTAGCTAGATCTCTCCCTGCTAAAGAATATCCACACATGTCCTTCAGGAAGGACTGAGGAGCAAGGAGGGACCCAGGGAGAAGCTGTGGGATTTCAGAGACATTACCTGCAGTTACAGACTGACATTACGTTTCCTGGTGGTGTTTGAAACAGGCTTAAATTTACCAGCAAGAGTTGTTGTTTTTTATTTTCTTTTTTAGACCTGATTCTTAACAGGCAGAATTAACTTAAAGGAGTTAATCTGCTGTGAAATTTTGAAGATGTCGTGTGGATTCGGGGAGGATGCCCCATCTTCTGAACAAATCACACTAGGCAGGTAACCACTCAGTCAGCCCACAACGACCTCTCTAGACTCCGTGACTTATCTTTGCAGCATCTATCCTCAGGGAGCTCAATGAGCTCATCTGTGGCCAGGAAGATGCCCACTCTGCTTGTTTACCAGGAAATGCCCAGCTCCGGGCCAGTCAGTAGCCTGGCCACATCAACATCAAAAACCAACAGGGAAAAAAGGATGAGACAATCAGAAAATTTGAGCAGTAAGTGATATCTGATCATATTAAAGAATATCAAGATAAAAGCATTATAGTTATGTTTTTTAAAAGCCCCCTTATCTTTTAGAGACACATATCAAAATATTTATGGATAAAATGGTATTACATCTGGGGTTTTATTCAAAATGATCCCGTTGTGGGGGCGTGGGGAGGCGGAATAAATCAAACCAGGGCCGCTGTGAGTCGCGATGCTGTCGCGGGTGCAGCTGGGTGATGGGTGCACGGGGTTGATTGCTCCCTATTGTGCTGTGTTTCAGTTTTCCCATAACGGCACGTTTAATTAGTAATATGAAAAGAACAAGGGCAGAATGCATTTCCCCCAAAAAAGACAAGCAATGGTGAAAGACATCTATTTCCATTTCCTATGATGAAGAGGGAACATGGTCAAATTCAGTGCCACCAAAGGCTCTGCTGCCAGTGGGGCTCCCTCCACATCACCGAGCGGGTTCCTCCCACAACTTAGAACCACCCGAGTTCTACCCTTTGCAGAAAGGGCTGTAAACAGAGAATCCATGGTGTGAAACATACGCTGAGAGAATGCCTGGGGTAGGCATGCTGGGCACACCGCAGGCATTCAAAGACTGTTCACTCCATAAAAAATCCTCCAAGTGCAAGAGAGAGAGGCCAGCTGACAACCCACAGACACACTGCAGTCCCTGCTACTGGGCCCCCTGCTCCTGCATTCAACACCCCAGCATCCCCAGCCCCTAAGGACTGACCGAGCCCACTGAGAATCCTGACCTTCACTCTTGTGGCTGCCTGGCCTTCACCCTTGGCAGGGAACATAGAGTTCAAGACAGCCCTTTACAGAACCTTCTGGAAAGGGACCTGAACATCAATGGTTTTCAAGTCAGTGAAACTTAAAATAACAATAAGATCTTCTTCATCTTTAAAATTAGGGAAGTAAAATACTGTGACAGTCTTCAGAACTGGCAAAGACCAGGTGACATGCTCACTGGAGTTGAAATTGGGATCACATTTCTAGATATCAACTGGGCAACGTATGGCCAGTTCACAGATAGTCATCGTGCTCTTTGAGGCAGTAAATTCTCTTCTAGGAATTACTAACCTCAGCAATATGTACAAAATGTGCACCCTAGATGCACAGAGATTTGCTAACAATAAATTAATTACGCTACATCCATAGCACCTACTCTGCCACTAAAATGATGCTTAGGAAGAAATATAAATATTAAATAAAATAGAAAATTCCTATGAAAAAGAAGACAAGACTGTTTATACACTATGACTTCTATCAAATAATATGAATATATGTATTTCTTGAAAGTGACCATATCAAATATCTAAGAATAGATATGTTGGATCATGAATTTTCTTTCTTTCTTATACTTTTTCAATGTTTTCCAAGTTTTCTGCAATAATGAGGATGCTATTTTCATAGTATAAAAATATTTTTAAATTCTTAGTTCTTCTAATATTTCTTAATTTCCTGATGACAATGACTTCAATGACAGCCACAAAACAAGACATACTCAGAATAGGTGGTATGGCAACTATATATAGTTGCCCTGGGTTCACTTAAAAATAAAGTGTATGACCTCCATCTCAAGGTCATTTGGAGGATTAATGAGATGCTATATATGAATGAATCTTTCCAAGCTTTTAGGTTCACAGGTTCTTTTGCATGTAACATGTTGAGAAGGCTTGAATGAGGAATGCATTGTGATGTAAAATGTGTTGAGAGGGGTAGCCATTATAATTACTATGTCAATGGTGCTTGAAGCCAGGCATTTTGGCCCTGACATCTTGTTGCTGCTCTAGCCTTCCTACACAACGAAGCCAATGGTCATGCAAGAACGGACCCTGTCCATGTGGGCTCAGTACCCTAAGTATGCCTCTCCTCACCAGCTTCCTGGAGGAAGGAATGTGTCTGCTTAGGACTAAAACCAAGTCCAAGAGAACAACACTCTTCATTGGACGCAGAGTGTCTGGAGCGGCTATTTTGCCAAGTGATTTGTCAGAAGACAGTTGGAAAGAATCGGGGACTAGATGATCTACATAAAACACATGATGCAGAGATTTCACTTCTTAGATGTTCATCATTGGTAGGGGTGGTAAAGATGGTATGATTTCCAGTACCTTCCTCATATGACCAGACTCTGGACACTCTTGTTTGCCAATGTCCTTCTTAAACTATAATGCCAGGTCTAAAGGCACTGAACACATTATAATCAGGAAAACTCAGAACACAGAGGGATGCTTGCCATGTGACCTAGGTATTAGCTATTTGCAATTGGGAAAATTCTTTGATCTCTCTAAACCTGTGGTTCTCTCATGTAGAACATGGGATAAGAAGATTATCTGCTTTGTAAGGCTGTGAAAATGTTAGCACTGATACCACCTAAGGCACTATGTGCAAATATGGGATCTAAGCACTCCATTTAGGAGCCCCGAGGACCCTTTTGGCAGCCAGGAAACATTCACTATTGTGACAACGGAGAAGGTCTGGGAGGTTTGGGGTGTGGCTGTCTGTTTGGGGTGAGGGTGATATTTCCCCACGGGGCACAGAGGCTGCCCCACACTGATCTGACCACATCACAGCTCGGCTCGGCTCCACAACCAAACACTCTAACAGGAAGAAGGCACAGAAAAGAAGAAGAGGAGAAGCAGCCTGGGGGGAGCATAGGAGAGAAAGGGGAAGAGGGAGAGGCCATGGAGTGACTGAGAAGTGGGAACGGGTGGGTGGTCGCTTTCAGAAAGAGGGACCAGAGGAGAGCCACCAACCTGAGAAGGGGCTTCTCTGCAAGGACTGACGGTCAATCCCGATTTATGTGGGGGACCCTGCAAAATTCACCCTGTGCCTGGCTTACAGAGAGGCAACGGCATGGAGCACAAAGACCATGAGCTTCAGTGTGAGCTGCGTTTTCCTTTCATCATTGTTTTCAAGGCGCCCATCACTCCACCTCCCACTGGGGTACCAGACTCAGCGGAGTCTCTGCAGAGCGCAGCCTTTGCTTGACTAAGATTCTTCTTGTAGATTCTTCTTGCCATTCACTGGAGTTCCATAGCACTGCCAGCAAAATTAAAGGCGCCATGGCTGGGGAGGGGTTGGGGGGAGGGGTGGGGGGAGATTCACACTTCCTCTTGGTAGTAAAATTGGGGGGTGGGGGGTGGGAAAAGTCCTCTCTGCTGGGAACTTTAACCTCAACACTCTTCCTGTGTCTGGGCCAGTGTTTCTACAGCGCCCAGGCGTTCAGACACCAGCAGGCCCGCCCCGCTCTGTGCCTGAATCTTGGAAGTTCGCCGATTCCAAAACAGTGATTCTCAACCTGTTGACAGATCTGGACCATTTCCCCCCTTCTCTGCATCCTCTAGCCCAGGGGTGGGCAAACTTTTTGACTCGAGGGCCACAATAGGTTCTTAAACTGGACCAGAGGGCCGGAACAAAAGCATGGATAGAGTGTTTGTGTGAACTAATATAAATTCAAAGTAAACATCATTACATAAAAGGGTACGGTCTTTTTTTTTTTTTTTTAGTTTTATTCATTTCTAACGGGCCGCATCCGGCCCGCGGGCCGTAGTTTGCCCATGGCTGCTCTAGCCTGTCTGGCCACCAAGCCTGGAGGTAACTGCCATCAATAAGAGTGTCCCTGTGAGAATCTGAAGGTGAGGCTGAACACACTCAGCACTTTCTTGTGTCCACGGCATGCAGCCCAGCGGCTGTGGAGGAGGCTCTCGGGTTCCTCGGATCCACTCTCCGTGGAGCAGAAGTGGCTGTGGTCTTCAGTGGTGGTTTCCTGAGGTTCCTGTACTTACTAATACCGCCCCCCCCCAACACACACATGCACACGCACACGCACACGCACACACACACACACACACACATGCACCAAGAAAAAAGAGAAAAGGAAATGCAGCAGCTGCCCATGGCCCTCCCAGTGGTGTGGTGCCCTGGCCTCCCGCATTAACCCCCGTCTGGTGCACCTGGGTTGCTTTCAGGATGTTCCGGTTCCCCGGCTGATGCATCCGTGCTGCCTGCACAGGGGATCGCCTGGGACGCTTTGGAGAACAGCACCGCATGGCTCCCACTTCTGGGACGGGGCCTAGGAGGCCACACATGTTCATGCTCTCCAAACATGTCCAATGGCACGTAAGGATGAAAACCACTCACATTTCAAACTGAATTCCCAGCCTCAGGCCTTGTATTTTTTGGGGTCAGATCCTCACCTCATACTCATTTCAAATCAGGGGTTTTTGTGTGATTTTTTTTAGTTGAATTTCTAGGGGGTGGCGCTGGTTAATAAAATTATAGATTTAAAGTGTACAATTCTAGAATATATCATCTGTGAATCATACTGTGTGTTCACCACCTCAAGTCCTGTCCCCTCCCATCACCATTTACCAAACCAGGTTATCAAGACAGAGACCTCGCTCCGTCCGCTCCCTCAACGTTCTGCCAACACCTTGAGGAGAGGCCGGTCTGAGCACTTTTCCAAGTGGCCCAGGTTCTGGAGGACCCGGCAGAAGCGAGTGCCAACGTGAATGTAAATATTTAAAGAAATAAAACTCAGCAACCAGAACTGCAGCTTTGAAAGTGAAAAATATACTCATAGAACCAGCATCTCACAGGATAGATCAGAGAAAGGAAATAAAACCTGGTGAACTGCACAACAGATATGAAAAAAAATTGCTCAGCTGGCAGTGAAGAAAAATCCTAAGAGCAAACACGCTGACACCCTTCTCCGTACTTTACATATAGTTTCCCTTGCAGTCCTCACCACCATCTCACAGAGTAGAAAGTACTGCTTCCCATTTTCGAGATGAGGAAGCTGAGGTACAGGGTGATAGAGTAACTCCCCCCATTCATGCACCTGATGAGAGCGCGAGGCACAACATGCAAGCCAGGAGCCCGGCTCCACTGCTCAATAGCTATGCTCTGTTCCCATCGAGGAAACGAAACCAGAAAAGTGACACGGCGGTGAAATCTGTTCCAGAACACACGGTAGAGAGAGCAAAGTCAAGGCGATTTTCTGACAGGGAATGGCTGAGGATTTTCCAGAGCTGATGAAAAATACCAATCATCAGGCTTGGTAAGGCCCAAGAATTGTAAGCAGGACGAACGGAAGTAAATCCATACCTAGACACGGCGCAGGGAAATCGCCGAACGCCAGAGCGCGGAGATGCCGGTGCTGAACCAAGCCGCTCATCAGAGAAGACACGGCCCCTGAAGAGAGAAGCTTTACAGGCAGGCGGCTTCTTCAAAGCGGCGAGGAGGCCGAATACAGTCAGATGTCATCTGTGGATAACGTAACCACCGGCCGCTGGCTTTGATGACTCAGAAGGCAACCCAGGAATTTCTTATGCCCTCAAGCCATCAATTCAGAAACTTATTAAAACTGAGCAAAGGGTATCGTGAAAAGAGTGTGGGGTTAGCAGCAGCTCTCCCCCGTCTGGCTAACCTGGGGGCAAGTTCCAGCCGCTCTCAGCTTCAGCTTGGTGCCCAGGAGCTACCGCTTCGGGCGCAATGAAGGACGCACAGGCTGCGGGCACACGGCCCCTGGGCCTCTCACGCTCCCGTGCCCACTGCTCAGAGTCAGAGAAGCAAATGGCCGAGGGCACCATCCTGATTCCCTGTCCCGCTGGGAAATCGGCAATTTGTTTAAAATCAATAACCCTGCCCGGCTGGTGTGGCTCAGTGGTTGGGCGTCGGCCCGTGCGCCAGAGGTCGCTGGTTCAATCCCGGCCAGGGCACATGCCCAGGTTTCAGGCTCATCCCCAATAGGGGTGTGAAGAAGGCAGCCGATCAATGTTTCTCGTTCATCAGTGTTTCTCTCTCTCCCTCTCCCTTCCTCTTTCTCTAAAAATCAATAAAAATGTACTTTAAAAATAAATAAAATCAACCCCTGATATAATATAACACCATATTTACATTGACACATGTTTGACTAGCACAGGTCTATACTTTTTTAAACATTTTATACGTCTGTAATTATTTAAAGTGTAAAGCACTTTTTAAAACTCCACACTGATCTGGGATTTCTGGCTGCTGTTAATCTAGATCAGTGATGGCGAACCTATGACACTCATTTTTTTTGGTTGATTTTTCTTTGTTAAATGGCATTTAAATATATAAAATAAATATCAAAAATATAAATCTTTGTTTCACTATGGTTGCAAATATCAAAAAATTTCTATATGTGACATGGCACCAGAGTTGTTAGGGTTTTTCAAAATGCTGACACGCCGAGCTCAAAAGGTTCGCCATCGCTGATCTAGATCATGGGTTTGCAAAGCACAGCCTGAGGGCCAAATCCCACCACCCGCTGACTTTACAAGAAAAGGATACAGCCACACGCAGCTGCTCACACACGGCCTCTGCCTGCCTGCCTGCTGCACGGCAGCTGGTGGTCATACTAGAGACGGCCTGGCCTACAAACCCCAAACATGAACTCTCTGTGTTTTACACCCTCCTCCCCATTTTGCCAGTCTCTGGTTCTAGATCAAAGGATTATTATTTTTTCTATTGTAAGGGAGGTTGAAGGCAATCCAGTCAGAACCATGGGCTGGGATTCGCTCTCCGTGACCAATGGTGCCAGGAAGGCGACAGAGAGAGACAGACAGGGAACTTCTATCATCCGACATCGGCTGGACCTGGCTTCTCGTCCCGTCATCTGTGGACAATGTCCTTGTGCGGCCACTGGGGGATTCAAAGCTGAGATGATGCTGGCTACCATAGGTGCTCAATCCATGTCCCATCCCTCCGCTCCCATCAGTGCTGAAGTCAGAGTCAGCCCTGCCTGCACGGCTTCGTTTCAGAAGTGAGAAAGAGGAGAGGGAGCAGGTCAGGTGCCGCTCCGAGAAAGTGGGAAACAAGGCCCTGTGTCACTCCGTCTGAGCTCATGAAAACACGGCCCTGGGCCACCAGGGAGATCCTAAGCAGCCCTTTTCTTGGTTAAAACAGACTGCTATTTCTTCACTGAAACACAAAACTCTAGCCCCCCACCCCCCCTCCTTAGGCCTCCACTACACCTCCCCCCGGAGCCCCAGCCATGTAAGAGGTTGTTTCTGACACCGTGGCACTGAGATGCCCCATGGCCCCCCGAGCTGCACACTCCCTCCCAGCAAGGATAGGAAACCCAAGCGTTCCACTTCAGGTGTCCCTGTGGGCCCTGGCGGAAAGTCACTGACAGATGGGCAGCCAGATGGGACAGTTTGGTCTGTTTTATTTGTGGGTGTCATTCAAACCCAACGATGTGCAATGGTGGGAGGAGGGAAGAGGGGTGATCATTACTGAACAATACTGTGTCCTGGGTAGGTATCACGTTATTTCTTTGGATCTTCACAGTTCTCATTTGGGTCAGAGAATGTGACCTCCCTTTTACCGGCAGTAGGAGCTGGCTGAGGTCTGGGGTGTGGCAAGTGTGCTTGCCACTTAGAAGTACACCACAGCTGAGAGAATCACCTTTTTTTTTTTTTTTTTAAATAAAGAAAGCCTAGCTGATAAGAAATGAAACCTATGTCCCCCATGTGATAGCCTCTCTTCTTTTTAAAAAACAAAAACAAAACACACACAAACTTTGTTTTTATTGATTTTTTAGGGAGAGAGGAAGGGAGAGGGATAGAAACATCGATGAGAGAGAAATAGCATCCACGGACTGCCTCCTATATGACCCCTCCTGGAGAAAGAGCCCACAACCGGGGCATGTGGCCTGATGGGGAATCGAACCGTGACCTCCTGGTTCCTGGGTCAGCGCTCACCAGTGGGCAATAGGCTCTCTTCTGTGTATTGCACAGTGCCGGGCCCAGCGACCAGGGGCCGGCTTTGTCTCTCTGAAGATCTTGGATAAGACTTTTCTCTGCATCCACTTAGGCCTAAGCCCAGAGAGCAGCTGAGTCGTGTCTCAGCTATTAGCACTTGGAGTACAGGGTAGGAATATGGGGTGAGAAAAGCCCGGCCCCATACCCACCATCCTTCATCATCACCCAGGGAGATGGGTCCCACTATTAATGCCGGAGCCCCATCTCAGCACTGGATCCACGGGGAGACCTTGAACTGGGTGCTCTTAACCAGTGGTTCCAGGGATTCTGACACAATCCCCCCCGTCCCCCGAGAACCACCGCCTTCATGTAACTGGGTGTCAGACACCCGCCATTCATCCAAATTTCAGCACACGTGGTCTCAGTTAAGAGTCAGCCTTTTGACCTCCCTGCAGCAGAGTCCACAACACGCAGCCCATGCCGGGGGTCTCAGGTCTCAAGACAGATTTCCCTCTCCTGGTCTGCAAGCGTGTCCAGGGGACCTTCAGCCTTGATGGCTCATTTGCAGTACAACGGAAGCATGGTCTCACACCAACCCGATTCACCCTGTTCTGCGAAGCAACTAGCATTCTTGATACAACGCTTTGACATTTCTCTAATAACCCTTAGTAGTAATCTTCTAGAAATAAGCTACCTATCCAATCACTTGGCTAATGATTTTTACTCAACCTTTTTGCCCTTTTATGCAATCTAATAAAGATGACCTAACCACTCATTTCCTGTAAATGTCTCTGCCAAGAGTAAATAATGACTTATGATCTTTGCCTTTGTTTTACATAAATAAATTGTGTCTTTCCAGCTATATTACTGGCTCCTGGAAAGCAGAGGTCATAAGCAATAAAGATCTTTCAATCCCTCTCTCTCTCACACACTTTTATATTAAAAAGTGGGAATAGTAAAAAATTTTTCTATTTACAATTAAGAAAACTTAAAAAGTTTTATGTCACATTTGCTTCTTGGGAAGAGATTTTTAAAAAGCCAGTTAAATAATTTTGCTCTTGGGAGAGATGTTTGTCGGATAGATTATATGTAAATGGTGGGAGAGAGAGAGGGAGAGAAGAAGGAATCGATGAACATGAAACATTTTTTAAACTTCTGCACACCATACCCAAATCCCAACTAAAGCTTCTCTAACTTGGGCCCTGGCACAGAATAAAGTCTGTGCTAGACAAGGCCACTGCTCCTCAGAGGGATTACAGCCTTGGGAAAAGATAACACTGCGCTAAAATAATACATGGGTGAGTTACATGAGCATCACTATGCCAGCTGTGAAATAGTAAGATCATATATATAATTTGTATTGTTCTCTGCCTCTAGTTCCTCCTAAAATCCTTGTAATTTCTTGTTTAAAATATATTTGTATTGATGTCAGAGAGGAAGGGAGAGGGAGGGAGAGAGAAACATCAGTGATGAGAGAGAATCATTGACTGGCTACCTCCAGCGCATTCCCAACTGGGAACAGAGCCTGCAACCTGGGCATGTGCCCTGACCAGGAACCAAACTGTGACCTCCTGGTTCATAGGTAGACGCTCAACCACTGAGCCATGCTGGTCGGGCAATCCTTATCATTTCCTAAGTGACCAGAGCGCTAGGAGCATCTCTTGTTCTAACGTTTAATCTTTGACTCATCCCCAGCGCAGAGCCCCTAAAATCCTGGCGACTTCCTCAGTGATAAGAGCACAAGGAGCATCTTTGTTCTAAGTTTGTGATGAACAGTTCTCAGATATTTTTAACCCCAGGATGTACATGTCCCTAGAGATGTGAAGGAACCATAAACTAGCTGGTGCAGACTGAATCTGTCTTTCGGAAAATGAAGTTCTCCTAGAAGAGAGGCACTCTTGGGCCACAAGTCAATCCCTACGCGTGTAGCTGGGAGGCAGCTCCGGGGAACAGAGTTCAGATTTGGGCATCATCAACGGGCCAGGCAGTGGAGGTCAGGCTGAAATCCTTTATCAGGGAGCAGAGTGGTACCTAACTTCTAGAAGATCTGACTTGTGGATTGGCCAGGAAAACCTCCATTTCTGCTCAGGGCAGGAAGTGCTGAGCTGTGAGTGCTACTATTCCTTTGTGGAACTTCCCTCCCTAGCCACCCCTGCCCAGAGACCAGGCTATGGACAGGTTAACCTGTAAGAAGTGTTTCTCTCTCCCATGTGAATTCAATTAGACAAATTTCACTCTTTTTAAAAAAATGACTTAATCCCCAGGAACTGCAATCTTTAGTTGGCCAAGTATTTTGAGATAACAGTTATGCCCAATGTTGAAAAGAGAAGCAATCTTTGGACTTAGCAGCTACTATTTTTATGCTATTTTTGGTTCTAAGCCTTCAGTACCTAATGCACATAATCTCAAAGATAGCATCTTCACTGTTCCATTCACGTATTCAGTCAATTCACTCATTTATTTATTCCAGATGTTGAATACTTAGCACGTTACAAATACCGTCCCAGAATCCAGGAATGAAAAGGCATAGTTCCTGCCCTTAAGGAAATTGTATTTTTAGGAAAGAGACTCTGTTTAACTTAAGTTTGATTATGATTGTCAGGAATAATACCATTGCCCTCAACAAGATGGAACAAGAAGAACATTTGATACATATTTTGTCACAACTCATACTAGATTTGAGGACCTTCTGCAAAGTAATATTTCAGAAATGTTTGACCAATTACAGAATTTTTCTCAAGTTCATTACTCTGAAGGATATCACTGATTTGCACCTATTCCAATCTTCTTTAAAATATTTTGACATGTTAATTTGGTTATATAATGTGCTAACATCTCTTACAGTGGTAGCACAGTAGCTTATACATAGCAGACATCCAATAAGCATTGTGTAGGTTCACTGAATTTTAGATTTGGGAAGCATCTTTACAAATCAGCTAGTCCTATGGTCCTTAAGCTTAATTGGGTTTTGGACCACTCTGAAAGTCTGACAAAATCTGTGGACATTTTTCTCCATTTATAAAAACACATATTTACATACACAGATTGTGTATACAACGTTAGGTGATTGGTGAATTACCCTAAATATCATCTATGAACAAACTCCTTTGGGGGTCATGTAATCTAGTCTACATCTTCTACTTTATAATTGCTAAAAATCACTGCCTTGAACAGGAGTTGGAAAATCATGGCCCTTAGGCCAAATCTGGCTCATCTCTTGTCTTCATGCATTCTGTGAGGGAGAGTGGCTATTACTTTTTTAAATGGTTCCATTTAAAATGGTTATTATATTCACTTTTGCATCTTGGCCTACAAAACCTAAACTATTTATTACCTATTATTTTATAGAAACAACTTTCTATAAAATTGGCTTACAATGGTTGGAAAATATTGTCCAAATCCCTCAATGACTAGAAAACAGGACTAGAATTCATACCCTCATTCCTCATCCACTGGTCTTCTCATTACTCCTAACTGATCAATTAAAATGCTGACTGATTGACGGAGTTACACCCAATAAAACAGAAATCACGGAGCTGTAAATTTGGAGTGCTTAATATACAACTTCTTGGGTAAAGAACTGTGCAGAGTTGTAGAAAGTTAAACTTCAGAGAACAAAATCAGATTACAATTCATCAAAGAAACAAGACTAAACTCTCATATTATGCATTCCTGACTTGTTTTTTTTCAACTTTGCATTATGTCCCATTCCACCTATTTGAAATGCAATACTTCTTATGAAAAGGAAATAATGGTAGAGAAGGAACTTAATGTAAAATTATTTGAACAGATGTTGTCCTGATTTTAAAGTTATTTTCTGATTCCTCCTGTCATGTAGTACTGTAAAAATTGAATGAAAAGAATTACAATAACCATTGTTATGGGTGTCATTTTGAATATACTCCTTTTAGGAATTTCAAAAGTCCCTGATTGCTATTGGTTGTTTTCTTCTATTGATTAGGGCTGCCAGGATGGTTTCAAACTGTATTGGGCAATATTACAGTTATACAGTTTGAAGATTCTTTATAACGGAAGAAACAAACCAAATACCTAAAGATAAACATTTACCCTAACCCTAACCCACATCCCCCAGAGACCTCTATAAACTTTTCAGCCGAAGTCCTTTCTTTTTGACAGACTCTGAAACCATTTTGTCCACATTTACTTGCTCATGAAAATTGGGCATAGCCTTCGCAGCCGTGTGCTTGACACGGGAAGGGTGAAACAATGCTGTCTGCAGGACTGTGGTCAGAGTGAATAAGGCTCTCTGTCTGAATTGTCAGCGTTAGAACTACACTGGCTCTCTTTATGCGTAACTTTCACTCCCACCACCACCCAAGTCTCCTGCACTTACCCGGAAAAGGCAGATTCCTCAGGGCAGTGGAGAGACGGCTGCCTGTCTGACCTCCAGGTGGGATTCTCTCCTAGCAGCCGGGCTGCCCGGGCCCCTCCATGCTCCCCGTGCACTAGCGAGGGCTGGCCCTTCACCAGGCACAAGGAAGCTGGGGCTCCAAGTTCCCCAGCGAATCAACGGCAACCACAAAACCTCAGAAGCATTTCAAACACAGGAGCAGTGAAAGACCAAGCTCCTTCAGATGAACAGCCCAGTTGCAAAATGACAGGAAGGCCAACTGTCAAGAGGCACGTATTCAAGTGGTATGGCTACTGCGAGGGCCCAGCTTTTAAAACTCAACTCCAAGTGCATTGTGTAGAGCAGGGGTCCTCAAACTTTTTAAACAGGGGGCCAGTTCACTGTCCCTCAGACGGTTGGAGGGCCGGACTATAGTTTTTAAAAAAAACACTATGAACAAATTCCTATGCACACTGCACATATCTTATTTTGAAGTAAAAAAACAAAACGGGAACAAATACAATATTTGTATTTGCATGTGGCCTGCGGGCTGTAGTTTGAGGACCCCTGGCGTAAAGAATGAGGACGGGGAAGGCAGTGATCATACCAGAAACAGGGAAGGGGGAGACCGACTGTGTGTGGAGTTTAGGGTAAAAAAAGCACAGGGTGGGGCACAAGCAGGTTTAGAGTTGTCCCTATGGAAAATACTACAATAATAGGTAATAATACAAGAATAAGGTCTGTGTTTTGTGTACTCACAACTGTGGACCTTCTTTTGCCCCACCTATCTGTAATATTTCCTTTGAGAAAATGTTCAGAGTTGTTCTGACTTCTGTTAGGGACTTGGGACATCTATTTGGTCGTGGATGTGTAATACTGAAGGCAACACGACACTAGGACCAGCTCCTTTAAGTAGAGCTAAGACCAGCTCGTTTAACCTCAGTCAGAGCATCCGAGGAGGGTGGGTACGCATCTGCCACCTAACTCTTTAGACCCTTAACGTGACCTCCCAAGAGGTCGTAGAGCTGGCCTGCCAGTCCGGAGAGAAAGCCAAGTTCCGCAAACTGCTGCAATTTGCCTACCAGTTTATGCAACATGTGAAATTAATAGTTTAAATATCATTATCTTGCAAGTCACGCAACAATGTGGTATAGAAATCCTACTTTATTAACTACCAACATTTCATATATTCCAATTTTTAGACTCTTATTTGACATTTTTCATTGAAACAAAGTTACAGGCGCATCAAACTGGGACCATTCCTGGGTTCTCTGTCCTTTAGAGGCCTAAGAGGATGGCAGCTTGGGTAATTTCTGATGATTTCCGGTCTCCTGTGCAACGCTGGAGCACTGCTCTAACTAGCAAACACCCTGCGTTCTCCTTTCTGACCACCCCCGCTTCTCACCCCAAGCAGCGTGGCGTGTGCCCCTGGCCCTGTAGTTCTAGCTCTCAGGGAAGGCCCTCCAGCTGGAAAGTGTTCCGTTTCGGCTGATGCACAATGTCTGTGTGAAAGGAGTAAAGATGTTCTATGCCTCCGAGCAGCTCATACTGGAGAAATTTCAAACGTTAATAACGGTAGAGAAGACGGTCACGGACAAACCTACTGCCCGAGAACAACGGAAAGAAAGGGCCGACTATAAACCTACTGATGTGAAGTCTCTAGAAAACTGGCCCAGAGGTGAGAACCTGGAGGGACAAATTCCCCAGGAGAAGGGGGTACAAAAGCGGAGCCTGATGCTCAGCTCAGCTCAGCTCAGCTCGGTGCTGCTGATCTGTCACTGACCTCTGAGAGGCAGAAAAATGGAGCAGAAAGGGGTGGCTAGGCCGCTCTAAAGTGCAGGGCCTCTGACTTAGGGGACAGAAGAGCCCGGGATCACCCAGGAGGGGGTGCCCTTACCGTCAATGTGCTTTCAGGTAGGACCTGCAGGGCTACACCTTGGGAGGAGATAGGAACCAGAAATGCTGCACCACAGGGTGGAATTGCAACTTCCAATCAACTCCATTAGGTAATCACTGCACAGATCAGGGGATTGGTCAGTACCGCAGCCTGCCCCCCCCTACCGGCCCCAAGCAGAAGTCATCTCTGGAGGGTGATGACACCCTCCACATCAGCAAACTGCCTCTCACATGTTTATACACAATGTCCAACTTTCAATAAATATGAACAGGCACGTCAGAAGTGAAGACTAATAACCAAAACCAAGAACACAAATAGAAAAGAGAAACAGGTGCACAAAGATAGAGAACTGAGGGACTTTAAAATGGCGGATTAACAGTTTGAAGGAATAAGATAAAATATGGAGGATTTTATATTTATTCCGGAACTGATCTTTTAAAATCGAATGGAAATTCTGATTAGACACAGATGAAACTGGAATAGGTGACTAGAAAATATCAGATTGAAAAACAGAGGCGCGAAAGGGGTAAAACTTACATAAAATTGTACAGAAGACATGGAGGACACAGGGAAAAGCTCTACCAGGCCCATAGTTGGTGTCCTAGAAAAGGAGAAGAGAAGGAATTGGGCAGAAGCAATATTTAAAGAGGCAAAATGAAAAAAATTATTATATTGCAAAATGCTAGTAACTCTAGTTAATATCAATCCCCATACATAATTACACATTTTTTCTTATAATGAAGACTTTCCATATTCATTCTTTTAGCAAATTTTAAATATGCAATACAGGATTATTAAAATTAGTCACCTATTTTCTTTTATTTGTTATTCTTATTCCTCACTGAGGATATTTTTTCCACTGGTTTTCAGAGAGAATGGAAGGAAGGGAGCGGGAGAGAGGTAGAGACACATCGATTGGTTGCCTCCTGCATGCACCCTGACCAGGGCAGGGGCTTGAACCTGCAACCCAGGTATGTGCCCTTGATCAGAAATGGAACCCATTTGATGCACAGGCCAATGCTCTAACCACTGAACCACACCGGCCAGCGCCTCACCCATTATACTTTTCTAGAGAGGGCACAGGCCAGGCCAAGGGAGAGAACGTGGGAGGGCTCCAAGGCGTGTCCAGCCTGTCTGGCTCAGTCCCGATTGGCTGGACCCCAGCAGCAAGCTAACCCAGCAGTTGGAGCGTCTGCCCCCTGGTGGTCAGTGTACATCACAGCGAGCGGTTGAACAGCATTAGCAGATTACGCTTTGATTGGCTGAACGGCCTACTGGTCGACTGGACAGTTAGCATATTAGGCTTTTATTATATAGGACTGGCTTTCCTACTAGATAGCTCTCATGGTTTGTTTGTTTTTCACTTTTAAAAAATCTTAGTTCTCTCTTCTCTTCCTCTTGAATAATTTCTAAATTCCTATCTTTCAGGTCGCTTATTCTCTCTTCCATTTGGGTCTGCCCTATTACCAATACTTTCTAATGCATTCTCTGTCTCATTCATTGAGTTCTTCAACCTATGCTTGGTTCTCTTTATAATTTCAATCTCCTAGGTAAAGTACTCCTTTTGTTCATAAATTTTATTCTTGAGTTCAAATAATTGCCTTACAGTTTTCTTGTATCTCATCTGAACCTCTTCAGCACAGCACTTTAGAATGTTTTCTCAGTGAGACTGCAATATGTAATGCCTTTAAGTTCGGTTGCTGGAGAATTGTCATTTCTTTTTGCAATGCTGTATTACTGTGATTTTTCACAGTGTTTGATGAAATGAGCCTTTGCCATAAGCATTTGAAGTAGCAAACATCTTAATCACCAAAGGCTTTGTTTACTTATTCTAACAGGACAACAGCTGACAATTAGAAACCCTTTGTTTCCAGAAGGTGGTGCTATAACACAGGTTTTCCGTTTCCCTTCCCAAGCTGACTCAATGCTACATGTTTTCACTTTCCACCTCTTCCGCAGAAAGGTACTGCGGCCATCACCACCATCCCAGCATGCTTCAGGGTCAACTCTGACTGCAGGACCTAGACTGAATTTGTAATGACTGAGATGAATGAGATACCTTGTGGGGATTCTTCAGAGTTTTTGTGAGGGGGCTGAAGAAAGTGAACTTCATAGGGGACTGAGCTCATTCTGCAAACATAAGGCATTGAGCCAAAATAATTTGAGAACTAGTATTAACATCCCCTCGTTTTTACCCACAGCTATTGGGGATCTATGAAAATTCTGATTTGGCATCTTTTGTTTTTAACCATTCCTAGTATTGTGTCTGTTTAAACATGGTACCATGAAGCCTAAAATAGGCTTCGAAGTCTAACTGCCTAGTCTGGACACCCAATCGTGCCATTTCCTAGTTGTGCTGCTGTCCTGCATTTCCTCCTTAGCCTTTCTGTGCTCACTATACACATCTGCAAAACAGTACCTCCCTCAAAGCACCACTGTTTTCAGTGAAATAGTAGATGCAAGCACAGCACAGGGATGGGCCCACGATAAGCATGAAGTTCATCACAGCTGTGCTGCTATTGTCATCATCATTATTACTGAGTTCAACTTTATTTGGGGTATTAGACCCACTCGTCCCAATCTACTTTTTATTTTCTCAACACTGTTATCTACAAAGATATATATATAGCTAAGCGACTGTCCAACTGTCCGACTGGCCGGTAGGTATAACGTGCACTGACCACCAGGGGGCAGATGCTCAATTCAGGAGCTGCCGAGCTGCAGTGACTTGGTAGCAGTGGTTCTTGGGTGACGCACCCTGTAACCAGAGAGGAGGAGGCCTGATTCTGGGGTGTGTCACCCAAGAACTGCCCTCTTCCAATCTGGGACCCCTCAGGGGATGTCGGAGAGGCTGTTTTGGCCAGATCCCTGAAGGCCAGGCCGAGGGAGCCCACCTGTCGGAGGGACCCCACTTACTCTGCAGATGCCCTTTGTACAGCAGCAGCATTCCAGGTGCAGTCAGCCAGGGAGGGACCATGAGAGGTTGGCTCTAAGGGGTGTCTAGCTGTTTCGCCCACTCCTGCCCTGCTGGCCACCTTCTAATTAATTTCCTTTCCATGTGCACAAATTCGTGCACTGGGGCACTAGTTTTATCATAAACTTCAAAGGTTTTCTGAATAGTCATCTGTATGAAAAGACTAAACTCTCACTGTGAATTTTCCCTTTTTCTTAAGATCATTAGTGGTGTTCTTTGACTCACTTGTTCCATCACTAGTCACTAAATCACCTACTATTTATTTATTATGCCTACTGTACAGTAAGCACTCTACTAGGAACTGGGTATATTACATTAAGTCTGCCCTCAGAAAGCTTACATTGTAGTGGTGGAGTAAACAAATATTTCATGTAATGTCAAGTCAATGTAAGGGCTATGAAGAAAAATACAACAGGGTAAATAAAAGAGAGTGGCAGTGATATCAGTTTAAACAAAGACATCAGGAAAGGCACCCCTTTATTTGCAACAGACCATGGCATTGATGAAAACAATTGAGTTCTAGGAGGTGAGCAATTAAGAGCAGTCTCCATAGCAACAAGAAAAAGTGATAGAGCCACTAGATGTACAACAGAGAGAACAAGAAAGCTAAGAAGAGCTCTCCCGGGGTAAATCAAGCTTCAAAGACTAGGAGAGCAAAGGGACCCAACTTTAATTGGATCAGACTGTGGAGCAATTTATGAGCCAAGATGTTTGTCCAAAACAATAGAGAAATCATCTAGCAAGTAGAGAAGGCGAACAGTTAGATACAATAACCAGCCTGAAGCTTAATGGGGAACTCAGGGAAAGAGACTACGAGAACAGACTAAAACATCCTCACTCCTGGGGAAGGAGGTCAGTGAGACTGTGCACATGCCTGAGGCGTGTCCTCTAGGGAGCAACATCAGAGCATGCACACTGCATGGGACATAGACTTCACTGAACTGCCCCAGCTACGTCACTCAGTAAATAAGAAAGCAATTAAGAAGAATATCCAATGGGATGGGGAGGAGGCAGTACTCATACTGGCTCAATATACTATTGAGAAACAATATTGAGACATGAAAAGAAACAGGAAAGTATTGTTCATAAACAGAAAAAAAGGGCCAGCAACAAAAATTGCCTTTGAGGGCTTCATAGCAGCAAGTATACATATCAAAGAGCGAAAGGAAAGGCTGCCTAAGGAAGTAAAGGAAGGTATGATGACAATGCCTCATCAAATAGAGTAGATCAGTAGATATGCAATGTATAAAAAGGGCAAATGGAAACACTGGAGTTGAAAAAGACAATAAGGAATCAAAATTCACTACAGTGGTTCAACAGTAGATTTGAACTGACAGAAGAAACAATTAGCAAGCATGAAGGGAGATCGTTAGAGATTACGTAATCAGAAGAATAGAGAGGAAAAGGACGAAAACTACATGATAATCTCAATAGACAGAGAAAAGGCATTTGACAATGTTCAACACTCTTTCATGAAAAAATAAATTCAACAAAGTAGAAATAAAAGAAAATTTCCAAAAATCTCACAGGCAATATCATGCTTACTGGTGAAAACCTCGATTAGGAATGAGACAAGGATGTCTGCTCTCAGCATCTCTACCCAACATCGTACTAAAGGTTCTAGACCAGCGGTTCTCAACCTTCCTAACGCCGCGACCCTTTAACACAGCTCCTCATGTTGTGGTGACCCCCAATGTCATTGTTACAAATTGAACATAATGAAAGCATAGTGATTAATCACAAAAATAATATGTAATTATATATGTGTTTTCCGATGGTCTTAGGTAACCCCTGTGAAGGGTCGTTCGACCCCCAAAGGGGTCGCGACCCACAGGTTGAGAACCGCTGTTCTAGACAAAGCTATTAGACAAGAAAAATAAATAAGAGACATTGAGATTACAAAGAAAGAAGTAATAATGAAATTATTTTTATATAAAAAATCCTTAAGGATTCACTAATAATTGAGTTTCAGGATACAAGATGTACAAAATTAGCTTTTTTTCTATATGGCACCAGTGAAAACCTGAAAACAAAATGAAGAAAAACCATTCCACTTAAAATAGCATCAAAAAACAATAAAACACTTAGAGTAAAATTAACAAAAGAACTACAAAACTTGTACTGTTAAAACTTCAATACATTAGAGACTATAAAAGGACAATTATTTTAATTGTATATTCAAAGTCTAGCAGATATATCATAGAAAAGTGACTCAATAAATATTTACTGAAATAAAAAAAACCCTACAAAACATTGTTAAAAGAAATTAGAAGAGACCTGAATAAATGCAAAGACATCCACTTTCATGGCTCAGTCTGAATAGCCTTAATACTCCCCAAATTGATCTACAGATTCAATGTAATCTTTTAAAATATATATATTGTTATTGAATGTATAGAGAGAAGATGGGAGAGGGAGAGAGAGACAGAAACAAAAATGAGAGAGAATCATTGATCGGCTGCCTCCTACACATCCCCTACGGAGGATCAAACCAACACAGGCACGTGCCCTGATTAGGAATAGAAGCAGCAACCTCTTGTTTCAAGAGTGGACGGTTGAATGTAATCTTTATCAAAGTTCCACCGGCTGTCTTCTTTGCTGAGGAAATATCATGGGGACTGTGGAGTGGAGAACAGATGGAAGAGGTGAAGGTGGAGGTAGGAAGCCCAGTTTACAAGCAATCCCACTCTAAGTGAAAGGCCTGGACTAGGCTTATGGTGATGAAAATGGAGAGATGTGACTAGACTGAGGACATACTTAGTGGGTAAAATCTGCAAAAATATGAACAGAAACTTAAGGATAAATACCAAGAGTCTGAAAATGAACATGATATTGGAATAATTAACTCTAATGAGCTCTTCAGAGTATAACTGCCAGAGAAATCTAAATCTAAATAAATAATGAGAATCTACTCATTGACTAAGAGGCAGAACTATCCTTCAGTGAGTGTTCTGCATAAAAAGCAACATCTTTTTTGATTGTTCTTGGCAACTTTTCAGAAAGTCTGATTTAATTGTTACTAGTACATGGTGGAGCAGGAAGTCTTGCTGCAATTTCTAAAACCTCCTTCCCCAAAGTAAAGTCTTAGGCAGGGAATAAGGGGTGAAGGTTAGGGGGAACCAGCAGAGATGCTCGGAATTCCCAATACGAAATGAAAAGTCGTTTATTTTAGAACTAGAGGTCTGGTGCACGGATTCGTGCACTGGTGGGGGGTCCCTCAACCTGGCCTGCACCCTATCACAATCCGGGACCCCTTGGGGGATGTCAGAGAGCTGTTTTTGGCCCGATCCCCTCAGGCCAGGCTGAGGGATCCCACTGGTGCATGAATCCATGCACCAGGCCTCTACGATGCATATAAGATCTTTGGTTAATCTCTTCCTGCCCTCCCCCCTCCCCTTTCCTCTGAGATTCATCAGTCTGTTCCATGTTTCCATGCCTGTGGTTTCTGCTCCTGCATTGAGTGTCTGCCCCCTGGGGGTCAGTGCATGTCATAGCTACCAACTGGTCAGTCGGCCAGTCAGCCAGGCTTCTATATATATAGATAGGCTGGTCGTTTAGGCTTTTATATATATAGATAGATGTTTAAAGGTATGACATTACTAACTTTAAAGGATTCAATAAACGGAGGCCTGAACTTTTTTTTAATTTCAATTTTACTAAGATATAACTGACATATAGAATTGTAAAATATTCAAAGTGTATGTCATGGTGATTTGATATACATATACATTATGAAAGGATTTTTTCTCCCAATCTAGTTAATGAATACATCCATCACCTCACATATTTATCTCTATGTGTGTGAGAACACATTGAAGTTCTACTCTTTTAGCAAATTTCAATTATTTAATACAGTGTTACCAACTATAGTCTAAAATTTTAAGCAATTTCTTCTACTTTTATGTTTAACAGATACCAAGAAAGAGACAAATAGGATATGTCATGGTTTTCTTATAGATAGGAGTTCACTCTCAGGTTGCTAAGTCACAGGATTTAAACCTACCGATGTCTGTTTAATCATTTCACTAAGTAATGGTATGGTTGACTTTTAGCCTCATATTTTACACGGCGGGTGTCAGCTTAAGTTCTTCAGCAAAATTCATTCTTTTAATTTATGACTTTCATTCTAGTGATTAGTTTCTTTGCACAATGTCTTTAACCCCGTTTCTGATATCATGTGTGCTTAGAAAAAGTCGATAGCCTAGAGGGAAAGTTCTTTGCTGAGCCAACAATAAAATACTATTTTTAAAATGTCGATGCTAGCAAGTGCAGTTGACATGGGTTATTAGAAGTTTTAGTCGACTATGACAGCTCCCAGCTTTCCTGTTCACGAGGCCAAAGCCCATTTTCCTTTATCCTGTTATTAGGAAGCAGAGCTCTGTTTTGTTCTGTACAGAGTTCTGCTAAACAGATGCTGAATTCAATACTAACATCAAAACGACCTTTAATACTGAACTTTTATGCTAGAACTGCATTAAAATTTAAGCGTTGTTAAATGGGATAAACTCTGCAAAGTGTTCATAGAAACTTCACGATCTGAAAATGAGATTTCTTCAGGACAGATAACTTTTTTATGCTAATAAGAGTAAATTCAATTTAATTCCAGGGAAGTAAACATTAGGGAAAGGGCTGCCTCACAAAGTTAAGGAAAGAAAAGAGCAGGTCCTCCCAGGACACCCTCTGTGAAGACATTTTTACGTCGAGTCCATGGGATAGGAGAACAATCTGCACCGTTTGCACGAACCCCAGCAGAACCAGGCTGGCGTGACAGGATGTTATTCTGGCTGCAGGGAGACTCCGCACACTTGTATGATCACCTTTGGCTTAAATCACACCACACATCGTCCCGTGACAACCAAATTAAGTTAGAGGGAAGAGAGGACATTAACACTTACTACGTGCTGCTCCTGGGGCTTGCTCCCGGCTTCATAAATTGATCGGAGACATTTAGGACACCCACACCTCCAAAGCGTTCTCTTCTCAAAGACATTATCTGTAATTAGTCATTACAACATGGTTACCCTCCAAAGAAGCCAGGCCCGATGATGACCACAAGTAAAAAAATAAAACATCCAGATATATAGCAAGAAAAAGGGAGAGTCGTAGGGCAAAGAAGCAGAGTGAAAAATGTTAATAATTATCCACAAATATTGCAACTACCACTACTTGTGCACTCTGCAGTGCCATGCACACACAAAGCCCCTGGTTGTGCAACCTGGTAGTATTTGAAGAGGGAGAGGAGGCATTTTTATTGTATGTTCTTAATACTAGAGGCCCACTGCACGACATTTGTGCACTGGGGGTGGGTCCTTCAGCTCAGCCTGCACCCTCCCCCAGTCCGGGACCCCTCGGGGGATGTCCACCTGACAGCTTAGGCCCACTACCTGTAAGCCGGCAGGTGGACATCCCCCGGCGGGTCCTTAGCACTGCCGTGGAGGTGGGAGAGGCTCCCACCACTGCTGCTGTGCTTGCCAGCCATGAGCCCGGCTTCTGGCTGAGTGGGGCGCCCCCTGTGGGAGTGCACTGACCACCAGGAGGCAGCTCCTGCATTGAGTGTCTGACCCCTGGTGGTCAGTGCGCATCATAGCGACCGGTCGTTCCACCGTTGGATCAATTTGCATATTAGGGTTTTATTATATAGGATTGCGCTTAGGGAAGGGGTTAAACTATGGATGCAGCTCTAAGAATTCAGTGGGTCAGTATTTCCACTGTAATTTAGTCTCAGAGAAACAGGTATTGCAGACTAAGCTACCCTGTAAGATATAGACAATTGAGGGTGGGTGCATGAATATTTAAACAGAGAGAAGCCACAATTTCTTGAGTACTTTCTTTACATCAGCACCATCTGCATAATGACTCCTCCCAATAGGACTATTTTCCCCATTTAAAAAGTTTTGGAGCAGCCAGGTTTATTGGTGTCCCAAGGTCACACAAGGCCAGGCTAGGAATCTGAACCAAATCATGTGCTTTAAAAAAATTATTCCATCAGGTTGTCTCGTAATATAAACAACTACACAGGAAATGTTTACCAGGCGCCATTGTGTTTACCCTTTGCTTACATGTAACGTGTTTCACATACTTGATCTCATCTGAGCTAGGTATTATTTTACACGCAAGACTCAGAAAGGCCAAATATTAAATAATTTTACGACCACTAAATCCTTGGGGTCCTTTGTTCACCATCCCAAGTCAATTACTTGGAAAATATGACGTCTTGCCCTAGCTGGTTTGCTCAGTGGATAGAGCATCAGCCCATGCACTAAAGTTTCCTGGGTTCAGTTCCGGTCAAGAGCACATACCTCGGTTGCAGGCTCTATCCGGGAGGCAACCAATCCATGTCTCTCTCACATCAATGTTTCTCTCTCTCTGCCTCACCCCCTTCCTTCTACTCTCTCTAAAAATCAATGGAAAAATATCCTCAGATGAGGATTAACAAAGAAAGAAAATATGACATTTTTACTTTTCTTTAAATGTATTTTTATTGATTTCATTTTTCCCCCTAATTTTATTCATTTCAGAGAGGAAGGGGGAGGGAGAGCTAGAAACATCAATGATGAGTGAGAATCACTGATCAGCTGCCTCCTGCATGCCCCACACTGGGGATGGAGCCGGTAATCTGGGCATGTGCCCTTGACTGGAATCTGGGAGGCTCCTCACCTGAACAGACCATGATGGGCTCTGCCTCTGCACCGCCCATCACGCTCCGTGGCTTTCCTGCGGCTCTTGTCCTCCGGGTGGTCTCCAAGGAGACCAGGACACTGCTGCTGGGTGGAACTAATGCCTCTTTTCTAATATACACAGGCCAGGAGGGCAGTGTGGGCTTTTCTCTGGGGCGTGTGTGTGTGTTTGGTAAACATCTGTCCTCTCTGCAGCACCATGGCTGCGGAACAGTAAAGACAGCACCTGCTTTCTCCCCACTGTACCACCACACTGTGCTCCGTCTCAGTCAGAACCTGAACTCGGAACTTCCCAGCTGTGCACCGAGGGAGGGCGGTCGGAAAGAATTGTTGCTTTTCCCAAAGTGTGAGGAGCCTTCTGAAATCACCGAGGCTATTGTTTTCCCTCCTGCGCTTATGGGTCCTCCTAGCACGACCAGACCCCCAGAGGCTGGTGTCCTGCCATCCAGCAAACCATCGGAGCTGGCATGAGGACCCCAGAGAGCCATGGGGCTCAGACTCCACCGGCCCCCCATCCTCAGCAGCTGGGTTGCCTGCCGGGTGGGAAGATGGTTCCCTCACCGACAGGAGCCGCCTCACATTACAGGAAAAAGGAAGGAAAGGGTGCAGTCACACCTAACAGTGAGGCCAGCCCTTCAGGAAATGTGAGCAGCCCCGGGAGCAGTTCTGCTTTCTGCTCTGGCAGCAGGAACTTGCTCCAAAGACTGGGTTCCGTTAATGAACAAAAAAGCGGGGGAGGTGAAGGGCTGGGTTCCTCAACACAGAGGGTGGAGGCATTGGCTAAGCATCGGGGGGAATAACCCCACTGGAGCGTTGCCTCACACAGTGCAGAGTGTAAATTGCATGTGGAGCAAAGCTGTGATCACCAGCGTAAACCACAGACAGCATCACGCAGACATGCTGTGCAGATGCCGTGCTGAGCCCAAGGCCACGGGCAGAATGTGCACAGGCAGAGAGCGATAGAGTCAGCTACCCACGTGCTGGAAACTCTCCAGCTACTGCTTCTTTGCAACAAAATAGTCACGAATGTAATTTAACAACCAACTATTTAGTAACAAGAATATTTTTGATATATGCCACATAGGGTAAATAGCCTTAATATAAGACTCGATAAGAAAATAATTAATACAATAAATGGCCAAGGTTCACTAACACACAATTTGAAAGAGAAGAAAAAAATTACCAATTGATACATTAAAATGTGTTCATTATTAAACAAAGGAATGCAAATTGACAACAAGTTACCATGTTTTGCCTATAAAACTGTCAACTCTTAAAGAACCTGATGAGACCCCAGAGCTGAGGTGACATGGGGCACATATTTGACTACCAGGAGAAAAACTGGAATTATATTTCAGTGGGCAACATAAGAGTGCATATTCAATATTTTTAATTACATTAAATGCCACTGATAATGGCTTATTCTATGGAAATTTTAGAGATCCGTGAAAGGTTTACCCATGAAATTTTTATCACAATATTGGTATTTAGAGTGTAATTTGGAAAAGGATAAATGTTCACTCTAGGAAAGCGGTCAAATGAATTTTGTTATACAAAGACCAGAGGCCCAGTGCACGAATTTGTGCACAGTGGGGTCTGGCCAGCCTGCCCCCATGGAGCTAATCAGGGGGAGGGGCCACCGGCAATTGGGGAGAGGGTGTGATTGGGGCCCTGATTGGGCTGGTTGGTTGCCGCAGTGCAAGTCATAGCGACTGGTTGTTCTGGTCGCTTGGCTTTTGTATATGTAGATAATGCTGTACATGAAATCTTATATGAAATTCAGGAAACACCCTCCTGATATATTAAAAGGAACATACAGGTTAAGAAACATTCAGAAGAGAGTGATAAACAGATTAAGAACAAGACAGAGATACACAGAGAAAAGGATTCAGATGGATACACACTAATTAAGTGTAACTATGCAAAGGGATTTGGGGTGTGTTTTTAATTATGTCTTTTTTTTTTTTACAATTCACATGCAATGTCTGTAACAACAAGCAGCAATAAAAAGTACTACCTCAATCATGAATAACATTACACCAAAATATTCACAGTGATTACCTCTGGATGAGGACTGTGGGGCTGGCTGCTCATTTATATTCTCACCAGAGGCCTCGGGGGGAGAGGGGGTCCCTCAGCCCAGCCTGTGCCCTCTCGCAGTCCGGGAGCCCTCAGGGGATGTCCAACTGATGGCTTAGGCCCGCTCCCTGCCACGGGGAGTGGGCCTAAGCCATCAGTCAGACATCCTTAGTGCTGCATGGAGGAGGGAGAGGCTCCCACCACTGCTGCTGCACTCACCAGCGTGAGCCAAGTTCTGGCCGAGCAGCGCTCCCCCTGTGGGAGCGCACTGACCACCAGGGGGCAGCTCCTGCTTTGAGCGTCTGCCCCCTGGTGGTGAGTGCACATCATAGTGACCGGTCGTTCTGCTGTTCGGCCAATTTGCGTATTAGCCTTTTATTATACAGGATTGGTAAGCTTTTCTGCACTTCCCTTTAATCAAAGGTATAAACATCCGCAATCTGAAAAAAGCAAATGCTGTTTTTAAGAAAACAATACTGCGATGCTCTGTCATCCTGGTGACAGAGCTGAGTTCTCTCCCAGGGGTCTGAGCTCCTTCACACTGGCCCCCGCTGCCCCCGGACTATCTCTTACTGCAGCCCAAGGCTGAGGGAATGGCTATTTCCGAAAACAGCAGAGCTAGCTCTCCCCTCTGGGTCCTTCCTGCCCACAGGCCTCTACCTGGCTTCCCTTCTCTGGGAACCCCTCCCTCTCCCACGCAGCTGGTTGGTGGATCAGGTGCCCTGTTCACAACTACATCATTTAGCGCATGAATATCACACTGTTCTGTTTTCTTGTTTTCTCACTCACTGGTTCATATGTTTCTGCAAGGAAGCATTTCATGAGTGATCAACAATGACTGCTGTCACAAGAGGTACTGGATGCCTAGCCGGTTTGGCTCAGTGGATAGAGCGTCGGACTGAAGGGTCTCAGGTTTGATTCTGGTCAAGGGCACATGCTCGGGTTGCAGGCTCCATCTCCACTAGGGGGCGTGCAGGGGGCAGCCGATCAATGATTCTCTCTCATCATTGATGTTTCCATCTCTCTCCCCCTCTCCCTTCCTCTCTGAAATCAATAAAAACAAATATTTAAAAAAAAAGATGTAATGGATAAGAGAGCAAATGGAATCAGCCCAGGTATCAGATGTGGCAATGGACACATGGTTCACTTTATCTTATCTCATGGAATCCTAACCACGATTTAGGTATTACTTTGCTCCTTTTCCAGATGAGACCAAGAGCCTAAGAATTAAGGAATTTGGCCCTGGCTGGTTTGGCTCAGTGGTTAATGCATTGGCCCATGCACCGAAGGGTCATGGGTTCGATTCCAAGTCAAGGGCACATTCCTGGGTTGCAGGTTTGATCCCCGGCCCCGCCCCTGGCCCAGGTGTGTTCAGGAGGCAACTAATTGATGTGTCTCACATCGATGTTTCTCTCTCTCTCTCTCTCTCCCACTCTCTCCCTCCCTTCCAATCTCTCTCTAAAAAAGAAAAAAATCAATGGAAAAAATACCCTTGGGTGAGGATCAACAAAAACAAAAAAAGAGTTAAGGAATATGGATCACCTTGAGCAGCCCCAGCACCCAGAAATGCTAGTAATTACAGACTAAAAGAACACACATAGGCTATGACCATTTGTCTAAAAGCACAACTAAGTGAAGAATTAACTTAATTTTCTGGATAATTAAAACAAAAAGCACCTTGCTGGGGGATGGGGTTGAGAGTGGAAACGAGAGTGGCTGTTTATTTTTCCTTGTTGTCCCGAATTATTTTGGATGCCTACACAGAGGGCCTGGATTCCTCCGCACGGAGCGCCCAGAGAATTTTCACAGGTTCCGCCAGGACAGGACAACGAAGTAAATCCTCCCGGGCAGGAGCAGATAGGAGGTGATTTCTCTCCGTTACTTGGCCTTTATAGAAAGGACCATGATGAGCTTCTAGAAAATGCATTATTGATGTGATGTAATCAGGCGGGCTTTCTTTTTTTCTTTTCCCTTTTCAAATCATGACTTATTTTATATTAACCGTGGGGTGAAACATTGCCGCTCAAGGTTGTTTTTCAGCGAAAGTGGATTGTCTTTGATTTCATTCCCTGCCTTCCCCATCTATTTCAGTAGCTCGCATGTTTTATCGATGAGGCTTTATTCATGTCACCATTCAATTTCCAGTTCAGCAGGGACTCGTGGCTTCAAGATATTTTCCCCTCTTGAGTCACACCCTTTGTGCCCTACAATGAGTGTCCTTTGGCCAAGTAATTCCTGGCCCACTCATGGTCAATTCAAATTTCACTCATCTCATTTTCTTCTCCAAAAAAAACCCTCTTTCATTGTACTACAGTTGAGAAAAAAAAAAGATGTTTGCTAATAATTAAATATTATGTTTTTGAAAAAGCCAGCCTCTACTTAATGTCTTGGAAAATATTAAAACCCACAGCCCTGTTCTCTTATTGTACATGCAAATCCCGATTGCATGCAAGATAGTTTTCGGAGTGCGGGTACAAACGAAACTCAAAGTCCAAACACAGGGGTTTAATTTAGAATTCAACTCAGAGGAGAAAGGTTAATTTGATGTGACATTTGCAACGCCCAATCACACACACACTCACGCTCTCCCCCAGCTGCCTTTGATGATCATTTATTTGTTGTCTGTGTAGCACTCAGTTGGCACTAACTTATAAATACATGCTGAGCACGTGGGCACCATCAGCGTGCCAGGCACGGTGCGAGACACGGTCTCTATTCTCTGGGGGCTCCTGGGGAGTACGAGGAAGACAGGTGAAGTCACACACAGGAATGTGGACCCCAGAGGAGCGCCCCACAGAAACGAAGCTGGGTCCCAGGAGCTCCTCTGGGCTGGGACCGGCCAGGGCCACACCTCCCGAACCTTGTCACTGTGGTCTCTGGCAGGTCCAGGTCCATGGGTCCCCGCCCTGCCTGGGACCTTCACACTGAAACACTTTCCCTGCTAAACGCTCGACGCAAACATCTTGCCAGACCTCTCCTGGCCTGGATTTTAAAATTCCCTTAGGATCTCCCGTGCCTCTGATGTCTAGACTGAAGCACCTCATCTTTCCAGCTCTGCTCTACGAAGGTGCACCTCAGGGTGGCTCTCCGCCTCCCAAGGCCTCATCTGGAATGTGAGGTCTAAAGGGTGGGACTGTCCCAGCAGGCATGTGCCATCACTTTCACCAAAGTTCAATGGCTGGGGGCGGGGCTTACGTTACAGAAAATCGAAGGACATCAATGAAAATATTCAATAGAAATTGAATGTTTTAATATTAATATTAATGTTTAATATTAATGTTTTAATAATGTCTTTATTGATATTAGAGAGAAAGGAAGAGAAAGGGAGAGAGAGATCGAGAAACATCACTGATTGGCTGCGTCCTGCATGCTCCCTTCTGGGGATGGAGCCTGCAACCTGGGCATATGCCCTGACCAGGAATCAAACCGTGACCTCCTGGTTCATAGGTCGATGCTCAACCACTGAGCCACACTGGCTGGGTAAAAATGGAATATTTTAAAATCAAAACGTATAAACACTTTATGGTTTTAAAGTGAGTGACACACGTTCATGTCTCATTCTTGTAGTAACGTTTTCAATAAATTGGCACCCCTGGAGGGTGACCGTGGCTGTTTCCACATGTCCCTGCCCAGCCTTCCACCAGGAGGGCCAGCCGAAGTTCCCACTGCTCCCCTTCTGTCCTCAAAGCCCAGTCTCTTCGTGGTGTCCACACAGACTCAGATTCAACCTCACCTCTCCTGCTGAACCGCTCCGTTCCCCTCCATGCTGCCCTGCTCCTCTGTCTGTGGGGAGGGGGTGTCTGTGGGGAGGGAGGGCCCCCCCAGCCCTAAGCAGCCACAGGCCTATTCACTCATTCGCTAAGTCAACAATCCTTTGTCCCCATAGAGTAGTGGTTCTCAACCTTCCTAATGCCGCGACCCTTTAATACAGTTCCTCATGTTGTGGTGACCCCCAATTTCATTGTTACAAATTGAACATAATTAAAGCATAGTGATTAATCACAAAAACAATATGTAATTATATATGTGTTTTCCGATGGTCTTAGGCGACCCCTGTGAAAGGGTCATTCGACCCCCAAAGGGGTCGCGACCCACAGGTTGAGAACCACTGCTCTAGAGCAATCACGCTAGCAGAGGGCAGGAGCCTGGGGACAGTGTCGAAGTTAAAGAGCAGTTTTTCAAATCCTTGCTACTTTAAGCTGCGACTTCACTGAAGAGCTCTGTCTAGAATGTGGCAACACTCAGGGGCAATCTGTATGGAAACTGGGTCTGCGAGGTCAGCCGGCCACAGGAACAGTCCTTTCAGCTGCTTTTAAAGGATGAGCTGTAAGAATGCTCCTGTCATCACTGCATTTTCCTGGGCCCCTGGCCTGGGAGAGAAGAACTGAGACAACATAGAGAAGTCTGCCCACACCCCACTTTCCCAGCCTGGTGATCCGTGTGGTCATCACTGCTGATCTTTTCTTTCTTTTTTTCTTTTTTCTTTCTGGTATTGATTTCAGAGAGAGAAAGGGAGATATAGAAATATCAATGATAAGAGAGAATAGTTGATTGGCTGCCTCCTGCATGTCCCACACTGGGGATGGAGCCTGCAACCTGGGCATGTTGACTGACCTCAAATCACACTGTGACCTCCTGGTTCGCAGGTTGATGCTCAACCCCTGAGCCATGCTGGTCAAGCATCTTTGTTGCTGTTCTTGACTCAGCCCTGTGCAGTCTCCTTTGACCCAGATCTCAACTCTCTGGGGCCTCTGTCCTTCCCACGCCAGCCTCCCGGACCCGCTCAGCCTCGCTCCTGTCCCTGGGACGTCTGCTCTCCGGGCATCATCCCCAGACCATCTATCCCATTGGCTTCAGAAGAGCAGGACTCAGCGACCTCGGTCCCTCCTATCACTCTGCCAGCCCCGACGTTCATGTCAAGTGAAACCTTCAGGACTGTCACCCCTTCCCCTCGTTTCTTCCTCTGAGAGCCCAGCTCTGCAGATGCGTCTGGCCAGAGAGGCTCATTCCAAGTCTGCACTCTGAAGCTCATTCCAAGTCTCCACCCTGAGAGAGGCCTCTGCTCTCTCTGCCTCGCGTCTGCAAGGTGGGCCACCAGCAAGAAGCCCGGAAAACATCCCTGGCGTGTGGGAGCCTGGTGGTTCCTGGAAAGTCCACCTCCGAGTCTTTTGCTTGCAGTAACAGGAAGCTTTCGGACAATGAGAAAGAGAAACTGGCTCAGGGTCTCACTCGCCCAGCCCGTTAAATGAGGTGCCAGCTAATGTGTAAACAGCACCTGCGTTTCCAGGTAAAGGAGGCTTCGGCAGCCCCGGGGTCTCAGGCCCCACATCTGCACGGAGCCTGGTCAGTGGACGATGCCCCCAAAGCCACCCGAACTCTGAGTAACCAGCACCCTCCTCCCCAAGCAGGACAGGCATCTATTTCATTCAGGCCATAGTGATGGTCACAGTTTTCCCTGTACCAGACTCGGCACACGATGGGATAAATGTCGTCCTAATGTTGACAGAAACAGAAAAGCTAGTGAGCATGATTTCTAAACAAACGGCTTTTAGCCTAGGGTTTGCAGGCTCAATCCCTGGCCCTGGTCGGGGGTGTGCAGGAGGCAAAGTATTGATGTGTCTCTCTCGCATTGATGTTTCTCTCTCTCTGTCTCCCCCCCCTCTTCCACTCTCTCTAAAAATCAATGGAAAAATATTCTCAGATGAGGATGAATAAAAAATAAAGTAAGATCTCCCCTACACCTAGCCATTGTGTTTGATATGTTCACAGGCTACTTGCCCCCATGAGTCAAAGCATGGGCATTGTCTCATAAACCTTCACTTGGCACCCTGGAGGAGGTGGTCGGGTAAATTATATTCTACTCGGGAACCAAGTTTTAAACGGGCAAAGTTTGGAAGACTTGCCAACAATTCATCGCAATGAGCTGAGAAAACGCCAAACTCCACTGGTTTGCTTTTCGTCCTGACTCTTGGGCTCCAACTAAGCTGTGAGATGACCCTGGAGGGGGGACAGGTTGGCTGGGAGCATTTCTGCAGAGCAGGGCGGTGCCGAGCTTGGAGCTCACCTGCACTTAGAGAAGGACTCAGAGGGGAATAAAAGTGCTTTTGCCCCGGGAAACGCTTCCAATTTCAGTTTCAGGGGAAATGGTTAATTCATGAGCTGAACTGCTAGAGAGAAATGATTGCGCTGGTTCCTAGAGGAAGAGGGATCATCGGGCCAACTCTCCCACTGCTCGCACGGCCTGGCGACTTCCCATGGCCCTCCTGAGAAGCCAGCCAGTGCTTATGTAAAAGGAAAACGCTGGGGATGCAACCTGACCTGCTGGGTTTTGCTAACTCAGCCACCACACGTTGAGGCTGGCCCATTTACTCGGTTCCTAATCAGCCGCCTGCATTTCCAGATGCAAGGCCAGGTCTTATGGGCCCGGATCTGATTCTCGGCCACTCCTGCCTGAAGTTCCCTCCCATCTGATGACCAGAAAGAGGAGATCTCAGTTCACGGTTTACGCCCGCCCTGAGCCCAGCCCAATGCCCGAATTCAGACAAGGAAGGCAGGTATGGGTTAGAATGGTGCTTCTCCAACTGTAATTCCCTCACTGGGGGTCCCGGGGGAGTGCACACCCCACATCCTGCATTTCTGATGAGCTGCCCAATGTTGCTGCTGCTGCGGGTTCAGGAACCACCCCCTCTCTCCCCTGGTTCTGAAGCTCTGAGATCTCTCCTCCCCCAATCATCTTCCTGGCTGGCTGGCTTTCGTTCGGATACTAGAGAAAGAGCTGAGTCCTGAAGGCCCCTTGCCCTTCTCGAGTCTCCTTTCCAAACTCTGGATTAATATTTGATGCTCTTTCTCCGCCAACAGTATGAGGGATTAGGTTGCAATTGGTTGAAATCCAAACCAAAATGGAATGAGTCAGGACAGTGGCTACTCAAGAGACAAAGGCAGCAGGAACAGAGAACTGGACCTACTGATGATGTCATCCTCCCCAGTGAAAGGGAAACCAACAAACAAATGTAACTGAAGCCACGCCTCCTGCCCCCAGAGGCTTCAAAGCAGAGGGTGTGGCCTAATACACCAGGGAGCCCACAGCCTGGCAGCTAGCTCCCACTCTGCCCAGGACTGGGAGTGGGGCAAACCAGGTGAACCTCTGCCTCTGCTTCCTCATCTGCAGAACGGGAAGGACAACAGCCACCCCACCCAGCCCGAGATACTGTGAGGGTTAAGGATGACTTCTGAGATGTAGCCAAGCACCTAGTCTAGGAAGCTCTAACAGTCACTCAAAATGTAATCAAAATGTACCTAAGAATGCTGGGAAAGCTTGCAAAATTCAAACTTGGGGATTTCAGTGAGCTTCCGTTTGGGGGTGCTGGGAACCCGGGGTGCCGCACACTGTGTCCTCATAGCGTGCACTGCATCTGCACTCGCAGCCTAGAACCATGCCTTCCTAACGTCCGTGTGGAGTGGTCCCCTAGGGAAATTCATAGTCAAGAAGAAAAACAGCCCCGCCAATATGACGGACGCCCCTTGGGGTACCTCAGCCCCTTAGGAGGCGACGCCGGAATCGATGGTGTCACTTGGCATTTTTACTGGCTGACCTTGGGCAAGGAACAGACTTTCCCAGCCTGGTCTCCTGCGCTGAACAGTGGGAACAACGGCAGATATCTCTGAGGAGCGTCCTGGGGATTCAACCAAGTATTGCGCATGGCCTCTTGGTAATTGAAAATCGCAAGTTTCCTCAAACCCCCATCAATGTCCCTTCACCCCATTATGTCAAATAGACAGGTCCCTTGGGACCAAACAGATCCAGCTAATGATGGCTTCTAGCCCTAATTCCTCATTTCTTCCAAACTTACAAGGTCCACTCTTGTCCGTTGAGCCTTTGCCCACGCGGACACTGCCCCGTCCCTCAGCTGTAACAGCCCAAAGAACCACTGGAGAAGTGGTTGGGTGTGATGCTCAGGACTGGTCCTTTCCAACAGTAAGTCTAAACAGGCATGTAGCCCCTCAGCCCCAGGATGGGAACGGCCTGCGGGGCCTGGAGAGGGCTCCCCTGCCCCCCAGCACTCAGATGGCCCCAAGCCAAGACTTAGAAGCATGGTTTCCAACATATGCTTTGTTTCCCAACAAACGATGTTCAATTTCGGACGTGATGGTTTTTCTAGAATCCCATTCAGTATAAATTTTGTTTTATATGGGCAAGCAGATGGGGTTTGAAAGCTGCCGTGCACAACGGCCGCTCCGTGTGCTATGAGTCACGTTGCTAGGGTGACGGGCTCCATATGTCTGTGGGGTAGGGAGCTGTTAGAAAAAGAAAACAGAAAATCAGAGCAGCAGCTAGAAGTTGGGAGGGTGAAAAAAATCATCATCTGAACATCCAGGGGTGTTCATCTGACTTGTTTCTGAGACGGGAAATGAAGTTTCGAGATGCCGCTTGGGTGGCACACAAGCATGAACTCTCTTGTCCGGCCCACAGGCCATCTAAGGCCCGAGAAACCATTTGGTCTGGCCCTGCCAAGGCAACCGCAGGCAGAACTCAAAATTCAATAAATCTACGAGCTTTTTTCATAGCCACCTAAATTTACATTAAGTGAGTTATAATAAGCGAAGGCTGTTATAAATACCCACGTGGCGCTTGGCAGAGGGAAGGTCCCCACCCCCACTCTCGATGATGAATATCTTCTTGTGTCCAGAGTAGAGCTGGTCCTGTTGTGCTGAAGGCATGCAAACCCTGTGCACTGGATGGCCTCTGAGGTCCCCTGGGTTTCAGAGCTACGAGTCCAACTTGCCCACCACAGGCTGCAGGTCACAGGCAGAGGAGCTGCTGTAGAGGAGTGGACGGGGAGGCCCAGGAGGGAGGGGCCCCCTGCAGGTCACCGAGGAGCATCGCTCTGGCTAAGAGGCACCCTGCAGCCTGGCTTACCTGGCCACTGAACACCACCTACAAATTCAAGCCCAGGCAATATATGTAACACAGTGACTCCCCCGCCCCCCCCCCCAAATAAATTTTTTTTTAAACAACAAAGATACAGGTTCTCGCAGCTCCCTGACTCTCTTGGCACCTGTAAATGGATTGAATGGTGGTCCCCAAAAAGATCTGTCCCTCTTCTAACACCCAGAACCTGTGAATGTTACTTCCTTTCAAAAAAGGGTCTCAGCAGAAGTCATTAAAAGTTCTGAGAGAAGATCATCCTGGGTTACTCAGGTGGGTCCTCATGAAGAGGAGGAGGGACGAGGACCGGCACCGCAGGGATGGGAGTGATCCAGCCAAGGGTACCAGGAGCTCCGGCCACCAGCAACTGAAGAGGCTGCTGAGAATTCTCTCGGGCCCCAGAACTGGGAGTGTAATGAGTGGAAGGGTGTTTGGGCAGCACCATAGAAAACGGAAACAGCAGCCTATGCGGTTAACGGTGGCCACAGGGTAAGTCAAGGTAGCCAGAGGAGGGCCAGGGCAGATGGTCACCATTCCTTCCCGCCTCCCCTGCCCTTTAGACCCCCCTCCCCCGTAACAGGCTCACCCCTGTAGCCCCAATCAAAGAGCATCTGCTCGTATTCCTCCGGGCCTCACCACTCATTGGCACGACCTTGGTCCTCAGACGGCCTCACCCAGGCCACCCACAGGTTTGCTTTGCCCTTGACCAAGTTCTTCAGTCTCTCCCCCTCGGCTCCCAGCCTGCACATCCACCTAATTCTATCTGCACAGAAAACTCATGGCCCAGCTGGAGACCCCCGGCTACACCCACCCAAATGATCGCTTACACCGTCACTCACAAATAAGCCGAGTGAACTCTGCTGGCTTTTGGTGGCTGAGGAATGGAGCCAAAAACCAACTCAAGAAGCAATGGGCTTCCTGTAACAGTGTCTGGGAAGGAAGCTTTCTCCTCCAATCTGCAGTGGCTAATGAGCAAAGGGGCCATCCCTCATGACACTGCATCTCTCTGTCCTCAGAGTTTCAAGGTGCAGGAGCAGCAATGCACAGAGAGAACCAGTGAGCCCGCCATGAATGTGCCCCGCCCCCCCTTTCCCTTCCTAACGATGTGCATTCCTCACACATACGGAGGAGTCTGAACTGTACCAGCAAGCAGCCCCCTCCGGTGACCCTGAAGCTTGGGTCCTCAACCTTCTCATTTCATTCCACAGCCACCAGTCCACCCTGAGACCTCATTAGAGCGAGCTGGCCTGACAGCTCCGCCCCCACCCGGTCACAGCTGTAGCAAGGGACTGATCTGACTCAAATCTGGCGTTTTAAGAAGAGAGTTCTGATAAGGAAAACACGGGCTACGTATTCTATTTACTGCGTATTGCCATGTAGTACCATCTAGTCCTGTAGTCTGTTTGCCATCTGTGTAACATGGAACATTCACGTACAATCTGCAGGACACGCCGACGGAAAAGCGTAATCAAGGTTAATCATTACTTCCTTGCGTGACTGCAGTCCCAAGCCACATACCTGGGCTGAGCCTGGCGCTCAAGTCCTCAGGATACCCAGCTGCTGGGATTCCCAGGGCTGTTATGCGATAGTTACCACCGCTCCCTCCCACAAGATGCACAGCAGCCCCTGCCCCCCCACCACCCCCTTCCCTGGCCCCGGCCTGTCTGCTGCCGCCCTGTGTGCTCCCTAATGACTGGCCTGCCGGAAGGATGAGGAGCAGAGAAGGAGGGGAAGGGAAACGTTGCTGCCTTCCGGGTGACCAGGGGTCGGAGTCATGCGGGACTCAGAGATGCATTTGCTCTTCCACCTCCTTGATGAGCTCTGTTTCGTATTCTGCCCACAGAGTCCTCATTAGACACTTGGCTTCAGACATCCCAGCAGCCTGCCTGGCACGTGGCTTTGTCTCCAAAGCCACTGAGCTGCACATCAACTAGGCGTCACCCAAGACCCCACCTGGCTTTGTGGATGACTAGACACGTGACTCCCAAGCCACCTGGTGCACACAGCTCCTGCTCCCTGGGTCCCTCCCCACAACCTGGTCCACGCACAGATGGAGAAACTTCTGCCTCTGTCCCCGCCAGCTTGAGTTCAACCACCAAGAGCCAGCCCTGTCCTCCCTGGCATGCTGGCACGTGTAGTACTTTACACTGTGGTTCCTCTCGCTGCCCCCCTTCACCGCCTCAGCTCGGACACTGCCCTCCATGTGCCCGCCTGCGTCTCCCCTCCCCCCAGGCGATGATCTTCTGGGCCTGCACACACCTGGCTCCCGATGAAGATGCTGGTTCTGAATACTGCCTCTGACCTTTTAGGTGAACTTGGACCTTCCGATGTGCACGCCCGTCTACCCCAGCTCTATTATAAGCGGGAGCCAGGCCCTGGCACGTGTGCCTGCTCATCCGGGCAATGCTCCAAGTGCCTCCTCACTGCCCCACGCAAAGGCCTCGCTTCCCACTGTCCGCTCGAACAGTCCCTTGGAAGTGCCTCCGATGAACGGGTCACACTGCCATCCCAGTGACACAGGAGAGAGCAAAGGCTCTCCCCTCAGAGCTGGCACCCTCACTGGGCGGGCATTCCCTCCGCTGGGGCATTCTTCAGGGCCCTCTGCTGGCCAAAGCATCGGGAACCTTTGTACCCTCCGTAAAAATGAGACGCGTCAGCCCGGCCGGCTGAATAGAAGGGACCTAGATGAACAGTGTGCATATTTTCTAAACCAAAACACATGATGTGTTTCACACGAGAGATTTGGATATTTTCAAAGTCAACTCATCTGAAAAAATATGAAAATCAAAGCATATTTAGTTAAGCCTCTAAAATTAATTTCCTTAATCAGAGAGGATTAGGCTCATCCACCTAAGGAAATCCAGAGGAGAGCCACAGTCACACACTTCTCCCCTGTTAGAGGGACAAGGGAGGGACCCCCTTGCCACCCCAACGCCCTCCACTGCTAATTCCACAGCCCATTTCTTCTTCCCTAAATCCTTCCCTTTCTACATAAAGGAAGAAATTAATTTTCAGCCTCATGGAAAAATAAGCCAAACGAAGATACCTCTTTTCCCCCCTATAGGTATTTCCATGTAACACCTGGTTTTATTTGCAGAGCGAGGCTGTTATGTTTGCCCCCTCGTCAGGAATGGTGTCTTCCAGAAAGCTTCAGAATTCCACACTTTGGTTTCATGCTGGAAATCCCAGTGGGCTGTTAGTGTTTCACTGTTTCCATCTCCTGAGGGTGGCAGTGGAGAGCGAGGGGCTACCTGTTCGGCTCCCGCCTGCCCACCAGCACGGGCAGCCGGGGTCAGTGAGAGAAAGAGGTGGAGAGTGACCGGGAGCCCACTGCCTGGGCACCAGGTCTCCCGTGGACTGATGTGACCTTAGCGACATGAGTGGGGGCTGGGAAGCCTTCCCTGTACAAGGCAGAGGGAGTGGACCCGGCCGCTCCCTGGGGGAGAAAGAGGCCTCACGGGCATGAGACCATTCTACTCATTTTCTTCTGCAAACAGTGCTCAGAGAGGGTGGTGAAGAGGTGGGAGCACAGTTATTTTAGAGCCACTTGGCAGTTTCTTCTGTGCTCAATGGAAAGGTCACTGGAATTGCCCGCAGCTGACGTGGCAGGGCCACTGTGTGCGGAGAGCCCATGATCCCACACAAAGCCCTGTTGTCTCAGGTCCGTGCTGTGCTCCCAGCTCGCCGAAGAGAGTGAGACAGATGCTCCTCGCGCCCTGACTTCAACGGGCCTCCTACCATCCCCCTGGCGGCACAGACCCGACCTAAGCCCAACAAGCGCCTTCGAACCAAAGTGCCACCTGCCCTGTGGCATCTGGGTCCCCAGGGTCTCGGGCCCAGTCGCGATTCAGAGCAGAGGTGGGGAAGCCTTTTTTCTGCCAAGAGCCATTTGAATATTTATAACATCATTCAAAGGCCATACAAAATGATCAACTTACAAATTAGCCTGCTGTATTTGGTTAAACATTCAATTAACTCACGCCTAATGCCCTGGCAGGGCCAGACCCAATGATTTCAAGGGCCTTACACGGCCCATGGCCAGCCATTCCCACCCCTGGTTTAGAGAAACCAGGTCTCCTCCAAGTTGTTAAAAAAAAAAAAAAAGATAAACGATAGTTTTCTGGGTATGAAAATGATTGAGAGCTGCAGCGCTAATTCTCAAGGTGACCTTGGCCCCTGGAAGTGTAGTGTAGATACTGACCTGCCAGCTGGAGGGACAGGCAGTTGATGCTCCTCAGGAGACTCTGAGGATTGAAGGCCTCTGTGGGTGTTTTGATTTTTTTTTTTGAATACTTAAAGATAGAGTGCATGTTGGTTTTTTTTTTAAAATATATTTTATTGATTTTTTTACAGAGAGGAAGGGAGAAGGAGAGGGATAGAGAGTTAGAAACATTGATGAGAGAGAAACATTGATTCAGCTGCCTCCTGCACACTCCCTACTGGGGATGTACCCACAACCAAGGTACATGCCCTTCACCAGAATCGAACCTGGGACCCTTCAGTCCGCAGGCCGACGCTCTATCCACTGAGCCAAACCGGTCAGAGCTAGAGTACGTTTTAAAAGGGCATCATTTAAGAATCCTCTAACTACCTTATTCTTCCTAACCTGTGTATCTATACTTCTATATGGTTGATCAGTATAGTAGAGCATTAGTGATTAGTAATTAATAGTGAAAAACCATAAATGTTTTGTGGGACCAGAAATTGCATGTAATCATTTCATGTGTAAAATCTGGTAGGCTTTTTGTGTGTTTTTATTTTAGAAAAGTATGTTCAAGGAGAAAATCCCAAGTCTCTTTTTTTAGAAATGTGAAAGATTCTGTGGAAATTTTATGCAAATTCATTATCTTAATATAATCTATATATACAAAAGGCTAATATGCAAAAGTGTCCCCGCAGGAATTTGGGAGTTCTATTGCTCGCAAGGATGTGTGCTGACCACCTGGGGGTGGTGTGGAATGAAGGAAGGCCCTGGCTGGCAGCCAGAAGGCCCCGATCACCTCTGATCGCCAGCCATGTCTAGGGAGGGACGCTACTCATGCACGAATTTCATGCACCAGGCCTCTAGTTAAGTAACAAAAAAAAATTCTTCTATCACCAATGCCCATGGATGCCCCAGACTCCCCTCCAGCTTACCCCCAATGTGCCAAACAAATACCCTCATTTTCCATGTGTTCCAGGGCAGCAGGGAAGCAGGGCCTGAAGGAGAAACCTTTGATTGGCTTATCCCCTGCGTCATAAAGCAAGCTCTGTCATCATCCTTGTCCTTCCCCAGGCCCCAAAAGCTCAAACAACCTCTTTGCTCTAGAAAATCCTGGCCCTGGCCCTATTACAGAAAGGTTCAGAAAAGAGCTGACTCTTCAGAAACTCCACTGATTGGGAACCCGCATTTTCTGGAGCCGGAGCCAAGCGGTGAATGACTCAGTGGGGGCAGAGCGGGGAGCATCGCACCCAGGGAGGCAAGAGGAACTTGTGTTGTTGGGAATCTGATCTCCCCACAGCAGAACTCATGGCACCCCTGCGCTTAGGCAGGCGTCACCAGTTTAGCTAATGCTGCATGTCCCCGGGCCCCTGGGAACTCGGCGGAGTGCTTTTCCCCTCTAACAGACGTTCATACCTGCAACGCCCACGTTTTGTTTTTAAGATTTCTTGATGGAAATATTTTTACCTCGTATTTCACACCTTCCAGATTTATTCATTGTATAACCCCGAACATAACAACCCGCTTTTCAAAAGAAGATTCTTTCATCAGGAATATCAATTATTTCCCCATGATACTGGGTTCTAGTGCTGAGCACTGTTGGGTTAAGGCAAGTGCAGGCTGGCGTGGGCTCTCCCACACCCTGCTCACCTGTTCTTCTTCCTTCCATCCCCTTCTTTCAACAGCCTCTCTCCAGGCTGCTGGCCTCTGCTCGGGCGGAGCGCCCTGCACCCTTTCTGCCTACACCAGGCTGTCTTTGCTCCCCCAGCTGTGGTTCTCCTAGAAATGAAGGATCCTGGACCCTCCCCAAGACTGAATGAACCCGAGGCTGCATTCTGCCGACATCCCAGGGTGATCCCTGGGCACACACTCAAGTTGGAGAAGCACCGCTCCACTCGGTGCCTCCTGAAGTGACTGAGCCCTGGCCCCAGGCCCAGACAGGTCTATCAGTCCCGGCTGGCTGCGCTCTGCCCTCACCTCGTCCAATACGTACTGCCATTGCATCACCTGGGGACAGCACTGGCTAATGTTCCCAGGTAGAGGACCAGTCCCACAGAAGATGGGCTGGGACACGGTCCCTCACCCCGAGTCTGGACTGACGCTGTGGCCGTCACTCAGGGAGGCAGCTAACAGGAAAAAAATGTGGTTCAAAAAGCAGTGCGAGCCACTTTTACTAAATAAACCCCGTTGCAGTATCGCCATGGCAAATCATTGCAGTTGTGGTTACACACACACACTCTCTGGCTAGCACATCCCCCAGATTACATAGAATATGGAAATAATATTGTATATGTGATATATAATGTAGGTAATATATATATGTATTGCACATATGCAATATATCACATATATAGCATATACATATATGTTACATGCATGTAATATATACATGTTACACATATGTAATATACACATAACGTCGGCTTATATCAATATACAAAGTGTCCATTTCAGGCTTCCAATCTGCGTTCCCCCGGGCAGAGCCAAGGCTGGAGTTCAGGGGGGACCAATGGACAGCACCTCCCTCTCTCCTCAGGGCTTTCCCCACTCGCTGTACTACACCTGCTGCCAAGCCTCCCTGGAATCCGCTTATTTTGGGGAGTCCCTCGGAGCACCGTGGACATAAGGACCATGCTAGGTGCTAACATGGTACAGCCCTCGTCTTCACCGGTGTCCTGGACCCCTTGTCGGAGGCTCACTAATGTCACTAGCATGGCCGCACGGTATTTTCCCAACTCACCCCAACCACCTTAGACCCAAGTGTAAAGCAAAAGGATGCCTGCCTCCTTTTCTATTTCCCTTAGGACCCGAAACTCCAAAGTAGTTTTAAATTGCCCCAGTGTCCCCAAGATTTTAGCCAAACCAGCTCTCTTGCTTTTAACTGGACACCCACTGGCTGAGCCACTGACCAGTCCCTGTGGGGACCCTGCCCTGCCCACCTTCTGCAGCACCCGCTGTCCTCACGGTGCTTCAGGACCCAGGGTCAGGGCTGGTTTTGACCTGGAAGCCTTCCTGGGCTCTGCTGTTCCCTGTAGAGTTCTTAAGGTAACACCACCACCTTGAACTTCCACTGTTCTCCTCCAAATAAACAGTGCCTCCTTGAACTTTATGAGTGTTTGTCACCAACCTTGGGCTATAAGCAAGTCTGGCGTTACTACCTGCCCAGGGTGTAGATGAGAAAGCACAGACAGGCATGAGGGACAGACAGAAGGTACCCCGCTACCCCTGAAGGTCAGATTACGGCTCCGACACTGTAGAGAAACCTCAGCAGCCACTCGATCACGGTTCTCAACTTCAACTACACAGAGTCTCTTCCCTGGGCTCTCGATGGGGATCAGATGTTCCTTCTCCAAGTTTAGGGCAAAACGAACAGACACACTTGTACACGCTGTACTCCTGAGCACTCAGAGCTGCGAGGGGAGGGAAGTTCTGACAGAGACAATGGAATGGCTTCTAAGGGAATGGGCCATGGCTGAAAGGAGGTAGATGTTCACCTCTTTGGGACTGCTCCGGGCTCTCTTGGAGGGAAATCCATGTTGTGACCACAGAATCTTGTGATTCGGTTTCTGTGTCACCCCTTTCCCAGCATGACCAGTAGAAACCAGGAGTAATATTTTCCAAAGAAGGCCCTGCTGTTTAAAAGGGGGTGGCTTATGTGTTCACTCAACTCTAGGAAAGTTTGGGTTAAGGAAAATGCAACAGGTTTTGTTTTCTGTTTTGGGTGTTATTTATTTATTTATTTTGGCACTATTTCTTAAGTTTTTGCTCTTGGGCAATGTAAATCTCTATGGAAAGATGCTAATAGTCTCTCCTCAAATATTTGTCCACATAACTCTTTCCTCCCAGAGCGTTTGGTAGGGCCAAATGTCACAAAATGCACATTAGGAAACATTGCCTTTGACCCAATGTGTGGGTATTTCTGTAGAAATATGTTTGCTTCCCCCAAGCTCCCCCCCCTCCCCCGCCAAATAAAAGCAGGTACAGACCTTTTAAACAAGGGACAAGACTTATCTCTTGTTTGGGGAGCATTTCAACATTTTCCTTGAAAATGCCTCTGTGTACAACAAAACACAAAGTCTCTCCACTAGAGGAGTTCATTGCCGAAGGCAGAGACCTGGGGCAGGTTAGAAAGGGGTGTGAAGGGTGGGCTGCACTGAGCTGTAAGAGTGATGGATTTTATCTAGGATGGCCTTTGTTTCCAAAATCCCTGTTTTCTCTAGTCTGGTTTTTTGACCTGGGTCTTCTAAGGCACACCTGTTTCCTAAGCAACCGCGGCCATGCCAAGGCCAACAGGGCATCCCAACGGGCGAAACCTTACAAAGAGGAGGGGGAACCTGTCCTCGGGTTTCTGCAGCAGGATGCTCAGGAATCCAGGTGTCCTCAAGTCCAACTTCAAATCCCCAGCCTCTGGCCTCTTGGCCTCCAGGCTCTGTGTTTATTTTTCTCACCGGGCCACATGATGCCCCCTTCCCCCGAAAAGAAATCATATACTAAAGCCTGGCCCCTGGTGTGATTATATTGGGGTGTAAGGCCTTTAAAAGGTAAAGGTTAAATGAGGTCCTACGGTGGGGCCCTACTCTGATAGGGCCTTTTCCTGTAAGAAGAGGAAGAGACAGCCATAAGAGCCCCCTCCTCTCCCTGCCTGTGCACAGAGGAAAGGCCACATGAGGACATGGCAGCAGGGGCCACCTGCAAGCTGGGAAGAGGCCTCACCACAACCCACCCTGACACACCTTGGTCTTGGATGGCTCACCTCCAGAACGTGGAGAAAACAGACCTCTACTGCTGAAGCCGCATTCTGTGGTCTCTGGCTGTGGTAACCCTAGCTGACTAATTGGGGCCATAGAGACCCCAACAGGTCTATCTGACAGCCAAGAGGAATCTCAACACAGAAAAACTCCCCGGGGCCTTCTTTTGAGAAACACATCGCTGGGACCCCTCTGCCCTGTGGATTAGGCCTCAGACACGGGCTTCCGGATTTAAAAGCAAAGCCTTCCTTCCTGCCGCCTTTGAGCACCTGCAGAATCAGAACAGACCAGGAGAGGCACCCCTCACCTGGACCGCAGAAAGATCCTGGAGGGACCCAGGGTCACAGGCAGAGTTCATTCTCGTGGCAGCTCTGCTCTTGCTCGAAGAGGGGTGGAAGGAGAAAGCACTCACCCCACCTCCCTGAACTGGCTCAAGGTTATTGCTAATGGGGTTCCAGCAGCACCTGCAAGCCCGACACAGCACCAAGCCTGACATTCTGGCGGCACTGCTTTATCGTACACAGATCATCTTATTTTTACCAACAAGCTGAGCTGTCCATGGCCCTGTGAACAAACACAGCCTGAGAATATGAGGCCCTAGGAAAGGGGGCGGGCAGGCTCACACACGTCCCCAGTCCCAGCAGGCGGAGAGAAGGCGACAGACACACACTGACCTGCATGCTAATGTCTCCGAAGTGCCGAGGACAGAGGGTGGGAGACACGGAAGGAGAGAGTGGTGTGAAAGTGTTTTAAAGTGAAACAAAAGGTTCTTACTACTTTAACCACTGAGATTTTCAGATTATTCAGAGGCAAAGAGGGCCTATAAACATGTATAAGCCCAACTTTTGTTCCCCAGTTGTCAACTGGAAAAAGAGATCCAGGCCTACTTCAAATGGTTCGTATAATACAAACATTTATGCTTAAATAGAAGAAGTGGTTAATTGGATTCCTTTAAATGCGGTACCATTCTGGGTATTTCCACAGCAACTGGCAGCATCGTGCCCAGGGACACTTGAGTCTCAGGCGTCTTTCTGGGAGTATGGGAGCCACCCCATGCCCAGTGTCAGCCTCCTGGACACATCCTCTTCACTACTTCCATCCCCCCTTACCTAAAACCCAGCAATTGTTCTTTTGTTTTTGCCCTCAACGTACAATCTAAAATCATCCAATGGCTCTCAAGTCTCTTCATGATGACCTTCTGCCTACGCCTTGGCCTAGTCATCTCCTGCCCTAGAACATCATCTTGCACTATCGCTATCTTCTCGCCCAGTCAGCGTGGCTCAGCGGTTAAGCATGGACCTATGAACCAGGAAATCATGGTTCAATTCCCGTTCAGGGCTCATGCCTAGGTTGTGGCCTTGATCCCCAGTGAGGGGTGTGCAGGAGGCAGCCAATCAATGATTCTCTCTCATCACTGATGTTTCTATCTAGCTCTCCCTCTCCCTTCCTCTCTGAAATCAATAAAAAAATATATATATACTTAAAAAAAAGCCTAGCCTCTCGCCCTAGCCAGTTTGGCTCAGTGGATAGAGTGTTGGCCTGTGGATAGAAGGGTCCTGGGTTTAATTCCAGTCAAGGGCATGTACCTTGATTGCAGGTTTCTCCCCAGCCTGGGCCCTGGTCGGAGCATGTGCAGGAGGCAACCAATTGATGTGTTTCTCTCACATCAATGTTTCTCTCTGTCTCTCCCTCTCTCTTCCACTCTCTCTGAAAAATCAATGGGAAAATATCCTCAGGCAAGGATTAAAAATAAAAAGCCTATCTTCCCAAGTTAATTAATAGCATCACCCTCTAGTACAGAGTTACTCAAATGAATAACAAACAGCATTTCCAAGCTGAGACCCTGGGAGACTGGCTTTAATGGGCAGAGTATTTAGGACATTAATTGTTTACATACAGCAACAAACACTGACGGCCTGAGCTCATTAATGGCTGAAGTTCCTAAACAATCTGTGCTTTAAAAATATTAATTACAACTGTCCCCTTTCATGGAATTCTCACTAATTATTTCCATCTTGTCAGATAGCTCATTTTATGCTATGGGCAAAGTATCAACAAATTCTGAATTTATACAGCCCGGCTGAAAAAATAAATAAATGTTTTACCAGCAATATTTAGTTATTATCTGGCAGTCACGTTTGTGCCTGATTTAAAAAGATTTAAGTTGCATGGTGGGGGGAGGGAGTTCCCTACAGAGATGGATGCATAAATGGGTGGGTGGGGATGAATAGACAGACAGACAGACAGACACTTGTCTTAAGGATTACAGTGTGTTTGATTCCTTTGAACTCAACCTCTCAGGGACCATGGCCGAGTACCTAGAGCAGTGGTTCTCAACCTTGGCTGCACATTAGAATCACCCGGGAATCTTTTTAAAATCCTGATTTCTGGGCCTCATCCTCCGGAAATTCTGTTTCTTTGTTACTAATGTTGTGGCCTCACCCCATCACAAAGAAACAGAATTTCCGGAGGATGAGGCCCAGAAATCAGGATTTTAAAAAGATTCCCAGGTGATTCTAATGTGCAGCCAAGGTTGAGAACCAGTGACCTAGAGGCTGAGCCAGGGAATATACGCATCAACACCATTCCATATCAGACTCCAAACTCTTTGTCCCTGCTGCCCCAAACCTTCACACGGGATGGATCCTGCTGAAATAAATGATCATAAATGTGACTTTCATCTCTCTCGGCACACAGCAGCCAGGAACACGCTGTGATTAGCTACTCTCCTATGTCTGGCCCTAAACAAATAAAAGAACAAAACTGGCCTCTCTTTCTCCTTACTCCTCACGTCTAGGCTGTTGGAATGACCTTGGATGGCCTTGTCCCTCCCTCCAGAACCAAGAGTTTAATTACCCAAAGCCACCAACTTCTCCTCATTTACAAAGCCCGCCTTGAGCAGCCAAGACTAGCACAGAGATCTCCCTGAGGACCCCACTCCCACCCCCTAACACAGGCCTGCGCAGAAGAGCCAGTTCCCTGCCACCTCCTCCCATCACCTCCTCCTCCGCTAACCTGAGCTGTGACTCGGCACTTTGGTCCCAGCGTCACTGCATGAATCAGAAACGGTGAGCGCGTTTCCACTTCACAAATAGTTCTCAGCGTGGGTGGTACCTTACCTCAGCGGATTTGTCAACGGCTTTTTCAGGCTCGGGGATCATGGCAACCTTTTCATCAAGAAAAATTAGCCAAGAAACCATTAATGTGATTTAGAACTGCACGTGCGCACTGGGCTGATGGAGGGGGAGGCAGATGTGCAATGCAGATGGAATAATTCACTTTGGGGTCCCCTAAGGATGCTCAGGACCCAGAAGTACTTGTAGAGTCATGGAACTGTTTATATCAACAAAATAAGTTGTTCATTGCCTCTCCCCTCCCCTCCCCCAAAATGTGCAGAGATGATCTCCAATTTCTATTAATTCAGTCTTCATTTGGGGGGAGCCAAGCCAGAGTGGCAACTCTGAAGAGCCACCCTCTCCTCACAGCTCCCGGAGGGTCCACTGGAGCCTTCCTTGAGACCACACTGCAACCAACGGAACGTCTTCCTCTGCCCTCTGCCCCTTCTGCTTCCTCCCAGTGCCCCAGAGGTGCTGATCCCAAAAGCATCCCAAGATACTTCCTGCTTCCTGGAATCCAAGCTGCGACAAGCCCCACCGCATGGCCCCTCAGCCCACCTCTGATCTGGCTTACAGCTGTGGGAGGTGACCTGGGCCACTGACATCGTCCAACCTCATGCCCCCGCTCCTCTCGGCATCTCTGTCCGGGCTTTCCCCACCCAGGTTGCACGCAGGCACTGCACTGGAGGAAATGGATGATGAAGTTGTGCACTCTCACACAGTAGCTGTTGTGTCCTCGTGTGACTGACTCGCGCGGGGCTTCTTTGAGCCACAGTTGTAACAGTGAAGCGCTCACCAGAGTGGCTTCTCCATCTCTCTGCCACCAGGTTTATGTTAACTCCCTGTCTCCCTCATGTGCCTTCCAAAGACTACTGTTGTTGTTGTCTTTAGGTTTCATCTCTCCTCATTGTTACCTGCAACAGTTACCTTTTAATATTTCATTAGGAGCTTTAAAATAAGCAGTGATCACAAAAAGACAAATACTCTATGAGGTCCCTCAAGTAGTTGAATTCACAGAGTCAAATTCATAGAGTTGGGGCAAAGGGTCTTTATATCCCATGTAGACTAGTCATTGGATCAGGGCGTCCCAGGGACTGGTGGCCGCCCCGGGTGCAGGAGGAAAGGGGGAGGGGCTAGTTTAATGGGTGTAGTGGAATTTCAGTTTTGCAAGGTGGAAAGAATTCTGGAGATGGACGGTGGTGATGGTTGCAAAAACAATGGGAACGTACTTAATGCCACTGAACTGCACACTTAAATATGATTAAGATGGTAAATGTTGTCACATGTATTTTATAATTTAAAAAACTGAAATGAAATACACAGCTGACTCCCTCTAATGAGATGCACCAGAGTAGAAACATGTGTTACCTCTAGACCCACAGGCACTTCAACAATGTCTTCCAGGAAGAAGTGAGGTGGGGAAATACACCTGTTTGTTTTCCTATATACAGTGCCCAGCAGAGGGCAGAAGAGAGACAAGGTGACATTCCCTGATGTTGGCTTTGTGATTATTCTTTCTTCACCATTTGCTGCCTTAATTAAATGTTGCTGTCCCTCCAGGTGACTGTCTCTCTAGGGCAGCTACCTGATAACTCTCCCACTGAGTTTGTTGGTTAGAGAATCCTGGCATTTAAATTATCACGTGAAAAGAACTGCTCGCTGTTGGGTGATCTGGTGGTAACAGAGCTCCAGTCTAACTCTCCTATTTTGTTTTATGTCAGTTTTATTTACCCAGATCACTTTGCAGAGCACTCTACAAATAATTCTATTGATGTGCCACAGAGGACACTGAGAGCTACGCTATGTCTCTGTTGTGAAATTAACAGAATTCAGGGTTCCCCCTCCCCACAGCTGAGCTACATGCACTATAGAAGCGCTGTCAGTCCCGTGAACTTGAACTATCCGTTCCTTCCTTTGATTTTCTCCTTCCCTCGATTTCCCACAACACATTCTCCATTAGCCCTTGATGTGCTGTAATGACTTCGAGGAGATTGTGTTGGGATTTACACAGATATTGCTTTTTATTATTTTAAAACACCAAGGGGATCATTTTCAAGGAAGAAAGCAGCATCTTCTAGACATGGGTTTCCCCTCTTTTCTCTGAAAAGAAGCCAAACCGTTCACTGTCGAGCTTAAGGTTACAGATTGATTTTTTCCTCTGGTTTCGAATGTGCTGGGAGTCCCGGGGAGGGCACAGGGATTCCTGAGGACGGTCTTGTTTAAGAACCATGAGCATCGCCCCCTTTGCTCCTCCCGCCTACTCCTCCTGGCTCTGGGAAAACAGTGGCGGCAGCAGTATCTTCCCAGGCAGCTCTGGGTCTTCCATTTATTCCAATAATTTGAATGCAAATGGCCTTTCTCTTTCATGCGCTGAATAGGATTCAAGTCCCAAACACCCATTATTATTTCACCTGCCTCGAAATGGGAATTGTAAGCACTCTGATAAATGATTTGAGAGACTGTCTAATTTCCGTAAAAACCTCTGCCGGCTGCTCGATGGCCTTTTTCTAACGTCTAAAACACGCTCAAATTCCTCTGCAGATCCTGAGTGAGCTGACAGCACACGTGCCCTGAGTCAGTGCTGCCTCCCTCTCCACCAAAAGCAACAGAAGGATTTTCCTCTGTCTCCGACCGGGGAAGAACACTGCTTCCAAGCCCAGCACATGGGGACAAGGAGTCTTGTCCTGTAGCACCGAGATGATGGGCGCCCATCACAACGCAGGCTCGGTGGGCTTCATTCATTCCATCTCTGTCTCCAGGACACGCCCTTTCACGTTCTCAGGGTCAAGGTGAGGCGAGAGTGCGAGGGAGCGGAGACAGGAAACTATGAGATGGGAAAAGACCAACCAAGCAATAGAACACGACTTTCAACAATAAAGATAAATTAACACACACACACACACACACACACACACACACACCAGAACAGTGCCCTGTTGTTTCAGAGGCTGGAAACCCCTAGATGTTTAAGTTAATGTATTTCCCTTCAGGGAATGCCAAGCTGACATTCACCCTTCTGAGCCCCAGTGGCTACAGCTTCCGTCAAGGCTGTTGTTTGACAGACAAACCTGTCTGTAAAAACTGGAGTTGAGTAAAAGGTGAGACCTCCTTGAAATAAAACAATCGCTGCTTCAGGATGCCCTTGAGCGCGGTGACGCTGCAAAATGCGGTTGTTATTAGAGAACACTGTGTCCTTCATGCCTGAGCCAGCATGCCCGTCCACCCGGGCGTCTCTGGCCTGTTTACAGATGGCAACTGGATAAAGATGAGTGCATTTATGCTCCGGGCATGAAATTCATCTGCTAATTGAATCAAGATTTCCTCGCCTCCTAGTGTTCCCCTCACCACAAGCTGCCTTCATAAAGACTTTCCCCCAACCTTACAGCCTTACCTGGGAAAGTGTTGAGCAAGCTGTCACTGTAGCTATTAGCACTAACTTCAGATTTGCTGTAATGAGATCCAGGTAATAAAAACACCAAAATAAAGTATTCTTCGCACAGTGACCCTTTCATCACAGGCTTCTAAAAAGTAAGCTTTCCATGTGGCGATTGTCAAACAAGTTGCTGTGTTGGTTTCTTAAGCTCCAGGATCCCATTCTTTGTGGGAAACTTTCAAAAGAATGGCCTAAACCATCACATCTGGTGGCAGCCCGACACAGGCTCTGTTTTCCACTAAAATACATACGAGGTTGTTTGTTGTTTGTGTATTGTTTGGTTTTCAATGGCAGTCATAATACAATTAAAAAAATAAAAAGAACCACAGTGCCCAAACTCCATCCAGGCCTGGGCCTTCCTGCCTGTCTCCATCGTACCCTTTTTCTTGGAACGGAACAAAACTTCTCACCTCCCACCCAATCTTGCTGTCCCTCTGCCCGCGCAGCTACTGCAGTCCCGTGAACTCCTGCCTCCTGGTCTCTCTTCAATACTCAGCTCAAGCGCTCTCTTCTCTGTCATCAAGTGAAGGCACCCTGCAGAGGAAATTCTTCCTTCCTCAGACCAGTGAGGCGGCTTCCATGCTCATGGTGCCCAAAGCCTTTTGCAGCGGGGGCTCAGAAATGAATTCTCTGCGTCGTTGACACGAACCTTCCAGGGTCTGACTCTGCTCCCACACAGCGGAGGCTGCGAGCAGAGCCCCACTGCCGTGGAGTAATTCCTAACTCAAGACTTCACCATGCCTGGCAGGCCTGGCTCCGTGGTTAAATGTCAATCTATGAACCAGGAGGTCAGGGTTCAATCCCCTGTCAGGGCTCCTGCCTGGGTTGTGGGCTCCATCCGCAGTGTGGGGGGTGCAGGAGGCGGCTGGGCAATGATTCTCCCTCATCATTGACGTTTCTGTCTCTCCCTTCCCTTTCCTCTCTGCAGTCAATAAAAATGTATTTTTAAAAGACCACAAAAGACTTCACCATGAAATCGTAATTTTTATTTACGACGGAGAGCTAAAAATATTTTTTTAAAAAACACTGTTCTCAAATTCACAGTAAACTATGTAGTCAATTACAGAGCTCAGAGAACACTGGTTCCGTTTTGCAGAATTCGTGTTTAATACACACATGCATACCCTGTGTGTGTATTTGCATAAAATACTTCTGCGTTAAAGTAACCATTGAAGCCAGCATTTCCTAAAGCAAGTCCCCAGAAACACTGGTTTCCTGAGCTACTCAATGGGAAAAGGAAAAGAATAAAATGAAACGTTCTGAGATTTCCAACGCGCAGAACGCCACAGGCCTTGCTGACCACAGTGATTCCGGGGTTATCTGACCGTGACACCATTTGGTCAAGGGCACTGATGAGCATTCAGGGAGAACATTCTGAGAAATGCCGCGTGACCTATTCTACCCGGTCCTTTTGCTAAAGGGGATGACAGCTCAGATCAAGATGTCTTGGCTCGTAGGGACAGTATTTGTTGGCGTGAACTACTCTTATGCAGCACAACTAGAAGCAACAGACACATCCCAAGTGGTACCCTACCGGGGTCCGCCCGTCTTACCTTTCCACTACTACGAATCCCGCCCTGCTGGCACAGGCAGCCCTGTTAAGCCAAAGAGTAACGGCTTCTCCTTGTGGGGGTGTGTAACGGGTTGCTATTTTGAAAAGCATCCATCTGGGACTACAGTCATGTTCCTGGGCAGCAGTTCACTGAGAGAGCTTGAGAGATGATGATGCCTGACAAACAGGAAGGAAGGGGGCGCTCCCCTTTGTTTAGAACATCGTTTTCCTTTTCACATCACATTAATGATACGTATATATTTGTTTATAGTATCACGTTAACCCTTTGCGGTCGTATTAAATTTGGACATGGGTGTCGTACTGGTCGGAATTAATTTCCATTGAAAGAACAGTGATACATAACATGCAAGATTATGAAGGATAAACAAGATTTATTCATTCTTTTTTGGAACTACATCACTACTAGTAGAATCACTACAAACGTTATCACTTTCTACGTCAGAGTCAGTAGTCAAGGTGCCAAAATAAAGCTCTTCATCGTTACTTCCAGATTCGCAGTACACTTCTTTCGGTAACTTTCTTTTTGCCATTTTGGAGTATTATTTTGAAATATCTTAACAAGCGAGAATGCCTAATTACAGTTAAACGTAATTTGTAAAGCTTTATTTGAAATTCTGCGAAGTATCTCCGAAGCTTGTCGATTTCTTCACTCTCAAAAGGCGACTGACTCGCCACGGTGTTTTGCGTGGCGAGTGTGGAACGACCGCGTTTGTTTATATTGAGTTTTGATATCTCCGATTTGTCGGGGCAATGTTTTGGTTCGTGACAAGGTCACTTAGACACTTAAGAGCTTTCAGAGAAATGATGAACGGATACAGGAATGAATAGAGTTAAGATTCGGATGGTTCCTTGCTGTGGTGGCTGAGAGCAGGCATACGACCGGGACGGTAAAAAAGCTTTGGTGGCTGAGAGTAGACAAACGACCGCAAAGGGTTAAGACTTCTCCATTTAGATTATAAAAAAAATTAAGACAGAGTTTGGAGACTATGTACCAAAATGCACTCCTAATTTATACTTTTGGGTGGAAGAAGAACAGAATTTAGTTCCTCCTATTTTATTCATGAAATGTTAGCACAGGAAATACTACACTATCTATTTATGTTTGTGGCTTTATGTTCAACACAAAATTAAGATTTCTGCCTGGTGTCATTTGTTAAGTAATTTTTTTAATTTTATTTTTTGATCCTTACCTGAGGATATATTTATTAATTTGAGAGAGAAAGGAAGAGAGAGAGAGAGAGATCAATGTGAGAGAAAACATCTGTCAATCGGTTGCCTCCTGAAATGTATCCCAACCAGGAATCAAACCCACAACCCTTTGGTGTACTGGACGACACTCTAACCAACTGAGCCATCTGGCCAGGGCACGTAAGCTTATGAAGCAGCAATGCCCCTGCGTGCCTTATAAAGGAGGCCTGTCTTGAAAACCACAGCATGCCACACCACACCCCCAACAAATTGTCTCAAAGGAGAAGGAACTTATGAGACCTGGATGCTGTAATGCTGACCAGACAGAGTAAACAATCTCTCCGACCAACATCTCATCACAAATGCAACGCCTCAACTGTCAACTCTGGTAATAATTCAAAAGGGTAACACTCTACCCCGACTCCCGCAAAATAGGCATAACTACATTAAACACAAAAACGCACGTGTCGAACATACCACCTAAACAGAGGGGACCCAACGTACTATACAATATACATGTATCACACACAAAATGATGAAACGCTGGTCCAAATATGCACTTAAGAAAGTTTACCCTAAACAAAGTATCTGTCTCGACAACAATAAATACTTTTAAATATGTAATTAAATATATTTTTTCTAAATGCTTAGGATTTAAAGTTGCCGTAGGGATATTACAGGGAGTCCATAGCTTTTTGGAATGGACAAAAGAGTCTGGTTACCAAATTTCTACCTAGAGTGGTAGAAGCATTCAATTATCATGCATTTTCAAAAGAACTTGCAATTACCTTTCTTCATGCTAGGCGGTGTCCTGAAGACCAAAAACGTGATCAAACGGATGAATACATTTAATTTCACAAGGTCAAAAGGAAAGGAGAGGAGAAGTTTAAACTTGAAAGGAGGAATATATTTAATATTGGAATTTCAATGCGTTTGGTAAAGAAAACGGACAGCAGGAGAGAGGAAAGGAAAGACCTTTTCAAATAGCACCGCGGATACCTCTAGACAGGGCTTTTCAAAGAGCAAGCCACCCCCCAGCAGGAGTGCCTGTTAAAGTACGAATTCCTAGGCCACACCACCACACTCTGGGTCGGTGAGGGTAAAGGAGAGGCCGGAGTCTCTTTCCCTAACATACACTCAGGTTCACGTTGATGCAAAACGCCGAGAACGAGGTGCAGATTGCTCTAAACCTGGCAAGTGTAAGGAACCCCAGTTGGTTGGCAGGTTCCCCTGCTTCCTCCAGCTCGTACCTTCACCAGCAGGGGTTCAGGGCTACTGTCACTCCAAGGAAATTCAGAGGCGGGCTGGACCCTGTGTGAGACAGAATGCTCGGGAAGGCTGAGCTCTGCAGGACGGGAGCGTTTCCTGTGAGAATGCAATGACCATGAGCCTCTTCTGGGAGGAATGGGTGGCATTTCTATGCGTTATTCAAAATTCAAGCCACATTGACCTGCCTTTTGAAGTAATTACATTGATCTCTGGAATTTAAAGAGATGTATTTCTTATTCCCTGTGGATATCTTCAAAAACCCTGGTGGTTTTTGTATTGGTTTTTTTTTAATCCTCACCCGAGGATATTGCTCCATTGATTTTTAGAGAGAGTGGAAGAGAGAGGGGAAGACAGAGAGAAACACCGATGTGAGATAAACACATCCACTGGCTGCCTCCCCACACGAGCCTGACCAGGGCCCGGGCCGGGGAGGAGCCTGCAACCGAGGCACATGCCCTTGTTCGGAATCGAACCCAGGACCCCTTGGTCCGCAGGCCGACGCTCCATCCACTGAACCAAACCGGCCAGGGCCAAAACGCTGTTTAAAAAACAAAACAAAACCCAAAGCAGTCTTTTCTCTCTAGTTTGAGTCACAATGGAAAGCATTTCCGAAGTGCAGCTGATTATTGGACAGGCGTGTGTGTGTGTGTGTGTGTGTGTGTGTGTGTGTGCATGTGCGTGCGTGTACGTGTGCTCTCTACAACCGCCTGAATGCAGTTTCCCGGTCTTTCACTTTATTTATTTATTTTTTTAAATATATTTTATTGATTTTTCACAGAGAGGAAGGGAGAGAGATAGAAAGTTAGAAACATCGATGAGAGAGAAACATCGATCAGCTGCCTCCTGCACATCTCCTACTGGGGATATGCCCGCAACCCAGGTACATGCCCTTGACCGGAATCGAACCTGGGACCTTTCAGTCCGCAGGCCGACGCTCTATCCACTGAGCCAAACCGGTTTTGGCGGTCTTTCACTTTAAATGAGAATTTTCTGCAGAGTCAAAGGCTGCTCCTTTGAACCCACGTGCTTTGAGTTCCGTGCGCACGGACAGGGCGCTAAGGCGCGTTTCCCGCCGCTCTGACCCCCATGAGCAGACACCACGCGCCTTAACCACACGGGGAAGACACCACGCGCCGTAGCCACGCGGGGAAGACACCACGCGCCGTAGCCACGCGGGGAAGACACCATGCGCCGTAGCCACGCGGGGAAGACACCACGCGCCTTAACCACGCGGGGAAGACTCACCCTGCAGGCGGGACACGCACCTGGGCACCTGCAGAGTCCGCGGTTTTCCTTCGGGCCGCTGAGCACTAGCGGGCCCGCCCTACACAGCGTCCGCCCTGAGGCTTTGGGACTAATGCACCTGTTTTAATGCTGAGCCCCCAGGTGAAGTCTCGCGAGACCCGCCCCTGCGCCGACCTGGCCCCGCCCTTTGCGCGGCGTGGCGCTTGGACGTCCCCTCCCCCCACGTCACGTGCGGGCAGCGTGGAGGTTACGTCGAGGGGCCGCCAGACTCCGCGCTGGTGTTCAGGTAACCCTTACATTACGCACCCATGGCGCCAGGCGCAGGAGTAGTGGCGTTGGCAGCTGGGCAGTGCCAGGGCGGAGCCCGGAAGGCTTCCTGGGGGAAGGGGAAGGGATAGGTAAAGCCTGGCGCGTCCTGGGCGCACACCTGCAGGTGGCGGGCGTCCACGCGCCCACGGGGCCCAGGACTGCCCCCTGCAGACAAGCGTCGACTGCATTGGACCCCCCAGTACATGACCAGGCGCCTTTGCTCTTTGGGTTTTTGCACGTACATTTCTGTGGGTTTATTTTCCCCTTTTGTCACTGTTCCTTCATGTTCCCTCCACCCACCAGCGCAGTAGGAGGGCCCCCGTGTCTGACTCGCAGAGGCCTGGGAGGCTCTTGCAGAAGCGGGAACGGAGTGAGGAGGGGAGGAGCGCCGTGCAGTCGGGACCTTTCGCAGTGTCGACTCCAGCTCCACTTTGGGGGATGTTCTTGTTCCGGATTGAGCCGTGGTGGTGGAACTGTTATTGCAAGCACGCCTTTCTCATCTGTGTTTCCTCGTGGTTACAGTCATGACGTTGCTAGAAAAGCTTTGTGGCGCGCTCCGCAGAGCCTCGGAATGATTTCATTTTCCATGTACTAATACCAGAGTGTATTTTCTTTCTTAACGAGATGTCTACATGTGCTTCCGAGGTTTCATGCATGAAAATGCACATCTGCGTTACTATGTGTGCATGTATGTGTGTGCATGTGTGTATACACGCAAGTGTAAGTGTGTGTATGTGAGCGTGTGTTTACTGCGGGGCAGAGTGAGAAAGAGGCACGCTCTCCCACGTTGGGAAATGGCTTCACATAAATCCTCTTTCTCCGAGTTGTTTTCTTTGCCCAATTGTCTGTATCAAGGTCACTTAGGGTAGAGCTGCTTGACAGAGGAGCAGTGCACCAGGACTGTAACTGCTTGTCTGCGCTCTCTCTGGGGCAGGGTGGGGGCTGGGGGTGGGGGGGTTGGGGAACAACAGCAACCGTTTCCAAGAACAGACAATGGTTTTCTCTGTGACCCTGAGCACAGCTGTGTCCCCACACATGGGCTCTCTCCCTCAGACCAGCTGACTCTTCCTCCAACCATGTCTACAAGGCCCCATCTCAGACGCTTTGGACGTCTTGCTTTTTCGCTTGGGTTTCAAAAAACATCCTTCTAATGGACAACCCCCCTCCCCTCCCAAATTGTTATATATTTATATATATGTGTGTGTGTGTGTGTATATATATACACACACACACACACACACACACACACACATATATATATATTTTTTTATTGATTTCAGAGAGGAATGGAGAGGGGGAGAGAGAGGAATATCAATGATGAGAGAGAATCATTGATTGGCTGCCTCCTGCATGCCCCATGCTGGGGATCGAGCCCACAACCCGGACATGTGCCCTGACCGGGAATGGAACAGGTGACCTCCTGGTTCATAGGCTCATGGCCTAACCGTAGTCACAAACAGAAACTCATCTGTGGGTAGATAACCAATTTAGCCATCCGATGAAAACATACATTTTTGTTTGTGTCTTTCACAGATGTATTTCCTCTTGTTTCCTGCCATATAGTTTTGAGAACATATTTTAACTTTTCCGAGGAGCAAATGACGCATTCCGCTCTGCTACCGCAAATCTCCTTTTCTGATTTCAGGTTTCATCTCAGTTGTAGAAAGAGTGCTATACGAGCACTGTTGAAAAAGTACACATAGCGAAGTATATTGTAAAAAATACCCACCATCTCACTGCCCGGAAATAACAGGCACCGAATGTTTATTGTTACCTTCATATTTTTCTGTACCTGTGTCTTTAATTTATATCTATATTCACATAATTGAGATGTTGCAAGTATCATATTCTGTGTTTTATTTTTTTATGACACAGAACTCTACCTTTTTTCCCTTACAGCTTTATCTTTATTGTTGAAAATATTACAGATATCCCCCTTAACACCCCATTGACTCCCTCTACCCAGCTACCGCCCCCACCCTAGGCCTTCACCACCCTATTGTCTGTGTCTGTGGGTTATGCACATAAGTCAGCCGTGGGCAAACTACGGCCCTCGGGCCGGATCCGGCCCGTTTGAAATGAATAAAACTATTGAAAAAAAAGACCGTACCCTTTTATGTAATGATGTTTACTTTGAATTTATATTAGTTCACACAAACACTCCATCCATGCTTTTGTTCCGGCCCTCCGGTCCAGTTTAAGAACCCATTGGGGCCCTCGAGTCAAAAAGTTTGCCCACCCCTGACATAAGTTCTTTGTTTATTCTCTTCCTGCCCTCCCCTCCCCCCCCTTCCCTCTGCGATTCATCAGTCTGTTCCATGCTTCTATGTCTCTGGATCTATTTTGTTTGTCAGTTTATTTTGTTCATTGGATTCCAGGTATAAGTGAGATCATGTGATGATACCTGTCTTTCTCTGACTGGCTTATTTCGCATAGCACATACTATGCTTTTTTAAATTTAATGTTCTTTTTTAAGCACATGCCATGTGGTTAAAACCTCTTTAAAAATGTAATTTTAAGAGCTGTATTGTGTTTCAACGTAGAGCAATGCCCCATGATCAAGTCAAACCCATTTCTCTATTTTTGACTATTTAGATCTTTGGCGATGTTTTGTAATTACCACCATCTTTACACATACTCTTAATGCACATCAGGTTACTTTCTTGCAACAGGTTCCTAAAAATAGACTTGACCCATTTTAAGGGTTTTGGTTAAGTATTGCCATATTGCTTTCTGGCTTTATTACAATTTGTAGATCAAACTGCTACCTTTTTCTTGTTTTTTAGTTTTGATGCCTTATGTGCCAGACACCATCCTAAATGTTTTATGTTGTAATTTCATTTAACTTTATCCATAACAATATAAACTAGTGTTATACCCATTTGCAGATGAAAGACTGACTTGTGACTTTCCCTAGGTCATGCAACCGGAGTTTGGATCCAGGTCATCTAACTGCAGAGCCCAGGTCTGAAGAAGTCTTTGTCATTGAAAGGTACGCTGTATATCCAGTATCTTAAGTCTTTCTAAGGTTTATTATTTTCATATTAGCAACTTCATGTATTTTCCTGATATAGTTATTAGTCAGTTGTATTTCTTCTGTGAATTGTGTGTTTTCATAGTTTGATACTTAGTGATTCGTCTTTAAAAAAATATCTTTATTGTTGAAAGTATTACATATGTCCCCTTCTGCCCACCCCCCCCAATTGACCTCTTCTAGCCTGCCCCCACCCTATGCCCCAGGACTTCACCCTACTGTCTGTGTCCATATTTTATGCATAAATGCATACAAGTTCTTTGGTTGATCTCTTCCCTCTTACCCCGCCCCGTCCCCCCTCCCCCCCGCCCCGAGATTCCACATTATGTGCCATGCTTCTATGTCTCTGGATCTATTTTGTTCAACAGCAATACTATAGAGCTGCATAGTATCCCGTGGTGTAAATATACTACAGCTTTTTTATCCACTCATGTACTGTTGGGCACTTGGGCTGTTTCCAGATCTTAGCTATTGTAAATTGTGCTGCTATGAACATAGGGTGCATACATTCTTTCTGATTGGTGTTTCAGGTTTCTTAGGATTTATTCCTAGAAGTGGGATGACTCTTATTTTTTTAATATAAATTTGTTAAATATTAAAAATATTTTCCTTTTTCTGTGCCTGTCAGTGGCTAAATATTGTTTCTATTTGGCACTTAATTTATACTAGAGGCCCGGTGCACGAAAATTTGTGCACTTGTGGGGTCCCTCAGCCTGGCCTGTGCCCTCTTGCAGTCCGGGAGCCCTCGGGCGATGTCCACCTGCCAGCTTAGGCCCGCTCCCCAGGGAGTCAGGCCTAAGCTGGCTGTCAGACATCCTGGGAGCCCTTGGGGGATGTCCATGGGGAGTGGGCCTAAGCTGCACTCGGACTTCCTTAGCGCTGCCAAGGAGGCAGGAGAGGCTCCTGCCACTGCTGCTGCGTTTGCAGCTTTCAGCCTGGCTTGTGGGTGAGCAGAGCTCACCCTGTGCACTGACCACCAGGGGGTGACCCCTGCATTGAGTGTCTGCCCCCTAGTGTTCAGTGTACATCATAGCGACTGGTCATTCCTGTTTTTTCCACTGTTAGGGTTAATTTGCATATTACCCTTTTATTATATAGGATTTTGAATATATGAAAGTTCTTCATTTTTAAGCAAGTATATTGATATTTCTCTCTGCAAGTCCTTCCATTGCTTATGCTTAGAAAGTAGTTCCCTATCCAGATATCAGATCAGTATTAATCTAAATTCCTTTTAAAAACCGTCCTTTCCCTGGGTTGATCAACCAATCTGCTAACCTGGGAAGGGGAAGGGTTTCTTGGGTTTCTTCTCTTTGTTTGAGACTGCATTGTTGGAATCAACGTGAAAACACATATGTTCTAATATTTCTGATACTCTGAACATACAATTTGTAGAAATTTTCAGGCAGCAACTTTGCCTGCCTCCCACCTAAAACAGGGAAACAAAGACAGAATAGATGCACATTGTAATGACAGTTTGACAGGGAGGACTGGGTTTTGGTCCTGGGCATTCTGCTTTGGCAACACAGGTCCCTTCGTTCTGGTACCGTGATTCACCTGAGCTGGTTCTCTGTGTAAGAAGTCAAGCCCTGACTGGTGTGGCTCAGTTGGTTGAGCGTAGTTCCATGTACCTAAAAGTTTTGGGTTCGATAACCAATAGGTGGTGTGCAGGAGGCATCTGATTGAAGTTTCTCTCTCTCTCTCATCAATAAAAAAACATATATTTTTTAAAATAGAAGTCAGAAGACTAGAGGTACTCATGAGGTGTTACTTTTGAAATCTAAGCCCTAAAGACATTATTTCCAGTCAGAGCTACCAGCAGCCTTCTGTGCTAGATCACTGTCATCTTTGTTTATGAAGCATTATATTGTCTGCCAACAAAGCCTCCTAATGCCTCAATTAGGGCTCCTTTCATTTTGCTAAAGCTATTTGCTGATAATTCTTCACATAAAAGCTTTGAGATAAACCACTTTCTCATTCTACTAATTTGTGCCAACATCACTGGGAGTATACTATTTTTTTAAAACAAGCATAAACATATTTTGGGGAGACTCTATGCACTCTAAAATCTAAGCCTAAATTATGTATATGGAGTTTTCAGTGATTTATTAATTAAGCATCAACTAAAGTAGGGTTGCTGTTGAAAAGGGTAGATTTGTATTGGTTACTATACTAGTCTTTAACTGCCAAGAAAAGAAAACCTACAATTATAAATAAGACACAGGTAACCATGGTTACAGATCTACATTTTACCACAAATACATTCTTTTCAAAACCAATTAATGTTGTTTAGTATTTTATTAATTTTTAGAAACAATATCAATGGCCCCTGTTACATTTCTGAAGAAATTAATGCCCTGATGACAGTAGATCTACATATATTAACTTTAGACTCATTATATGGGTGTAGGTTATATTAACTTCAGACTTTAAAATCCTGCAACTGGTTTTTGACCCAATTTTAGATTATTTTATGATGCAAGTACCATATCAACAAACAGTTTATAATCTGGAAGTTACGTAATGACTTATAAAATGCATTATGGGATATTGAGCAATGACTATTTTAAAATAATAACTGCAATGGAAATCAAAATGATTTTCCAAATATAATGAGCAGTCACTCTCAGCCAGCTCCTCTGCATACCAGGAGACCAGGAGACAGTTCACAAATTATCTGGACCAGCTTTGAAAATAAGTCCAAGAAACTAAATGGAATGAATGTTGTTTCCCAGAATACCTTAAGCAGAGATCATTACTCATAACAACTAAAATTTATTGAGTACCTACTATATGCCTGAGAGTTTCTAATCAGCTGCACTCATTTATCAAGTGATCGGTCATTCTTAGTGTAAGCATAAGAAAACTGAAGTTTAGAGCAGTCAAGTAATTGGTTCAAAGTCAACCTTCTGGTAAGGGGTGGGGACTTAAACCTGACCTGTCTGAGTTGAGGATCCAAGCGCTGAACTCCTATGTGATAAACATCCACCGCATTTTGCCAACCCACCCTAAGTACAGGACTATTCATAAGACTGGGCTTTCCATTCTTTCTAAGCTTCAATCAGCCAAAATAGTGTTCAGCATATCTCGGCAACTGTATGACCCAAAAGGACGCCAGGTCTAACCCAGTGAGCCAAGAACACCTGTTTTTGAGAGTAACTAAGATTATTTGAAGATCCTTCATTTTTGAAAGCCCCTCTTCCTGAATATTGTACCATCTTTGACATAGAATTTGTATGTGTGTGTGTGCACGTGTGTGTGTGTGTGTGTGTGTGTGAGAGAGAGAAAGAGAGAGAGAGAGAGAGAGAGAGAGAGAGAGAGAGAGAGAGAGAGAGAATGGAGCTCAAGGTGGCCCAGAATGGCTTTCAATGGGATCCTTCTTTTCTTGTGATTCATGGCCTGTCGCTGTGTGACTGATTTAGAGCCATCCTTGAAGCAAATAGTGGACGGTCACTCCAAATACTACGTGTGTACTTGAGAGGCTTTTTGATGCCTAGCCTCCCTTGCCATAAACATGTTGCCAATTTCCTGATTGTGTTCATGGACAATATTGTGGGAGATGGTATCATGGGGGAAGGTTGAGTGACGGGAACATGGGACCTCTGTGTACTATTAGTGCAACTTCTCATGAGTGTATGATTATTTCAAAACAGAAAAGAAAGTTTTAAACTATTGCCAAATTGCCATCTTGCCAGGGAAATGAACTTCTGACTTTTGCAGCTGATAGCTTTGCCCGGTCAAGGTTCCTCTGGGGGAGCTGGCCGTCAGTGTGAGGAAGCACCGATGTGTGAGATGGGCACAGCCCGCTATTATACAAAGAACAGCAGAGCAGCCCAACTGGTTCGGCTCAGTGATTGAACGCTGACCTATGAACCAGGAGGTTATGGCTCGATTCCGGATCAGGGCACATGCCTGGGTTATGGGCTTGATCCCCAGTAGGGGGTGTGCAGGAGGCGGTGATCAATGATTCTCTCTCATTATTGATGTTTCTATATCTCTCTCCCTCTCCCTTCTTCTCTGAAATCAATAAAAGTACATTTTTAAAAAACCACACAAAAACACAGAATAGCAGAGCATCTGAGAGTTCATCACACGCCCTTCTCCAGGCATCTCCCTGAGGGCCAGCTGCCTCTGAGAAGCCTCGCTAGAAATGCAAGTCAGCCTGTGGAGGAGGAATCCCAGCTGCCTCTGGTGGCACTGATCCCCCTGTTGGTTCAGACTCAGCAGTTGACAGGGTGAGCCAGGAACACTGAGCTGAAGGAATGAACCATGCTCCGCACTTGGCTGCTGCCTCCAGATGTTTACTGATATGTGTGGTGCCACATCTGGACACAGGCCATAGGAATGTTGGGTTCAGGAAGAGGCCATGCAGTAAGGAGAAAGTAGAGTCAGGCGCCAAGGCCAGTCCAGAGCAGAGGTCGAGGAGCCTGTAGTCCCTGGGTGTCAGTCACTGTTCACATGGTTACCCAGGAAATCTACTCTCTGCAAACACCTGAGCAACCTGGAACGGGAAATAAGACACTGATTTGAAGGACTGCTGAAGGGGAAAGAAACAAATATTTAAAGATTTGTTCTTCAGGCACCTGCCCGAAATGCAATATTTTCCCTTCCCTTCCCTTCCCTTCCCTTCCCTTCCCTTCCCTTCCCTTCCCTTCCCTTCCCTTCCCTTCCCTTCCCTTCCCTTCCCTCTCTCTTTTCGTAGAAGGAGATAGAAAAATACCTAGTTAATGAGGCTGATCCTAGAAGTTCCTGGAAGTCACTTGGGCCTGCCCTGACCAGAAGTACAGTGTCAAATAAAGGAGGCATGTCCCCAGGGGGCATTCAGGGGAATCTGTTCAAACTGGCATTAGGAAAAGGTTGCACTTGGAGAAGATAGAGCACCAGCACGAACTGGGAAGCGGAAGAGCTGCTAACAGCATCTGGGAAGACAAATGCCAAGGCAGGGAAGACAGAACTCTCGCCCGAGCCATTCCCCAGGCTGCCCCAAACTGCGCATTTGTCTCCTGCGGTCAGCCTCCCCAAAGCCCCGCCAGCATCTCTGGGAATAGATTGCTAAATAAGCCCAAGACTTTTTTGGTTTGTAGAATTGGTGAGTCAAAGGGGGCAGGAGATTTATCTCTTGCCTCTAAACATCATTTATAACATGGCTAAGTGGCCCAGGATAAAACCACAATAAAAGTGATTCATGCGGGAAACCCATTCGGTTGAGGCAGAAATGAAAATCCACATTCAATCGCAGTCTGTTCTATGCACGGGAGAGTCCCAGGCACACTGAAGGCTGTGTGCAATTGTGCTGGTAAAATGGGGAGAGTGGAAGCAGCCCCCAGCTCTGAGCAAGGAGGCAGCCCTGCCCCCCCGAGGGGCGCCCGGGGCTGTATTCCAGATGACAGCCAGCCTGGGCACTCTGCAGTTACTGCAGGTTTCCTGCCAGGAGATTTTTATCAGCTCCCCTATTTGTCAAGACAATTATGCCTCATACAAAAAGCCACCTTCGCAAATTGCCGTTAAAGGGATGTCTGTGTGGCTGCTGCCTCTTGGCATTTGAACTTGTCTGTAAAGTTACTGTGTTTCATCCAGGCTGGGATCACCAGAAAAAGGTGTTGTCCCCTCTCCATCACCTTCCCTTCTTCCCCCAAAGGTCTGATGTGGGAAGGAATGGTGGAGGTGTAGGAGTAGGAGCTATAGGCTCACAGAGCGACCACACATGAGCCCGCTATTCTGCACATGATTTGTTTTTTGTGATATTAAATTCCTCTGCTTCTTTCCCTTCCCTCAGCTGGTACCACGTTTCTTCCCCTTTCCTTCTGTTAGCTATTGGCTCTCACTCCAGGGCATCGGTAATGACTGAGTGAAATGCTTTCTAAACCCAAATCCTCGCTTTAAAAACAATTACATGCCTTTATTGATTTCGGAGAGGAAGGGAGAGAGAGAGGTAGAAACATTGATGATGAGAGAGAATCATTGACCGTCTGTCTCCTGCACACCCCGCACTGGGGATGGAGCCCGCAACCCAGGCGTGAGTCCTGATGGGAATTGAACCTATGGTTGCTCAACCACTGAGCCACGCCAGCTGGGCTGGGGGACAGTTTTGAAAGATGGGTGATAAGGAAAAGGTCACTGGAATTGAAATGGTGGTGGGAACGGGGAGCACAGACCAAGATAATGTGGCAAAACTGAATCAGCTCGTGTTTCACAGCTTTCAGGGGACTCTTTTCTTTTGGCGTCAAATAGTTTGTTCTTCCCCTGGAGACTGACTATCCTGTGAATGGCAGAGATGATTTGCCTTTTTTCTCCCAACCCAATCAGTTCTAAGAGCAATTTTAAAGTTCAGTTATATGATGAAGGATGTTCCCATCAGACTGAGTCAAATTGTAAATGTGTGTCTTTTGCTTAAGTATTTCTTAAGCAAATGCCTGTCCCCAAACTACCTTAATAACATGTGTATTTGCAGAACTAACAAACACTGCAGCTTGGAAAATTCCTTTGGCACAGACTGGAGGTTCAGCCACCAATGCTCCTGACTTAAAAGCTGAACCAAATAAAACTTGACAGGAAGGCAAAAATATTTTATAGGCAAAGTGACATTTTATAACAATAGAATAATAAATGCAGAAGAGAAAATGAACTGAGCTCAGATATCATCTCAGATCTGTTGGATACATGGGGGGTCGTGGTGGGGGGGTGAATCTCCATTAGACTTTCCCTGTGTTTATTGCACTAGTAATTATGTCTGTGAATGAAGAAGCACTCCAAATGGAGAACTTCAGTCTTTCCAATCACGTGGCCACACGTGGTCACATATCTCCACTCACTCGTCTGGGTGAGGTGTGGGTGCTGCCATGGAAGCCTTGGTATGCTCAGTGGGTACACACAGGAGGAAAGTGATGGGGCATCATAGGACCCCCTTATCAAGCATTTCAGTTTGGAACCAGACTAAGCAATGTTTAAATCATCCCAATGAATTCAGTCCAACCCAAACACATCTACAATTTGATATAAGTTGGATGACAAATGGAATTAATAAAGGCAAAGTAAGTTTACCTGCCTGTCTTCATCCCCACTAAACAACTCAGCTACCAGACTTGATCTGGGCAAGTTCAGGGGAATCAGCAAGGGCCTGTCAGTCACCCTTCACTGACTATAAAGAGGGTAAAAGGAATTGATGTTACACTCCGGGAAAAGAGAAACAGCCAAGGTGGGTGTTAGCCCAGTGGTTTAGACTAGGATGAAAAGAGAGCCCGGGGTTGGGGGTGTGTGTATGCGCCCAGGGCCAGGAGACATGGCTCTGTCTTTCTGTAAGTCCCGTCAGATGCATTTTGGGTTCACAGTGATTGAGTCCAGGCTGGGAAAAGCCCATCAATCTTCATTTTTATCACTCAGAAGCAGATATTTCCATAAAAGGATGGCCAGGGTATAATACGGAAGAAATAAACCAAGCCAACAAGAAAGTCACAATCATCAAATTGATTGATAAAACAAAGATTTAGTTAATCTATCAATTATTCATTCATTTGGCAGACATTTATTGATGCCAACTTTATCCAAGGTAATGTTGGAGGTGCTGCTGGACAATTGGAAATCTACGCATATTATCTCTGGACTAGAGGTCTGGTGCATGAAATTCATGCACTTGTGGGGGGGGGGGGAGTGTGTCCTCTCAGCCTGTCTGCGCCCTCTCACAGTCCGGAAGCCCTCGGGGCATGTCCCACTGATGGCTTAGACTCGCTTCATGTGGGAAGTGGGCCTAAGCCGGCAGTTGGACATCCTTAGTGCTGCCACAGAGGTGGGAGGGAGAGGCTCCTGCCATTGCCGCTGCACGTGACAGCTGTGAGCCTGACTTCTGGATGAGCGGACCTCCCCCTGTGGGAGCGCAGTGACCAACATGGGGCAGCTCCTGCGTTAAGTGTCTGCCCCCTGGTGGTCAGTGTGCGTCACAGTGAGCGGTTGAGAGGCCTTAGCATATCACTAGTGTATTATGCTTTGATTGGTTGAACAGCCAGACAACCAGGCACTTAGCATATTAGGCTTTTATTATATAGGATATTTGGTTTCATTGTGTCTGGAGTGGTATCTAGAAATAGATCATTTTAAATATATTAGTATATTTTTATTGATTTCAGAGAGGAAGGGAGAGGGAGAGAGAGATAGAAACATCAATGATGAAAGAATCCTTGGCTGTCTCCTGCACACCCCACACTGGGGATCGAGCCTGCAACCTGGACATGTGCCCTGACCGGGGATTGAACCATAACCTCCTGGTTCATAGGTTGACTTTCAACCACTGAGCCATGCCAGTCAGGCCAGGTCATTGTTTTTAATGCCTAAATGACTCTAAGGATCACCAAGTTGTGCAACAGTGACTCTCAAACTGTGTTCTTTAGGTGGGGAGGGAGCAGGAGGGAGGAATTGGGGCTGATGGAGAGCGTGGGCCCTGACTCAGTCTGCCTATGGGACAGCAGCTGCAATGTGTGCTGCTGGAGAAAGACTCCGAACTTTTGATCCCAACACTGTGTGATTGCTGAGAGGTTGTGTGACCACGAAGTGGTTAAACTCCTCCAGGGGTAATTACACCCACTTCCAGAATTGTTAACCACCCTGGATCATAACAAGGTCTCCACCCAGTGCCGAGTCCACCATAAGGCTTAGTTTCTGCCCTTCCTCCCTCACGGGTAGTGTACCCTCTGTAGTTTTTTTTTCTTTTCCCCTTTTACTTTAAAAAGAAATTGTTTCCATTCTCCACAACCCAATCCCAACCCATATTCCCCATGAATGTTTCTGGACACCCCATCACCCCCATCTCCAAGGCTCACCTCCCTCCCTCCCTGTGTTCCTTAGCCCTTACACTCAGGATCCCATACTCTGATACTTAATTGTCCCCCAATTACTTGGTGAATATTGGTTTTGCGGGCTGGGTTCTAACTGAATGCGTGGACACTGTTTTCTCCCAGAGAGCTGCAAGGGAGTTACTTACTGATTGATCAAAAGTACCTGTTAGGCTGCTGCCTTTAAAGTCATCCAAAGAGGGAGGGGACCTCTCACTCTACTGCAGACAAAATGCAGTGGAGAGCGGACAGCATTGCCACCGCCTCTGGCAGGCTTCGATGCATTCTGGAATAAGCATCAGAATGCCAGTCTCCTCCAACCCCCACTCACTTATTTTGTTGGAAAAATGCGAAACCTGCATTTTTCCATAAACCCAATCTCGCCGTATGCACAGAGTGAATGCAGCGCCTGTGTTTAGCATTCCAATGTGGTGATTGCACAGCATGCTCACTCCGTGGCTAAATCTTCCATTTCTCTATGAAAACACAAAGGAATGGCTAAATGCTCTAGTGTGTTATCTTGCCCTTCCTTCCCACTGTGATTTTTTTCCTTCTCATCCAGTTTCTCCTCATGGTGAAATGTGCCTGTGAAAATAACTGGGAGGCCTCAGGTGTGTGTGTGACTCAAAAGGTGAGTGATGAGGTGAATTGTAGGGACATCTGTGTCAATACACATGTGAATATATTGGGAAGAGGTAGGAGTTCAGTGTGTGTGTGCGTGTGTGTCTGCATGCCTGTGGAGAAAGCAGATTTTTTTAATGAGGAACAAAATCTGGGTTACGTAAGCAGCACTGTTAGAAACAGCTTGTATAGCAAGAATGGAAAGAAGGTATGAATATTCATAAACAAAAATGGAAGAATTTTTCCTTTGCAAGAAGGAAGTGGAAATGAAATTCTGAACATTGTTTGACCACAATTTTATCCAGGAAACTTTGGATGTGTAGTTCACATAATGTATCATATAAACGCAAAACCAACTAACCCCATTGCTTAAATGCTCCCCTTCTTTGACACTCTAATAACCAGTTAATTGATTTTCACATTAAATAAATTGGATTCTTGCATCTCTGAAGACATAAAAGTAAAAAAAAAGGAGAAAAAGAAAAAGAAATAATTAAGAGAAGAACCATGTACAAAAATTAACTCCAAGTGGATCAAAGGCTTAAATGTAAGAGCCAAACCTATGAAACTCATGCAAGAAGACATAGTAGTGACTCTCTGTGACTTTGGATTAGGCAATAGATTGTTAGGTGTGACACCCTAAACATAAGGAAGGTGTTTGGCAAAGAAATACTTCAGATTAAGGACCCAGCCTCACTCACGGAGAAAACATCACCAGCTCACCCAAGTCCTGCTTCCCGCAAAGCCCCACCCCAAAGATTTCTAGGCGTCTCCTGGAGGCGTTTTGCGTGCATTCAAGAACAAGTCATCATTGGTCATTGGTCAACAGACATCAGCTCTGTGCCTGGCCCAGTGCAAGTTCCTGCCACGCTTCAGGTGAGGAGTTCCTACCTTCCCTCACCCTTGACCTTTGCTCTTTTGTTCAGGCAAGACTATCACTTCCAAACATGAGGGAGAGGGATCTTTCTAGGCACTTTGAAGCAGCTGCTAATTTTTTAAAATGACATAACACCTTGCCAATGGAATATGATTCTCTCTAATCCTTTCAGCACAAACAAATAACAAGATTTGCTGGCTGTTTTTAAAAAACGCCCTTGTTGGCATGGCTCAGTGGTTAGAGGTTAGAGTGTAGGCCTGAGCACCAGAGGGTTACAGATTTGATCCGGCCCCGGTCAGGGTCTGTGCAGGAAGGCAACCAGTCAATGTGTCGCTCTCACATTGATGTTTCTCTCTCTCCCCACCCCTCTCTTTCTCCCCCCTCTCTATCTGTCCACTCCCCCCCCCCCGCGCCCTCTTCCACTCATTCTAAAAATCAGTGGAAAAATCCTCTGGTGAGGATTAAAAAAGAAAAGAAAAAACGTGTGCTGCCTTAGGTCAGGGATAAAGTTAGCTTTTTCATCATGCAGCTTTACACTGTGGGGTTTCAAAGAGTAGTGGAGTTCTACCTGTTTCAGAATGAACGTGCTTTTGAAAATCTAGTTCTCAAACGAGCCATTGCTGGTTTCACGTAGCATCCAGCTAGCAGGTGCTGACCTGGTCTCACCCAGCTTCCCACCGACACAGTCCTGGGACTCGGAGAACAATGAGCTCTCAGGCAGACAGCCCGTCCATCCCCAGAACATGTACGGCAGCTGCACTGGTTCATCAGCAGAGTCAGTGCTTGTAGAGCTCAAGGCAGATGTGCCAGAACCAATGCAGTGTTTGTGATTGGAAAAAAACCCTCTGCCCTTACCTGCCCTGGCTTTGGGGCCTAAGCATCTCCCAGCCACAACTCAGAGGAGCGTTCTTCTGCTTCACCCGCCTGGAAGGCCAGGGCTGAGGGTACACCAACCCTGTCAGAGCCATCTCGGTACAGAAGGGTGGATGTTAAGATTTTTATCTCTCTGTTTATATTTTGATAACTTTGCTCTTTTTCCTTTTGTGGTGAAGTAATCTTAAATTGAAGTTATGATAGAAGGAATTCTATTTGTTACTGATGCATGCCCGGTACCTAGGACAGTTCTTGGCATAGCATAGGCCAGTGATGGCGAACCTATGACACGCGTGTCAGAGGTGACACGCGAACTCATTTTTTTGGTTGATTTTTCTTTGTTAAATGGCATTTAAATATATAAAATAAATATCAAAAATATACATCTTTGTTTTACTATGGTTGCAAATATCAAAAAATTTCTATATGTGACACGGCACCAGAGTTAAGTTAGGGTTTTTCAAAATGCTGGCACGCCGAGCTCAAAAGGTTCGCCATCACTGGCATAGACACTGACAGCATTTATTGTTTGAGCGTTCGTAATTATCAGTTTTAAAAATCAGTAGGACCATAATCAACTTCTAATCATACTCGGAAGTTTAATTTTTGAAGAGAACTTAGGCACAGAATTCTTTAATAATTGCCAAGTTAATAATTTCATGAAGAATGTCATCATGAATTCACCCAGAACTTAGAGGAATAAAAGCAGGGACTTGTTAAAAGCAAGAACAGTCCATTTAACCGCAAAGGGACAGAAATAGCCTTTGCTGGTCAGTGACCTTCAAGGAATGGCCTTGCATCCCCCACCTAACGAGGTGGGTGCTGGCAAGTAGGCTCAATGCATCGAAGCAGAGCCCGGCCTGTCAATGTCACTGCCACTGCGGGAAGAAGAAATAATTACTCCTTCACGCCACAAATTTGTGTCAGCGCTGGGGAAAGTCAATTTGTAAGAAATAAAGAATTAAGTGGGAACAAAAGAAATACTGGGTTTGATGTCAGAATAGAAAGGTTGAGACTAAAAATCAGTGGCCAGAAGGAAGAGTGTGGAAACAGTGAGCTGAAACCATAGGGAGGCCAAGCCCACCCCTCGCTGTGGTCATCAGCACGCATGGCTCCACCTGTGAACGCACGTGCTCTCTGCACATGTCCTACCTCCCGGCTCCATCTACCCAGACCGGGCAGAGGATGCTCTCGGACCGCCTGGTGCCGAGTCTAGAACCTGAGCCTGTTCTAGGAAATGACATGGAACTCATGAGCACTGATTAGAGGTTTATGTGCACATGGAGTTTGAGGTAGCTCTGGGGCCTTACGTATCTTTCTCTTTTCTCCCTGCCCCAATTCCTTGATTCTGTCTCTGAAAAGAGGGCCACAGGCTAAAGCTGACAAGTTCAGGGAAGACCTGCATGGTGTCCTTACAAACTCAGAGACCAAAGTAATCACTTAGGATGATCTGACCATAAAAATTCCTGGCTAGAATCCAGTCATGGTGGTGGCAGTCACATCCTAGGCCTGTGGCTTCCTTGACAAAGGTCAGGCTTTACCTTAAGTGGGCCTGCCTATTGGCTTTTTGCATCTAAGACAACATACCCTTGCCATGTTAGAGGAATCCCCTTTTTCTGGATCCCTCAGGGATACCCACTGCACCGGAGCAGGAGACCATACCCCTCATTGTCCCCTTCTCCCCCAAGGCCGTCTCTCTGTGCTGCCAGTGCTCATTGTTAACTGTCCTGCACCCAAAGGAGAATGTGTCTTTATTTGGCTCTTTAGCCAATCTCAGGTTCCCCTGCTTTGCTTTCTCCCACCTCCCTAATCTGCCACCAATGGATTTCATGCCGCCTCCTTATGTACATCTCCTCCTTTGATTCTACTGTATACATAAGCTGCCACACTGCGACTCTCCAGAGCATTTTCTCAATCTGTTGAGATTTTGCTTCCCAGCAATTGTCAGTTTGGCTCAAATAAACTCATAAAAATTCTCTGCAGGTAGGGAGGTTTCTCTCACCAGCAGTTCCTCTATCTAAATTACTTCCTCATCTGTGAGAGATAAAGATGTAGTAGAATAAAATATTTTAAATCCTGCCATTTAAAGGTGCTTTAAATATAGGTTTTTAAGAATTATTCAACTATGGCAAGGCTGCCAGACTAGAAGACAAATGCCACTGAAAAGACAGTTTATTACCCTCACAAGTCCCAGAGAAGGAGTCGCAGCAGCAGTGATGGGGAGGGAGGGCATGGGAATGGCCTGGGTTGGCCAGGAGGAAAAAGACTAGGGCAACAGTGTGACCAAGGGCCTTGATTGTGGTTTTTGCAGGAAGAAATGGGCCTGGCAGGGTAAGCAAGCTTCGGATTGGCTAGTCTGGAGCATTGGGTCCTATCCCTAGTTGTCTAGTCTCTGGTGCTGTGGTGATTAGGGCAAATGGGTGGTGGCCAGAGTGGGACCCTGGATGAAGGAGGTGGCTGGAGATGAGGGCTGGATTGGTTAGTTTGCATTTGAAAGGCAGGGTCAGTGGCCTACTGTTTACTAGCTCCAGGAATTGACCAACCCTGGGAGGGGCAGTCCCTCTAGGGCAGTGGTTTTCAACCTTCCTAATGCCCTGACCCTTTAATACAGTTCCTCATGTTGTGGTGACCCCCAACCATAAAATTATTTTCGTTGCTACTTCATAACTGTAATGTTGCTACTGTTACGAATCGTAATGTAAATATCTGATATGCAGGATGTATTTTCACTGTTACAAATTGAACATAATTAAAACATAGTGAGTAATCACAAAAACAATATGTAATTAAATATGTGTTTTCCGATGGTCTTAGGCGACCCCTGTGAAAGGGTCGTTTGACCCCCAAAAGGGTCGTGACCCACAGGTTGAGAACCGCTGCTCTAGGGTTAGCAAGACCACGATGTCAAAGCATAAAATAGACATGGTTAATAAAAAAAAAAAAGGCACGTGCATAGATCCGGTTTAGAAGGTTGGCAAACCAAGCATTTCACTTATGACTTTCATCACAGCATTGAAAGGTCAGGCTAAGGATAAATTCAAGACCGTGAAAGAGGGTCCCAAACCTAAAGTGAATAGACTGCGTCTGTTGCCTGGGAACCGTCCTCATCCTCGCCCCTGGGACGTGCCCTCTCCCAGCGCTGAAAAAACTACTTCAGGAAAAAGATGTCTTAGGTTTTATTATTGACCATTAACTGGGCACAACCAATGTGGAGAAAAAGGATCGTTTAGGACTGCTGACAAGAGCAGGGAGATTTTCTCTGGATCACAAGGTGGAGATCCAGTGCAGAGCATCAATAGTAGATGCTCTTATCACTCAATAGCTGTTCTGAGCCTTGGAGAAATTGGTCTGCAGGAAATTACTTTCATGGAGGGGGGAAAATGACATGAGGTTATTGTCCCCAAGTGGCTCTTTCTTGTTTCCAAAAATAACATACAGAGGAAGATGTCAGGGGAGGGGGACATTCGGACACCAGAAACTAAGATTGTCTAGCAACCTCTTACTGGAGTTTGGAAAGCATTCCCTCAGGCACTTAAGCTGATGCAGTTGGATTGAAAAGGACAATCAGTGGCTCATTCAAGGAATGCCGGTTTGCCACAGGTGAGAGCAGCTTGCTTTCATCTTGCGCTGTTTGAACCCTGGTCCCTGAAAGCCAAGAGGGGGCTCTATAGATTTCTCTTCCTCTGAGATGGATAGGCAAGCAGAACAAAAAGAAAATATGCCCATGGTAAAAAGGGATTACTGAGGGATAAAGAATGCCAAACATGATGCTAAAAACTTCAAAGAAAAAACAAAAGCCTCTGAAATGGCTTTATTTCAGAAACCAAGAGCAATTATTAGAAACTGTCAACTTCCACAGGATGAAAGGAGGTGTAACCTTCATGAAAAAGCAGCAGAGAAAAATAGAAACAGAAGAGCCCGAGATGAAAAGGGAAATGGGTGAGGTAAGGAAGGTATTCAAGAAAACAAACCCAAAATCACAGCAGTTACTGGAAGAACACAAAATGGCCAATTCAGAACATCAGATCAGTAATAGAGGGCAAGATTAAGAAACTCTTCAGGAAAACAGAGAAAGAGAATAAAGGAATAAATAAGACAGAAGTGATAAGTGTCTGGCTAGAGAATAGACAATCAAGTAATTATGTAGTGTACCTGAATAAGTCAATGACAGAGCAAGAGGAAAAATCCGACATAAATATAATAAAGCATAAAAACATTTCCCAGACCAAAAGTACTGGGAAATTCAACTCAGTAGGGCTCAACACATTCTGAGAAAATTTAGATACATCCTGACAAAATACTTGATCTACACAAACTACAAGAAAGAAAGAAATAAGCCAGGAAGCCCAAAAGTGGGTTATATACAAAGGATAAAAACCATTCTGGCCTCAGTATTTTCTTCTGTGACAGAATTCGAGAAAGAGAAAATATTGGCAGGGCTTTGAGGGGAAAAATTGAAACAACAGAATTTTATCACATGAAGACTGTCTTCTTGCAGTGTGAAGTTGATATAAAAGTATTCCCAGATGTGTAAGGAAAATGGGTTTTTAGCTCTTTACCTTTTAAAAAAAGGTATGTTCCATCTGAATGGGAAAGTGAAATAAAGAACTCAAGTTCATAGATTTTATGGTGTTAAGTCAACCAATAACAACAGCCACCACTTAGCTCGAATAACTGTTGAAGATTTAATTACAATACCAATAAATTTACAAAAGTTTTTAAAAAAGAAGCTCTATATGACAAAAGAATAATTCTCAAAATCTTAGTCAAAAACTTAAAATTATATTTCAAAACCCAGGAATTAGTTATTTTCATAGAAAAGGCGATTTTAAATTCCACATAGCTTTTCATTCTTGATTTTGATGTCAGAAGATTACAGTTTTTTATATTTACTTTGAAAAAACTTAAAACTGACCCATTCTTACATAAAATGAACAATATAGAACCTTCAAATTAATGGAGATAAATGCAAACATATGTGTTCCTAGTTTTAGTTTTAATGATGCCTATTAAAATCTACACGTAACATTGTGGGACGTATCTGTTTTCTTTTCGATTTGTTTTTCAAAACATAAAATAGCACAAGTTTTTAATAAAGAGATGTCTTTCACACATAAATGAAAGTAAATTCATTAGCAGTTCCCAAGGAGTTTCCACATCCAGCATTTGTTTGCTCTGTGCAGCCCACGTCGGAACTCTCCTCTGTGCAGGCTCATTGAACATCCCATGAGACAGTGGGCTTAGTGCAGACTTCCCGGTTGATTTGGGGAAAATAATCTGCATGGCTTTAAACAACTATTTGCCTATTTACTGAGGTCATATAGAAGATAGGTCTTTTCTTTCAGTCCTAGAATGGCAGTTCTTTACGTACCTTTTCCTTTCATTAGACAGTGGTCTCTTTGAGGCCCCCCAGTTATTTTTTTTTTTCTGGTCCCACTCCCTGGTCCAGAGCCTGTGTATATGTTTGTCACACGGAAGTGAAAAGAAATTATATAAGCGGTTGTTGCCATCACACGTTCATTCCTGTTATTGAGCTCACAGCCTTGGTTCTCTTTAGTTGCATCTTGAGACATTTCAAACTATTTCTCCCTCCGTATTTTTCTGAGGTTTACTCACACCTGCAAAACCCAGGTGGCAGTTGTTACTATATATGCTTCTAATTACCAGTAGCTTAAATGAGCCGTAGTTGTGAAATTGCATTTTCTGCTTACATTTAAAACTCTTGCCACCATCTGATTTTATTTTGGTCTTGACTTTTCTTGCTCCAAGTTCTATGCACCTGCATTAATTTTACTTTCTCCAAAAAACTATCTGAGTGAACAGTTTAAACATGGCACACCTCCAGGTCTTTGCTCATGCCGTTTGCTTGGCTCAAGCAACCATCCCCACCCTCCCTCCCCCATAGTTACACTCATCTGAATTCCGATGTCATACCTCCATGAAGCTTCTCCGTCACATATGGGTTTCCATCGCACACGTACAGTCATTATGATAATGCATATCAAGCAGGGCGGGGCCTGTGTCTCCTTCATACCCAGTCCCATTCTCAAAACACTATGACATGCATTCAATAAACCCATATTTAATATATATATATATATATAGATAGATAGATAGATAGATAGATATAGATATAGATATAGACATATATATTGATATCAGAGAGGAAGGGAGAGGGAGAGAGAGAAATATCAATGAGAGAATCATTGTTTGGCTCCTGCATGCCCACACTGGGGATCAAGCCCACAATTCAGGCATGTGCTTCATCCAGGAATCGAACTGTGATCTCCTGGTTCATAGGTCAACACTCAACCACTGAGCCATACCGGCTGGGCTCAGTAAACCCATATTTACTGACAGCGGACTATATGCCAGGTTATAGCACTGAACAGATAATGAAGAGTGACCTAGTACTGTCTATATAGAGCTCCCAAGCTTACCTAATAAGATGATCGCTTTTGATAGAGCTGTGACCAAAATAAATGGACTGATATATGTGGAGGGTGGGAGGATCTACTTTAGATAGGTGGTCAAGGTAGACCTACTTGAGGGGAAACTAGGGCCAAAGTCTGAAGTACAAGAAAGTGCTAGCTATGCTGAGAGCCAGGTAAGTGCCTTCTAGGTAGAAAAGAGGGTGTGTGCAAAGGTCCTGAGGTAGTCACAAGTTTGCTCTGTCCCAGGAAAAAAAGCAAAGGCCTGGGTGGCTGGAGCAGAGGGTGAGAATCACTCATAAGGTAAAAGAGTGGCATGAGCTGGAGCCAGTTAGGCAGAAGGACCCAGATAACACTAGCCCTGCAGTCATGGGGAGGGGGTGATTTAAGTTCATTAGAGTTCATTAGCCATGAGTTCCCACTCAAGAGTTTTAAATAGGGAAGAGACATTACCTCATTTCTACTTGTGGAAGATCACTGTGGAAGTGCATGGCATGAGATGTTTTGGGTGGACAGTGGTGTCACTGAGATGGGGAAAAAGGTGGAGGATGGGTTTTGGGGAGGGTTGGGTTTTAGGCAAGGTTCATTTGAACGTGGAAAAACAAAGCAGGCAGATGAATATATGAGCTTGTAGTTCATGGAAATATCTGGCAGTGAGATTTGATGTGGGACATTCACATTTACATGGCATTTAAGGCTATGGGATAGAAACAGATTGTTTTGGAAGGATCGGAATAGGACCCAGGCCAAGTCCCGAGGCAACCAAACATTTGGAGGTCAGATGGAAGAGGGAAAACAGCAAAGGAGCCCACAAAGGAGGGGCCAGGAATGTGTGACTTGAAGAGAAACAAAAGGAGAGCAAAGAGCTCCCTGTGTGGAAGAGCCCGGGAATGAGGGCAGATTTCCTTCTGAATTGGCAACTCCAAGGTGGTTGGCAGCCTTGTTGGGCATACAATTTCTCAGAAAAGTTTACCTCCCATTCATACTTCCTAAAAAAAAAATTATTTGCTTTATATATTTCAGTTTTAAAAAAAGGAGTCTTAGCAAAAAACCGAGGTATTAAAGAAACAGAGGGCAGAACTACAGGGTAATGAGAGGGAGTCCTAGGGAAACAGTGAGGGAGAAGGCCCCCTGTGGCAGAAAAACCTGAAGACTCACTCCATAGAGAATGTCTTCAAGAGGAAAGTGGGTCCCAGTTGTAAGGACATGGAAGACTTTCATATGCTTTGGTAATTTAAAACTTCAAAGCGGGGAAAACACAAAGAAAAGTGTCTCTATGAAGGAGGGCACTTAGTGCCTTGGTCCTAAGGGTGGAAGGAACTGGGTGGAGCTCACACCATCTAATACAGGTAATTGTGAAAAAGTGCCAACTAGAGAATCTGGAATTTAAATTTTGATCATTAAAAATAAATAAGTAAATGATAAGAATGGACAAGGCTGAAGACAGAATGAGTGAGCTAGAAGACAGAGCCAGGGGCTTCTCCCTGAGGGCAGTGTACATCATCCCTGCTTCTACTGGCGCTGCCAAGGCAGTGCATGAGGGAAAAGTGAAGTGATATGAATGATAAAGTCAATGTGGAACAGTATCCACCAATAAAAACTAGTGATGTTATAAACAGTGAAGCAATGGAAGAATTGGTAAACAGGAGTAAGTAAGCCAACGTTTTAGAAATCTTTCATAGATACTGTATGAAGCTGATGAACCAATAGAGACTAGTGTTGACAATTAAAACCATAGCACTAATTACCGAAAGAATGAAAAACAGAAATGAAGATGTGTGTTAACCTCTAGGAACTGGGACTAGAGATAGGAATTGGAAGATTTTTCATTTTCATTTACTATTTCATACTTAAAAAATAGGCATTTCTTTTTAAAAAATTAAGTAAAGAATGTTGATTGTTCCATCTGACTATCATGGTTTAAAGATTAATAACCGCTACAAGTACATAATGGTTGACATTCATTTTGGCTCCATTTATTGAGCACTCACTATGTGTTAGGCATAGTTTGAGAGATGTATCATCATCCCATCATCTCCATTTGGGAGACTCAGAGAAAAATACAATAAATTTATTCATGTGCCTATTAAGGATTGGAGCTGGGATTTCTTTCTGTATCTGTAGATCCCCCAGCCTGGATATTTAAATACTCTGCAAGTTTTACTGCCGGGGTCCAACCCCAGCGGGTCCAGGGGTCCCCAAAGGTGTGGACGGAGTCGGCGAAGAAGGAATGACACGGGGACAGTGTTCAGTTGATCAGCAACCTAGCCAGGATCTCTAGCCCGGATCTCCAGAGAGGTTCTGCTTCGGATCTCCAGCGAGGTTCTGTAGCCATGTTCCCTCGCTAGGTTCTCCAGCCAGGTTCTGTCCAGGCTCTCCAGTCAGGTTCAGTGTCCAGGTTCCAGTCAGGTTCTCCTGCCAATCTCTGTAGTTAGGTTCAGTCCAGGATCCCTTGCCATGTTCTCCCGCTAGGCTCTGTCTCTAGGCTCCGAGTAGATTCTGTCTTCTTGATTCCGTTCTAAGTTCTGAGTGTTTCTGTCTTGTTACAACTGTATTTATACCAGTTGATTCAATCCTATCAATCTCTATTACAAAGGTTAGGGCGTTTCTTATCTCCATTCCAGGGAGAAAAGATTATGTAGTTTAAGCATGATTGTTCGTAGTTAAAGGGATTAATTACCCGTCTGGCACTTAGTTGAGGGGTTTTATTCCCTCCCTAACTTCAGGGGAAAATCCCTACCTGGGGATTCAAACTTTCTCGGAGAGGTGACTTTGGTTAAAACACAGCACCAAGAAGGTGAGTAAACATATTAAGAACCGTATGCCATATATGCCAGGTCCCTTGAAACAGCAAGGATGGACCGGCTCCCGGCAAATTCCCCCTTTTTTTATTTTTTAAAAGCAGGCATTAAAAAGAAAAACCTCAAATGCTCTCTTATATCCATTTTAAGAGTAGGATTGGCGCTTTCCGCTATTACCTGAGTCCTGATCTATCATCCCAGGGAGAGCTTGCCAATCCTGCACTTTCCCGGGGTGGAAAGGCTGCAGTGGGGTTAAGGATAAGGCTCCTTGGGCCTACCTTCTCCCATGCCTCTACATTTACCTTTCCGGCACCTTTCCTTCCTCAGAAAAGCATGAACGTATTTCTTGTATAAAATGTTCTGTCTGACTGGGAGTAACCTTAATTCCTCTGCTAACAAGCATATATGTTAAAAGATCAATACGGAGTCTTTTTTCTTTAGACTCAGTATGGCACATCTTCTCAATCTAAGAATCAATACAGAGTCTTCTCTCTTTGGACTCAGTATGGCACATCTTCTCAATCTAAGTTCTGTACTATCCACCTTCTTACCCTACTTATCCTCTATAGGGGGGTCTGTAGCACCCTGGTGGAGTCCTATCCGTCCCGAGTGTGGGGTTCTCAATGGGGGGGGCTTACCTAAGGGAATCCTGTTCCAGGGGTTCCCAAAGGTGTGGACGGAGTCGGCGAAGACTATCCACCCTCTTCCTACGGTGGAGTCCGATCCGTCCCGAGTGCAGGGCGCTTACCTAGGGGTCCCTGTTCGGGCGCCATATGCCGGGGTCCAACCCCAGCTGGTCCAGGGGTCCCCAAAGGCGTGGACGGAGTCGGCGAAGAAGGAAGGACACGGAGACAGCGTTCAGTTGATCAGCAGCCCAGCCAGGATCTCTAGCCCGGATCTCCAGCCAAGTTCTGGTCTCGATCTCCAGAGAGGTTCTGCTCAGGTTCTCCAGTCAGGTTCAGTCACTAGGTTCTAGTCAGGCTCTCCTGCCAATCTCCGCAGTCAGGTTCAGTCCAGGATCCCCTGCCATGCTCTCTCGCCAGGCTCCGCCTCGAGGCTCCGAGGCCAGTCCCGGTCCAGGATCCTCCGGCATGCTCTCGCCAGCGAAGTTCTTCTGTCTCTAGAGAACGTTCTGTGTAGGTTCTGTGCCTAGGCTCTGTCTCTCTTGGTCCTGTCTTCCAAGCCCTGTGTTGTCAGTTCTGTGTTCTGAGTTCTGTCTGTTTCTGTCTTGTTACAACTGTATTTATACCAGTTGATTCAATCCTATCAATCTCTATTACAAAGGTTAGGGTGTTTCTTATCTCCATTCCAGGGAGAAAAGATTATGTAGTTTAAGCATGATTGTTCATAGTTAAAGGGATTAATTACCCGCCTGGCACTTAGTTGAGGGGTTTTATTCCCTCCCTAACTTCAGGGGAAAATCCCTACCTGGGGATTCAACCTTTCTCGGAGAGGTGACCTTGGTTAAAACACAGCGCCAAGAAGGTGAGCAAACATATTAAGAACCGTATGCCATATATGCCAGGTCCCTTGAAACAGCAAGGATGGACCGGCTCCTGGCAAATTCTGATGAGATTTGTGGGCTAATTCTCCTGTCAGTGTTTACTGTACTATTGTAGGGATTCCGTGAGTTATTTACCAACGTTACTTCTTTGGCCATTGGTCTTTGGGCCATGAGTGGTAAACACTGAAAAGTCTTGATAAATGTCCTGCCAAACTAAATTCCAAACAGGAGGCTCTCTGCTCCTCCTGTTCATCAGACAGCCTCTCCTCCTGCGCTGTGCCCGCAGCCACAACCCTGAGACACGATGGGGAAGGTCAGAGTGAACGGATTTGGCCGCATTGGGCGCCTGGTCACCAGGGCTGCTTTTAACTCTGGCAAAGTGGAGGATATTGTTGCCATCAGTGACCCCTTCATTGACTTCAACCACATGGTGTACATGTTCCAGTATGATTCTACTCATGGCAAGTTCAAAGGCACAGTCAAGGCTGAGCACGGGAAGCTTGTCCTCAATGGGAAGTCCATCTCCATCTTCCAGGAGCAAGATCCCGCCAACATCAAATGGGATGAAGCTGGTGCTGAGAATGTTGTGGAGTCCACCGGTGTCTTCACTCCCATGGAGAAGGCTGGGGCTCACTTGAAGGGTGGAGCCAAGCGGGTCATCATCTCCGCCCCTTCTGCGGCTGCCCCCATGTTTGTGATGGGTGTGCACCATGACACGTATGACAACTCCCTCAAGATTGTCAGCAATGCCTCCTGCACCACCCACTGCTTGGCCCCCCTGGTCAAGGTCATCCATGACAACTTAGGCATCGTGGAGGGACTCAGGACCACAGTCCATGCATCACTGCCACCCAGAAGACCCTGGGTGGCCCCTCTGGGAAGCTGTGGCGTGATGGCCGAGGGGCTGCCCAGAATATCATCCCTGCTTCTACTGGCGCTGCCAAGGCCATCCCTGAGCTGAAGGGAAGCTCACTGGCATGGCCTTCCGTGTCCCCACCCCCAATGTGTCGGTTGTGGATCTCACCTGTCACCTGGAGAAAGCTGCCAAATATGATGATATCAAGAAGGGAGTGAAGCAGGCATCAGAGGGCCCCTTCAAGGGCATCCTGGGCTGTACTGAGGACCAGGTTGTCTCCTGCGACTTTAACAGTGACACCCACTCATCCACCTTTGATGCATTGCCCTCAGTGACCACTTTGTCAAGCTCATTTCCTGGTCTGACAATGAATTCGGCTACAGCAACAGGGTGGTGCACCTTATGGTCCACATGGCCTCCGAGGAGCAAGAGCCCCTGGACCACCAGCCCCAGCGAGAGGAAGAGGGCCCTCAGCTGCTGGGGAGTCCCTGCCCAGATCGATCCCCCGACACACTGAGAATCTCCTGACCACCGTTTCCATCCCAGACCCCTGGAGAAGGGGAGGGCGTAGGGAGCCCTACTTTGTTGTGCACCATCATAAAGTTCACTGCACCCAGCCCTGCCCCCCCCCCCAAAAAAAAAAAAAATTCCAAATAGGGTGTGAAGAGGGGACGTGGCAGTCCTGGAGAGATTTTTTTTTAAGTGGGGTGGGATGGCTAGACCAGAAGGGGACTGTGCAGAGAGTAAAGTTTCCATTATGGGGTGTATGCCCTCCACCACTGAACAGCAGTATAATGACTATGAAGTGGGGACCTGCTGGAGATGAACCCAGAGTCATGGTCTCACAGAAATGATCAAGCTAAGTAAGAGTGGACACAAGGCTAACCTGGATGCCAATCGAGTTCAGTGTTTGGTTGGGCCAAGGCAGCAAGGTGAAGGCCGATTGCTTGTTTGGGAGCCTCCCCAACTGGGATGGACAACTGTGGGTTCTGCAGGCCTCTCCCTCCATAATGCTTCAGTCTCCCCAGTTCCCCCGGTTCCTTGATTAGCGCGTGACCATCATCTCCAGCTTGGGCCTCCTGCATAACTCTCTTTGTTCTTCTCGTGCATTTTTTGTCTCGCTTTTAATTCACTCTTCACTTAGTAGGATGAAGCTTTAAAAAAAAACACAAAACTGACCATGACAATCTCTTGCTTAAAATATTTCACTTGGAAAACAAGACAAAGCAAAACAAGACAAAAGGGTGTGAGTGCCTTCCCGTGACCCTCCGTGCACCCAGCTCTGTGCTGTGACTCTCAGGCCTGCCAGATGCGGGCTTCTTCCCTCTGCTCTGAGAGTCAGTGTGGATATCTTCACACGGTAGCCAAGTTGACTTTTTAAATTTCCTTCTACACTGCGATTTCTTCCTTCAAACTGCTTTTTCTCTTCTCTCTCTCTTTTGCCTCAGACCCTCCCCTATTATGCAACCCACTTTCTTTCCCCTCTTTGTCCTGGCTAACACATACTCTCCCTTCAGTTCTCAACTCAGAAGCCCCCAGGAGGCTGATAGTGATGTTCCATCCCTGCCCTACAGGGTTCTGCCCCTTCCTGGTGTTACTAGCTTCAAGTCTGTCTTCCCAACTAGAAGACAGAAGCCAGGAGGGGGCGCCCGTGATTCTCAAGCTCCCCATTGCAGCCTCCCTCTCACCGCAGCTCACACTGAAGACAGCAAGTGCACCTCGAGTTAATGAGTGATTGACAGAACGGGTGCCCCTGCACAGTAAACCTCCTTGTCTCCTGCTTGTCTGCCGGCGGCCCGGACCTTGTTATCTCTGGTGCAGCAGCTTCCTGAAGCTGAGGCCACTCTCTCTGTCCCCAGAGCTGTTTGAAGTCTGGAGTCAAGCCAACAGGAGCCTGATTCTAAGACAGGAAAAGAGAATAGAATCCTCAAGCAATAGATCAAGGAAATTGAGGCTGACGGGGGCAGAATTCTGAAGCAAATGACTGAATACATTAGTAAATGTGCCAGGCCCGTCTGGAGTCCAATTAGTGGTGGTGGTTGTTGCTTTAAAATGAATTAGGAATAAATAGTTGTGAACACTTAGAAAAAAGTTGATCAACATAAGCCATCATTGATTAAAAAATAACAGGCTGTTTTTGCAGGTTGGGGTTCCACTCACCCTCCTATCTTGGATTCCATGCATGTAAGGAAGGATAAATGTTTGGGATACATGGGATCGAAGAATGAAGATCCGGGAAATTCCCCCAAACACCTGTCCATCTGCAACCATGCAGAGCTATCTCCTAAGTGTAGTCTAGCAGCAAATCAGTTTAGACTTGAGGCTTCAGTGAGCTTTGTTGTCCAGCCCGCTCTCCCTCCTGGCTTCCTTTCCTCCTGCCCATCCTGAGACTGAGATGGCGTGCCCCTTCCCTCTCACCTGAGCTGTGGGTGAGGCTAAGCCCCGCCCGAGGGCTTCTGCACCTGCCAGTGAGGGGCTGCCCTGGGATTCTAACGCCCTCCCCTCCATGGCCCCTCTCTACCACAGTGTGGCCTAGAGATTGAGTGGCTCCAGCTCTGTCCAGGAGCTGAAATAGAACTAGAGCAGTGATCTTCCTCCCCTATGGCTACAAATTCCTACATGGAAAAGGAGGGGCTGTTGCTCTCCCTTTTGGGGACTCTGTTACCATGACCAGTTGTTTAGACTGGTGTAGATCCCAATAGCTAAGCTAACATTTATCAACTGCTTTCCTAGGCCATGCCCCGTCCTAAGAACTTGGCATGTATGAACTCATTTAATCCTCACTCAGTCCTCCTAGGAAGATGTAGTTTCCGTCTCAGGTGTTGCCATTTGCATAGGGTAATACAGCTGGTAAAGGGCAATGCTGGGATTTATAGCCAACCATCGAGTCCAGAGTGGGAGCCCTTACCCATGACACCACCACCCGACTGTGCCCACTGCAGACGCCCAGTGGAGCCCAGGGTGAAGGTGGATTTCTCTAAGGCATCCGACACCTCTAAGATGTGTTGATGAATACAGCAGAAAAGTAAGGCTTGGCATTGAACAGTTAATGTACAGGGCAGAGGAGCCCCATAGTGGGGGTCATCCAAGACCCTCGTGCCTTTACCTAATCTGCAGATATGGGAGATACTGGGTGCTTGAATCAAATCCAGAGACTTGGAGAAGATGGACCAGGGCCTTTAGTCCCAAAGACCAACCCCATCGGCACGGATATGGCCTCACAGGAACACAGCAAAGCATCTTAAGTGTTGCCCTTACACCGGGATCAACAGTAAGATGGATTTGAAAAATAACTGATAAAAGCTTAGGCTGTATTAATTACTTTCAAAAATTGGCAAGAGCTTAGGCTAACTGATTGTGTTTATTAATTTACTAGGGGCCCGGTGCACGAAATTCGTGCACTGGGTGTGTGTGTGTGTGGGGGGGGGGTGTCCCTCAGCCCAGTCTGCCCCCTCTCACATACTGGGAGCCCTCAGGCGTTGACCCCCATCACCCTCCAATCGCAGGATTGGCCCCTTGCCCAGGCCTGACGCCTCTGGCCTAGGCGTCCGGCCCGGGCAGCGGGGACCTGCAGTGGCAGCGGGGGCGCCGCAATCGCGCGGGCTCCGCCCCTGCCCCTGCAGGATGCCTCTGGCTGAGGCGTCCGGCCCGGCCAGCGGGGACCCACAGCTGCAGCGGCCCCGCGATCGTGGGCTTCGCTTTAGGCCCAGGCAAGGGGCCCCTAGCTCCTGGGACTGCCAGCTTCGACCGTGCCCAGCTCCCATCGCTGGCTCCACCCGTACTTCCTGCTATCACTGGCCAGGGCAGAAAAGGCACCTGATTCTCCAATCATGGCTGGGGGGCAGGGCAAAGGCGGCCCCAGGGCCGCCTTTGCCCTGCCCCCCAGCTCTTAGCTCCCCCCTGGGTTTCCGATCACCGTCAGTGGCAGGGGGCTTCTTCCTGCTTTCCCTTTCACCTCCCTGCATTGTGCCTAATATGCAAATTAACCGCCATCTTGTTGACAGTTAACTGCCAATCTTAGTTGGCAGTTAATTTGCATATAGCCCTGATTAGCCAATGAAAAGGGTATCGTCGTACACCAATTACCATTTTTCTCTTTTATTAGTGTTGATATGACAACTAAAATTTTTGAAAGGCCAGAGGCAGGTGTCTTTCGAGGGGAAGGAGGCTAAGATGAGAGAGGTTTGAAACCACATCCCACGAAGATAGGTTAGAGTGAGTGAGAGCGTTTGCTCCGCCGAAGAGAGCTTCGGGTGGGATGGGACGCCGTCTCCAAACCTCTGAGGGGTCATCTCTTGGAGGAAGGGATTTGGCGGCCGAGGGCAGAACTGGGAGCAAAGGTTACGGGGGTGGGCTCGTCTCACTGCTGTGCAAGGCGGGACACAGAGTTCCCCATCTGCTCTTGGGACCATTTTAACAGCGAGTGTTTACTGGGCGCCGATGTCCGCACTGAAGTTAAGGTCTCTGTATGTCAGCGAGAAAGTTGTGGACCAAATGCATTCTTAGCACTCCGAGCGCCTCGCAGCATCCGTGAACAGTCCTTTGACCAACCGCTTGTTAAATGACCTCACTTGATAGTTGCCCTGTTGACTGTTGTTATTCTATCATTAGTCTTTTATAGATGAGAAAATAGAGACGTTAAATTACTTTCCTGGAATCATCCTGCTTTTAGTTATTGGCTTATAATGATCTGGACCCAAGTATTCCTGCTACTAGTACATTCTCCCAAGGTTACATACATAATAAGGGGTCACTCAGGGCTGTTCATTAGAAAAACAATGTGAGCTGCTAATGAAAGCCATCTGTGTAATCTTACTTTTACAGTATATATAAAAATATAAAAAGAAACCAGTGAAATTACTTTAAGTTTCTCTCTCTCTCTATATATATATATGTATGTATACACATATATGTGTGTATATATTATATATACTGTATAAATGTATATCTTAACCCAACACATTAACCCAATTCACTGTAAACTATTATCATTTGATGCCTACCCGGCGGGGCTCAGTGGTTGAGTGTGGACCTATGAACCAGGAGGTCACAGTTTGATTCCAGGTCAGGGCACATGCCCGGGTTTCGGACTCCATTCCTAATGTGGGCGTGCAGGAGGCAGTTGATCAATGATTCTCTCTCATCATTAATATTTCTCCCTCTCTCTCTCTCCCTCTCTCTCTCTCCCTCTCTCCCTCTCTCTCCCTCTCTCTCCCTCTCTCTCTCTCCCTCTCTCCCTCTCCCTCTCCCTTCCTTTCTGAAATCAATTAAAAATATATACTAAAAACTATTAACATTTGTTAAAATGATGTAACCAACACTAAAATTATTAGCACCCTTTTACGTGCTGGTTTTCACACTAGTCTCCTGTCTGTTTCCCACTAAATGAACGTCTCAGGCAGGACTAGCACATTCAGGTGGTGAGCAGCTGCTTGGAGCTCCTGCTGCTAAAGAACAGCCAGCACAGGGTTATGGTTTCAGCCTCCTGCGGGGTGCAGGGTGGGGGTGGGTGGAGGGGGTGTGAAACTTAAAGAGGAGCTGTGCCTTCCACCTTGGACTCTGGTGCCTCTCTGTCCCCAGATACCCCCTTTGGCAGTTCGAAGGGAGTGCTTGCACCTGCCTTTGCATTTTCTGGTGGAGCCCAGGGAGATATTTCTGAATTTGAAGAGGACAGATGTTTCTCCTGCAACCTTCCAACAAGCGTCCTTTTCCTCCTGGCAGCTAGGCTGGCAGTTAATGTGTTTGATTTCTGCTTAGACAATGACTGAAGTAGGTTGCATGAATTAAAAATGTACTCTTAAATACCAAATTGGGGGCAGAACATCTTGCTTGATGCAAACTTATGCAAAACTAGGGAGTCCCTGGCTTCATTAATCAGAAATAAAGCTTGTAGTCCATAGACGTGTAGGTCAGCGTCAGGGTAAGGAGACAGTAGACGCCTTGTTCTGAGGTTATTTTTGCCTCGCTGCCCCCAGCCAGAAGCCAAGCGTCAACACAAACACACCAGCCTCTTAAGGTAGCTTTAAAGCAACCCACCTTAGTTTCCCCTCAAAATTCCAAACCAGCTGCCAGAAAGGAGGGCACGTAAAAGGTGCCACGCGCTGCGGGCCTCCTGGAGGTGGCGCTAGGAGGGTGAGGGAGTTAATGAGTGCCTGCGAAAGGCCGCGTGTGAGCTCATCCGAGAAGTCATGCTCGGCACACACGTTATTTATAGCAGATCTGAGGCTTGCACGGTGTTTGACATTTAATTTTAAGTAGGGGGACTTCAAAAAGTGTGGGTGCACCCCTCCCCCCAACCAGCCCGGTGAAGTGCAGGGGGCAGGCGCCAGCAGGCAGGGGCGAAAGCACCGGCCACGCGCACCCAGGCGCAGGTGCCGGGCGGCCGGCCGCTGGCAGCGTCAGCGCGGAGGAGAGTTCGGGGCTGGTGTGGCCGCCTTGCAGATGCACACTGTGTCCCTGGCCAGCAGGAGGAAGGAAGAGGAAGTGAAGCAGCGGCCGCCGGCGCAGCAGTGTAAGTGCGTGTGCTCTCCGGCGAGCGCGGGCGGGCGGGCGGGCGAGGATGGGCACGGGATAGAGGCGGACCACCCACACCGCAGCCGAGCAGGGCCACCGAGCCTCCGGCCACCCTCCCATGGTCCCGCGTCACCAGACCTCTGTTTGCAGGGAACCTTCACCTCCGCAGCTGCTGTCCTGCGACCCCGGGCAGGTTCGTAAAGTTTCCAGGGCTGGCGCCGCGCCCCCACTCGCTGACCTCAGCGCGGCCAGGGAGCGAGCTGGGGCTGGGACAGGGAGGAGGCGGCCAGCTCCGGGGGACTCTGGTCGCCACGGAGACACTTTTGTTTCCTCCCTGGGGGTACTGAGGCTTGGGGGAGGGGGGTGGCCGTGGGCGCTGCGGGGTGAAGGCTGCAGGCGTGCGGGCGCTCAGCAGTTGGGGAAGTCTGGGCACTAGGGGGGCAGGGGGAGTGGGAGCAGAGGGAACACCCCCCCCCCCACACACACACACCCATGGAGCGCAGGGCCCCGGGCTGGGAACCCGTAGAGACATTTGGCCAAGGCCGGCTGGAGGGGGCTGCGGGAGGATTGAGCTGCTGGTGCTGGGGGATTGGGAACAGCGCGGGGTGGGGGGGGGGTGGGGGGGTGGGTAATGGGGATGGGGGCTTGGAGACCTGAGAAGCTGCGCCTGAGAAGGAACTGGCGGCTCAGACTCCCAGGTTTTCTCGGGAGCTGGCAGATGGGAGGGAATCCCCCAGCGAGAGCGCTCCTGGGAGAGGGTGGTGGTGGGCCGAGGGATGGAGGGCCCCCAGGAGCGGGAGGGGGTGGTCAGGGCAGCTGGGAGCCCAGGGGACACTAAATACCCGCCTCCCGGGACTTGCCGAAGTCCCCGCTGGGACCCAGAAAGATGGTGTGTGTGTGTGTGTGTGTGGGGGGGGGGTTGAATGGGTGAAACCAGCATCCGAGAGGGGGCGCATGGGGCGCGCCTTCAGAAAAGGGGGCAGCGAGCTCTGGGGACCCTAAAATCGGAGCAGAGGGTTGGCGGGGATCGCAGGAGTAGCTTTGAGGAAGAGGAAATACAAAAGTCAGCCTGCCCGGGGGCGCGCGTGTTCCCGGGCGCGCGCCGAGGGCCGTGAGTGAGTGTGTGTGTGTGTGTGTGTGTGTGTGTGTGTGTGTGTGTGTCTGCACGCGCCTGTGTGAGTGTGACCATGGGACTGCAAGGGGCTCCGGAGCCCAGGGAGTCTCCGCTGAGTGACCCTCTCCCCCAAGGGGGTCTTTTGAAGTTGACAGGGGTGGTTGGTGCTAGGACCTAGGTTGACCTAATGCTGCAGGGCTTGGCCCCCAGTGGTGACCTGGCTCTGGGGGCCTCTGGACAGCTCCTGAGACTCACTCAGGGAACATATTCTATGATGTCCTGTGCCCTGACCATGGGACTCCTCACACTGCTCACCATGAATGATGCAGACCTAATGCATTATATTTTAGATTTTAGAGAACCTAAGACATGGGTTTCTGCCTTAGTCAAAGCATTAAAAAAATGTTTTTATTGATTTCAGAAAGGAAAGGGAGATAGAAACATCAATGATGAGAGGTAATCATTGATTGGCTGCCTCCTACACGCCCCCTACTGGACATGAGCCTGCAACTGGGCATGTGCCCTAATCTGAATCCAATAATGACCTCCTGGTTCATAGGTCGATGCTCATCCATTGAGCCACACTGGCCGGACACTCAAAGAATATTTAAAAACTAGATGTACTGGTTGTCTTCTTGGGAAATTGTGAGGGAATGACCTGGAGTATTGGAACTCTGCATGGGGGATGATGCCAGGATGGAAGGGGACCAGGGAAGATGCTTGGTAGGTGTCAGGGCGGGGCAGGCTGGGAGACCAGCCAGGAACTGGGTCTGGTGAAAGGCACTGAGGACCGGGGGCAGTCACTGGGCTACAGGGTGGGTGGGCCTATTGATGGCCATATCCAACATCCCCTTCCCAGCTCTCATCTCTCTGCCCTTCTTAACTGCAGCCACTCTGCCTCACCTTCTTCTTTATCACCCCGTTCTCTCCCCAGGGCCTTTGCACATGTGGTTCCTCTTGCACGAGGAACTTTTCCCTACATGTCCAGATGGCTCCTGCCTGCCTTGCTTCCTTCGGGTCTCTTCCCAGTTGTCAGCATACAGGAGGCCTTCCCTGAATACCTCAGATAACATCACAACTCGCCACTCCCTGGTTCTCTTAAGTTACCCAGTTTCCCCCTTTACTACTTAATTATACATTGACTTGTTTATTTGATTATTGGGTGTCTCCCCCAGTAGATGGAAGTTCCATGAGGGCAGGGGCCTTGTCTGGTTTACAGGTCCAGAGTCTAGTAGACTGACTCCCAGCACAGTAGGTGCTCAATAAATATTTGTTGACTGACTCAGAGATGCCTGTTATGGGCGATGCTCACCAGGGGAATATGCCAGCATCAGCGGCAAGTAAGAAGCCCAGGTGGCAGACTTGTTCTTTCTTCCCTGTGCTCTCTCCTGTGCCCAGCTGTTCTTCCTGCAGACCCCTTTCTGCCTTGAGTAGGTCCCTCCCTGAGAATTCCAGCCCAAAGAAAGGAACTGAGTGGTTCCTCGGGAGAGTGGTAAACAGGTACAGATCATCAAAAACATACAACCACTCCAGATCTGGTGTTCATCCCTCTCTTCGGAGACAGTCTTTTCAAAGTGGGTGTTGCTTTAGCCAAAGAAATACTCCCCTAGGAAGAAGCAGACATGTACTGTGTCCCACCCTGCTCTCCCAGCAGGTGGAAGTGGGGGCAGAGGAGGAGAGAAGGTGAGAGAAAAAGGAGAGAGAGGAAGGAGAGGGAGGGAGAAAGGAGAAGCTGGGTGGCAGATGCAGGGGGGAAGAGAGAAATGCCCAGAAGAAAAATGAAAGAGAAAACAGATGAGGGGCTTCTATGGCACTGCTAAATCGTAAGCGTTTATTAAATTACAGTGTTGAGCTAGGACAATACTTAAGTGTTTCAAAGTAATTTACCCCCTGTGGGTGTTTGGTGTAATGGGTGGGGAGAGGTGGAGAAGTGTTTTGAAGCCCTTTGCAGAGAGGAAGTGGCTGGGGGTGTGCCAGGGAGCTCAAGTGTATGCTCACTTGCTTAGGTTAGCACCTTCCTGCACCCAGAAAATCTGGAGGCAGTCGTTCCCATGGAGGGCTCTCCCTGTCCGGATCTCAGACAGTAGGTACCCTTCAGGCTTCTCACTGAAGCCTGCAACCGCGGTTTCATGCCGGAAACCATCCGAATGGATAGTTTGGCTTGGAAGACATTCATTCTGTTGAAGTTGGGAAGGTGGGGAGTTACTGTGCACCACAAAGCCTCGAGTGTTCGCCCTCATTACGCAAGGAGTTCTGTCTCCTAGTCAGCCAGTCCAGCGTGCCTGAAGTGAGGGTCGCAGCCCAGGCATGGATCTCAATTTCCATTGATTAGGTCCAGACCAGCCGTTTGACACACAACAGAGGAGAAACTACAGTGGAAAATGGAGTGTTTCAGAAAACAGACATTGGATCTTAGTGTCAAGTGTTACTGCTTAACTAGAGGCCCGATGCACAATATTCGTGCACGGGAAGGGTCCCTAGGCCTGGCTGGGGCCTCCCTTCCCCACCAGCCAGCTACTGGCCGGGGCCTTCCTTTGTTCCACGCTGCCCCCTGGTGGTCAGCTCACATCAGAGCAAACGATCGAACTCCCAGTCTCTGGATCGAACTCCCGAGGGGGCAATTCGCATATTAGGCTTTTATATATATAGAATAGGTGTGAGTCATGGTAAAAAAAAAAATCTGTGTTTATAATTCTGAAGGCCCTAGGAATCTACCTTTTGAACCAGTTTGCAAGAGATTCTGATGAAAGTGGTCATAGTGCTGTACTTTAGCACATTGCTTACCGCATAGACATCTCTAAGACATACGCCAGGGACCGCACGTTTTTGCGCAAACTGCACATTATTAAAATCATCATAATGCACTTTAGGTGTTGTTTTTCAATAATTATAACATTTTTATTTACAAAAACAAACAATTAAACAGTTAAAGTTCCTAGTACTTTTTTAACGTATGGTGCTGCGTAAAACATTTTCCTCTATGAAGAGGGACCAAACAAAATTTACGTAAGTATCTAGATTCGCCCCTTTTTCCATGGGCGTGAAAAACGAGAACACTCGTGAGCGGTCCTTAACAGATGGAGCGCGAAACACGAGAAAACTCCTGAGCGGTACGAAATGTGTTAAGAAGTGCTTCGCTGTCCCCTCCCCTTACAAAAAGCTGTTGGCTTTATCTCCCGAAGAGAGGTTATTTCCAAATGTTGAATCAGATGCCGTAAATGCAACAGCCGTGGACTTCACTTTGAAACGCTTCTGTTTCCAGAACTCGGCGGAGTGCTAGGCCTGATTTTCACTTCGGAGACGCGGAGAAGCAGGACATTCATTCGTGATAACTCTCTGGCTGCAGTTAGAGTATAAAGACTGCATATCTTCTTTCCTGTCCAACTTTTAATTTAAAGCTTTTGAGGTCTTTGGAACTTTGCTAAACTTTTTCTCTCCTATTTTACACCTAGGATTACCCCTTACGCATGATTTTAATTACTCTCAGAGTATTGCAAAGACAGTAGTCATCTCTTTGGGCTGGGGGGGGGGGGGTGGTTGGAGGCACACTCCCGGCCACATAATTAGATGAAGCATTGCAGCTGACCTGGGCTGGGGACTGGCCAACCAGAGAAGGAGGAGGCTCAGAACTTTCGCACTGTCCCAAACATGAGGACTTTGCAGGCCAATCATCTTGGGGACAGAGTGTGGCCCTGGTGACGTGTGTGGCCTGCAGAAGCATGTAGATGTGCCTAGCACGGCGTTTTAGGTCCAGCAGAACCGGCCTGAACACACGCGGCAACGCTGGTTGGAGCACTCAGTTTTCTGGGTGGCTTAGGAGGCCTGAGCGCTAACAATCAGAACTCACGGATAGCAGCCAGAACAGAAACCTGCAGAGCACGGGCATGGGCCACGGGAGGTCAGCCTGAGGCTTAGCACCCTCTTTTCCCAGCATTCGCGGAGTAAGTGCAGGGGCACTTGGAGCGGTTTCTCCCTGGCCTGAGGTGGGTGAACAGCCAAGGGTCTGGTGGGAGCCGTGTGGGAGAAGGGGTGCTAGCTCACCAAACAACTCACACAGCCGCCAGCGGCGAGTGCCGAGGAGAGAAATTAGTCGGCTGTCAATAGAAGGGATTTGCAGTCAGTGCTCTGGGCCCCCACAAACCCTGATTTCCAGAACCTGAGCAAGATGATTATTCGAACCTCGGTTTTAGGAATCGAGACTACAGTCTTGGCTGTTTTCATTCCGGTAGTTAATGCGGGGAACAAAGTCCTCGGTAGGAAGCGCTGGAAAACCCACCACTCGTGTTGGGAGCGTTGTGCCTGCTGGATAAGGAGTAGGGTCTGGGGCACCATGATCAGGGAAGGCCTGATTGAGCGCTGCCCCAGTGGGCATGAGGTCACAGCACCCATGGGACATTTTTCTGCTTGTGCCGACAGCTGACACCCTCCCCCTGGTATGCTGCTTGGAAATGATGGGAGGTAGCCAGTATAGCATTGCTTTCCAATTTTATAGGCGTGGCTTGGAGGAATGAAATATCATGGGTGTTTGGAGAGTAGATCTGAGCTGACACCGGTTTCCCGGCCTCTCGGCCTCTTTTCCCTGCTACTTCTGTCCTGTGGATCACGACGCCTGTGTTAGTCACTTGCTCCTCTTGTTGTTTTCCTGGGCTGCCCTGGTCTGAGGCCAGGACCCCCAGGTTGAGCTGCAGTGCACTCCTGGTGTACCCTGGGTGCTGATGGATGTGCCCGGGGTTGCCATGGCACCCAGGGCTGTGGCCGCCATCCTGAGGCCCAGTTTTTCAGAGCTGGCTCCTGCCTTTAGATATCTCACCCTAACATTGACCTTCTGAGCCTTGAGAATGGAGCCTGCTCTCAGGGACCACTTGCCCATCACCCAAGCTCATGATAATGAAGCGTATGAGCTAGAAGGCAGTTCATTAACCAAAAACGAGAACGTTATTTGCCAAGGACAATAGAAACATATTCCTTAGCCAACACGTTTTTCTCTATGGATGAGTCATAATGAAAGCAAAAATATGGGACCATTTTGGAGGAACCAATGGGCGTGAGGGAATACACTGAGAGTGTTTTCCTGCTGGCCATGCTTGGGCTACCTCTCCTGACCTGTGGGTGAACACCAGCTCAGAGAGCCGGAGACTGTAGGGCAGTTTCCCCCGGGAGGTGCCGAGGCTACGGATTCTGTTCTTTTCTACTGGCAGGCTGCTGCCCATGTTACGTTGACCTTTATTTCAGGCGATCTGAACCTCCGCATTTTTCATTTGGGGCTGGATAATTCTCTGTGTGGGCCGCCCTGTGCATTGTAGCATGTTCATTAGCATCGCTAGCCTCTGCCCTGGAGTGGCACCAGCTGTGGTAACTAAAAATGCCTGCACGTGGCATTGCTCTGGGTCGGGCGGGGAGGGGCCACCCTCCTCCCAGGTGAGAGCCACCGCTTCATTTTCTTGCTCAGTTAGACCTTCCTGTGCCATCAGACAGGCAGACTTTTGGCAACAGTTACAAGGACCCCGGCTCTGTTTTCTGGTCATTCCTTAGACCAGTGGTGGGGACCTTTTTTTCTGTCGAGAGCCATTTGGATACTTAAGCATTATATGTGAGCCATACACAGTTATCAACTTACAAAGTAGCTGCTAAACTTGGTCAAACATTTAATGAACTCGCCCCTAATGCCTTGGCAGGGCCAGACCCAATGATTTCCCCGGCCTTACACGGCCCCCCGGCCGGACGTTCCCCTCCCCGCTTAGGCGATAACGTGGCTTAGTCACAGGTGCTGTTCTCACTCCTTCTGGCCCTTCCTTTCCTCCAAAATGTCCTCTCCAGCTTTCTTCCCTCCGGATTGCCATTGTCTTCCTCACCCAGATTGGTTTCAAGTTCTCATTTCGCGTGTGTTTCTTCCTGGCATCCCTGGCCGGAGAGGACTGAGTACCTGGTGACTGTATGTCGCCGTTTCCTTGGAGGCCTTGGAGTCTGTCCGCCGGCTCCCGCGGCAACTACAGCCTGTGCATAATGGGAATAAGATCAGCGTGTGAGGGATGGAGGGGGCCAAGCCCAGCCTGGCTCATCGAGGCCTGTGTCGCAGGCTAAGGAAACGTAACGTGGGAATGAAAGGGGGCGGAAGGCCTGCTCCTGTGCTTGTGAAATGCCCCCTCGGCTGGCTGGTTAGTAACGGATAGTGACGTTCCCTTCAGTGTGACCAGGACCTCGCAGCAGGTCCGGGAGAAGCTGGGAGGGTCTATTGCACGGGGAGCCCTTTCTCCTCTGCCCCTTGGATTTCTGCCACATTTACTCCCTCAGGCAGTGATCCGTCACCCTTCTGGGTACCTGCACGTGTGGCCGCTGTTGCTGTCGCCTGCAGAGCAGCCTCTCTGCCTTGAGCAGTGGCGCCGTATTGCTGGCTGTGGACTAGGTCTGTCCCCAGCAGCAGCCTCCAGCCCCAGCCCTGTCGCCACCCTCCGCCACCCTCCGCCCTTCCTTCCTCCCTTTGTGACTGTTTTAGTTTGCATTGCGTTCAGAGAGCCAGCGTTTGGCTCTGGGCTCTGTGGCTGAGCGGGGCTGGATGAGCTGTATTTTCCAGGCTGCCACACACCATTACCCCTCATTTCGAAGCACAATACATTTCAAAATAATTTTTTCTCCTGATTTTAGGCTTTGTAACCCAAATGCAGAGCCACAGCTGGCTCAGCCCTGGCCCTCACAAGGCATGTGGTTTGGGAGGAGGCTGGTGAAGGGCCTTTGGTTAGATGGCATGTTTTTGGCTGAGTGAAGAGTGAATTCCGATAGCACTCGGCCAGGCTGGTTTGTACTTGACCTCTGACCACCCTCACCCTGCCCTGCCCCGCCCACCATCTTTAGGGAATTTGTATAGTGGACCCCGCGCCCTCCTTATTCCAGCTGGGGGCCCCTCTGGGGGATGTGGCCGAGTTCTCAACGTTTAGGTTCGGGGGATGGGACCGAAGCTTTCATAGGCCTCATAGTGTGTGCTGTGTATGGATGTGTGTGTGGGAGAAAGTGCACACACCACACACACCCGTGCAGGGCTCCTAAGAATGAAAGGCCTGTAGAAGCAAAGAAACCATTGTCTCAGCCTCTCAATCCTGTGTTCTCCGTGCTTGTCACTTTTACAGCAAGTCAGCACAAATCCCATTAACCCAAAACTGCTTCTCAAGGAGTGACTGTGTTTCCATCATCTTTAGATGGACTTTCCTGCAGGAAGTGACTTCTACTCGTTAGAATTATTTCAGCAATTACTGTCCATTCATCCATTGAGAGTTTGAAAACATTTGTCTGGATTTACATGAGAAAGGCACAATAAAACTTTATTTATTAATTGTAGTGGTTTTTTTTTATTTTAAAGAAATGTGTGGCTTACATTTAAAAGGTGTATAAATATTTTCAAATTGAAATATTGCTGGGCTCACAGCACCCATTACAATACTTTGCTCATTCATTCATTCATTCAGCAGCCATTAAAAAAATTGATTTTAGCCCTAGCTGGTTTGGCTCAGTGGATAGAGCGTCAGCCTGCGGACTGAAGGGTCCCAGGTTCTATTCCAGTCAAGGGCACATGCCTGGGTTGTGGGTTTGATCCCCAGGAGGGGGCATTCAGGAGGCAGCCAATCGATGATTCACCCTCATCATTGATGTTTCTCTCTCTCCCTCTCCCTCTCTGAAGTGAATAAAAATATATTAAAAAAATAACCAGCTTCCCACATTTTCACAGGCTTGCGTTGGGGTCCATTCCCTAGCCACTCCATTATTCCCCAGGCTAGACTGACAGGCAAGCACCTTCCCTAAGTTACCCCAAATTCGCTGCACACGCGCCCATCTTCCCCTGTGACCTGCAGGGAAGGGACAGTGGTTCCCAGGGGAGCGAAGCTGCTGCTTCCTGGTGAAGCTGCCCAGGTGACCATGCCCGTGATGCCTGGCCTCCCCTTTGCGCAATTTCCTTTATAAATATTAACTAGCTAATGACGCCCGTGACAGTCCCAGCATATTAATTGTACCAAGTTTCACCCTCCCAAGCATCCCAGGTTGGGCACTTCATTTTATGGCCACCCTCCACGTTCTCTCTGGCTACTGAGTCCCGGTGGCTCCTTTTCTATTTTCTGCTCCTGCAGGAAGGCAGCCACCAGCTGACGGGCTCCCAGCTCATTAAGCAGTAGCTCATGGGCCTGTCAGTGGGTAATGGCTTCTATGGAGTGGCTCAGAAAAATAAGCCTCCATGCAGACGCTAAGCTGCCACCAAGCATGGGCGTGAGAGAGAGCGTCTCTCTTTGTGCTGCGAAAGGGGTCTGGTTCCCCCCAGCTCCCTCCTCAGAGTCCCGAGAAGTCACTTCCCCAGCCCCTAAATGCAGCTCCTGTTTGGTACCTGACAAACGACACACCATCCTCAGTGTGTCACTCTCTCTTCTCCGCAGGGAGGAGATACATGTGGGGGGTTCGGCTGCTGGCTTGTCCGTTGTGTAGTCCTGCCTCTTTACTGTGTGTCAGGACTGGTGTGTAACTTTACATAGGATCCAGTGTTACATAAACATTTAAAGACCCATACAAAGGCTGTATAGTGTAACATACAGCTTTATGTTAAATCGCTGGAGAGTTACATCCATACCAAATCAGGTATCAGTTTCATTAGGGCTCAAATGTATTCATTCACCTTGGACCCATTCTCCAGACGAGGACATTTACATGTTGGAGAGGCGGCTGCCCACCGTCACATCCATCCAAACGGAGCCCTCACCTTTGCCGCACACCAGATGGCTTGCTTGCCTACGGCCAAGTCCCCCCTCACTTTGTCAAGTTCATGATTGCCCCAGTTGGGTCTGTCACCTTGGCAGGTGGCGTTGAGTGGTCATGCTACTTGGGGAAGGACTGAGAACAGTTTGCTGAGAGAGCTTTGCCTCAGCAGCGTGTCAAAGAGCAGGGTCGGGTGGCAAACCAGCCATGACCTGAGCCGGGCCTCCGCCAGCGAGGGGCAGAGGGCGGAGGGCAGGATGGCGCGTTCCCTTATATCCCCACCAGATAGCGTCCCACAGCAGTAGCCATGGTGTTGTAAGTATTGCTGACTTGTGTAGGGCTATTGAACATCTTTCCAAATATGCCACTAAAAATCTAGCTTGTGACCATGTCCATAAAATAGTCTGAGAATCGGCACTTGGTGGGGAACGATAAGACACATGAAGGTGTAAACAAACATAAGTCATCATTATGGAAGTCCCTAGGCAGAGTTTATTTCAACACCCGTCTTGCAGTAATGAACAGGCGTTAGCGTGACTTTTCATAACAAGATCGATGCAAGACCAGAGAAGTGGTAGAACAGCAGTTTTAATGTTGAGATTCTTTCACAATCTGGAAATCGCAGTATGAAGTGTGAAGTGCAGGAGGAGGTATCTCGTATCATGCACAGAGGAAGGAGACTCATAAACGATGGTCTTCAGGGTGCTGGAGAGGCATGGATCTGACCTCTAGGAGTGGGCGCATGTATTTCAAATTCTTAATGGCTGCCGTGGTCTTTGTGTGCCTCTGGTGTTTGCTTATGGAATACTCTCTCCTTCATGTGTTTACCCACCGGCATTCATTGAGCATCTGCTGGGTGCGCTGGGGGCATGCCATGTGATAGGTACACAGCAGTATCCTTCCTAGAGAATGAAATAGACCTGTTGCTCATTTCATGGGCTGCTTAGGCACTGGTGGAGGAACTGTGTATCGATCAAAAGATCACACAAGTCAGTGTGGCATTTGAACTGTGCCAAGGGCTGTGGGGGAAGGAGAGATGCTGGGAGGGCCTACGGCAGGAGTTAGTCTATTCAGGGAGGTTAGGGTTTGGAGAGAGAGAAAGAATGGATTTTACTGTGGAAGGAGGAGACCCTGCCCGTGACTAGCGTAGGTGAAGGTCATGGGAAGGGCAGACTTGGATGTTGAAGGAATCACCAGAGTGGCCAGGACAGCAAGCCCTCCAGGCTGGATTGGACCGGGAGGGCTCATGGTGCCATGGGTCTGGGCCTTTATGGAAAGTGCAGCGGGGGCCACTGAAATGTTTTACCCGAGGGAGTGATTTGATCAGATCTTCGCTTTGCAAAGGTCTTCCTGGCCCCGATGCGTGTATTTTACATCATTTCAAATTGGTCACAAGGTGCCTCCACTCCTACTACTTTTAGAATCTTTAAGTTTCCAAAAGGATCGATTTAGCCGCTACTATCTCCTTCAGATTTTAAAGAGCGGCTGAGCCGAGTGCGTTAGCATGGGCCATGCAAGCGCTTAAGAATGATGAAGCACCCAGTGCTATGGTTCTTAGACTTCAAAATGCCAGAGAGTCGCTGGGGACCCAGAAACCGCATTTTAGCAAGTCTCTCCGGCGATTCTCATGCAAAGTGGCCCGGACTCCACTCTGAAAAGCATCCTCCTAGAAAGTGCTGTGGAGACAAAGGAATCACAAAGCTCAAGGTGACCCACACTCTGGCAGCCAGTGGAGGACGGCACCTCTCTGTGGCCCCGGTTGAACTTGGACCTCATCTCCCCATCCTGGAGGGCTTTTCTGCCAGTGCCCTTGAAATGATGCTAAATCCTCCAAGGTCCTCCTAATTTATTTCCTCAGCCTGTCATATGCAGCTGCCTTCTCTGATCTGTGGCTTAGGATATTTCACTTTTCATTTTGTCCCCGTTAGTGAGAGTCCTTTGATGTGAGTCCTGAAGGCGGTTCTGAGGCTGGGAGGTGGTGGGGAGGCCCGGCCGCCAAGGCACTGCTTGCTGTGCTCTGGGACAGGAGGCAGAGTGGGCCGCGAGGGAGACAGACCCATTTGCTGTTACCGCAATATCTTTTAAAGTTCTACACAGAAAATGACTGCGAGGGAGAGCGTGCTGGTCCCACGGCTGCTCCCCAGGGAGAGTAGAGCCCAGAACTCCTGCTCAGGTGAAATCAGGTTGAAAGGAATATTGTGGGCAAAGTTGGAACAGACGAGAAGTCACAGAAAAGGCATTAGGCCAGTGGTTCTCAACCTTCCTAATGCCGCGACCCTTTAATACAGTTCCTCATGTTGTGGTGACCCCCAATTTCATTGTTACAAATTGAACATAATGAAAGCATAGTGGTTAATCACAAAACAATATGTAATTATATATGTGTTTTCCAATGGTCTTAGGCGACCCCTGTGAAAGATTCGATCCCCAAAGGGGTCGCGACCCACAGGTTGAGAACCACTGCATTAGGCGATTTGATGGGCGAGACAGGAGAGTGAAGTACCCTGAACCCATGTTTCCCACCCAACAGGACGCAGCTCAGCAGTCACCTCCCCTGGGAGCCTGCTGTGATTTCCTGGGACCCCTCCCTGGACACACGGGTGCCTCTCTGTGCTGATGTTCCACGTGCTGCCCTATACTGCATTTCACGTGTTTTTCCTCCGGTGGACTGGCATTCCGGGGGCAGACATCCCCAATGTGGAGCCCACAACAGGCTCTCAGTTAATGTGGGCAGAAGGCAGCCCTGTGGTACACATCCATGCACCCTGTTCCCGCTGCAGTCCTTTAAAATGTCCCTCCGTCCCCGAGTGAGGCCTAGGGACACGTGACTGAGGGGTGGAACTCTCACTGTGCTCCAAGTTGCTGAGGACGGTGCTGCCCGAGGTCCCTGGGACTGAGGCGTGGGCCAGACCAGTCTCAGCTGTGGCCAGGCCAATACCGCCGGCTGTGCAGTGCCCTCCTCCTGCAGTGGCCATGGTGATGCTCTCATGTCGCTCCACTGCGCCCACATCGGCCTGGATGGAATCACTTTCCGGGGGAGGAAACCAGCATGTCATCATAATAGCACTATCTGCAAAAGTTTTCTGTATTTTGTTGTTGTTGTTAATTTTCATCCAAAGATATTTTTTCCATTGATTTTTAGACAAGTGGCAGGGAGGGGAAGAGAGAGATAGAGAGAAACCTCGATGTGAAAGAGACACATTAATTGGTTGCCTCCTGCATACTCCCTGACCTGGGGCCAAGGATTGAACCTGCAACTGAGGCATGTGCCCTTGACCAGGAATCGAATTTGGCCCTTGGGTCGACACTCTAACCACTGAGCAAAACTGGCTAGGGCTGCAGAAATATTTAGTATTTGTTCCACATGCACGTACTTACCATTCTCTCCCAGTCTCCCAAAGCCGATGGGGCAGCGACGTTAGAAGACCCTAACATGGAAGGATGTTGAAACCATTTCTTGGCATAAATCCTGAAACTTCTCCCCTCGGTGCCTTGTCCATGGTTCAGCCAGCGGCAAATCTGGACAGTGTTTCTCCCTTCCTCCCCGCCAGTGTCTGTGGCAGCCAGGCATCCGAGACATCCTGGAGGCTGGGACCCGCACCGCAAGGGCGGCTACCACATCTCATTCATTACATTCTGGGAGCGCCGTGGCCTTGATAATTTATGTTTCAAGGCTATAATTGCACACTATTTTTCTAGCAGCTCTCAGGGGTTTCGGCCCGCGCTTGAAACTTGATAGGTGTCCTGGCTCTTCACTGTTGGAACGATTTCCCCTGACGTTCAAGTGCTGAGCTGAGCTCATTTCTCCTAAACCAAAAAGCAAACCCCACTGTACGCGCCCGAGTCCGCCCTGGGAGTGAGCCTGTTCAGGCCTTTGGAACCACAGTCTCGGACCTTCCACTGCCCTTTCTCCCTCAATTAAAATAACCAAGTAGCTGCTCTTTTCCCCAGGGCGGGTTCTGCCACTTTCCGCGTCAGTCTATTTTAACTGCACTCTGGGTCTGGGGAAACAACCTCAGGACGGGATGGGGGACCCACTGGGTGGATCTGAGCTGAACACCACCCGTCACCTGAACTGCACAAGCACCGACTCTGTGTGGTGAGCGAAGGGTAATATTTGGGGTCTCCTGGAACTAGGGTCCGTTCGGAGCTGGTGTCTAGTAGTCCCCACATAGGGTCTGATTGGTTCCTCTTCCCCAGTGACAGTCCCCCTTTGAAAGGCCACAGGACCCTTTGGGGAAGGCGGGGAGCAAGGCCAACAGCATACACTCTGGCAATTACCAGGGTCCTTCTTCAAGCCCTTCATTGAAGGGGGTCTGGCTCCATAAACTGGTTCAAGTCTGGGAATTGATGGAAGGGTCGTGACTCCGTTTTTTTGATTCAGGTCCAACTTTCGTTCATTTGACACAGAAGTTTTCTGCTTCTGCAGATCAGGTAAGAGTGCAGTAGGCTTCCCATCAGTTTTGGTTCTGGAAAGACCATAACTAGCCAGTGTCATAGGTGTGTGCGAATCCGACCCTTGTGATTGCTGCCTTGATTCTGCTGTCTGTCCGGCAACCAGGCCACCCTGGAAGAGGCTTATATAGAGCCCTCTCGCTCCCTGAGGCATCTCTCCCAGCTGCCTTGGTGGGGCAGTGACTGAGGCAGGGTCTCCAGGGACCAGGTCGAGATTTCTCATCACCTACTTGTGGGCAAAATCATGATGTTCCCACACCTTCTGTTTGCATCATTATTGAGCTACTCATGCTGTCAAGGCTACATCTTAAATTTAAACACATTTGGCCAGGCTGGCATGGCTCAGTGGTTGAGGGTTGACCTATGAATCAGAAGGTCATGGTTCGATTCCCACTCAGGGCACATGCCTGCGTTGCGGGCTCGATCGCCAGTGGAGGGTGTGCAGGAGGCAGCCAACCAGTGATTCTCTCTCATCATTGATATTTCTCTCTCTCTCTCCCTCTCCCTGCCTCTCTGACATCAATAAAAATATATTTTAAAAGTTTAAACACATCTGGATGAGGATGAAGGAGGCCTGGGGAAAGGGTCACACTTCATCCTAAGAGGCGTGTAAGCTCCATACACCACTCTCTTCCTTCCGCTTCGAGGATAAGCACAGGATGTAAATTAAAAAGTAAAGAGCTCCTCTCCATAGCAGCGGCTAATTTGTGTATTTCTCTACTTCCATCTGTGGGATTTTTGCATTTTTGGAAGCATTAGGGTGCAGCAGATTCCCTGGGGCCTTTCCCATGCGCCCCCTCGTGTCATTGGCCTGATCTTCAGGGTGCAGACAGGCTTGGACAAGGCCTCGTGCTCTAAAATGAAATGTCACCACGGATTCTGGTTCCCGATTGTCGTTTGGGTAACGAGGCTGTGACAGGCTCTAAGCACATACACTGGTGTACCTGCTTCTGCCCAGTGCCCGTCTGCAGTCGAATGTTCCATTTAGGCCACCGAGGAGCAACGGGATGGGATTCATGAGCCTCTTGCCAAAGCTCCTCTGAAGAGTTATTTTTGTATTCATACAATTTTAATACTTGGGGATAGGCTGTACCATTTTCCAGGTGCCAAAAGTGATCATTCATTGTTTTCTTTTTTTTTTTTTTTATTAGGTGCTATTTTAGCTTCAAAAATAGTTTATTTTTTTATGGGCCGCACTGTGCCTTTGACCCAGTTCTTTTCCCTGGGATGGTGTCCTAGGAAGACGAGGTTTATGATCTGAATGATACCTGGAATATTAATTCCTTTCAAATGAAATCACTGACCGAGGCCTCCTCCATCACACGCGCACACACGTGCTCCTCCCCGAACATGCCTGCTTTCTGTTAAACATGCCTTGGGAGTCCCCTGGGGAGAAGGGCTCCTCTCCCTGTTTGGCAGGAGAGAGCATCTGCCGTGGCCTGTGGGACGCAGCTGGGAGCCCCGGCCTCTGAGCCGCTGAGCTGGGCAGCGCTGTCCTCCCCGCTCCTTTCAGCAGGACTGTCCTGCCATTCGTGGGGGTGTGGGGGGGACGCGGGCCCTGCCAGAATGAGAGTGCCGTTCTCAGGAGTGAGCTGTCAGCAGCCCTCTCCTCTGACTGTAATTTGCCGCAGCCTGGAGATGAGTAAGTGACAGCTATGAAAAGGGCTCTAGAATAATTGCAGCTAAAAGTACAAACCTGAGAGCAAAGATTTCATAGGCTACCGCTCATGCTTGTTTCGCTTCACGGAAAGGGATGACTGTTTGGGGTCCACAAAATGCTGACGCAATAGTCTGTCGTTGGTGTTTTGTTGATGACTCGTCACCACATTCTATGTGGCTATTTTTGCCATCTCACGGGGGCTCTGCTATTGCTGACAGCACATTGGAACGGTCCCTGCCAGCCCACGGTGAGGTGGCTGGGGGCTATGTCACCTGAGGGACTCAGTTCCTTAACATGAGCTTTCCCTGGGGTGGGGGTAGGGGGACAAGGCGTTCTTGTTCTTGGCTGGGTGTCATCATGCCTGTTAGGTACTTTTTGTGAGTTTTAGTTTTAGAATATGAAAGTCTTAGGCCAAAACATACTTTTCTAAATTTTATTTTTTCCATCATCATTTCTTTATCCCCTCTATGTCCTCTTCCACCTCCACCCCTGCCCCACAATCACCACACCCAAAACATCTCTTTAAATGTGTCTCCCCATCGCTCAGCCAAGGTGGCTGACCCTCGAATTGTCATCTTTTTACCCCTGTAAATTGAACTGCAGAAGAGTTGTCCATTTTGGCAAACAGTTTTGTTCCAAATAAGGACACACATTAATTTGCTTGGCAGAGAAAGAGAGTGGAAGTATCTGAACTTGAGAGAGAATTCTCAATGCCATTCTTGCTTTGGAAGCAGCAGCCCAGCGTGCCCTTGGCCAACTCTGGTTTCTGGCTGGCGCGTGGTGTGAATCTCGCTTCTGGAACGGGTGCCTTTGCTGGTCTGAACTGCGATGCTTCCTTGGGGGCATCAGGCAGCATTTGCAAAGGTGAACTTGTGATGTTTTCAGGAGAGAAGAGAGAGAATGTTTGATTAAAAGGATCTTGGAGGCCCTAAGTTAACGTTTCCTGGCGTGTGGTGGTGAGAATGAGTTAGGTATCCAGGCTGGCTTTTAAAATATATATAAATAATTATTCATTTTAGTGCATCTTAGAAAAAGTATACCAAGCACATTAAACCTGTGATTTCGCAGGTTTTCTTGCTTAGGCTGAGACGAAGGTAACGAATCTTAGAGAAATAAGGTTACGTATAACGGGGCTGGGAAATGAAGAACCTGCGTTTTGCCTGTGATGTGGCTACGCACCGAGGTGCCAGAGCCGGCTTAGTGGTGGCCTTGAGACATTTGTGAAGAGTGACAAGGACAGCTAGCCTTGGCCATGAATTTACTGTGTGATGCTGAGTGATTTATATTGTTCTCTCCTTTAATCCTCAGTTAACTACAGTTCCCTGGGTTAACTACCCTTAATATACTTACTTTATGGGTAAGAAAACTGAGTTTAGGGAGAGTGAGTAATGTGTCCAAGGTCACGGAGCCAGGAAGAGGCAGAGCTGAAGGGGAGGGGAGGAGGCCCCGGCTGTTCTGGAGGATGGCCCGGAGGAGGGATCCTGTTGGTAGGAGGCTTCCAGGCCTGGGGGCAGATATTTATCGGGAGCTTAGAAGGCTCTCCGGCTTGGCACCCTGGACCCAGAGACTTGCCTGGAGACTTTCGTGAGCTAGCGAAGGGTTTTGAAGTTTTATTGGAGTGGGGAACTCATAGGGCTTTTCTGGGGAAATTCTCTTTATACATTAGTAGTTCAATGCTGAGAAGCCTATAGTTAGAAATCTTTTTTTTTTTTCTGTAAAAATTGCAAATTCAGTTAACCACAGGTTCCCTTTTTCTCCAGTAAAACCTGGTATGTTTTATAGAACCCTTATTCTCTGGAGCACCCCTGTAGGACCCAACCTAATCCTTTTAACTCATTTTACACATGAGAAACTGGAGGCCCATGATGGCTTGGTTGGCAGACTTTGTGTCATTGGTTCATTAACTTAACAGATACAAACCCAGCGTCTCCCTAGGAACTGGGCTATAGCAGGGAACAAATGAACAAGTCAAAGGTATCGGAAGACATATCAATAATTGTAGTTGATGGCAAATCTGTGAAAATTAGAAATCCTTACTTTTCTGCATCTTCTCACGAAAGAAGGCATGCCTTTTTCATCTCCATTTTCTCACTTTCTAACATGGAGCATGAATGAACCTTTAATTCATATTTGTGATTAAATGAATGAGTTGTTGATGATTTGGGGGGCGGGAGTCTTTTCTATTCTGTTACAAAATGGCCAGTTAAAAAATTGCTATTAGGTTTGGTGTGTATTTGGTGTGTACCGCACACCAACCGTTAAAACAAAATGTTAAACAGAGAATGTCTGAGAAGTGCCCAGATGGAAGTAGGTGTCTTGGTCACCTCTATTAAGGAGTCCGGTTTGGAATAACAGTGACAGGAGATAGTCAGTAGAAGATGGGTTATTTATGAGAGAATCCGTATTTGGAAATCATCTCTATCAGTTTCTTAAGGTTGCTAAAGTGCCAGAATCTCTAAGGTTCTACCTCAATCCCAATGTCAACAGATTCCTGAGGAGTCCAAGGTTTGCTCAGATGTAACAGAGGTGAGTCACCGAATCTTAATGAATGGCCAGTCCTTGAAGGCTGGAGTGAGGGGGAACTAATGTGGGTCCTGAGCAAGCCGTTTGGTGGTTCTCTGAGCTCTGTGGCACACTGTGTGTGGCCTTCCAAGTCTGCCCTTGGAAACGGAGGACTGATGGGAGGGCGCATAGCTTGCTCCTATGCATTGTACATTGGAAGCATACCCAGATAGCTGAGGTTGGTACAGCAGGTGGGGTCTGTGAGCCCCCCGGACCGGGCGTTCTGAGCTGCCCTGGTGGCCAACACTAGTAGAAAGTCAACAGACCAACTAGTAGGAAAGATAAAGTCCCCTAAGCAAATGGCTTCTCCGTGGGCCTTGCTCCTTCTCAAAGGAATTTGTGACTGAAGCGGACCGTTCTGCTGTGGAGGAAATGCCGACCTGATGCTGGCATGCTCACGGTGCTGGCACGCTCACGGCTGGCTCCAGGTTGCTTTGTTGTCCTGGGAAAGGGAAGTGCCATGCGGGACCTGCTCCGTGTTCCACAGCAGGGGCGGGTGGAGGGGGTAGGGGGGAGGGGGCTCCCTGCTCCTGAGGGGCCCCCACACAGGAGGCCCATGGATTACCACCTAGCACGGCCCTCAGGAAGCGCGCACTCAACACTTCAGCCCAAGGAGATCATTTCTTCTAGGAGATGGGTGTCCTGGACTCCAGGGAGGGCTAGTCTAGTAAAGGACACTTTTATAATTTAAAACAAAAGAAGGGGAATGAAATATGACAGCACCTGTCAAATTCATTTCTAGGTTTCTCATGGAAATCTAGGTTTCCTTAAAAGGGTATTTCCTCAGAAGCAGTTATTTCATTCTGCATGGCTTTATGGATTATTACAAAATCAGACTTTTTTTTTCTGGGAAAAAGAAGAAAAAAGCTTACATAAAAAGGTTAATTATTGGGATAGATGTTTGAGAAGTAAAATGAAATGGACAGCTGTGAGTTTTATTTAGCCTTAGAACTGAAAGCAGACTTTTAGAGGTCAGGTAAGGAGATAGGGCTTCATCGTATCTGTAAGAGTTTACTGTAGGCTGCTAGAGGAATGTCTGACTCTAAAGAGTGATGAAATGATGGCCCATGTTATCGAAGGGAAATGGTGGACTTTTCTCTCTCTCATATTTTTAGGAAATAATCTGTGATGTGGAAGACATTAGTGCAGGGCAAAGAGCATGATGCCAGGAGCCTGAATGAGCCAGCCCCGAATCCCACCTTCTCCATTTGTTAGATACGAGAGTTGTGTGAGTTGTGTGATGTTTTGGGTCTCATTACTTTATCGTGAAACCTCCAGAGGATGCTATGCCATGCCTGGCAGGCCTGGCACCTGGGGCGTGCCCAGGACATGATAGCTGTTATTATGAGCCATGAGTAGAACAGCCAGTACCCAGTGGTGGCCACCTGCCTGGAGAGCAGCTTTGAAATGCCCTTTAGAGGTGCTTTCAGACCGGACGTGATTTAGTGTGGCCTCGTGCTTGTCTGAGGGTTTTTATTTTATTTCCAAAGAGATCTTATAATGCATCATTACTAGAATGCATTTTGGAGTTTTACAATCGGTTAGCTGATTGTAAAATTCTGAAACCCTTTTCCTAAATAGGAAGGTGGGTGTTGCCTGCTTCCTCTGTCTATTTGTCCACCTGTGTAAGGATTTTAAAATTCACCTGGGCATTTAAAAATCACAAAAGCCCGTGGCTCATGACGAAACAAAACTCTCTAAGAGTGGTGCGTATTTCTGCCAACAGCTGACTCCTCCGGGAGGCAGGAAACCACCGGCTTCTCTATCAGCGCTCTTGGTGTGTTGAGACTTGTACCAGATCCCTTAGGCTACAAGGAAGCACAGATTTTTTTTGGGTGGAAAATCTGATGAATTAAGCCAGTAATATCCAACCTCTTGGCTAGGGACATGTAAATTCTTTGTCTAAACTCACAGAAATGGCTCTCTGGGGGCTGGAAAAGACTGATAAATAATGCAAACGCACTCCTCATTGAATTTATTCCTGTGGATGCTGTGAGTGTGATTGGTAATCGATACACAGTGTTTGCTGGCTTTGTGAAATTGTTCCGGGCCGGGGTAGGGATGAGTCTGCGGTGTGGAATTAGAGGAAAGCTAATTCCCTAATGCCGGGATCGGCTTTAATCTTGTTAGCCAGATGTTGTTGCCATTAGAGCCAGTCAGTCAGACGGGGCCACAGCTATCCCAGTTGCACAATGTGATTGGCTTGCGAGCTGCATTCTCTGAAGGCCACCCTTGGTGTGGGGACAGGGGCACCTCTTGTCTGCATCCTGAGAGCACAGCTTGGCTCCCTGGCCCACTTAGGAGCCCCCCTGCCTGTCACACATTAACCATCGGGGCTCTGGCTCCTGCGGTGAAATCCTGGTCTGAAATTTGTAAACGCCACGCTCAGGGGCCGGTTTGGCCAATGAAAGCGGCCCGTCCCTCTGGCAGGCCCCTCTCCTGCTGCTGTTCACGAGGCCTGGCTCCGAGCCCCCTGCCTGCTGGGAGAGCATCCGGAAAACCCACAGCAGTTCCCCCTTTTATGGAGCTTTTCATTCTCCATCTTTTCTTCTGCAGCTCCATCCGTTGGCTGCACAGTCAACCCCAAAGAAGCCAGGGTTGAATTGAGATGCCAGTTTCCAAACAGCCTGGTGTTGGGAAGATGTGGTTTGAGTGGAGCATCTCCAGCCTGGAGTTTGCTCAGCGGTGAAATCTGGAGGCCTGTCCTCACGGGAAAGATTTACAGCCTCTGGCCGGAGCCTCTGTGGCCCCGCTGAGCGGTGATGTTTCTATCAGATGCTCGAGGAGGTGGCTGGACACAGAGCAGAGCAGGTTTCTGAAGGGTGTGCTCGACCTGGAGCCCTCCTGGCTGATATTGCAAAATGTGTGTGTGCCGGGAGATCAGGAAATATGTGGTGGGCAAGGCAGAGAGAGAGAGTGCAGCTGGCGAGGAGAAGAAAATGGGTGCGGGGGGTGGGGGGGAAGAGCTGTTTGAGAGAGAACTTGGCTTCTATTTTGTATTTGTGTCTGTTTTTCTCTGGAAATGGGGTGATGTGTTGGCGAGAAGCTTCTGGCTGCTGTCAGAGATATGAACATCTGGGCTGCTTTGCAGGGAAGTCAGGTCCTAAAGTGTAGCTGCCACTCAATCTGCTGACGAAGGGAGTGAAGCGTCCGCTGCTCAGACCGTGTGTTTAGCAGGGAGACGTGGCTCCTGGCTCAGGACGTGGCTTTTGAGTAGCACGTGGCAGAGTGATGTTCCAGCCCTGGAATCTGAGGCCGGCAGACAAGTGCGCACACTTGGGGCCAATCAGCTGTGCTTGCGTGGTGGGAAATAAGGAGGAGAGAGGGCTCCCAGCCGGTGTGGGTCAGTGGTTGAGCATTGACCCATGAACCAGGAGCTCGAGGTTTGATTCCTGGTCAGGACACATGGCTGGGATGTGAGCTCGATCCCCAGTGGGGGGTGTGAAGGAGGCAGCCGATCAATGATCAATGATTCCTTCTCATCATTGATGTTTCTATCTCTCATTCCCTCTCCCTTCCTCTCTGAAATTAATAAAAATACATTAAAAGAAAATAAAGAAAGGTGCCAAGTGAGCAAGGTCATTGTGACACAGGCATGCATGAGGAGGCATCGAGAGGTGTGGCACATTCTTTCAGGCCTTTGCTGGTCTCCTTTGCTGATGCTAAGTGCTGTTGCAAGGACCCCAAACTATTGGATGACGGAAGAGTCAGAGTGTAGTTGCTGATGACTCTGAGCCCAGTGCGGGGCAGTGCGGGGGCTCTGGGCGTCGGCAGCGAGCTGGCACCCTGCCGCCCTCTTCCCTCAGCCAAGCGCAGTCACAGGGGTGGCGGGTGCAGAGGAGGCGGGGAAGTGTCGCTCAGCCCTGGGCCTATGGGAAATTCGGCTGGTTTATCGTCTCTGTCACGGCCCTTCACGTTCTTCCCAGACAGGCATGGAGCCAGGTTTTGTGGGGTCTGAAGCCTATGCCAGTTTGGGGTTCACCTTAGAAATGAACAGGAAATTAGGTAAACAGGTGCCTATTTCCTGTGTTTAGAACGAGAATTGGAAGGGCTCGATCCAGGGAGAGGGCCTGCAGGTAAAGGCCCCTTAGCATCACAGCGAATGCGTCTCCGTCCCTGGTGGCCGAAGGTAACATGTGGTTTCCCTACTTATGGCCTAACCCAGCTGTCCTAGCCCGTGCTCCCACAGAGCACTCAGTACCAGGAGGGAGCTCCCGCCTCCCAGGGAGCCGTTGGCCCTGTGCGCTCAGAGCCCAGGCCCGTCCTGTGCTTTGGCCTGGGCAGGGGTCTTACCTGTGGGACTCTGTGTGCTGTGAGGGGCTGAGGACAAGGTGTGGGGCAGGTTCAGAGAAAAGGAACCCAGCCCCCTTCACTCCGTGTTTCTTATTGTTCCAAACTGAAAATTCCCTGCACTTGTAAAATCAGCATAAACGGAGCAGGTCCCTCAGTGCTGGGGTCAAGATTAGTTGAGATAATGCATTCGAGGCGCTTAGCATAGTGCCTGGAACTTAGTCAAAGCTTCCTAGGCATTATCTGCCTTTTATTATCAGCCACACCGGGCAAAGATTTATGTTTGCAGTTGTGCAGTCTGCGTTAGTCATATGTAAAAAAATGCACACATTTTAATTCTCCATTGACTGGCAAACGCTTGAGTTATGGCTCCATGCAATGGACTAGTACAGTAATTATAAATGTTTTATGCAAAGAAAAATGCATATAATAAGTGAAAACAGAATGATATGAAACATTGTGATCTGAATTATGTAAATAATGAGTACATTAAGAATCACAGAAATTATGAAAATGTTCTCTCATTGGCCATCTCTGGATCACATAGGATCAGACTTGATCCTCATTTTTATAGTTTTCTGGACCTCAGAAATTGTTTGTAATCCTATAAAATAAAACCCTAATATGCAAATGGACCGAACTTCGAAACGACAGGTAGCTGTGATGCCCACTGACAACCAGGGGCAGACGCTCAATGCAGGAGCTGCCCCCTGGTGCTCAGTGTGCACCCATGGGGGAGCACTGCTCAGTCAGAAGTGGGCTGACGGCTGGCGAGCACAGTAGCGGTGGCGGGAGCCTCCTCCACCTCCGCAGCAGCTCTAAGGAGCAGCGAGCTGAGCGGTAAGGAGCGAGAGTCCTGGACTGCGAGAGGGATGTCCTCCTGCTGGCTGCGGACATCACCTGAGGGGTCCTGGACTGTGAGTGCGAACCACCCCCCACCCCTCCATGCACCTGGCCTTTAGTTATTTAATAATGACATTACTGATCCTCCCTTAGAAATAGCAGTATTACAGCCTTAACTTTGCCTAATAAGTTACTGTTTGGAAAGTGCTATCACATCACATTTAATTTTCAAACAACCCTGAGAAAACAAAAAAGGAAAACAAAACTTACAATTTTAATGGAAAAACATAAAGGCACCCAACCACTAAAGACGTTGAATGTACTGAAATTTCTGATAGCGTAGTCACAGAAATCTCCATCTCCTCCCTCATGTTTCCCAAATTAATTCTGCTCTTCACCAAGCACTGCGTCAGAGGTCAAATTACTGCACTCCTCTCAGTTTACACAGTGTTCTACTTAGATTTTTAATGACAGCATTTTAATGGTGTAGACCTGCATTATTTTTCATGAAAGTTCTAGAATAGAGCTCGGGACTCCAGCCTAGTTTTACTGGGAAATGCTCTCTGCATGTCAGCAAGAAGTTTAGAATGCACTTGGGTCGGAGCCTGCTGCTTCTTGAGCAGCATTCCCTGTGCTCCCCGCCCCACCCTCCCCTGTAGGTTCAGCTCTGGGGTTGGGGGTGCGGTTGCAGGAGGCGTCTCTAGGACCCTGGGGACCAACACCTCCTCACCCTGTCACACTGGGTGCTCTTCTGCCCTGGCTGGTGCTCTGTACTGGGCTTCTGTCTGGTTCTCTGTGCCAGAATCCTTCCTGGCAGCCCCTCCTTCCTGCCTCACTGACCCTCTCCTGCAGAAGCTGATGTGAGCCACGCCCCCAGCTTGGGACCAATGGCTCCTTATAAGACCTGCCTGGAGACTTCCCTGATTCCCACTGCCTGCCTGTACTCAGGAGTACTGTGTCACCCTCTCCACACTGGGCCCGCCTGATGCTGCTGCCTGAATCTCCTCTGCAGGTGCTGACCTGGCTCCTGCACGGAGTCGGAGCCTCCTGGCGTCGACACTCAGCAGGTACAGAATTCTGCTGGGGCAGTGATGTCCCTGCACCCCAGTGAGTGTGTGTGTGTGTGTGTGTCTCTCTGCTCTCAGCCTTGCTCAGCCCCGGGGCCTGGGCAGATCCATTTCCAGTCCTGGAATCCCCCGGGGGGCCTCACCTCCCTCACTGCAATGAACTGGGCCAGGCCACAAGCTACTGCGCCTTGGAAAGACAGTCTGCTTTTATGTGGTTAACGGCTTAGGGGACTTCAGGGGGGCTGGGAGGTGGAGGACCAGGGCTGACTTGTGCCAATCTATACTTAGGGGTAGAGTCCTCTTATTTCAACTTTGATTTAAAAAAACACTATTCACGGCAGTTCAAAATATGTTGCATTTCCTACCAGTAACATCGTCAAGTCCGGAGGAGTGTGTGGAATGGAAGTTTTCTCTTTCTTCCCCAGTAGGCAGGCCAGGCGGGAAGTGTGGGAGGGGACGGGTAGGAGGTGAGAGCCGGATGCTGAGTTTGATTGCTGGGGCTGCCTCACCAAATGGCAGCAGGCGGGTGGCTTCAACCAGACATTTGTTCCCTCACGGTGGGAATGCTGGGCCTGCGGGGTGAAGGTGTTGGCAGGCCCGCCCCCTCGGGTCTCAGCTGAGGTCCCTTCCTGGTTCTCCCAGCGTCTGGTGGCCCCAGGCTTTCCTTGGCTGGGGCAGCCCCACCTTTCCTGCCTCCACAAAGCATTTTCCTCTTCTCAGGACCCAGTCACATTGGATCAGCGTCCGCCCTAATGACCTCACCTTGATGTGATTACTGCAAGGACTCTGTTCCCAAGTCAGGTGACATTCATGGGTACTGTGGCTATGACATCAGTATAACTTTTTTGAGTTCAGCTCCTGGCAGCTGCCTGCGATTCAGTCCCCTGTGCCTGCCAAAGGAGTGGCCACCAGCAAGACCGCCGCGGGCCTCCGTGTCCTTGGCTGGTCCGTGGAGACAACAATGGTGCCCTCTTACAAGATTGTTGGGAGGATTAGGTGCGATCATGCTTGGGAAGGTATCTGCCTTGTAGAAGGGGAGCAGGAGGGTTAGCTTTTATGACCAGTCACTTCCAGCCCTTGGGTTGCCCAAGCCCATTGGTGGGGACACGGAGGAAGTGACAGAGCCAGGCAAGATAGCACTGTGGTAACTCCCTCAGGCCCTGACTCTAGGGTTCATCTGCACACGCATTTGCCTCCAAGGCTGCACCCAGCACTGATCAGGCGCCAGTATTTGCTTGATTGAAATCTCCTGTGCCACTTTTTAAAGCGAATGTGGAGTAACCTCTTGGACACATTCTAGAGAATCTAGGCCTGAGCTGGGCTGAGCAGATGTGCCCATCTTTTTGGGGTCATCCAGTAAGACATGTACCACTGACTCCAGAGGTGCAACTCATGGTGCTGAATGACATTGCTGCCAGGATTCCAGGGGGCAAGGCCAGGGCCACGTGGGAGGGGCTTAGGGTCCTTCCATGGGCTCCCTGAGGTCATGGTGTGAAACTTGACCCTATCCTGCTGGCCGAATTATTCAGTGATGATGGAGTTCCCAGGATTCTAAATCATAGTCTCTAGATTCAGAGACCATAGCCATCTATTCTGTTGTCCATCAGCGTGAACCCTAAGAGTGACTGTAGGTCACATTGCCCTTCCCCTCTCTGCTTCCTGTGAACTGTGTGTCCTCAGCTTTGCAGCACATCTGACTGAGGAACTAAATGCTACAGCTGAAGGCCTGAATCCAGCCGAGCTGCAGATTGAAGTCCGCCTAAGGCATTCTTTATAGTTCGCCACTGACTTCCGTGACAAGGCCATCGAAACCTGAAAAGACGGGCTTGAATGTGTTGGTGGTGCTGAGGCTCTGAAATGGGGGTTGTTAGAGAGATTGCAGATTTCATTACGGAATATGCTTCGAACCTAATTTGTGTGTGGGTCTATTGATGTTCTGGGAATTTTGTTCTAAGACATCTTGTCTGGTTTATGGGTTGGTGAGGTGCTATTTATTTTTATTATACTCCGCTCTTTCTTCTTCCCACAGCAAGTAATCGAGAGAATTAATGTTCAACTTTAAGTGGGATCCATTTACTCTCTATTGAGAATTATTACTTTCATTCATGTTTCTTTTCTCTTGAAGCTCTGAGGTACCTTTTGGAAGACAAACCTCATCGTGGATCTCTTTGTATATGAATTTTTTCCTTTTTGGTATTAATTATCATAACCACCGCAAGGAACATTATTGCGCATGCATTATGTGTCCTGCACTGTGCTGACTGGCTTAGATATTAGATAGGTTATTAGTCCTTAATTTTTCTATCTATAGTAGACTTTTAAGAAGTGACTGCTAGAATTTGCATTTTCTAATGAGGATCTGAGGCCTGGGAAGACCCATTTGCCAAGGTTACACCTGTGTAAGTGACAGAGTCGGGTTTGAACCAAGATATTCTGATTTGGGATCCGAGGCTCCTCAACCCTCCACTCTCGATGTTGTAGATACAAGCAAATCCTTGTGTTGGAGGAGAGAATTGCAGATGCATTGCAGAGCTTGTGAGCGATTGGAAAAGCTTTTGCATTTTCATTTAATGTGCATCTTAGGTCAGTGGATTGATTCTCTTTGCATAATCTGTGTTCTTCAGGTTGACATCGTGCTAATTGCACAGACCGTAGCTGAGAACATGACAGATAGCCCAGCAGGGCTCTGGGCTGCGGGAGAAATTAGCACGGGATTACGGAATCCACAGGCTTCCTATGAATTGACTCAGTGGTTATCCAGATGAAAACTATGGCCCAAAGTCTGTGTTTCAGAGCAGAGGTTGTTACTGGTTTTGTGTAATAAATAATGAGGTCAAATAGCCTAGATATCTGGTTTAAAATGTCAAATAATTTTTTTACTTCAGGAATTTCATAAGGCCATTAATATATATTGTTTGCACTGCAATGCCCATGAGAAAAATAAAAAAGAGTATTGTGTTTCTGGAATTTACCTGGCGATTGTTTGCTGGTCTGTTGTTCCTGTGTTGCTCTGGCACGCAAGGCTGGCTGTAATGCACCCAGGCGTGTTGCCGTAGGTTTTCCAGCATAGCACTGAGGAGGACTCCGATTGTTAAGTGACGGAGACCCAGTGCCTAGTGCAGTGATGGCGAACCTATGACACGCGTGTCAGAGGTGACATGCGAACTCATTTTTTTGGTTGATTTTTCTTTGTTAAATGGCATTTAAATATATAAAATAAATATCAAAAATATGTCTTTGTTTTACTATGGTTGCAAATATAAAAAAATTTCTATATGTGACACGGCACCAGAGTTAAGTTAGGGTTTTTCAAATTGCCGAGCTCAAAAGGTTTGCCATCACTGGCCTAGTGGCTTCAACAATACAAACTGATGTAGGTGAAAAGCTTAGGAGTAAAATGAGCCACAGAATTAAGGAATTTGTTTCAACCATTCCCTAGGTCACTTAGGGTTTGTTTTCTTTCTTTTTTTTTGTTTTGCTAATCCTCACATGAGGATATTTTCTCCATTGATTTTTTTTTTTTTAGAGAGAGGGGAAGGGAAGGAAGTGGGGGGGGGGGGAGAGAGAGAGAGAGAAGGAGTCTTTTATATGAGAGAGACACATAGATTGGTTGCCTCCCGCATGCAACACTATCAAGATTGGGCATCAAACCTGCAACTCAGGTACATGCCCTTGACCTGGAATCGAATCCATGACCCTTCCGTGAGTGGGTGGATGTTCTAACCACTGAGCACACTGGCCAGTGCGGGCTTGGTTTCCTTTTGTTTTTATCTCTCTGCCAGAGTTGAATTTCAGAGCTGAGCATGGACAGACGTCCCTAGCAGATAAGCAGGGTGATGACCCAGGAATGCCAGAACAGCACTCTGATCGTTCTTAGGAACGGTGAAGGGGAGCATGGATGCTTGAGAGGCAGTCCACCTGGGCCAGAGACCTGGAACGCCCCTCTTCTCAGCCCGGTGTATGTTGATATTCTACCTATAACATGGATGTTTTCTATAGTTACTCCACACATGTAACATTTTGCCAGCAGGATACTGAGTGGGGCTAATCTGCATATTTCAGTTTCCCATATAACAATGTCATAGGCCTGAAAAGATGCTAGTGCTGGCTGCTCACATTTAAGAAAGCTCTTCATGTTCTCTTAGCAAAAGGAATTCCGTGATGACAGACCTATCATTGCTCTATGATTCATATTTACACTGATTTTATTACTGTTTTAAAATATATATTTTATTGATTTCAGAGAGGAAGGTAAAGGGAGAGATAGAAACATCAATGATGAGAGAGAATCACCCATCAGCTGCCTCCTGCACACCCCACACTGGGGATCGAGTCCAAAACCCAGGCATGTGCCCTGACCAGGAATCCAACTGTTCATAGGTCAACACTCAACCACGGAGTCACGCCGGCTGCACTGAATATCATTTTGATATGACACTACCCCCGTGGACACGCATTGCCTTCTCTTCATTAACCCTTTCACTGGCCAGAGTGTTACGGTTTCCATCTGTTCTTGGGAAAATGCTGAGGGTGTTTAACTGAATGACCTGCTGGGGCTTCAGACAGCGAGGAGAAGGGAAGCGAGGGCTCTCGGTTTGCCTGTCACAGGGATACTCACCCCTAGCTGTGGGGATTTCTTTTGAGAAGTGAGAAATGTGTTCAGATAACGTGGTTCATTGGACAGTTGCCCTGTTGGCCATGTTGCACCAACTGGAGTTTTCTTCTATTGTTCAGTATACCGACTGGCTGCCTGCTGTGTGCAATGTATTTTATGTGGATTCTGAGTTGAGCGAGAGTTCCTTCAGAAACAGAGCCTCCTGGTCTCCTGGTCTGGTCAGAGAGGTGAGACAGGTACAGGAAGAACTCATTCAAAGGATCAAGTGCAAGGGGTGGCTGAGAAGATGTGTTGAGGGGCTGGAAGGAGGTGAGATTCTTGGGGAAGTGAGGAGTCACATGTGGATGGGAGAAGGTGGAAGAATGGGGACTTCAGCTAGAGGAAGCGTTAGGAAAAGGGGAAATAATCTAGCTTGGCTAGAACCTAAATGTGAAACAAAAAAGACAAAAAATTGGTCGAGTTGCTTCTTATACTAGTGGTTTACTGTTGTATAACAAAGTACTCCCAAAATGGCTAAACCCATCATAAACGGTTATCTTTCATTGCTTCCGTGGGTCAGGAGCCAGGAGCAGCTGGGCTGGGTGGTTCTGACTCAAACTCTTTCCCAGGGTTGTGGGCAGAGGTCAGCTGGGGCCGCTGTCATCTGAAGGCCCAAAGAGGGCCGGGAGCTCGGCTCCGCAGCGGCTCATTCATGGGGCCAGCGAGTTGGTACTTGTCCTTTGACAGAGGCTGGCTGGCCTCCCCCAGCACAAAAGTCTGAGATGGAAATAGTCATGTGGCCGCTGTATCTTTTTTTGATCTAACCTTGGCCGTCACACAGCGTCATTTCCTAAACAGTCTCTGTGTTAGAAAAGGCCAGTGTAAGGGGAGGGCGAAGTAGAAGTCCCCTGCTACAGGCAGGGGTGTCAAGACGTGCACACATATGTTAAACCCTCTACTGTTCTAACATTTGTTTTTTGACAGAAGCCAAAACAACAGTTGCTTTGCAATGGCTTTTCTTTAGTTGTTTCTCTGCAGTGTTTACTAATGTTAGTTTTTTTCAGCATAATCCACTGCTAAGGTCTCCACCCCCTCCTGCAGAAACAGATCGCATACATGAAAAGAGACCCTATAATTCACTAGAGAAATGGCAAAAGCAGAGGACGTTAGTTCTTCCTAACACATTTATTCTTTCATGTGTGTGTGTTTTTACATATATTTTTATTGATTTCAGAGACAGGAAGGGAGACAAGAGAACCATGACCTCTTGGTTCATAGGTCAACACTCAACCGCTGAGCCATGCCAGCAGGGCAACTTCTTCCTCACACATTCAAAAGGCGCAAGAGTCAGCAAAATCACACTTCATTTAGGGAACGTTGAGGATGGAGAGCGTGAAGATGTTCACCTCCCTCCACTGTGACTCTCCAGTCCCATTGCTGCTACACCCGCTCTGCCCGCTGCTTCCCGGAGAGAGCCTGGAGCTGGCTGCAGGGGCTTCCGCAGGGGACAGTGTTGTGGACGTGGGAGCTGGGAGAAAGCAGGCCGGCTGGGGAATGAAAGAAAGGAGCCTTCATTTTCCTACAAAGCCTTGTGTTTGGGGGGAGAGCACCGTTCTTTGAGTTCATCCACTGGCACCCCGTTAGTTCGCGCACGTGGGGCTTCCCATTTGGAATAGCGGGCGGTGGCAGGAGCGGCTACATCTCCGTCGCTGCTTCCTCAGATGTCATATTTGGGGCCAGTGAAACGGCACGCGCCTCCTGTTTCTGCTTCCTGCGGCGCGGTTGCAGGTTTTATTAGGAAACTGTAGGCGTGGGATCAAAAGCCCCGGCTGTGAGCGGCAGGGTGGCTGATGGCAGCATCAGTGGACACCTAGGCCTTTGCTCCTCCTGCCCTCACACCTTCCCCGCTGACCCGGCTTCCAAGTCGGCCGGAGTCAAAACGCGTTTGGAGCTGATGGCTTGTACCAGCAGCTTTCTTTCCTTCAGCTGCAAACCTTTCACTCCGGTCTTCTTCCCTTTGCAGCTTAGCAGTCTCTCTCCCAGTGTGCAACCCACTGGTTTTCATTTCTCTACCAAAATATGTCACAGTGCCTTTGATTAGGGCTGGGCCGGCAGGCCCATGATGAAATCTCATTTCTCTAATTCTGTTCGTTTTCTCTTGTTGGAATGAAAAAATAGGATAATCATAAATCTGGACTGTTGTTCACTTTCATCGCTGTACGCCATTCATTCATTCATTCGTTTGTTCGTTCAGCATAACCTGTATTGAGGGCCCACTGTATAGGGTGGGGTGTGTGTTGGGTGGGGCATGGGCACGGAGGGGACTGTGACCTTGGCATTCAGTGCTCTCGCCGCCTTTTAGTTGACACAGCCTGGCGGAGGGCTGGAGAGACAGGCGTGTAAAGCGAGAACACCTCCGGAAGGTGGGCCAGGCTTCACTTTCACATGCGTGTGCTTGGCTAAGAGATCCTCAAGTGTCGTCATTTGTCCTTAATGCAGGAGATAAATCAGCCTGGATTATTATATAACAGCCTCACAAGAGGTTCATTAGTAGGTTCCTACTTTAGTTCATTGAGAACATGATTCTGTTTACCAAGATTTAATTTACAAGTAATTTTTCAGGATAAATACCAATTTGCATCACCCAAACTCTAGCCAGAAGTCACTAAGAGGTTCACACATGCCCAGGAAGTTAAGTGTGTGCCAGGAGGTTCTCAGTTGTGTAATTAAGATGTGGAGACAACTGTATCCCACCATTCCACAGCAGTTTCTCAGCCTCGGTGCTGTTGAGACTTTAGGCCGGATGACTTTTCTGTTGGGGCTATTCTCTACATTGTAGGATGTTAGCAGCATATCTGGTGAATACCCTAGATTTTAGTAGCATCCGCTGCCTAAATTATGTTCAAAAAACATCTCCAGATATTGCAAGAGAGAGGGGCAGAGGAGGGGGAGTCACCCTGTTTGAAAACAACTGATTTTATATATACATAAATTTTATATATACAGACAGTCCTTGGGTTATGTCGGACTTGACGTACGTCATTTCGTGGTTATGTCGCCATCTCCCATTTATTTATATAAAAAAAAACTTCCGTTATTTCAACGTATGTACATATGTGCTTTATGTTTTTTATCATTTACTGTATTTACCACAAGTTAAGGTCAGGAATTTTTATCTTTCTTTTAAATTTTTTTTACTGTTTTACTTCATTACTGCTGTGTGTGTGCTCCATGTGAGTGACGTAGGTGCTTATGTAGGTGGGTTCCAACTTCCAGCAAAAATTACGGAATGTCGCCATAGGAATGGATCTCCCACGTAACCCGAGGACCTACTGTATATACACATACCAATCATATCCTATCTAATAATAGACAAACATGGTAATTAACCGTACCTCCGACACGCTTCCCATTGGCTAATCAGGGCGATATGCAAATTAACTGCCAACCAAGATGGCGGCCGGCAGCCAGGCAGCTGAAGCGAACAGGAGGCTTGCTTGCTCCAGTGATGGAGGAAGCCAAGGTTCTCCGCCTGCCGCTGCCGACCTCTGAGCTGCAGTCTAAGAAACAATGTTGCAATTATAGAAGCTAAACAATCCTCAGAAACCTGCTTTCAGCCATCCGGCCTCAGAGCTGGAGTTGCAACAGTGTTTCAATTATAGAAGCCAAACAAACCGAGGTCTCAGAGCTGGAGCCGAGCCTTAGAGCTAAAGCCGGCTCTCAGCTCCAGTGACAGCCATAGAAGGTAAATAAATCCCAGAATAAAAAAAAAAAAGCAAAAAAGGAGAGGTTGGGAGTTTCAGTCATCCGTCAGCCTAAAAACGGCCCTCAGCCCCTCACCCAGACTGGCCAGGCACCCCAGTGGGGACCCCCACCCTGAAGGGGGTGTGACCAGCTGCAAACAGCCATCATCCCCTCACCCAGGCTGGCCAGGTACCCAAGCGGGACCTCCACCCTGATCCAGGACACACTTCAAGGCAAACCAGCTGGCCACCACCCGTGCACCAGGCCTCTATCCTATATAGTAAAAGAGTAGTATGCAAACTGACCCTAACAGCAGAAGGACTGGGAATGACTGGTCACTATGACACTCACTGACCACCAGGGGGCAGACGCTCAATGCAGGGGCTGCCCTCTTGTGGTCAGGGCACACTCACATGGGAGGAGCTCTGCTCAGCCACAAGCCAGGCTGATGGCTACCAGTACAGCAGTGGTGGTGGGAGCCTCTCCTGCCTCCTCAACAGTGCTAAGGATGTCCGATTGCAGTTTAGGCCTGCTCTCCGCTGGCAAGTGGACATCCCCGGAGGGCTGCCGGGCTGCCAGAGGGATGTCTGATTGCCATCTTAGGCCCAATCCCCTGGGGAGCGGGCCTAAGCCAATAGGTGGTCATCCCCCGAGGGGTCCCAGACGGCGAGAGGGCACAGGCTGGGCTGAGGGCCCCCCCCCCCAGTGCACAAATTTTTGTGCACCGGGCCTCGTGTGTGTGTGTGTGTGTGTGTGTGTATGTGTGTGTGTGTATATATATATATATATATATATATATATATATATATATATATATGTATATATGTATATATCTGTGTGTGTGTGTGTGTGTGTATATTTATATAATGTTTTTGAGATTCAGCCATGTATGTAAATAGACTTTATCCTTTTACTTTCTGTGTATTGGGTCACCTTCAGACCATGTCATGTTTTATATATTTATGGACAAGTAAGTTGTTTCTAAATTGCCATAAAAAAGTATTCCTCCATGAATATTTTTATCCGTGTCACCCTGAACTTGTATGTGATGATCTTAGTCACTGACTAAAAGCCCCATAGATTTATTCAGCCTTACTCTACATTACCAAGTTATTCTCCGCACAGTCCATGTCAGTTCCCACCCCTGTCGGCAGGGCACGCCATCCTGTTTCATACTCTCGTCGACACCAATATTGAGGAATTCTTTAACCTTTGTCCATCTGCAGGGCAAACATGGTATCTCTTTGCTGTTTCAATCTACATTTTCCCAATTACTAGAGAGTCTTCTAGTTTTAAACCTTGAAGGACCTTCTAGTTAACATTTAGGTTTTAAAGATGAGGAAAAAAACAAGACTAAGAATTTGTTTAACTTCCTTATTACTTGTACTTTTCTAAGAGTAGTTTCTGCCTCATTGCTCGGTCATATTGAATTCAGTGTCGGATCAAATGGAAACCTTTCACATTTGCGACAAAGGCGGGAAATGTGTAAGTAGAGGAAAAGATAAAAGACCTGACAGCGCAGATGGCCCTTTTGTGGTCTGTTCTTTTCCACCCCAGATACATGGCTGTTTGCTGAGCTGATTGTATCTGGCGCAGGGCCTAGAATGCGGAGGGCGTGGGGTGTTTGCATGGAGGATGGAGGGACCCTAAGATGAAGGAGCAAAGGCCAGGGTCCTAGAGGCAGCTGCCGGGCACCCCAGGCCGGTCTCTCATCCCCTCCGCAGCGTGCGCGTGATGCCCTGCCTCTGTCTGAGGCCGCAGTGACCTGGGGTTGGCTGCGAAGGGAATTGGCGACATTGTTCTTATTAGGGTGTGCCGGGGTCCAACCCCAGCGGGTCCAGGGGTCCCCAAAGGCGTAGACGGAGTCGGCGAAGAAGGAATGACACGGAGACAGCGTTCAGTTGATCAGCAGCCTAGCCAGGATCTCCAGCCAAGTTCTGGTCTCGATCTCCAGAGAGGGTCTTCTTAGGATCTCCAGCCAGGTTCTGTCCAGGTTCTCCAGGCAGGTCCAGTCACCAGGTTCTAGTCAGGCTCTCCTGCCAATCTCCGCAGTCAGGTTCAGTCCAGGATCCCCTGCCATGCTCTCTCGCCAGGCTCCGCCTCCAGGCTCCGAGGCCAGTCCCTGTCCAGGATCCTCCGGCATGCTCTCGCCAGCGAAGTTCTTCTGTCCCTAGAGAACGTTCTGTGTAGGTTCTGTGCCTAGGCTCTGTCTCTCTTGGTCCTGTCTTCCAAGCCCTGTGTTCTTGATTCTGTTTTATAAGTTCTGTCTCTGAAGTTCTGTGTTCTAAATTCTGTGTGTTTCTGTCTTGTTACAACTGTATTTATACCAGTTGATTCAATCCTATCAATCTCTATTACAAAGGTTAGGGCGTTTCTTATCTCCATTCCAGGGAGAAAAGATTATGTAGTTTAAGCGTGATTGTTCGTAGTTAAAGGGATTAATTACCCGCCTGGCACTTAGTTGAGGGGTTTTATTCCCTCCCTAACTTCAGGGGAAAATCCCTACCTGGGGATTCAACCTTTCTCGGAGAGGTGACCTTGGTTAAAACACAGCACCAAGAAGGTGAGCAAACATATTAAGAACCGTATGCCATATATGCCAGGTCCCTTGAAACAGCAAGGATGGACCGGCTCCCGGCAAGGGTGGCTTCCCCTGGCTTCCAAGGTCAGTCCCCTTGAGGCCAACCTCCCCGAGGCCAGCTGTGAGGGCCAGCGGAGGTGACCCCGTCGGGTAGAGCAGCCTGTGCCGTGTCCCTCAGGGGCACGTGGTTTTCTCTGGGGCCCGGGACACTGGAAGTGGGGGTCAGTGCCTCAACACGGATAAGACCATCTTCCCAACAGCTTCACGCCCACTAACCAGCCCGGCACCTGACCCGGGTAAGCAGGCCAGGCAGGTGCCAGTGCCCGGGACACACGAGTGTGGTCACTGACGACTTGGAATGCCGGGACCATTGCTCCCAGGACAGCATTTGCGATTCTGCACAGTTCTTTTCATCACAGACATTGGCATCAGTCAAAGCAAGTGGAGATGTTTTTGTTTTCCTTTTTGATTTGGAGGAATAATTGCAGCCCAGCAAACTTCCCCAGTCAAACCTGGTGAGCTTATTTTTATGCTAAATGAGGTCCACAGTGCATGCTAATGTTTTGTCAAGCTGAAACTATTTCTTGCTGAAAGAGACTGTTTGTAGCATTTAAAAGCTGCTGCACGCATGGGCTCATGTCTTCTGCGATTCGCGTTTGAGTGAATGATGTGCTGTCGGGCTGGCGCTGGGCAGAGGGATGGGTACCTGGGAGGCCAGGCCTTCGGAGCTTTGTCGGGTGGGGACACAGCCAGGCCAGCAGTCCCTGTGAAAGGAGTGGTGCCGGGCGATGTGGGGCAGAGCGGAAAAACCCAGAAACCACTTTGGGGAATTTGCAAGTTTCTCCGAAGCAGGAACATCCTGACAGATTCTGAACAGTGCAAGGAAGTGTGACAAGGATGGGGCGGGCTAGGGCTGAGGCTGGGGCAGGAGGGGCGGGGTGCTGTTCCAGGCAGAGGGAACAGTATGTGCAAAGGCTGCGGGTAGGGAGAAAGCCTGACCTTTTGGAGAGCTGTTAGTTATTATTCATTCTTGTTATTGTTTGGTCTGCATTTATTAAAAACACCCACGCCCTGCTTGTGGAAATGATTCACTCAGATAAAATCTCATTATAAGCCTGAATGATGCCTTTTAACAGGAGCATCCCAGCGCCCCGCGGGCAGCCCCGCTCCCCAGGCTCCATTGATCTGTCCCAGTGCCTTCTCCTCAGCACGTGCCTTTTCCAGCCAATTTCCTAAAGTCCACACTTTCAGTGAGGCCTCCTGATTATGTGCCCACTCACATTTTACTCAGAAAAGATAAAAAAAGAAGAAAAAAAAAAAAGAAGGAAAGATATTTGAGCCAAGCAATAGCTGATTTTTGAAACTAGGTATTTTGAGTGTTTTTTTTTTTTCATCAAATAACAGTTATCCAGCTATGACCTCAGTCTACTTAGATACACAGTTTTAAGTCAGCCTTGCAGACCGTGAAGAAAATAACGGGAAAAAACATGCAGGAAACTTGAGGGACTGGGGTGCGGAACCTCCTCTGTTCATCCTGAGATCAGAAGCGTTGCTGCCTTCTGAGCAGAAGCTAGACCTCCACACGGGTCCCATGCTGCGCCCTGCAGGTGGGAGTGATTGCATGCTGTCTCAGATGCAAGAGAACCTGTGAGGAAACCATCTGCATGCCTGAGTCATACAGAATTTCTCATGTAGCGTTCTCACAATAATTAGCTTCTGGCCAACATTTATTGAGCACCTGTGATGTTCTACTGTAAAGAAAAGCACATGTGTGTACCTAAAGCTTGGAAACAGGCAGATAGGCAAGCGGATGACCACGTGTCCCTCCAAAGCAGTGGTTCTCAACCTTCCTAATGCCGCGACCCTTTAATACAGTTCCTCATGTTGTGGTGACCCGCACCATAAAATTATTTTCTTTGCTACTTCATAACTGTAATTTTGCTACTGTTATGAATCATAATGTAAATAAATATCTGATATGCAGGATGTATTTTCATTGTTCGCGACCCACAGGTTGAGAACCCGCTGCTCCAAAGTCTTATTGGCTATTGTTCCCCACCCAAGGATTATCTCATTGTCTAGGCCCAGGTGCCTTTCTGTGCTTTTAAACATGTATTTGTTTACTATTTACTGTTGGTTAAATATTTTGCAAGTCTGTAAGGGTAGATGAATACCTATACAACAGCGGTCGCCACCCTTTCGGACCTCACGGACCACCAGCGGTTCGCGGACCTCCGGTTGGTGACCGCTGCTCTACAAAATGGTATAATGCCAACGATCCTTGCCCACTGGAAAGGACAGTCCCCAGGATGTAACTTTTGGTGCCCTGCAAGGCATTGACCAGCTTCGCGTCTAGGTAGCAGTCTCCATTTCAGCATTCTTTCTTTCAGCGGCTATACATTACCATGCCTCCTCTCCTGTAATCCTCTGAAACAATTCTTCTGGTTGGTTTTCTCATTGAATTAAATATGTTTTTAATGTATGTTCATTATTAATTTTACATTTGTATGAGGGACATGTTTTTAATGTTTTGAAAACTGCTTGACACTAGTAACACTGTTAGAGGCTTTCACCTGTGTCAGAGAAAGCAGAGCTGGGCAGTCATTACATCTGTAAAACAGACTTTACTCTGGGACCATGGCAGCAGGGGCAGGTGGCCTCAGTATAGACCCGGCTGATCTCCAAATGCAACAAGGGAAAGTAGGGCTTTGTCGCCAAGGAGCAGAGTATGGGTCTGTGGGTGGAAAATTCCTCAGAGGAACCATAAAAAATGGGGATTCTTGCTGAAGGCAGGGCAGGGCGATCCATATGTCCTGGGGATGCAGGGCCTGAGGAATTCGGTCAGACACCTGCCTGGAAGACGATCAGATATTGAGGGTGGGGATTTGCTCTAAACTGACTTGGCAGGATTCTTCCTAAAATTGGACTCTGCAAGGATGGGGAGGGAAGCGCCAGGTCAGGCCCAGTGGAGCCCAGGGCTCAGAGGGGCCTGACAAAAGTGTAGTCAACAAAAGAGCCTGTGCTGCATGCATTATGCAATTTAATCTTCATATGATGCGGTGAGCTTGACATGGGCCACCCTGTGCCTGGGAAAACACAGAGGCTCTGGAAAAGGGTGGATAGACTGAAATGTGGGGGCACCGAGTGAGCCCGGGTTTATACAAATCTAGGTTCATTACTGAGCCCACTTCACCACATTTCCCCTGAAAACTCACATGCTTCTCACCAGGGAGAGCCATGATAAAGCATGACTGAGGTGGACTCACCACGGTTCACACAAGATACAGATAAATAAAAGGTAGAAATATGTGAAGAAAATCGGGCTGAGACCATGCCCCTATCATGTTCTTTCTTCCCATGGATCGAAACGTGTGCAGCATGTCTGCAATTGTTTTCCTTCACTGGATGAATTTTATTTGGAAAGTTCCCGTCTCCTACCTCAGACTGGAATATTTTGCTTGTTGGGTGTACACAGGGAAGTGGTTGAAAATCAGAAGTGGCCGAGGTGCTTGCTTTCCATCATCGAGACAGACAAACAAAGCCTTGGGAGAGACAAAGAACGTAATGCTGTAGATCCTGGCTGCAAACGGAGCTTTTGTCTTTCTCTACGTAAATTACACTTTCGAAGCTTAGCTTTTAACACAGCAGGGCGTTTTCAGTTTTTCTCAAGGATCTTGGAAAGTTCTCAGGAAAATAAAAAGGTTATAATTCACTTTACTTACAACTGTATAGATGAGGGGTCTGCTCCGAAATTAAGTCAACAATAGGCTGCCTCAACTCCAGAATTACTGGGAACGATTAGGGAAACGTAAGTGCTAGGTGGCAGGGGGAGAGGCAAGGGTGCATAAGCCTTAAAACGTCTCTCTCACTCTGAAGTGACTCCCAGCTATGCCTGCAATCAGCACACCCGCAGGTAGTGTAAGAAACTCAAATGCAGTTAAAATACTAGGGCCCAGACTCGGCACGCCATGCTGAATCGGCAAGGCCTGCTGTTATATTCTGGATCCCGATTCGAGGCACTCCCACTCCCACCCACACTATCCAGGAGCCCTCGCCCCCCCTCCCCCCCAGATTCTCCTCTCTCCCTCCCACTTCCCACTCTCCTGCAGGACCCGTGGGCACTGCATCCTGCGTTTCTGTGCAGTCTGGTCCTCATTTCCTTCACATGGTTCCTGCCCCAGATCAACCCTCATCGGCCTCTGGGTGGGAAGATGAGGACCGTAGGCGCCTCACATGTATCCTGTGCACCTGGCTTTCCTTCCGTTTCCCCTTCCTCCCCTCCCCTGAAGGGTTCCTCTGATTGTTGTAAAAAATAGCTGCATCATTGCCTGACCCACTTGGCTCAGTGGTTGAGCGTTGACCTATGAATCAGGAGGTCACGGTTCGATTCCTGGTCAGGGCACAAGTCTGGGTTGCAGTCCCGATCCCCAATAGGGGGCGTGCAGGAGGCAGCCAGTCAATGATTCTCTCTCATCATTGATGTTTCTCTCTCTCTCTCCTTCTCCCTTCCTCTCTGAAATCAATACAAATAAATAAATGAAGAGCATACAATAATAGCTGCCTCCTCTTGCCACTTGGCTTGGTTCACACTCTTTAGAGGCTCCCATGGCTTAAGGAATGAGTCACAGGCACCTCTGAGCTCACCAAGGCCTTTCCGACCCAGTCCCCACCCACCTCGTTCTCCAGACCCCCCTTTCCTGCAGCTCATGCTTGCTCAGTGGGATCGGCGATCACATTACACCTGCTTGTGGGCAGAACACGCCAGACTGCCCTCCCCTCCCCTCCCCTCCCCGCCTCTTATCCATCTCTGCAAAGGCATCTGCATAAATCAGCTGGCGTTGCCATCACCTCAGTTTCCTTCAGGGACAGGGCGGAGAAGGCCCAAACCACAACGTGCCCAGGCCCTCCTGAGCTGGCCTGTCCCTGGGACAAGCAGGCCAGTTTCACTCACACACACAGGTTCACACACATGTACACACACATGCACACACACCCATGCACACACAAGCGCCAGTGAATAAGAACAGTGCTGGCCATGGGCTAAGCCCAAACCACGCAGCAGCTGCTAACCTGCAGGGAGGGGAGGCAGTACCACCAGCCCGTGGTTTTCCTGCCCCAAATGCTTAGCCTGACTGATCAGAAGGGCATCGGGCAAAGCCAACTCGAGGGTCTTTCCACCAGATGAACAGCCTGTAATCCTAACAACTGTCCAGGCCAGACAAGTCAAGGGGAGGCCGAGGGGAGTGAAGGAGATGAAGGGGAGTTACAAAGGGGAGCTCTCTGCGATTCTGAACTGGAGCCTGTGGCCATAATGTACATTTTGGGGATGTTGGACAAAATTGGATGGGACCCGAGGAGCCAGTGCAACGTGTGTTCATGCTGATTTCCTGATTTCCATGGTTGTGTGGCGGTGGGGGAGAATGACGCACTGTTGTGGGAAATGCCCGCTAGTGGGCACTGGGGCTTCGGATTGGCTAATTACTTCCAAGGGGTTCCGGAAGGTTCTTTGCATTGTTGTTTCCGTCAGTGTCTTGTGTAAATATGAGAGTTCTTCAAAATGAATTTTTTTTTTTAAAGAAAAAGTCATGAACACAACTGACGGTGGACAGTTGTCCAGAAGAGACGGGACTCGCCTGTAGCCTGTGCTGATGGGGTTGTGCACCAGCGGGGCCTTCCTCCTTGGGAAGCATGGGGGTGCGGAGCGCGGGAGCCAGGGCACCCTGCCGCCCCAGCCCTCTGCAGGCGGCCTTCGGTGAGAATAGGCTTCGAATGAAGACAGACCGTCAGCTCCAGGGGAACAGAGCGACCTCCCGGGGCAGGGGCCAGATGGTCCGGAGGCACCCAGGGAGGGCAGCCTGATGCCTCCGGTCTGCAGGGGGCCGGGCACTGGGCCATGGGCGAGGAGGCGTGAGTCTGGGGCGGGCTTGCCCTCCCTCGAGTGGAGCTGGGCTGGCCAGGCTCCAATTTTTGTCTCTTTCATGGCCGGCCACCTCTCTGCCCTGACCAATATGGACTTGCTTTAGTGACGGTGATAGATAGCTTCAGCCAGTGTGTGGACCCCGAGTGTCTGTGATTCTGGGGGTGCCCCTTGCGGGGGATTTTCTCCGTTCACTCTGAGGCATGCACCCTGTCCCCGGGTCCCTTAGAAACCCTCCTCCCACTCTGGCCACGCGGGAACTTGGGTTAGAGAGGGTGCCTCCGGAATAGCATCGTCCCACTTTCTGTTTATCTTATTCAAGTCCCGAGCCCTTTAAAAGGAAGGGGAGGCTTGGAAACGAGGGGTTGCCTTCTCCACTCCCCTGTTATCTCTAGAGCGCGTTTGCTTCCCCAGGCGCAGCCCTCTGTCAGGGATTTAGCCAAAATGGGTCTTTTCCCTTTGAGAACAGGCCCCCTGCGTTGAGCCAGGTTTTCGGTTCTTTGGTGCAAAGTGCTTGCTGGGCCCCTGTACGCGTGTGGCCGTCACGGTCCTTTTTCAGCTGAGGGTGCTCACTCAGGGTGACGCCCGGCCCCCAAGGCTGCTGTCCTTTCTCTCTCAGGCACCCTCTCTCCTCCAGGCACTTCCTGGCCCCTGGGTGCTCAGCCTGGAGCCTGCGGTCCCAGATGGCTCCTGTGTGAACGCCATTTGTTTCCTGCTGCTGCTCCTGGGGTGGCCCAGACCTTGAGACTCGAGTGGTAGAGCCTGTTTTTGAAGAGACGTCTGAAACTTGAAGCCTGGCTTCAAGTCAGCCTGGAGCCCAGAAGCCAGGGTTGGGGGTGGGGGGCTGGCTCATTGGCTAGAGAGCAAGAGGGTGTGGGTCCTTCCAGGAGGGATGCAAGCTCCCAGGCATGAACAGAGAAAGGAAGTGTATTCTTTGAAGAAAGTGCACGTCCATAGACGGACTGGCCCACACTGGTCCAGCCTCAGCGGTCCTCAGTGTAGTGTCGTTTGTATTGTGTTTTGACCTTTGCCCAGATCATGATAAGACCATCTGTGCAAATGCCTTTATACGTGATGACCACGTCTGTTTCAGGATGTGCCTGATTGGGCGTTTCTACACTGTGGACATCGGCCCCCTGGTTCAGTTGGGGACCGCGAAGCAGCATCAAAATGGTCATTGGGGTCAGCTGCTGAGTCCTGGCTTGGCCACGTGTGCTCCCTGGCAGATGGCAGCAGGCAGCCTGTCTTCCCATCCCAAGTGCTGCCTCACCAAGAGCGCAGGGCCTCAGCACCTGGCCGCCCTTAGCACCTGGCCAACAGGAATGAACTTGGAGGTTGGGAGGTGGGGTCCAGTGAGCACCTGGGAGGCTCACAGGTCAGACACTTGGTTTCCATCTGCAGACAGAACAGACCCAGATGCCCAGGTGGATTCTGGCACTGGCCTCAGCCATCGTCTGATGATTTTCCAGGGTTGGGCTGTGATGAGTACAGTCTCTGTGGACCAGTGAGAGGGATTAGACACAATTTCCTGAACTAGGCTGTTCAAGGTAGGCAGGGCCTGTGGTCTGCTTAGGGACCTACAACTTTCACTTTTCACTCTGTCTTCGCTGGGCCTCTTTGCACGTGGGACTTAGGAAAAAGGGTGGCTGTACCCGCAGCGTGCTCCTGGGGGGGCCCTGCACAACCCTGCCTGCACGCGCCCTGCCTGCTGTTGGCTTCCCTCCTGATGGAAGATGGCTGCCCTCTGCGGCTCTGCTGGGCTTGCCCCTTGGCGAGGGGCATGGCCTTGATGGGAGATGAATCTCTCTCCACGCAAGTGGCCCGACGCTGACAGCTGAGTGAGGAAACTCTCTCTGGAATGGGCTCCGCGTCCTGACTCTGGCAAGAGGCAGCCCTTGTGCTCCCAGTGACAGCTGCAGAGCACAGGTTTGTAGTGAGGGGCTGGCTCTGAATCCGATTCTCACTGGAGTCCCATTTCCACGTCGGTGGTGCAGTTTTACAGCTTTCCACGGCGATAGCCCTACACAGCCGTCCCCTGTCACCAGTAATTCTAACCACACGCTCTGCAGAGCGAGCCCCGTGCTATATACTAAGGCTCCGCTCCTAGGGGTGGCAGGGCTGGGAGCCCGCTGGGAGTTTTAAGAGGTGGAAAGGCGGGTGCGATGGAGACAGGCGGCTGTGAGATTTTGGAAGTTGGGTGACACCTTGAGGCTGTGGAAACATGGATTTTGTTTCTGTTCATCGGATGAACTTTGTTTGAGAGAGCAGCGCGGCCTGATGGGGGAGCAGGTGCCAGAGTGAATGAATGGTCTCGGGTGGCCGGGCTTCACGCTCTGTGCATACCCAGAGGGGCAGGTGGACGCCTGCGGTTCAGCTGCCACTCCCGACAGTGCATTTCCTGTGCTTGCAGGATGGCTGGGTTCCCACTGTAAGAGCAGGACATCGGGGGTCGAGACACTGGTTGTCGCCTGTGCCTAAGAGATCATTTTCTTAAAGGTTTTTATTGATGTTAGAGAGTGAGAGAGGGAGAGAGAGAGAGAGAGAGAAACATTGATGAGAGGGAAACGTCAACATCGATAGGCTGCCCCCTGCACGTTCCCTACTGGGGAATCAAGCCTGAAACCTGGGCATGTGCCCTGACCAGGAATCAGACAGTGACCTCCTGGTGTATGGGTGGACACTCGACCACTGAGCCACACCGGCTGGGCAATCGGTTTTGCCTGTTAAAGCTCCACAGGGCGTCTGGATGGCAGCTGTATCTTCCACCTTGACAATCCGTGACTCTTAGGGTCTCTTGCATCACCAAGATGTTTCAGCAATGGACAGATTTCGAGCAATAACTTCATTGCTTCTGTTGGAGGAATTACAGTGTCTGTCCACAGACACATCAGCACCATGAGGGAAAAACCCTAAACAGTTTTAAATGAACTTAAAAAAACATGACAAGACCACTGAGTGCCTTAAAAAAAATCCTCCTTCGGAATGTTGGACGTCTTCCCCACACACGAGGGAGAGTTCTTACGTGGCTGCTTGGCTGGCTGTGGGCTGGTTTTATTTTGGACTCTTTGTAACCCGGAGTGAGGGCTGACGTTCTGCTCTGTGGAGGAGGAAACACGAGAGGTACGGAGAGGTTTGGGCTGTGCTAATTAAAGTGACAGGCACAGATCACAGGGCAGGGCCGTGCCCACAAATTAGTCCTTTCTAATTTGCTGCTGTGGAAAGTACTGCTGTGGGCCGCATTGTAATTTCTCTCTTGAATTAAAAGTTTCAGAAAGAAAGTCTAGTTTGCTCAAAAGAGAAACCCTGTAAAACGTAAGCCTGGGATCTTCCCAGACACCTACAGAGGGAGCACGGTCCTGCTGACGGACACCCTGATCTCAGACTTGGAGCCCTCAGCACCGGGAGATGCCCAAGCGGACCTCTTCGCTTCCTCACACAGTTCTGTGTGTTTTCAGATAGGGTGTCTGCAATGCTCTTTGAACAAGGTCTCAAGTTAGTTCACACAGACTTGCGTGCATGCGTTTGTGTTGATGTCTTTTTGTCTGTGTGCAGCCCTTGCTGGTTTTATTCCACATTAGAGGGAAAGAAGTAATTTGTGGAGGTCAAATTTCTGAGGCAGCCTTTTGACTAGCTCGAGAACTCAGTGTCTCTCTGACAAAGAAACAAATAGAAAATTTCCAGTTTCTAGGCAATCTAATTATTTCCCTCGCTCTTTTTTATAAATAGATCTTTTCTAATGACTTGCACTTTTTATTTGCATTTGTATCACTTCATTAATTTTATTTGAGTGTAAGTAATTAAGTGTGTGTTAAGGGCTGAATGAATATATCCTCCTGAAATTTATATGTTGAAAACCGAATCCCAGTCTGATGGCATTTGGAGGTGGGGCCTTTGGGGGGTGGAGCGCTTGTGAGGGGGATTAGTGCCCTTCTAGGAAGAGGCCAGAGAGCTGCCTAGATTTGTCATGTGAGGAGGGAAAGAGAAGTAAGCAGTCTGCAACTCAGAGAAGAGCTCTCCCTAGAATCTGACCATGTGGGCACCTGATCTCATACTTCCAGCTTCAGATTGTAAGAAATAAGTTTCTGTTGATAATGGCACCCAATCTGTGGTTCTGTTATTGCAACCGGGATGGACTAAGAGAGTGTGCACATTAGCACATCATTCCTGTGCACTTGTCAGTCTGTATGACCAAGATGGATATCGGCATTCAGAGACTTGTGTGAGCATCACATTCCATACATACCAAAAGTAAAATATAGAAGCTAAAAAAACCCTACATATTTCAGAATTTACCTAAAATTAACATTATTTTAAATGTTGCCTAAAATAATCTTTGATTAGACACTTTTCTGTAGTATGTGTTTTAAAATAAAAAAAGGAGAGTGTTAGAAACATTATACTCAGTAATAGAAAGAGCAATTCTAAGGAGATAGAAAATAATGATGAGCCCTCAAATAAAATCTCTGAAAATGGAACAACAAAAAAATTACAGGCAGTAGAAACTATATACGTGGACGGATGTGTAAAATTTTTTGAAATTTTTGTGTCAGATGCCCTGTAACATGAATGACAAGCAACAATTTATGATCTCACCAGGCAGACACAATTTTAACCAAGTGCTCAAAGTTGACACCCTATCAGTGAAACAAACCCACTACACATGTGTCCTGATATGAGCTGTGACATTACTCTTGTCATATTTCTGCCAAAATCCATAGCCAGACTCTCATTGTGAGATTAGGCAAGCCCAAATAGAGGGAGAGTCTAAAAAATAATTTTTACTTTTCAAAAATGTCAAGGTCACAAAAGATAAAGAAAGACTGAAGAGTTATCCCACAGAGAGAAGGGGACAAACAGACAGACAACTCAACATGTAAGTAATTCTGGATTGGCTTCTGGACCAGGGAAACAAATTTGTTGATCGTTTACAATAAAGGACATTATTGGAACAATTAGTGAAATTTGAATAGGGCCTGTAGATTATGCAATAGTGTCTTATCAATTTTATTTTTCTGATTTTGATTATGTAAGTGTATTATGTAAGTTCTGAATCTTCAGAGATACACATTGAAGTATTTGAGGTAGGGCGCATCATGCTTGCAACTTACTTGTACACAGTTATAGGGGAGAAAAACTCTTCATTTTCCCTATACCCCTAGGTTCTCCAGTTGTGGCCCTACCTGAAAATTAGGCTAATAAAAGGCAAAATAATGGGGCCAAAGAAACAAGTTTATTAACACATGCAGCCCAAATACATGTGGGAGGAATCAGAGATGAGTAACTCAAAGCGGTGGTTAGAGCTTGGGCTTATATAACATCTAAACAAGAGAACAATACATTTTAGAAAAGTTCCAAGACAAAGGAAAAGGTATATAGGCTTCAAAACCTAAAGGGCAACAAAAAAGTGGGAAGATGAGTATATGGGGGAACTAATGGAAGGTTAGAGTTAGGTTAGTGAGGTTTGTTGGTGTAGATCCATCATGGTGCTCTAACAGAGTGAAATGCTTGGCTTCTCTGACTCCATCTTGTTCCACCTGCTGTGTTCCCGTGGCCTTCAGGCAATCAGCTCCTGCTTTGTCTTACATATAGACATGCTAATCAGTAGAGGAATTCTGCTTGGGGCTCCTCCCATTTTCCCTTCCCTTGTCATAAAAGAGGCCTGAACTCTGTACTTTCTTAAGTTGGATTTGAGGAACTAGTAGGGCTCTCTCATCTTGGATGGCACCTTCTCAAACAATAAACCTTTCCTTACTCCAAACTCTGATGTTGGAGTTTTGGCCTTTGGAAGAAGCAGGCACAGGGATTTTGGACCGATAATAGTACAAGCTCATCTCAGGTGATAAGGTGGTTATTTCCCTTTTGGTATGGGAAGTGGGAGGAACCTTTTTAAGGGGGATGTATGTTCTCTTTTCAGGCAGATTGGCAGAGGGCAGAAAGTTCATCCTGTGTCTGCTTTTTTGAAAATTGCCTCCAGCTCACAATAATTCTTATGCCAGACTGGCATATTTTGGGGTGGCAAACTTCACACTCCTTTGTGACTCAGAAAAAAAAATCTATAATAATAAAAGCATAATATGCTAATTAGACCTGATGACCTTCTAGACGAAGCCAGGGCTGCACGGGAAGCCCGTGTCCTGGGTGCCAGAGGGAAGCTGGTGCTGGCACCTTAGGGAAGGAGGTCTACCCTTGCATGAATTTTGTGCGTTGGGCCTCCAGTAGCAATATAAGAAAGAGATAATGGTACTGTGATTAAAAACAGTGTTAAGGGAATCTGGATGAAGGATGTATGTCTTATTCACCTTAGAACTTTGATGTAAGTCTGAGATTATTTCAAATTAGTAACTCTAAATTGAGTTTAGGAAAGAACATTGTATTTTCTCCTAAAATTTCAGAACCCCTCTAAATTATTTGTTTCTAAATAGTAATAAGAAGATGTTTATTTCTTTCTTTTAAAATATAAGGCAGCCCTAGCCGGCTTGGCTCAGTGGATAGAGCGTCCACCTGCAGACTGAAGGGTCATGGGTTGGATTCCGGTCAAGGGCACATACCTGGGTTGCGGGCTCGATCCCCAGTAGGGGGCGTGCAGGAGGCAGCTTGATCAATGATTCTCTCTCATCATTGATGTTTCTATCTCTCTCCCTCTCCCTTCCTCTCTGAAATCAATAAAAATGTAAAAGTAAAAAGATTTAAAATATAAGGCAAGTGTTTCTAAGATTGCCTTAAATTTATATCAACTAGTTAAAAATATTTCAGACATTGTCTTATATTCACAGAGCAGTATTGAGTGTTGACAGAGCAAAATAGCCAGTTAGAATGAAGTGGACCCATAGGAAGTATTTTCCTAATGCTGAACTCTTAAATAGCCTTTTAAATTCTTAAATAGAAGACCAATGTGGAATTTCAAATGTTATTCATTCTAATCATAAACTCAGAGATTGGTCCCCACCCTTGTGATTGAATGTGTTTTATGAGGAAAGAAACACTTATTAAAAAGTGAGAAATCATCATAGTGGGGATTTCCTGGGTAATGAGTGATGAGGTACTGGAAACTTGTAGAAGATCCTCTCCATCCCTGCAGACTGGGAAGAGCCAAGAATACTGGTTTTCTCATGTTCTACACGTAAATTTATCTGGACATTAGTTTGTATAAGGTTCAAGCTTTGACTCTTAAAAATGTTTCTATTTCTATAAATTTACATTTTTGTTCATCTTAGGGCTTCCATTGCCTTGTGGAATCGCCTGTTGTTGTTATTAGTCACCAGGGGCTCCCTGGGAATTGTGACCAAGGAATGACAGCTCGGTCCTGCACGGTAACTCTTCATTGGAGTGGGCATCATACAGGTTTATTTGTGTTCATGTCATGAAGAGTCTTGCCTCTCTCATGCAGCACTTTCTATTGGAACGATGGTGAACTCGCAATCCAATTTTAATAATTAGGAGCGACCTACCTAGAGTCACGGTACCCTGTTTTAGAAAGACAAGTTCTTTCCTTGGCAACACTGATCTAATGAAGGGACATGGGCTGTGAAGTGGCATTGCCTGGGGTCCGTCCTCACGCTACAGCGGCTGAATAACCTTAGACAAGAAGAGTGAGCTGACCCTCACTCTTTGCAGATTCCGTATGTGTGGATCTGCCTACTCACAGGTATTCATTTGTAAAGTCAGTACCTATGGTGCTTTTGCAGTCATTCCAGGACACGCACAGAGCGGTGACAGTTTCGAGTTGCCCAGGGAGCACGTGCCCAGCCAAGGTCGAACAAGGCAACACCTTGCCTTCCTGTCTGAGCTCTCATTCTGTAAACAAGTGTCATTTCATGGTCTATTTATTGCCATGTTTTTCCCATTTTTATGGTTTTTGTTTGTGACTTCCGTTTAAATTTAGCCTCAAGTATAGTGATGGAGGGCTGTCCAATGTCACGAAGTCCAAGAAGGCTGTGCAGTGCCTTATGGAGAAAAGCAGCAAACAAGGAGAGGATGATGCGAGACAAGGTCAAGTTAAGGATTCTAGGGAGCAGTGGCAATCCACTGAGGATTTCTAAGGAGGGAAGTGGTAAGGTATTTTAAAAGTTCTCTGCCGTGTATGGAATTGGGAGTGGAGGGAAGAGCCAGGGAATGCAAGGGACCAGCTAGGTCACTAAAGGAGTCCCCGTGGAAGTGACGGTGGCAGGGGAGGTGGAAGGACATGGTTTGGGAGAGATACTTAGGAGGTCAGATCTGCTGGCTTTGAGAATGACTATGAATGAACAGGCCGAGAGAAGACTTGGTAAGTGTTCTCAGATTGCTTGACTAGAGGTTCCACTTTCTAAAGAGGAAATGTTAAAGGAGAAACTCTGTGGAGAGCAGAGCCAAGAGTTTAGCCAATTAGATATGTGTATTTACATGGAAGACAGGGCATCAGTGGTCATTTTTTCCCCCCTTCTTAACCTGGCTGTAGCAATTTTTAAGATGATGTTGTTCTTTTTCTCTCCCTGTTTTTCTCTCTGTGCTATCATGTGAATCGGTATCTAAACGTGGTCTGTAATCTTTCCCTTTCATGTCAATTTTCTGAACATCCTTTTGCACTCATTAGTTGAAGCCAGTGACACCCCGAGTCCTGAATTCCACCACTGTCCCCCAGCTTCAGCAGTTTACCCGGTCCAGGTTTCCAGACTGTGTCAGGATGCCAGGGAGGGAGCACTGGCCGACTGATCTGGCCCAGATCCTTGCACCGGCCACCGAGGGCCCCAGCAATGAGGTTCTCCAGTGGACACACCTGAGCACAGCTGCTACTCCTGAGCCAATAGGACTGGGATGGCCATGACATGGCACTCTCCAGGTCCTGTTTCCACTCTTAAAAATGTTTCTATTTCCATACATTTACGTTTTTGTTCATCTTAGGTCAGTGTTCCCCAACCTGTTGAGAGGAACACTACTGAAGTGCAAAAGCTCTGGGTCCTGCCATTTAACTGACCACAGGGGGAGACAGGAGAAAGCAAAGGTTGATAGTTGGTGATGGTGCACTCAGCAGTGAGTAATGAGTAACTTGCTGAGTGGACAGAGGTCAGGGTTTACACACCAACTGCATAGAAAGGGGCGGGGCTTAGAGCTTCTCTGGGAAAAGAGGGGAAGCTCTGATGGGCTTTTCGATGCTATTGGACAGCCGGCGGCTCCATCCTTCCTGGTGCTAAGGGTCAGTCTTCTGTACAGTATCTTCCCTTCAGATAATTTTCTTTCTGTAGCTGCTGATTGTTCTGATGGTAAGGTTAAAGTCATTTTAATACCACTTTGGTGGGCTGTTAATGAATCCCTTCAGACTCTAGGTTTCCATCCAGACAGTTCCAACCCATCAGTTAAATTAAAGTGAAGGAAGGGATGCTGGATTCCTTTCGCCTTGGCAGCTCCTTTTTCTTACGCAAATTATTTGCCAGCCTTCTCCCTGTGACCTGCTCTGCCTAACAAGAGCTATTGGGAGGGGTAGCCCTTCTCAGGTCACAAAAGGCCAGTGCCCCTGACCCCGGGAAACTAGTTCACCCCTCATTTGCGTAACTTTGTGAGGCCACTGTGCTGACTCATCCCTGAACTAAGATCTGCTCCTAGTGACTAGACTTTGTCAACCCCAGGACAGACGCAGGGCCTGCAGCTTCTCTTTCTTGACACTCCTGAGGGGGTTTTTAACTGATGGATAACTAAGGGGTGCTGTGAAGTACAGGTTCACGGATTTCTTGCAAGTTTTTGATCTTGGATGAATGAACATGCTTTAGAACCAGTGCGCGTGAGGTCAGGGCTTTGAGCAAAGGTCTAATCCTAAACCTTGGTTCAGTCCTTTCCTCTCCTGTTACATGAATGGGTGCTTTTTGGTTAGGAAACATTTTGTATCTGTTTACTGGTTCATAAAAACAGGAGTTTTCTTTTCCTCTCAGTCACCATGTTTTCGTAACCTGTTATGTGATTTTGCATGCTTTTTAGAAAAAATTTTTATGGATTTTTAGAGAGAGAGAGAAACGTTGATTTGTTGTTCCACTTAATTATGGATTCATTGGTTGATTCTTGTATGTCCTGCCCAGGTTTCGAACCTGCAACCTTGGTGTATCAAGACGACACTCTTACCAGCGGAACCACTGGGCCAGGGCTGATTTTGTGTGCTTTTGAGAACTATTTGGCTTCAAAGGAGAGGAAATGTTATAGGAATCAGCGAGAGAGGAACAAAGAACCAAAAATTACTATGTAGAAGTTCTAGATCTTCTAAAAACAATGAACTATTGTTCATTTTATTTGGCAAGTGGTCATGGATGCCTTGAATGTAGTCAGTATATCAAGCTTTTTGCAAAGCTTCCAAAAATGTGTAACTAATTTCTTGACAGCATGGAGCAATGGGAGCTGGATGCTGACACAATTGGACAGAAATGGTCGCATCACAATAGCAAAGCCTCAGCATCTGCCACCTTCTCTCTCCTTTCTGGGGCTGCTTGGGTGTCCAAGACCTTGGCCCTCAGCCAGGACTCACTGGCCTCTTGTCCATCATGGCCAGCGTGCATTCTGATTGGTCCTCGGCACCCTGTACTGGTGTGAAATATTTTACATGTGACCTCAGGGTGTAATAAGCCAGAGCTCTTTGGAAAAGCAGGCTGAAGCTGGGCCAGGGCCAGACGAGCCCTGTGGAACCTTCATGCATGGGATCCTACATATAATTAAACTAAAAAAAAAATCATAAAATAAGTGTCAGGAAATTCAACACAGGGTACCTTTTCCCAGGGCAATGAGTTCAGTATGTTTTCAGAGATATTAAGGAACAAAATTGGTTGTGTTTTCTCACTGATTCAGTGCTCCTGCTTAAATGTGCTTAACCAGGGGCCCCTGTTGACGTCGGAGTGCGAGAACTGTGAATTAGGGGTTGGTTCTGTGTACATTGTGAGCTGCTATCAGTAGTTGTGTTGGCTTCCAGCGAGTGAAAATTGTTTGCACAGCCATTAAGCATTCATGATAACATGTGAAGTCGTTTAAAAGAAAGGCACCAGCCCGGCTGGCATGGTTGAGCGTCGAACTATGAACCAGGAGGTCATGGTTCGATTCCTGGTCAGGGCACATGCCTGTGTTGCAGGCTGCTCGATCCCCAGTGTGGGGTCTGCAAGAGGCAGCCGATCAATGACTCTTTCTCATCATTGATGTTTCTGTCTCTCTCTCCCTCTCCTTTCCTATCTGAAATCAATAAAAATACATTTTTTTTTTTTCAAAAAGGCCCCGGCCCTGGCCAGCGTGGCTCTGTTTGTTGGGTATTGTCGCCTGAACCAGGAGGTTGCAGGTTCCATTCCCAGTCAGGGCACATGCCTGGGTTGCAGAATCGATCCCTATTAGGGGACTTGCAGGAGGCAGCTGATCAATGTTTCTCCCTCTCCCTCTCCCTTGTTCTCTCTCTAAAAGTCAATAAAAATATATTAAAAATAAATAAAAGAAAGATACTGCTTAAATTAAAACAGCACCATGAACAAATACGCATTCGACTTCTTGTGATGGAGTAATGAAGCAAACTACTCCACTGAGGGGTTTACCACAGAAGCCTGCATTCATTAAGCCACCGCTGTGCATATGGCTTCAGAGCAAACCCCTGCACCTCTCCCAGAGCAGACGTCCCGCCTGGCACCATCCCCCTGTGACCTCGGGTCCTCCTGCTGCCCTGGGAAGTGCTGGCTTGCACAGCAGGTGGCGGGTGGGTTTCAGGTGGTCATCTTTCTGTGACTTTTCTCTGTAGGTGTCACAGCACATGCTAACTCCTCCTCAGCACTGGGGGTCTGGTTGGGAGAGGAGGGGGATCCTCCCTTACAAGCCCGGGATATAGGGCTGGCTCTTGCTTTCTTGCTTCATTTGCCATCATTAAGAGCCCATCTGACTGAGGAGATGTCTCGTGATAATTGCTTCCTTCTGCTCTATGCCAGTCTGAAAAGGAAGATAATTATGAAAAAAAGAAAAAAGAGGGGTGTAGAGAAGTGCCAACTGCCAGATCCCTTAATGAGTGAAGGATTTATCCAGAAACACAGCTGCAAATACCCATTAAATGTGTAAACTAGACTGAAGGGACTGGCAGAAAGGAGAGTCATGGTTATTTATTGAATTACTACCTTTTTATTAGTTTGAAGTATACTTGCATATGTTTCAGTTAGCCCTGGAGAGGAAAGAAAAATGTGTTAGCACAATTCAAAGTCATAAAAAGTGTTTTTTATTACGTTGCTATAACATTAAAAATGAGATGTGTATTAGTTAAGGCTGGATAACAAGAGAAATTTAAGGAAAATTCTATTTTGGACATCCTTGGCTTTGTGACTTTAGGAAATAAAAATATTGATCATTTACTGAACAGTTACTATGTGCCAGGGCCTCATGGAAGTACTGGGCATCATTTAAACATCTCAGCACCCTTGGAGGGAGCAGTATTCTCCACATTTTACAGATGAGGAAACCGAGATCTAGTGATCTTAAGGGATTGGCCCAGATTCCCTTGGCTACTCGGCGATAGAGCCAGATCCCAACCCAGGCCCTGTGACAGCCCAGGCCATGTCTTAATCATAGGAAGATATGTGTGTGTTGCCTCAGTCAACTTTCTCGGGTTAATTTTCTTAATTTTAAAATGTTGGGACAGGACTGGGTTTTTTACAACAAATAAAAGAGTCTTGCAACTAGAAGCTCATTGCTTTTTTAAAAAAACTGAAACTGAGCAGAGCGCCAGCGTTCCTTCTGAACTTACCGCAAAAGGTCAAGGGAATGACTACATGGCAATTATTAGCAAGTATTTGCAGCAATTTCAGTCATGGCAGGATTTTCCTTTTGACAGTTCCCTGCATTAGTTTTAGTAACAGGGACATGGAAAGGAGGCACTGCTGAGCCTACGTCTCAGTTGCTTCTCATTTCCCTCTGTCTGAACCCCCATCTGCACCCCCATCTCATTGCCCAGAGTTGCTAATAATCATCACATGACAAGCTGTCAACTCATCAAGGGAGTGATGAGTAAATGCAGGGGATACGCGAGAGGAAGGAAAGCCAGGCGAGGAATAAGAAACATTCCACTGATTAAGAGAAGGCACTTGTTCTGTGCGGTTCAAATCTGGAGGTTATTAAACTCTACATCAGTCAACAATGTGTTCCTTACTGCTCGAGGGAAGAAAACATTCATTCTGTAGCAGATCATAGATTCTTCTGCATCGTGCGTCGTTCTAAAGACACAGCTAATTTAAATATAGGGGACAAGGTTTTCCATTATTTCAGTAGAGTAACACCTCATTCTTTCGTTATCATGCAAACATTTGGTGTTTCGTGCAAGGGAATAAATAAATAAATACCACAATCTAGCAGTTTTATTTTTAATAAATTATGATGGAATCTTACAGTTTTATTGAGTCTACCATATAGGCAAAGGAGGACATATAACATACATGTATTGTTAATGAAAAATAATAAAATGAATACCCGTGTACCCCAGCACCCAGCCTAAGAAAGAGAACATTGCTGGCACTTTTGAAGCCCTGGTCCCATTTCCCCCCTCACCTTCGTAACCTGTGCCCTGAAGGAGGGCGAGTGAGCGGGGGAGGAGGACTGGAGGTGCGTGTGTACCATGCTTACTGGCATTCGGTCACATGGAGACTTCTCTGGGGAGATAACATTTGGGCGGACTTCTGAATACAGTGAGCAAGCCAGCTATGGGAAGTTGTGGTAATAGTGGGTGGAAAGTGAGGTATGTCTGAGGAACTTCAAGAAGCCCCCAGTGGCCAGAAGAGAGTGAGCAAGGAGGGGTGTGGTAGGAGATGGGACAGAGAAAGAGGCAGAGGCCAGAAAGTGGGGGGCTTGTACAAACCCCTCCCCACACAGATTCGCTTTCATATTTTTATTGGCCTAATGGCGCTCTGTCGGTGTGAAGTATTTTAGTAGCATCTGGTGAGATTTTGTTCTCTTATTCTCGCCATGATTCCTTCAGCCCATTATTCAGTGGCTGAGAATAAGAATGTAATAAACGCCTTGCGATCAGGAACCGGGTTCATTTCGCTCTGTGTCAGACTTTCCAAGCTCCATGACTGGTGAAAGGAAGGACCTTGCTAATGTTTGTGCAGTGAATGGAGGGTCTCTGTTTCCCTCGGAAGAGTCTGGGGGACGTTGCCACAAATTAGAGCTGGTCTTTGCATCGAGGCGGGAATACTGCTGTTTTGCAAACACCCAGAGGCATGGACCTTGGGAGAGGGCAGCTGTAATGTCTTCCCAGCCTTGAATTGTTGCATGGATGAGGCTCATTGGTGTGAGGGAGGGAGAGCCTCAAAATCTGACTTCCTCTCCTTAAGTAGAAGCATAGAACGCAGACAAGAGTAAATGATTCCTACACGGTTTCATGACTTTGGTCTTTCTTCGGCTGCTGTTCTGAGCACCAGGTTTTGATAGATTGAATGGATCTGCTTTTGAGTTGGTCTTAACTTCTGTGCCTCAGTCCCCTGGTTGTAAAATGAGATTATGTAGCAGCGTTTGCCAACCACCTCACAGAGCTTCTGCATGGGATGAGATTAGATGGATGTTGGAAGCTTCGGTTTGTCTGTTTTAATATATGAGAAATGGTTAACGCTGAAGTTAATTTTTGATGTATACAGCATAATTTAACTTTGAAGAACAGATACACACGGAACAGCTCATTGAGACTGCCTAAAGGATATGACTATACAGTTGGCCCTTCACATCCATGGGTTTCATGCCTGGATTCACTTGACCATGGATTGAAAACTTTTTTTTTTTTAATTCCAGAAAGTTCCAAAAAGTGAGACTTGAACTTGTCAGATGCCCAGCAATATGCCAAATCCATGCAAATGAGGTGATGTGTGAGTACACCCTGCAAATACAGGTTGTGTGCAATAGTATGCCATTTTTGTACCAGGAACTTGAGCACAGTGGATTTTGGCATCCAGGGGGTCCTGGAGCCAATCCTCCTTGGATACTGAGGGATGACTGCACTTCCTTCCGGTGCCTTGTAGAAGAATGGGCAGTTATGGAAATTGAGGGGCAAAGTAAGGCTATCCTTTGTGAATCTCCTTTTCATCCCTTAGCCTCTGAGTATGATGGGCTTTTCTGCATAGAATTTGGGAATAACTTTCCGGCCACTTTAATAACCTAGGGACCTCACTGGTGCAGAGGTCCCTGTAGCTGGTGGACAGAAGTGAAACCTTCCCTCCGTGGTTCATCTTTCAGATGTTTCCGAATCAGTGTCACAGTTGAAATCCTCAGTAAGTTATACAACGATTATTTACTATTTTACCTTTTGCACTTGTGAAACTTGAGATTATTACACAAACTTGGGATCACAACAACACAAGAAGGAGAATGGTCCTTATGGAGACACTTCATGATGTCTCCATCACCTAGGAAAACAGCAGCAGTGAGTTGGAGTCATTATGGGAATCACTGAGAGAAGAGGGTCTACTATTGAGGAAAGGCGGATTTCAGGTGGTCTCTGTTGATTACCTGGCTGGTTGGTTCTTCAGCTTTCCGCGTTACCTCGGAAGCCACATTTTTCCTGTGTCTTCACACCAGGTTTGAACTTTGATGATACGATAGCTGAGATCAAAGTTTGGGGCGTAAGACAGAATGACTGAGACCATGGAGCAGTGGCGCTTTGGCGGGTCGACAGCCGATGACAGTCCTCTTCTTTCTCTAATGAGAGCTTCTCCAGGGATCGGCGTGGAGCAGGTCTGCTGTCCTTTAAGTCCCGAGGCCGCTGTGGTGGTGGCCAGCGCTAACAGAGGGAGGTTGGATACCATCTCTTCCCTGCTGTGCTCTGAAGCTCCCGCTTCGCTCTTGCCTTGGACACGTGAACACGACCCCCTGCGGGCAGCTTGGGGATTAATCAGTGTTCACCCGACAACTCCTTTGAATTTCAGGTGCCCGTTTGAAAGATGCTCCGCTCTGTGAAGTTCACAGCCGTCGCATGCTGTAAGAATGTAGGACCACACCGTGGAGTTGAAAGCACAAAGTGGGAATGTGGTCTGCTTTACAAGTTACTTCAGTAAGAGTGGATGTGCTTTTCCACCGATGGGGGTAGACAGGAAGGAAAACTACGATCGCGTTCTCATTCCATGCAGGCTCCGATGTAAACCTCTGGGCCAGAGAGCTTTTTATTCGATAAAGCTGAAAACTTACCTGTATTTCTCAGCTTTCAAGTTATGACAGTCATTTGCAGCTGTCAGATATAAAGATGTTTTGGACGCCGCCCAGGGATGATCTCCTACAGGTTCCAAGTGCTAGAATGTGAGAGTTGATAAAACATCCGGAGGCCTGTCAGAAGGTGCTTCTGACCCCGCGTCAGTTGCATTCACGCTGTGAGTTCTTTTTCCATCGGGGTGATGGGATAGGAAAAACCCTCAGCTGTCTTGCACCTGCAAAACAGGAGATGTCCACAAAACACCATTTTCTCCCCTTTCTCAAGCAGAACTTGCTAAATGTTAAGATGGTGAAATGAGAGAAAGAAGAAATCTGGTTTGATGTGAATTTTTCTTACCTTAGTTACAAAATGTAAGAATTGTGGGAGAAAAATATCAGGACAGAAATAAAGACCAGATTACAGGGCTAAAGCCTGCATGTCTTATAAACCTCCTGTGTTATATTTTCTATACACTAAAGATTTAAACACACACACACACACACACGAGAAGTGTCCTTGTCCAATTGGATCAACATTGAGGTGAAAGCAGAAGTGCTCAAGTGTGGTAAAACCTCAGGAGACCTCTGACATAAGCATGTTTCAGCAGGCTAGGCTTTAATCTGATGCTTGAACATGTTCAGTCATAGATTCGGTACTGTATGCAGCAGAATCAGTGTTAGATACCGGCTTTATTAGCGCCCCTGAGTATCCTTGAAGTCTCAATTTGGTAAAGGCATAGCAACCGGAGAATTTGATTCGAAGGGAACCTGTGCCAAGGGTTCCACTTTGGCTTCCTTCACCGCATAGTGGCTCAGAGATGGGGTGTCTGGGGTGTTTTCTGGCCTTCTGTCGGCAGAGGACTCCTGATGTCCGAGAGACCTATGGGGGGCGGGGCAGGGTTCTAGTTAGAACTGAACTGAGTGAGGGAGTCATATGTATGGGTGCGGCCGTTTACTTCAAGGAATTGGGAGTGTAACCCCCAAGAGGAGAAGCAACAGAAAAGCGTGTATAAAGGTGCGCCCCAAACCCGCTTTTCAATAGGGAGAACTCTGAAGGAGGGGCCGCTTTGGAAGAAAGTTTCATTTCACATCTGCTATTGGAGATGCTTGTGAGATGACTGAGGAGCCGTATCAAGTAGGAGCTAGATATTTGGGGAAAGAGGGAAGGAAGGGAAGGAGGAAGGAAAAGAGGAAGATTTGGGTTTTGAATCTACATTTAAAATTATATGGGGTGCTCGCTTCGGCAGCACATATACTAAAATTGGAATGATACAAAGAAAATTAGCATAGCCCCTGGGCAAGGATGACATGCAAATTCGTGAAGTGTTCCTTATTTAAAGTCAAATAAAATATATCTATGGGATTGGATAACATTACCTAGAGAGAGCGTCTAGAGAAAGAGTAGGATCCAGAAATGAGCCCTATGTTAGTTAGGTGTGGCTAAGCTGTGGGTCCATGATGGGTCTGTGTGAAGTCCCACCATTTTGTGACTGCACCACCTGGGCAGAAACTCGGTCACTTTCCCAGCCCCTGAACGAATACTTGGCAGGAAGTAGTACTGTAATAATACCCAGCAGGAGGTGGTAATTGGTGGGCTTTGTTGAGATATAACAAAATCACTTTCCATTTCCACTCGATGAGAATTGACCAGCGTCGATAGTCCTGTAACCAGCGCCACAGTCAGGAGTCAGACCGTCTTCATCTCTCCGCAGGGTTCCCTTGTGCCCTGTGCAGTCAGGCCCCCACCTCCCCAGGCCCTGACAACCACCGATACGCTTCCATCGGTATAGTTTTGCCGGATCCAGAATCTCATATAAATGGAATCATGCCGTACGTGGTCTTTTGCATCTGCCCCCTCTAACTTAGCATAGGGATTGGCAGACTTTCTCTGCAAAGATTCAGACAGTAAACATTGCAGGCTTCTTTGCAGGAAGTGCTCAGCCCTGCTGGTTGCCGCAGGGAAGCAGTCTTTGACAGTGTAGAACTGACTGGGTGTAGCTCTGTCCCAATAAAACTTTGTTTATAAAACTAGGCAGAGGGCCGGATTCTGCCAGCAGCTGGTGTGCTGACCCCTGACTTAGCATAATGCCCTGCAGATACGTGTCTGTTGTGTGTAGTAATCCATTCCTTTTATTAGGAGTAGTCTTCTGTTAGGTGGATGGCGTTCCAGAATCTGTTTACCCACTTATCAGTTGTTTCTCGTTCTCGGCTTGTATGAATAATGCAAGTCACCGTGTGGGCATGTGTTTTCATGTCTCTTAGAGTAAATACCTAGGAGTGGAATTGCTGGGTCATGTGGAAAATATATATTTAATATTACAAGCAACTGCCCCCACTGTTTCTTAAAGGAATCCTACTATTTAACCAACAATGTGTAAGAATTCTAGTCTTGCTGAGTTCTTTTTAAAAATAGTTTATTGATTTTTAGAGAGAGGAAGGGAGAGGGAGAGAGAAACATCGATGTGAGAGTGCAACATTGATTGATCGGCCGCATTCTGCACACCCTACTGGGGATCGAGCCCCCAAACCCCACAACCGGGCATGTGCCCTGACCAGGAATCAAACCTGCAAACTTAAATGCATGGGACGACACCCAACCAACTGAGCCACACCAGTCAGGGCTTGCTGAGTTCTTTTAAATGTAATGGATATAAATGAATCAACAACAATATATTATTAATAGTTCCTGGTGTCAGAGTTTTTTAATGTGACTTTGTTTTATGATCACTTATACTCTCTTATGGCTTCACCAGATGTTATTAAACCAGTTTCCCATTATGAAACCTTAAGGCTGTTTATACAACTTCCTGTAGAAAACACCACAGGCTCCACCTGTGCAGAGGGCACTGAGGTCAGCGGGCACTCACTCTTTCATCTTGTCAGTTACTGGCAACCACAGGTGCCTGTACTAGTCAGCAGCTCTGGGTTTGGGTTGAAATCCTTTAGAAATTGGAGGGGCCTAATCTGATGTCACTTTGGGGTAGGTGATCACCCCACCCCCTCGTGCGTATGCTGGGGAGTACCCGCAGGCTGATGCTGGATTCTTCTGTCGGTCCCCCAGAGTTTTACGCTGTGGTACGTGGCCAAATTAAGTTTTGCCTGGAAAAATTTTAAGTAGATGTTTGAAATGTCTGTCTCAGTTTTTATTTTTTAAATCTCAGCCAAGTTTCATAAACCTTCACGTGAAGCCGGGTCACTTCCCAGTGAGCTCTCTGGTGCCCGTGTCACTTGATTTGCTGTTTAGGTTCTTCACTCTAATAACACATTAAGTGCTGGGCCCGCAACCAGAGAGCAGGGTGTCGGCGAGTGCTCGTGCCGAGGCCGCGCTCTGCAGGCGGGATGCCAGGTCAGATCATTCCTTGTGGGTGGAAATGAAGTGGTGCTACCTGCTTAAGAAAGAACCCCTCGGGGAGAGGATCTCCAGGGAGGGGAAGGATAAAGAGATAGAGGCCTGCATCTCCCAGAAGGTAGGGCCCGAGCCTAGGGGTCCTGCAGAGCTGTGTCGCTGCGCCAGGGTCAAGTTCAGGGCCAGTCTCAGCAACACGAGTCTGAAACGCTCCGGCCATGTGATTCTGGTCCTTGGTGTCAGAGTCAGAAGCCAGTTCCCTGAGTCACCACTCACTGTTGCTATGTGAGGACGAGATGGGAGGCCAACAGGGATCCATCTTCTTCCTTGTGAACAACATGGGCCGTAAAACACTGGACTTGCCCCGTCACAGAGCTGGTGTTGCCCGGCTCTCACTCCGTGCCAGGCCCTGCTCGAAGCACCTTCCATGTCTCAAGGTCAGAGGAAGCTCAGTGCGATGGTTCAGCCCACAGACTTCAGACCAGCTAACTCCCTAGTCAGCCAAGCCAGTGGCTGGTCTCCTCGGTGAGGGCCCTACCAACCCCCGTGTCACAGGGCTGGCGGGAGCCCTGACTGCGTTAATATATGAGAACTGTCCAGCCAGGGCCTGGCACGTAGTGAGTTATGGAAGCATTAGCTCTTGCGGTCGTCCTCTTCTTACTCATCTCAGGAAAGCGGCGAGATAGGTGCTGTGGTTTTCCCCGTTTCACGGTTGAGTCAATTTCGGCACAGAGAGCAATGTTCCGGAGACCACGAGGCGAGGAGGCAGTGAAACAGGGTCCCGTCTGCGGCTGGCACTGCTTACTCTGCTGCTCCCCACTTACTAGTAAGAAGAAGGAAGTGGCCCTGCATGGTAGATGTCACCTGCAGGAGAGCAGGTCAGGTCTGGCACTAGCCTAGCGGCATGGACTTTCCCCCTGGTCCCTCCGGGCGTCTCTACGCACCCATTCACTCGATGGAGCTCAGTAAATCGCTGGAGCATCTTCCCTTTGGAGGAGCCCTCGCTCAGTAAATGGCATCGCCGTCTGCGTATCCGGTGACGTCAGACAGAATCCTGCGTGACCTGGACTTCAGCCTCCCCTGCCTCCCCCGTATTCAGTCCGTCGTCACTTCCTGCTGATGGTTATTCTTAAAGTAGCTCATCAGTCCTTCACCTTTTTCACCTCTAATGCCAACTCCCCCCTCCCAGCCCGAGCTGCTGCCCCCCTCACTTTCTCACCAAGCTCCCCCCGTCCATCCATGCCCTGTTCCAGTCTGTCCCCTGCAGGATGAGGTACCATGCAAACCTGGTCACCTTGTGCCCCGGCCGAAACACCACCACCTTCTCATTGCAGTTCAGGCCCGTCTGACTCCCAGACCGGTCCTCCTCCTTACCCCGTCTTGCCTCTGTGGAGTCGGGAGCTCTGGGGTGTAATTGAAAAGCTGAACAAAGTTAGACTCTTAGCATCAAGTGGAACCGGGTTTCCTTTGATCGCCTTTATTAAATTCCTGCCGCAGATAATTAGGTCCTAGAGTCTGACCCCATTACCAGCGCCATCAGCAGCACTCAGGCTGTGCACAGAGATGTATAGTGTCTGGCCTTTTTTCTTGGCGAGGCCAAGCATATCGTAATAGAAAAGTGAGAAGATGCATGTCATGGCGGCCTATTCTCATTTTCCCCACAATCTTCGTAACTAATCTAGCTAGGTTTCTCTCTCTCTCTCTCTCTCTCTCTCTCTCTCTCTCTCTCTCTCTCTCTCTCTCTCTCTCGTGTTTTTAGTATTATTGGCTTGTTTTTGGCATAACTGAGTCCTTAGCCAATATCAGCAGGTTGAGCCCAAGTTTGTTAGAGCTGAGCGAAAATGAAAAGAATTAAAATCACCAGCATCCAGTCACTTGCCAAGGGCATTTGAGAAGGCCCTCAGTCAGCAACTCGCCAGCGCTGAGCTGGTAGCCCTGCCTGCTTTCCTCTTACTGGGTTTAGCCTCACCTCTTCCAGGTGTGCCGGCAGGTTGCAGGGAAGCATGGCCAGGGGAAAGTGAAGGGGAAGAGCATTTAAAAAAACCCACCCAAGTGGTCCTCAGGGTGGTGGTAAGCAGATGGGTCATCCGATGCAGTCAGGTACTGGCTTTCCTGTAGAACTGCAGGCCGCCTTCCCCTAGTTCGTATCATGGGTTTATTTTTAAATCAATGTGGTAAGACATTTCTAGATTCATGTGAGTCTCTACGGAAGAGAAATCCCTTTGTTCATCAACAGCGAACGCTGGCCCCTGGGATCCACTGTTATCTAGGTGTTTGTGTGAAAAACCTGTGCATGCCGATAACGTGTGCCCTGAAAGTATTTTATCTCAAGAAAAATTGGGGCATACCTCTGAGGGAGCCCAGATTAGAAACCCGAAGGAAGAGATTTCTAGCTTACAATCCAGGGAGCTTGACAGGGCCCCCCAAGGTGAGAGATAAGAGAGAAGACTCCACAGGGTTTGTCTTACTGGGAGTTTGTGTCAGAGGCTAAGATATCTGAAACCCGGAGAATGAGAAAAATGCATGTTTTTAATGGAAACTTCCCTGAGAAACACATGGAGGTTCTACTATGTAGAGCCAGGGTAGGACACCTGGGAGAGGGGCTGGTCATCATTGGCCCCTGGGCTCAGAGGACTTTCCTGCGACCCGAGCCTGCAGTCAGGAGAGAACGTGGTGTCTTTGGTTTCACTGGGTTGTCTGATCAGGCAGGTGCGACTCCCCACCTTTGCAATGCAGGTCGCTCCTTCCAGAACCTTAACCCTAACCTTCCTCTTCCACTTCCTCCCAACTCAGTCACTCACCTAGAAACTTGCGCTCATTACTTTCAACCCAGAACAAAGAAGTTCTGCAAATCCATAACATGTCCTTGGACTTCAGGCCAGTTAGGATTTCCTCTGCTCTCATGGCCATTGTCTAGTTCTGTTATGATGATCAAGGGACAGAGGGTTACCATGCGGTGGGACCTCTGTGTTTCCCTGGAGGAGGCAGGTCCCCCATGCCTGGTAATCCTACATAATAAAGAGGCAATATGCAAATTGACCATCACACCCTCACACAAGATGGCCGCCCCCATGTGGGCATAAGATGGCCAGCAGGGGAAGGCAGTTGTGGGCAATCAGGCCTGCAGGGGAGGGCAGTTGGGGCAACTGGGCCGGCAGGGGAGCAGTTAGGCGTCCATCAGACTGGCAGGCAGGCGAGCGGTTGGGAGGCAGCAGTCCCAGATTGGAGAGGGTGCAGGCTGGGCTGAGGGACACCCCTCCCCCCAGTGCATGGGCCTCTAGTTAATAATAATAATAACAACAACAACAACAACAACAACATTAACACCACAGCTGGCCCTGGTCTAATTGCGTATGTTCAGTCTCCACACAGTCCCTGGAGAAAGGTCTGTTGACCCAGTGGGACAGATGAGGACATGGGGGTTGGATGTGCTATGCAGTTTGTCTGGAGTCACAGAGCTGTGGACCTGCAGAGCGGGATTAAGGCCCAGGCAGACATCCGACTCCCACTGCTCCACAAGCCCGTGCTCAGCCGCAGGAGGACATTCTCAGGGACCCAAGGAGGGAGAGGGGCAGCGGGGATGCCATCCTGTGCGGGTGCCCGTTGCATCATGTTGGGCACCGCCCTTCACAGTGACTAGCTCTGCTGGCGGTCAGGTGGGAGTCCCGGCGCCACAGCCCAGCACCTGCCTCTGAGGCAGGTCCTCCCTGTACCCGGGTGCAGTGGAGCTTCCAGGGTGGCTGTGAGCTGGGCTGCTGCTGGGGAGAGAGGGTAGGGGAGTGGCACGTGTTGTTTTTGCATCAGCGGGTTTGGGAACTTGGAGGGTTTGGCTGGCACAGTGGTGGGAAGGCTCCAGCATTTCCTGTGGCCTGCAGTCTGGGTTCTGAGATAGGGAACTGGCCTGGGCTCCCGCTCCTCCACAGGGGATGTCAGCACCCCTCAGGGTGACAAGGCTTGCAGGGGGAGGGAGCCCAGGGAGAGGGGAGGGGGCTGGGAGGAGGGAAGCCTCAGCATTACAACAGCTGGAAAGGAATTTGAAAAGCAAATATCCAAACCCGGAGCCAGGAGGGAAGTGTGTGCCTGGTCTGTGAGATAATGAACTTTCCATTTGAGATGCGACTCCCTCCTCGCAGAGCTCCAGGCAAAGTGGGGCTCTGGTCTCATCTCACTTTGGCCTCCGAGCGCCTCCCTTGCTGGTTCTGGCGATGGGAACAGTGAGCGGCTGCTGGAGGGAGCCCTGGGCGTTTCCTGTGCGAGGGATTCTGGATTTTAAAAATGCATTTGTGGCCTGAGTGATTCCTCACCCTTAAAAGAACCTCAGGATTCGCTTTTAAGAGAAGAGTGATTCATTCCCTTGTCTGAGAGAGATTTATTCACGTACTGCTGGCCATGCCATCTGCTCAGGACCCGAGGTGCAGAGGTGAATAAGGTCTATCACCCGTGTCCCTGGGGAAGTCGTAGAAACCTCTGGCAGAAGTTGAGCAGGTGCCCGGTAGGTGCACTGCAAACACTCAGGAAGGGGCAGCTGCTGCCAGCCAGGAGCCGTGGGGCCAGGGGTCCCTCCAGGAGCTGGACCAGGAGACGGGCATTGACCTCTAGGAGAGGGAAAGACCGTCCAGGTAGAGGGCTCACCGTGACCGAAGGCAGGAGGCAGGGGAGGCTGTTGTGCCTGGAAGTGGCAGCAGCTAGGCGAGGAGAGAGGTAGCCAGCCTCAGCCTGGGAGCTCACTCTACTCCCGGGGCCCACACACACCTGGAGAGTCCCCGGACCGGGCCCATCTGGGGCAGGCCGCCTCTAAGCAGTGCTACCAGCGGCCACTGCAGAAGCACTGCTGGTGATCTGAACGCCTATTTGCCACGTCTGACTCAGAGACATTGCCCGTGTCTGTGGGGATGGGCGCAGGGAGGCAGTTGGTGGGGAACGGTGCCCTGGAGATGCTCAGAGGCAGGCTGGGCAAGGTTTATGTGCTCTACTCCCCGAGTCACCATGCGGAGATTGAAAGCAAGAGGGGAGACATGCAGATTCCAGCTATCACTGCTACAAATACTCCATTTCTCTCGCTATTGATCTGCGGCCAGTTTGCACAGTAGAAGCTGCAGTTAATTGAATGTTTACTGCCCCATGTGAATTGGAAAGAGTTGCTCAAAAGAAGTGGGCTGCTTTCCTGGAGACGGTCCCACAGATGCAGGTGATAATAATTCAACACAGGCCTAAAGTCAAGCGTTTTCCCCGCCACTTTCCACTGCGCGTTTCTGGCCAAGGCTGTTTGGCAACAATTCTTTTTTCCTGAAAAACCAAGGAGGCAAATGGTCTCAGTGCATCATTTCCCAAAGCGTATCCCATAAGAAACCAGGGCCACGGACACATGGTGAGGGAGGTGTTTTCTGGACATGTACATGTGGGAAATATTGTACATTGCACATAAAGATTCCACCATCTACATATATTATATTAAAGGCCCGGGAAGTCCCATAGTAAAGGAACCTTTCAAAATGTGGAATAGTGATAAAAAACGTACCATGGAATCTGACAGATGCAGACTTGATAGAGGAGGCACTTAGGCACCAGCAGAGCCTGAACGTGGGCCAGGTACGGAATGTCACCTGGGCGGAATGTCCTGGGTGTGTAGCAATGGGCAAAACTGGGAAAACGAGGATTATAGGCAACACCTTACCCCCAGGGTGAGCTTTATCCCCTTAGCATGTTGCTAGTCATGCAGTTAGACCCTCTTAGAGTAGGAACAAGGGGCCAGAGAATAGCCTCCTACGACTCCCATACAAGCTGTAGCACTGCCACCCCCTTAAGCATTAAGGCCTCAGGACCACGAGGTCCTGATCAGCATCAAATAATCTTAGGAACAAAGCCTCAGGTCTGTTGACCACAGAGACAGAGTTCTGGTCAAACTAGAGATAGCATCTAGGTCTCAGCTGTGTTTCAGCTCCAGGCCCAGAAAAGCAGCCAAACCAGATGACATGACGCCATGGGTGACCTCAGGACCAGATTCAGTGACCATGGACCCCTCCCCTAGCACCGACCAATCAGAGACCAGGACCCTGAAAGGACACACCTGCAAAGCTTATGAATATTCTATTGAGGTCCTCCCCTGACACCTCCCCTACGGTCCCTGCCTTTGGAAAACAGATGAAAGCTCTTAAGAGGAGGGACCCGGCCTGCCAGCTCTGTCTGTCTCAGGAGCATCCCGGCGTCTTGCCCCTCGTCGTCCCTCAGGTGCGTTACCCTTTTCCTAAGCTCCACAGGCCCTTCTTTGCCTCTGGAACTTGTTTCCTGAGTTCTTTCAGCCCTGCTGGCTCACTATTTTGACTTCTGTGATTTTCTAAATAAACTTCTTGTGCTGAGTTTGTGGTTCTGAATTCCTTCTTAGCCGAGCTGAAGGGCCGAGGTCTAACTCCCCCGTAACAGTCTGAGTTCTGGCTGGGCTCCGCGTGTGACTGTAACGTCCGGCAAGTTTCGGAATGTCTCTGCATCTCAGTTTCCTTGTCTGGAAGATGGCTTAGGAATGGGACCTGTTTCATAAGGTCGCTGTGAAAGCACATAGTGGAGGGACTGGTTAGTCATTTTTAGGTAGTGTGCCTGCCATGCAGGGTTTTACAAGAGACTTGACTGTTGTTGGTTTGCTTTTTGTTTTTGTTTTGCATTAATTAATATATCAAAGAAGCAGTGTTGGGTGGGAAATGCCAGGCTGAGAGGAGTGCCTGCAGGACCTGTGTGATTTCTGCCCCCAGTCCCGGGAGGAAGGGCAGTGTGAGCCCCTGAGGGGAGGGCTCCGTCAGAGCTGTGGCCCGAAGGCACCTGAGCCGGAGAATTGGGGACCAAACTACGGCGTCCACTGGGCTGCCAAGTGGAGCGTGTAACTGCAGTGCGTGTTTTGGGTGCCAGTCATGTCTTCAGGTAATGGCAAGCTTCTAACGCAGGCCGGTCGACAGATGTGGGGGGTAGGGGTGGACCTGTTCCTTGAGCTGAAAGCCGGGAGGAAACAGCAAACACAGGAAGAGCTAGCTCTGTGCCCTTCTACTTCAAAGGGCTCTATTCCCTTTGGGGACCAGACAGTTCTCTGTTGTGGGGGTCATCCAGGGAATTGCGGGGTGTTGAGCAATATCTTTGGCCTCTACCCACTAGATCAGCGGTTCTCAACCTGTGGGTCGCGACCCCTTTGGCCGTCGAATGACCCTTTCACAGGGGTCGCCTAAGACCATCCTGCATATCAGATATTTACATGACGATGCATAACAGTAGCAACATTACAGTTATGAAGTAGCAACGCAAATAATTTATGGTTGGTTCACAACATGAGGAACTGCATTTAAAGGGCCAGAAGGTTGAGAACCACTGCACTAGATGCTAGTAGCACCTCCCCCTTTGTGACAATCAGAATATCCCCAGATGACAGATGTTCCCTAGGGGGACAAAATCACTCCAGCAGTTTCCCTGCAGAATTCTTTTGGAAAGGAAATTTACATTCATAAAGGACTTTTTCTTTTGAGAGGTGTCCCTTTTGTCCCCCAAACCAGGAAGAGAACTACTTCCCAGTCAGCTTTGTTCCCGAGAGTGCCTCGCTGTGCACAACAAACCTCACTAAGCGCCCCTTTGTCCTACATTTCCAAGTCACCTTTGGACAAAGTACACCCCGCCAGAAGCCACCCCCTGTTCCTTTGCTTAGCCTCTTCTTCACGCTTCATCACTGGTGAGATGACGCAGAAGCTCTGAATTCTAACCACCTCTTTGGATTACCGAGTTCCCCGCAGCTTTGAGCATGGCATGAGTAAATAAATGCTTTTTTTTCCTTTCCAGCTAACCTCTGTTCATTGAATTTGCAGCGTCCAGTTGCTGCACCTAAGAGGGTTGAGGAAGGTTTATTTCCTCCTCTGCAGGGTGCACGGAGAGTAAAGGAAAGGCTGCCTGCAGGGGGTGTCAGGGCCCTTTCCCTGCCTCCCTCACCTGGATGCCAAGGGAAAATGTTCTCTATTTCTTTTTTCTATCAGGACCACTCAGCATGTAAATATGGGACTTGTGCTCCCTCCCCACCCTCCCCCTAATTGTTAGAAACCTCTTCTCTGTCACAAGTGGAATTTGATGGCCAGTGGGCCAGAGGCAGCTTTCCTGGGGAGGCAGGAAGGGACAGAGGAGCTGAAGCAAATGGTTTCTCCGGCTGCTCTTCCCCACTGGCCTGCCCTGTGGCCTCCACGGGCCCATCTGTCAGGGCCTTCAGTGACGTCATGGGCACATGGGTCACCGGGACAGGCGTGTTGGTTTTCCCATGGACAGCTCCCGCGGGGACACCCTCCCGCAGGGACACCCTCCCGCAGGCTTCTTTTCTTTTCTCTCAACAGGTTTTGCTTGTGTAATAGAAAGACCAGACATAGGACAATAGGGTTTACAGCCATTGTGGGGACCCAAAACTAACACTCTATGGAAATTTCAGAAAAATATACAGATCAGGTATTTGGGGATTTTATGAAGTCTGGGACCTAATCAAGCTGCTTGGAAAAACATGTAGCAATGTTACAGATCATTTTTAAAAATATATTTTTACTGATTTCAGAGAAGAAGGGAAAGGGAGAGAGAGACAGAAACATAAATGATGAGGGAGAATCATTGATCTGCCACCTCCTGCACGCCCCCCACTGAGGATGGAGCCCACAACCCCAGCATGTGCCCTGACCGGGAATCACACTGTGACCTCCTGGTTCATAGGTCGATGCTCAGCCACTGAGCCACGCCGGGTTGTGATCTTTAAGAGACTGCAGGGAGGGGCGTTGCCAGCACATCCTGAGACATGGAGGACTTTGGGCACGAACAGTGTGCAGACACAGACGGATTTCTAGATGGGAATCAGGACAGGCTTCTCGCTGTTGTCTTGGAAACATAACCCAAAGCTAAGGAGACATTCAGCGAATGATAAAGAGAATTTCAACTTGCTGAGGGGTTACAAGTCACATCTAACGGACATGTAGAGTTTGGTAACTAACTCCCAGATAAAAAGTGCTTCTTCATCTCATTTTCACTCAACTGTAAGCCATTTGACATGCAAATGAAGACTGTAGAATCTTTAAATTTAATTTTTTATTAGATTTGTTGGTATAACATTGGTTAATAATATTATACAGATGTCAGGTGTACAGCTTTATAACACACCATCTGTATGCTCTATTATGTGCTCTTGGAGAACCTTAATATTACAAACGGAATAAAGTAAATCAAACAGCAGACAAGCAGGCCATTGGACAATTCCACACCTATGCCTAGTTGCTTCCGGGACTCCATAGACAGTTACCTTACAAGGCAGAATGGTTGGAATGGCTGCCAGCTGTGGAGACTTCCCATTAGTGGTTCTTAAGTTTTAGTTTGCATGAGACATGTTCTATCAGGCTGTGCGCACAGGTCATGGAGCTTATCTCTACGGGGCAGTTTTGACAATACCAGACGTGGTTTTGCTGCCAGTAGCTCTGATTAGATGTTGGTGGGGGAGAGGGTGCATTCAGCTGACAACCCTGTGTGACGTGCCTGCCCGGCTGGTAGGATTGTGGTCCAGGTGTGCCTTCTGCTTACTGCGCTCAGGTGTGGCGTGGATAAGGTGACAGATCCACGCCTGCTGTGTCCAGGAGGCAAAGGACACCACCCTGGCTACGCCTGGCCAGGCACTGGGCCTGGTGTTCTTGATTCTCGGAGAGCCTGATGAGACCGTCTGTCTTGCGTCAAGCTCAGTTATGGGTGGCCTGATCGTTAGTAATCGTCCCGGCGGCCTTGGTAGCGCACTGCTTCCCTGGAGGATGATTTTTCCGTCAGAGGACATTTGACAATAATGTCTGAGGACATCCCTGAGTGTTACGACCGAGAGGGGCTATGAACGACTGTGGGTGGAGGCCAGGGATGCTGCTAACCACCCTACAGTGCACGGGGCGGCTCTACAACAAAGGACTGTGCCCCCAAATGCTCACTGGGCCAAGGGTGAGAGAGCCTGGGCTAGAAGCTTCCTTTCCTGCATTTCCTTGGAAGCAGCAGCTACTGTATCCAGAAGCCTGGAGAACTAAATGACCCCTCCTGGGAAGATGAGTTCAGGAGGGTAAAACGTGGGCTTCTGAGGATAGCGATGCGGACCTGCATTATTCCTTCTGCAGCTGTGCTCCTGACTCCACCCCCGGGAGCCTGGGGCGCCCTGTCCTTGCTGGTTAGTCTGAGGGAAAGTGAAGAGGCCTAATTGCACTGGGTTCAGTGAGTTCCCAGGGGTGCCCCCCACCTGTCTGCGCTCAGTGGCTGCTGTCTGTGTACACAGCTCCCTCGCCTCCTCTTCTCCATGGAGACCCAGGGGGAGCCTCGTCATTGTGTTCTCACCTGCTCACCAGGTTTTGTCGGAACAGCTTGGGGAAATCAATACCAGCTCCAGGGGAGACAAGCACCCTGGCTTTTGATTCCTGGAAGGCTCGGTGACTCTTTCTGTGCAACCCTAGACTGTTTCGTGTGGAGTCGGGAGGAGGGTGCTCCCAACCCATTCTTCCTTCTATTCTTTATCCTCTTGCCCCTCCAGAGTGTGGGCTGTTTGTGTTGAATAGAGTTACCTGAGTCACACCGAGTCTGTTTTCACATTGGAGCCTGCTTTCTTCTCATTCTAGGGCGTGTAATTGAATCTGGGTCCGGAGTTGAATGGTGCCCTGCAGATATAATACCGTGTCCTTAGAATTCGCAAGTGAGTGAAACACTGTACAGGGCACAGGGGGAAGCCCGGCGCCCATCGCCTGCTTGTCTTAGCACCTGGCGGCTCCACAATTATTTAACCAGTCTGGTGGTGACTGGTCACTTGTTCCCAAGTTTTGGGAATTGCAACCAAAACCACAGGCATTGTTACGGTTTAGTTAATAATGATCCTTGAGGAAACATCTAGAAAAGTAAAATTACTCCACATGAATCCAACATTTCAAGGCTCTGGGGCGGTTTGCTCACAGTCCCTCTGGAGAGTGGTACCAGTTTGTACCCTCAGTGGATGTGTATGGACACGAGCTTCCTCTCTGGAAGTCACACTTAGGGATATGTTGGGAGTGTCCACGTGGTCGAGAGCCCCGTGCATGAACCTACCAAGTTACGCCCCAGCGGCCATGAGCCTCATTGTTACTGTGGCCTTGGCCGACTGGGCTTCGGTGTCACCTGTTTCAGGAACACGCCAGACATGCTCCTGCCCCGGGGCCTTGGCACTTGTCGTCCCCGAGGCCTGTGCAAACCTGACGCTTGGCCCCTGGCTTACCTCCCCCCACCCCCCTCAGAGGGCTTTCCTCACACCTGCCTTCTCAGTGACGCTTCCCCTGGCTTCCCATTTAACATGGAACTACTGCCCCTTCCTCCCAAATGCACTCACACGCCTCAGCGTCTCCTCGCCTGCGCCATTTCTCTGCACGCCCCTTGGTGCCGTCTAACACCCAGATCCCCCGCCTTGCGGACAGCACCGTGCAGGCTCAGTGAGTGGGTGCTGAGCGAGAAGATGGGCCCTCACTGGTCAGCGCTGACACTTCCCTCATCTTCTGGGCCAGAGGAGCCGCCGTGTCGTTTGGGTTCATTTCCTTTCCTTGTCAGCTCCAGGGAAGTGAGTGACTTACAGGACTGGTGCTGTTGCTGAGGCTGCCATGATCAGCTCTGTTGCTGTGGTCGCAGTGATGTCCACCGGTCCCCGAGCGAGGGCAAGGCCCACGTGCACGCGGCTGATGAATATTCACACCGAGACCTACTTCTAAAACCACAAGAACCCGCTAGGAAATGGGGCAGAGGACTTGGCCAGTTCACAGAGGGGTGGACCTGGGACTTGGCCGTTCATGTCCAGGCTCACTCACTGTGGGAGAAATCCGGGTTGGAAGTGCACCGAGAGCTGCTTTCTTCGCGGCGTCAGGTGTGCTAACGGCAGGCTGTTGGGGAGGCTGAGTTGGTAGCAGCCTCGTCCGTTGCTGGAGGCAGTGCGGACAGCACAGCTCCAAGGAGGCCCATTGGAAACAGCCATGAGAATTTGAAACTGCTTCTGCCCTCGGGCCCAGCAATTCCACTCCGCCCCGCTTTGGGCAGGATGTATTCACGTGTGTGCAAAGCGGTGGATGCGTAAGCTGACTGACCCGCCTCCTTTGTAACAGCCACAGGGAAGAATCACCCAGAGGCCCGGCAGAGGACGGGGTCATCAGATAGGTGGTCTCCATGCAAAGAACCAGGACGCATCTGTGAGAGAAGCAGGCGCAGTATTTGTGCGAATATAGAGAGATTTCGAAGAGATACAAAGTGAAAAGACCAGGAGAGAGAGTGCTGCCTTCTGTACGCAGGGGGAAGGGCGGTACATTTTTGCATTTGCCTTGTGTATGTGAAGACGTTCTAGAGCAGTGGTTCTCAACCTGTGGATCGCGACCCCTTTGGCGGTCGAATGACCCTTTCACAGGGGTCACTCGCCTAAGACCATCCTGCATATCAGATATTTACATTACGATTCATAACAGTAGCAACATTACAGTTACGAAGTAGCAACGAAAATAATTTTATGGTTGGGTCACAACATGAGGAACTGTATTTAAAGGGCCAGAAGGTTGAGAACCACTGTTCTAGAGGAATACAGAAGAGACTAATGACACTGGATAATCGGAGGGAGGATGGGGGTCTGAACTGAGACAGGGTGGATGGTCCACTTCCAGAGGAGGGAGATTCTACATTGCATGTCATCACATACACACACACACATTCATGTGTTGAATCATGTGCGTGTTTGACCTGTTCAAAAATATTAAGTTAGCCTGGCCGGCGTGGCTCAGTGGTTGAACATTGACCTAAGAACCAGTAAGTAGGTCATGGTTCAATTCCAGGTCAGGGCACATGCCCAGGTTGCGGGCTCAATCCCTAGTGTGAGGCGTGCAAGGCAGCCAATCAGTGATTCTCTCCCATCATTGATGTTTCTGTCTCTCCCTTCCTTTCTGAAATCAATAAAAAAAAATGATTATAAAATACTAGGTTAAAAGGTCACTCTACAGGAGATGGCTGGGCTGGGAGAGGATTCCCTTACCCCCTTGGATCAGCAGTGCTGCTCAATCAAATGAGGATCCAGGGTCCGCTCTGAACAGCCTGCATCTCCACCCCTCAGTCCCTCCGGGAAGGTGCCTGGTGGGAGTGGGCCTTGGGGAGGGGGTGTGTTGCACGTGTGTGAACCTCAGGCCTGGTCCCTTCCCAGTGACATCCTGGTTGCTATAGTGCAGCTCTGTTTGTGACACAGAAAACACTGTAGAGAAACGCTGCTTCCTGACCTGACTTCCTGGGCAGTCTGTCCTTCCGGAGCTGTGAGCGCGGGCTTCTGTGGCTCTGGACGGAGCGAGACCGACTCCCGGGACCCGGGGGTAAGGGCGCCTGCTTTCCCGTCCAGAGTCACAAAGCTGTCCTCCCCGGGGCCATGTCCCCGGCAGCTGGACTCTAGGGCATTGGCACCTTCTCCTCCTCTGTCTTGCCTCCTCCGAGCAGCCAGGGGTGCAGTTGGCAGCTGTGTCTTCTGTCCCTGAGCCGTTACTTGTACCTCAACCACCAGTGAAAACAGGAAGTGATGAAGCAGGCCCGCCTCGCGTGTGCTCTCAGCGACCTTCTTTCTCTTTGTCATTCCTCACCAGGGATAGACACGTGTGGCCGTCCGCACCGCGGGAGCCCGGGGCACCAGCGTGGGACGCGGCTTCACCATGCCTCCCCCCGCGGACATCGTCAAGGTGGCCATCGAGTGGCCGGGCGCCTACCCCAAGCTCATGGAAATCGACCAGGTTGGTAATGCGCGGAGCGGTGTGGGCTTGTTCTCGGTGTCCCTTCGGTTCTGGAATTTTCGCAGACATTGATGGCTCTTTCCCCCTGGCCTCTCCCCGGCTGTGCTGAGTCTGTGCAGTAATAGTTGCAGTGTAGTTGGTTTCTGTCCCACACACAAGGGCGATGGGTGGTTGCTTCACTTGCCCAGCATCTGCGTGGACGGTGTCAATACAGGGCTTGTGGCCCGGCCAGCGTGGCTCCGTGGTTGAGCATCAACCTATGACCAGGAGGTTAAGATTCGATTCCCGGTCAGAGCACATGCCCGGTTGTGGGCTCCATCCTCAGCGTGGGGTGTGCCGGAGGCAGCCGATCAATGATTCTCTCTCATCATTGATGTTTCTATCTCTCTCTCCCTCTCCCTTCCTCTCTGAAATCAATAAAAAAAATATTTACTAAAAATAAATTCCAGGGCATGTGTCTGAGGCTGTGACGAGGATCAGGGACAGTGGCCTGCGGGCTCCAGGCCAGCACACAGCACGGGCTGCCCCAGCCTGCCTGGCGGGGACTCACGGACACGTGCAGACCATTTCATCACGGGCAGCACAGAGCTTAATTTTTTGAATCCTGTTTCTCTTTGAATTTGGCCGGAGCAGCCAAGTGCGTTGAGTAAGGGCTTGCTAATGAGATGAGTGTCACGGGGCTCAGTCTTGGATCCCAGACAATTGTAATTTTGAGATTAGTGTAAACTGCACTGTGAGTCTAGTATATTGCCTGGCAGGTGACAAATACTCAGTAAATGTTGGCGGAATGAAAACCACATCATGGTGACTTAAAAGGTGATTTTACCCAGGAAGGCCTCCCTGGCTTGGATCTGGGTGGTTCCTGGGAGTCGCTGGAACTTGCTGTTTTAGTTCAGGTTCTCTCAGGAGGGTTACCTTGCCCCCCCCCCCCCCCCCCCCAGCAAGTGATTTAAAGAAAAAGGGTCTGAACCTTAACAAGCAGTGAAGGGTTTCATAGAGCAAATAACACAGGACTCCAGATGGCTTCCGGCCTTTGCAGAGTCAGGGTGCCATGGCAACTCCACTTCTTATTTATGTTCTTGATATTATTTTATGATTATAATCTGTACTGATTTTTTTTTCCTGGTCAGGTTTTAGTATCTGGTTGAAGGTTATATAACATTGTGTGGATCTAAATAACTCATTAAAATAAGTTCTACACAACAAGTCAGAATTACTGGAGCTTGAGTGTGAATGTAAGACAAGGTCGATGTTTAGGGTTGTTGTCATGCAGCCAGCACACCACTGTCATCATAGCTGCTCCCGGAGGTGGTTCTGTGGGACCCTGGAAGCAGCCCACTCGGGTCGAGAAGCCCGCCCAGCCGTTTTCTATCCATTTGTGCCAAGCAGCTGTTTGCCCTTTTCACATGCTGCTTGAGAGGGTCACCAGCTGGATTTCCCTTTACGCTGCGTCTGGGACTGCTTGGTGCAGACTCAGTGGAGTCAGGAGGAGGTGTGGCCACACTAGACAGAACAGCGCTTCCATGAGATGGAGGCTGGCTCCTGGGCTGGCGCGATGCTCCGGTGTCAGGGGCCCAGGTGCCTTCTGTCTTGTTGCTCTGCCGTCTCCGTGGGGCTGAGCACCAGTTGCCCGGGCGTCACCTGGGAGCTCATTAGACATGAGAATGGGGGAGCCCACCTCAGATCTTCTGACACAGGACCTGTATTTTCACAAGACCCCCGTCTGGTAGTGCAGAGCTGCACACCTGGTGCCCGAGGCTGATTTCTCAGGAGAACCACCTGGGGCCCCGTCCCAGGAGATTCTGAGAGATTCCGGTAAATGATTTCCTCTGGATTCTGCCACGGCTGGAGCGGTTGGGAGCGTCTGCTTTAAGACAGCAACTCCTGTTCCACACTCCTGACTCCCGTGGAGGCGGTGTCCTGCCCCTGCCGTGTGGTCTGGCCTTTGCTGTGTATTAATAATTAAAAAATATATTTAAAAATATTTGGGGTCCAGCCAGTGTGTCTCAAAGGTTGAGCGTTGACCTATGAACGAGAAGGTCATGGTTCAAGATTCCCAGTCAGGGCAGGTGGTGCTTGGGTTGGGGGGCGTCCAGAAGGCAGCTGACCAATGATTCTCTCTCATCATTTATGTTTCTCTCTCTCTCTCCCTCTCCCTTCCTCTCTGAAATCAATAAAAATGTATTTAAAAAATAATATATTTTAGAAGAGTTTTAGGTTCACAGAAAAATCACGGCAGCTCCGGGCCCAGCCTGGCTGCTGGTCATCTCCCTGTTTGATGGACGTACTTGTCCCCGTGGAAGCGTTCAGCTGCCTACAGAGCACAAGCCAGTGCTGGCGAAGCTCTCCAGGGTGAACCTGAAAGGGGGTCGGGAGGCTGCCGACTGTGGGAAGCTGTTTCATGCGGAGGAGAGGTCGTTAGACGTGTTATTTATGGCCCGAGCGCGGAAACTCCATGCTCTCCACACAAGGAAATAGATCTGGCCTCTCTCAGGGAAGGCAGGCCCCGGGCCATCTGGGCAGGCGAGGGTCCTGGCTGTCATTTCAATACGATGCACATCTGGGTCAGGTGGCCAGGCAGAGGGTCAGGCCCCGGGGCTGATGGGAAGGTGCATGGCTTCCATCTGAGCCCTTCAATCCTCCTCTGGTGGCTGCCAGGCTTTCCTAGGCGGCTGCGGCCACAGCAGCTCGGATGGAGCTGTTTTCACTGGGGAAGCTGTGAGGAAAGATTCTGTTTGAGGAAAGTCTACCACAGTTTTTAAAAAAATCACGAATGAGCCTCGAGCTTCCTAGTGACCTGAGATTCGAGTCAGATTCCTTAACTGGCCTCACGGAGCTTCCACGATCCCCGTGCATCAGCCCCAGTTCACGTTGCCCGCGGGACCTCGTGCACCTCTCACGAGCTCAGGTGTTTGGTAGAAGCTGCGCCTTTACAGGTGCGTCCCTGCGGCTTTACACGCATTAAAAAACCCTTGAGGCTTTGTTCTAACTAACAGCGAGCCTGCTGGACTGCCTCCCGCCTTATCAGTGCTCCACGCCTCTCACTCCCGCTCTGGTAAGCACGTGGGGGGTAGAGCTGCCTTTGAACTCAAACCCTTTGTGCTCACGTTATAATATAGCCATTTCTCCATCCTTCTTATTTCTTAAACCATTCCTTGGCTGGTAGCTTTGATTTACATTTAATATGACCTGTGGGCGTGGATTCTAAGCCCGGTGGTCAGCCTGTGTCTTACACACACTGTGTCTGGGGTCCATCGTATTGACCTCAGTTTCTGGCTTCCATAGTGAACAGTAAAGATAAGAATGGAACTTCGGTGTCCGCCCTTCTCTGGGCAGAAACATTCCACGGCCCCCTGCCTGGTAGGGTTGGGGATCTCATTTCCCTGGAAGAAACACAGCTGCCTGTGCTTTTGGGCAAGTGTGTCCCAAACCTGAGGTTTTCCCTTGACCGTCCTGCTTGTGTCGTATATTTAAGACACGATTCAAGCTGCATGGATTTCATGTACCCAAGGCCTTTTGAAAGCTTATTGATTGCACAAAGCACAGGTAAGTGTTTGTGCTGGACATCGGAATTCGGCATTCTGTACATAATAATGGTCCTAGTAGCAGTAATAACAGCAGGTGCCATCTGCCCAGCACATGCCGTGTGCCAGGCAGCAGGTGAAGTGCGGTGTGGAGTGGTTTATCTCCGTAGCACAGCCCAGCGAGGCGGGCTTTAGACTTTCCCGTTCATAATCGTCGGAGGCTCCTTCACTTGCCTGAGATCACACAGCTGGGAAACTCCCAGTTCGAAGCCAGCACGTAGGACACTAAAACCCAGGCAGTTTCTACTAAATCATAAATCTGGTTGGTAATTCTTTCTTAAATTTATTTCTTTTCAGCTTTATTGCGATATAATTGACATAAAATGGAAAGATATTTAAAGTGAATACCCTGATGATGTGATGTATGTCTCCATCGGGAAAGGATTTCCCCAGTCGCGTTAATTAATACATCCCCCACTTCACGGTTATGGTTTCTTCCCCCTCCCACCCCTTTGTGTGAGAACATTTAAATTCTATGCTCTTAGCACATTCCAGTTATGCCGTACAGCACATCAGCGGGAGTGACCCTGTGTTCCACGAGAGCCTTACTCATCGTGTAGCTGAAGGTGTGTGCCCTTTTACTGACCTCTGCCTATTCCGCCCCAGCCCCCCACCCTGGCAGCCCCTCTTCCGCTCTTTCTGTGAGTTTGACTTTATTTTAGATTCCACCTGTGAGTGATTCCAGGTAGCGTTTGCGTTTCTCTGACTTACTTAACGAGTTCGGTAGTTCTCTTTGTGTCTCCCCATCTCTCACGCTTCCATGGGTTGGCTCTTGCCATTCACGTTTGAGTAGACGCCCAGCGTCGCCACAAGGCCTGCTCCATCCACTAGCCACGTGACTTCCAGGGACACGTGTCACGGAAGCAAAGAACAATTAGAGAAGATGTGGCCAGTGGTCTGGGTTACCACCCAAGGAGCCTACCTGGAGGGAGAGAGAGCATGGAAGGCTGGTTGCTGGGAGGGGCCGTCTGGCCCGGGGCCCAGGAGCATGGACGTTGGGGGGACTGATTTGGACTGGGAATCTGGGCTGCTACTTAAGTGCTGTGTGAGTGGGGACAGCCTCCTGCTCCGTGAGGAGAATTGGCAACACGCACACATGCTTTCTGGCATCTGGGCCTTCAGTGAGATAATCACTCAGCACTCCGCTTAGCGATGCTAACCATTAGGAGCCAATTATGGTTTCTTCCGAGTGGCACACACAATAGAACATGCTGCTTAGGTTTCCAGCAAGACTGGAGCCAATAATATAAGCATCCTCTCCAATGCACTGAGGCCAACTCTTAGGAGAATGAAAACCCGTCATTCCCAAAACATCTCAATAATGAGCGCCTGGTCAATGGAAATGACCTGAGCTCCACGGAAAGAGTTTTGAATTCAGACCTTTAAGATAACATAACACATACTTGAAGAAGGTGCTTAGTGCCCTTGGACCCTCCATGTAGCAGTCGTTCAGACTGTCCGTATAAAGGCTCTATCGCATCAAGCGGGTGAGACTGCATCTCTGGAGAGCGAGGTTCCAGCCTTGCGCTGCAGAGGTGAAAAGGCACGGATTTTCCTGGCCCCTCCTTCCCCGAGAGGTCGGATACATCGGCTGTGGCAGCCTCAGCGCTATTGACTGTTGGGCCCAGATAATTCTTAGTTGCGGGGTCTGCCCTGTGCATTGTAGGATTTGAGCAGTGTCCTGGTCTCCACCCACTGATGCTGGCAGCATTTCCTCCCCTAGTTGCGACAACCCAAAATGTCTGCAGACATGGCCGAAGGTCCCCTGCAGGGGACAGGTTCCCCCTGTTGGACTAAATCAGCGGCTCCCTGCTTGCTTCTGCATCAGAATCACCTGTGAAATGTATGGAATGGGCAGAGAGGAGTATTTGGAGGTGCGTTTTGGGGCACAGGGATGCCTGCTCCTATCAAGCCCCTTGCTGGGGATGCTGCTGCACCTGGACCTAGATTTGGAAGTCATGATTGTGACACCCTGTCAACCTCCATCTGCTGGTGACACCTGACACCCACAGTAAGTTTCAGTGGGTGCCCCAGATGTCACGTGGTCCTAATAATTTCCCCTCTTGCTACTTTCCAGAGGGCACAAACACAGCGCCGGCAAGAGCTCCTTTCATAAAAAAGGTGTTGGGCAGAAAGGTGAGCCTGTTGCTGTCTGTGCTGTCATTACAAGGTCGTGTGATGCTGGGACAGGAGTAGCCAACCCTCATCTGATGTTTGCATCTGTTATATTGGGTAACAGCTATTTCTTAAACTTCCTCTAAAATAAAGTGACTGGGCTACTTCCCCTTCCAGTTTTAGCTCGCTCTCGCTCTCTCTGTGTGATGGGCCCTGTATAATCTCATGACATCCTAACGGTGGCCTTGCTTTGGAAGAGAAAGACTGGAAACATATCTCTCCCCTTGCCCGAGAGCTTGGTTTAATTCAGCAAGAACAAACTCTAGTCTCTGCTTTCCCTCCTGAAAATGGATGGAGGGTTTTGATTTGCTTTCCAGGCAAGTGGGGGTACTATTCCCTTCCCTCTACTTCCTTGCCTAGTTCTCTTACAAGGAGCACATTGGGAAACTCAGGACAGAGCCTTCCCCCAACTGTGTTTTCTTGAGATCTGCTGACTAAGGCATCTCATGTTGCTAGAACATTTTGTACATGTCACCCTTTGGACTTCATTTGTGTGTTGGTCAGCTGGCCATTTGTGGCAGGGCATGGAAATGCCTAGATTTTAGCATGCAGAAGGATTCTGGTTCCCCAGAGAAAGGCTTGTATGTTATCTCTGGAGATATGTAGACCTGCACGATTTTCCCAGAATTTGGAGGAAATGTGAGAAGCCTCAGGGAAATAAAATGTGTGCTTTTCTGTTTTCCTTTTTCTAGATTTCCAGCAAATGGATTTGTGAGTCCTCTAAGTCAATGGCACCAATAGTGTGCTTGACAGCCGCCCCCATCCCCCTAATCTCACATAGCCCTTCAAATAGCAAATTCTGTAGAGCAGTGGTTCTCAACCTTCCTGATGCCGCGACCCTTTAATACAGTTCCTCATGTGGTGACCCCCAACCATAAAATTATTTTCATTGCTACTTCATAACTGTAATTTTGCTACTGTTATGAATCGTAATGTCAATATCTGATATGCAGCATGTATTATCATTGTTCGTGACCCACAGGTTGAGAACCGCTGCTGTAGAGCCTACTTCCTAAATGGCTTTTGATTCTGTTCGCCTTTCACCATCCTCAGCCACTGCTGTAGCTACTGCCACGAGGTGACCAGTAGCAGCTCAGTGGCCTCCCGTGCACCCTCCAGGCTAAAGCATTCTGCAGTGGCTCTCCCGCCGCACTTGGGATAAAATCCTTGTGGCTACTACGGTCCTGCTCTCCCCAGCCCTAGACGACATTACCAGCCTTGCTTCGAGTCCCTGGGGTTTTCCACCAGCGCCTCTATCTGGGATCTCTCTCACCTTTTATGAAAGCACACTTCTCAGCGCCTTCATAAATGCCATTCTGAATTGGAAAATTTCCCCCCTCATTGGTCTGAATTGGAAAATTTCCCCCCTCATTGGTCTTCCTATTCATTTCCATCCCTCCTTAGAGAGGGTCTTTGCTGGCTCCTCAGACTAGCTGCATTGTAGCATCCATACTTACTCACTATATGATGTTCTGCATGGAACAAGTGCCTGGAATAGGGCCTGGTACGTGGTGAGTTCATAATGAATGCTGGGCAAAGGAAACAGGTGATATTTATACTTTTTCTGTCTAATGATACCAATAATTAAATATAATTATGAAAGGGAGCAGCCCTGGTGAGAAGAACATCCCTTCCCTTATTCCTACCATGCATTTAAATACAGTGGGGCCTTGACTTACGAGTGTCCCGACTAACGAGTTTTTTGAGATACCAGCTGTCTCTCGGCCGATTTTTTGCATTGAGTTGACAGAGTAATTTGGGTTAATGAGCTCCTTAACGAGCTCGGTTTCAGAACGAATTAAACTCGTAAGTCAAGGCCCCACTATACGTACACTATTACATTTCATGGATTGACATTATAAAGGTCTAATTTCATCCTTCCATCAGAGACATCTATAGTCAAAAGACAACCAAAAGACTTTGAGAGAAGTGCTGTCACGTTTCAAGGTACTTATAGATGGATCATTAATTACCGTGGGACAAGTTTGTGGTGACCTATTGGGATTCACCAACCTCATCACCATCCGGTGCTCATAATTTCCGGCTGTCACTTCTTTCTTGACCTCCTGACCCATATAAACAACTACCCATCTTCCTATTCGTCTTGCCCATCTAGATGTCCCTTGCAACTCAAACTCAACATATTCAAACACCCCTCATTATCCTTCCTCCCCTAAACCTGTTCGGTTTTGCTTCTCTTCATGCTTTCGTGGTCTAGGTACCATATGTGAATGCACACTCAGTTTGCTGAAGCTGAATCTATATGTCTTCCTAGACTCTTCTCACTTCCTCAGGTTTTTTAATCCAGTCAGTTATCTCAGAAAACTTGTCTACATCTGGTCTCTCATCTCACCTGCTGCTGCTCTAGCTGGCCCTCTTCTCTCTACAGCAGTGGTTCTCAACCTCGGCTGCACATTAGAATCACGTGGGAATCTTTTTAAAATCCTGATTTCTGGGCCTTATCCTCTGGAAATTCTGTTTCTTTGTTACTAATGTTGTGGCCCCACCCCATAACAAAGAAACAGAATTTCTGGAGGATGAGGCCCAGAAATCAGGATTTTAAAAAGATTCCCAGGTGATTCTAATGTGCAGCCAAGGTTGAGAACCACTGCTCTAGAGGAACACAGAGAGCAAGGGAGGACCTAAAAATGAGAGATCCTCACAGGGAGAACTTGAAAAGAGTGAGAGTAATATCTATACATACAAGAGATTATGAGCACAAAGTAGGTGGCTATAAGTTAAGAACAGACGGATATGAAAAAGAACCAATTAGAAATCTTAGAAATGAAAAGTATATATATATATACAGTAAAGCAAAACATAAAAATAAAAATAATACAGAAAAGTAAAAACGAACACATGACTCTAGAATGGATTTGGCTAAAGAGAGAATCTATAGTTTAGGGGATGGAAATGAGAAATTTATCCAGAACACAGCTTCCAAAATAAAGGAATGAAAAGCTATGAGTGTGGCATTGTATTTTCAGAGAATGACAGTTTGAGGATTGTTTTGTGAGAGGTAAAATCAAGAGAGATTAGTTGGATAGCTATTGCTGTAGCCTAGGCAAGAAGTGATCATGTCACGGCCCAGGGCAGTGATAGGGGAAATAGAAAGAAGTGAGACACATGTCTCATCAAGACATATGTGAAGATTAAATTGACAGGAAATTGATGATTGATTATATGTAGGGTGATAAGGGAAGATAAAATGTTAAAGATGAGTCTAAGATTTCTTGTTTGAACATCTGGGCAAAGAGTGGTGACAGCTACCAAGATAGAAAAAAAATAGCGGAGGAATATTTAGGTGGACTCAAATTCTTCATGGAAACCTTACAAATAGGTTCAAGAAAATAAGCAGTTATCTATATGGTTGGACCTCCTATAGATTTTTAAAAAAATGTTTTTATTGATTTCAAAGAGGAAAGGAGAGGGAGAGAGAGAGAGAAACATCAATGATGAGAGAGAATCATCAATCAGCTGCCTCCTGCATGCCCCACACTGGGGATGGAGCCTGCATCCCGGGTATATGCACCGAGCGGGAATCAAACCGGGACCACGTGGTTCATAGGTCGATGCTCGACCACTGAGCCACTGCAGCCAGACTCCTTTTGATTTTTCTTCGGGTTTTGGTACACTGGCCAATGTGTCCACTTAAGTTGTCTCCATTCACACTTAATTATGTCACTTCGCTGCTTAAAAACCTGATGGGCCCAAATCATCAAGAGTTGTCTGTAGGATTTAGATATTTTTGCCTCTAGCTTGCCCTTTTAGAGACATCTCTCTCATACATATGCCATTGTCAACTCCTCCACACGAACGTGGACATCCATTTAGCCATGCCATTGCATTTGCTGAGCCTCCCACCAGAAGTGCCCTAAGTGATCCAAATAGCATCTATTTTTAATTGCTTCTCTGTGCCCACAGGCAGAATAAAGAAGGTTCAGAGAGCCAACTCTGAGATGGACTTGGCAGGCCTGGAGCACACACAAGAAGGGTGGGGACCATTAATGTTGGTTACAAGTCTATTTCCTGGCAAACTAGAAGATGATGAATACAAGTTAAAAATTGGGAAAGAGAGTTTTGGGGTAAGATTTAAGTTTAACTTGTACACACACAAATTAAAATTACTTGAGACAGAAGGGAAATGCCGAGAAGTTAGGGCGGGGGGTGTTGATTTTGAGCATCAAAAGTGAGGAGGAGGAGACAGAATTCTTCCATTGGGTAGTTTCAGTGCTGACTTAGCATTTCATCATAATTTGTGTGCATAACGCATGAGCAGGATCAGCTACTAGTCTCATGCTAGTGCTGGAACACTGAGCTTTAAATAACTATCAAAAAATCACTTTGTGCTAGCAACCAAGATACCCAGAATTCCAGCGTCCTTCCCTCCAGCTTTTATCTCTGGGCACTTGGGCTTGTTGTTCCTGGTTGCCAGCACTATGGAGCTGAGGCTGGGTCAAAGAGGAAAGATCTGGGATTATACAGGTCTGGGTTCAAATTCTGGCTTCCTCACATGTGTATGAGGCTTTGAGCAAGTTACTTGACATCTTGAGATCTTCATACAGTTTTCTCATTTGTAAAGTACACTGGGAAATGGCTCTCTGGTAGTCACTCAATGACTAGTTGCTATTACTATTATTACCCAAAGAGCTGGCCAAGTGAAATAGGTAATAAGAGTCTGGGTTGATGACATGTCAAAGGTAGGGGAGTTTTGAGAAAGTGTTTGAGGTTGTGGCCATTGCTTACATATTCTGACTCTTCCAGAAGAGCCTGTTTTTCATTCTTCAAGGCTGGGGTTCAGGCTTAGGTTGCCATTGTCACACTCGTGGGATAGGTATTTGAGACTTGGAAGCCCATGTCCCTTCACTACTTGCTGAAATTTATCTCAGCACATCCATTACATTGAAGAAAGAAGGCTGAATTGGCATTAATGCATCCATCACAGTCAGGTAAACCAGCTCCATGGCTAAGAGAGACAAGAAGCATAAGGGGAAAAATGAAATAAAAAATGTGACCTCACTTCTTAATGCTCCCTTGGCCAGCAGTTCCTCTCAGCATTCTTTTGATTGCTGCACTACATCCAATCTCAGCTTCTTTGCAGTTAATAAACCATCATAATCTTGTGTTTAAATTGAATCTGAACCCTAATTTGCCTTCAGAGCTTATCTGGCTTTCTCATATCTACTCACCTGCTCTGATAATCGCCTATCTATCAGAGTCCACAGTCCACAATCACTTGTTTGTCCTACTCAGCCGGTCTGGCATTTTATTTTTAAATCTCTCTCTCTCTCTCTCTCTCTCTCTCTCTCTCTCTCTCTCACACACACACACACACACACACACACACACACAAACAAACACACACAGTTAACCTTCCACATATGAACTAGAGGCAAATAACTAACAAGACTATTTCCCTTGAGTGAAGGGAAGAGGCCCATAAGATCTGAATTCATTCACAGTGTGAGTCACTCATTTCTCCATGGAAAAGGACACTGCCTGCAGGGGTGGGGTGGGGTGGGGTGGAGGAAAATGGCATGTCAGCTGGTCTCGAGTCATCTGGGAGCGTTTCCTGGCAAAGACTGACATCAGGAAGGTGGAGAGGGATACAGGAATGAGGAAATTGGTGGCAGTAGCTACCCAAGATATTGACATTTCCGGGAAAATTTTGTTACTTATGTCCCTGAAAACATTGATCTTGAAATAGTCAAGGACTAGGAAGAAGAACACAAAAGATATTTGATATTAGTGTTTTTTTATATGTTGTCTATCTCTATAATTTTGACATTTTCTAAAATTGCACTTTTTCTTCAGTTGAATGGAAATACCATTTTTTTCTGAGTAGAAGTATATCTGATACCTAAAAGAGAAAGGTGTGTCTAGTTGTCTTTAATCTACTAATATGGCAATTTTCAACCTTTTTCATCTCGGGGCACACATAAATTAATTGCTAAAATTCTGCAGCACATCAAAAAATATATTCTTTGCCAATCTGACCAAAAAATAGGTATAATTTTGTTTCATTCACACCAGATGGCTATTGTTGTGTTGGCGTGTTGTCATATTTTTATTTGACAGTCTAAGGGAAAAGAGGTCCATGCCCTTGACTGAGGAGTCAGATGTTGCATGTTTAAAAATTCCTGCAGCACACCAGTTGAAAATCAATGCACCAACACACAAGACTGCTAATTATTTATGTCTTTTTCTTTTATACAGTCCAGTAGTTCTTATGACACAAAGATTGTGCTTGATCTTGCTAAAATCTAGTATTTCATTAGTTTGATGAAGCTGAAACATGTCATTTTTAGTAAACCATTTTGACATGAATCATCATTTGTCAAGAAAAAGGTGGCATAGCCTGTCATCTTTCAATTTTTAAAATTATCGTGATCCTTGGTGTTCCAGCTTGGGCGACGTAGTTGAGCCCCTTTGTCATTTGTGACAGTCACTGAAATCCTGCGTCAATGATTCACTGTGGAACTGTTGTCAACCTACTTCTTTCCAAGAACCAGCTAAATTTGCCTCAGGAAAGTGTGGTTTTGTCATTATCTTTCGGATTACTCAGGCCTCTATTAGAAAAACAGAGTATGCGTACACAGTTCTCAGACGCATCAGGTTCCTCCATCTAAAGGGATGTGGCTCGGAAGCATGGGAAGTAGTCAGAGGGCTCCTCGGAGGAAGAATGGAGCCGGCGTAAGATGACTGGTGCCACTGACACGATGTCTGGAGGCGCCGGCAGGGACCAGGTGGACGTCAGGCATTCAAGTTGCTCTCAGCCACATTCTGGACTAAATCGTAGTGAACATTCATCTCCCTTCTCAGAGGTGTCCCAACACGTGGAAACCAGCTTCTTTCTTTCTGGGGCAACGTTTCTCACAACTGCTGTGCACAATATGTTCAGTGAATTCCCATCTGTAAAAGCAGATGAAATCCCAGTGCTGTGCTGCGCCCCTCAGAGTGTCAGGACCAGAGGAAGCCTTTTCATTGTCTAGGACCAGAAGCTTGAAGTCTCTGTGGAAACAGTTTTGCAGCGAAAGGCTGAGCGATGCTGGTCTGTGGAGGGCAGGTGTGTGGAGGGCATCTGGGGGCACCTGCCCTCCTCTGGCTGTGCTCCTTCTTTAGCCCCTTCCTGAGCTTTGGTGGCAGGTGGGGAGAGACCAGGAGAGAGGGAAAGAAGCTAGAAGTCTGAAAAGAGAAGATGTGTTCTTAAACATTATTCATTAATTGTTTGCTTTGCGGGCGCCTAGCAGCCACTCACCTGGCCGGTGGCAGAGGTAACTAGGTGGCAGTCTCTGCTCCGAAGCAAGTATAATCCAGTTATCAAAAGAAAGGAAAATGAACCCGGCCCATGTGGCTCTGTTGTTGAGCGTTGGCCCAAGAACCAAGAAGTCATGGTTCAATTCCTGGTCAGGGCACATGCCCAGATTGTGGGCTCGATCCCCCGTAGGGGGCGTGCAAGAGGCAGCCAATCACTGTTTCTATTTCTTTATCCCTCTCCCTTCCTTTCTCTAACATCAATAAAAATATATTTTATAAAAAAAGAAAGGAAAGTGAGTTGGAGAATAAAAAACAGGATGTGACAAATGCCAAAGGCAGCACAGAGGGCTGGAGTCATTCAAGCAAGAAGGAGGAATTGGATATATATTCACTTATTTCATGTTTTCAACTGACTTTTGAAAAATATACCTGCAAAGTATGCACCAGGTATTACCGGTGCATAGGCAAGCTCTGTCCAGTGCGCTGCTGTGCACCAGCTTCTATCCCAGGGTCTGGCACACGTCATCCCGATCTTCACTACAGTGTGCGCGACACGGCCTTTATTTCCAGAAGAGGACGTGGAGCTTTGTGCCCAAGGTTACAGCGACAGGGCCTGCAGACCTCGGGGTTCAATCCGAAGAAGTCATCGTCCGAAGTTGTTCAAGAGCTCGTGGTTGAGGAAAGAGAGAGGAAAGCCAGTAGCTGATAAAGAGCATTCTCAATGCTTTTCTGGGGTCCATTCACTTAGCGTCATCTCATAGGCATTAGTGTCCCCACGCCACTAGAAACATTTGAAATGAACACGCTTTTCACGAAGCCAGGCTTCTTTGTGGGTGATGCCCATTTTAGGGCAGCGTGTGCCTGCGAAGTGGATGTCAGAAGCAAGAACTTCAGCCCACAATCGTAGTTGCTAACACATCAGGATGGGGGTGCTACCGGCTCTACAGGCCGGTGCCAAGGCAGAAGCGGGGGCAGCAGTGGACGCGAGGGCTCCGGCTCGGAGGTGCGCATTCACGCTGGGTGAAGTCCCCAAGCAGGTGCCTGGCCAACAGGCAGCAGCAGGTGTTTAAATAGGAACTGAGTTCATGAGAGGCTGGACGGGAGCAGATGGGGGGAGTGTGGGGTGCGGGGGGAATGATGAGGGACGACAGCTGGGCCATCCCCAGGGAGGGAGCCTCATGGCAGGCTGGCCTCACCACCGCCTAAGTAAACAAGCAGGGCTCCCAAGGATGTTTCTTCCTGGGTGTCTCTCATGTCTTAAAGGAACCATGTGCTTGGGTGGGCGCGTGATCAATCTTAACAGGTGAAAGGGAGGCAAGGGGAGGACCTCTTTCATGAGGAAGAGGATGCAGTGTTGAGCTGGAAGGGGAGGAGGGCATCCCCGTGGATTCACGCCAGGACTTGCTGGAAATGCAGGGCCGGGCATGGAAGAAGGGTCGGAGTGGGAGGCGCGGATGCAGGAATTTATCCAGCGGGCATTTCATTAAAGTCAAGGGAGAGGGTGGGGGGGGGGACAGCAGAGGCCAGCACCCACCCCGAGGAACAGAGAGAAGAGCGTGTTGCTGGAGACAGAGATGAAAAATGAATTCCTGGGGAACTGACCATTCTCGGGAATCTAGCTGGTTTTGTGTAAGGAGCTAAAAAAATCTTCCTGTGCTTTCTTACTATTTTTGGTAAATTAAGGTAAATAAAGGAATTCTTTTGGAGTAAAAGTTAAAAAGGGAGGAATAAATCAACAAAAACAACAAAAAGAGCTACTCCTTGAACATAACTGTTGGCACATGGTACTTTGCCAACAATTTGTAGGAAAATGCATGCTTTGCTTGACAAAAATATTTCTGCTGACATTAAATTTTTATAAAGTGAAGACGTACTCTCCTAGGTTGCCTAAGGGAACAGGGAAGAAAGTGCGTTTTGGGTCTAACGTGCACACAATCCCTGGTCCCTTGCACATAGAAATCTATGACAACTGTCTACCCTCCTGGTTATCTTTGAAACCAGCTTTTCCCGTTTCAGCTCACTGTGAGTCCTAGAAAGTAATCTTGACCTTCAAAACAGGTAGGAGAGGGTAAAGGAGGGGATAAATGGTGATGGAAGGAGACTTGACTTGGGGTGGTGAGCACAGATGATGTATTATAGAATTGTACACCTGAAGCCTATATAATTTTTTTAACCAACTAGAGGCCTGGTGCATGAAATCATGCATGGGTTGGGTCCCTCAGCCTGGCCGGGGATCGGGGCCGATTGGGGCCTTCTTGCCCAGTCCTGACTCGGGGAGGGACTGTGGAGGTTGGCTGTGGGAGCGCACTGACCACCAGGGGGCAGCTCCTGCATTGAGTGTTTGCCCCCTGGTGGTCAGTGCGTATCATAGTGACTGGTGGACTGGTTGTTCGGTTGCTTAGGCTGTTATATATATAGATAGCTCCTTAATAAATTCAATTTTTAAAAAACCCCACAAAAACAAAGAAAAAAAACACACACACAAAAAGCTTAAAGAATTTAGTTACAATGTTTATAAGTTAAGAAAACATACTCAGGCAGTGAAAATAATTTTGCCTCAGTATTCTAAATCCAGATATATCCAAATAGAGTATAGAATTTCATTTTTCGTTCCTTTAGGGTTTATGGCATCACAGGGAGAAAAACCAGTTTTCATCCTTTTACACCAAATTTTCTTTTCTCCCGGCCGTTTTTCTCTCAGTGAGGTGAAAGGGAGATTATTCAGCGGGCCTGCAGGAAGCTATCAAGGTGTGGCCCTTGTCACTACTCCAATGTCTTAGGGAACCGGGCAGATAGGCGCATCCTGTGTAACCCAGCAAACAGGAAGCGAAGTGCAGCAGAGCCAGGGCAGGGCTGGGAGTGGGATCAGTCGCAGAGCTCCTGTCCCACCGAGGGCTCTCTATGGGCATTGATTCCAGAAGAGTGTTTTCTGCAGGGGTATCTGGCTCAGTCCCTGCTTATGGAAGGTGTGCTGATCACCTGTGTGGCCTTGCTAAGGGATGGGGACAGTCACTTGGTACCTGTTTTGTCACCTGTTGAACTACACTCTCCATCAGTTGCCTTGCTCAGGGCTCTTCCAGGCCGTGAATCACGCAACCCCTTGGCGAGGGGTCTGTGCAGGCAGCAGCGACAGCCCTCACACGTCCACCAGTTTAGAGCCAGCAGCTGCCTCCAGCCCAGCAGTGGTAGGTGTGGTAGGACGTGGGGCACAGGGTGCTGATGAATCCAGGCTGTCCTCCCAAATAGTTGGCTTTATATTAGGCCTTTTTTTTTTTTTTAAAGGAAAGTTTGTGAGTGTGTGGATTCCCATTTAGCAGGAGTGTATTGAGTTTCTTAGATCCTATTGGCACCTGTGCACCGTGGAAACTGGTACTGAGTGAAGGAGGAGGTTCAAAGATGCATTAAGATGCTGTGTTCTCAGAGACAAGAAGGTACAAGAGGTACAGAAGTCCTTGGGAGTACTTCCTACAAAGAGGCTGTGGTCTCTCTCTCTGAGGGGACCAGGGACATGTGCTTAGAGGGGGTGGCTTTGATATGGATATTAAGGATCCCTAGAGTTCATTGTTAGAGATGGAGCCGAAAGAAGAGAGGCACATCTCAGCAAATACAGTGAATACAGTGAAAGTATGGAACACACACACACACACACTATGTAGTTGGTGGTCATTGGGGATCTCTGGGGGATATTGGAGCAAAAGACTGACATGAGCAAAGTTTGAGGGGAAGTTCTAATTTTGCCTAATTACAGTTCAAGTGAGGATTAGAAAGAAAGAAACTTGGAGATGTGTAGATTCATTTGCAGGGGTCTGGTGATGGGATCCCGGGGAGAGTCCTTAACAAAGGTGGTGACGAGGTCTGGAAAGGACAGAGGAGAGAGAAGCTAGGGAGGCAGTAAGGATGAGCCGCAGTGTAAACTGACTATCACAGAATAGGGCAAAGCGAAGGAGCAGGCAGGTCCTCCGGAAACGTACATGGAAGAACTGCCAAAAGTAGGAGCTAATGGAAGGCAGGAATCTGAGGTTGACGTGCCAGTGGAGCATTGGATGGGGCATGCATGGCAAGTGGTCCTCAGGAAAGGCCCTGGGTCTGGAAAGTAGGATTAAGGCTGACCGGACTAGGGAACGATTCATGCGATAGCAGGAGTTGGAATGAGGGGCATCAGGACTTTATAAGGCTGGTTAGGAGGTGAGAAGTAATAATGTGAACATCACAGAGGAAAATGCTACACAACCTTGTAAACAATTTGACCTGGAAATTAAGGAAATAAAGGTAATGATGCCCCTGGCAGTAGTGGAGTTGCAACAAGACGGTCGTCATGGTGGGGGGTGGAGGGCTTTGGGGGCGCGCTATGTTGGGGTAGAGTGATGGGTAGTGAATGGTGAAAATGATGAGTTTTGTTTCATATTTAAATAAGATGCCTGAAGGAGAGTTAAAATGCTATGCTTAACAAGCTGTCAAAGATTTGCAGGAGAGGGTTCTGGGACCAGAATAGATTTAGGGCAGTCAAGGTGAGTGAGGAACTGACCGATGAAGTAAAAGCAGAGACACAAGAACAGAAACACGGAGCTCGGAAGCTAGAGGTCAAAGAGAAACAAGGAAGGGTCTCCTGGATTTTATTGAATTGGTTATAAATATAGGAAAACGAAGAAAATACAACACAAGCGCTGGAAAGAGGGTGTCAGAAAGAAGGTAGTAGTGATGGTGTCAAGTTAGATGGACAGGTTAAGGGAAATGAGCACTGTGAGAGTCATTGCAACTAGGTGTGGGTGGTGGAAGCTAATGTTTCCTTGGAGCAGGTGGGAGAATGGAGGGACAGGTGTAGGAAGTGGCCCGTGGGACCAGCCTCATCCTCCCGTGTCATCATCTCAGTAGGTGAGGCTGCACCATGGGCGCTTCATGTTCAGTTAACTGTGATTCCTTTTCATCTGTGGTGTACGTTTTTCTTTAACCTTTCTCTAGTAAACCTTTAAGCTTGTTTTTTTCCATGGTCTTTACTACTTCCTTCTATCCATCTTCAGAATGTCCTAGATGTCATCATTCTAGAAGCCCACAGGCTTCTGTCTTTTCAAATTTGATTCTGAGTCTATGATTCCGATCTGAATTAAAATCCCAGAAGTCCCTCTAGGAGTCCTCAACTGGGAAGTCAGATTCTGGGAGCTGCGATTCCAGGTGCCTTTTCCTACCTCCATAGCAATACTTCCTTGGCCTGATCTGTTGTTTCCATGTCATTTAAGGCTGAAATCCAGCTCTGTTACTTACGTTTCCGTTTGGAGGGTGCAAGAAGTGAGATTAGGGGTCTCAGAGACCGATTGGTCTTCATGAAATGCTGAAAGGTCAAAATCTTTGTCTTACGAGAGAAGTTTTGTTCCTACAGTTTTTTATTCCTTTGGTTTGCCCCTTAACTTACAGCTAAATCCCTAAACAATGGACAGATGTTCGCAAAGGCCTCGGACTAATGTGACATTAACTTCATGGTAGAGCCCGATCCCCATTTCTAATCTTACTCTAAAGGAGACCAACTCAGGATGGCAAGCACACCCCACCATCTTTCCACTCCCCAGTGCTAGGTCCTCTTTCCCCCGGTTGTTCATAGTTGTTGGCAGACATCATTTTGAACCCAGTCATAGAGGCTGGACCTCCACTGGGAGGCGGTCATTGGAGCAACACTGAGGACGGAGTTGGAGCTCTGGGCAGGGCTGGAGGGCCTTAGAAAGGACTACAGTGTTCAGAATTCACAGGTGGGTGGATATGGCAGCATTGTGTCCAAGGACAAAGATACAAGAAGGAAATGGAGCTCTTCTAGTGACATGAGAGGCCAAGGAAGCCAGAACCCGAACCCATTTTTTGTGTCTTTTGCCCTTTGTGTTAATTTTAATGTAATTTTATTTAAGTTAATTATATCCCCACCCCAAGGAGTGAGTAGGCCCTATGCCCATTTTACAGATAAACTAGTTTGAGGTTCAGCAAATGAAGGAAGTTGTAGGTCCAACTGCAGGCAAGTTGACGAGCTGGGATTGGAACTGGTCCCGCTTGGCTCCGAAGTCCTTTCTCCACACCGCTTTGCCCTCAGAGGAAGGGACTAAAACTTACTTCTGTGTAGACAGATTTTCATGGTGTATCTGAAAACCTTGGACCATGTGTGTCTTTCTTTGATTTCTCTTCCCCATTTGTTTTTGGTCTGTGACTTGTTCTTTTGGTTGACACTCCAGGAGACAGACAGGGTCTGTTTGCATCCAAAACAGAAAGTGTTTCCACATCTCTGGGCGAGCTGTGTGCCTCCCCGCATTCCTTCCATCTGGAGGCGGGCAGAGCGCAGCTGTGGCTGTGAGGCAGGGGACCAGCTGTGCCAGCTGCCAGTTGACACCGGGGCACATGCTGTCTTGGTCCCATTGCTCGCGTGTGCCCAGCTCAAGTGACTGCGTGATTGGCGTTTGTCAGTGCCACGGATGTGGAAAGAATTCTGTGCGCTCGGGAGGAAAAATTTCACAATACCTCCTATTTCATGTGCCACATGTTCCATAAAAATATCACGAGTCCACGCTTGTTTGCGCACAAGCAGGCTGCTGGTAGCCCGACCCATGGCCTCTGAGGAGCTCTGGTTATCATGGACCTTGAAGGCCTTCGTGGCTTCTGAGACCTTTGAACCAAGCTGTGTTTTCATCCTGATTTTCACGTGGCCGAGTTGCAGATGATGTATATTTTGTCCAACTTATACTATTAAATAGAGGAAAGTGCCCCCGGGGTCATCAGTCATCAGCATGTGTGGCGGTGATGGCGGCTAGGTGATTACCCTGAGAAAAGCAACGGCTTCTTCAGAACAGCCAAGAACAGCAAGTGGAAAGTCTCCTTGCTTAGAGATCTCCACTCACCTTCTGCTTCTCCTTTTTTTAAACATTTCAAATGATGAAATGAAACTAACAGTATTTCCTTTTTTTTGCTATTTTGCAGAAAAAACCGCTGTCCGCGATAATAAAGGAAGTCTGTGACGGGTGAGTATTGTTACTCAGGATTCACCTGAGGGGCTCCGGGCCACAGCTTGAGGGGCAAATAGAATATTCCCGTGTGATGGTCAGATATCACTCATAAGTCACCCCTCGACCTGCCCAAAGACACCCCGAATGCCTACGTAAGATGTGCATGCCTCTTTCCACCCAGCGGTTACCTTGTCCCTCAAGGGGAAGGTGTGAACTGGCCGTGTGGGTACCTCGGGCGGGGGGCGGGAGAGGCTCTGTTTATTGTGAGAAGCTGCGCTCACCCATCAATCTCAGCAGGGAGCGGCCTAACGTTCCGGAGTTAGATGCTCACCTCATTTGGTGTCAGCGGAGGCCACGCCGGCCCCGTAAAGGGAAAGCATGACACAGGCCAGCGGCCACTGTGCTGCCCATGGACGGACAGCAACGCGCTTTCCCGCTTCTCTTGGCCGCGCACGCCGTCAGGGGAAAGCACGTACTGGCTGCTTGTGTGTTTCTCTCTCTTAAAACAGAACTGTGGATAGAAGGTACCTGGGATTTACTTAAGATCCAGGATACTTTGCTAGAATGTTCCAATTTGCAGCAAGCCAGAGTGGTTGGGAATTGGAGAATGCAGAGGCAATCAAAATGCAACAGTTATCAAAAGCTTAAATTGCATTCATTTCCTTTGTTTCCCCGTCTCTGCTCCACGCCTTCAACATAGGGAGGAGGGTAACTTTATATTTAAACATCACCCCTGCCTGAAGCCATGAAGGTGAAATGCCGCAGTGAGCAGGAGGCTTGGAGAGAAACCTGGGCGGGCCTCGGGGAAAGAACGGGTCTTAGGGTGACAGGTGGGCTGGTACCGTTTAGAATTAGCAACTACGTTGTGGGGTGTGTAATAGGGTGTCCAATTCCTCCACCTCTACCAAACTAACAAAGTGACCATTCACTGGTTTTCTAACCAGTTTATGCTTATATTTTCAGGTGGTCTCTGGCCAACCATGAAGTCTTCGCTCTGCAGCATGCCGACAGCTCAAACTTCTACATCACAGAAAAGGTAGGTCTGCCCGGGATTGAATCCGGGACAGTTAGCCTTTAAGGAAGTTAAAACCTGAGTGATGTTTCCTCTGTTCAGGACCATACTGGTCTCCAGTTCACATTGACCCTCCACAAAGTGGAGTCTGCACAGCAAAGAACTGCCCCGTCAGTACTACCAGGCGCATTTAGCCCATCCAAGAGTGAAGACCACCTAGGTGTCCATGTCCCGTGTTGGCAACTGCACTTACTTCTAACAGCGAGTTCACTCATTTTCTCTCTCATTGCGTGGTTGAAGCATTAATGGGACCCTTGATGACAGCCTAGCTCCCTTTCACGGCATTTCCCCCAGCAATGCCTAAACCCTCTTCAAGGTCTTGAAACAATGGCAAGAACTTTTTTAAGCTGGCGTTGTGCAGGCTCAGGTGTTCTGTGGCTTTGGGGAGCCCTGCTTTCTTCTCGGTGATGTTTATGCCGTGGGGAGCTTGGAGGAGAGCGGGGGGTTGTGAAGACGACGGGGGCTCTGGCAGCTGGGAAATCAGGGGGAGAAGGGAAAACTGGCCTTCATTCAGAACCTACCGGATGCCCGGAAGTGGGCCAGGCTTGTTCCATCTGTTTGTTGATTTCTTCCTCGAGACTCACCCATGATGCACACACATTGGCTTTTGTTGACAGACAAGGAACTGAATCAAAAAAAGTCCAGTGGCTTGGTCAGCATCTGAGGGGTAGTGACCGAGAGACTCAAGAAGCAAGTCCACGTCTTTGTGCTTCTGTCACTTTTCCTGTGGGGGTTTCTAGAGGAGCTGAGCGTCCAGCTTGGTTTTATGGAGCATTCACCGAGATGCAAGGAGCCAACATGGTCCTCGTGGAACATGTAACCTGGTGCCGTCAGTGGGGAGGAGGGGGCAGCTCTGTGAAAAGTTTTCACCACAGCGAGGTGGGAAGCGCGGGGACAGAAGTAAATGGAGGATGCTCTGGGAGGAGGGAGAGTGGGGTGACCTCTGGCTTTGGGCTGTGTTCCTCTGTCAGTGGCCCCTAGAGTAACCCCAGGTTTACCCACAAGTCAAGTGATGGTGGAAGGTGGACTCAGTAGTGGGCCTTATGCCCACTGTGACTGCTCACTTTACATGAGGAGTGTGTGTGGGGGTGTGTGAGGGAGGACAGCCACAGCCTGGAAATGCTTCCAGAATTTGCCTTGTTCTGTCCAGATGCACACGGGAACTTTTATAACTGCTGTGCTATCCCTGTCACCCGGCTGCTGGTGCTGAGAGTTAGCGCTGGGCCTAGACCTCCTGCCATGTTGTTGATGTGACTTGTTCCTTTAACTCACACTTAGTTCCCTGTCCTCATGCTTCATTTTCTTAATATTTTTCATTTATTTTATCCTGCCTTCAGATAATCTACATGCTGCTCTTTGTAAGATAGAGGAGATAAGTAAGGTTCAGTGCTAGCAGGGAAATGTATTGCTGACGATTGCTTTAAGCAGAAGACTCATTTCAACTTGGTTCACCTTTTAAAGGCAGCTAACATATTGTGACTTTGGGGTGTCATTGGAAAAGATTGGATGGTTCTCTACTCATTGAGGTATAATGGGAAAAGTGTAAAAACTTTTAAGTGATAAGATTATAGGACAGTCGAAGTTATAGTAGGGTTTTACAAACATCACCAGCTAATGGATAATGCAGTCAATTCAGTTCATTGTAATCGTATTAAAAATTGGAATAGAATAGATAGACTAGGTCGGAGTGTATCTCCTGCTAGCTTGTGAAATTCTTGTGTCTCACGCACACATATATAACACTTGGATTTGGGCTGGACTTTGACCCTGGGTTGTGGTCCACAGTCGCTGAGCCACCCAGAGCCCTGCCTTTGATTAGCCTCTCTCAGCCTGTGTCCCCTGGTGCTGTCCTGTCTTCGGTCACCATTGTCAGGGGACTGGAGTTCATTGGAGATTCCTATGGACAGGATTCTCAGACTAGAGAACATAGCCTCCCAGGGAGAACCTTTTAAAAGTACAGATTTTTAGACCCCGACCTGGGCGACTCATATGGAGCAGGCCTGGGATGTGGCCTGGGTTTGCATGCAGACAGCCCTCCTGGGGTCCTGGTGCAGGCACCGGGGACCACCTGGCAGCCCTGTGCCCTGGGCCTCTTCCGAAGAGGTGGGCTCTGTGCACCATGAACAGAAGTCATGCCCTAAGTTCCACCTAGGAGTGTGTTTGTGTGAAGACAGCCCTCCTGGGGTCCTGGTGCAGGCACCGGGGACCACCTGGCAGCCCTGTGCCCTGGGCCTCTTCCGAAGAGGTGGGCTCTGTGCACCGTGAACAGAAGTCATGCCCTAAGTTCCACCTAGGAGTGTGTTTGTGTGCAGCTGATTCTTGGAAAAATTTAAAAATTCATGCAGCATTTATGCTTTTGTTCTAATTAAAATTAACATAGACTCAGCCAATTTAAACTCCTCAGAATAGTAGGAAAATGATCATTTTATTGGGCATCCTAGTCATTTTCTGGGAAATTGTTCTGCTGGAGGAAGTTCTTGTTGAGTTTAAAAGGGGCTGCCACCTCCCCAGCGACCGTGGTTCAGTTGTTAAGCTTTGGCCCATGAACCAGGAGGTCATGGTTCAATTCCCAGTCAGGGCACATGCCCGGGTTTTGCCCAGGAGTGGGCGTGCAGCAGGTAGCCAGTTGATGTTTTTATCTCTCTATCCCCCTCCTTCCCTCTCTCTAAAATCAATAAACATATATAAAATAAAATAAAATAAAATAAAATAAAGTAAAATGGACTGCCACCTAAGCCTGTCATTCCATCTGTCCCTCTTCAGTGGGCAGTGGCAGCAGAGATGATTCTTCTAAAAAATATATATATATTTTTATTGATTTTAGAGAGGAAGGGAGAGGGAGAGAGAAATAGAAACATCAGTGAGAGAGAAACATTAATCACTGCCTCCCGCAGGCCCCCTGCATGAGCCCTGACTGGGAACCTAACCCGTTACCTCTTGGTTCATGGGTCAGTGCTCAAATGCTCCACCATGAGCCACACCAGCTCGGAGGGGGTTCTTTTAGTAAGAGTTTGCGGGATGAGGAGACTCATCTTCCCAATACTTCATTTGTAAATAAGATGTCATGCCTTTTCCCCCTGCAGCTGTTCCACAGCACTCCGCACTGCAGGGCAGGGAAGGGCCTCAAGCCAGTGTGCAGGGGCAGACCTGGGCTGCCTGCCGTCTGCCATTAGGTCCAGGTAGCTCCTTGCAAGTTTTCCTAGAACTAGAGCCCATTTTCCGTCTTTTCAGGCACTGCATTTAGCACGATCTTGGACACTTACAGCCAGTGAGTTGTTAGGTAATACTTGCATCACCATGGTAACTGGTGACTGATGTTTGAAGCCTGTGTGTGTTCTGAGTTACTGATCTCCCCTTGTGTACGAGGTGGTCTCCCTTCCTCTGCCAGAGATCAGATGTGACCTGTCATTTTAAAGAAGAACAGTTCCCCAGGCCCGGCAGCTAGCACAGGTTGTGGCCGGTGGACCGAGGCTGGGGCTCCCCGGGAAGGCAGCTCCCACCTGGCCCCAGCCCCCTCTCTGTAATGGTCCTTATTTGCTTATTGGCCCATTAGCTTCGCTCTTTCCGTGCAGAGGGGGAGTGTCACATTGTCATGCAAATGCCTTGGAGAAAGCTAAGCATCAGCTGTTCACAAGTTCAGATTCTGCCCCAGAGACTTTTGTATCTCAGGGTTATGTCTGGGGGCGGGGGAGAGAATAAAAAAATGAAAAGTGAATTGTGTATTTTTAGCTTTATTGAGGTATAATTGACAAATAAAGTTGTAAGATCATGGTAAAGTGTCCATCATGGTAATTAGATAATGCCTATACATTTTGAAAGGATTCCTCCCATCTACCTAATTAGCACATCCATCACCTCATTTATTTATTTATTTACTTATTTGGTGAGAACATGTAAGTTCTCCTTTCTCAGCAAATTTCAGTTCTATGCTACAGTGTTATCGACCATAATCACCGTATTTTACGTTACATCCTCCATATCCTCCGTCCTCATTCATCTTACAGCTGAAGTTTGTACCCTTCTCCCAGCCTCTCTCTATTTCTCTCAGCCCCTCAGTCCATGGCAACCACTTATCTACTCTCTGTTTTTGTTTGACTTTGTTTTTAAGATTTTAGATATAAGCGATGCCCTGCAGTGTTTGTCTTTCCTTGTGGGACTTACCTCTTGGCGTAATGCCTGCAGGGGCCATCCATGATGTTGAAAATGGCAGGATTTCCGTCTCCCTCAGGGCTGAGTAATATTCCAGTGAGCACACACATGCCACATCTTTCCTCATCACCTGTCCATGGCCACTTACGTTGCTTCCATGTCTGGGCTATTGTCGATGCTGCGATGAGCACGGTGGTGCTTATATCTCTCTGGTAACCTCTTTTCATTTTCTTTGGCTATATACCCAGAAAGTGGGGTTTCTGGTTCATTATGCTAGTTGAGTTTTTGATTGTTTTGAGGAACTTTCATCATACTGTTTCCCATAGTGGCTGCACCCATTTACATCTCCATCAAGAGGGCTCTCTTTCTTTTCAGCATCCTCACCAACTCTCTTTCTTTCTCTCTCCACCCCCCCCCCCTTTTAGATGATGGTCATTCTAACACGTGTGAGATAAACTCTCATTGTGGCTTTAATACATTGTGGCATTTTCCTGATTGTTAATGATCTTGAGCATATTTTCATATACTCATCAATCATTTGTATACCTTCTTTCAAAAAATGTCTATTTAGCTCTTCTGTCCATTTTAAAATGGGATTGTTTGTTGTTTTGCTATTGACTCTTGTGAGTTCTTTATATAATTTGGATATTAACCCCTTTGTCAGATATATGATTTGTACACACTTTTCTCCCATTTTGTAGCTTGCCTTTTCATTCTGGTCCATGGTTCCCTTTGCTGTGCAGAAGGTTTTTACTTGGATGTAGTCCTACTTGTTTACTTGTGTGGGTTGCGTGTTAACTTCAAATATTCCAGTGGAATTTGTCTTCTGTGATGGAGAGGAATATGCATTGGCGTTCTCTGTCCTCATTCCGGTCAGATGATGAGGGTATTAATCTCCATTTTACAGCGAGGAATGTGAGACCGAGAGTGACGAGGCAACAACTTATTTAGGTCACTCGGATGGACAGTGGTCAGACTGAGGCTGGGACCCAGGTGCCACCTCCTGATGCCATCCTTCCCAGCACCTGGGCCCTCATACAGTTACGATGCCCTTTGTTTGCTGATGCCAGCCAGTGATTCTGACCGTAACTGCCTCGAGAACTCAGGCAGGAAGTTACAGCCTGTTGCATTGGCTGCGAGCCTCAGCCTGTTGCTTCCTTATTCCTTAAGAGGGTACGTTAGAGGAAGTGTCACAGGCAGTCTCCCCCTCATCGGGGCTGGCAAATGAATTTCACTTGCCTTTCGTGGGGATTACCATTAGATAATACCCCCATAGCAGTCCTTGTAGGCAAACAGGAACCTGGCCTTGCCACCCTTAATTCTAAGCACGCAGGAGGCAGTTCCCAGGAGCAGGCCTGGTGGGGGTGTCATTAGCGGGTTGGGCAACGTGGACTTGAAGTTTTATCCCGACTTCAGAATGGCATTTGGTTCCCCCTACAAAGACCTTCTTCATGTGATCTACCTCGAAGGGAGGAATTCCCATTTTGTGATATCAGCAGTAACCACGCCTGACCCAGGCCCTCTCTGCAAAGCTGGCCCCAGGGACCTTGGGGCAGAGGTAGGGTTGTTTGAAGAGCACCCCTTCTCTGCAGTTTCCCCTTCCTAGGTGCTCCGAGTTCTCAGGCCCCGAGCCCCCGAGCACCACGGGCAGACAGGGATGCACGACACCTGGGGCCTGGTGCTCCCCATCAGGTCAGGAGACAACTCCATTACTGGCATTCAGTTCAGCTCTCACGCCTCAGTCCTGGGCTCCGCAAAGAGCTTAGTGAGAGGATACGGTCCATTCTCCGTGCTCTGCATCTCCAGGTCCAGGCGGGGAGCAGGTCCCGGAATGGACACAGGTTCTGAGGAAGGAGAGGCAGGAACCTTCTCCTTGGCTGCAGTTACCATGGCCAGCCACGCTCTGAACATACTACATGAAAAGTCCCAGAGAACGGTTCTAAGTATTCATGCGTGTGCTGTTCTGAGAAGCCTGATGAAGTCTCACGCAGGCCCGCTCCATCCCACCTGGGATGTGACTCATCCCTCTCCTCGCTCTCGGCCCATTAGTCACCTGCTTGCATCCTGATGATCAGATCAGGTGTCACCGTGCTGTGCTCAAGTCGCCCTCCTTTTACCTAATAACAGCCCAGGGCACAAGAGTAGTGATGCTGGCAGTTCTGACGCCTCAGAGAAGCCGCAAGTGCTTCCTTCAAGTGAGAAGGTAGAAGTTCCCAGGTTAATAAGGGAAGGGCACAGTCGCATGCTCAGGTGGCTGTGGCGAGAGGACTCTTCTGTCCTGGAGACTGTGGGAAAGGAAGAGTAAATGTGTGCTAGTTTGCTGAGAGAGCACCTGCCACCCTCACATATCGATAATTGTTTTTTACAGTATATTGTTTAATTGTTCTATTGTATTATTGGTTATTGTGAATTGCTCACTGTGCCCAAATTTATACATTAAACTCTAGCATAGGTGTGCGTGTGTACAAACAGAGTACAGAGAGGGTTTGGTGCTGCCCTTGGTTCAGGCACCCACCGGGGAGTCTTGGAACGTATCCCCTGTGGAAAGGGGAGTCTACTAGAAGAGAAAGGGCCCAGAGGGTCCTGGAGCAGGCTAGCTGAATTTGAATGGCATCTGATCTGAATTCTGAGACTAATGGGAAATGTTGTCCCTGAAAGACCACTCTTTTGGGAGCTTTAGGCACCTGGCAGGCCAGTGGGGAGTGACAGACAGAGGGGGCGGGGGGAGGCAGTGACCACAGCCCTGAACATTTGTGGAGGCTCACTGTGTGACAAGCGCTCAGCCACGTGCTCCCCGCGGACCGTGTTGTGTGGAATCTTCACAGTGAGCCCGTGGGCCGGGTTTGATTGTTCCACACTCCACATTGCAGAGGGCACGGCGGAGGCTCAGGGTGTGGGAGGCTCAGGATGGGGGTGCCGGCGTGGGCCTGGCCCAGGAAGTCTGCCTGCAGAGCGCCAACCGGTGCTCCGGGCTGTGCTGTGGACAGGCAGGCGTTTCTGAACTTTGCATCGCATGTCCGCAGCGGCAGGCCCCCAGGGCCTGGTACTGGAGGTAGAAATCCATCTCCCATTCTCTTCTTTCTCCTCCCTGGTTTCCTCAGTGGCCAGTCCTCATTCACCACCTCTAAGTCCTCCCAAAAGCACTGCATTCTATGGATACCTTTGCCCCAATAACAGCGATTGATCAGCATCGCTAAACCAAGTAACATGCCTTAGCCATCCCCCCAAAGTGCCCACGTGTCCCCAGAGCCTCTCCCCACCTGGAATGGAACGGGGCCCTCGCTGTGTGGGAGCTCAGCTCTGACCGGAGACGGTGGAGGGCTCCTCCGGGCTGGGTCAGAGGACATGAGGATGCATGTCTCCGTTGGTCGCTAAACAAGATGAGAGCAGGGCTGTCCCCTGGCTGTCTGAGGAGCTCTGTGATGCAAACAGTTCAGATGGATGCACGCATGTTTGCACGTCCAGCTCGCCTTTCTGGTGTGTGGCGTGGGCTGCCAGGGAAGGAGACGGGGCACCGCCCTGGGCTCATCTGCCTCTGCCTGGTGAGGATCCTCAGGCCCAGGCAGCACAGGGCCCCTCGCTCCATCTCTTCAATGTGGCTCAGAGAGTATGAGGTCCGGGGTATTTCCGGGAAGATTGGGGAATTTTCTTCTACTTTGAATATAACCTGAAAAATGTAAAATTGTTTTTAAATGATAAGTTATATGATCATAGAGGCAATAGTATTGTTTTTCAAACTGCAGGTTATTATTTATTAGTGGGTATAAAATCAGTTAAGTAGGTTGAAAGAGCATTAAAAATGGACTATAATAAAGACAAGAGCCGGAACCGGTTTGGCTCAGTGGATAGAGCGTCGGCCTGCGGACTGGAGGGTCCCAGGTTCGATTCCGGTCAAGGGCATGTACCTGGGTTGCGGACACATCCCTGGTAGGGGATGTGCAGGAGGCAGCTGATCGATGTTTCTCTCTTGTCGATGTTTCTAACTGTCTATCTCTCTCCCTTCCTCTCTGTAAAAAAATCAATAAAATATATTTAAAAAAAAAAAAAAGACAAGAGTATGCTCCATGTGTCGTTTGCTGAAATATTTCTTTCATTTCACTCCTGTAACACATGGGTAGTGTTAGTTTTCACCCGGCTTGGGTCAAAAATGTTTGCAAGTCACTGCACATCATTACAAGGGGGATTAAGAAGGAAAAATACAAGCGGCCAGGGGTTTAAGGAAGACACATTCGGAGTGTGCTCTTCCCTGAAGAAAGTAACACACACACACACACACACACACCCCTACACCACCACCAAACGACATCCAACACAGGCAGAGGCATGTGTCTCCCAGGGAGCTGCCCTGCCCTGGCTCCTGGGAGGGGCCTCTCTGTGGCCTGGTGCCAGGGGTCCCTTCCCTACTGCCCCACAGCCAATTGGGACCAGAAGTTGACCCCGTGCCACCCATGTAGGTCTTACTCTGATCACAGAGCTCCCCCTAGGACAGGTGGGCTCTGTCATCTGAGCCCAGGGTCCTTGTAAATTTCCGAACCATCCACGTCCTGGGACACATTCCCGGTTGTGCAGGATTCCCACGTTTGTTCCACAGGAGCCTCTGTTGCTGCCTCAGCAAACTACCCCCGCCAGGTGTGACCAGCACGGCTGCCACCTGTGGACCTGGCCAGAGCCGCCAGGCCTGGCTCTCAGCAGGCAGGATGGGCAAGGAAAGGTGTGCCTGCTTCCCCCTTGCCCTGTCCCTTGACTCCAAGCACTTCTCTCTGCTGCCCCTTGGCCCTCTCTGCCTCCTCTCTCACGCCTGCTGTCTGCATCTCCTTCGTTAGACGCCCAGGTCACCTGTGCCTGGCACGGAGGCCTTTCTCCCTTGACTTGTGACTGAGCCTGACTTCAGTTGGGGATGCTCTGAGTCCTGCTGGCTGCCTGTGGGCCGGTCACCAGGCTCTGAGGAGCGGGTCCAGGGACAGGCTGGTGGCCCTGGCTCTCCCAGCCCGTCACTGGGGCTGTCGAGAGGAAACAGCCACACCAGGAGGAGAAAAGCTGAGAATGCACGGATTTGACTCAAGAAATGTGTCCTGATGCCCATATGTGCCAGCACTGTGCTGGGCTGGAGGTAGTTCCCACCCTCCTGATGCCCCAAGTCCAGAAGGGGAGAAGGACAGTCGGCGTTCACCCCGCATTGACCAGTTACAATTGCAAGTGCCACAAAGGACAAATGCGAGTGTCCAGACCTAATTTGGCCTGGAGCAGGTGATATTCAAGCAGAAATCTAAGAGGAAAGGTTGGGGACAAAGGGGTGAGGCCCTTAAAATGGGCAAGATGTTGGCTGGAGAATTTGGCGTCAGCCCCAGTTTTCCAGGCCTGGGGAGGCTATGGTCAGGGTTTTGAACCTCATGCTAAGAGCACTGGGAAGCCCTCAGAGGGTTTTAAGCTGAGCCTGGCCACAGATGCTTAGACTGTGGCCCTGTGATTAGTCTGGATGCACCATACTGGAGGAGAGCTGGAAGCTGTGCTAGAAACCATCAGAAAACGACTCACTGGGGAGAGGAAAGAATGCCTGGAGTTTTGAAATACCCGATGAGATTGACATCAAAGGCTGGTAGAAAATAGGACCAGATAAGAATCTTCTTGGAATGTCGCCTTCAAAAGCTTGTTGACTGTTCCTTGACATTTCGGTGAAGGGCACCGATGACGCAATGCAGGTGAATAATACTGCTTAGGTATGTCCACAGGGATGTGTTCTCGATAAATTTGTTGATGTGCGCAGCCCGATAAAATGTTAATGTATAATTACCTTACTATCATATCTAATTCTGACTTCCCTTTTGGACACTCCTAAGTCAGAATATAAAAATTATCTAACTTATATTCATAGGTAAATAAGTGGAGAAATGTCTGTAAGTAGGACATGAACTCTTCTGCTTTATTATATTTGTTTATTTATTTATTATTGATTTTTAGAGAGAGAGGGAGGGAGAGGGATAGAGAGAGAGAAATATCAATGAGAGAGAAATGTCTGTCTCCTGCAAGCCCCCCACTGGGGATCAAGCCCACAACCCGGCCATGTGCTCTGACCTCTTGGTTCCTGGATCAGTGCTCAACCACTGAGCCACACCAGCCTGACTCTGTTTATTTAAAAAAAATCTTTATTGAGATATCTTAATAAAAAAATCTACCTAATTACAGTGTGCAGTGCAGTGGCTTTTACTGTATTTACAGGCTTGTGTCGCACTGTATTTTCAGGCAGTAAAGCTGTGTCACTTCCACCTGGGCTGCTCCCATCTTCCCAAGCACGGCTCTCAGTTTCAGGGTAGATTCATGCTGGGGCCCAAGCATTTTTCACAAGTGGGTCCCGGTGCCATGTTGAACGCTACCCACTGAGAGTGACAGTGGCCTCTGGGTCCTTCCCCGTATTCCTGCTCACAGACGAAAACCCCCTCTGAATTCTTACCGACTCGTCGGCCGGCGGGCTTCGTGACCTGGAGGCAGCATTCTGACTGGTCTCTGCCACTGCCCAGAAGAATGGGGTCCACCTGTCTTACTTAGCCTGGCCGTCAGGTGCGTCAGGATCTAGCCACAGTCAACATTCTCAATTTTGTGGCCTGTCCCTTGTTCCCCTAACTTTAGACAAACTGCCTTAGTGTTCTCCAGGTAAGCCTCGCTCTGTCTCCCCAGTGTGGCTTTTCCTGGGATTCAGAACCACCCCCAGCCCTAGGTCTCAGGCACTAGATTGGATGTTGGGGATAAAGGCATGAGATGACAGACTCCTTGCTTCTGGGTAATGCGTCTCAGCAGCGAACACGCACTGGAAGCAATGCCATTAACGTACTGTCACTTCAGGGCAGCGCCCTCCTCTCGCCACCGAACCGGAACTGTACGGTGGACGGAACCTTGGCCGCTTGTCTGACATCATCTTAACCCCAGTTGGGAGATTAGTTTCTAAATTCAGTCCTCTTCTCAGCCTCTTCCCCTCCTCTCTACTGCTATAGGAACTACTGTCTCTTTAATTTATTGTCCCTTAGCTTCATTTTTCCCCCACTAATTGGGACCTGGCTCTTTACTGTGGCCTTGAACTCTTCTTTAACTGTTTGTGAGCTAATCTGTATTTCCTCTCGGCCGGATCCAAGTGCTTTATCACAAAAAACTGTGCGCCCGCCTCTGGGTGCCCTCCAGGGTCTCGCGTGGTTTCCTAGTGTAATATGTAGGTGTCCCAGGATGGTGTGCTGATTTGATGTGATGCAGTTTTCTTTGCAAGATAAAATGTACAGTTCGTTGCTGAATAAATTATGTGCGATGCTGGTTAATTCAGTTTTCAAAATACGCACATAACCCTTTCAGATGACTAACAGTGGAGGAATTGCAGAGTGAATAAATAATCTTAATGCTCCTCTTACCAAGAGTCTCAAATCAGTGTTAGAAAGTTTCAGTTCCACGCGACTGATTATCAGTTTCAAAACAAGTACATACACACTTTCATGTATATAGACACACATGCATATACATGTACACACATACTAGTATACATACACACATGCATATACATATGCACACACAATATCTATACTCTGCTGGATGTCGATTAAATGTTTTTAAAGCTTCACAAGATTTCATGAAATGATATGTAAACTGAGTCACATGGATTTGAATGTCCCCTTTTGAAAATAAATGATGTTGTTCTGAGAATCCTTCAGCTGTAGGAATTTATCTCCAGTTCACAGCAATAACAATGGGAGGGGAAAGTAAGAGACCCTCTGGTACCTTATACATATATATCACCATTCTGTAGACAAACAAACCACAATACAACGCCCGAGTCAGTAGTATCATTTTTATTTCCAGTTATTGCAAATAACAACTTCTGTGAACCAAACTGTAGTTGTAAGAGATAATTTACCCTAAGTTATGTGATTCTTCAGTTTTGAGAAAGTGAGTTTTCCTTCCTTTCACCCTGTGGGATCCATGAATATACATGCAGCTCACCCATCTTCAGTGTTTTATTTCAGTTCATTGTTCCGTGGAAGCTGTGGCCACAGAACAGTAGAGAGGGCCCCAGGCTGAAACACAGACTTCCGTGTTTCCCAGGAGGAAACCATGGGTGATGAGTTAGGAACCTTGTTGGCACTCTCTCCCTAACCCCACACTCTATATCCAATGAAGAGAAGCTTTCCATAGTCACACTCCACTGTGGAGACATTTTACAATAACCCAGGAACAACTGGACGCAACTATTCATTTATTTCTTTTTCTTTTTATTTATTTACTAGAGGCCTGGTGCACAAAAATTTGTGCACTCGGGGAGGGAGGGGGGGGGTCCCTCAGCCCGGCCTGTGCCCTCTCCCAGTCTGGGACCCCTCGGGAGATAACGACCTGCTGGCTTAGACCTGCTGCCGGGTGGCAGAGGGCAGGCCCAATCCCTAGGTGCAGCCCCTGGTCGGGCTCAGAGCAGGGCCATTTGGGGAGTTGGGGCACCGCCCCATGTCATGCACAGAGCAGGGAGGATCAGGAGGTTGCGATGCCACCCTCAGTCACGCTCAGGGTAGGGCCGATTGGGGGGTTGGGGCACCGCCCCCTGTCACACTCAAGGCAGGGTCGATGGGGAGGTTGCGGCGCAACCCCCTGTCACGCACAGAGCAGGGCCAATCAGGGGGTTGGGGCGCTGCCCCCTGTCACTCACAGAGCAGAGCCCATCAGAGGGGTTGGGGCGCCGCCACTCCCACACTCAGGGCAGGGCCAAAGGGGAGGTTATGGCCTTACCCCGTCACACACAGAGCAGGACCCGTTGGGGGGGGCGGGGGGGGAGGGGGTTGGAGCACCACACCCTGCCACACACAGAGCAGGGCCAATCAGGGGGTTGGGGCACTGCACCCTGTCACACACAGAGCCGCAGAGCGATCAGGGGGTTGGGGAGCTCCCCCCTATCAGGCACAGAGCAGGGCTGATCAGGGGGTTGGGGCGCCTTCCCCTGTCCTGAACAGAGCAGGGCGGATAGGGAGGTTGTGGCCCCGCCCCCTGTCGCACACAGAGCCGCAGGGCGATCAGGGTGTTCAGGGGGTTTGGGCACTGCCCCCTGTCACACTGATGCCGGTGCCGGGAGGCCTCGCGGCTCCGCTGATCCCCGTGCACTGGGTGTGTGTGTGGGGGGGAGTGTCCCTCAGCCCAGCCTGCCCCCTCTCACATACTGGGAGCCCTCAGGCGTTGACCCCCATCACCCTCCAATCGCAGGATCAGCCCCTTGCCCAGGCCTGATGCCTCTGGCCTAGGCGTTCGGCCTGGGCAGCGGGAACCCGCAGCTGCAGCGGCCCCACGACGTGGGCTTCGCTTTAGGCCCAGGCAAGGGACCCCTAGCTCCTGGGACTGCCAGCTTCGACCGTGCCCAGCTCCCATCACTGGCTCCACCCCTACTTCCTGCTATCACTGGCCAGGGCGGAAAAGGCACCTGATTCTCCGATCATGGCTCCCCCCTGGGTTTCCGATCACTGTCAGTGGCAGGGGGCTTCTTCCTGCTTTCCCTTTGGCCTCCCTGCATTGTTCCTACATATGCAAATTAACCGCCATCTTGTTGGCAGTTAACTGCCATCTCAGTTGGCAGTTAATTTGCATATAGCCCTGATTAGCCAATGAAAAGGGTAGCTCGTACGCCAATTACCATTTTTCTCTTTTATTAGTGTTGATTAAATATATTTTATTGTGCCCTTGACTGGAATCGAACTTGAGACCTTTCAGTCCACAGGCTGATGCTCTATCCACTGACCCAAACTGGTTAGGGCTATTTTCCTTTTTAAAATTCTTTATTGTTGAAAATATTATGTGTGTCCCCTTCCCCCCGCCCCCCCCCTCCCCATTGACCTCTTCTAACCTGCCTCCACCCCGCCGCAGGCGTTCACCACCCTATTGCTTGTGTCCATGTGTTATGCATATATGCATACAAGTTTGGTTGATCTCTTCCCATGCACCCGGGCGTTGTATTGTGGTTTGTTTGTCTACAGAATGGTGATATATATGTATAAGGTACCAGAGGGTCTCTTACTTTCCCCTCCCATTGTTATTGCCTCCCCCCTGAGATTCCTGGAGAGCATTATGCTAAGCGAAATAAGCCAGTCAGGGAACAACAAGTATCACATGATCTCACTCATTTGTGAAATCTAATGAACAAAATAAACCAATGAACGAAATAGACCCAGAGACCTAGAAGCACAGAACAGATTGGAATGCAACTCTTTATAATCAGAATTACATGGACAGATGGGCCGAGCAAGCCACTAAGAACAGGTTGAAGCAAGAATTTAAAAAATATATATATTTTTATTGATTTCAGAGAGGAAGTAAGAGGAAGAGAGCGATAGAAGCATTAATGATGAGAGAGAATCATTGATCAACTGCCTCCTGCACACCCCCAGCTGAAGATCAAGCCCCGTAACCTGGGCATGTGCCCTTGACCCGAATCGAACCTGGGACCCTTCAGTCCGCAGACCAACACTCTCTTTCCACTGAGCCAAACCAGCTAGGGCTAAAACAAGAATTTTAACCAATAGGAAACATGCTCTGAAATTTGTCATTTTGTGTGTGTTTGTGGCTTAGCCCTTTTGGGATACTATAACAAAATACCATGGACTGAATGGTTTATAAACGAGAAGTTTATTTCTCACAGTTCTGGAGGCTAGAAGTCCAAGGTGAAGGTGTCTGCCCATTCAGTGTCTGGTGAGGGACTGCTTCCTGGCTTATACTAGTAAATGACTGTTTTGTCACAGCACCCTCTAATGGAGGAAGGGAGAAGGAATTTATAAGGGCACTAATCCCATTCATGAGGGCTCCACTCTCATGGCCCAGTTGCCTCCCAAAGACCATTCTGCCTACTACCATGTCCTTGGGCGTTACAACTTAACACATCACCTTTTTGGGGGGGACACAAACATTCAGTCTATAGCAGCTTTTCACATGTGAACCAAGCATCCGCCAGACCTTACGTTCTTAGTTTTCCAAGTTAGGAACCGAGAAGTTACTAATATTCCCTTAAGAGCGTATTGGATTTTTCCCAATTCAGTAGTTGAAGACAAGGGCAGGGGTTGAGCTAAGGGCAGGATGATAGCCACATGGCATACCAGGGCTCCTGGGATGTTGTTTGGGTTAGAATGATAGGAACTACTCTTGGGTTTCCTCAGCTCTTTCTCAGTCCATCCAGCCCAACGTGTGAAAACCAAAACACACACACACACACACACACACACACACACACACACACGTGCACACGCCTTGGGAGTGACATACGCTCCTGGCTCTGGGCTTCAGCCGCCGGTGCCTTTTGTGGGCCTGTCACCCCACCTCTCTCCTGGTGGCGTTGCTCTTAGTGACTCACACTGCACTGGCAGGAGGCTTTCTGAAGTGCACTCTCAAAAACTTTTGGGTGGTTTTGGAATTTTCTAGTTAGAGTTTGGGAAGTGGATGGGAGCTGTCATTTTAAATCATTGGATGCTCTCCCTACCTTAGAAGAGTATATGCTTATTGTAGGATGAAGGGAAACGGCATTCTCAGCTGAGTCACATAAGGAGAGGGAGCAGGAGAGACGCGGGCACTGCTGCCACCAGCATTACTCAGATGCCGGTGGGTCTTATGACATGTTATTTCGTGTTGACCACGGGCTGCTGGAAAGAGGCCGGGACACGGTGGTGACACAGGCAGCGGATGCTCTGTGCTCCGGCTCCCCAGCTTGCGTTTGGGAAGATAAGACCGCTTTTGCAATTGCAGGCAAAGGCAAATGCCAGAGGCCGCGATAATTCCATGTTCTCCAGTTCGGCTATTAAACCGATGAATAGACTGACTCAGGTCCTGAAACATTTAACTCTGAAAGCGCAGACGCAGGCTGAGTGGCCGGCGGGTGTCCTCCCAAGGCACCACTGTTTACTGACAATGGCCCAGGCACCCCAGAAGCCCCTCCAAACAAAAGCGACAACAGTAAACAACCAAACCCCCGTATTGGTAGGGACTCGTTCAGAGAGCGGCTCTGGGACTCTTACAAAGTGTTCCAAAGCTAGGAACCTAATTACACGTTTCCTGAACACAGCCCCCTTCCTCTTCTCTCCGGGTCAGGAAGGAGGTTTATTTTTGAGTCACTGTTGGAGTCTTTCTTCAGGTGTTAAGATGGAAATACGATATTTATATCTCCTGTGTGTGTGTGTCAAAATAACATAAAAGATTCGTGAAACAATAGTGGCCTTACTACTTGGAATATTTGTTGTTGCTTTTTTTAGTCTGTTGTTTTCTGTTTTATAGTTTTTAAGATATTTGCTAGGATGGTTTGGGGACTATTAATGGTTTGAAAAACATTTCATTCTACTCTTTGCTCTACAAGGTCACAGACAAAGTTAGCTGTCCTCACTTTGTTATCCCAGTGTCTCGAACCATGTGCAGTAAATGTTTTTAATGACAGAATGAACATTCACTGCAACAGTAATCCAAGGGCAAACTTAGGGATAGGCATGAACAAGACCAGAATGAAAAGGGAAATGAGAGGGATAGAAGTTTGGTAGAGATCCTGGAGACCGCTGATAGAGATCTTGCCTCCACCCAGGAAAGGTAGTGCACCTGGGTGTGACATTTTGGTGACATTGGGTTCTCAATCCATGTGATTGACACTCTTTCCACTGTGATCAGCGTTAAGTTACAGTAATAACTATCGTATGATCATTTTTGATCTCCCTCGTTCCAGTTATCATTGCATTAGGAAAACACCCCAAAAACCTTAGTAGGGAACAAAGAAAAGCTATTATCAGTGGAGATGATTAGCTATGCTCCCTGCTCCTGTGGTCGGGATGTGGACATTGCAAAGCAGGAATGATTGCTGGTCTCTGTTGATGATGTGCGGACTCTCGCCGGGGTAGACACAAATGCAGCAGGGGGCGGGGATCATTGGAAGCTCCTTCCCCCCAATGCCTGGCCGCTGGGCTGGAGGGCCCGAAAGGCTGGGCTCAGCCGGGCCTGTGCACTGCAGTGTCTGCCTGTGGCCTTTCCCTGCGTCTTGGGCTTCCTCACAGGATGGCAGCAGGATTCCGAGGAGCTCCCTAAGAAGGCACGTGCTCAGACAGTGCTCCGGGGGAACACGCAGAAGGGCTCTCTGCGGCCTGGCCTGCGACGGTCAGTAGGACCTTCCTTGGTGCTCCAGCTGGACGCAGTCATCAGTCTGCCCAGATTCAAAGGGGGGGGACGTGGGCCCCTCCTCTCTATGGGTGGAGTGACAAGAACTTGGGGGATTTTTAATGAAACCAGCACATGCACCAGCTTTTACCTTTCTGTCTCAGGGAAAAGCTGTCGCTAGGTGCACTGTTTTCCAGAAGGTATCTAAAGATGAGATTGTTTCTTTTACTTTTGCTAGACTTCAGCTTTGTAAGCTAAGAGGAAGAAGAAAAGATAGATAAAGCAGAATAGGAGCAAGTTTACATCCTTACAGCCTAGAGCAGCAATGAGGCCATTTTCCGTGTTCCTAAAGGATGCAGGGGGAGGAAGGATCGATTGCTTCTCCTTCTTCAGGGTGAGGAGCGGGAAAAACACCTGTGAATTGAGGCAATGCGTCCAGGCGTTTAGAGAGAATGTATGAGGCCCTCTGATATTCATACCCCTGCTTTTGAGTCCAGCTTTGGGAGAAATTGGTTCATTTCCTTTACCACCTCTGGAGATTGAAGTTCAAAAAGAAACGTGCGTGTTTTGTTACCACCATTAGCTGCACTTGTAAGCCTGTAAGCACTCTTCATTTCCTCCAAGAGGCCTTTGGGCTTGGTGCTGCGACTACAAAGACCTGGTGGGATAATGCCGTCCTCTCCAGGCTGCGGGACTGGCGTGGGCCAGGTGCCCTTGGCGAGCAAGCACACTTTTCATTCACTTCCACTCTCACAGGGAACATACAGAGAAACCGAAAAACACAAAAATATAATTCTAAAAGTGGTCCATTGGGATTTTATTTAAGACTTTCCATTTCATTAAGAGATGAGTAGAAGGGGATAGCTACTTCCTACAGTGTACAGGGTGTCCCCCAAAATGCATACACACTTTGAGTAATTATTCATTCCATTGAGTTAAATTGGTAAAGAAACATCACGTGAGCTGTCAAAAATAGATGTGGATACTTTTTTTGCAGACACCCTGTATTTCTTCTTCCCCCCCCTTTTCCTCTCGGTGTTTATTTTTCCTTCTCCTTTGCCCCTTTCTTCCTGACCTTTTTTTCCTGTCTGTGACTTCATTTTCTTTCACCCCATCTCCCATCACTAACCTCTTCTTTATCCAGTTATCAGCCATCGTTTAGGACATGTCTCTTTGTAGTCTCCGTGCATGTGCTTTCTTTCCCTCCCTCCGTGTTCACATGCCCTCTCTCTTGCAACTTGATATTGCCAAGCACTGTAGTTAGGTTTAGATTTTTAGATATAAAAAAATAATGAGGTGCCATGTTACTAATTTAATGCAAATTAATATAAAACACCCTTTCACTTCAGTACCTGCTGCTCCTAAGCAGTTATGAAATCTCAAATTTGATTTAAAAATAAAATCTCCACAAACAGGTTAAGCACATCGGAGATGGAAGAAAAGAGGAAAAGCAAAATATTGTTAATGATTATAATCTTACTAATCAGAGAAAACTACTGACATTTTAGTAGACACACATTTTAGTGTACTTGAGTTTGGGTGTGCATCTGTTTCTGTAAAAGGGGATCATAGCATATATGTCCTTTTATAACTTGCATTTTAATGTAACATGTAGCAGGCATCTTAGCAGGTTAGTTAATATACTCTGCCTGCCCCACTGCATAAGGAGAATTAAAGGGGATAATGCAGGCATCACACTTAGCCTGTGGTCATGTCTCAATGACTCATATTTCCTATTTATTTGCCCAACTTCCTTAATGGCTGAAAAGTATTCAGCTCAAGTTTTAAATAATTTTTTTATTCATTTATTTTTAAAAAATATATTTTTATTGATTTCAGAGAGTAAGGGAGAGGGAGAGAGAGACAGAAACATCAATGATGAGAGAGAATCATTGATCGGCTGCCTCCTGCATGCCCCCTACTGGGGACTGAGCCAGCAGCCAGGCATGTGCCCTGACCAGGAATCAAACCGTGACCTCCTGGTTCATTGGTCGACACTCAACCACTGAGCCACACTGGTGGGGCTGTTATTGTTCGTTTAGATTAATTACCTCCTCTCCCACAGCTGCTGCTGCTTCTCCTCCTCCTCCTCCTCCTCCTTATTCTTCTTCTTCATAATGTTGAAGTGACCATTCCTTAACTATTTCCTTACAAGCTGTCAATAGAAGTTGAATGATGAGTCAAAGAAATGGGTGTCCCAGGCTTATGCAGCCCCGTTTACTGATCACCTCATAGGTCCTGGTTACATCCACGGGTGATTCCATTTAAACATGAAGCTCACAGATGTGGGCGGGGTTTGAGGTTTCAGGTCACACAGCTTCTGAGTGTCAGCTCTGGAAGTGAAACCGCCATCTTCTGTATTATTGGGGAGAAAGTTCCATGGCAGGGGGTTTGAGAGGTGGCTCAGGAATTGCAGAAGTATGCAGTGTATATGACCTTCTAAAATACTGTCTTGGACTATGTAAACACGAACAAACTGTAATGGCGGCTTCACTTTTATTAGTTTAAGTTGCTGTGCAAAGTAGCCTTGAAGCTGACCTCAGTGTGAGGCACTTCATGGCCTGCACTTCTGGGCATATATTTGCCCTCCTTAAACATGTCATTGGCTGGGAAGATGGCACTGTTTTATTTTAAATCAGGCACGAAGCCACCCACTGCAGCACAACTATCCAGCAAGCTCCCTGCTGCCGCACCTGTGCCGCCAGGCAGAGGGCGGGCGTTTGGCTCAAGAGCATGTCAGGTGTCCAGTGTCAGAGGGAAAACGAACTTTATTCCTTTCCATAAACGCTGGGTGCTTCTTGCCTGAGTCCAAATATTTATTATAAGGAATGAAAGGTGAGATTAGGTGTTAGTTTCACTGATGGGAATGAAAATGTGTTTTATTTTTTATTTGAATTTATTGGGGTGACATTGGTTAATAAAATTGCATAGGTTTCAGGAGGACAATTCTATAATAACTCATCTGTACATTGCATTGTGTGTTCACCATTTCAGGTCAGGTCTCCTTCTGTCACCATATGCCCCCCTTTACCTTCTTCTACCACCCCACCCCCTTTCCCTCTGGCAATAACCATAGCGTTGTCTGTGTCTATGAGGTTTTTGTTTTTTGTATTTTTGTGGCTTAATCCCGTCACCAAGAAAAAAGTATTTTAAATTGTGCCTTTTCCAAGCATCTGGAGAAACTTCTGAGATTTCAAGATAAGTGACCTTTGACAGCTACATACCTTGTGTGGGAGGCAGAATTCCAAGATAGCTCCCAAGACTGTCACCCGCTGCTGCTACCTGCCCAGCGCGATCCTCTCCCCTGGAGTGTAGCCTGGCCCTGTGACTATGATGGGGGTAGAGGGAGCTTAGTTATACAGCCACAGGAAATGGATTCATAAACAACTGGAATGAACTTGGAAGAGGCCTCTGCATGAGGATGCAGCCAACTAACACCTCGATGTCAGCCCTGTGAGGCCCAGCGCAGAGGACCAGGCTGGAACCTACCAGACTCCTGACCTGTAGAAACGGGCACATCACGCCTTTGTGTTGTCAGCGGCTCCGTGGCGCTGATTTGTTCGGCAGCGAATGTATCCAGATTTCCTCCACACTGAGTGAGACAGCAAAGCACAAAACCAAATTGAATGTAGAGGCTTGTTATTGTAATGATCATACATAATAGGAGATACTGCATTTTTATGCTAATAGAAAGCCTCGTTATTCCTGCTGATTATTTTAATAAACTGTACACTTACCAACCTAAGCTCATAAAACATATTAATATAAATACAATGCTCCTTTGTCTATTTTAGATTCTGAGGCACTATCTGAGGGATTCCCCCCCTTTGTAGAACAAAAGAATTCCATTATTTGAAAACCACTGGCTTGACTAATAGGCACTTTTTTAAAAAGATCTCATTTTGGGGGTTTTAAGACTGTAACTGTTGGCGGGGAACGAAGAGCAGGGTTGCGCAAGGCTAATTTGGAGTTGGTACGTGGAGTTTAAATGTATGTTTGTCGTTAATTGTTCCCTCATTACCAAGTAATTCATCAATGCAAGGCATCCAGCCACTGCTTTTGATTCAGACAGATGAGTTCTGCACTGGTGATACTGCTTTTGAAAGCAGAATTCATTTGAATAGTAATTTAAATGTTTTAATCATGAAACATCTCAAGCATATCAAGAAAGTACAGAAAATGATATAACTGCCACCTATAACCCCGATCATCTGGATGTTAATAGATGTTAACATTTGCATACTACTTGAGATCATCTCTTTAAAAATGTGTATCCCTGGCCTGTGTTGTTCAATGGTTAGCGTGTCAGCCTGCACACCAAAGGGCCTTGGGTTTGATTCTGGGGCAAGGGCACGTACCTGGGTTGTAGGTTCATCCCCAGCCCCGGTTGGGATGCGTGCGGGAGGCAACCAATACATGTATCTCTCTCACGTCAGTGTTCCTCTCTCTCTCCCTTCCCTCCCTCCCTCCCTTTCTGCCACTCTAAAAAAAAAAAATCAATGGGAAAAATATCCTCAGGTGAGGATTAACAAAAAATTAACAATAACCATAATAAATGTGCAAGTCCAGCTGAAACCCTACTGTATCATTTTTCTTCTCCTTCTACTCCTCCCTCCTCAGACGTAAATAATTAGCCTAAAATTGATATGTATTATTCGCATGAATGTTTTATAGCTTTTCTACACATGCAGAATAATATAGAGCTTTTAACTTAAATTATTGCTATCATACTGTAGGTAACCTTATGCAATTTAATTTTTCTCACTTGCAATTACATTTTCCGATGGGTTCTGTGGCATGAATACACAGCGGCTGGCTTATCCACTTTCCTGGCCCGTTTGGGTGTGGTGAGTACACTGCCATGAGCGCCCCTGTGTGTGTGCATGTGGCCCCGCTGGAAGGTTCCTCTGGAGGAGAATGCAGAGGCCGCTGGGTAGAGGGATGCCAACCTTCACCTTTACTAGGTACTGCCAGGCCGCTTCCCAAAGTGGCTTGATGAGCCTCGTCCCACCCCCCACGTAGAGGCTCATCTGTGGCGGAGAACACGTCTGTAGGAGAGGTGCTTTCTGCGTCAGTTCGGTCCCACTCCTGAGGTGCACGGCCATTCTGGCTGCATTCAGCTGGCCTCTGCCTCACAGGCCTCTGCCTCCTGGGCCCGTGCCCATGGCAGCACGACTCCTCGAGACAAGGCCTGGATGTCCGAGTGCCATGCGTGCTCCCGTGAACAGGAGGAGAAAGCTAAGAGGCAGATGAGTTTTGAAGACTTTCAAAGGTTTGCCTGTTTCGTTTCCTTCTCTTACATAAGTCATCCCTCCTGACTCCTCTAGAAAAGTCTGATCACATTCTAATTTCCGTCCTTGATCAAGGAGAGAGACAATAGAAAAGAAGGGAGGGCCCTGGTGGGGCCCCAGTCAGAGCCTGCTCTTCCTCTCCTGTGGGCTGTGGGGACCTTGCACCCCAGCAGGAGTCCTGCTTGTCTAGGGCCTCTCCAGGCCTCTTCTCCTTCCCGGCCCTTCCTCTCCGGCCGGAGCAGGCGGGTTCCTGGGGGTGGTTCCGGACCCGCTTGGGAACCCCGCCACCCAGTCGCTGCAGATGGCGGCGCCTGGTTTTCACTGGGCTTCTGGGAGCGCAGCCTGATGCTGTGGTTTAGGGCAACAGTGTGATGGCATTTTTTGACATCATTGCAGACACAGGGATTGATAATGGGACATGAGCAAATATATCTCAGTTCTAAAAAAAAAAGACGAGCGTAGAACATGTGCCTACTAGTGGGCATGAAGTAAACCTCACTGGCTGACTGGAGAGTGTAGGGTAGAGGAGGAGAGGAAACGCGGCCCGGGATTCCTGTGCCGTGTGGGAGGAAGGTGCCCTGAGCCTATGCCTTTACAGGCTTGAGTGGCCAGTTAGCTTTAGTCTACAGACTGACTCTGGCTGTTGCTCCAGGCCACATAATGGTTAAAATATCTATTCAGTTCATCCAAAAGCATATGCCAGGCGCTGTTTTGGGCACTGCTGACGAACAAAAGGTGAAGATGCTCACGCTTCTCGGGCATATATTCTCGCGGCTGTGGAGACAGACAGGAGATGTAGAAAACTGAGCCAGGTATTTATTTCCCGATGGGGGTGATGCTGTGAAGGAAGTAGGTGAGGAGACATAAGATATGGGGGCAGAGTGTGGCAGACATTGCTGCTGAGGTTTAGTCTTCTGGGCCCACCATAGAGTATAGGTTCAAGAACCCATCAAAATTTGACTTGGCTTGGTTCAGGTTTACCAATAACCAGATATAAATGAGCTAAGGCTGTGGGAGGGTGGACATGATTTTCAGAAAGGAAGGCTTGAGGCCCTTATTCCTCCAGGTTATGTGAGCAACAAACTTACCCTCGGTCTCAGGCAGCCATTCTGCTCCCGGATTTGTGCCACCCCAGGCCAACCTCTCGGCTTCACCTGGTGGTTGGGCCATTTCTGGGACAACCCGTCTCTCACTGCAGGACCATGGGTGCCCACCAGTGGGCATTGGCCAGGAGTGCTGGGAGGGTCACGGCTCTCTCTGAAGAGGTGACATGTGAGCTAAGATTTGACGCTGCAGGAAAAGGACCAGCCAGTATGGAACCTACTGTGGGGGAACAAGAGGGCAGGACAGGAGCCGGGTGGGAGGTGGGACCACGTGGTGGCTGTGGAGGTTGGCAGGGCCATCTCAGGCTAAGGCTGTAACCGCGGTAGAATTTGGACTTTCTTGTAAGTACAATGAAAAACTACTGCTTTAACCTGATGTCCATGAACTTGTTTAGGATGAAAGTCACACCTGCAGGAAAATGTAGAGTTCGCATTTACTTCAGAAGCGAATGTGGGCAGCAAAGCAGTATCGACGCCGATGTTACCAGTAGAAATAGCTATTTCCATCTGTGACTGTTGTTACAGCGACCTCACAGTGTCACTTATGACCATTATACCTAATTAGAAATGATGGTGGTTGTTAGACCTTACAGTTATCTTGTCATTTCACGCATTATCCCGGGACAGACTGTGGGCCACATCCAGGCAGCCCCGGTTTTGTCAGTAATGTGACTGGAGCACAGCCACGCCCGTGCGTCCCTGTGTCATCGCTGCAGAAGCGCCATCTGGCCCGGGCGCCTTAGCCACTCGCTGCCTGGCTTCCTGGAGGGTTGCGGATCCCTGCACTGCCGAGGCTGCATGCGTGTGACTGTGATACCATTTCAGAAATACCTGGGAAAGTGTTGGTTTCTTTGCAAGCTTATGTGTTTTATTGTACACGTTTAAAAACATTACTCAGAGAAGGGCCCCCTAGGCTTCCCAAGACGGCCCAGACATTCACGACGGAAAAGAAGAGAAAGGGGAAGAGTCCGGACTGATGGGCCAGAATGGGCCAGTGTTCCTTCTGCCCAAGTGCCTGGCCCCTTTTTTGTCTGGTGCCCAGTGCGGGACCTGCCTCTTCTTCACAGGTGGTGTACTGAGTCCTCCCCACATGTCTAATTTAGACCCCGTGACGTGGGGCCTGGCTGTGACTGTCGCGCACAGCAGTGACCGAGGCCCCGAGGTGTCCTGGCCGTGCATCCCTTACTGAAAGTTCCCTGAGCACCTGCTGGGTGCCAGGCACTGTGCCCAGTGCCAGGTGCCAGGGCCGGCAGTGGTGAGGCCAAGGTTTGAGTCAGGCCCGTCTGATCCCAGTGTCCGCGGCACACAGACGGCGGCCTGTTCAGGATGCTGTGGGACACTGCGCTGTCTCTTTGGGGCCAGCCGGCTAGCTCGGTCACTCCTCCCCTCTGTGTCCCCACCCACTTGGCCCTGTAGCCCTCCTCTCTGAGGTCCACATCTCCTCCTCTCCCCGTCTGCCCACTTGGCCCACAACAGGCCACGAGTCGCTATTTCCCAGCCGCGGCAGCGTCCTCGGGGGTGGCCAGTGCCACTAGCACAGCGGGAAGGCCACGTGTTGTGAGCGCGGGCTCTTTCCTGTGAGGCCAGCTCTCTCCTCAGCCCTCTGTGGGTTTCCGCTGCCGCGGGCTCCGCCCTGCCCCTCACAGTCTGGGCCTAAACGTTTACACATGTCCTTCAATTGGGGGGCAGTTAGAGCTGACGGCAGGGCCGGGGGCCGGGAAGGCCTGCTGCCTGTGGCTCACCCGGCTGGCTCAGCAGGTCCCCTGTCCCCAGGCCGCCGCTCTCTCCCCTAGAAATGCCAGCAGCGCCCTTTGCCTGGGTGGCCAGTCACTCCCAGCACCAGGCGTCCCCCACCGTCTCTCCTTCGGTTCATTAACAGGTCGCAGGTGGCGAGCATCGTCCACCTGGTCATCTGCCCGAACACCGGCGGTTTCCAGTGCACACACACCTCATGCTCCCTCCACTGGGACTCAGCAGCACTGGCTTTTGCCACTGCTGTCTTAATGTTAGTTTTTCAGTGACGGTGACCTACAACAGGATGTTAGTTCCAGGTGAACAGCACAGCAATTAGACATTTCCACCACAAGCCATCCCCTGATATTTCCGCCACCCAACTGGCACCCCACATGGTTATTACCATATTATTGACTGTACCCCCCATGCTGTACTTCACCTCCCTGGGACTCCTTTATCTGCAGGAATGTTTGCACCTTCATTTCTCACTTCAGAATGTGACACATTCCCATGTTATTAAACATCCTTTCCCACCAGCACTTTCATGTCTCTAGGGTGTGTCGCTGCCACATCTGTATGCGTTTTCCTCCAGATGGGGGGCGTTTGGAAGACAGGGTGTCACTCGGGGTCCAGTCACAACTTGTTGATACCATTTTTGTGAACAGGGGAAATTTAACTTAAAGATTCTTTTTAAAGAATTAAAAAAATTTAATTTGAAATTAAATGAAACTTTAACTTAAAGAAGCCGGTTAACTGCAATGAAAGGGGTAAGGGAAGCAGCCGTTGCAGCCAGGTAGCCGTGGCCTTTCCTCTGAGAGGAGCAGACAGTGTAAGAGCTGGAGAGCAAGAGAGGGCATGTGCCCCCTCCCCGCAGGGCTCCTGAAAGAGGGCAGGGCCGCCCTGACATCCACATCACTCCTCCATGCGGGATGCAGCCTGGGCTGGACTGTGGACGTGAGCCTGTGCTGGAAGGTGGGGTGCAGAGCCGTGATGTGGCCTGGGAGACGGGGAGTAGAGGCTGAGGGGGCAGGAGGCCTGAAGGCGTCCACACTCACTGAGTAATGATGGCAGTGGGCCCTCCAGGCAGGATGGGGGCAGTGCCCTCTACCCGGGAAGCTTAGCATTCCCCCCACGGCAGAGCCAATGCTTGCAGGGTCCGCTCCTTTATCGGCACAGGCTGGGCCAAGGAAGGTTGGCTTTGACTTAGAGACAACGAATGAATGAATGAATGAATGAATGAATGAATGAATGAATGATGGGAATACTTGGACTTGCTTTTAGTTTATTCTTTCTCCAGTGTTAAAAAAAAAAGGCTGCTTTGGACATCTTTTGTCAGAAGTCTGCATCTCTGATGTTTCCATAGAGAAAATTGGTAGAATTTGTTTGTGAACATATTTAAGGTGTTTGTTGAACCTTACAAAATTGCCTACCAAAAATGCGTTCCTGCTTATTCTGCTTCAAGTGATATCTGGGAGGAAAGGCATACATTTTTGTCACAGAACGTATTCTTGATTGGCTGTTTGGATCTCGGGCTGGTTTGTTGGGTTGTGAGCTTGGAGACGGGGGGTGCTCAGAGCCAGTGGTGTGGGGCTGGAGCTGGCAGTCTGACTGACTGAGGAGGGTCCAGGCCCCAGAGGCTGGGGTCTTCCATCACCTCGCCCCACCTCCTCAGCTCACCTGCTTCCGCTCTGAGTCTCTGCAGCATCCCCTTCCTCAGTCAGTGGTCTTGCTCAGAAGCCTTCCACGTTTCCTCTGTGTGTGTTACTGAGAGTTAAAGAGGAGCAAAGAGATGGCCTTTGGTGCTGGGCCCCTTGCCTCGATTCTGTTGTTGTTTTAATCCTCATCTGAAGATTGTTTTCCATTGATTTTTAGAGAGAGTGGAAGGGAGGGGGAGAGACAGAGAGAGAGAGAGAGAGAGAAACATCGAAGTGAGAGAATCACATCCATTGGTTGCCTCCTGCACATGCCCTGAACAGGGCTGGGGATTGAGCCTGCAACCGAGGTGCATGCCCTTGACGGGGAATCGAACCCGGGACCCTTTGGGCCAACGCTCCATCCACGAAGGGAAACTGGCCAGGGTGCCTCTCTCCTGTTGATGAGGAAACCGGAGCAAACTGACCTGCCCAAGGCGACCCGACAGGTCAGCTGGCCCAGGCCCAACCTGGGGTTTCTTCCTTCAGTCCCCTGCACCTTCCAACCCCCAGACCCTCCAGCCACCCTCCTCCCCTTCTATCCATCCTTCCAGGACAGCACCTGCAGGGAGAGGGGTGCTGCTAATACGTGTCCTCCACCTCCTGATCTGATGGTCACACTGTGCCCTGGCTGGTGCCAACCCCGCTTCAGCTGCTGTGCTCAGGGGGACTGGCTACACGGGCTTCAAGGCTAAGTTCAAGACTCACATCGAAATACTGACCTTCTAGCCCAGCCGGCGTGGCTCAGTGGTTGAGCGTCAACCTAGGAGCCATGAAGTCACGGTTCGGTTCCCGGTCAGGGCACATGCCTGGGTTGCAGACTCGATCTCCAGTGTGGGGCGTGCAGGAGGCAACCGATCAATGATTCTCTCACATCATTGATGTTTCTCTTTTCCTTTCCCTTTTTCTCTGAAATCAGTAAAAATTTAAATAAATAAATAAAGACCTTTTATTACTTCTTCAGGAATTAGATGCAGCCCTGTTTTATCCTAGGGCCGCAAGGGACGTGGACATGGCTTGAGTTCTACCCTGAGCTTTGGGTCCTGGGGCCCGGACACCACGTGACTGTGGGTGGGTGTGTGCTAACTCCTGCCCAGTGAAGTTACGGGGAAAGCAGGCACCTTCCTCGCCTTTCTAAAGGGGTGCTTTTTGTTGTTGTTGCAATAGTGAATATTTAATAATGCATGTTCCCTTACGATAAGCGTGTTCTTAAACACACTGTTCCTAATCTCTAGCTCTGTCTTGATCGTTATCTCTGCCATCTATTGACCACATGTCGAGGGGGTAGGCATTCTCCTCACGTTCTCCCTGGGGCTCCTGCATCCCTGTCGCCCTGGGCTCCTGTGAGCTGCCCGCCCGCTGCTCTCCAGGCCTCCACTGGGGCCTGTCATCCATGCAAGGACCCCAGACCTTCCCGCCGAACAGCCTGCACCCCCTGGTCTGTGCTCACCCCGCTACGAGGCAGGCAGCGGCCAGCTTGCTCACTGTGCGTCCAGTTCTTTCTCCTTCCGGTGTGGGGAATCGCACAAGGCTGTGTAGGTGCTGGGAAACGTCAAAGGACTTGAGAAAAGCTGCTGCTGAGAGGAGAAGCTGGTGAGGGGCAAGAAAAAAGAGGGGAAGTGCAGTCCATCCAAACCCTTCAGCTATGGGTGGAGCGGTGGAGGGGGTGGCGGGGACATTGTCCCTGATCGTAAGTGACCCTGGGGAAGGCCAGAATGTCACTGAGGGGAAATATTCATTTACAGCAGCCTGCCACCCTTTCTTCCTTCTTCCTCCTCCCCCCTCAGCCTTTCCTCCTGGCGTTGGGGTTCAGATTTTAGGTTATTTCTAACATCCCCCTTCAAATGTCTGACTTGCTATCCTCTGGAGGCATTGCTCTGTCACCTAGCAACCGGCATATCCCATACTGGTCCCCAGTTATCTCCTTCAGCCTGAGATTCAAAGATCACCCAGATGGACACGGGACACATGGGGCCAGGTCTCCGTGCAAAATCAGTCTCTGTGATGATGGAGCAGTGGATGTGCAGAACAGGGAGCCTGCTTCCTGGTCATGCATCCAAAGTAGGGATTTCATCCCATCTGGGGGTGGAGAGAGAGAGAGAGAGAGAGAGAGAGAGAGAGAGAGAGAGAGAGAGAGAGAGAGAGAAATCGAGAGAGAGAAATAGAGAAGTCCTTGGAGCTGCCTGCACTCTGGGGCCTGCATTATGGGGTCACACAAGCCCCCTCCCCCTCTAACCTGCAAAATAGCAGGAAGAGGAGTAGAATTGGAGTTTTGACCAGGAAATTGTTCCCAGGTTGTCTGTCTAGATAGAAAGTTGGCACACTGCGAAAAACCCACTTCAGAGGGAAAAGTAGGAGGAGGACATGTTTTCTGCATGAGCTTCTTATCCACTCCACACAGAGGCCGGAGTCTCTGAGCTCCTTCTGCGAGGAACAGGCACCCCATGGAGACGTGGTGATGGGAGGGGCTGTACAGCCTGAGCCTGGGCGTGAGGAGGCAGCGGTGGCTGCAGCTGGCTTTCCCTCCTGCCTGGACACGGAACAGTCCGGACGCTCCCACGGAAATGCTTTCTGCTCCTTTTCTGCCCTTTATTAATTTATCTGTCTTTTTATTCATTCGTTTGTTTGTTTATTATTGAATTTATTGGGGTGGCATAGGTTAATAAAATTATATAGGTATCAGGTGTACAGTTCTATAACACACCATCTGTATATTGTATTGTGTGTTCACCACCCAAGTCAAGTTTCCCTCCATTCACCATTTATCTCCCTTTACCCTCTTCCACCTCCCTCCACCCTCTTTCCCGCTGGTTGTCACCAGGTGTGTGTGTCTAGGAATTTTACTGCCTTGTTTAATCCCATCACCTTTCTCACCAAGTCCCCCTTTCAGGCGTCATTCCTTTCTTGGTGTGTCCCAGCCACCAAGATCACTCAGGACATATCTCCGTTCCATGAGCAAGTTTTGTCCCTGAGATGTGCTGTTTCCTCTTCTCTCCCGGGAAGTCCTTGCTGATACAGGATGGTCTTGGAGATCACCTCCACGGGAGGCCTTCGCTGGACACCCCTTCCCCTCCCCGCCCCTCCCATGTGCATGCGCAGTGCCGGCCATGCACTGGGTGGGCCCAGGACGCCTCCTGGTCTAGGTGTGATTATCACCGATCAGTCTCCCACTTTTACTGAATTCCCGGCAGACAGAAGTCAAGTCTTATTTAAGTTTGTACCTACCTCAGTGTTTCCTCTATGGCCAGGCGTGCAGTAGGTTCAGCCATTTATTCAACATCTATTTATTGAGTGCTTCCCATATGCCAGCCATGGAGACTCACTGTTCTAGAAAAGAGGAATGTAGCCACGATAAACTACCTCTTCTCATGGAGGTGACATGCTAAGGGTGAAAGGAGATAGTCAATGAATAAGATAAGCAAACTCACACACACATACACACACACACACACACACTCATACACAGTGCTTACTGAAGGACTGCTTGTGACACACACACACACTCACACACAGTGCTTACTGAAGGACTGCCTGTGACACACACACACACACACTCACACACAGTACTTGCTGAAGGACTGACTGCCTGTGACACACACACACACACACACACACACACACTCACACACAGTGCTTGCTGAAGGACTGCCTGTGACACACACACACACACACACACACACACACACACAGTGCTTGCTGAAGGACTGACTGCCTGTGACACACACACACAGGCCTGAGAACGACAAAGGCCCTCAGACCCCCCTCAACATGCTGCTCTGCTGAGAGGAGAGGCACACGTTTGCGAGTGTCCTGTCTTCTGGATCCCAGCTGCTGACTGTCGTCTTAGGCTTAGGGGAACATAGATCACACTCTTCTTTTTATTGATCAGATTATATATAGGGACGCGCTAGAACCAGCTACACAGCAATGTGCTTTCGGGATGTTAATTTTGTGCTGAATAATGAACAGCTAACTCTTTTTGGGGCGCTGGCAGTGTGCCTGCCACTGTTCTAAGCCCTTCCGGCGGATTATGTCATTTAATCCTCGGAACACCCTCGGGAGACAGGCACTATCCCCGTTTGCACACCCAGAAACGGGCCACAGCTGTGTCCCTGGCCCCAGATTCCGCAGGTAGAAGGGGGTCCACTGCAGACTGTCCTGCCTGGAGACCCTGCTCTAAAGCGGTGCTCTCCTCTGCCCAGGGGATGCATGAAATCAGAGCAAGCGCAGCCTTTTCCTTCATCACCGGGTGTCCATGCCAAGCCGGCACTCCTCAGAGCGCAGGTGCCCTCCGCCCACGAGAGGTCCCGGGACCTCCCTGACAGGACACAGGCTCCCAGGCCAGCGGCCACCAGTGCTTTTCTCTCTGAATTTGGTCTGGCCTTCTGTTGGGACCTTAAAGTTTTTGCTTGTTTTGCTTTTTAATATGTTCTTATTGATTTTAGAGAGAGAGGAAGGTAGTGGCAGAGAGAGAGAACTATTGATATGAGAGAGAGAGATCAATTGACTGCCTCCTGCATGCCCCCTACTGGGGATCAAGCCCATAACCCGGACATGTGCCTAGACCGGGAGTCAAACTGGTGACCTTTTAGTGCACAGGATGATGCTCAACCAACTAAGCCACCCTGGCCAGGGTGGGACCTTTAAATTTTTAATACCTGTATTAATAGTTCTTTCACTTATATTTTTTAGTCCAAAGTACAAAACACTGATTAAGCCCTAACCGGTTTGGCTCAGTGGATAGAGCATCGGCCTGCAGACTCAAGGGTCCCAGGTCTGATTCCGGTCAAGGGCATGTACCTGGGTTGAGGGCACATCCCCAGTAGGGGGTGTGCAGGAGGCAGCTGATCGATGTTTCTCACTCGTTGATGTTTCTAACTCTCTATCCCTCTCCCTTCCTCTATAAAAAACCAATAAAATATATATTTTTAAAAACAACACTGATTAGAAAGCATTTTTTCGGGGAAAGGAAGAGAGAAAAGGCTAATGAGCTGCCGACAGAGAGCCCAGCGGAAGGGATGGTGCTGCTCTCTGTGTAGCAGCCGCGGTGGCTCCTCTCCAGCCCTTTGCTCGAGAGGCACGGAGCACTGCTGCGTCTGGTTCCCCCTGCACTCTCTGCGCGATGACTCGCCCTCCCGTGTTGGGGAAGCGGAGACTTGGATCGGAGTGGTGAGGTCGCTTGCACTAGTACCCACAGCGGGATTTGAACCCAGCTCCGGCTGCCCATGGTTTTAATACTGCTATGGTTTCTCACAAGCAGTCCTCAGGACCCTTTCTTCAAAGACCCCGTACTTGGACCTCAGAACGTTAGGAGTCAACATGGGCCTGGAGCCCCGCTGCTTTATTTCACCCCAGACTCCCACCCAGCGCCCCGCATCCGTGGGCCTCACGGGGACCCCCAGAGTCTGCAGAGCACGTGCTAAAAGTCTGTGCTGTCATGGATGCTGACCAGTTGATGAACTCACCCCTCGGAGGATAAATGCAAGCTCTAGGTCTTCCTCTCGTTGCCAGGGAGACTGAGTCCAGCCCCTCCCGGCAGGTCCTCCCCTCCCCTTTCTCCCCTCCATGATGTTGAGCAAGTAACTCACCCTCTCTCTCTTGGAAGTTTCGGTTTCTTATCTTTAAAATGGGAACAGAATTAGGATGATGGTTAAATCGGTATTACAGCCCAGTGCCTTTCAACAAAGGCTAGTTTACTGCTGTTACTAGGATGCCTCATCCCCTCTCCAGTTTCCATGAGGAGAGATTGCTAAACCCTCCTGGCCTCTTCACAAAATCGGGGTCTTTCCCTCCTGGACTGATTATTTGAGGAGAATAAACTGGGCCCCTTTTTCCTCTTGGGAGAGAACGTGCCTTAGGTCTTACCTCAGTAGGCATCTAATCTGAGGGTTGGTTAGCTGTCTGCTGTTCTCACGCTGAGCCTCGTTCTGCAAAATTAGTAACAAATGGGATATTGTAGCATTTCATCTTCTGATTCTATTTCTCAATTCATTTAGAAATTGAGCAGGAAAGAGGTATGAAACTTGTCCCTTTAATATTCTAGAATTAGTATGTGCTCTCTCCCTCCCCAATTCTCATAGAGTCAGGATTTTAGGATTGAAAGGAGACCTTTTATTATTTATTTATTTATTTCTTAAAGTATTACGAAGAGTATTACAAAGAGTATTACACATGTCTCCTTTTTTCTCCCCCTTGACATTTCCCCGGCTTCCCCCCCCCCCCCAGTGTCTTGTGTCCTTTAGTTATTCTCATATGCATGCATATAAGTCCTTCGGTTGATCTCCCAAAGGAGACCTTTTCAATGACTGAAATTTATTTCGCCTTCTCATTGCTGAGCCTGGCGCAGTTGGACATTCCGCCCTGGTCTGCGTACTCCCGTGATGAGCAGGCAGCTTTCTCGAGGGGCGGCCCGGGGGTCTGGCTGGGGGTGCTCTCGATCTATCGATCTATCGGTTCCGAGGAGGGTCTGGTTCCGCAGTGCTGGGCCCTCAGGCCTGCTGTGCTCGGTAGGAAATGCGCGGCTTAGGGTTTCTTTGGGAGAAAGTGTTGGCCTGAAGCCTGAGGGAGAGTGAGTGTTCTGCTTGGTTTTGGCATCAGACCCCAAGAAATTTCCCACCACCTCCATGTGCCTGCTGCGTCCTGAGGAAATCCTAGTGTGCGGCCTGTCTTAGAGGAAGCAGGAGAAGGAGCCTCAAAGCCCTTTGTTAACCTCCTGGCCTTGCTGCTCCCGGTGGGCGCTGTGAAGTGTGGCTCCTGGGAGGTCTCCTGAGGGCTGATTACTGGCCTCAAATAAAACCGCCAGTGAAATCCTACTCTCCGAGAGGCTAACAGAGAGCTCAGAACACTCCCTCAGATAGCCTCCCCAAACACAACGCCCAGGCTGATCGGCTCTGCTCCTGTCTGCTCTTCGCAGCTTTAATGACACAGTCCGCAACCCCCAAAACGGGCCTTCCTGAAGTGTTCAGTTCAGTAACGGTTCTAGTGTATTCATAGATTTGTGGAACCATCACCATCACCAGTTTGGAACGTTCTCATGGCTCAGAGGAGAACTGCTGTCCCTGTTAGTTAGCATTCTGCCCCATGTCCCCTCCCCTCCCCACCCGTGGGAAGCACCAGGGCTTCCTGTCTTGTGGATGTACCGATTCTGGACATTTCATATACCGTAACGGCATCATACCATGTGCGGGCTTTGTGCTGGCTTCTTTCACTTAGTGCAATGTTTTCAAGGTTTATCGTGCTGTAGCACGGATCATGGCCGAGTCATATTCCATTGACTGGGCCTGCCACATTTTGTTTATCCATCCTTCAGTTCATGGACAGTCAGGCTGTTTCCACTTTGGGGTATTACCAACAATGTCTCTGTAAATGTTCATGTACAAATTTTTGTGTGGTGGGCAAAAGTAGATTCATAGCCGTTTGTATGGATAAGGACTGGCAGGTTATGATCATTACAATAGCATTATTAGCTCTGTGTTTTGCACACTCTCAACTGTAAACCTGCTTTCATCCACCCCTGTGTTAGTAGAATTACTAGATCATAGTCCCTTAAAAGCCTTTCAAAATTGCTTTTTTTTTTTGGTTGGCTATTCTTCGGCCCCTGTTTACTGCCTCTGTGCAGAATGCTGTCTATGACTTGATGTAAAATTAGCACATCTGGGAGCCAGTTTAAAGTTCTTAAAGAACTAGTTCTTTGTAGAAATAATTACAAATTCTTCAAGTGAGGATAAATGGAATCACAAGGATGCTTACGATTGTCTTCAGGAGAGTACATTCGCCTTTAGTCTCTTCTTTCCAAGCTTCTGTTGGAAGATTCACAAAGACTTTGTTTTCTTTTGCAGAATCGCAATGAAATAAAAAATGGCACCATCCTTCGATTAACCACGTCTCCGGTGAGTAGGTCTTCATGTGTAGCTTTCCCGTAAACACTTCCTCTCCTGTTCCTCTACATGTGATTGTGGACATTCATGTGTGAAGATGACTTTAATGCAAAACGGAAGGTCTCTGGAACACCCTCACATGCAGATTGCGGATAATCAGGAACGCTCTCCCTGTATTTCCCACTACAAGACAGGCAAGCCGCCCTCCAGGTCAAGTGCAGACACATACAGTGACTTTCAGTTTGAGTTTGTGTGTCATCTCCACCGTCCTCACAGTACAGAAGGGATCACTCAGCTGTACTGACTGGCTTTTATCCACCTGCCCACATGCCCACCAGCGCCCTCGGAGCAAATTCAGACAAAAGACAAAGCAGACAAGACCAAAGGCAGCCTGTTACTTCCCCTTAAAGTCAGAGGGTGTGCGTGTGCGTGTGTGTGTGTGTGTGTGTGTGTGTGTGTGTGTGTGTGTAAGAGAGAGTTTAAGCATTTTCTAGTTTGGTCAGTCATTACAATAGTTCATAGAAATGTAGTTTAAGAAGTGTTTGCATGCCTGCTGTTTCACTGACAGCTGACTCTGGATACAACACCTTTAAACTCTTCCAAATAAAAGCTGCTAAACCAAATGCTACAGAATATTTAGCTACTGACTGCATTGCTTATCTTTATCTTTCTCACTTCCTTGTAGATACTTTAGGTAGTACCATTAGCATATTTGAACTATATCCGTTCACAGTGCATTTTTATTGCTTTCCTAAAAAAACTAATCTTCAGAAAATACACCAACTGTTACTATTTTCACTGCATCTGCGATGAAAACTGTGTCTGACTCGCGTTTTCAGTTTCTCCTGCAGCCATGTGGTGGCTAAAAATAAATGTGAAAACAGGGAAAGGCATCTGGCTGAAATTAAATTGTGGGGACTGTAACTACCACAGATTTTTCTTGTTGGAAATTATATTAGAGAGGCTTAAAAATCCCCTAAACATTCTACCCAATCACATCTTGAACCTAAACCCAGTGATGAGCTCAACAGAGCGCGTGGCCGGAGTTGGCTGGACTGCCTTTCGAAGCCTTCTTTTCCACTTAATGGTAATTATAATTTAGACTCATTTTTCAGCGGCTGCATGACGAGCTGAGACATTTTTGCCTGATGTAGCATTGATCTTCTTACTTTAGTCAGCAAGAATTCATGCTAATTTGACCTTTCGAGACCACAGTTTCCCTTGGTTTTTATAGTTTCTGTTTATCCTGCTAAAGCTGCTCATTTTCTTGCTGGGCAGAAAGAATACATCTCGCTTGTTATTTCATCTTAGAATTAGAGAGGCCCGGTTTCTTTGTGTTTATTTATTAAATCTAGGCCTTCTCTCGGCCAGAGAAGTCCGTTTTCTTTTTTATTGCCATGTGCTCATGAACCAGTTTCCACAGGCGAAGCCAGTCCTTGCAAGGAGGCTAGGTGCTGGGCAGAGGGGGATTACTCAGCACCCTGAGCGTGAGCGTACAGACGCTGTGGCACGGCCTGGCCCTGGCAGCGCGGTGGGGCTTGTGCTGCCCAGGCAGTGGCCCGGGCAGTCCCAGCATGGTCAGGGACGGATGGAAAGCCCTGCGCAAGGCAGTGTTATAAGATGGAGTCCACCTGCAAAAGACTGGCTCACATTCCCTAAAGGGCGGTGTTCCCCAAACAGGAATCATTGGAGGAGCGTTCAAAATGCTGATGTCACCTGGTGCGTGTGGCCCCGTGTTTGAGTGTCGAACTATGAAACAGGAGGTTATGGTTCGATTCCAGGTCAGGGCACATGTCTGGGTGGTAGGCTCGATCCCTAGTAGGGGGCGTGCAGGAGGCAGCCGGTCAATGATTCTCTTTCATCAGTGATATTTCTCTCTCTGCATCTCCCTTTCTCTCATAAATCAATAAAAAACATATTTTTAAATGCCAATATCTGGTCTTCTAATGAGAAGCTGAATTACAATGTGTAGGTCCAGGAATCTGCATTTTAAGAGAGCACTTTAATAGTTTGGCTGTAGCCACAGTGTCTAGAATTGGGAATTACTGTATAATAAGCGAGATATTTTGAATTTGTAAAGTTCACTTGTTGCTGGTGGATTTTTTTATTATTTTGTGTTTAACTGGAAAATATGGCTCAGCATATGCTAACACTTTCACTTTTTACATGTGTACTAAAAATAGGTTAAAAATAACTGTCTCCATCACATTGGCTAGGAAGTGTTAGAGAGCGTCATAAAGAACCAGCAGCTGGTGTTACACCAGCTTTTCCAGTCCTTCCATCTGTCTTGGCTCTCTGTAGCCAGACAAGGACCTGCACACACACATGCGCACACACATGTACAGCTGTACTGGGTTTTACAAAACTATCAGAGGTGCTGTTTGTGCTGGCTTTGGTTGATGAATTTGTTTTCTGTCTTCCTCTATCATAGAACAACCCTTTCTGATTGTTCCTAGCAGAATAGGGGCTTCATAAGAGAAGATCTATAAAAACAACCTGCACTGTTATTCTTATAAAAGCCCTTACACCTGGCCGGTGGCCCTCCTCTGCATTGCACACTTTATTTTTATTTTATTTTATTTGTTGTTAATCCTCACTCGAGGATATTTTTCCATTGATTTTAGAGAGAGTGGAAGAAAGAGGGAAAGACAGAGAGAAATATCGATGTGAGAGAAACACATTGATTGGTTGTCTCCTGCATGAGCCCTGACCAGGGCTTGGGCCGGGGAGGAGCCTGCAACTGCGATATATGCCCTTGACCCAGAATCGAACCCAGGACCCTGGTCTGCAGGCTAACGTTCTATCCACTGAGCCACACCGGCCAGGGCGGCCTTGCACACTTTATACAGCACCTCGAGTGGTCATCTTAAACACGTGTGCCTCTCAGGTGTCATGGCTTCACCCATCTCCCCACGGAAATTGCCACGGAAATATAACCATGGACATGCCCAGGAAATGGGTGCAGATGGGTGTGTTTGAGCAGCCAGGGTCTGAGGCGTTTTCGATCGTGCAGCTGAGCAGCGGTTCCTTGTGCCTGCCCTGGGAATGGCAGCAGTGCAAGTGGAATCTGTCACGTGTTGCCTGAAGCAGCGTATAAATATGCATTTGGCCACTGTTGTATTTGAGGAAGCTTGGGGTTGCCAGACCCTTGGTTTTACTTCCCTGAAATTTTGTTTTAAAAAGCCCCTACAGTGAATCTATCTCTAGTCTCACAGTGAGAAAGGCCTCTCTAAGTACAGCACAAACCCCAGGAGCCACAAAGGAAAAGATTGACACATTTGACAGCGACAAAATAAAAACCACACAGCTTGATGTTTGGAAAGAATTCCAGAAACAATTCAAAACCAGCGCATTAGGAAAAACAGTTGGCAATATGCGTGACAGATAGAGTGCTAATTCCTCAAGTTCCAGGAATTATAAATAATGCCCCAAAACAGATGGCCAAAATCTATAAGCAAAAATGATCTCTGTTTTTATATATCTGTCTCTCTCCATGTCTGTTGATCTGTACGTTTGTGTATCTGTTTATCCTGGCAGGCAGAGCCAGGATAAATGTAAATATGGAGACGTACATAGATCTATAGCTATAGATATATAGGTATAGGCATATAGATAAATATATAGATATAGATAAACATGAAAGAAGAAACTCAGTCTCTCTCTCAGAAGAGATGAAAGTCTGTCCTCCTCAGTAATCAAGGTGTGAGGCCAGCTGCTGTGGTGTTGCAAGTATAAATTGGAACAGCCTCCCCTGGCCGGGCAGTTCAGTGGTTAGGGCATCATCCAATACGTCAAGGTTGTGGATTCGATCTGCAGGGCATATCGACCAATGAATGAATAAATAAGTGAAACAGCCAATTGAAGTTTCTCTCCCCCTTTCTCTGTCTTTCTAATCAGTAGAAAATATTAAATTGGAGCAGCCACTTTGGAAGGCAGTTTAGCTGTATCCACCCAAGTTTAAAATATATGTGTCTTTGTCCTGACAGTTTTACTGCTGGGAACTTATCCAATAGGTAGACTCATAAGGACACACACACACACACACACACACACACAGGGCTGTGTGCATCATTGTTTTTAATAATCAAGAAATGGAAAGCTGGTAACTGTCTACCAGCCGGGCCTAGCTCATACGCACGTGACAAGACAGTGTGCAGCGGTTAGCAAGACCATGGCGTGTGCCACCTGGAGACGTTACAGAATCACAGCATCAGTGCAAAGGCAGGTTGAGGGCCTTCTGTGTGGAGCGACCCGGAGAGGTACGCGGGAAGGAGGCATATGCATGCTGATGATGGACGACATCATTCTCAAGCGCTCACTGCAGTTAGCGTTGGGGTCACTTTATAACGTCTGGCAGTACTTACATATTTTTATGCCATGCGCTGCTCTTGTTTTTAACTAAATGAACAGATACACAGTTATCTTAAGGTCACCACAGCCTATAAGAGGTGAGTCATAATGTTCTCTACTGAAAACATTTCAGCGTTCCTAACTTTGCAATATGTAAGAGCCCTTTTCTGTGCGGCCTGGTTTCTTCTGGCCATTGTTTTGGCCGTTGGGCACAGTAAATAAAACTGCTCTTCAAATGCCCGCCGTGGCTCTGCCAGCTCTGAGCACGGTCTCCCTTTCTGCTCCTCTTGTGTGGGGACTGCTGTTGGGGCATCCAGGCCAGAGGGCCTGTCACGCTGGTTTTGGGGACTAGTCACTCTGGCAGAAAGGAAAATGGTGGTGTCTCCGTCACGTGGACACAGGTTATCAGAGATTCTTAACAATAAGACCATTAACAATTTTAATGTTTAATTTCTTCTGACTTGAGAAACGAAAAGAGGGCTGTGCAATGTTGAAGTTCTGTTTCTTGCCGGTGTTTGTTCTGTGAGCCCAAGTGAGAGAGAAGCAGAGGCAGAGGCTTCTAGGTGAGGAGTGCCGCTGCCCTAGGACAGACAGCAGGCGTGGCGAGGGACAGGTAGGAGTTCACTGCCGCCGTCCCCGTCCCCGCGGGGCGGCCTGCTGCAGGGTGGGTCCAAGGAAGTTTGGAGGGCAAGTCCCCGGGCCTTCCTGGGGGATGTGAGGACGGCCCTGACGTTGAGGGGGGATGTGAGGAGGGCCCTGGTGTTGGGGGGGGATGTGAGGACGGCCCTGACGTTGAGGGGGGATGTGAGGACGGCCCTGACGTTGAGGGGGGATGTGAGGAGGGCCCTGGCGTTGGGGGGGGATGTGAGGACAGCCCTGGCATTGAGGAGGGAGGTGAGGACGGCCCTGGTGTTGAGGGGGGAGGTGAGGAGGGCCCTGGCGTTGAGGGGGGATGTGAGGAGGGCCCTGGTGTTGAGGGGGGATGTGAGGAGGGCCCTGGCGTTGAGGGGGGATGTGAGGAGGGCCCTGGTGTTGAGGGGGGATGTGAGGAGGGCCCTGGCGTTGAGGGGGGATGTGAGGACGGCCCTGGTGTTGAGGGGGGATGTGAGGAGGGCCCTGGCATTGAGGGGGGATGTGAGGACGGCCCTGGTGTTGAGGGGGGATGTGAGGAGGGCCCTGGCGTTGAGGGGGGATGTGAGGAGGGCCCTGGTGTTGAGGGGGGATGTGAGGAGGGCCCTGGCGTTGAGGGGGGATGTGAGGAGGGCCCTGCTGTTGAGGGGGGATGTGAGGAGGGCCCTGGCATTGAGGGGGGATGTGAGGAGGGCCCTGGTGTTGAGGGGGGATGTGAGGACAGCCCTGGCATTGAGGGGGGAGGTGAGGACGGCCCTGGCGTTGAGGGGGGATGTGAGGAGGGCCCTGGTGTTGAGGGAGGATGGGAGGACGGCCCTGGTGTTGGGGCCAGTTAAACAGTGGCACTGTTTCCTGCAACAGGCGGCTTGGGAAGGGGAAAATGAAGAGTTTGAGATGCCTGTTCTGTGTCCAGGAGGAAGGCAATCAGGTGTGAGTGCTGGGCAGCCATCATCAGATATATGACATGGACGGCCATGAGCTGGATGAGGTCGCCATAGGAAGGTATAGCCCTGGGCACACTCTTGGGTCTAGAGGAGGAGCCCGTCAGGGAGCCTAGAGAAGACTGTTTTAGGGAGGAGGGAGGAGTTCGGTGTGTTGAAGGCCGCAGAGACAATAAGGAAGATTAGGTGAGGGCAGTGATCCCTGGGCCCCCACCTGGAGGCATGGATAGCACCTGGAGACACTCTGAGTGTGGGGCTGAGGATGGAAGCATCATTGTGGGGGGCGGGGATGGGAGGGGAGAAGAGAGGCAGCAACTACAGACCCCCTTTTCATTCCAGAGCTTGTGCTGAGCATGGAGCAGTGGAGTGAGGGCACGGCTAGAACGCATAGGGTCATGGAGGTTCCTAAGTTTATGGTCTACTGCAGGGAGAGCGCCTGATGGAGCAGACCAAAGGGGGGTCATGTAGAAGGACAGAACTTGAGGCCAGAGGAGCAGGGATGGAGAGCAGCAGGAATGGCCTTTGTAGGAAGCATGAACCAGGTGTCAGTACCAGGAAGACTCAGCGCATGAAGCATAGAGGTGTCGGCTGTGCTCTTGGTAGTGGGAAGAGGAAGGCACTCCTGGCTGATAGCTTAGATTTTCTCAATAAAATGTGAGGCAAGATCCCCTGTGGGGGAAGCAGGGGGAAAGGGGAGCTTAGGGAGAGGGGAGGGAGTGAAGGAGTCATTGGCAGGGGCATCTCAAACATTCCAGGAAAGCAAAGTTGATAGCTGGGCAACGTTGAGTGCACATTGGAAAATATCCATGAACTTGTGCACTTTTAAATGACCTTTTAGACGACTTCCTATTGGTATCATGGACCTGGAACCATGCTGGAAGTTTCTTGGGGAACATTTTAATCAGGACCTCAAGAACAGCGGGGAGGGGGGATTTGGGGGCAGCTGTGGAGTGGCTCAGGATGAAACTTGATTTCTATCCTTCAACCAATACCAGAAATCATTGTCTCCCGCACAGCTACGAGGCTCTGTTCATTGGTACTACGTGAAGAATCAGAACCTACGTGATTTTATTTTTAAATAATGTTGACTCCCTCCCCCCCACAATGTTAAAACATTGCAGCATCGTGGAAAATTTGAAAAATTGAACCGTGCTGCAAAGAAAATTATGCAGAATATTACAATTCATAAATAACCATGGGTCGTATCATGATTTGTTTATTTTGGTCATTTTCCTGCCATTATCTATATACTAAAAACCCAGTGGTCATAACGCTGTAATGACCAAAGACCAGGAGGCTGCGTGCACGGGGGGGGGGGGGGGGGCGCGGGGACTTGACTCTGGGTCTCATGGCATGGCGGGACTCGGGGGAGTCCCACGGTGCAGTGGGGTCTGGGGTCCTGGGTCTTGTGCGATTTCACGCTCTGCGTCACTAGTATGTACGTATGTGTGCATATATTTTCATTTATTTATTCTTAACTTCTTTATACTTAACTTCTCTGGACTTGCATTTCCTTTGTATAGTGAAGATGACAAAGCCGTGCGCCTGCTCGGACTGTTGTGCAGATCAATTGCATTCCTTCCTAAAGACGTTTACAATGGTGGCTCATAAAGAGTGTACCTAATGGTTAGCTGTCTTTATCACTAATTTTAACAGCACCAAACAGTGTTTGTAAACACTGATAATGACAATGAAATAATTCTGGGTACTCATTATTATCATAATGTCTATAATCAATGCAGACCTCCTGCTTGGAGAAAAATGTAGTTTCTTAGGAATTCAAAGTGATTCACTTGGGTTAAATGTTATCAATCATTTGAGAATTTTAGAGAAGAGTATATCCTTGAGCAGTTTAAGAAGATAAAGTGATTGTCTCTGTTCACTCAGCTCTCTCTTCTTCCTCGTTACAATATGAGATTTGGGGTTTGAGCAGTTTGTCCGGTAACTGGGGATCAGTGAACAGGTTGAGAGGGTTCTCCTCCTTTTCTAACTTCTGATGCAGAGTGCCAGTTGTGGGGTGTAACACAGGGGAGACCATGAAACACCTCTGACCAAGTGACAGGGGCAGGGTCACCTGCCTTGGCTCCTGGAGATGCATTGGTTTTCCTGTGGACTCCCGCCCTGTCCTCGGGGCTGTGCAGGGCAGTGCAGGGGAACCTGGCGGGGGGAGGGGGGCTGTGCTAGGGAGCCAGTGGGGTGCAGTCGCTTTGCTGCCAGGACAGACCTGTGTGGGCTCCCTTTCGCCACTGAGCAGTCTCCCCCCTGTTACAGGGCACATGGGGCCCCTCAGGTGTTTCTAATGAGTTTCTGTTCTGGAAAAGGCACCTGATTATTGAGCTCAGGCACCCCGTCTTCCCACCTCGGAAACATACTGCAGGTTCAGGGAGGGAGCCAGCAGCTGAGGATGGCAAAGTGCTCCGACCACGCAGTGCTGAGTTAAAACATCACTGCAGCAGATGTGCCGGCATTTCCGTTAAGCACAAGGACAGGCAGGGGAATGTAATAATATTTTCCTTACTGCTTGACCTGACTGAAAGGTAGAAGTGAAGCCCCTACTGGATGAATGAGAAATATAGAAGACAAGTTCTTATCCAGAAGTTCTGCTCGTCCGGTCTGTCTCCACCCCCTCTCACTCCCCGTCCCAGCTCCATCCTGCAAGTATAAGCCAACTGCCAGTACCTTAAAAAGAGGTCTGCCCTAGCCGGTTTGGCTCAGTGGATAGAGCCAGCGGACTGAAGGGTCCCAGGTTTAATTCAGGTCAAGGGCATATGCCTGGGTTGCAGGCCTAATCCCCAGAAGGGGGTATGCATGAGGCAGCCAATCAATGATTCTCTCATCATTAATGTTTCTGTCTCTCTCCCTCTCCCTTCCTCTCTGAAATCAATAAAAAATATATATATTAAAAACAAAAAGAGGTCTAATTCTCACCCAGTTGGTGTGGCCCAGTGATTGAGCATCGGCCCATGAACGAGGAGGTCTTGATTTGATTCCTGGTTAGGGCATATGCCTGGGTTGTGGGCTCTATCCCCAGTGGGTGGTCATGCAGGAGGCAGCTGATTGATGTTTCTCTCTCATTGGTGTTTCTATCTCTCTCTCCCTCTCCCTTCCTCTCTCTAAAATCAATATCAATATAAATGTAAATATACACACACATGCACACACTAGAGGCCCGGTGCATAACATTCGTGCACTGGCGGGGGGGCGGGGGGGTCCCTCATCCCGGCCTGCGCCCTCTGGCATTTCAGGACCCCTCGGGGAATATCCTCTCTGCTCCTTAGCGCTACTGTGGAGGCGGGAGAGGCTCCCGCCACCGCCAGTGTGCTCGTCAGCCATGAACCCAGCTTCTGGCTGAGCTGCGCTCCCCTGTGGAAGCACACTGACCACCAGGGGGAAGCTCCTGTGTTGAGCATCTGCCCCCTGGTGGTCAGTGAACATCATAGCAACCTTTGTTCTGCCGTTTGGTTGATTTGCATATTAGGGTTTTATTATATAGGATGGTCTAATTCTAGGCAAAGCTCCTTGGTTTCCTAATTACTTTGTTATAAATTCATGCAGTGAGTAGTGAATGTATGGGAAGCAAATGTAGAGGAGTGAAATTTATAAGCATCCTTGTGTTGTGCTGGAAGATTGTCAGTAACCCAGAAAGATGGTTGGGGTGACTAATGGCGCTTTGGAACACTGCGCAGACAGGTATCATTCATAGTATTGACTTAACTGGTGAACGCGCTGTATAAACTTGTGTAATTGCTTAACCAAGCACAAAGCTTTTTGCCATTTATAGATGAAAAATTTACTTAAAAGATAAACATTTTTGCCTTTTCCCCTTCTTACTACAACACCTGCCCTGTTTCTGGGAAAAGCTCTCAATTTTCCCAGAAATGGAGGTGGGGGCCCGTTCACCAGAAGGCAGAGGACTAGTTCCCATTGGAGAAATGAGTGACCAGGACCAGGACGGCGGGTTGGGGCTGTGTGGTTGGAAACCGCGCTGGGCGTGGGGGCTGTCCAGTCTTGCACTGAGGGCCACCATGTCCTTGTTTCCCATGAAGGAAACGCTAACATTTTCATGTGGTTCCCTCTGTGAACACTCTCCCCTCTGTGTCTCTCTAAGGCTCAGAACGCCCAGCAGCTGCACGAACGCATCCAGTCGTCCAGCATGGACTCCAAGCTGGAGGCGCTGAAGGACTTGGCCAGCCTCTCCCGGGACGTCACCTTCGCCCAGGAGTTCATCAACCTGGATGGCATCTTCCTGCTCACGCAGATGGTGGAGAGTGGCACCGAGTAAGCCCCTTGCCCCGACGTCCACCTGCCTGCTCTTCCTCCCCCGCCACCCACCCGGCCAGGAGGCTGTTACTCCCTTACATTGCAGTGTCTGCTTTTAAAGACCAGGAATTGACGAGGCTCAGGAAAAAGAAAAGAAATGGCTTTTAAGCTCATCTCTGGGGAGCAGGTTTGTCACCTGAGTATCAGGAGATTGTCTACCCACCAAGGAACCACTGTCTTAGTTGAGATATTAGGGCACGGGCCTGCATGGGTGGGGTAGGCAGGAGACCACCACAGCCATTTGAGTGGGTGCTGAATTCCATAATTAAGGAATTCCATAAGGTGACTTGGAATTTCAAATTTATGAGAAAAAATATTAGGTCCTTATCTCAAAGGGCCTTTCCAACACTGAACTAATAATTCTACAAAATATAAAGCCCTCACATCCTTCGCCTATCTCTCTGAATGAGTTAAAAACAAATGAGAATAACTCCTTCCAGTCTCAAAGTCTTAAACCAGGTCCAAAATAGCGTGGCTAAAGTAAGTTCCATCAATTAATGTGTGATTGATGAAATACATGACCTTACATATTTAAAATTAAATGCAGTAAACATTTATTAAATACTGACTGTATGCAAGAGTGGGAATTGGGAAAACTTACAAAAATGTGAGACTTGCCATCAAAAATGTATGGAGGCAGAAGTCAACTGAGGCATAATTCCTCCTGGGCCTTTGAGTCTAGACTCTAGAGGCTGGACAGGCCGGCTGCTTCTGGAACCTTCCAGAGGAGTCAGCGGGCCATGAAGGAGTTTGATTCCATCCCCACAAGAAAGGGATGGGCTTTGGGGCTCAGGAGCTCGCCTCAGGGAAGGCATTGCTTCTCTGGAGGGACTGGGGGGTGAGGAGCCAGAGGTGTGACTCCTGCATGTGTGGGCAGGTCAAGCCCGGGACCACGGAGTGCCAGGGAGGGTCCACAGGACACGGCTCATCCCATGTCCATGTGGTCAGTGCCACAGGCATAGACTGTGAGAGCATGTGGGTTAGAGCATGTGAGCATGCTGAGTCAGTTAATTACATATTAACATGCTAAATTAATAGTGGACAGGGTTGCCCTAGCCGATTTGGCTCCGTGGATAGAGTGTTGGCCTGCGGACTAAAGGGTTCCAGGTTCGATTCCGGTCAAGGGCACATGCTCGGGTTGCAGGCTCAATCCCCAGTGGGGGGCGTTCAGTAGGCAGCCAATCAATGATTCTCGTCATTGATGTTTCTATCTCTCCCTCTTCCTTCCTCTCTGAAATCAATAAAAATATATTTAAAAAAAAATAATGGGCAGGGTTGGGTAGGTATTTTTTCAGAAAGAGTACATATCATTGTGAATTGGGATTTAAACCTGGGTCCTTTAAACCTTTTCAGTACCTGGCGATTCAAAGAATGAGCTGATAACTGCCTGTTGGAGCCCTCCCAGCACCCTCCCACCCTCCCTTCCTTCCTCTCTTCCTTCCTGTCTCCTCCCACACGGGGCATTATTTAGCCTCTGCAATTGGCACTGGTAAAAGATTCTGTTTTTTGTTTGTTATTCAGAGAGGATGTTTTCTAGTAACAGGAATAGCTCCCATATAAGAATGCTCTGTAGAGTCTGGCTGGCATGGCTCAGTGGTTGAGCGTCAACCTATGAACTAGGAGGTTAGTGCTTGATTCCCAGTCAGGCACATGCTGGTTTGTGGGCTCGATCCCCAGTGGGGAGTGTGCAAGAGGCAGCTGATCAATGATTCTCTCTCATCATTGATGTTTCTGTCTCTTTCCCTCTCCCTTCCTCTCTGAAATCAATAAAATATACTCTCTCTCTCTCTCTCTCTCTCTCTCTCTCTCTCTCTCTATATATATATATATATATATATATATATATATATATATATATATTTTTTTTTTTTAAAATTTTTTTTTAAGAATGCTCTCTACAGTTTGGAGTTGGTGGGTCTTACCTCGTAGACAAGTAGGGACAATATCTAAGAGTGAATTGGGGAGAAATTACAAATCTGAGAGGACTGGTGGGAAGGGTCAGTTGTAGCTGGTCTCATTTATTTATCAAATGATGCCTAAAGCACTGCTTGTGAAATTTTTGGGCGAACATCAGTGTAGAGTGATAGGGAGAATTGAGTTGGGAGTATTATCAGAATCTGAAGCTGTTACTTGGAGCTTGAATCAGATGGAGGGAAGCTGAATGAGTTGAGGGATGCAAATGGCTGGACCAGGAAATTGAGACTGAGGGTTCTGTCTGTGTTGGAAGCTCCAGCTGAAACCCAGTGATCAGAGCATCAGCCGGAGGACTGAAGAGTCTCAGGTTCAATTCTGGTCAAGGGCTCATAATTCTGTTGCAGGCTCTATCCCCAGTTGGGGCATGTGCAGGAGGCAACCAGTCGATGTGTGTCTTTCACATCAATGTTTCTCTCTCTGTCTCTTCTCCTTCCTTCCACTCTCCCTGAGCGTCAGTGGAAAAAAATATCCTCGGGTGAGGATTAACAAAAAATATATAAACTAAAAACTAAGTTGAAGTGTCCCCCCCGTTGATTGATGTATCGACGTCCCAGCCATAGATGCATCAAAAGCCAGGTGCCAGAGCCGGAAGTAAGTGATCTGCCACACACACACACACATAGGGATGCGATGGCTTACGCTTTCCAATATTCCCAGTCATATTGTGTTAATACTTCTGAATTTACTGGAGTTGCAGTCGTAATGTCAGTTACAATGGTAAATCCACTGAAAGCTGAGGTCCCCGTGACACGCACCCTGAATAGAGGGCTGGGGTGTAGCTGGGTACCGCCCGAGGCTGGCAGCTCTGTATGTTCACATGAGGGTCTCAGTGCTCCATTTCTCATCATGTCATTTTGCCAGGGCTGCCGTCACAGAGTGCCCCAGTCTGGGTGGCTCACACAATGGACACGCATTTTCTCACAGTTGCGGAGGCTGGAATCCAGTGTCTGCAGGGTTGGTTTTTCCTGCGGCCTCTCTCCTGGATTTGTAGACAGCTGCCTGCCCCTGGGTCCTCACATGGTCTTTTCCCTGTGTGCGTGGATCCTTAGTGTCCCTGTGTGTGTCCAAATCTCCTCTTCTTGTAAGGACACCAGTCAGATTGGATCAGGACACCCCCTAATGGCTCATTTGAACCCCCAATCACCTCTTTAAAGGCTCTGTCTCCAAATGCTGTCCCGACTGAGGCAGTGGGGGCCAGGGATTCAACTTAGGAATTTGGGGGGCACACAATTGAACCCATAACACTCAACAAAGGGACAGTACCCCATTTGTTTAAAAGGAAAAAAGGAGTAAAAACGGATACTATGTATTTGTCTTTCAGTATTACTTCCTATCCCTGCCGTGGCCTTCCTGTGTAACTCATCTTGATCTACAGAGGGGCTCCCCGAAAAATCACATCCCTCAGACTGGAGACTGGGGACAGCATGAGAGATGTCAGGATTGAGCGGCTGTATGTGAACTATAGGACTTGAATTCCTTTTTTATTTATCTTTTAAAAAATATTTTTATTGATTTCAGAGAGGAAGGGAGAGATAGAAACATCAATGATGAGAGAGAAGCATTGGTCAGCTGCCTCCTGCATACCCCACACTGGGAGACTGAGCCCACAACCCAGGCCTGTGCCCTGACCAGGGACCGAACCATGACCTTCTGGTTCATAGGTCGATGCTCAACCACTGAGCCACGCCAGCCGGGCTTGAATTCCTTTTATAAAATAGCATATTATTCTCAGTGTAACATTTAACTGCTTGTGATTCAGAAGCCACCCCAGTTTGCTACGGACAGCCAGGTTCTAGGCAGATAAGCAGAAGCCCAGATCCTGGGTGAGCTCTGTTTGTCATCTGCCTCCCACACCTTCCCGCCACACTGTGTAAGGGAGGACTGCCTGCTCTCTTGGGCAGCTCTCCTGCCCTCCTCTCCACTTCACAGAAGTTCAAAGCCAAGCCCAGCCTCCTGCCTTCCTTCTGCAGGTCCTGCCACTCACCCTAGGGAGCTGCTCAGTGGATCCTCAGATATAGATATATTTTATATTTTCAGATCTTCTGCTCAGATGAAAAAGAAAAGAAAGAGGCATTTTTCTTGCAAGGAAACTTGGCTTCTCAATTCAATGTAGAGCAAGGCTTTAACTAATTAGCAGAGAACCTTTGGAGTAGAAACTACACAAATCGAGTAGACCCTGCAGTTCCTCGGACCCGGGCAGACTTCCCGCTGGGGTAGAGGTGTCCCAGCAGGACCTGTGGAGATTGCAGGAAACACCCAGGACATGTGGCTGCATTTTCCCTCCTGCCTCTGAGCTCTAACGAGATGCAGAGATTCTCACCTGCTGGTCATTACCGAGGCTGAGCTTGTAAAGGTCTCTCTCCAGCCGGTACCGGGGGCCATGGGGCAGCATCAGCCATCGCACAGCCTGGGGAAGTGGCACTTTGCCCGAGTATCGCGTTTACAACGGGAATTAATTTCCACCCTTGTGGGACTTGGAAATCCCATTCCTAGTTTCAGCTTGAAACATAAATGTGGGAGCAAGTTGTGGGGGAACATGGTGCCCCAACCTGAGTAAGGCATGGTGTCCGTAGGGAACATTCTGGAATGGACAGTGTTAAAAAAAAAAAAAAAGATGAGCATGAGAAGATTTCTCAGGAATGATGTATTTTATTTGACTGGAAAGAAGAGAAATGGGTACCTGCCACTCTCGATCCCCCGAGGCAAACAACACTGCTCTGCTCCGGGTGTGAGTGTGGCCCCGTATTTCTGTGTGTCTCTATGCCACGCACAGTGGGCTGTGCGCCCGTGCCCTTCGCCCTTAGAGAACAGGGCGGCATTTCCAAGAAGGAACGGGCAGCATCCTCATAGTTTCCTTCCCACGTGGCAACGGGACAGGAAAATTCCGCCGTTGGAATATGAGTAAGCCCTCGGCACCACCCTGAGCAGGAAAGTCCAGAGAGAGAAAAGTTAAATTGGGGTACTTACAAAAACTCACAGGTTCTTACGTTAGCTTTTTGTCCTTAATAAAAACAATTGTATTTATTGTTTAAAAAATAAATGTAAATAAGCAGAAGCAGGAAAATAGGAATCATGTCTAATCCAGCTTTCCCAAGACACATATTTTTGACACTGGGGTGTGTATACTTTCTGTATGTTCTCCTACACACACACACACACACACACACACACACACACGCATGCACACATGCACAGACATACACACATACAGAGAGAGAGACACAGACATACACACATGCACACAGAGACACACATGCACACACATACACACACACGCACACACAGGCTTTAGAAAAGTAGAATTATAACCTTCATGCTCTTTGTAGCTTGCTTTTCATACCTGACAGTATTTTCTGTGACTGAATAGTATTCCCCTCATCGTATTTGTTGTCTGATTATGAATTCATTTTTAAAGCTTTGCTGAGGTTCGGTTGATTCACAGAATAACATAATAATGTGAAGGGTAGGCTCAGTGTGGTTAATCGTTCCCCTATGGTTGAACATTTACATTGTTTTCCATGATTGTGAGAATTTTCCAATTAGCTTTTCATTTAGCAAAACCATTGTGAAAATTCAAATTATCATGTTGGACTGAAATTCCCGATTCAGAGACTGTACCCATTTTCAAGCCGTTTTAAAATAAGAGCATCCCCACAACTGCTGAAATGCCCTCATCTGTACTTGACCATGCAGTTATGAGTCTGGTCAATGCTGGGCATATGTTCCCCGAGGGATTCTAGCTTTTCTAAGGAAATCACAGTGAGGTGTTGGAGGAGTTTTTCCTAATCTGGGGAATTTACAAGGACTTTTTATTTGCTTGGTTTGAAGTTATCGCTCCCGAATTTGGCTGCATGAGGAACAGTGGAAAGAGTCCCCCAGTTATTTTAGACGTAGGCACAGCCCCTGAGCAATGGTCTTCAAAACAAACAACAATCATAGAAAAGATCAGTTCCCTCCCCATCCTGTCGTTCACATGACACAGAAGTGAGCACCCTGTGTGCATGTCTCACTATGTGTGCGTGTGCTTATAAAAATCATTGACAATGTTCATTCACACACAAACAGTTCCTTATTAAACGTTCATTCTTCGCATCATGTTTGCCATGTGGGCATCACAGCTGTGGCGTTTCTTCCCTGAGGAAATCGGGGCGTGGCCTGAGTGAAGCCTTGTCTTTGATGTTGCCAGCACCCACACTGGGGATGGGTTTGTAGGTTTTATTCATTTAGCCAGTGGATGTTATTTGATGCTGCCTACTGCAGACACTGGGTTGGGCACATGGGGGCGGGGGGGGGGGGGTTGTATCAAGTGGCAGATGAGTTTCAGACTCTGAGTGACATTCTTTGAAAGGTTGTCTTCACACAAAAGGTGAATTTCTTTTTTGGAAGCCACGTTGTTCGCCTCCAGGGACAGGGATTATCAGCTCTAACTCGCGCTCTTGTGTCAGAGAGCTTGGCGGGGTTTATAAACCTGGGCTGCACTGCAAGGCCCCGGCCAGGCCAGAGACTCGCCGCTGGGCCTCCACGTGCAAGTCACCGGGTGCACGGCCTGGCCTGCACTTCACCTGGAGGAGCAAACTGCTCCCAGGCCCTGCCACAAGGAAGCTGCTCTGTGCGGTCTGCGGGCCCACCGGCTGTAAAGGCTGCGGGTCTCGCGCCCCCTGCCTGCCGGCCTGGGGCATGCACCCTGCCGAGCTCAGGCAGGTCCAAAGGGAGCAGCCCTCTGGGGCCTCCCAGACATTTGCATCACAAACGCCAAAGGGGCCCACTACCCAGGGCTTTGTCAGGGGTTGTGGGGCGGGAAATTCCTGAAGCTGGATCGCCCTGCACCCCACCCCTCTTGGCTTTGTCTGTGTCCGTGGGTGGAAATGAGAGGGGGTCCCACCGCCCAGGGAGAGAGATTATCTTCCGCTTGGGAAAGGAATCCCATACCTTGGGCTGAAATAAGAGGCTGCTGGCCACTGCAGAACATCAGCTTTTCCAGAATCATCTGCTCTTCTTGTCCTGTCTCTTTAAAAGCTGGGTATTTTGAGAGAGACAGAGAGGAAGGCCCTCCATTAGGAAAACAGACATCACAACAAAAAAGTTCCTCTTCCGCTCCTGCTTAATGTGCAGCTATCCTGAGGAAGTGGAGGAGTAGGAACACGGTGACTGGTGGCTGAGTTTACCTCTGCAGGCTGGTCAGGGCACCTCTCCCAGGCCAGGGGTGGCCACTGTTATGCCCAGAATTCAAGATCCCCAAGAAACCACGCCAGGGAGCCAGTCCGATGCAAAAGCAGAGGGTCTCTTATACAAGCTCGCTTGGTCCCCCCCTTGCCTCCATTACTGGGTGCAAGAGAGAGCCCCGAATCCCAAGAGAACAAAGAATTTATAGGGCTTGGGGTCGGGGGTTGGGGCAGGGTGCAGCTAGGGTCTGGTTACACAAAGACAGGGGGGGTGGCCAGCATACTTTTGGCCTTGGGCTAGTTTCCCCCGCTTTCCCATTGGCTGAGATAAGGGCAGGCTGAGTAACTTATACACCCTGCGGCTTTTTCTTGGAAGGGGGGTTAAGGACACAGCCATCAGTCCTGCTCTGTCCTTTCAGCCACAGGATGGGGAACACAGGTAAACACCTCAGGTGCCCAGGCCCCAGGCCAGAAGGCTCTTTTGGGAAATCGCTGTGCCTGCTGTATATATTACTTACACACACACACATCATATGATTTATTTTGAAACAGTTCTATTAAAAGATAAACGGATGCATATTGAAAATTCTAAGAATTGATTTGAGCAAAAATCAATTCAGATTGCTCAGTGCCAAACTGGAGGTGGTGAGGAACTCTCTGCCCACAGGAACCTGGGGGAAAGGCTATTATAGAGAAGAGGCGGGGCAAAACAAGGGAATTTTTTGATTGGCTACAGTTAAAGCCTACTTGGCTGTGATTGGTTGAAAACTTGAGGCAGTTAATGGCTTAGATTTTGGTTTACTTTCATAGGCCTCCAAGGCATTGGAGCGACCTCAGTCTGCCAGCCTCCTGGCTTAATTTAACAGTCACACACTGAATGGGAAAGTTGCAAGGTCAGATCCCACCTGTTGTCCCTGTTGTCCTTTCATACAAAGGCCCGACTCAAGGTAGCGCCTCGCACCCAGTTGTCCGGCTTTTTCCTAACCTCTCAGTCTGGAGCTGCTTCTCACTGTTCCTTTCACTCATGACTTTGGCACTTTTAAGACTATAGATCAGCCATTTTGTACAATATCCCCCAATTTGGGTTTGTTAAAGACTAATTCATTAAAGTTAATTTTCAGGGAAAGATAAAAGCATGTTTTATATAAAAAATGAACGCATGTTAAAAGAATTCATTTTACTCATGTGAAATGAGAGAGCCAGGCAAAATGTTTTAACCATTTCAAAGGAAAAGTTAAAGGGGCTCAAATTTATTTGCAGCACAGGAATGTTGAAATGAATTGCAAATGGAGATAAAACTGGTTTCTCACCAGCAGGAAGGAAGTCAATTAAATTACTACCAGACAGGACAAAATATACATATGCATCAGTTAGACAATAAGGCAGGAGGAACCTGATAACCCAGAAGAGTATGCTATATAAACACTGCATAATTTTCCACTGAAACACATCTTTTTTTCCTACAGTCTTATCCAAAGTTTAGACCCATATGTATGCCTGTGGCTGGGATACCACAGATGCGTGTGTGCATGTTGTTTTTAATTGCATCATATTGATGGCACAGGGTGCCTCTCTGTCTTGTTACTAGTGTTTACTTTGACCACTTAAGATAGTGCCTTCTGGGGTCTGCATGGTAATGTCGCGCCCCTTTGTCAGTAATAATTTTGGAGTAATTTACACCGTGGAAAATGGAGAATGGTACAAATGAGGCTTGTATGTTTTTTCCCTGAGAGACTTGGTTCTTCAACAGTACTGGCACACCGCCCTATAGGACCATGTGGACTAACCTGTTCCTGTTTTATTCAGTGGGCTATCCTCTGTCATTTATTATTTATTCTGATGCTCAGTGTGTCCCAGATCTGGCTGTGGAACCTTCTTCAAGCTGTCTCTGTGTCCTGACCTGCCTCCCATTATTCTGTGAGCATTTCTTTACGTTCTGGCTCAATGAGATGTTCCAGACTTAGCTAAATCTTTCCTTGTCCCAGCCCTGGCAGGAGCCATTGCTCCAAGGAGGCCAGTTCCTTTCAGTGGGAGGTACTGTTCAGCTCTTCCAAGAGGGCCCACCTGTGCCCGAGCCTGTCCCCCTGTGGTCACCTACTCCTGTCACCCAGCTTTTCCAAGGAAGAAGGAAGGAAGACAATACACTGTTTAGTTTGTGTTGTTGTTGTGTTAAGAAGGGCAGGTAAAGGAGGAGAGGAGGAAGAGGAAGATCTCTTCATATGTTTTTTTAAACCCCCGTTTTACCAAAGACTAGATCTGATCTTCTCACGGTCAGTTAGGTTTCTGAAGTGGTTACATTTTATGTGGTTGCAAATGGGAAATTTAACTTCTGGAGAGCCAAATTATTCATCAACCGTTTATTGAGAGCCAGCTCTGCATGTGCCTGACGTTATCGTGGTGAGTCACAGCGCAGACAGAGCCCTGCCCTCAAGGGGCTCCAGGAAAGACATGTCCTAGGTCATGCAGCTGACGTGTCCTCAGCACATGCAGACATGGGTGGGCTCCGTCTGCCAGGCAGGGAAGTCAGCGGTCAGGGAGGCTTCCCTGGGGCCTTAGAATCAGGACAGTTGAGGGTAGGATTTAGCTAGTTGGACAGGGAGGGGTGGGTATTGAATACAGAGGGAAGAACATAATGTCTGAGAGACTTGGCAGACTCAGGGAATGCAAGTGGTGTGACAAGGTTAGAATCGGTTGCTTCCTTATCTTCTTGACCCCAGTGTTTTAAGCATAATCGTCCTTTCCTGCAGACAAGATGTGTCCATTGCACACTTTTCTTGCAGGCTACCATCCCGGAGCTCCATCTGTTGTCCAAGACTATTGCCATGCCTCAGGATGCCTTCCTTCAGAATTTTATTTCTCTCAAGAAAAGAGAAAGTAAAATCAGTGAGCATTTTACCCGAGAAAGATAATCAACTCCGTTTTTATTGTTGAGGATACGCTTAAGAACAACTCTAGTACTTTTAGGTGTCACCCTTTTCACTGAAAATGTACCTTATTCTTATTATCTCTAGGGATTTCTCCCCCCTCCCCTTGAACACATATTGGTTCTGAGTCAAATGGAGTGGTCTTGTTGCCCTTACTCATAAGTAAATGTAGTAGGTTGGTTACAGTAGTTTAACCCTTATGATTGTTTCTTATCATTAGAGAATACCCATCAGTATATTACTTTGACTAATATATTACCTCATGGCGGTTAAGTCTTTTTACATGTAATCTTGAGCTTTCTTCAAGATATGTAATCTGTGTAAAAAATGATTGCTTTCAAACATGCTCCTCACATGATTGTTCTTAAATTTTGCAGACGATACCAGAAGTTGCAGAAGATCATGAAGCCTTGGTAAGAATTTATGATTGCTTGATTCAGCTTATATAACACGCTCCTTCCTGCATCATTAGTCTCTGTCCTCAGATAGCTGTGCATGTAGATGTTTTGAGTGATTTTATTTTGCTGTTTGATGTTCTTATAAACAGGTTCTTTAAAAATTTATTTCCCCTTTCTTTCTGTTTTGTGGCACAAAGGGAACTTTATGTCTGTAGCCACAGAATGAGTACATCAGGATTGCTACCCTCCTCTTGGGGCAAGGCTGGGCATAATTTTATGTATTGCATTAAACAAAAGCTTTCTTTTTTGCGGCCTGTGTGATGTTCAAAGCCATTCTCTTCAGTGGCTCAGTAAAAACAAACACCCCACTCAGGATTGAAGTATAGAGTGAAAGTTGTTGACTTTGAGCCTGAGAAAGGGCTGGGTCACCTGCCCGTATGTGCACTGCGTGATGATGTGTCTGACCCACAGACCCCCTGTCTTAGAGTCTTTCCTCCTCGGTGCCTTTCTCTCCCACTAAACAAGAGGAGTCCAGACAGGGCCTAGAACCTCTCTGTGGTGGGCTGGACACATGTCCGTTCTGCTGAGTTGTTAAGCAGATAATTTCAGTTTGAGAAGGAAGACTGATTTTTTTAAGCCCTGAGGAAAAAGCCGGGTATCTTCAGGGTAGGTAGTGCTCTTGAATCCTCTATCCTCCCCGCGCCCCCACACAGAGAAGGGTTAGGGGCAGGAACTTGTCAGGTATTTCATTGCAGTGAAGTATAGAAAGCCATCTTGAGTTTCTAGGAGAAAGCTCCTTAAGTCTTACTTAGATATATGTTCTTCATATAGGAGTAGCACTTCATGGTGACGACAGTAGGAGCCATCTTTTATGAGAGCTCACTCTGTCCCAGGCTCCGTCACCTGCTTACACTCATTGCTCTAATTCACACGCACACCCACCACACACGATTAGTAAAATTAGCACCATTTCCTTAGTGCAAAACTAAAACCCGGTGGTGGGACCAAGATTTGAACTGAGTTTTTCTCTAATAACTTCATACAACTTGGTAATGGAGAGGAATGTGGGGCTCTGAAGCCAAAATGATGTCTTGAAATTTATCTGCCAGGGTTTTGTTCTGTGGGTGTGGAGACTGGAAGGGGGGCTAGTGTGAACTGTGACGTCTGCTGAGCAGTCATAGACAAGTCAGTGCTCAGGGCCCTGGTTCCTGAGGTGGCAGAGTAGTTCATCAGATGAAATCATGAGGCTGTTCTCACCTGATGGCAAAACTGGACAAGACAATACAGGAAACAAAAGTGGTAGATCATCAAATGAACCAGGTGCAACCCATTAACAATGACAGTCAAGCAGTATATAGGAAGGGTAATACTTTGCAGCGAATAAGGTTTTATCCCGGGAAAAGGTTAAAGTTTGAAAGTCAGTCCCTGGTGTGATTCAGTATTTAGTAAAATAAAGGAGAATAAAATAATCTTAATAGATACAGAAAGTAGATGATAGGTACAGAAAAAGTTTTATTAATCTAACATTCATTCATAAAAATTCGCAGCAATCTAGAAATGGAGATAATTTCCTCAACCTGATAAAGGCAGTGGAAAAAATGCATTATTCTTCATGTGAGGAGACTGAATTTCCTCCTCCTAAAGATGGGAAATCAGGCAAATGTGTTTTGCACTTCTGTTCAACATTTTATCAGAGTGTTTAGCCATAGCAATAAGTCAAGAAAGAAATAAAAGACATAATGGTCAGAAAGGAAGAAGTAAAACAACTCTATTTATAGAAGATATGTTTATGTAAAAATTCCAAAGAAATCTATAAAGACATTGCTAGATCTCATAATTGAATTTAGCAAGATTTTTGGATACAACATCGGTATATACAAGTGAGGTATTTTTATACATTAACAGCAAACAACTAGAAAATGAAATTTTAAAACTTTCTTTACAAAGTATCAAAAATCATAAAATTTTTTGGAATAAGTTTAACAAGAGACATGCACTGTCTGTTCACTGAAAAATATATTACCGAAAGGAATTAAAGAAGACCTAAGTAAGTGGAGAATGTACCATTTCGTGGTTTAAAATACACAGCATTTTGAAGAGAGCAATTCTTCCTAAATTAATCTGTAAGTTCAATTCAGTACATTTTTTTAAAAAGAAATTATTAATCAATCTTAAAACTTAAAAGAAGTGCATAGACCCTAGAATAGCCAAAACAGTCTTGAAAAACAACAACGAAGACCAACAAAGTTGATGGATTTCAACTGATTTCAAGACTTACTACTCTAAAGTTAGTTATTAAGACAGTATGATATTGTTATAAGAGGACAGACAGGACAATGGAATAAAGAGTCCAGAATTGATCCACAGTTAAATTTAACAACGGAGCCAAAAGATTGTTGGCTGACATAAATCATGCTATGTTTCTGAAGGGCAAGGCATTGTCTAGCTGTATAGAAATCCATACATTTCAATGTATATAAATTTTATCACAAACAAAAGAAACTACAGTTAAGTCCTCACTAGCATCATCGATAGGTTCTTGGAACTGTGGCAAAATGTCACAGAAGGAAACCAGTGTTACCACAGACTAATTGATATCAACATGATTTACGTTTCTACAGCATCTCATCAATGCGATAACAAAATGGCATTGAACTAAGTGCCGTTATTCAAGAACGTGCCTGACATGGAAATCTCAAAGGGCAGGGCAGGACAGTGTTCATTATCATTGGCCGTTAAGGATACATGGAGTGTGATTTATTGATCACTTTAAAACTGGCCTTTCTTTTCACCTTTCCTCCACTTGTCCTGGCCACGGCCCCCAGTGGAAACATTTGGAAGCACTATTCTTGTATAAACTTAGCAGCATAAATTTAAACGCTACGAGATTGGCTGACATCTGTTGGAATGAAGACAGTCTCTACTGAGTTGATGAGAAACATTGATTCGAATGTTTCCAGCACACATGGTGTGTTGGCCAGGACCGTGACTCTCCGCCAGCACAGAGAGTTTGCAGTCGGTGTAATTTGTGGCAGTCAGCGCTACACAAATTTTAGGTTAGCACTTGATGCAAAATAAATAAGCCAACCAAACAAGAATGCTCCCTCCTGGGCCAGGCCCTTGCTCTATATTTGCACCTCTTGGGCCTGGATCTTCTCCACCAGCACTGACGTCAGAGCTCAGCCCGTGGCTCCTGCCTCCGCCTCTTTGGAGCCCAGTGTCTCCTCCAGAAATGGACGTAAACCCTGTGTCTGGTGTGCTGAGAGCTCTGTGGCTGCCTCGTTTGAAATGAAGTGATTGCGGCCACTGATTTGGAATGTTAAAACATTTTTCCTGGCCGCCCTTTCCTTGCAACTGAGGGTTTGAAGCTGAATTTTCAGAAAGTTCTCCCTCTTAGAAACCTAGTATGCCATCCAGCAAGCCATCAAAATGAATTATATGTTACCTATGCACTATACATATAGCATATAATCTGTGCATTATATATTTAATGACATAACATGCAGCACACTATATATAGACCTAACATATCTAATAACATTTGTATATCATATCATATGTCTAAAACATCTCTATATAATGTGTAATTACATATTAAAACGTGTATATAAATGTATGTATACATGTTACTAGGTAATAATTGTGTAACATGTAAATATCATCCTATAACATTTCTATAAAATGTTATTAGATGGCCCAGAGAGTAGTCCTTCCTCTGGGCGCTTTGGTGTGTGATGTGAAGATCTCTCCTCACTTACCAGTCGTTCACACTAAGGATAATTAGCACAGGAAGCCCTGTCCGCTGTATCCGAAATGGTGCTCCCCTCCGTGGCCACCTGGAGGCTGAAAGCCGGGCCCCAAGTCAACTTGGAGATTTGGAAACCAAACTCCACTCTTTCCCGTTCTCTGCGTCCCCTTCCAAAGCCCTTCCAGGAGGATCTGTAGGCAGAGCGCCGGAGCACTGGGACGAAGGGCCATCCCAGATGTGACCACAGGCACATGGATTGTGGGTTCCCTGAGCGGGGCACAGCCCTTTCCCCTTGGGTAACTAGAGAGCGTTCATACTGCATCCTTTGCTTCTACAGCAGATGGCGAAGACTAATAGCGCCTCTGACCCAGCCTCAACCCACTACAGGGACTGGAAGGAAGGGTTTGTTCCCAAAAATGTGTGCATTCCTTGCCATGGCCTGTCCACTGCTTGTTCTGTTAGCAATGACCTTGAGGCCGTCTCGGCTCAGTGTGGAGGCCACGGACATGTCCTCCAGGCGTGGACCTGGGAAACTTGGAGCGTGGACGTCTCTGAGCATGCCTGATGTAGGCAGATGGCAACTCTGAGCAATGTGACTGCTGGTTTTCCTCTTTCCTAAGTTAAAAAATTTAGCTAATATTACTTACTACTAGTACTATGCTAAAATAATAAATCAGCTAATAGTTTTATGATGAATATTATAATTCTATAATAATGTATCCACAGCAATACTAATGCCAGCACAATCTTTTAATAAATCTTACTAATTGCTTTATTGCCTGGCTCTCTTTATTTTCCTTACCCCCTCCCCCCCCCCCAGTAGATGTTTATGTTATCTTGACTCATTGCCAATAGAAAGAGTCGTCCTGGAATTTTTGTTTAACCTTTCTTGCTACTCTCTTCATCCAGTCTCCTGTCTTTCTACATTTTTGTTCTCTCCTTAAGGAAGTGTGTTTTCTGGTCTGGGATGTATTTGCTGGGGCTGATCCTCTGATGCCACCTAGGGGCACCTGTAGGCTGTGAGTGCCCAGCTGGGACTCAGAAAAGAGCCTTTAAAAGAGTATTTGCTGCTTTTCTCTCTGGCCTGAGTGGTTTGGCTTTTCTTGCACGTTTATTTTTCTGGCTCCAAAGGCAAATCGTTACGGACACATTGAAGGCAAACGCTTGACAATCACAGGCCGCGTTTACCGTTCGAAGCCTCGCTTTTGTATGATGGTCCGAGCCAGTCTGTGCTACTTCCTCCGTGCCGCACCCGCCTGAAGGTGGCTTCTCTCCCAGCAGTCGTCTGCTTAGGCACCACCACCAGCAGCATCGCCGTCCCTTTGTGATAAGTGAGGAAACTGAGGCAGAGATGCACCACTGATGTCCTGCCTCGAGCTGGAGGGGACCCTCTGCCCTGTGACTGGGGAGCCACCCGCTCACCCGTTTCCGTCCATTGTGTCTCCTCCTCTCTGCCCTCTGGCAGCTTTGGGCAGGGGCCGCTTCTTCTCTCCTGGGTTTCTTTTCAGCATCACAGCTCCTGGGAGAGGCAGGATCCCAAGGTCATTGCTGAGGCTGCGCTGAGAGCACAGGGAGGAAGGGAAACTGTGAAGCTGCTTTAAAAGAAACACGGGCTGCTTTCGAATCGAGTAATTGACATCTGGTGGTGTGGCAATTGTAAACAGGAGTCTACAGATTGAACATCTGAGCAGGCTACTCTATTTTTAAAAAACCAAGCAAATGACTCAGGACAGTTGTAGGCCGTGTAGAAGTCCCAAGGCCCATGATCCCATGAACTTGGAGAGTCTCAGGTTTATTATGATGAGCATTTACAGTAGAGGCGGGTTTCTGTGAGATGCAGGGTGTCTGTTAAAGTGTTGTTTTGAAGGCACCAGAAACCAGGATGTTGTCTGATGGGGGCACAACTGCCTTTACGTGCGCTTGCTGCATGTCTGTGTGAAATTCTAGTGCTCACCTTAGACCCTTCCCACCGTCCTCCAGTCACAGCCACCTGCTGCTGGCCAGCGGTCATCTCTCCATAGACACTGTGCGGAGAGAAGATGCTGGCCAGTGTCACACAGAAAGGAATGTCCTTACCTACATACAGGCTCATCTCTATGAGCTCGTGTCTGTGTGCACTTGGCCAGACACACACACACATAGGCACACACGCAGATACATGGAGGCCACGCAGATCCTGTGCAAAGTGCTAATACTCTGAAGAGAATCATTTCTCGCCTTCCCTGTTGGACACCCACGGGCAATACAGGAGGCGCATTGCCTGTCTCATCACCCTAGCTCATGGCTGAGCTGTCCTTTAAGCCCTCACGTGCCGAATGCTCCCCGCCACTGCTGAGGCTGCACGCAGCCCTGTGGTTGGATGGAGACCACTGTCCAGTGCCCTGCCGAGCGGACAGGCTCAGAGAGGGGGTGCCTCCGTGCAGCAGGCACAGCTCACCAGGGCAGGGTCACTGTGAGCCCGGTCAGTCCCACTGCAGCCCGGCTCCCTGGGCAGCCTGGGAGGCCGGCCTGCATCCTGTCCCTGGACACAGGTTTGCACCACATGGTCTGTGGCCCAGTCGCTGACCCCAGTGACCTCTTTACAGCTCTGCTGTGTCCCATTTCCTCAGGCTTCGTCACTCCCATGTCTCTCCCCACGCTCGGCTCCGGGCCCGTGACCATTGTGCCTCCCTGTGTTTTCCAGCTTTGGAGACATGCTGTCCTTCACGCTGACGGCCTTCGTGGAGCTGATGGACCATGGGATCGTGTCCTGGGATACGTTCTCGGTGGCGTTCATTAAGAAGGTAAGGCCCACTGTGCTTCCTTGGGCCTGAGTCCGCCCCTCCCTCGCTCCCTCGCTGCCTTGTCTCTTGTGACTTTGGTCATCTTGAATGGTACTGGTCAGCTGTATTGTAGAAAGCCCTCCAATCTGGTTTCTTTGGTCCTTCCCTCATGGTCCATGGAAGGCTGTGCCTTTGTGGCAAGAATTCCAGAGCAGTAACGTGCCCTCCTCCGTGCATCCCGGGGGGTACCTGCTGTCCATATGTCTTCATTGGCAAAGCTGACCTTGACTGGGAGGCTGAGGTGGTATCTGCTGAGTCCCCTGGTGACGTTAACTTTGTCCTTGTCCTTTCAAAGTTAACCAACAGCTCGAGGGAGACGCTGCCTTGAAACGAAGGCCATCCTGGAGCCCCTCACCTGCTGACGTGGGGTGGGGATCGGAGGTCCCTGCACGATGTTGCATATTTATTTCAGACAAGAGCTGGTTGGGAGCCCAGGGTACTCTTGACAGAACCCCGAGTCCTCTTTCCTTCCACGAGGGCGTGAAGCCCAAGATGACGAGCGATGGGAACAACTTAGAAAATAACCCCAAAGGGCGAGCCCCCTTTTTGCCTGTATTTGTCAAAATTGTGAAAAGAAGAGGAGTGGCCGTCAGTGAGAAAGCCAAGGACATTCTGACGTGTTCTGAGGGGCTTTCCTGGGGGGGCGGGGCAGGGAGTGATGATGGAGGCAGAGAACAGACTCTGAATTCTGTCTCTCTCAGTCCAAGTCGGGAGAAGCAGGTTCCATGTGAAGATCCTGCGTTTTGCGGATGTTTGACCCTAAGAAACATTGCGGCGGCCTCCTGCCTCTGCTGGGCCAGCAGCGCTGCTCCGAGGCTGGCTCCTGGGAGTGTATTGTGTGTTCACACACCACTTAACGCTTTCGATCCCGGCAGGCGTCCCCTCCAGAGAAGGACAGAGAGTCCTGTGCTTTCTGGTCCGGAGGCAGGAGGCGCGGACACAGCGGCCTTGCCCCCCCCCCCATCTCACCCCCCCTTGTGTTCCAGGGGGTAAAGATGGCTTCTGAGGACCTGCCCCCGCCCCCCCCTCCCCCACGCTGCCGCTTGTTGAGCCCTCCCTGCCTCCCTGGGTGGGGTGCAGGCATCCCTCCTGCTCTCCACTCCCCTGGGATGCTGGGGGTGTCCCTGTGCCAGCACGTGTCCCTTTTCTGTGAATTGGGGGTCATTTGTCTGGCTCTCCCGGTGACTCCTAGGGAGGCGGAACCATGGCTTTCTCCCCAACTTTGTCCTCAGAGCCCGGCACAGACCTTAATGCATTTCTGTGAAATGAATGAATGAAATTTGCTTCAGAAGCATTATTTTGCTTTTTTAAATATATTTTTATTGACTTTAGAGAAAGAGGCAGGGAGAGGGAGAGGGAGAGAGAGAAATATTGATGTGAGAGAGAAACATTGATCAGTTGCCTTCGGTAAGTGCCCCAACCTGGGATCAAGCCCACAGCCCAGGCATGTGCCCTGGCTGGGAATCAAACCAGCAACCTTTCGGTGCACAGGGCGACGCCCGGCCAACTGAGCCACACCGGCCGGGTCAGAAGCTTTGTTTAAAACCCAGAACTGGAAGGAGAAGGAGTACAATGGTTTAGTATTTAAATGAACGTCAAGTAGAATTTCAGTGATGCGTGGACAAAGCGGTCTTTCTTTAACACCTTAAGCGCCAGGCCTGTTTTGTCTTCCTTTCCGTGTAACCCGCGATAGCCCATTTCACCGATATGCTGGCGGCACCGGTGAGCGACGAGGTCCGGAGGGAAAGTATAGTGTCAGTCACCGTGACTGGCATGGCGCTTAACGTGCTAAATGATGTGAGACATGGCTAGAGAGAATGACAGTAATTTTAATTTGCTAACTGCTTAACACGTTAAGCACCATGTCAGTCACCGGTGACTGAAACGGAAAGGAAGACAAAACAGGCTTGGCGCCTAACGTGTTAAGAAAATGGTTTCCATTTCCTGCAATTAAATGAAAAGCCATCTTAAATCTAATGATGACTAATAAAAAGTGAAGTATTTTTCAGAAGGCAATACATTTCACATACTAGTAGTCCACGTGCTCATTCCCAGTCATTCTCTTTCCCTCGCCTTGCTACTTGGATCTCAACCCCAAGTTGAATTTGAAAAATGGTCATCAGAAAATGGCTTTATAATTGATCGTTTCTGTAAGGTTAACGTCATTTATTCATTAGCTGGATCAACTTCAGCGCCCTGACAACCCAGAGGTTGTGTGCAGACAACTGTCTTTTAAATGGAGCTTTATCTCGACAAAAATCTGGTGACAAAAGACGCTTATCTCTGCCACACAGACTTGGCTCCCTATTAATGCCAGATTCATGCCACTTTGGAGAAGTGTTGTTGCCCCTGCCAGCCCCCATCTCCTGCTCACTGTTTCATCTGTTGGTTCTAGTTCCAAACTTCTTTTGCAATAAGTAACATCATTGCAAAAACACTTTGAAACTTGGAATTTTTTTTATGCCAGTATGTAATGTTGCTTTTTAAAAAATATGTTTAAAATTGGTTTTAGAGATAGAGGAAGGGAGAGAGACAGAGAGAGAGAACCAATGTGAGGGTGAGCTTCCTCCTGCACACCCCCTACGGATAACAACCCGGGCATGTGCCTGGGTGGGACTCGAACTGGCAACCTCTCGGTGCCGGGGTCGACGCCCACCCTCTGAGCATACTGGCCAGGGCCATGTTGTTGCCTTTTAAAGACCTGGCTACCTAAGGAGCGGATAGGAGGGCGTGGAGAAAAAAGAATGGAGTAAAGACACCCCAAGCCCCCAGAACTTTTCTGAGCCACGAGTTGGTTTTCTCCTCGCCAAGGACAGCACCAGGGCCTTTTCTTGGCAGCAGAGCCGCACACAGAGCTCTGAACCCGGCTCTGCAGGAGGCCGGTCCACCCACCGAGCTGCCAGCGCGGGACACGCATCCAGCCGTGTGGCTGAGACCCAGTAATTTCTGCCTCTTACCAGTAAAAGCGTGCGAGATTTACGGGCCGCTGCCTGGTGCGCCCCACGGTGCATTCAGTTGTGGTGACAGAGGAGAATTTAAGACCTCATCTGGAGCAACTCGAAGAGGGTTTACGTGATTTTAATCGCTGGGTCCTTGATCCATGCACTGTGATGGCCCTTAGCTTCCTAAAACCACCCAGATCTTCCTCAGTTGTGTTTGGGTAACCTTTTCAACTGGGTGGAAGCGTGCGGGAGCAGTGTGTGTAATTACAGCTGACCCTCTGACCTCCGCTTCCTCATGCTGCAGACCTACTTTCCCAAAGCTGGGCTTTGGCTCGGTTAGACTTTATCACCCACGTGGGCCAAAAGTACAGTAACGGAGCTTCAAAAACTTTAAAGGCAAAGAGCCTACTGGTGTGGCTATATATGATTGAGCATCGACCTATGAACCAGGAGGTCATGGTTCGATTCCCAGTCAGGGCATGTCCCGGGTTGCAGGCTCGATCCCCAGTAGAGGGCGTGCAGAAAGCAGCCAATCAATGATTCTCTCTCATCATTGATGTTTCTATCTTTCCCTCTCCCTTCTTTCTGAAATCAATTTATCCTATATAATAAAAGGCTAATATGCAAATCAACCGAATAGTGGAACGACCGGTCATTGCACTGACCACCAGGGGGCAGACGCTCAATGCAGGAGCTGCCTCCTAGTGGTCAGTGTGCTCCCACAGGGGGAGTGCCGCTCAGCTAGAAGCCAGGCTCATGGATGGTGAGTGCAGCGGTGGTGGCTGGAGCCTCTCCCACCTCCACGGCAGCACTAAGGATGTCCGACTGATGGCTTAGGCCCACTTGGCCTAAGCCATCAGTCGGACATCCCCTGAGGGCTCCCAGATTGCGGGAGGGCATAGGCTGGCCTGAGGGACGCTCCCCCCCCCCGCCCCAGCACACAAATTTCGTGCACCAGGCCTCTAGTATATATAAGTTTGTGTGTGTGTGTGTGTGTGTGTGTGTGTGTGTGTGTGTGTAAGTTTAAAGGCAAAGTCTCTGCTAGACTATAAGGTTCTTGAAATTAAAAATCCTGTGGGTCTTGCTCCTCTCTCTTCAGGTCTCAGGTCAGCGCGAGCCTGTTTGGTGGCACACAGTGAATGCCTGTGACTCCAATGAATGGAGAGAGAGGGTGGAGGTGGCAGGTGGGGAGGGAGCTCTCAGGTGGAAAATTTTTCAAGGAGCCATAAGGATACATGCAAATTTACGAAGTGGAGACGAGAAAAGGGGAGTGGAGGGAGGAGAGAAGGAGTGCAGAGGACATGAGCAGCACCGTCAGCGAGCAGCTCTGGGAGTTCTTCCATTTCCCAGCAGGCGCCTGAGCATGTGCTGGGGTAGCAGAAAGGGGTGGATGGTGTGGACAGGAGTGGCAGCATTTCTCTTTGCTTGGAGGAGGTCTAAGAGAAGTGGTAAACATGAGCACAGTATGGGAGGGTTGGCTTTCCCTCAGAGAAGGGCGGCCTTAGAGGAGAAAGGCAGTCTTGGCAGGTAGAGTTGGTCCCATGGAGCAGACTGAGGAGGAAGGTGCGGGCTTTCCAGGGCCAGTAAACACGTCGGAGAAGTTTATTGGCCGTGAAATGGGCAAACGCAATTGACGATGGGCCAGTGGAGTTCTTTTGAGAATCTTAAATGTCTTGTATTCTTTCCTGTAGTTTATATCATAAAATAATAGCGTTTGGAATATAACGGCGTAATGTTACTCTGCTTTGCGTCATTTATTTCACACCCTCTGAAATCCAGATGTCTGTGGGGCAAGGGTGGAGGCTGGTGTCAGTACTCTTTCCCCTGCTTTCACCAGGGAGTCGCTGGGCTGGGAACAGTTGAGATGGTCCCAGCGCATTGCCAGGGACGCCTGGGCCTTTTGTCTCGCGCAGGGCTGGAGAGGGGATGCGGAGAAGTGGTCGGGGGCACGGCGTAAAGGAGACATTAGTGTCGACAGAGGCAAGCGGCAAGCTCCCATTTGTCATAGGACCACATTATGCAGCTCTGAAGAGCAGTCATTATGCTGCTATAATAACAGCCCTTCGTGTGCGTTGTCACCAGACAGTAATAACTTTTAACGAGGCCTCTAAAATAAAACCTTTCTGCGACCATTATTCTAACCCTTATTTTGTGTCTCCCTTATGTTGTGATTTATGTTGGAGGCCTCAGCGATTAATTCCTTAGGGAATGCATTTCAGAGCCTAAACTGTGATTTTAACTTTCCACACTGCTAATTTAAAGGTTTTCCTGTTTGCTAACTTTTGGAGAGATGAGGAGAGTTTATTTTAACCATTTAAAATGAGAGTGTCGGGGAAAGCGTGCTCCACGGAGGGATCGCAGGCCAGTAGCCTGTGACGGAGAAGTTGCCAGTTGACTTGTGTCGACAAGTGTGATTTGTGCGAGTCCCTGAAGAATGTAACAGGATCATAACCAGCACATGAAGGCATGGATCCGCGGGTAGTGGAGTGGCCTGGGAATGGAGAGAAGTGGCTGTTTGTATGAGTGGAAATTATTGTCTCAGAGAAACACAGGCGTCCTCACACTGCATAGTTGGTCTTCCATGTCAGTGGGTTTCACGTTCACGGATTCAACCAACCACAGATAGAAAATATTCGGGGGAAAGAAATTCCAGAAAGTTTTGAAAAGCAAAACAGGCGTCAGGCCTGTGCTGAATGCAGTCAGATGCAGGGGAGTGTAGGCATAGCCTGCTGTGGCCCGTATGCAAACGTACGGTAGCAAATACTGCTCCATTTTATGTACAGGACCTAAGCGCCCATGGGTTTTATGCGAGGGGGTCTCAGAACCAGTACCCTTCGGACACATAGGGACGGTTGCATGTGTTGGAATCATTTGCTCCAAAAGTTGAAACACAGAATAATCCTGGAAAAACTAGACCAAATCATTCTTTGAAGCTGTTCCCCTGTGAAGGTTGCTTACAATGGAATTGCAGAAATGGGGTGCACATAGCGCTTTGTGGTGATGTCCTGAAGCATCCTGTTGGCTCCACGTGCCCCTGGCTGTTCCACTGTCCATGCGGGTACTTGGACCCCCAGTGTCTGGTGTTTGCTATCCGAGCTCCCAATTTCCCTGACTCGCTCCCTTCTGTCCTTCTCTGCCGTGCTGACCGCGAGCAGTCACCTGTGTCCCTCTTGGGTTTTCAGATTGCGAGTTTCGTCAACAAGTCGGGCATGGACACCTCCATTCTGCAGCGGTCCTTGGCCATCTTGGAGTCCATGGTGCTCAACAGCCACGACCTCTACCAAAAGGTGGCGCAGGAGATCACCATTGGCCAGCTCATCCCCCATCTGCAAGGGTAAGCGCGAGGCCCCTGCAAGGGCCTGGAGATGCTCAGCTTGTAACGCCCCGGAAGCCTGTCTATCGCTAGCCCTGTCGCACTGCAATGGCAGTTGCTTGCCGCTTGGTGAGCGCCGTGCCCATTCTTGGCACTGTCCTGGCCTCCGTGCCTGGCCCTCAGTAGGCACCCAATTTTGATCAGTGTTGGCAGATAGCCACAGTTTTACTTTTTTAAAAAACATATGTTTATTGATTTCAGAGAGGAAGGGAGAGAGATAGGAACATCAGTGCTGAGAGAGGATAGATTGTGGCCTCAGGGAAAATTAGCACACGTTCTAAAATGATATTTTTGCATGAACCCTCTCTAGGAATAGCGGCGCTTTCACAGTCCCCTGCATGTGAAGTGTCTCTTTCTTCTGAACCTCGAGGGCACATTTGTGTGTCCACAGTGCACTTCCTCAAAGAGGAGAGTTCCTTGTTGCCAAGTGCTGTGCTGAGGGTCTTAGGCACATCCCCTCACCTTATTCTGAAAGCAGCCCCTGGGAATAAGTGTTGCTACCCAGTGCTGCAGATGCGGGAACCGTGTCTTAGGGACACACCAGGAGCTCGCCCAGGCGTGGGGCGCCCTGGGCCTGACCTTCATTCTGCCCAAGGTGTGTTCCCAGGGCCCCTCTCCCAAATTGTCTGTACGAGTAGCTCATAGCTGCTCTGGCTTATGCCTGAGCTCTCCTCACTGACTTACTGTTGCCCAGGTGGCTTCCATTAGAGCGTCCCTCCATTTGCAATTTCTGACTTCATGCCAGTGAAAAGCCAATGTGTAAACATAAAAACCTGATCTTCTTGTCATTAGAAAGTTTCTTTTTGGAAGTAGATGTTTAGAATATGTCATATCATTGCCATGGAGACAAAGCTGCTTCCTTTATAATAAGGCTAGGACTTGGGGTCAGCCAAGTCTCCTCCCAGATGTACTTCATGCATCAGACTGAACACACACACACACACACACACACACACAGAGAGACACACCTACACACACACACACACACACACACAGACACACCTACACACACACAGACACACACACGTTTCATCCACTGAGTTCACACTTTCCTTTTTTTAAAATATATTTTTACTGATTTCAGAGAGGAAGGGAGAGGAAGATAGAGATAGAGACATCAATGATGAGAGAGAATCATTGATTGGCTGCCTCCTACAGACCTCACACTGGGAATTGAGCCCACAACCCGGGCATGTGCCCTGACCGGGAATTAAATCATGACCTCCTGGTTCATAGGTCAATGCACAACCACTGAGCCATGTCAGCCGGGCTGAGTTAACCCTTTCATCCTAGCAGAGGAGGAGAGAGAGGGCCCGCTGGCCACCTGTGTTTGCTGGGTGTGTCTGATGGGCTATAGTAATTGCCTCCACACCACTATGTTTCCAGCCTTGTGATGATCAGAGTACATTCTTAGTGCCACTGTGTTTCTGGGGCCTGCCTTCCTCTCTCCCTCTCTGGGGGGCAGTGACCATAAACTCGATCGTGTCTGACACAGGCATAGCTTCTTGACTTTCTGTGTTGTCTGTGTCTTACAGGACAGACCAGGAGATCCAGACCTACACCATCGCCGTGATCAATGCCCTTTTCCTGAAGGCGCCCGACGAGAGGAGGCAGGTAGGTGGCATGTCTGTCTGAAGACCGTGCCCAGGAATGGCAGCTGTGGGTGCAGAGAGAGGGCCTCCCCTGCCCGTCCTGGGGACTCCCTGGGCTCCTGCTGCTCTGTGGCCCGGCTGGCCAGCCTGGGACCATTCTCAAACCCAGGGGGGCCCAAGTGGGCATGGGCAGGCCCTGTCTGAGAGAGAAGGCTAGGACTGTCCCCATGGCAGAACGTTTCATCAAACAAAGCCAGTGCAGATTCCCCAAACACACCCATGGCAGCCCTGCGGCCGCGGTGGGAACAGAGGAGGAAGCCCTGTGACCTTGACGTGTCACTGACTGCTCATGGGGCAAGGAGGGCATTGTGCCCACTTTTCTGATGAGGAAACTGAGACCCTGAGAGGGGTCAGCTCTGCCCCGGGGCCTGTGGGTGGAAGGTGGGTGAACACACAGGTTGCTGCCATGGGTTGAACTAAGCGCTCATGTGTCTTAGGGCTCCTTGCTGGTGGTGTTTCTGCCGTCTGTGCGTGGCTGTGGCTGGGAGGGTGGGCGGTTCCTCTCCCTCTCCCGTGCGTGTGCCATGGGACCTACCCTCCGAGACTCTCCTTTTTCTGTTGATCCTGGGTGTTTCTTCAACTGAGAAAGCATCGTTCAAGAGGGTGTGTGAAGAGTAGAGTTTTTGTCTTGAGATCTAGCTCACACCTCAAAATCCATTCATGTGTTTTCACATCAATGTAATACACTGGGTTACCTCCGTCACAAGTCACGGGTGGGAATACTGGGTGGAAAGGTGAGATCTTTCCATTAGAAAGTGTGCTGGGGACTCTGGGATGGTTACAAAACGTTGGCTGAGATGAATTTGGAAAGCTAGCTGCTACTAGCCTCAGTGTCAAGAGTTGTATTTTTTTAATTTCACTTTTCTCACTGTCAGGTTTGTAAGCCTCAGTGACTAACAATGAAGGTTTCTGATTCGTCTTCCGTGTAGGATTTTGCTCCTCCCAGGACTGCTTTTGCACAGTGAGAGAGTGGCTTAGAGTTGCGTGTGCACTTCGTTTGCTGTTGGAAGACGTGGGAAGAGGACTTAGCATTAGATTTTGACTTTCATGCCCTCCAGCCCTTTGGCGCCCCTCGCAGTATTTCCACGTGGTTCTCGCTGTGCAGTGGGTCTCGGGGCACTAGCCTCCCTGCGCCCTCTCACAGTCTCTCACTCTCCGCCCTCCTCTCTCCCGCTTGCTCTCCTTCCCGTGGTGGCCCTGGCGCTGCCAGGCTGGTGTGGACAGCAGTGTGGACATCCTTGATTGTCCTCTGACTGTAAGTCCCCAGTTCCCTCGTTGGCACCAAGCGAGCCCCGAGCTTTCCTTCAAGCCTGCCCACCCCGCCTGAGCCCCGGTCCTGACCCTCACCGCACGTCCTGCCTTCTCCCTGCTTTCTGCAAGTTTCTTTTAACCTGGAATTCGTGGCTGTGCTTCTGAATCCGAGTTGAGAGTCTTCTCCACTCGGCAAGAGTAGCAACACGAAATGCAATCCCCCCCAAAACCCCACATCCCAGCGTCTTCCTGAATGTGAGCAGTATTTCCGTTTTTGAATGTTGGCAACAAGATTGTGTCCAACTATTAACTTTCCCCTGGGTGCCCACGTGTCAATCTTAAGAAAGGGCATCTGGGACTCCTTCCTTCTCAAAGTCACCGCAGACCCGTGTGCCAGCTGGGGCCCCCGGCGCGACCCGCAGAGCGCGGGCTGGCGGTGCCCAGTGTGGGTTCTGCGGCCGAGCATCTGCCTAGGCGTCCGGACTTGGCTGGGACCCGGCCACTCGTTCACTCGCACAGACCACTTTCGAGTGCCGGGGAGCGGATTTTGCTCAGGTTGAGGAGAAGTAAGACGGGGATCTTTAAAGTGATGCTTCTGTACCATTGAAGCTCAGGGTGCAGGCCTGTGAGTCGCCTGTAGCCACAGGAGCAGCGAGCCTCTCCCCGGGACCGTGCTCCCCCTCGCAGAGGTCAGTGTGCTCGCAGCACCCACCCTTTCCTGGCGGGAAGAAGTGCCTTAAGAAGAGAAAAGACTGCAGGCACAGGGCTCCTTCCTTTGCTGTGGCCATGGCCTTGTTTGCCAAACAGAACATTCAAAAAGTCACCTGAACACCCTCCTCCGTGAGTCCCTTCTCCCGAGAAATACTGCTGACGCCCGTTAGGAGGCTCCCGGGCCCGTCCTTTCGGAGCCTGTGGAGGCGGGTGTGCCTCACCTCGGCGCTCATGGGGGTGCTTTCCGTCCGCAGGAGATGGCCAACATCCTAGCCCAGAAGCAGCTGCGCTCCATCATCCTGACGGTGAGTCTCGGGAGCCGCGTCCGTGGGTGGGGGCGGTGGGCCGGTGCATCGTGTATCTCCTCCCGCGGCGATAGCCCTGCTTCGTTCTGTGACTCGCTTCTGTGGGGAAACAGGAGGAACCAGAAAGCAGGCAGCATGGCGCTTATGGAAGTGGAAGGAACAAGGCTTCCCACGGGAATGGCCTCTGGGTGGAGGGAGGGGTCTCTGTGTGCAGGGGGAGCGGAGGGGCACGGGACATGCCCTGGCGCCTTGGCCCGCTAACCAAGGCGGTGTGCCTGAGCTGAGGCGACCATGCAGAGAGCTGAGAATGCCGCCACAGGGCGTTCCTGCTCGCAGTGGGGGCACAGACGGTGCACATGCGCTTAAGTGTGTTTGCCAGCGTCGCTTCCTACTCCTGCCACTGACAGTGATCCCACTTCTGAATGGGGGAAAATTCAAGAAGCAACACACACAGGCAAAGTACCTACCAGACCTGTGGTTAATTCACTGTGAGAGCTATAGGGAGACCCCCATTGCCACTCCAGTGCAGTGAGCGAATTCCTGGGCATTGCTTCACTCGCCTGTTAACAACTGAAAGTAAAATGCTTTAGAGAAAGAACATTCTGGCAGGAAAGGCCGGGGCCTCTCAGGGGGCAGGTTTATTACACTCACCATGGTGTTAGCTTTGCTACAACTTAGATGTAAGAAAATCGGGGGTTATGAGCCTGGCCGGTGTGGCTCAGTGGTTAGGCGTTGACCCATGAACCAGGAGGTCACATTTTGATTCCCGGTCAGGGCACATGCCCAGGTTGTGGGTTCCATCCCCAGTGTGGGGTATGCAGGAGGCAGGCAATCGATGATTCTCTCTCATCGATGTTTCTCTCTCTCTCTCTGAAATCAATAAAAACATTTTTTAAAAAAGGTTTATGAGTTTGAGCTTATACAGTTTCTAATGAGGGAGCTAGCTGGAAATAAACACATCAGACCCTGAAATTTCACCATCATTTCCCTGGGCCCCTTTACAGAGAGAAAAAGAAAAGGCGTCCATGGAGACTACTGAGTGCAAGCGTGACCAGAAACCTCAGCGAGGGGGAGGCCTTACGTGGAGGCTGTGAACGTTTGAAAATGAGTCAAATAGCACGATCTCCTGAGGCCTTATCGGCTACTTGACTTTTAACTAGAGGCTGAAAGACGTGTGTGTGATTGATTTCAGCGAGGAGTTCTGTAAGCCCGACCACACATGCACACATGTGTGCACACACAGGCGCGTGCACACACGCCCATTCCAATACAGTGAGGCTATTAACAATTAAAAACCTTATGAGGGCAAACAAAATAAATATTCTAGAACCCAAAGGCCATAGTAATCAGTACAATTTGTCATCGGGTTTGATGTTAAACATCCTGGCTGCCTAGGATAAAGAGAAACATATGAGTGTAATTTTCATTGTTGGACCACGGAGGTACCCCGTTCTTGAGGGATGACACACTTTCCCTCCTGGAACCGGAATCGGAACTGGGTGTCAGTGGGTGGGGCTTTAGAGCAGACTCCAGTCCCAGAACGGCTTGTTGGAAATTTCAGGAGGTTTCCTAATATGGTGATTTTCCGCACTGGCTCTCAATACCTGCGGAAGCTGTAGTGCTGAGGGGGGGGTGGGTGGGGGGGAGAGGCAGGGCTAGAAGTGAGGAATGGAGGTCTCAGCCTGTGGTTGACATCGCTATGGTGCCAGGGATGGGGTGGGTGGAGTGGCGGTAGCCCCCATGTTTCAAAGATCAGCTTACCTCAGCGGGATTTCAGTGAGGCTGTGATGGCCCAAAGCTCACGGTTGGCATTCTCTGGCAAGAAGCTGGCATGAAGACACTTTGGAGTTGCTACAAAAATAGATACAGTACCCATACACTTTAGCAGCCATACCCTTTGTCTTTTATTTTCAGTTATCATTGGCATTCAGTAGTAGTTTGTATTGGTTTCATGTGTACAGCAAAGTGGTTAGGTAATCATATACATTGCAAAGTGATCCCCCAGTACTTCCAGTCCCCACCTGGCACCATGCATAGTTATTGCAGTGTTATTGATTATATTCCCTATGCTCTTCATCACATCCCCAATTTATGCTTCTTACTCTCTTCACCTTTATATCCAGCCCCCAAACCTCGCTCCCCGCTGGAAGCCATCAGTCTGTTCTCTGTATCTGAGTCTGTTTCTATCTTGTTTGCCAGTTTATTTTGTCTTCTGGGTTCCACATATGAGTGAAGTCATATGGTATTCTCTTTCTCTGATTTATTTCACTCAGCACAGTACCCGCTAGGTCTACCCATGCTGTCTCAAGATTAGTAAGGTGGTAAGGTTAGACCACCTTCTTACACCACATACAGAATAGACCCCGAATGGAGTAAAGACTTAAATGTCAACACCCATACACTTTGGATATTGAATTATACTGTGGATTCACCTTCTGTTCTGGAGACTAAAGGATACTGGATTTTATTCTACTCTGCCATCCATTCCTAGCTTCCCACCCTCTCAACCTCCATAATTTTGGGTCTGTCACTTCCTTCTGCCCCCCCGCCCCCCCCCCCCCCACACACACTTCTTTAATTGGCTGTTTGGATGTGGCACTCAAGGCCAGGGTGTGGAGTTCAGTGCATGCCAGGCTGGGGCACCTGTAGAAAGTTCTTTCAGACAGCAAGACATGGTGGGGCCTCGCATACCCAAAACACCTGGTGCGACATTTGCCAGTCCTGTTTAAGGCAGCGCCGTGGTCTCTGCCAGAGAGGATGTATGTTAGGGTCCAGGGCTGAACCCCATTTCAGACCCAGCTCCAGGGGAGAGGGGACAAAGGCCCGCCTATTTAGGCTCATGCCATTCCTTTGATATGTGTCCCCTTTGGTGCTGTTTCTAAGAGGAGGTGTCATTTTACTTTCAGTTGTTAACAGGCGAGTGAAGCCGTGCCCAGGAATTCACTCACTGCACTGGGGTGGCAGTGGGGTCTCCCTGTAGCTCTCACAGTGAATTAACCACAGGTCTGGTAGGTACTTTGCCTGTGTGTCTTGCTTCTGAAATTTCCCCCATTTAGAAGTGGGATCACCTGTCAGCGGCAGGAGTAGGGAGCGTCGCTGGCAAACACGCTTACAGCGCATGTGCACCGTCTGTCCCCCCACTGCGAGCAGGAACGCCCTGTGGCAGCATCCTCAGCTCTCTGCATGGTCCCCTCGGCTCAGGCACACCGCCTTGGTTAGAGGGCCAAGGCACCAGGGCATGTCCCGTGCCCCGCTGCTCCCCCTGCAGACAGCACAGCAGGTCTTTTCCCAGTTTCCGGCCTAAAGATCTAGGAACCTTATTGGGCCCTGGAATGTAAAGGTGAGCTTCAAGGTCACCTGTGTCCTCTCCTTTCTTCTGAAGCGTAGTCCCACCAGACTAGACCCCCCAGGCCTCCAAACGAAGACTTCTGAGGTTCTGCTTAGCGTAATGATGGGGGTTAACTTCTGCTGTTTCCTTTTCTTTTCCCTTTGTGAATCCTCTCCGCAGCACGTCATCCGAGCGCAGCGGGCCATCAACAACGAAATGGCGCATCAGCTGTACGTGCTGCAGGTGCTCACCTTTAACCTCCTGGAGGACAGGATGATGACCAAGATGGACCCCCAGGACCAGGTGAGTGCTCACGGCCAGCAGCGCAGGCACACGGAGGCGAGAACATGTCTTGGGCTACTCTGGAACCAGGAGATTTTAGACGATGATATGACTGACCTATTGCCGTCTCAGAACTTGGGGGAATGGATTGGAATTTCAGGTGAATCTAGGATCAGAACATGATGAGTGGATTATTTCATTATGCGTCAAGTACATGCACATTCTTTCTTTCTTGGATCAGACAGCTTGACATCACGTGACCATTGACCGTGGCCCTTGGCCCCCATACCCTCAATGTAATAGCTTTGGTCAAGTTCCCAGAAAACAGGGGCCACTAGGAGCTCTGTGTGACCTGAGCCTGCCGGTGGTGGAAGTGGCTTCCATTCTCCAGCGCTCAGTCTGGAGCTGGGGCCCCAGGTCACCCTGCTCTCAGGGCTCGCTGCTGGATGGCTACCTGCTGTAGTTCTCCCCAGGCCTCTGGCGGTTGTGCACGGAAGGTCGTGTCGCCCGCCCTCCAGCAGGCCCTGGGGGACTTAGGGCGCGAGGCAGAGTCCGAGGGAGCAGCGGGAGCCCTGCTGTGCACATGCGCGGCTTCAGCAGCTCTGGAAGGAAACACTCCTCCTCGGCACGGGCGGGCCTGATGGGTCGCAGATGTGCCTGCACATGTGAAGTGGGTAACCGCCTGGGCTTCCTGCGTGGCGCTCGGCCATGCGACCGAGCGTGACGGAGAGGCTGGGAGGGCCGCCTCACGCGCCCCAGACTCTGGGCCAGGCCGAGCACTCCTCTGGGGGGGGCGGGGGGCGACGACTGTCATTCACCACTTCTGGTGAAGGGGCCAAGGCATGTGAGTGCCAACAGCCTCCCTGATCAGAAACCCTGCCTTTTATTCATTTAGAATCTCTTTGTTATTATGGTAAAATATACATAAAATCGACCATTTTCACCATTTTATTTTATTTTATTTTATTTAAAAAAATATATTTTTACTGATTTCAGAGAGGAAGGGAGAGGGAGAGAGAGATAGAAACATCAGTGATGAGAGAGAATCATTGATTGGCTGCCTCCTGAATGCCCCACACCAGGGATCAAGCCTGCAACCCAGGCATGTGCCTTGACCAGGAATCAAACTGTGATCTCCTGGTTCATAGATCAATACTCAGTCACTCCAGCCAGGCCATTTTCCCCATGTTAAAGTGTTTCTTTCTACAAAGGCTCTCTAAGTGGAGTTAGGGATCCCTCATCGTCGGAATACTGTTCATAAACACTGCGCACCTCTCACTGTGCTTCGAACAGTACGTTACCCCTGGGTTTCCAAAGGTGGCTTCCTCCAGTCACACGCCTTCCGTCATGCTGGGGCTCCTTTAAGAACTCCAGATACTGGGTAGGAGTTCTCCCAGGGACTTGGCTGGGGGAGCAGGTGGCAGAGAGCCAGGGCGGCCCCGCAGGGGAGCGGCCGGCGAGGAGGCGTGTGCAGAGCCCGCACTCACAGCACCGATGTCTGTATCTGTCGCCGTTTCTCCTGGATGCGGTGATTCCAGGGGTCCTGGCGAATGCGAACGTAGGTCATGCCCCACAATGAAAGCGGCTCTTTCCTCCTCTTCTCCCCCCAAACCCCACAGGCTCAGAGGGACATCATATTTGAGCTTCGAAGAATCGCTTTTGACGCGGAGCCTGAGCCCAATGCGAGCAGCGGCAGCATGGAGAAGCGCAAGTCCATGTACACGCGGGACTACAAGAAACTCGGCTTCATCGTAAGTGCGCCCCGCCCGCCCGCCCGCCCGCCAGGCCTGTCCTCCCAGCCTGTCCTCCCAGGCCTGGCCTCAGCCCAGCGGACGTCCCTCCGAGCGTGTGGTCCGCTTGCGCCTTAGAATCATTTTCACATTTTCCAGATGTTTTGCTGGTTTAAACAGGATCATGTGCAAATCTCTGCTGGCTGCAGCGACGTGGAGTAACTTGCACAAGTGTGACTAATACTGAGCTTGTTTATCCAGCCCTGATTAAGTGTAGCCACGCGCGGTGAGCCCAGAGGCCTTGCGACCTCATTCAAGCTTCATGAGGTGCTTAGGGCTCTATCTGGAATGAAGGGGGGTGGGTGGCGACCGTGGGACGGAATCCCTGGGTTAGAGATTGGGTTACTCACACACATCATTTCTTACCAGAATCGGACTGAAATCTCCTGAAATTCAAGCACAAGGAAATTGATGTAACAGATAATTTCCTAAAAGTTTTGTCTTGCTGTGAATGCTAATAAGACGTCTCTGAGATTTTTCTCTGTTCCAATCTGCAAATCAGAACACAGCTTGGACCGAGTGTGAATCTGCCTCACTCCCGAGTTTGCCACCATCACGTTTCTGTGTGGCCTTGAGCTGGTTGGGCTCACATTCTGCAGGTGTGAAGTTGGGTTTCCGTTTTGCCCTCCGTCATAAATGACAAAAAATGAGTTTTGGGCTCTAGTGATTATCAATCATCAGACATTATTTGATAATTGCAAGTGCTGCTTCCTTGAATACACACACACACACACACACACACACACACATTGATGTTATACACATTGACGTCATGCTTTATGCATTGTTTGGGAAACCTCGTCTTTCGTTTGAACGTTCTTTGCTTTTCGTATCAGTTCACAGGTGCTGGTTTTCATTACGGAGCAGTTTTTCATTAGTTGGATGTATTACAGTTTCTTAGCCAAGCCCTTTTTCTGTGTTTCAATGCTTTGAAATTACGATCAAGTCTATAATGAACATTGTTGCTGCCCTTTTCTGCAGTCCATGAGCGTACTATCAGGGTAAGTGGGTGGGGCTGTCGTTTATACGGAACATAGTTATAAGGCTTCCGATGTTACCGGATTGCTTTGGGTATTTTCCACCTTAACCAGCAGTGGCTCAGAGTGACGATGTTTTTGAAACTCTCCGATGATGTCTGTTAAACTTAAAAACACATCTAACAGTCTGAGTTACTGTTTTCATAGTGGCAGTCTGAGCGCATCTTTTCTCATCGGAATAGTTGTCAAATGTTGCCTTCAGCTCTGCAGCAGGCTTGGCAGAAGTATTGCATCATTTCTGTTCCACCATATCCTATCTCAGTGATGACATTACATTTGATCTTTTGGATGATTCTGTTATGTTTTTGTCTTAGAGTTTAGCAACCAGCTTCTGACTGGTGGGCCGGTGAGAGCTTCCTGTGCTGGGTGTGTGGGTGCTCAGGTGTGTGGGTGGCCCTGGCCCTGCTCACACCTACCTGCTTGTTGGCAGGCCTGTTTTCCAGGGATTTAGCCAAGGGAATGTGGGTGGGGCTCACATTCGACCTCACCCCCAGTTCCTTCCAAGTTGCACCTTTGTGTGTGGAGCAAGGTGTGTCCAATCACCAGGGAAGCTTTGCAAACTCACCCCATCCCTCTCACCCTTAACTCCGATCACGGCCAGAGCACGTGCATTCCATTGCCCGAGTCAGTCCGCATGCTCTGGTGGGAGGTGCGCCTGAGTTATGCCATTTCACCTGCCTCCTTCAGCTACACCCTGGATTTCCAGTGCGTTTAAACCACGTGGAAAAATGCAAAATTCCAGCTCTTGACGCAGACTGCTTCCTAGCCCCAGATCTTCTTGTGTCTCTACCCCAGTCCTGGTGGCTTTTGGGGGGGCAGCTGGATCCCAGAATGTTCAATGTCGTTTCTCCTCTGCCCGTGTGTGAGGGACAGAGAAGGAGGGACAAACTGGGTGGGACTCGGGCTGTCTCAGGGTCTGGGATTATTTCAGGTCCCTCAGGGTGTTCAGAACGGGGGTGAGGTTGGAAGCCCCTCGCCCTCATCACGCCTGGCCCTGTGTGAAGTCACCGAGTTCCGTGGGGCGGCTCTTTCCCCACAGTCCCTGTTTCTCGGCCTTATTCTCAGCGTTCCCCGAGCGTTCTGCTTCATACGTATTTTATGAAAAACAATGCTTATTCTTAAAACTGGAAGTTCATTTGATGTACTTCTAAGACCGTCACCACCTCTGAGGCCTCCTCTCTCAACGCTTGAAAAGAGGTTTTAGAAAAAGCAAAGGCCTTGGGCAGAGAATCACCAAGAGGGCGTTGGTTCCCTTATTCTTCCCTGGCCTTCCTTTCAGTTTCATTGTTTAGTCTCTCCCGTGAGCGAGCTGAGAAGTTGGAAAGATTAGTTAGCAATGGTTCCTAATTCCAGCGCTCTGACCCACAGAGGTTTGTGCTGTGGAACAAGTGGGCCAACGAGAAATAGACAAGCCTCGGTGGAGGGAACCGCGGGCCGACGGCGCCACCTGGAGGCCGCCCTGCAGAAGCGCTGGGAGCTGTCGGGCTCTGTCCGGTCACAAAAGCTCCCTGGGCAGAGCTCTGTGCTCTCACGTCAGGAAGGGCCTGGCCTGCTAACTCCTCACTGAGCTCCTCCCTGCCAGCCCCGCCAGCAGCATCTGAGGCTGGGATAATCTTTGGAAATGTTAGATGACAAGTGTGAGGAGTCGAGTGGGCCTAGATTTTAATTCTGTCTTTCCGGCTTCCCCTTGTGCTTTTATGTCGTGGAGACGGCTTTTCCCCTTAAATCTCATGAACCAACCTCTGCCAGCTTCACACTTTTCTCCCGCAGCTTCCTTTCTCCAAGGAGTGAGCTGACCCTGGGGAACCAAGATTTCAAAGCACCAGAAAAAAAATTGGGAAGGATTAATGCAGATTTACATTCAGATTTTTACAGTGTTTTTCTACCTTTTTGAGTGACAGGAGATAACTACTCATCATTACGCAGGTATAATTATTCATCCTTACAGATGCAGTGCTTGCCGTCACTCACTATGTTTTTTCCGCAAAACAGATGGCAGGGAATGAGGTGAGATGCGTATTTGTAATTGCTTCCTCCATCTCCACCCTGGCCCCTGGTCCCAGACCACAGAAGGAAGCATCTTGTCTAAACGCTACTAGAGTTCAGCCATCACCGTGACTGTGGCATCAGGATGAAGCTCGGGCGCTGGACTCAGGTTGCCCGGGGTTGATTCCTGGCTCTCCCACTCCCAGGCTGAGTGACCCGGTCAAGTTACTTGACATTTTCATATCTCGGTTTCTTCTCTAAAATGGGCATAAAGGTTATCTTTATCAATAGGTTTGTTGTGTGGGTTAAATTAGTAGAACCTTGTAAACCATACAGCACAGTGCCTGGCACCTAGGAAGCAGACTGTGAGTTCAGATGATGATGACATGATGGTTACTATTCATGTTATAATTGGAACATTGCCCAGTGCCTGGTGACTCTGAGAAAAACGGTGATGGGGGACTGTGGGCGCTGTCAGTGGCCCCAGGAGAATAGTGAGAAAGCATAGGGTTCAAGGGACCCTCAAAGAGGAAAGGAAGATGTGTGCTTGGGAAACTGCAGGTACTTGTCCTGGCCAGTGCTGACGGGGAGAGAGAGGGGGAGCTGGCTTTGCGAGTGCAGAGTGAGGGGCAGATTACAGAGAATTTTACATTCAGAGGAGTTTGAAATATAGCCATCCCTTGTTATTCAGTGAGTCCATATTGGCACATTCACCCACTCGCTGAAATGTATTTGTAACCCACAGGTCAGTTGTTGGTGCTGTCATGGTCTTTTGCAGACACTCGCAGAGTGGCAGACAATGTGAGTTGCCCGACAGGCACATGAGGTTGGACAAGACGACACTCTGCCTTCGTGTCTCAGCCCTCCCATGTCCTCCTCACAGTCCGGCCAGGGCCACGTTGTTGGGAGTTTGGTGCTCAGGGTTGGTGATGTTGCAGTTTGGTCCTCAAGCCTCATGCTGAAGCGCTGACCAGTGCCCTGCGTGCCCAGGGCTGTGCAGTACCTAGTGGAGAAACTGTTAGGTGAGCTGAGTTCAGACGTGAGTTACAGCGCCGTTACCTTGAGGTCAGTGTTCATGAATCAACAACATATGGTCAGTAACGGGCCTTTGTGGAGAAACCCGTGTAAAACCAGGTCTGCACTGATCTGTTGACGGAAATCTGTGACTGGAGGCTCCGAGGGCCCAGCCTTGTCCTCCCCCCAGGAAGTGGTGCTCCAGGGCCGATCATGCAGAGTGATGGTGACTTCATAGAGCGTGGCTGCAGGAAACAAGGACACTGGGCTGCATTTGCCGTCCCTGGGAGCTCTCGGGAAGGGGTAAGCCATGGGGAAGAGGATCCGGCTGTCCTAGGACCCAGCCACATGTCCTGTTTGTGACAAGCGGGGAAGAATAAGCCAACTTTGCTGGCTCTCAGGCACGTGGGATGTGAGAGCCTGCCTGCCAATCATTGGCATGGCTCAGGGCAGTCTGGGTTATTGTTCGACAATGAAAGTTTCTTTAAAATCACTCCACACAGAAGAGAACTCAGCCTGTCGTGGGTGTGGCTTATATTTCTGCATTATTCCTATCAGAACTGTCTCATAATGTCTTGTCACTGAGAATGAGATTTGGTTTCTTGAAGTCCAAAGACAGCATCTATAATAAAAGCATAATATGCTAATTAGACTGGACATCCTTCCGGGGTCCTTCCTTCTGGACAAAGCCGCAGTGGGCGGGGGCCAGCGGCCGGAGCCAAGGCCCGTGCACTAATTTCGTGCATCAGGCCTTTAGTTAGTAAGAATCTAGAATCTGTGAATGTGGATCACAGAGAGTAAAATGTGACATTTACCTCATTTGAATAATGTCCCTCTGCTGCTCGCCCCCTCCCCATTCACAACAAGACGTTTCTGGAAACCACAGAGTAAAGAAGATTTTTAATAAAGTAAATTACTTTCCCCCCCAAAAATGGTTTCATAATCCAGATAGTATTCAAACCAAACACTTTGCTTTCAAACAGTTAAAGCCTGACCCATAAACAGTAGTTTATGGAAGCAAAAGGGCATCGAACTTTTTTTAAACAGTCACTCACTGAAATTCTCTGAGTTCCAGCTCCACAGTTAGAAGGGCTCGGTGTGGGCTGGGGGCTCTGCCAGGAAGCTCTGGCCAGTGGTAGCCAGCGTGCCCAGCCCAGCCATCCCTTCCGGGGACCGTTGGGGGCATTGGGTGAAGGGTTAGTAGTGACCGAGACCCCTGCACAGGACAGTCCCCGTGAACTCATGTGCCTGTTCCCAGAACCGGATCTTCTATTTTCTGCCTCATTTTCGCTGTGCTCTGGTACCATCTGATCAGACACCCCCGTCCCTGTCTGAGATACAAAGCCCAGGTCCTAATCTCTTCTAGTCTTGCTCCATCCCTGCGTAACTGGGGGAGAAATCCGTCATTAGTGAAGCTGGAGCAGAATCAGCCACCAGATGGCGCCAAACCACAGGCATTGGCTTCCATCCAGACCCGCTGAGCTCAGAGGACCTGCCAGGGTGACACCCAGTTACCTCACAGTCAGGCTGATCAGCCAGCAGAGGGTGAAGTGGTAGGAAGAAGACGGGGGCCTAGGGAGTCCCGCAGGGGGCTGGGTAGCCTCCACCCAGGCCCTCGGGGGCGGGGAGCATCTGCACTGTCCAGCGGGCCGCCCTGCTAAGTGAGCCGTGCCTGCTGCTCTGGGCTGATGAGTTGCTACCTAGTCCCCACATCTGGCTCGTCCCCGTTACCTTCGCCCAGGCTGTCCTGACAGTCCTGTACATGGACCATCATCTGTACACCTGGTACTTTCTTCTGTTGTGACATGGAAACACAGGGACGAACACACCGGAACAGGGAAATCCACATGAATATGGACAGTAGGGACAATCACATTTTGGGGGGTTACAAGATACACAATGAAATTAGGTGATGGCAGTGACCTGGAGGGAAGGAGTGGTGATGGCGTCTAAGGGAACTGGCGTTGGGACGGACATGGACCACGCTGTCTGGGGAAATCAGCTGATTCTTGATGTGTATTTCCCGTAAGTAGATCTTTTAGAAGCATGTTCAGCTCTTTGTTCTCTCAGCACCCACTTCTGGAGCTCTGTGTTCAGAGGTGTCGTTGAGACTGCTGTCTTGATGGTGGGGGTACTCGAGCCTCTTGAGCATTTTTCCTTTCATCTCTGCCTTTCCTTTACTCCAACCAAGGGACAGCCAGGGATTCTGGAGGGGGAAGCAGCGGAGGGTGTGGGGGAGGCTCCCAGCTGTCATGGGCACTCCATGCAGAAACTCGCAGGTGTGGTTCATTCCCTTGATTGGCAGGTGAGTGCCCCGCCTTTCCAAAGACTCCTCCCACATGGTGTCCTGTGGGTCACGCCTTCCCGATGACTCCTCCCACACGCTGTCCTGTGGGTCACGCCTTCCCGGTGAATCCTCCCACACGGTGTCCTGTGGGTCATGCCTTCCTGGTGACTCCTCCTGCATGCTGTCCTGTGGGTCACGCCTTCCCGATGACTCCTCCCACACGCTGTCCTGTGGGTCACGCCTTCCCGATGACTCCTCCCACACGCTGTCCTGTGGGTCACGCCTTCCCGGTGAATCCTCCCACACGGTGTCCTGTGGGTCATGCCTTCCTGGTGACTCCTCCTGCATGCTGTCCTGTGGGTCACGCCTTCCCGATGACTCCTCCCACACGCTGTCCTGTGGGTCACGCCTTCCCGATGACTCCTCCCACACGCTGTCCTGTGGGTCACGCCTTCCCGGTGACTCCTCCCACACGGTGTCCTGTGGGTCATGCCTTCCTGGTGACTCCTCCCACACGGTGTCCTGTGGGTCACGCCTTCCCGGTGACTCCTCCCGCATGCTGTCCTGTGGGTCATGCCTTCCTGGTGACTCCTCCCACATGGTGTCCTGTGGGTCATGCCTTCCCGATAACTCCTCCTACACGCTGTCCTGTGGGCCACGCCTTCCCGGTGACTCCTCCCACACACTGTCCTTGGGTCACGCCTTCCCTATGACTCCTTCCGCACGCTGTCCTGTGGGTCACACCTTCCCGATAACTCCTCCCACACGCTGTCCTGTGGGTCACGCCTTCCCAGTGACTCCTCCCACACGGTGTCCTACACTGACACGTCCAGGTGGGCTCTGCTGGATATTTCCTGGATGTTTTCAGTTCAGTGATAATCCGGCCCCGCCTCCATGTACTGTCTTTCCAAATTCATCTCCGTGATCATATTTGAGCTTTGTTCTCCCCTTGCCTTTTCTACTGTAATGGATTTTATCTCTAGGCCCAATTTCTCAGGGCTAACTATTGGAAACCGAGTGAGGAGACAGGTTTCTGCACTCCCTGTCTTCCCCCCTCCTTTCCTGCTCAGCACCTGTGGTTTCCCTGAGGTTCATGCATCCCCTGTTAGAGCTGAATTTGTTTTCTGGCCACTAGGGGCGCTCCTAAAAAGGCATGTGTGATAGTTATAGTGAGGCTAAAGGGGTTTATAAATTTACTAGAGGCCCGTTGCACGAATCCATGCACCGGTGAGGTCCCTTTTGCAATCTGTAACGCCTCAGGGGATGTCAGATGACCAGTTTCGTCCTGATCCCCGCAGGCCCGATCCAGACAGGAGGGAGCCTGATCCTGTGTGTCCAGCGTCTGTCCCCTGGTGGTCAGTGCGCGTCATGGCGACCGGTCATTTGTTCGGTTGCTTAGGCTTTTATGTTATGTAGATAAGAAGCTGCACTGTTGTGCTTACGAAGGTGGAGTGCTTATTGGAGATAATTTTAAGTAAGGTTTAGAAGAACCCTGCCCCAGCTAAAATTTCCTGCCTCCCATTCTGGCTGTGTGGCTCAGTTGGTTGTCCCCTACACCAAAGGCTTGGGGTTCCATTCCTGGTCAGGGCACATGCCTAGGTCGAGGGTTCAGTCCTAGGTAGGGACACATTCAGGAGGCAACCAATCTCTCCCTACCCTCCTCCCCTCTCCCTTCCTCTCTCAAAACTAAAATTAAAAAGTCAATAAAAAAACATATCCTTAGGTGAGGATTAAAAACAAACAAACATGGCTGTGGCAGAAAGAGGCAACTTATTAAAGAGTGTTAACTTATTTTTTAAAATATATTTTTATTGATTTCAGAGAGGATAGGAGAGGGATAGAGAGTTAGCGACATTGATGAGAGAGAAACATTGATCGACTGCCTCCTGCATGCCCCACACTGGACCGAGCCGAGCCTGCAACCTGGGCATGTGTCAGCTGGGAATCAGACCGTGACCTCCTGGTTTGTAGGTCGATGCTCAACCACTGAGCCACACTGGCCGGGCAAGAGCGTTGATGTTAACCTCAGTATGTTGTGCACACCTCTTGGCATTCGTCCTTGGTACCCGGAACTCTGGAGCTGATGGCACCATCCAGCAGGTGCAAGGTGATGCGCAGGGACTGTGGACTTGGGAACATGTAAACCAGCCTGTTTCATTTGAGACTGACATGGTGCAGCTTAGTCTGTGGCGGACTCCCAGGTTTACAGGCCGGCTCCGTGCTGTGTGGCCTTGGACAATGTACCTGACCTTTCTGTGCTGCAGTCTCTGCATTAATAAGGCGGGTACAGTATCTGAGCTCACCCAACTGTGTTATGGGCACGAATGGGTTCATAACATAGATGCCAAGCTCTTAGAAACCCGCCTGGCACCGAGAAAGTCTTAGTAAATTCTGACAGTGCCATTGCCATTGGGATCCGGTGGCTGTAATGAGCCTGGGTCTGCGTGTCCCCCCTGGGTGATGGGACCACATCCATTCACTGTAACCAGCTGGGTCAGAGCAGAAACAGGAGCGTCAACATGGGCAGTCACCCTGGGGGCTGCCAGGCCAGAGCCAGTGGTTCTCGAGGATTCTAGAGCTCAGCAGAGCAGGCACTTACACCCCCAAGGGCCTTCATAAGGAGGTGGTGGTTCCTTTTGCTTCTGCCTTGCTGCTGCTCAGGAGGGAGCACGGCCCGTCCCTAACTCATCAGTCCTAAGGGTCCTGCTGCCCCAGGCCTCGCCCCTGGGGATTTCCTGAAGGGGGAGCGCTCCCAGCCTCTGCATAAACCACAGAGAGTCCGCCGTCGCCTGCAGAAAGCACTCTCCATCGGCGGCTCCACCTGGATACAACCCTCCGCGGTGCCCCGGGCCGGGCGGTGGCAGAAACCAAGCTCAAGAGCAGGTCTGGGCCCAGGTGCCTGGTGGGCTGTGAACACGGCCGGCGTTGCTTCCTATGCTTGGCGGCCGCCCGGCCTCGGGGCTCTGCCCTGGTGAGCCCGTGTCCCATGTCTGAGGAACCTGGGGTCATGCTGGCTCCTCTGGGCCTCGGGCAGGAGGGGCAGCGGCCGGTTCAGGACCCGGGAAGGACACGGTCACCTGCGTGTGTCCACAGCCATCCACCAGCTTCACGGGAAGGGAGCCGCCTCCTGCTTTTATCCTCTTTCCTGAGCCTCTTGGTTCTTTTCCTTTCCCCCCAAGTGGTCACCGTTGGGCAGTGCGTTGCCTGGCTCTGCGTTCGGTGACGCGGCCTCGGGCGAGGAGTATCGGCAGGCTGCGCACCTGGACCAGCTGGTCTGGGTCTGGGAGGAAGGAGGCGCTGAGCGGGGCGCTGGCTTCAGGGCGTGGGTCTCTAATTCTGGGCCTGGCATTTCGTCTGTGTAGGAAGACTGTCAGAACCTCCCCCAGAGGAAGGGACAGGCACCGTCTGAGAATAGCGCGCTTATGCAAGAACTGTCCCCACGGAGCCATCTTGGGCACTCCCTGCGTGTGCATTTTGAAGGGGAGTGACAGAGGCTGGCAGCTCTCCGCGAACCTGGGAACCTGCAGACTCTCCTTGGTCAGATGACTCGCTCCCGGGATGGTTCCAGGACAACTTGGAAGGGAAAGGGGTGCCTCCTAACCTTTGGCCTTTTCAGTATTCTTGCCCCTCGTCAAGTGCTTACCTAACTTTCCAACAAGATTTCTTTCTGCTGACCTATTGAACTCATCTCTGTTTTGAGAGGAGAGGGTATCGTGAAGGACCAAAGCAAAGACACAGGAAGCTGCAGGCAGACCTGGGACCCCACACCCCACCGGCCCACACACACTCTGTTTAGCACATTTCCTCTGCGGCTTTTCCCAGAATTCTGCTCCTTACCTGGCTGAGGTGGGACGATCAATTTCTTATCACTTCCAGGTGTCATCAGCAAACCTCAATAAAGTCATGGGTAGTGGCTACATCTCATTAAGTGATGGAACTATAATCCACTTAGGCGTCCTTCTGCATTCATAAGGATTTAAAAGCATATATTACAAAATGATTCAATGAACATATTGGGTAGAACTATTTGTTCCCATTTAGGATTATTTCCTTAGCAGAGATAATTAGGCTCCTGTCAAAACATAAGGACATTTTTGAAACCCTCATTTATAGTTTTGTTTATTTGCACTTTCTATTTTAAAATTCTTCCTGCTTTCCACGAATTGGGTTATTATTCATGTTGTTTCTAACCACCTTATTTGAATTTTTGTGTTTTTTAAATGAAGGATTCTAATTCTGAGCGTAGGACATACTTGTTGCACAGAATTGGGAAATGTAGATAAGCAAGATGACTTGGATAAAAGCCAGCCTCATTCCCTTACAGATAGGAAATGTTGGTATGGTATCGGTGCATGTCTTTTCAGATGTTTTCTAGTGATTTGTGATGGACTGAAACATATTTAGAAGTGCCAACAGAAGCAGGTTGGTTTGGGTGAATGTTAGAGCCTGGGTTTGCTGTCATGTTACCCTATAGGAAGTATGGTTTCCCGGGCTGTTTTAGGGTTGGTGCCTTCACTGAGCAATTCATAGGGACCTGTATCGACAGGTGTCTGTAGTTGTAATACTAGTACCTGGAGTCAGACCACCTCAGTGGCCACAGAGAGTATCCAAACTCCGTCTCCCCACATCTTTGACCTCTGAACCACGCATACATAGAGCAGACTCAAAGCAACCAAGCTAGACAAGAGTCTGAACAGCAGCCCAGACACAGTTTGCAGTTCAAGGCCAGTCAAGAAAATTACCTGATAAAACAAAGAAACAATGCTCACCGGAGAAAAACCAGAGAATCCAGAATCTCCACAGCTTCACGTTCATCGTGTCTGGAACACAACCCCCAGCCTCCTAAAAGATGAAGAATGAAGAAAAAATCTATCAGATCCAACTCCAAGATGAACCAGGCATTGAAACTAATGCACAAGAAGTTTAAAACAACCAAGAAACTACCCACAATGAAAAAAGGCAAACTGTTTTTAACGAAGGAAATCTTAGCAGGAAAAATTAGAAGTCTTAGAAGGGAAATAAACACTATAGGAAAGAACCAAGTGGAAATTCTAGAAATGGAAAATACAGTTTCTGAAAGTCCCACTATATATAACCTTTTGTAAATGTATTATTACTAGTATTACATATATGAACAAAGGTGAGGGCCTGGCCAGTGTGGCTCAGTAGTTGAGCATCCACCCATGAACCAGGAGGTCAAGGCTTGATTCCCAGTCAGGACACATGCCCAGGTTTCGGGCTCAATCTCCAGTAGGGGGTATGCAGGAGGCAGCTGATCAATGATTCCCTCTCATCATGATGTTTCCATCCCTCTCTCCCTCTCCCTTCCTCTCTGTAATCAATAAAAACATATATTTTTTAAGAAGAGCAAAGGTGAGGCATTTTGCTCTCATTTTATTACACCTTTATTGATGGCATAGAAGCTGATAGGGAAATTCCACCCATCTTTTCACCTCACCCCTTACTCTCCTTACCCTCGAGGGAAGGCACGGTTCTGGAGTGGGAGTGTCCAGCTCGCCCCCAGGCCTTCTCTCTCTCAGTGCCACGCCTGCACATTATGTGCATTTTCACGGCCACTTTCCACAGAGCAGATTCCAGTTCCCTCCTTACTTATCTCTCCCCTGACGGCTCCTCATTCAGGTCAGCTTCTAGGTCTTCCCGGTCTCCTTCCCTCGCAGGAGTTGGATGAAGGTGTCCTGAGTAAATGAAGCGTTCGAGTCCTGTCCCCATTGCTGCGCCCTCCCCCCCCCCCCCGTCCTTTTCTCCTAATTGTCCTGTCTTCATGGCTAATGCTGTAGGTGACCTGTAAGACAGGACACTGATTCCCGAAGCAGCTGACTTACTGGGGACACTGGCAGAGTGTCGGCCATTGGGCCTTCTCGCCAGGCTTTCTCTGTGTGAGACACACTTAATGGCTGTAGAAATGGAGTGCCCGTCCCTGTACACAGGCCTGTCCTTCCTCCTGGGCCCCTCCCTCCTGTGCTGGTGCCGTGTGCCGCGCCAGCAGCTTCCCTTCGTTAGTCCTCCTGGGCAGTCTGTGCGTGTCCGTTTCTGACCCACTCCCTTTCAGGTGGGGCCATAGATGTGCGTCTGCACGCCGGCCGCTTGCCCACATGCAGCCCGATCATTGTATTCTAAGCCCAGCTTCCGTGTGGTGGCCCTTCACCACATTTATTTTGTGGAGCTTTGAAGGAGAATAAAAAGAATGTCTCCTCAGTGTGAGCCTCTTTCTGGATCCCCACCCCGGAGGGAGAGAACGAGGGTGCTGCGTGTATGTGTCCTAGGCCAGGGCCTCTCCGCGGCTGTGACATGCTCTCCTCGTCCCATTTCACGGGCAGCTTGTGACATAGATGTGCCCCCCCTCCCCCCCGCCCCGGTTTCACGTCTGAAGATCTGAGGGTGAATACTGAGGTGGCACCGGGATTCGGTGGTGATCTTGTCCCGTGCCCAAGCTGCTGTGGTTTGGCGCGGAGATGAAGGAACCCGGGAATGCAGATGAGAAAGGGGGGCCAGAGCAAGAGGGCTTGAGCTGCCCGGGGAATGACTTTTAACCTTTCCCACGGCGAAGGCGCATGGGGTCCCCTGTTAGCCACCCCCCGCCTGTGGCCCAAGGGCTGTGAGACGCTGCCTCCTTCCCTCTCACTCGCGGGAGCACTGGAGGGCAGTAGCTATGGGATTGTTACATGAATTGACCCTACAGGGTTGGCCAGCGTGTAAAACACCCCGGTGCGGGAGACGCATGGCCCATGTTAACTACCTGGAGGGTGAGAGGCTCCTCTGTACTGTGCTGCGCTGCTTGCCTCACCCCCACCAGGGGGCAGCATCTTCACACAGATTCCTACCTACTGGCCATGGGGGAATGGGCAGTGCCTCCTCAAAGCTCAGACCAAACCCTGTCACTCTTCACCTCTTACCCTCTGAGCCTGGCCACCCAATCTTCACTGGGCAAGTGAATGCAAACCAGTGTTCAGCGGTTCTTTTGTTGGAGGAGGAGGCAGTGAGAGGGAGGACCTGCACCTTGCATGCTGGCCTCCACATGAAAATACTGGTACTTCATGTGAACGGATGTGTTGTGTGTATGCAGAGGTCTTTCTGCTACTTGCCAGGGCTGCGATGCTCAGTGTATGTCTGAACCACAAGTTAAACCTTATTTTCCTAAAGAAACAAGGGCAGCGATTGGAAAGCTCTTTACGTAAGACCTGCCGTCCAGAGTGCTGACTTCAGTCAGCTGACCTGCCTTCATACCCCAGTGTCGGCCCTGCTAGGCTGTGTGACCTCGGGCAAATTACATAACTTCTCTGCACACCACATCCTCCCTGCAGCGCGAGGGCTAACATGCATTCCTGCTTCCTTTCATCCAACAGACGGTGTCTGCAGATTCCCTCACAGGTGGGACTTGGCATGGTGCTCTGGGTGCCATGCTCTCCACGTATGCCTCCCAGGTCAGCTTCCTGTCGATGGCCGCTAGCTCCTGTAAGGTTGTGTTTCTGTCAGAGCCATGGCCGACTCAGGGTAATAAACCTGGGAGAGAGAGTCGAGATTATTGAAGCTGTGAAGAGTGACGAGGAGTCATCCCCAGCGTCTTGGGGACCAGCCACCCTGAGGCGGCGAGGCCAAGTGCGGCCACTCACAGCGAGAGGCTGCAGGATCCGGGGCTGCCCGTGCGCTGTCCTGATGGAACGAGGCTGCAGACGCGGGCGCTGTGGGCGTGATTTCAGGGGCTGCCTCAGTGTCTCGGGTGGACTCGGTTCCGTGGCGGGAAGCTGGCTTCCATCTCACTGTGGTGCTCACCTCTCCTCGCCGTGGAATTAACAGGCCGTCCCCACGGAGGGAGTGCCGTTCCCGGGCCGGCGCCTGGAGCGTGTCTCCCCCAGGGGACCTTGGGGGCACGGGGTAGGCCCGAGTGCCTGTGACATTGAAGCTCAGTTGCCTGGTGCTGGATCATGAAAACTCCAACGTGGTCCCCAGACAGCTGCTCAGACAGATGGCCGATGGGCTCCGAAGCGCAGGCTGACGTGTCCACAGCCCAGGGGCAAACCGGCCCCTTTCTCTTCACTCCAGCGCCTGGGCTGGCTGTTTAGGGAAAAAGAAAAACACATTTTAATTCGTTTTCCAGCCAAAGCTATTGTGGGGCTCGATTTCTGGTGGTTAAACTAGACATCTGCATAGATTTCCCCAACCCCAAGCCCCTGGAACAAGGTCCCAGTGGACCCCGTCCTTCTCATGGCTTCCTGTTGTATATGGACCAACAAAAACCAAGCTGACGGACAGATACTCGTAGGCAACAGAAGCGGGAGGGGATTGGGCATCGAATGGACAATGCTCATTTGCTTGAGATGCGTAAAATAAATCGAATGGGGAGGGGTACAGATTTAACACCTGCCCCCATCATGGTTTCCTTTTCTAATTAAGGAAGTCAGCGCGGTGGGTCAGACAGCAGCGGGCTGAGCGTCAGCGACCTGCCAGCAGTCACTCAGGTGTGACGCAGACGCAAGCCAGATGGCTGAGTGTCACCAGAAGACGGGCAGACAGGACCCTGCTGTCAGTCAGTGATCCCGGAGACCCAGGAGGCTGGGCCAGGCCCCTGCTGGGGCTCATCTTCCTCCAACAGGAAAGCCCTCCGAGCAGGTGCTGAGTTGTGCACTGGGGTTTGGGGCAGGGTTCTCAGGTGAGCCCACAGGAGAGAGAGGCCCCTGTAAAAGGAAAGCTTTCTCTTCTCTAAACAAGTCTGGGGTTTAACAAGCCGTCAATGAAGAAGGAGCTGCCTCCATAGCTCACTATTGTAAATAACGGGGCAGTGGGCTTCCCTTCCTGCCTGATGAAGTCGTGAACGGGTAGGGAGAGGAATAGGCTGGTCTTGCTGCTGCCTTGTGGATACAGGTCAGAGAGGAAATGAAAGGAGGGACGCATTACAGTGTCTCACTCAGTCTTTCTTGTGCAAAAAGAAGTGCCAGGAAAGCACTTACTCCATATTGAGAGTCAAGTTCTTCTCCAAAATATCCCAAATGGCTCAGAAGAGGATTTCAGCATGAAACGCTCTTTGTTTTTAATTAAAATATAGAAAATTCTCTCTCCCCTCAAATCCTTTATGCAGTTTAAAGGAGCGGAGACACAGAAAGGAAGTCTGCCAGAAAAGCCACCTGAAATTAAAGCTCTCCACATGCAGTAGGCTTCTCTCTTCCCCTGGATAGTGTCCTCGCTCTGAGTCCCGGGAGCTCAGCTCCCTCTTCGAGAAGTTTCTTACAGTCTGGTCGTTGGAGGCTCTTTTAATTGTCCAGTGACTGACTGGTCCCTTCTGAGTGATGAGTTTTTATTTAAACCATATCTTCACTGAAATATTGAATGGATAATAGTGCAAAATTCAAAAGATACAAAAGGAAAAAAAATGATACTGTTCCCTTCACCCTTTCTCCTCCCCCAGAAGCAAACACTCTTCCCAGTTTCCAGATTTTTAGTCTTTGCTTTGGATCCAGTTGGGTTCAGGAGCTTGTGATGCTCGGTGCTCTTCCTTGCTTCGCATCGGCGTGAAGCGTATCAGAGGAGAAAGCAAGGTTTGCGTGTAGTAAGGAAGGAAGGGCTTACATGTAGCCAACGACACACGCTTACGTAGACATCTCCTGGGCAAGCTTCCTGCCACTGTAGCTACGTCTGTGCCCAAATTTCACTGTCCGAGATGCCAGTGATGGTGAGCACACATTTTATGTACAATTAAAAATCAGAAAACCAAAACTTCCTATTATTTAAGAGTTTTAAAAATATTTTACTTATTAAATGAGCTCTGCTGGACTTCATGGTACCTCCTGTCACACTTTTAAATACATGGAAAGGAGGAGCCAGGCAGTACATTGGGTGAGTCTCACTTCTGATCCGTCTACCCATGAAGCCAGGCCCTTCCGGCTCACGTGCACCTCAGCTCCTCAGGGTCTGTGTTTTGGCAAACAATTTGGTGACACGGTTTAAAAAGAACCTGAAAAAGAATGATGAGCCCTTGGTGCTGAGCTACTAGTGGCCCCGCTGCCCCACTTTGCAGACTTAATGCTCAGAGCACCGCCGGGCTGGGGAGGAGTGACCCGGCCTGGGTGGCCCCCACCCCAGACCCATAGCTACCCACACCCATCGTGTTGGGGTGAACAACTGCTCTCCTGTTGTCTCAGGGTTTTATTCTAGATCCTGATACTCATTCTGCTTGTGTGATGCTGGTGTTTTTCAGAAAAACTGATTGGGGTGAAATGGGTCAATAAGATTATATAGGTGTCTGCCCTCTCAAAAGAAAATTACTTTGTGATTGATGTCTGGCTGAGAACAATTGAAAGATGCTATTGATTGTGAAATTCGACCCGAATTTAGAACTGTTAGGATATGAAGACCAGTGCACCTTAGAATGGATGCCAGATGAAATAGTAACTCTGAACCTCCTTAACTAACTGGGCTTTCTGGAACTGCTCACCTTCCAGGTGAGAGCCATCCTGAGATTGTGGACGGCTGCAGGGCTCACCACTTAGAACCCTAAGCTGTGACACTCAGCGCTGAGACTTTGAAACGTCTCAGATTCTTAAGTGCAAACCTCCGTTCTTCAGCGTGCTCACACATGTGGACATACATTCTTTACCAGGTACCCGAAGGCAGTCCGCTGGAGTATGGGAGCAGTGCATTAAAAAGACGAATGCATTAGCTCTATGGTTTACTCTAAGAAATGCAGAATTAAGATTCAAGGTTGATCTTCTAACTACAAAAGGGAAAACAACCAAAAAATCTGTAGTTGCAATCCAACTTGGCTCAAGTCACAGCTGTTTTTTCCTTTATTTGAAATGTGTCGTCAGTAGGTTCCTAAGGAAAATTACTCCTCCCTGGCCAGTCTCAGTTGGTTAGCACATTCTCGCAGCACCAAGGTACACACTTGATCCCTGGACAGAGCACACATAAGAATCAATCAATGAGTGCATAAATAAGTGCAACAACTAAATCAATCCCCCTCCCTCCCCCCCTCTCTCTCTCCCCCTCCCCTCCCCCTCTCTCAAACCAATTTAAAATATTACTCAAAAGTGGAGGAAATAAAGTAAAACATCTGGTGGCACATCCACTCAATGCCATGTTGGAACAAATGAAAAAATAGGTCTTACCAAGGACCACTCAGTCCTCCAGGAATGAAATCATGTTGGACTTGGTTGTTCACTGTTATTCGAGCCTAGACCCTGGGATGGTTCGTGTGTAGATTTTTCCCTGGTAGATGGTCCAGTAGGAAGCTCATTTCAAATGGTGCAGTGCTCTGAGGCACAGCAGCCAGCTGTGTAAGTAACCCAGGGATTTCATCCTAAAATTGTTGTTTGCAAATGTGGTGATTTCTTCCTTACAGAGCTGAGTAAATCTTCACCTGTGATTATTCCCTAAGAGCCCTACTTTTTGAGTTGTGCTTCTACATTTTTGAAAACTTTACTTCATCAGGGTTTAAATTTCTGAAGTGAAGCAGAGCTCCGACCGGTCATTCTGAGATGTGGCTGTGGACGGACGAGGGTGCTCGGTGGTTGTGAATGGACAAGGGTGCTCGGTGGTGGTGGACGGACGAGGGTGCTCGGTGGTGGTGGACGGACGAGGGTGCTCGGTGGTGGTGGACGGACGAGGGTGCTCAGTGGTTGTGCATAGTAACCTGAAGGCATGGTGATGCATGTTGGCCAAGTTCAAAGGCGGATCCCTGAGGCTGTACCTGAGTTATCCTTTGACGGGTGATTCCAGGGTGATCAGCAAATGATTCTGTTCAGATGAGACAGTTCTGGGAGTTGGAGTGGGGCTTGTGTAGGGAATTGTGGGATGCCAGGTGGAGCTGGAATTGGGTTCAGATCATGAACAGCCTGGGGATGCAGGGGGGCCTCGTGGGCGCAGATGTTTGTATCTCCCTCTAAGTGCCAAGAGGGGGGTCTTCTAAGTTCCCCATCATCTGGGTAGTGGGTCCCTGGAGTCACCCCCCTTGTCCTTCAGGGAATATCTTAGTTCAAATTACCTTCCCACTTCCCAATTATTCTTTCCCTAGCCCAATCTTTCATGCATCGGCCCCATTCCCCCCGCATCCCCCTCCTTTCTTCTCTCTGACTCTCCATCCATTAACAAGTATTCCCTTGACTTGGGAGTATGGAAGATGGCATCTTTTTATGCTGAGATATATATTTATTTGATTACTTTAAGTCTTTCTATAATGCCTTGGTGGGCAGCAGCTCCACAGCCAATGCCAATCAATGAAACACACACTGATGGGTGGAGAGAAAACTCCCGTGTATTTGAACATCGCATTGATCACCTTACCTAGTGCACCGAAGCCGTCTTCCCAAGATGGTAATTAAAGCGTTTCCTCTCTGAAGTGGTTTAGGGTCACCGATTTTGCATTAACAGAATATTCCAAGTGCTGCATTAGCTTATGTAACTCAGTACCTGGAAGTCAGGTGAAATGTTGCTGAATGTATAAAAGAGCGAAAAATGAGAGATGCTACTGAATCTTCTTTGCCAGAGTCTTTATAAATAGAACCAGTTACTGTCTGGGACGGGACTGAAATTTTCCATGTTTCAGTGCAGGCAGATGCAGGAGGCAGACTGTCCCCAGGGTCTTCTGCTGACTTTTGATTCTTTTTTTCCCCCCCAGTATGTTTTTTTAAATTTTATTTTTAAGAGAAAGAAGCAGGAGGAGAAAGAGAGAGAGAGAGAGAGACAGACAGACAGACATTGATTGGCTGCCTCCTGCATGCCCCTTACTGGGGATCGAGCCCACAACCCGGCGTGTGCCCTGACTGAGAATTGAACCGACCGCCTCTCGGTGTGTGGGACGACCAGGTGAACCACACCACCTGCCAGGGCAACTTTTGCTCCTTTAATTAGTTGTTGTCTGGTCCCGGGTGGGGAGACAGTTGAGGAAGGAGCCCCTTAGCCCAGTGCTGGTGAGTTCTGTGAGTAAGTCTGGGCTGAGAGGGGCCGAAGGAACTTGATCTTTGGGGCCTGAGAGAAAGCCAGACTTCAAACTGATGGCACCCGGAGCCTGGAACTCAAGGCCAGCCGATGTCCTGAGGGCAGCCGGGCCAGACTCAGGACCAGGACTGCTGAGCTGGGAGCTTTGCAGAATGCAGCGGGAGGCCCCGCCGGAGGGTGGTTGCCCCGGGGCTCACCCGGGGCCTGGCTCTGTTCACAGTGTTTTCTCTCCGTCTTCCCTGCTGATGCTCACAGCAGGCCAGTGAGAGAGGCAATACCTGCACAGGTTGCAGGTGAAGAAGTGGCTTCAGAAAGGCGACATGTCTCTCCTAAGAGCATCAGCTGATACTAAAGAAGGCACTGGATCCTGGGGGGTCGCTCCGAGCCTGGGCTGCTCGCCACCGGGCCCACCCGGCTAGCCCGGTGCTTTCCTGAGGAAGCCTGGCCAGGTGGGAAGGACCAGGGTCTTCCTGCCATGCACAGTTGGGGGGCGGGGCCCAAGACCAGGTAGGTCCCTAGGCCAGGGGTGGGCTTCTCGGGCCTTTGGGGGCCAGCTGTCTTTCCTGTGAGCTGGTCCTTCCTTTCTCCCCACCCCCTGCGGGGTTTGCAGGGGTCAGGGCAGAGGGGCCCACGGCACCAGGGGGCCTTGCGTCAGGAGTGAGGCCACTGCAAACACCCCTTTCGCCATCCCCTCTGCAGGACATGGAATTTGTCCAGGGAAGCCTTCAGGGGCTTTAGAGCCATTGCAGTGTTTATCCAGGGACGTGCAACACTGACAATTCCAGAAGGGCCTCGCTGCCCGGGAACCGGCCCTTGGCATCCCCTGTGAGTGGACATTTAACTGTGGTCCACCCGTGTCTCAGTGCTGCCCTGAGGACCACACTGGGAATAGGAGTCAGCAGGCGTTCCTGGTGAAGGGCCGGATCATAAATATTTTAGTTTCCGGGTCACGGAGGAAGCAGCCCGGGCAGCATGTTAGTGCATGGGCTTGGCTCTGCTCCCACAAAGCTTTCTCTATGGACAGCGACACTTGAGTTTCATGTAATTTTCATGTGTCACAGATTCTTCTTCTTTGGATTATAAAAATACTAACCTAAATGTATAAAGAAAGTATCTTAAATTCCCAACTGTACAGAAGTAAGTGGCAGGCCGGATTTGGCCCTGGCCATAGTAAGCTCTAGCTGAGAGCAGTCCTTGGTGCCCCGGAGTGCTGTGGGTGTCAGCTGCTTTTCCCATGATGGGGGTGGTCACCCCCCTCCCCAAATGAGAGGCCGCAGCGCTGGGCCTGGAGGCGGGCTGCAGCCTCTGACCTTCTGTGGGTTCATCTGCAGCAGCTGTGCCAGGATCAGCTCCGAGGTCACAAGGTCACAGGTCTCATCCCCAGGGCAGGGGTGGTCTCCTCCCGAGGCGGCCTGGGGGCTGTGCTGGGCTGGGGAGCATGGTGTCCCGTTGGGTCAGCAAGGTCTGCCCTGCGTGATGGGAGCGCATGCTCTGGGTCCTTTTTTAAAAAATTTTTTTCATGAACTTCAGAGAGGAAGGGAGAGGGAGAGAGAGAGAGAAACATCAATGATGAGAGAGAATCATTGATTAGCTGCCTCCTGCACGCCCCACACTGGAGATGAGCCCGCAACCAGGCATGTGCCCTGATCAGGAATCGAACCGTGACCTTCTGGTTCATAGGTCGAAGCTCAGCCACTGAGCCAGGCCGGCCAGGATGCTCTGGGTCCTTTGATGGCCCTCTCATCTGTGTTCTCCCCTGGGATGGGGTAACGGGGAGACCGAGGAACCCACTGTGTGTGACCTGGGCTGTGCACATCCTGTTCTCAAGTGAGCAGAGGGGAGGGGGTTCTGAATGAAGTGGCAGGAAAAGGAACAGGGGGTGAAGGGAAGAAAGGCCCCACGTTGTGAGCATGAGCCGCGGGGCCCGGATTGCTCCGGATCCTGTGGGGCTCAGCTGGCAGAAGAGGCGCAGATATCTTCATAAACCTTGACAGCATTGCTTCATTATTCATGAAGGCTTAAAAAAACAGACCAGCTCCATTTGCAAGGAGCTCATTCCCAAGGCCTTTCTTAATTGAGTTTGTATGGCAGTTCTTTGTGTTGACTACTAAATCAACATCCCGAACAAACAGCGTGTAAATTCATCCTTTCATTCAGCGCAGAGTCCCATCCCGCTTCTTCCAGGCACCGAAGCGAGAGCGGACCAGGTGCTCAGGAACCGGGCACAGGGCATCATTCCTCGGCCTTTTCTGACCTCTTAAGAGTAACTTTAAGAAGTGCATCATTTTTTAACAAAGGAAATTTGCCCCAAATCCAGAATGTGCGGACGAGATCTTCCATTGGTGCAGCTCTTTATGAGTGTGTGTGTGTGTCTGTCTGTGTCTGCACACTTCAAAGCTGTGTGGTTGAGGCTTTGAACAGCTCTCTCTGAGACAGATGTACCTTGAGGGCAAGCATTGTTTTGTTTTCAGTTCTTCTTTGATGAGATGTACCGTTTCCCACGGTGCCCCACATGGTAGTAGACACCCAGCACCCTCTGATGAGAAGAGGAAGGAACCAGGGCTCGGGGCACCCAGGTCAGCCGCTCCCAGCCTCGCCCTCTGTTCTGGGCACCGCGTTCCTGCCAGGCGCCGTCCTCGCCTCCATGTTCCTACGGACAGTACGTCCCTGCTCATCCTGTGTCTGTGGCCGAGCAGAAGGACATTAATTCTTCAGACACCTACAGACAGGCATCACCCAGGCCCACCCCCACCTGCCCCTCCCTCCCACATACCACTCACCCTTCTATTACCCCAGGGCTAACTATGTCAGTGGATTCTCCAGCTTTCCTTATAGATCTTTTTTTTTTAAAGTATTTTTATTGATTTCAGAGAGGAAGGGAAAGGGAGAGAGAGAAAAACATCAATGATGAGAGAGAATCATTGATCGGTGCCTCCTGCACGTCCCACACTGGGGATAGAGCCCACAACACAGGCATATGCCCTGACCAGGAATCCAACTGTGACTTCCTGGTTCATAGGTTGATGCTCAACCACTGAGCCATGCCGGCCAGGCCTTACGTATCTTTCTGTCCACATATTTCTGCTTCTTCTTGGCCTCCCTTTTGTGAATGGTTTTCTGTGCGTCAGGAGCCAGTGATGGGCGTGGCTCCCAGAACCCTGTGCTGCGTCCCGCTGGCCTGACCTGGGGCTGGTGGGTGGGACCTCCTGTGTCCTTGACCTGCTCTTGTTCAGGAAACCCACATGTCAGAGCCTGCTGACCTCCATGTGAAACCCACTCTTCTTGAGTGTGTAGCCAGCGCTCTCAGCTTTCAACAGTGTGAAGAGGCATGGGCTCTCCCAGGGCAGAGCACCCTCAGGGAGGGGTTCCTTAGTGACAGAGGGTAGTTGTGGATGGTCCCAGAGCTCAGCTGAACCAGAGGTCTAACCCAAAAGGTTAGCTGTGGGCTTACCAATGCAAGGAAGCAGAGCCTGGTTGGAGGTCAGGGCTGCAAGGGGGTGAGTGGACTGAGACTAGCTGAGGTGTTCGAGAGGCCAGACAAGAGGGGGACACAGCGGGGAGCGAGGTGGCTTAGGATCGGTTGGCCTGAACCCTTAGCATCTTTGGAATTTTTTTTTCCTGTCGATCCTCTGTGCTTTACCTAAAAGAATCAAATTTTAATGATAAGGAGCTGGGAGCTCATGAATTATTCACAAGCCAGATCTCCCTTATTCCATAGATGTGTTTCTTGAATTTTAAAAAATCTCGTTACAAGACTTTACATTCCTCTAATTAAACTTCTTCTTGCTAATGGGCCACCTTCTCATTCTCTAAAGACCTTTGAGCCTAAAGAGGGAGAGAAGCTACAGAATCGAAGTGGTGACTGGGCCACTTACCAGTTGCGATTGTGTGCAAGTCACAGGTCTGGCCTCTGTAGGAAGAGACACGCATTTACCTCGTTAATCGCACTCGCCTCCCAGGGTGGCTGGGGAGGTTAAATGCAATCACACATCTGGGGTGCCCGGCTCAATGCCCACCAGTACTGGTGCCACCTGGCCACAGGCACTTCTCTGCTTTTCAGCATTTTCACCACCTTGCCACCCTCAGGTCAGACATGATGGGATGCCTTCGTTTTCATCCAAGCGATGGCTTTTTATTGAGCTTCATGGAGAGAGTCCAAGGCCAGAATCCAAAGATTTCTAAAGGCTGCTTCCGGGACTCACTGGGGTGTGTCTGAGTCACAAAATCAAATACATAAATGTGCGAAGAAGCCAGGAGAGCGAGTGCCAGCCCTGCGCCAACCCAGAGGCTGCCTGTCCAACCTCGGGCCCACATTTCAATACAATCCAGGCCTAACCAAAACCTGGGACAGGGAAGGAAGGCCCCAGCGCCATCGGCTGGTGGGGATAGGTCCCTTACACGCTCCTGTGTAGCGTGACTGTGGCTTGAGAGCAGTGGTTCCTCCAAGTGTGGCCCAGAGACCATCCAAGCATCCGGGAATGTGGATGGAAGCAAATCCTCAGTCCTCAGCCAGACCCATGGAGTTGGAAAGGCTGGAGGTGGGCCCGGCCACCTGTTTGAACAGGCCCTCGGGGAGCTTCTGCCACGCTCAAACCTGGGGACCATGTCCTCAGCCCTGACTGGACATGGGGGTCTCCTGGGGAGCTTGAAAAGTCCAGTTGCTTGGTTCTCAAACAAGAATCCCTCAATTGGGATTTGGAGTACAGCCCGGACACCAGGAATTTTCACAGCCCCCCCCCCCCCCCCCGTGGATGTTCAGGGGCCTCAGGGGTTGGTAACTGCCCTCTGAGGAGTCTGTTACAACACCCACATGCTCCTCTCGGGGTGGGAGGGGAAGCGGGAGGTGTGTGCAGCTGGGCAGAGCTGCGAGGGGCCTGCTGCCCCTGGAGAAAGTGACCTAAACTCCCCGCCTCGAGAAGCATCCTTGATCCGGCTTCTTGTAGACGGAACGTCTATTTCCTCAGTGCGCTTTGCTTTGAAGGTGGTTTTTCTTTGTTCAGCACATGCAGGCATTCATGTTCCACAAATGTGAACTCCTGAGTTCTCAAAGCCCCCCCCCCCCACCCCGTGGTGTGCCCGCTGGTGAGCCCCCTGGTATCAGCTCTTTATTTCATCCGCACACCGAAGGAGCAGCCCAGCCCTGGGCATTGAGCAACGTAGATCGTTCAACACTCACTCGGGGTGTGGGGCACTGACCCCCAGCCAGGAAGCACGCAGGACCAGGACTCCGTGGCTGGTGACAGTCTCCCGCCTTCCGCTAGGATGTGAGCGATGGGAGGAGTGAGAGCTTCCTAATTGTCACTCCTCTTTCTGAGTTAAGACGTCTGTTTTCTGGAGGAGAGGCCATGCACCCAGCGAGTATATTGCAAATGCATCTGCTACTTGGAACCTGTGGGTTCCAGCCCTAGTGTGGTAGACGCTGCACATTTGAGGAATGGGTGGGTCTGGATCTCATTTTGGTATTTCCTGTGTTACCCAGACGAGTCGGTCTGGTCACCGTGGTCTCAAGCTGTGGCCTCCAGCCAGCAGCACCTGCACCCCTGGGAATGTGTTGGAGAGGCAGCTTGTCCACCCCACCCAGCCCTCCGACTCAGGGCTCGGGGCTTTGCCCAGCCCCCCAGGAGGTTCGGACCCTGCAGCCCTGGTTCTTGTCGGTGAAGTAAGGCGACTGGCCCAGGTTATATTTCAGGTCCCTTCCAGCTCTCTCTCCAGTGGCCTTGGGGTAGGGCCTGGAACAGGCAGAGCGATTCTCTGTCTTAGATCACCAACTACCCCTTGGATGTGTCATTGAAATAATTCAGCTGAAAACCAGGCACGTGGGTAACAGAAGAGAAACAGATCTCCAGACCTCCACACCCAAACCCCGTTAGGGTGCTCACTATAAAAAAAACCGTGCTACCTTCAGCGTTGGTGTCATTTCCCCAAAATGGGAAGGGCGCACCCCCATTTCTGTAGGGGCCGCGGGCTGTCTGATCGGACTCACTGAGCAGCATTCTGCAGGAACTAAGAAACGGCGTTTCAGAGGGATGCACAGAGGTACACAGGCTTTGCCGTAAGACAAGGGAACATTTCAAGCCGTTTATCAAAGCTCACGCAGCTTCTATTTCAAGACGGGCGGGGAAAATATCACGGACCAAGAAGGGAAAATAAATCCGTACCCAGAGCGTCTCATAAATGAGAAAGCGGGGGACTGTTGGCCTCGCCGGGTTCTCGGAGTATTTTTGTCGCAGTGTGGAAAGCTTCCCGGGCTTTCAGCATGTAATTCTTTTCGTTTTCCTGATACCAAAACCAAGGTTGTAAATTACTTTACTGATGGTTAAAGCCAAAAGGGAAAAAGGAAACAATAATTTGAAGGAGAGAGGAGCTGGGAAAATGGAACCTGGAACCTGGGGACAAAAAAGAGGGAGAAAGAGAGAACAGAGTTCACCCACCACTACGAAGTAATTTGTTTTCCATCTGCAGTGCAGGGAGCTTCACAATTCAGGGCAGGTCCCAGAACATCAAAGGCAGTTTTCTAATTGCTTCTGTAGAGTAGCAGCCTATTTGTCAGAGACCAGAGGAATGGTGTGTTGAACATGAGAGAGAGAGAGAGAGAGAGAGAGAGAGAGAGAGAGAGAGTGCTGTTATGCCTGGGAGGGGTGGAGAAATTGTAGCTTTTGTTTAAAAGGATGGACTGCAGGCCCATTATCCCTGAGCGAGTAATGCGGACGGAGGAGGACCACAGTTGAGGACCTCTGCATTGGGCATCTCTGTGAACTTCAACACCTGGACACTAAAACCCTGGATAAGAGCCTGTACTCTGAGTATTAATTGACCATAAAGGTGTGGGTTTACTTCTGGGCTCTCTATTCTGTTCCATTGATCAGCTTTTATGCTAGTACCATGCTGTTTTGATTACTAGGGCCATGTAGTATAGTTTGGTATCAGGTCGTTTTGTTCTTTCTCAAGATTGCTGTGGCTATTCGGGGTCATTTGTAGTTCCATATACATTTTTGGAATGTTTGTTCTAGTTCTGAGAAATATGCCATTGGTATCTTGATAGAATTGCATTGAATGTGTAGATTGCTTTGGGTAGTATGGATGTCTTAACGACGTTAATTATTCCTGTCCGTGAACATGGTATATGCTTTCACTTATTTGTATCTTCTTCATTTTCTTTTTTTACTGTCTGATAATTTCCCAAGTACAGGCTTTTTACATTCTTGGTTAAATTTATCCCAAGGTATTTTATTTTATTTTTTGATGCAGTTGTAAATGGGACTGCCAAATTCTGGCTCTATACTTTGGGCAAGCTCCCCAGACAGCCAGTGCCTCAGTTTCCTTCTCTGTCATGGGAGAATAATAATTAAACCTACTTTGAGGATCAAGAGTCAGTACATGAATGTACTTTGCAGAATCCATGGCATAACACGGGCATTATTTTATTGGGAGTATTTGCTAAATAGCCACATGTTTCTTTAAAAGAACCCTAAAAGTAAATTATATTATTTAACTGTAAGACCTTTTGAAATCAGTGGTGCCCTATTTGGTGGCCCCAGGTGTGCATAAGGGTGTGTGTGTGTGTGTGTGTGTGTGTGTGTGTGTGTGTGTGTGACTGATAGAAGGAGGCTTTGAAGGGTCCCTGGGAGCAAATGCAAACAAGACTGATGACTTTTGAGCCGTGGGACCTTCTCCAGGGTCAGCTTCACTAACATACAGCTTTGGGGGGTTGTTCCAGTTAGATCCAGAGAAACTACTCTTTGTCATTTGGTTTCCTTTTTGTGTATTTATTTTCGGAATAGACTCATACACCAACACTAGAAACAGGACTGAAATAAATGCCATACTTCCCTCTCTCCCACGGGGCACACTCTTCTTCATTGCTGGGACCATGCTGGGTGGCAGCTAATATTGAGCAGCCTACATTTTTCTCAGATCAACTGTCCTCAGTCTGTGTAGCGTCAAAATGCTAGCAGCACCGAAACAAATGCATCCGACTTGCAAATGGTGCTGCGGTTTCCTCGTCAAAAAATTGGGGAGGTGGCACCCACTGCCTGTGTGCTAGAGAGAAGATAGCATGGATGACATGAAAGGACTCCACAAATAGTAACTTCCTAAGCTGCTGCTGTATTCATGAAAATCCAATGTACCAAAGTCAAAATAATACCTTTGTGTGCAGTGCGAGACATGCCACTGCTCTCTAAGAACTGGCGGTATTACAAAGTCTTTCATCGCACCTTACTTTTTAGATGAAGTCTCTGATCATTGATTTCCAGCACTTTGATTTTCCCCCACTATTGAACACAAACCTGACCTCTTACTCCGTAAACATCAGGTGAAAGCTGAAGCCCCCTGTCTTTAATGTGTCTGGTGAATTGCATTTTTGACACAATTATGTTTATTTCATGAGATCTGTCCCTCTTACTATAAGTGGTGGTGCTTTGCGATTTTTAAAACTTCCCAACATCCGAATAAATGAATCAGGATAAAATTCTGAATGAAAACAAAGTCGCTCCACTGAGCCACCCTGCTGTAGAGAGCGGGCAGGGATGCTGCGGCCGGCAGGTAGCGCCGCTCTGCGGTCATTTCAGACGCTGTTTGGCAGCTCAGAACATTTGCGTTTCAGACATTTCAGCAGCATGGGAAAGACAGCGTCTATGTTCTCTTACATAATTTACAGGAGCGTGGGCTGTTTGAACCTTGAGTAAGTGAACAAGAAGTCCTTCCTGAACTGGAATTAGAAAAACTACAGAGAACCAAAATGTCCTGGCAGTTCAGAGAGCCAAGCTGCTCATTCACAAGGATTTAGGAACAAAACACAATTATGTAGTTTCACACCAATTACCTATATTAGGAGGTAAAAGCAAGTGTTTTAATGCCTCTTTAACATTTATTTTTCAGGTGTTTAACCAAAAAAACCCCCCAAAAACAAAAAAACTCTTAAACCACTCACCATCTGTAGATGCATGCTCAGGACGGGGAGGCGTGGTCTGTCTGAGGATTAACGGTGGAGCGTGGTTTGTTCCTTGGACAAGAGCCTTGTGGTTGTTGGGTGACCTTGAACCTGTGGAGCATGTGTTGGGCGTATTTGTGACTATGATTTTGTCTTCCTGGTTCTCACACTGTGTGCAGTGACCACAGGTCAGCACACTCCCCGAGAGCAGGCAGGTGTCGGGACCCGGGGCAGCTGCTTTCTGTCCAGTGCCCATGCCCCAGGCCTGTGGGCTGTGTAACCCTGGGCAGTTCACAGAGTCCACGGGCTGGGTGGGCACCATGTGAGGATGAGGAAGTTAAGGTGCAGAATGAGCAGCTAATGGCCGAGATGTGGCCTCATCTCAGCTCTTTCTCCCCAAATGCTGGTGGTTTCACCACAGCACAGCTCCCAGACACACAGTTGTTACATGATTTTCTTTGACCTTCAGTGTTACATCTAAGGATAATCCTGCACTTCGCTCTTCAGCTGAGTTCCTAACCCGGGTGTAAAAGATGGCGTTGCCGCCCCTGTAGATAGAAGCTCCTACCACTACCCAGCAGGTTTCCATGGAGATAGAGGTGTTCCTACTTGGTTACTTGGAGTTTGCCTTGTGGTGCTTCGGCCTTGAGGTGGGAACCCAGACCTCTGCTGGCTGGTGGGTCCACTGAGGCATTAACCTGATACAACCTTGTGTTTTAATCACAGAATCACGTCAACCCCGCCATGGACTTTACCCAGACGCCCCCGGGGATGTTAGCCCTGGACAACATGCTCTACTTCGCCAAGCAGCACCAGGACGCCTACATCCGGGTAAGCTCACAGCCCCTCGTGGTCACAGGTTTCTTGCTGAACTTGAATTTCAAGCTCACAGGGATGGAGGCGTTCCCCTGAGATGAGCGGCCCCAGAGGTTTGGCTTTCATCACTCAGTGAAGTAAAAATTAAAATGAAATGAAACCCACCAGGGGCAATGACGTAAAGACTTTTCACCTCTAAGTATTCTTCATGTGATGACACTGAAAAATACAATAGCACAGCCCAGCCAGGGTGGCTCAGTGATTGATCATCAACCTATAAACCAGAAGGTCCCAGGTTCGATTCCTGGCCAGGGCACATGCCCAGGTCGCAGGCTCGATCCCCAGTGTGGGGCATGCAGGAGGCAGCCAGTCAATGATTCTCTCTCATCATTGTTGTTTCTCTCTCTCTCCCCCTTTCTCTTCCTCTCTGAAACCAATAATAAAAGTATACTTTTTACAAATACAATAGTACTGGAAAATTGGTTTATGTGGTTCAATATCTAATTATGACAGAAGCTCTTGGGCTTCAGTAACAAGGTCGGAAATGAGCTCTCTACCAGAACCCTGCATGGCTCCGACGAGAGTGGAAACTGTGGACTCTAACACTCCAAAGCAGGGGCCCAGGCACCACCTCTGTGCACTGCTGGAGATACAGTGAGATAAACAGCCAAGAATGGGAGAGGCGCGGAGGTGGATCCCTTTGTGGGGGGTCAGAAGGAAAAGGGAAGATGCCCCTGCTGGTGGGGCAGTGCAGGTGTGGGGAGGACCAGGTGAGGATGGGGGGGAGCATAGGGACTGTGACAGAGGAGGCCTGCCCTTCGGGGCTGCTCCACGGAGGTCCTGGGCTTGTGCTGACACCTGTCGCCTGTCCTCAGGGTGAGGAGCCCAGATTCAGTCAGGATGGGGTGCACCCGCCCACGCTGGGGGGGCAGGATGTGGACAAATGGGACAAAAGAACTGGCGAGCAGTGCCAAGGATGACTCGATGTCAGCTTAGCGCGTGAGGAATGAGTTGTCCAGTGCAGGACAAGTGGGGCGGAGATTAGAGAAAGGCAAGCGTCTGTTACTCACCTTTTCTCTTGGTCCCTCCCAGTGGTGCTGGCTCCGGGACACTGGGGTTTGGGCCCGCACCCCGTGGTTCTCTGGTGATGCAAATGTGGGCAGCTCTGTTGGTCTGCGCTGAAATTTCTTGCCTAAACGGGAGCACTGCCCCCGGGGGCATTTGGAAATGTGTGGGCTTGTTCCTTTGGCGCTCACCATGCCCGGCGGGGTGCTGCCGGCCCAATCCTCTAATACACGGGACATCTTCACCATGAAAAAGTGTCTACCCAGGCATGGCCCCCTTGACAAAGACGCCAGGCCCTGGGTTCCCTGCAGGCACTTGGTTTGAAATGTGTTTTACTGAAGAGAAACAGACTCGTGGACAGAGAACAGACTGACAGCTGTCAGAGGGGCGGGCGCTGCGGGGCTGGGAAAAGGTGAAGGGACTGAGAGAAAACCTCATACGCTTTCCCATCATGCAACTTGATAAGCTTTGGCATCCCCTGAAATATTATTTGTAATTTGATTAGACAAAGGGTTTGGTGCATTTCTCTGAAAGATGGGAGATCGGATTGTGGCCAGAAGTGCAAGCTCCCGTAAGAAAAGCGTCTTCCTCTCTCCCTGCCTGTTGAGGAGTGACTGGCATACATCACTGTGAGCGTTTACGACACAGCGTGATGGGGGATTTATGAAGCCAGAGAAGAAAATGGTTTTGTTTTTCATAAAAGTTTCATTTGGCTTGTAATGTGTGTATATTTGTTGCGCAGATATGTTTTCTAGGAGTGTAATCTGCTTGCAAAGAAGTGAATTAATATTTGAGATACTGTGTAGTATAGCCTCCGGAAGGTTGCGTGTGAAAACGAGCCGTGTGGAAATTGAATTCAGAATTAATGATTCATGTTTGTGGACGGAGAATGTTTCTAAAATTAGAGCTTAGTGCTGCTGAATGCATTGTTAATTGCATAAGCAGCATATGTCTCATGAAAAGTAACTTAACGTATTCAGCCCATTCTCCTCAACGCACTCTCTTAAACCGTCGTAAGTGAAATGACTGTGATGGAAACCGTACGGAATTTATCTCCAGTAGGACCTAAATGAAGAGCCTACTTATACCAGGAAAACGTGTCTCTTCTTGTCCACACGCACTGTTTCTTATTGGTGAGACATTCCTGTAACTGAGATGAGTATTTTCTCAGAAGTGTCGCTTTCCCGAGGCTGTTGGGCCCCACCTGACGCTGGGCCTGGCGGATGGGAAGTGGGCGCTGTTTTCCCGAATGCCTGGGTCACGGGAACAGCCTGGGGGCAGAGACCTCGGGCAGGAGGCTTTGTGGTGGCTGTGAAAGACACCAGTGATGCTGAACTTGGCTGTGGAACCTGGGGCTAGTGCTCTCAGACAGCTCAGTGAGTGTGCTCAGGAGCAGAGCAGTCCTTTCTGAAACGTAAAAATGGTTCTTTTCCCTAAGTTTACTTTTTGTTAGGATTTGCTCTTTTCGTGACCGGGCAGATCTGTCTGAACACCATGGTTTATGTGTTATTTCTCCCTGCCCTTGAGCAGACATTCGCCCTTCCCCATCAGAGCCTCACCATTCACTTCCCCATCAGAGCCTCACCATTCGCTTTTCCCGTCAGAGCCACGAGAAGTTTTGTAAAGAAGCTGTAACGTGCGCACACACTCGCGCACATACACATGCAAATACTTCCTCTGGGCTTGACATCCCTGCACCGACATGTTGGCTCAACCCATCTTGTCGCCTGCTGTTGGCACTCACCTGCCACCCACATTGCCACACCCCCACCTGGGCTTCCACCGGCTGCTGTCCAGAGGGAGGCAGGGCAGTCTTCCCGCCTCCTCTCAGCCCCCCGCCCTCCCACACTGGACACTCTGCCACTTGCTGTCCTCTGTCGCTGCCCATCATGCCTCTCCCCTTAGCTGCCCTGGTCTCTCTGGTGGGTCCTCTCCCTCCGCCTGCCCATCCGATGGACACGATCCCCGGGACTGTTTTCTCTTCAACCCCCCAGGCTGCCCAGGTTACTGAGGAACCACCAAAGGCCCATCAGGGAGCGAGGTGACGGGACTCCCCAAGGACTCCCCAAGGACCTCGTCACTCAGGAGTCTTGTCGTTGAGGAGCTTTCTGTATAAAACAGAAAGGAGGGTGGGGCCGGGGGGGAGAGGTCAGTATCCGGCACTTTCCCTGTCACTGGAAATGTATTTTGATTGGGGAGGTGGGAGAATTGGGGACACAGACCACAGTCCTCAGCACAGATGTGGAGGTCAGGCCAGGAAAGCTTCCTGGAGGAAGCGGTCCCTGCACTAAGGTCGGCAGGTAGTTCTTAATCAGGGGAACGGAGGGAGGGAGGGGAGGATGCTAAGCGGAGGGAAGCTGAGCAAAGGCAGAAAGGTGTGTGCTTTGTTCAGGGAACCAAAGCTCGTGTTACACTGTGCCTAAATGTATGCTACCATGTCTACCGCCTGGACGGTGAGCGTGGTCACGGCCAGGGAGGCAGAGGGGCCGGCTCCTCGGGAACCTGTCGCTGCATAGTGGTGTCTGGACTGAGCCTGAAGGCCGTGAGGAGTTTCCAAAGTGTTTTCAATAAGGATGATGAGAGCTAATTTTAGGAAAGTCACTCTCCTGCTAGAAAACAAAGATGAGACTCACGGCCGGCAGCGGAAATCCAAGTGGGGTTACGGAGAAGCACTGGCAGCCCTCACCGGGTAGTGGCGCGGCCATGGAGAGAGGCAACTCGAATGAGTTATTCTGGATCGAAAAGAAGCTGCTGTCTCCGGGGAAGAAGGAGGGGCTTAGTGGCCGAGCGCATGTCGGGTGGTTGTGTCTTTAGTGACACCGTGCGGTCTGTAAGGGCTGTTCCCGTGGAGACATGCAGACCCTTAGCTTCGTGTGGGGCATCTGTGTGGTGGGCCCACTAGTAGGCAGTGAGAAAGGGCAGCCAAGTCAAGTCTGCATAGACTCCACAGTCTGTATGTTATGTGTCCCAGGACCTTCGAACCCACTCTCCGTGGAGCTGTGAGGATGACCTCAGACACCGCGTTCCGACGCGCGGGGGAACCCCTGGCCACAAGCCTGCCTCTGTGGCACCTGGCACAGGGCGGAGTCTAATAATTTCTTGTTAGTTACATGAGTAAAGTCTCTTCAGTTTTTACTTAAACGGTCTCTTGCCAGTGATCAGTGTGTGTGTTACTATCTGAGAACCGTGGCTTCGTGCTTCCAGCAATGACCGGAGGTATGTTTCTGAACGTGGATTTATGGACAGGCAGCCTGGCTTCTTGTGAACCCTTGAGTGAACTCGGAGCTGTGTACTGGGGAGAGCAGGGATGGGATTGAATTAGCCCACACGTGGGTGGGCACAGCACACAAGGAGGAATTGTGGGTCTAGGCACCCGCTGTCCCCGAGTCAGATCTTGAGTCCTTGGTGACCTCAGACTTGTGGGTCACACTTACTTGGGACAGAATCGCTTATTTTCTTTTTCTAAATATATATATTTTTATTGATTCCAGAAAGGAAGGGAGAGAGAGAAACATCAATGAGGAGAGAGAATCATTGAACGGCTGCCTCCTGCATGCCCCCCACTGGGGATCAAGCTGGCAACCTGGGCATGTGGCCTGACCTGGAATCGAACCCTGACCTCCTGATTCATAGGTCGAATTTCAACCACTTAGCCACACTGGCCAGGCAGAATTGCTTTTCTGCAGATACTTCTCCCCAGCGAGGCCTGTCTGAGAGGTGGAGCGCAGTGCCCGCTCCCTCCCGTGGCCCTGCGGTCACTCACACGTCACAGACAGGGCAGTGGCACAGAGCTGAGATGTCATGTCTTGGTGCTGTTGTTGTTGTTGTTGTTGCTATTGCTCTTTCTGGAATGACAAGCTTAGTGGCTCCACGGAAATATGGACTCAGAATATATATTCTTGGTGTATTTGATTCTTCACTGGAACCTGCAAAGAAACCCACATTACTTGATTTTTTCATTTGGTTCAAGACTCACGCTGGCTGTTGTGGGAGCTGAGTTTCAGCTTCAAAGTAGAAGTCATGACAAGCAAACCTAAGGTTCCCAAACCGTGGTGGCCGGCTCTGAGGTGGAAGTGGGGCCCTAAAGAATGCTGAAGAAAAACGCTGCAACAGTTTCAGGATGAACTCTCCATGGGAGTCACCTGCATCCTTGTCTGACAGAGAAGATGAGTCCTCAGTGTGGGTCGGGCAACATGCAAGGGTTGTTCCCTAGAGTAGCTCGATTCTCAAGAAGAGCCCATGACATAAGCCTTGTTATCACCGTGTGAGAGACTCGGGAATGGGGCTTCGAGAGGAGCAGACGTTCCTCAAGGTCAGACGGGCAGTGGGAATCTGGACCAGTGTCTTTGACCTTCAAATCCCAGGCTCTTCCCACTCGGAATTTGTGATGACTATTTCACCCAGTTGGAATATATTTGCACACTGGGTGATTGTGGTAGAAGAGAATGAATTTCCTGAGGGGGAAACATAGAACTCCTTTAAAAATAAGATTAATTACAAGGGTTTTGAGCTAGGGCTCATGTGTGTTCCTAAAACTATACCAAATCAGAAAAAAATTATAATGCATAAATAGAGGGTATTTGTAGCTAAGAATTGTTTTTTCAAGTTCTTTCATTATAGCTATTTTATTAAAAATTTAAAGTATGTTTACACTGAACCTTTAACTTTATTCTCCTTGTGATGTATAGTTAGTAAACAATATTTTAAAAAATATTTGGGAAAAATATTGGCATAGACCCCAACTCACCAAAGGGCCAGGAAGGTCTGCTTCTTGATGCAGTACTGAAGAGAAACACTGTAGGATGACCCTGTATGAGAGTAGCTACTATCTTTGAGGCCTTTGAATTTTTGAGCACTTAACATGCATTATTCGTAGTCTTCCCTTCAATGCTTCCAGAAACGGGAAGATAAGGTCACCTTTGTACCCTCTTCTTTTAGCACATAGATCTTTCTGTCCATTGAGGTCTACCTCAAATTCAAAGCCATTTGGGGAAATTTTTCCCTTATTGCTATAAACATAATGAGTAGCAAGCCCAGAGCTTGCTATGCAATAACAACCACACTAAACACTTTTAAAAATGTCTCACAACACCCCTATGAAGTGAGCCCTGCTGGTATTTCCATTTTGAGATGAGGAGCTGATACACAGAGAGGTTGGGAGGTTTGCCCAGGATCACACGGCTAAGGAAGTACCAGAGCTGACTTTAAAACCAAGGAGTCTGCTTCCAGTGTTCAGAGCCAGTGCCTCCTAGGAGTTTGCAGACTCATCCAGAGGTTGCAGCTGTAGTTCAAACGAGTCCTATGGGTGTGTTTCGGTCAGCTGGCACAGTATTTTTAATGAGAAGATGATTGACTTGCCTGTAGGCAGGGCTTGCTCTCTCTCTCCCTCTCCAAATAACCAGGTGCCAGAACTCCCTATTATATTCTGTCTGGCTGCTTCCTGCATTCTTGTCTGCCTGGTACTTGGGGGACTTGAGTTAGTGGCCACTGATACTGGTGGTCTGCAGTGACCTCTGTAAAATTCTGGATGCACACAGTAAGTGCTCAATCATCTACTTGCCTTTTTGCCTTTCCCAGTTCATCAAGTCTTCCTTGGTTCGGGTTCCATCTCCCAGGGGTTTCATATGCAGATGCTCAGTGTTTGCTGTCTTTCCATTCTTGGCGTGGATTTCTGGAGAGCGAGGGCTTCATCTTGTGTTCTGTGTTTATTCTCTTGCTAAGAATAAAGGACTTTAGTTTCAGCCTCCCAACAGTTGGGAAAAGGAATGACATACTTCTCAAATTCTCGAGGTGTAAATTTTCAAGAAAAAAAGCCACCAGATCTTATTATAAACACATTGGACCAGCGTTCTTGGGGCTCTCCTCACAGTGGGCCCCAGAACTATATGTCAGTCCAGGCAGCCTGCATTTTAAGGGAACAGGAGCCAAATCCCCTGCTTGCACTAAGGTTGGTGCTGATGGAGGCAATGTTGAGTCTTTAAAGTAAATTAGGGAACTTTTAACATCTCAAGAGGGGAAATTGGCAGTTTCCCCAGTGACATAATTACAGGACAGCATGTAATGTGTAATTAAACTTAACTGTGAAGCGAGCGGTTGGAACAAAGCTTGGTGGCCCATCACTTTTGGTTCCCATAGTGTTGACAGATCATCCCCTCCCCATCTCCCCAAAACGGCTTCAGCAGCAATTGCTCCTAATTCTTTTTTAAATGAAATTATATGTTGCCAGTTAAACACATTTCATGTAAAGGAGCCTTTTTAGTTTGAGTGACGTTTTCCTTCTAGATGATCTGGAGCACAGAATCCATTTAGAATAACAAGGACCCAAGACAGCCTTGCTGGGACTCCAACATGACTCTCTGTCTAATCATTCATTTAAATACTTCATTCTTGGCTTTTATTTCTCTTCTTTCTTTGACCAGGGTTCACAAGTCGGAGGCTTGTTGTTTTTCTGTACAGTGTCTTTTCATGTTTTAAAAATAGTGGCATTAATTCCATTGATTGTGAATATCCGAGCTGTGACTGCCAATCGGGACCTCTTGAGCGTGTGACTGTGTGTGATTAGATTTGCTAATTGCACTGGGAGGCAGCATTTCTGACAGCCAGGCCAGCAGTTTGCGTGCAAGGCTTCGGGCCCCAGGACGAGCTCATTGTTCAGTGTGGGCTTGGTTTTATCTCCAAAGACCTGCCATCTGAGGAAGGCTGGTCCATGTGCATTCATGACTGCTGGGTACAGCCCTGTGCGCTGCGCTCACACCCCTGAGTTCTGAAGGTCCCGGATTCGGTACCTGAAACCTAAAGCAGGTCTAAAACACGGTATTTGTTGAGAACCACTGTGCTACGACCTCCCTGGCTGCAGCTGTCCTTCGGGTGGCTGGTCCGTCTGGAATGGAAGCCCAGTTAGCAGCTATCTTGGGGTGCCCCAGATGACTTTGTCCCCGATATGCTGAGCCGTGGGTGAATCACTGCTGACTTTTGGTTTTAAATTGTATTCATGTGACCAGAGTCCAGCCAGTGTGAGCAAACTGCCCACCAAATCGGAAGGCATTTCGTATCGGTGTAATATAATGTAGGTGGCAGTGATCCCAATGGTCCCATCGTATTCTGCAAAAATAGCTTTCCCCTTAGGAGCTGTTCAATACACCTGGTGTGCCCAGGAGTGTTTGAACACTGTCAGGTGATTTTATTTTTACCTTGACCTTAATTTTATCAACTTTTTCCCTGTGTTGGTAAAACCCAAGATTCCAAAGTTTAGCATAAGTCATAAGTAATAGAGACTACTCTTCTTGTGTTTTATAAAGCAACTGAAACACTGTTAGTAACAAATATAACAACCCTTGTAACTAACTTCTCTCTGGCTGGTTTATCGATGTTATTCTGTACGAGGGTCCATATACTTGGAGGCTGTTGGAATTCATGACCTTGATCTGTGCCATTCATACCTATTTACAAACGTGCGATTCCTAAGGCAGGGAAGCCAGCATGGCTGGCATTTCAGTTCTTGAAGGTCAGTGTTCCTTTAGCACAGGACCTTTGCACACGCAGTTCCCTGGCTCAGTCTCTCCTTTCTGCATCCCTGCCCCACGGCCCCCCTCATTCCCACGCATTCTTTAGGACTTCATCCTCTGGCTCCTTTTTGTTTTCTGGTTTATTTCCTTGGTTTTGCTTCCGTATGCACTCACTCAATTTGGAATTACATTATTATTATTATTATTATTATTATTATTATTATTATTTGATCCTTATCTCTTTCAAACATGACATTTTTGAGCAGGGACTATGTCTCTCTTTGACGTTTGTCCTCACTGTCTAAATTATTTGTTAACTATTTGATGCATTGAATCCTTGCTCAGTGTCACTTCCCTCTTCCCCTCCGAGGTCCTTCATCGTTGTAGGTGATTTGTGTCTGAGGATCAAAACTGGAACCCGACTTGGCAGAACTCTGCCTGTCAGTGAGCTGGTTCGACCATCAGAATGGCCACCGTTCAGGACTGATGAGCCCATGGTGTTAGCCTTACACCAAGTCTGTTACAGCAGCCATGGGAACCTGTGTATGTTACAGGAGTACCTATGAGTCTGTATCAGCAAGTGACTGAGAAGACACCGTTTAGGGAGTTATTTTGGCAGAGGGGGCAGGTCAGCTGCGAGCCTGGCAGCCTGGGGCCCCACAGTGCGGGGCAGAACGGGAGAAGTGCTGTCAGAAAGTCACAGACAGGCTGTGGGCTGTAGAGAAAGGGACTGCATGCGGTGTTCTGGAGAAAGTGACCTGGCTTGGGTCAGGGGAGGGGACATACAGACCAGTGCAGGAGGGGCAGGGGGCCAGAGAGGTGTCAGGGAAGCAGTTTCCACTAAGAGCCCCCCATGGACATAGTCCTGCAGATGCTGTCCACGGAGGAGATCTCTTCTTTGGCAGCCGTAGCCCAGATCCGGACGCTTAGAGAGAATGAGATGGAATGAGATGAAGTTGTTCTAAAAGGCTAGGTTTATAGATGAAAAATTTCATTCCCACATGCCATTAACTGCAAGTGTGGCTTAGTTTCTTAATTAGGTTTCAGTAAGTAACTTGCCCACTGGAGCTCATTTAATATGTGTATCAGAGTCATGTGATTGGAGAATGTTGACTGACATTGTCCAGAAGAGGATGGGAAGCATTCTCCCTCCTCCCCTTTGCTCCCCTTCAAACCAGAGGGAGTGTAGGATCTGAGTGAAGTGGGCGGACAAGGTGTGGTCTTTCTTAGGAGTTTGTTGTATCACTCGCCCTCCTGGAAGGTGTCAGTTAAGTGAGTTCTATCCAAACACGTCCCAATCTATGCAGAGCGTGACTTGGCTCTAAGACGGCAGTAACTGTTACGACGCTGGTGACGAGTTCCCAGTGGGGAATGAGGCTTGAGAGATGTCAGGCCTCATTTTTCATCCAACAGTGACTGCCAGACAGCGCCAGCATCCCGGCGCCTGGCGCTCCTCGGAGGGGACAGAGGCATCTGTATTCTGCAGCCCAGCGACGAGTGAGTCAGAGTCCCGCCTTGCCATCTGGAGATTTATGGCGACGCTTCCCCAGGATGTGGAGGGGCTTCTCTGATCATCACGATCCCTTTCCCAGGCGCCTCCGCGGCCTGCGCACCTCTGGGTGCAATGTTGACAGGCCCCTGGGGAGAGAACCCAGAATCAGTGTCTCCCCTCCGAGGCTCCCCCCTGGAGGAAGCGTACTGCCTCCGCATTGCCTCTCATGTGCATCTTCTCGCAGAGAGAGACATGTCCTTGAAAATGTGCAGACAACACCAAGTAGGTAGAAGGGGACCGCTAGCAGTGCCCAACTTCCTGGGAGCCTGCAGCAAGGAAAGCTGTCCACCTTGCAAGTGCCATCCCCTCGTGTCTTCCCAGTGGATTGCAAGCCCCGAAGGTGGTATTCTGTTCGTGCGTGTATTTTCAGCATCTGGCAAGGTACTCAGCATAGTAAACGTTTAAAGAAACGACTGCAATGACTAGATCCCAGGGAGTGGAAGGGAGTGGGGCTCGGGTTTTAACAGTAGGGATGAGGGAGTAGACTTCCTTGCCTTTCATGGTGTGGTCCCTGGCCCCCAGCAGTGTCAGCACCTCCGGGTGCTGCTTAGAAAGACAGGAACCAGGCTGTCACCTCTCCGCCCCCCCCCTGCCGCCGCCCCTGGGTGGGAATCTGCATGCATTTAGCAAGCGTCTGCGGAGATCTGTGAGTGCTTTATGTTTGAGAAGACCAAGCGTAGCGTAGAATATAGCTGCAAAATAAGAAGCTTTGCCCTATCTGGTGTGGCTCAATGGGTAGAGTGTCAGCCTGCTCACCAAAAGGTTATGAGTTCGATTCCCAGTCAAGGGCACGTACCTGGGTTGCAGGTTCGATGCCTGGCCCCTGTCAGGGTGTGTGGAGGAGGCAACCAATCAATGTCTCTCTCTCATATTGATGTTTTTTTCTCTCTCTCTCTCCTTCCCTTACTCCCTCCCTTCTACTCTTAAAAAAAAATCAATGGGAAAAGAATGAGGATTAACAAAAAAATAAAATGAAAGTAATGAGCTTTCACACACAGATGCAAGGGCATGCAAGTGGCTAGCACCTAAGCAGGACGCAGTGGAGCCTGGCCACCTTCGGGCACCGTCCCTCCCTCAGTGGCTGTGCTTGGGTGACCTACAGGACTAGCATCCTGGGCCGTTTCTGAACCTTCACCTCTAGCACCCCCAGCTGGTCAGTCTGACGCCCTGGCTTGGAATAGGAGCCTTCCATGTTCCCACGAAGCAGATCAGACCCCAGCATGGAGGTCTGGGGCTTGCCCTGCACTCCGGGTGCTGGCCCCGCACATCTTAACTGCTAGACAGCAGGCCCGCGGCTCAACTCCAAGGCAGATTCCTCGCCGTCAGGTGTCCTGCCTTGATGGTCTGTGAGGACCAGACGAATGGGTCACTCAAGAGTTTGCACCTGGTAATCACTCCGGGTGTATTCCCTCTAGTTTCATGTGAGGTCAGATCCACTTAACCATGTCACAGGGCATTATTTGGCGAGGGGATACATGCACAGTGTTGTGCAAACACCACCTCCATTGAGTTCCAAGACCTCATAATTAGCATCAACCCCAAAGAAAACCCACACCTGTCAGCAGTTGCTCCCGGACCCCCAAACCTCAGCCCTGGGCAACTCCAATCTGAATTCTCTATGAATTTTAACTCTTACTGATATTTTTTATTAGTCACAGAAAAAATAAAAAACCAAAATCAGATTCATTTCATCTTCCACCTCCTCTCATTGCTTTCCATGTCTTTAAAACCAGGAGGTTTGCTGGGAGTGTAGACATGGCATAACTTGCCATCATTGTTTCGAAAAGTGTGGGCCCAAGCTAGCAGCGCCCACATTTCCTGAGAGTATGCAGGTTCGTGGGTCCACCCTAAACACTGAACCGTAATTCTGGGGGTGGGGCCCAGCGATCTGGGTTTTAGTAAGTTTTCAGATGATTCTAATGCAAGCTCAAGTTAGAGAACCGCTGCTTTATATAAACAAGACGTGCCCAGCTGGCGTGGCTCACTGGTTGAGTGTTGACCTATGAACCAGGAGGTCACGATTTAATTCCTGGTCAGAGCACAAGCCCAGGTTGTAGGCTTGATCCCCAGGAAGGGGCGTGCAGGAGGCAGCCGACGGATGATTCTCTCTCATTGATGTTTCCATCTCTCTCCCTCCCCCTTCCTCTCTGAAATCAATAAAAATATATTTAAATAGGCAAGATCTTACCGTCCTTGGGCCCAGGTACACACATCCTGGCATAGAGAGGAGCCTGCTGGCCGGTGTCTCGGATGCAGTGACGTCAGGGTCCCAGTGCAGGCACAGACACGTCATCCCTGCTGGCATCACCCTTCCCTTCTCTGCCACCAGCTGCGGCCCCCGGGGAGGGCTTGGCAGCAGTGCGGAGGGGTTGCTGGGTGTGTCTCCCACAGCCGCGCACTCCTTGCACTTTATCAAAGCGCAGGCACTGTTGCTTTTCGGTTGATTAATGTTCAATTCTCCGTCTATTATGAACCTCCAGGCTTTAATTACTACACCATTACCCAGTCGATTCCTTGCCATTTGATATTTATGGCTTTTATTATGCTTCTGTCTGTGCAACTGCCTGATTTTATTCTGGAAGGATTTCACCTCATTAGCCGGGTTTTTACCATTCTTCTCATTTGTCTGGGTTTTTACTTATCTCGGTGTGTGCTTCCTACGAGTACTTCGTGTTTTTACCAGCAGGACCGCTTGTTTGTTCTGTTCCTCCGTTTCCCGGGGTGCTTTGTTCTTTTGTCCTTGGAAACGGCGCTTGGCACACCCTGCTCTGGTGTCCGGCACATCTCAGCAGCTGGTGCCACGGCCCTGCCGAGGCCTGCGGCCTGGATATGCCAGGGACAGCCGCCTCCCGCTAGGTGGCCAGTTAGGGCTCACGGAAGGTGTGCAGTGGGGCTCGTTTCTTTGTAGAAGAGAGTTCTGCTCAAAATAATTGCTCAGTGTGCCCAGCAGTGCTTTGCTAACACTCCCTTCCTCGGCCACCCTGTGCCTCAGAAGAATGTACGGCTTGGTTTGCTTGCATATTTTTTAAAATATGTTTTTATGGATTTCAGAGAGGAAGAGGGAGGGAGAGAGAGATAGAACATCAATGATGAGAGAGAATCATTGATCGGCTGCCTCCTGCACACTCCCCACTGGTGATGTGCCCGCAACCCAGGCATGTGCCCCTGACCGGAATTGGACCCAGGACCCTTCAGTCCGCAGGCCGATGCTCCATCCACTGAGCCAAACCAGCTGGGGCTTGCTTGCCGGGAGCCGGTCCATCCTTGCTGTTTCAAGGGACCTGGCATATATGGCATACGGCTCTTAATATGTTTGCTCAATTGGACCCCGGCACTTGCTTGTGTATTTTTTTAGGTTCCTCCCTGAACCTGCTGAATAAGAGCTTGGGGAACAGCCCAGCACTCTGTTTACCCTCCAAATGGTTCGGAGGTTGGTGCCCATTCCAGTTAGACAATCACTCGTCTAAAGAGACCCTGGTTGGACCTGACTACGCAGGAATAATGTTCACTCCCCCTGAGTGCTGCCTGTCAGAGAGCAAGATCAGTCCTCTCTGTGGCAGCCAGTTTTGTTTTCTGTGGGGTGTGTTTTCCCCACAGCTGCTCCTAGAGCCGTATGTCACCGTGGTCGGCAAACTGCGGCTCGCGAGCCACATGCGGCTCTTTGACCCCTTCAGTGTGGCTCTTCCACAAAATACCACGTGCGAGTGTGCACGTACAGTGCGATTGAAACTTCGGAAGAGCTGGTATTTTGTGGAAGAGCCACACTGAAGGGGCCAAAGAGCCACATGTGGCTCACGAGCCGTGGTTTGCCGAGCCGCAGTTTGCCGACCACTGCCATATGAATATCTTGGTAAAGCAGACAGCAGCACCTGGAGCAAGAGGTCATGTGGTCAGGATAGCAATAGTAGACCAGTTGTCTTCAGCATTGATGTTTCTTTCTCACCCTCTCCGTTCATCCCTGGGGATCAAACCCACAACCCAGGCATGTGCCCTGACCGGGAATCCAACCATGACCTCCTGGTTCATAGGTCAGTGCTCAACCATTGAGCCACACTGGCCTGGTTATTTTTCCCTTACAGTTGACTTCCAATATTATTTTGTTTGTGGTTCAGGGGTACAAAGACTCATGGTTAGACAGTCATATATGTGATTTCACTTACATGTGGAATCTAAAAAACAAAACAAATGAACGAACAAAACAGAAGCAGACTCACAGATACAGAGAGCAGACTGATGGCTGCAGTGGGGAGCCGGTGGGGAGCTGGCTGGGAAAGGTGAAGGGATGGAGAAGTGCGGGTTGGCAGTCACAGAACAGTCACAGGGATGTACAGGACAGCACAGGGATAGTCACTAATATTGCCTTAGCTGTGAATGGTGCCAGGTGGGGACTGGAACTATTAGGGGGACACTCTATACTGTTTAAGATTATGTAACCACAGCACAAGTTTATACACGGTCCTTGGTGGCCGTGAGGAGACCACAGTGCTTCATGTGACCCTCAGAGTCGAAGCAGCATGAACAAGAAGCCTCCTAGGTGAGGGCTGTGGGAGGAACCCTCCAGCTCACTCCAGGCCTGGCTACAGCGAAACAGGAAGGACTGGACTTGCCCCCAACAGGGAGCACCCTGCAGCAGGGGAGGGAAGCGTGTCCATGACAACAGGCTGGATCAGGCCCGTGACAGGATGCCAAGACTGAGAGAGCAGGTGGCCCAGGGGGCAGAGAAGGAGTGGGCTTGAGTGTGGCCGGCCTGGTACTCAGCATTTAGTGGTCACACAGGTTTGTGATCTGGGCCACTGGGAACTCAGTCGACATTTATGGAACTAAAACCGGTGGGGACGGTTCGCACAGCTCCGGTCACTGACCCGAGAGAGCGTCACTCATCTTCAGGGATAAATGAGATAAGGGAGACCCTGGGACCTTTGTCCAGGAGGGCCTGGATTTATGGACTCCTTTCAGTGAGGTCGAGGACATGAATCAAGGTTCTCTTAGCCTCTTGGACATGAAATCCATGGAGTTTATGGTGGCCTATATGTGAAGGTGATTGTAAGCTATGACAGGGCGGGAAGAGATTTGGAAATGGAAGATCTCAGAAATTGCATTCCATGCCAGCCACGGCTACTCAAGGATCCAAGCACCTCACCTCTTCCTCTTGCTTCAACAGTTTTAATAGGATAATAAATACCTGCCTATAAGTCATGCAGACTTACCGGGGATCAGTGGGTAGATCTATGTATATATACCCTATAAACTGTAGTGTTGTATAAAACGTGTGGTACTTGATATTGCACCAATACCCATGTTGTATTCTATAAAACACGCGACAGTTACGGCTTCCTTAGGTGTGAGACGTGTTCTAGGGTGAGTCGTCATAGCAGGTTTTAATGCCCCATCCATCATGGTGTCTGTCCCAGTGTGTTTGCTCTTAGAACTGAAGAGGGAGGGAAAAATAAAGATGAAAAATAGGCCCTGATATTTCTAAATGGGGCTTTTCAAACTGTTTTAGGCCAACACAGTTAATACCAGAATATTGGAATTGAATATCGGTATAGCAGTGCTTTAAATTTGTAAAGAAGCTACCGTCCAGTTTAAGAATTGTTTCTCATTATAGTAACATCTAATTACTAACACTCATCATCATAGCCTTTTCTGAAATATTTCTGCAAGGGTGTTGACCTGAAAACCTACACAGGCACCTTTAAAGATCTGTGTCTAAGGAAATCAGTCCAGGAGGAGGGCCTGCTTTTCCTTAGGTGGTGGGTTAATACGATAAGATGGATGGCGTGTTAAAGAGTAAAGAGCAGGGCTTCTCCAGGCTGATTTACATATTGATTACTTAAATTACTCCTTAATTTAGTGCAGGCTAATAAACTGTGCCTTGGAAATGTTTCCAGAGCATTTATTGGCTGCAGTAATTCTACCTACAGTGTATGCAGATTGCAGCCTCATTAAATATTGATATGCTCATGAAATGTTAATCAGATGTTAATGTGAAGTGCAGGGGAAGGTCCTGGCTGGGAGCTGGCTGGAGACCACCTGTCTCCGGTCTTTATGTTCTGTCTTCTGGCTCTGTTTCTCCGTTCATGGCCCCTCATCAGGAGGTTCAGATTGGCTCCTGGATGCCTGTGTCTCCTAGACACGATTTGTAAAAGAGAAATAAAGACTCCCCATGGGTGGGAATTTAATTGTTCTGCCTCCTGCTTCCTGAGCTGGAATTCGTGGCTAGAACCAGAGAGGATTCTGTTCAGGAAGATTGTGCAGAAGAGACCGACCGTGAGGAGGAGCTAGACTTTCCAGGGCCCCACCGTGTCCTTCCCAGGTCAGCGGGAGAAGGGGTTTGGATGGAGTTTACCTACAGTTTCTTCAGAGATACGCCAGCCCAGAACCGGTGCTTCCTAAAGAGACTGCAAGAAAGACTTTTTATCCTAACTCCCAGGGACAGTAAAGGCTGTGCTCCTGGTGATCCTCAGTGCACTCTCCCCGGGCTCCCCTTTTCCAAACCAGTCAGGGCACCACTCACTTGTCTAAACCTCGTGATTAGCCTCTGAGTCTTAGAATGACAAGGGGAGTTATATCATCACTCAAAGACATTCTCTAATGTACTATTTTGCAAAACTCGCTTGCCCCGGTGGCTCCGTGGTGAGAGTGTCAGCCTGTGCACCAAAGGGTTGCAGGTTCAATGCCTGGCCCTGGTCAGGGCATGTGCGTGAAGCAACCAATTGATGTGTCTCTCACATTGACGTTCCTCTCTCTCTTCCTCCCACCCACCCTTCCACTCTTACTAAAATAAAAACAATGGGAAAAAAAATACCCTTGGGTGAAGATTAACAGCAACAGTTTTCTCCATGGGCGTCTCTGTAAGTGACAACAGCAAGTAAAGCCCCCTCTCCCAGGGTCTCAGAGGCGGTGGGAGAGGAGGGAAATGGGTGGGTTTAGGTGCCACGGTACCTGCTGAGAATACACTGAGAGGACAGTTCGGCCCTGGCCCCGAGCGCCTGGCTTGGTGAGCTGGGGTGGCTGTTTCTCGGCTCCGGCATAGCCCTGCCCTCTGTGACCCGTCCCTTCCTGCTTACAGATTGTGCTTGAGAACAGCAGCCGAGAAGACAAGCACGAGTGTCCCTTCGGCCGCAGTAGCATCGAGCTGACCAAGATGCTGTGTGAGATCCTGAAAGTGGGCGAGCTGCGTAAGTACCCTTGTTGTCCGCCCGCATGGGGATGACGCTGGGCAGAGAGCAGCTTCCAGGGTCGTGCCTTGACCCACACGAAGAACTCCCCAAATGCTGCCGGCTCTTCCCTGGGGTCGCGTGCACCGAACTTCCTTTGGCTCACATCCACAGCATAGGTGTATCTGCGTGTCTGCTCTGGGAACAAATGTGGTTAAAACCTGTAAGAATGGGAGAGTGGCAGGTACCGTGACTGCATTTCAAATTTTATAAAAATGAGTATGTATTAAAACAGCCTTGAATTTAATACTCGGTTGGGAAAAAGACCTATGAATTTCTTTTTTAAAAAAAATCCAGTTTCTAGCCTACCAGTAGATCGCTTTCTTTCCTTTCCTTTGCAACAGTTTTTCTCTATAATGGAAAAAATTGAGAGCCTTAATGAGATCTCTTGCTGCCAGTATCCCACTTGTTTAAAATGCCTTCTCCAAGAAAGAAGGAATTATTGGAGAAAATGGGTAGCAGCTCGTGAAACATCTGGTTGGAGATACGCTTCTTGCTCATTTCTTACTTCTATTACACAGTTTAAGAGAGGACACCTACAAAAGGAGGGCATGATCATTGTCTTCCCTTTGCCTATTGGCATCGTTCGGCTTTTACCTGTGAAAGAGAGTCGGATGGAACCTGGCTGACAATTATCATCAATATTGAGCCTCTGTAAGGCGTCCACCTCCCATCCCCTCCACCACCGACGGAGCTGACACGCACATAAATCTTCCCCTGCGCTTAATAAAGTGGGCGCCAGGGAACACTGCTGGCGCCAGAGGGATGCTGGGTGTGTGGTGTTACGGTGGAAGCATAAAGATTCCGTCACCTGCTTGAGAGCTGACATGATGAATGGGAAGAAGTCGGCGATGAAATTGGAAGGGGGCTGTGTTTTATTTGCAGTGTAGAGCTGGCTACGGTATGGCTAAAGTAAACTAGAACATTCAGGACTTAGCAGGAAAAAACTAAGAAGCTGAGCCTGTTTGACTAAGCCCAGCAGTCACGCTTCCTTCCCGGGTGGGTGGGAACTGACGCTGAGGGAGCAGCCGTGAAGTTCCTTACTGATGAGCCCCAGTCCGGGCATTTCTCCGTGATGGGAGCAGCCGGGCCTGGGAGAGTTCTGCGTCAGTCTGCGCGCGTCTCTGCTTGCTGATGTAACGTGTCGGTTCACCTGGCCTGGATGTGACTCTCTTCCTGCTCCTCCTCAGACTCTCTCGCTGAGATTTCTGTCTGCTGCGTGGCTCACTGGGGGTTCAGCTGACGGGTCAAGGTCCTGAATCAAATCAGTCCTGCTGAACTCCCTCGTCTGACAACGGTGACTATTTCATGTTAATCTCAACTTCATGGGAAAACTGTAGAAAATCACTGGCTAAAGAGCATTGCAAACAATCTAAGACCTTTAGAAATTGGAGACCATCATGCTCTACCCCCCAAGCTCTCCCCGTCCTGCTCTACCTGTCATGCTCTACCCAGCATGCTCTACCCGTCATGCTCTACCCAGCATGCTCTACTCATAATGCCCTCAAGTCCCGGTTGGTGCCCATGTTGTCCTTTCCTGCCCCTCCCCTTTCCCGTCCTCCCTCTTGGCCTGCTTTGGCTCTCAGCTCTCATCCTAGTGGCTTCAGAAGGGCTGCCCTTCAGCACTGTGACTGTCATTCCCAGCTCCCTGCTCTCCTCTGCCCAACGGACATATGTCTCTACTGCTGCAAGTTCACACAGAACAGAGACGATAGAGGACAAGGGGGCCATCAGGAAGAATTGGCAGCTGGGTTCTGCCTCTGCCACTTTCCAGCTCATGTCCTTGGCTGACGTACTCACAGGCCTCACGGAACTCTTACCCCCTATACCAATAGCATAGAGTACTTACTGCATATACTTGATAGCATGTTGTTTTGAGCCGGCATCCGCCGCATGCATCTTGCTTACCGAGTCTCTGGACGGCATCATTTTCTCTGTGCTTGATCTGATCTCACGTTGGGTTGGGCAGGAAGATGCTGTCCAGCCTGGTAGCTGGGAGCACGAGGCTGAACTGTGCAGCAAGGTGTATAGTGGGCTGTACCATCCAGGTGTGCAGAAGTGCGCCCTGTGGTCGTCTCAGTGACAAAATGGCCTGTGGACACCTTTCTCAGAACGTCTCCATCCTAAGCAGCACAGGATTAGCATTGTGTTCATCTTGGCTTGTTTGTAGGTAACCTCAGTGGCTGGAATTGCAGTCATAGGAGTTGAAGGGGTACCCTGGGAACAGATAATATTCAACCCAAGGGGACTAACTTGGAAAAGATCAAATTCCAGGCAGTGTGAGGACAGGTTCGACGTGGATCACTGAGGTCTGCTGGTGGGCAATGTGGTGGCAAAGTCTGTGCAGACAGTGAATGTCAGCTCTGGGGTTTAGGAGTTGGGCATTAGGGTGGGTACAGAGCAGCCCTCCTGGACCTGGGAGAAACTGGTAGTCAAGCCAGCTCCTGTGGGCTGAGATATTAGAGTGGGGATGCAGGCAGATATCTCGGGGAGCTCTGTGGGTACCCCAGACGCTGCCCTTGCACTGTAGGTTATTCTGAACCCCACCTTCTTCTAGAAGGATGGCTGTCAACATTCTGCCACAGGTCGCTCAGCACCTGGCCAGGCCTGGTCTCTGCAGTGAAGCTGAGCTTGGACAGTGGGGCCCTCACATACGCAGGGCAGGTTCCCTTCGTCTAAGACGATGAATGATTCGTTCATTTGTTCATAAAAGTCTATTACCTACTTACCATGTGCCAGGGACTGTGATAGACACGGCCGGTGAAAAGGTGAACGAGATATGGTCCCTGATCCCAGAGGCTTCCACTTCAGAAAGTATTATAAGTCATTTCATATATATGTATCTACACTAATAAAAGAGAAACATGGTAATTGGCGTACGACCGCTACCCTTCCCATTGGCTAATCAGGGCAATATGCAAATTAACTGTCAGCCAAGATGGCGGCCGGCAGCCAGGCAGCTTGAAACTAACATGAGGCTTGCTTGCTTCAGTGATGGAGGACTCAAACGTTCCCCGCCTGCCGCTGCAGGCCTCTGAGCCTGCAGTTTCAAACATTGTAACAAATACAGACGCTAAACAAAACTCCAGAAACCTGGGATCTCAGAGCTGGAGTTGATACAGAGTTTCGATGATAGAACCGAAACAAAACAGATACCTGCTTTCAGGAGCGGAGGCCTAAGAGCTGGAGCCTCAGAGCTAAAGCTGGCCCAGAATAAAAAAGAAAAAAAGGAGCAGTTGGGAGCTTCAGTCCCAGCCTGAAAACAGCCCTCAGCCCCTCACCCAGACTGGCCAGGCACCCCAGTGGGGACCCCCACCCTGAAGGGTGTATGACCAGCTGCAAACAGCCATCATCCCCTCATCCAGGCTGGCCAGGTACCCCAGTGGGGCCCCCACCCTGGTCCAGGACACCCTTCAGGGCAAACCAGCTGGCCCCCACCCGTGCACCAGGCCTCTATCCTATATAGTAAAAGGGTAATATGCCTCCCAGCACTGGGATCAGCAGAGCCACGAGGCCTCCTGGCACCAGGATCAGCGTGACAGTGGGCATCGCCCAAACCCCCTGATCGCCCTGCGGTTCTGTGTGTGACAGGGAGCGGGGCCACAACCTCCCTATCCATCCTGCTCTGTTCGTGACAGGGGAAGGCGCCCCAACCCCCTGATCGGCCCTGCTCTGTGGGTGATAGAGGGCGGCGCCCCAACCCCCTGATCCACCCTGCTCTGTGTGTGACAGGGGGCGGTGCCCCAACTCCCCTATCGGCCCTACTCTGTGAGTGACAGGGGGCAGCGCCCCAACCCCCTGATTGGCCCTGCTCTGTGCATGACAGGGGGTGGCGCCACAACCTCCCCATCCACTCTGCCTTGAGTGTGACAGGGGATGGTGCCCCAACCCCCCAATCGGCCCTACCCTGAGCGTGACTGAGGGTGGCATCGCAACCTCCCAATCCGCCCTGCTCTGTGCATGACAGGGGGCAGCGCCCCAGCTCCCCAATTGGCCCTTCTCTGAGCCCGACCTGGGGCTGCACCTAGGGATTGGGCCTGCCCTCTGCCACCCGGGAGCAGGCCTAAGCCAGCAGGTCGTTATCTCCCAAGGGGTCCCAGACTGTGAGAGGGCACAGGCTGGGACCCCCCCCCCCCCCGCGAGTGCACAAATTTTTGTGCACCGGGCCTCTAGTGTGTATGTATATATATATATATATACACACACACACACACACACACGTACGTATATGTGTATAAATGTATAAATCTGTTTGTATATGGTATGTCTATATGTATGTCTATACATATGTCTATATATGTGTGTGTGTGTGTGTGTGTATACATATATTTAAATGCCTTTTTCAGTTCTAAGCCTGATTTTTGCAGTGTTTTGATAGTTAAGGTTCCAGGTTGACCAGTAGCTCAGCATCTATTGCAAAGGCCCCTCCCTGTACATTCTGCAAGGCTAATAAAAGGCTCCTGCATCTCTGAGGGCAACATGCCCAAATGAGTTGTTTTCTGCTCATAAAATATTAAAGGATTGCTACATTCTGATTGAGTACCAGGCATCAGATGATGAAACAGCCTGTGGTAAGAGGGAAATTGCTTTTTAATGGATTGCCTTGTGCCCATTGCCATATTAAATAAGCTACTAATATGAAAAACAAATCAGAGCGCACCCTTGTGTGGAAGGAGACGTCTATTTTTCTTCTGAGAAAATTAGTTTCATAAATAAATCCATCATCTTTGGGCTGGGTTGGGCCTGCTTTTCTCCATTTCTAAGTTCATGGTTTTTCTCAGATTTGAGTCAGTGATTGACCCATGGCCACATTAGAGCCTTGGGAGATGTGGCACAGACGAAGAGGTACGTGAGTGTGTGGAGTCACTAAGATGAAGAGGAGAGGAGCCGGGCAGTTCTAAATGCACGTGTGCAGAACCCATGGACACGGACAGATGCAGCGGGAGAGATGCTGGGGGTGAAAGCTGGGGGAAATGCAGGGTTGAGTGGGTCACAGGGGAAAAGGGGACATCTATAATACTTTTAACAATAAAGATAATTTTTTAAAATTTCAGGCAGTGAGAAGTGTAGATGGAAAGGCCAGGAGGGGCAGAGAATTCTGCGTCCATGTGGGAGCCAATAGAAGAATGTTAATAGGCAGAAACATCCCAGTCCTGGGCATGAAATCCTAGAATTGGGGTATGTTTTCTGGGTGTGACAAGAACTCGTGAGCATGAGACTGTCCAGGGCCAGGGGCAGGGATAGTCCTGGTCCGGGCACTGTATCCACCCGGGGCTTTCGCTGCAGGTAATGGGAATCCCAACTCAGAATGGCCAAAGTGAGAAGAACGTCTGTTGAATGTCATACTGTCAGAGTGGAGTAGGTCCTAGCGTTGGTTGACTGCTCAGTGATGTCATGGAGGACCCAAGGTGTCTCCATCGTGTGGCTCTGCCATCCTGGGTATAGCACCTTTGTGCTGAATCTGGTAGAACAGTGGCCCCCATGGCCCCACGGAGCAGGGGGCTGTCTTCCCGTGAGCCTCCTAGGTTTGCGGAAATGTCTCCAAGCATTTCTCTCATATCTAAGTGGCTAGCACCATGGCCTGAGCCCTTGCCTAACCCAGACATTGAGGAGGGGAGTGGAACCTTCTGGATGTCAGACTCCCTAGTGTGGAGGTGCAGCCCACCTTTCCTGGGTAGTTGGCCACGGGATGCTGGGCAGGTAAAGGAAATCGGGGCTGGTTAAGGCAGGGAAAATAGTGCAGTTCTGTCCCTTTACTCTCAGGAGTCTGCTCTGCCTGTTCCTTGCTGCTGCAGAAAACTGTAACAGATGACATCAGATTGCAGCCCCCTGACAGTGCCTCTATTGGGAATTGGGGGAATGCAGTGATAGGTTTTGTTTGTTTTTGTTTTTTTAATGTAGCAATATCAGAGGTTGCAGAAATACAGAAATTGAGCCTTTATTGTAAATGCATTTCATTTTTCATTACTAAGAGGACTATGGTCCACTCCCTTACTCCCCTTTAGCAAATGGATATTTCCACTTCCTCAGGCATGCCTTTGCGTGTGGGTTAGTCTCAGGTGTGTTTTGAAAGGCAGAATGCACATGCCTTTGCAGTGTGTGCCTCCATATTTCTCTGAAACAGTTTTGCCATCTTCCCCTGTTTGGCCATGTATAATTAGGGTAAAACTTAACCACTGCTCCGTTTAAAAAAACAAAACAAATAAGATTGGAAATCTAAAAAATCTTACAGCCTGCAAATAAAATGTTCAGCATCTCCTTACTTTGTCTTCCAGTGGCAATATTTATTATAACACGCCGTGGCGCTGCATGGAGCGCCTTGTATAATTTATCACCCAGACACCTTCGCTTTAGCAAGTAAAAATAACCCAGATGCGCCATCCGAAGGACTCTCTGCAGAGCAGCGGCAATTAGAACAGACACTTAACTCCGGGACACTGGCGTTCCGTACTTTGAGAAGGACCATCCATCACTTTCACTCTCACAACATCCTGGCTAAAGAAAACTCAAGAACATGCGCTTTTAACAAGGAATTCTCTTAAGGTCCCTCCCCGCTCCTGATACTCATACTCGCTGGTGCCCACGCTCCATGGGAAGTCGAAGCCTCTTGCATCTTGACTTTGTCTTGAATATTCTGATTCCACTTCTGCTTTCCTATTCTACATCAACCTTAGGTTTAAAGGAAAAAACGAGCAACAAACCAAAACAAATCCTCTGAATATTCCAGGCCTGCGCCCACCAGGATGGGTAATTATTGTCACAAGGCAGGAGGAGTGCATGGGAGAGTATCCCATTCACTAGGAGAAGCCCTGGGTAACGTGGCCGATGGGAGCTCCCAGGGTCCCAAGGAGCTGTCCCTTTGTCCAGAGGGTGAGCCACATTTCTGTCCACTCCCCAATTTGTACCATGGGGCACGACCCTCATCATTGTCATCTTCACCATCATCTTCCTCAATCTGAGATGAGTGTTTTATTTTTAAAAAATATTTTTATTGATTTCAGAGAGGAAGGAAGAAGGGGAGAGAGAGATAGAAACATCAGTGGTGAGAGAATCATGGATCAGCTTCCTCCTGCAGGCCCCCCCCACTCGGGATCGAGCCCACAACCTGGGCATGTGCCCTGACCGGGAATCGAACTGTGACCTCCTGGTTCATAGGTCCAAGCTCAACCACTGAGCCACGCCAGCCAGGCTGAAAGTGTTTTCTTAATTGTAACATGCTGACTGGTGAAGGAAATATTCACCCGAATACGCACAGACATAAAGACACCGGGATATACAGTGCACGGAGTGGCTGTCCAGGATCGGAAAGCGCTGTGATGGTGTGCGGTGGCGTGTTGGTGTTTTGGAAGGCGGTCCTTGTAAATACTTCTGAAATCACAGTGTCAGTTCATCTCCGCAGGGAGCGACTGCTGAGAGACTAAACTTGGCAGTTAAAGGAGAGTATATCAAGCACAGCTCAATTACACATGGTGACAGTAATTTATATTTACCATGAGCTCCGTGAGGACTTGCTCCATTTTGCATTATTTGTGAGATGATACATAGCATCCATTCCTCTGGTCTCTTAAGTTATCAACTGAGAGGGCAGCCTGATTGACTTGCCTCCTAATGAGGAGAGACACGGGCATATGGGGAAATGCAGGTGCCCACTGGCTTCTCCTATGCCCTGTAACCTTCAGGGACCCCTCGAAGGTCATGGCTGAGTGACTGACTGCTTGGTCCCTCCTCTGACACTGGCTGGGGGAGGGCGTCGCGCCTTCCTCTAAACTCCTGTAGTGTTTCCCCTTTCCCTCTGTGGTTATACTTCCTCCTGTTTTATTAACATTTTCTTTAACTCAGGGCCCTCCTTATAGTTGAAGTGGTTTATAGAGAAGCATAAAGAAAATTCAAAAATAAATCAGTGGTGAAAACAAAGGCCCCTAGAAATAAAATAAAACAATGGCTTATGAATGTTTGCCAAGGACGTGTTGTAGAGGCCTTTGTATTGACTCGTGTCGGACCTTCAACTTAGCGCAAAGTTTTGCTTGTGTCCGGGAAGCGAGAGGAGCTCAGGACCAGAGCATAGTCCCGGGTACGTCGCGCACGGGGGAGCACAGGTGCACCCCAGACGCTAATTTTAGCTAATGCTACAGTGGTGCCTGAGGACATGTCGTGCCATTTGTTAAAGGTGATTGAATGGGATGCAGTTTTAGCATCATTAAAAAAAAAACTATTATAAAGTGACAAGCAACATTATATTTAAAATGGTGATGACAAAAGAGTTCTGGGGATGGGAGTGGGGCATTCCTAGGGGGAAAAGGGAACATCTGTAATACTTGCAACAATAGAGGTTAAAAAACCCAAACTGATAGCTAATATTTACCATTATTATTTCTCCTTGATCTGGAAGACACAGACAAATGCAGGGGGAGTTCATTGATAGAAACAAAGTATTTTAATAAAACTTATTTATCTGGAAATCCCTGAAGAAACAAAGAAAAAGCTGTTAGAGTTCATGTAATTTAGGAGAGCAGGTACCTAGCAGAGAAGCAAGCCTGGGCAGCATTTCTATATGTCAGCAGTAATTAGGTAATTATGAAATGCATAAAAAAGGAATTTTTTTAGCAGTGGTAATGAAAATGTAAACTGTTGCAGAATAATCTTAACATTTTGGACTTAGGTGAAGAAAACGATAAGACTTTGCTAAAATATGCAACACCAGTTTCAAATACATTAGCAAGTGTTATCCCAGGTGGGACATTAATATTGTGATGAAAATGTAAGTTCCTCCAAATGAGTGCGCAGGCTCTTCATTGATATTTCTCTCCCTCTCTCTTCCTCTCTGAAATCAATAATATAATTTAAAAAAAAAACCACTTGCTGATTTAAAGATAAGTAGAAAGTACTTATCAAGACAAACAAAAACACACTACTTCCATTTATTAGCTGCTTCCCCTGTCCAGACCAACCCCAAGGGCAGTACTCCGTGGACCCTGATGTCTTCATTTGCCAGCGAGGGGCCCAGGCCTCTGGGAGCGGTTGAGTAGACTGAGGTCCGCCTGGCATTAGATGCGGCTAACCATTGGGCTATGGTGGTGTCTCTATGCTTCTCTGTTGCGCAATGCTGCCCACTGCCGCCGTCGCCTTTCAAACCACCCATCTTACAAACCTCCTGCTCAGTAAGCCCCGTTCAGATTAGACTCGGCGTGAATCGCCTCTCGTCCCAGCCTCTGCACGGCCAGTGCGTGGCATGTGGTCTGCACTTAAGGGTTTATCGCATGAACAGAGCAGCTTTCCTGGCTGGAGGGTCGGTTCCAATGTCCTTTTCAGACATGGGTAAGTTTCCTGTGAGCTTTGTGCTGTACCCTGAGACCTCTCAACACCGCCCTTTTCTTAATGAAGACGGATTCAGACCAAAGGGCTCTTCTTCATCCCTCCCCCTCCTCCTCCTCAGGGTAACTTGATGAGAAGGCCTACCGAGTCCCCATGTGAATTAGAAATAACACCACCGTCTGTTCGCTGAAGAGGAAAAAAAAAATCTATTTTCAATCTCGTGTTTCAGAACACACAGCTGTGTGACTTCCTAACGTATGATAGTCCCAGCTGCCTGCAGACAGCCTCAGCCTGCTGCCTCGTTCCTGCCTGTCCCCAACCCCGGGACATGGGTGAACTTTAACCAGGGCCGAGCTCGGACTCCAGTGAGGACCCGCAGAGGGCAGTCAGGGCTCCCCCAGAGACAGACAGGGACTCCCCCAAAGACACCTCCTGCCCAAGCAGGTGAGTCCAGGCCCTGGGACCCAAAGGAGCCAGGTCCGCTGGGACGGTGGCTCTGGGCTAGGATGCCGAGCTGTCCCGTCCTTGCGGGTCAGTCCCAGGTGGCTGCCCACTTGTCTGTGGAATGTGCTCGCTCCCTGCCTCCAGGGAGCAGGACACCGTGTTGGTCCCGGCAAACCAGCCGATCTGGCTTCCCTTCCCTCGGCATCCCTGGGGTTTGGCCGTGAGCAGATGGCCGCGTGGCCGGAGTGTCTTCAGAAGTATGAATCATCGCCTTGCTCCCTGAAGGAGCTATTTTGAGCTTCCTAATTGCATATTTCCATGTTGTTTTTTCATCGAGTGAGTAAGGAGGATGACTTGCGTTTTTAAAAATAGACTTCTGCAGGCTCCTTTGCTCATGTGTCTTGCGTAACCCAGCCCAGTGATTCCTGAACTTGGCCGCGCCTCCAGTTTGCTCAGGGAGCTTCTGTGAAGTGTAAATCCCTGGGCTGGACCCAGAAATCAGTGAACAACCTACCAGTTCCCTCCTGGGCCACCTGATGATGGTGATTCCGATCATGGTTAAACGGGTATTTTCATGGGGTGGTAAGAGCTCTGGGCTGGGCACTAGGAGACCCAGATTCTAGTCCAGTGATGGCGAACCTTTTGGGCTCGGCGTGTCAGCAATTTGAAAAACCCTAACTTAACTCTGGTGCCGGGTCACATATAGAAATTTTTTGATATTTGCAACCATAGTAAAACAAAGACTTATATTTTTGATATTTATTTTATATATTTAAATGCCATTTAACAAAGAAAAATCAACCAAAAAAATGAGTTCGCGTGTCACAGGTTCGCCATCACTGTTCTAGTCCAAGCCCCATTACCGACCCCTCTAGACAAGGCCCTTCTCCCAGGCCTCCTCAGTTTCCTCCACTGTGAATGCTGTCATTGCCCAGCGGCCTCCAGCCCCCAGGCTGCTGTGTTAGCAGGTCCTCTGCATGTGCCGGCAGGCGACTCTCACCACTCCCTGAGTTCCCTAGAGTCCGGCCAGCGTCAGTTCTTGGGTCACATGTGTAGAACCGAGGTTAGCTTTGGGTTCTGGGTAAGAGGATGCACGCAAGTAACAAAGACTGGTCAGGAGGGGCTTCTAAGGTGAGGGCACCGGGGGGGACGGTTTCCCCCTGCAGACAGGACCACACAGATCTCTTAAACACTACCTATAGTTAGATGTGCTTTTCCCACCGTGAGTGTTGTTATTCTTTGAAATACCAACTTTATTTCAAGCCAAGAGTTCTTTTAAAAGAATTCAGCCTTAATTTTGCTAGAACCCATCAAGGAAATGGCAAAAAAACAAAAACAAACAAACAAACAAAATTCCTCTCGCCCGGCCAGCATGGCTCAAGTAGTTGAGCATCGACCCATGAACCAGGAGTCACGGTTTGATTCTTGGTCAGGGCACTTGCCCGGGTTATGGGCTCGATCCCCAGTGTGGGTGTACAGGAGGCAGCCGATCAGTGATTCTCTCTCATCGTTAATGTTTCTATCTCTCTCCCTCTCCATTGCTCTCTGAAATCAGTAAAAAAAAATTCCTCTCCTTCTTCACCAGGCTGATTTCACCCATCTTTTCCTCCCCCTGGGTCTGGTGGCTTACACCCGCCCCGCCCCCCCAGCCATTCCTTGCACCCAGGAGTGTTTCAGTCACCCTGAAACTGAGAGGGAGAAAGCCTCCGTTCACATGCTACCTCCCGTTTCTGCATGCCACACCCACCCCCTCCCCAGGAGCTGGCTCTGACGTCTCTCTGGCCTTTATCAGCTATTTAGTAGTTTGATAAATTGATTTTTCCTGGAGCCCATAAGATAAGACAAAATCGGAGAGAACTGCGGACTAATTGGCCATCCTGACTGTCGGGGTCAGAACGCATTCCACTGCTTTATCATGCCACGGACTGCGTGAGAGGGCACCCCTCACTTAGGGCCTCTTGGGGGTGACTGCTCTGACCATATTTTTTTTTTAATGGAAACAAAAATATAAAACTGAAGTAAATTGAACCCTCTGGCTGCTGATCAGTGTTGGTTCTCTCTTGGGACACGGGTTGTCTTGGGGCATGGCTGAGTGATGGGAAGAGGGGCCCTTGTGAACCTCTCACAGTCCCTGTGCTGTGTGGCTGCCCGCATTTGTGCAGGAGATCCTAACACACCTTCTGTTGTTTCTGAATACTCCTCTTGAATCATGACCTTGAGTCATTTGACTTCTACCTTTGAATAGTTCATGAGAAGTGGTTTTTGGCATTTAATCTCAGAAGCAGGGCGGGGTGGGGGGGTGGGGGTAGGAGGCAGTCAGATGGGTGGTTCTCCTGAAGTGATTGCGAGTAGCAAGTCTCCAAGGGCACCGAGTCACTCCGGGAGCTCAGAATCGTGCTTTGAAAATGGGATGAAGCAGTGTTGAGAGTGCTTCACAGAGAGCACAGTGCTTCGTTCACAGGCGTGTAGACGGGGTGCAGTACAAAATGTGTTTCCTGCTGGGGTCACAGCTCAGGAAGCGCAAAAGGCACCCCCGCACACACCGCATCATAAGGAGCTCACCTTGAAGCAACTAGCAACAAACCATTGTCTGTCTGCACATTAATGCAGGGACCACCCAGATTTTTACTCACACGTGTCATCCGTCAGAGCTCATCGTAAGGGGTGAGTCTCGCCTGCCGCACAGTAATGCAAGTGGGGCTGACCACCGTGGAAGTCCCCACATCCTTCCTGCTCACATCTCTCTCGGTTCCACTTCCGGTTCTTGCTGATCTCCCCACGCCCCGGGCTCGTTCCTCCTCGGAGGGCTTCTTTATAGATTAGAAAGGAGAGTCCTAGGTGACATTTCCTGCGTGTACATAAGGGGGAGCCACAAGACACTTCTTTGGAGGAAAGGATGCAGCCGGGCCTTTGTGTCAAAATGCCTGGAGCGTTAAGACACTTGTGTGTTTGTGATGTACATCAGTGAAGAGAATATTCTGTTTTAAATAATCCCAACAGAAAGCCATCAGCCGCTGTCTGCCTACCAGCCTGCATGTGAAACCCAAGCAGAGGGTCTGATGAAAGGATCAAGGCCCTCCGTTCCCCTGTGCTCCTCTCACACACAGCGGAGGGAACTCAGGGGAGCAGGCTGGGAGTGAGAAAGCCATTGCAGGGTCCCGACTCACACAATCCGTGAGACTGCCTCACGCCCACTCATCCCAGGCAGTGGGACATCCCCTAGTGCTTCAGGCTTTAAAGGCTCCATAAGCTGGCCTCCGTCTGCTTTTCTCACCTACGTTCTTTACAAGTCAAACAGCAAAACAAAAACCCTCAAACCTAGGACCACAACCAGCTTGCGTTTTGTTATGTAGAAGCGGCTCATTGGCAGTTCCCTAAACAAGCCAGATACCTCCGTGGTCCCTTGGCTGCTTGGCATCCACTCACAGGTGCTCTTGTTCTAGTGCCAACCTGGCACCTGTGGCCCAGGTAATCGCCACAAAACCTGTGGGGACCCTCCCACTCATTTGAATTCCTTGTGCTTCTACTGGGCACCTGCCATGCTCCCGGGACAGCACTGAGGTGCCGCCAGAGAAGACCTGCTTCTGGCCTCCCCCGCTCGCTCCTGAGGACCAGGCTCCCAGGACTGGACGACGGCTAGTGAGCACCTGCATGCCCCGCCCTGGTGCTAGGCGCCGGGACTTGACTGAAGAGAAGCTGAAAGTCTGCAGTGGGATTGTCTTTATGCTCCTCGGTGACTTAGCTCTAGCGGGAGTGCAACCAGGTGGATTAAACTATTCAGAGGTATAGCAACCTCGCCAGGCATCGTTCAGCAAAGAGGAGTTCTAAGTTCTACAGAAATAAAAGAAAAGACTAATAGGACTGCTTTCCCCACAGTAAGCCCTTGGTTTCCATTACTGTTTAGAAAAGTGGTAGTTTATAGCATATGTTTTATTCTAAATTTCCTTTATTATAAGTATTAGAGAGGATCGGCATTTTCATTTTAAAATAAATGATCTCATAATAGCCCTTGCTTTCTTTCTATCGCTTCTCTACCAAAAAAATAAAAAATGTCACAAGCTTGGCCAGCATGGCTCAGTGGTCGAGTGTCAATCTATGAACCAGGAGGTCACGGTTTAATGCCCGGTCGGGGCACATGGCTGGGTTACGGGCTCGATCCCCAGTGGGCAGCGTGCGTGCAGGAGGCAGCTGATCAAGGATTCTCTAGCATCATTGATTCTGTCTCTCCCTCTCCCTTCCTCTCTGAAATCAATAAAAGTATATATATATATTTTTTTAAAATCATATGAAACCAGCATCCTATCCTCTATATGTGTATGTATTTGTAAGATTATAAAATCAGCACATTCAAAATAAAGTATATTGCCGAAATTTTAGAAAATGAGAAAAATGTTTAAAGAAAATTAAAGCGCCCTGCCTTCCGCCACCAGGAGGCGACAGCCATAGGCCTGTGTGCCTTTCCTCCCACCTCCGCTTGCCTGCCTCTGCGTCCTCACACCGTCTGCGTGTGTACATGTTTGCATGCACATTCATGTTAAAACCGTGAGATCCTACTGCCTCTGCAGACCAGATCCTGTTTTCCTTCTCTTCACTCAAAATTATCATATCTTTAACATTTTTGTGTATCTTGAGATATCCTTCAAGAATATATTCTTCGATGACTATACAGATCATTCCATTGTGTGGCTATATCAGAATTTTAGGCAATAGATGTCTACTTTTATATGGGAAAGTTTTTCCTGTTTTTCACTATTATAAATATCTCTGGGATGGTTACCTTTGTAGATAAATCTTGGGGTCATCTTTAATCTTTTCCTTAGAATAAATTCTTAGACTTAAAATGGCCAGGCATGCATGTCCCTAAGTGCTGAATACTTATTGCTAAATGATTCCCTGATAAGGTTATATTTTTTAAAATGTATATTTTTATTGATTTAAGAGAGGAAGGGAGAGAGAGAGAGAAAGATAGAAACATCAATGATGAGAGAGAATTATTGATTGGCTGTCTCCTGCATGCCTCACACTGGGGATAGAGCCTGCAACCCGGGCATGTGCCCCAACCAGGAATCAAACCGTGACCTCCTGGTTCATAAGTCGATGCTCAACCACTGAGCCACCCAGATTGGGCTGATAAGATGATCTTGATGCTATGTCCCCTCAACTGAATGTGACGGAGGACCTGGTCACCACAGTAAGAACTGTCATAAAAAGAACCAAACCCCAAGATACCTTTGTTAGCTCGGGAGTTCAAAATGTCTTCCTCTTGGCTATTTTATGAGAAATGGTAAGACATTTTGACATATGTTTGGCCATTTACATCTTGTGTATCAAAATGATTGGTTTTATTCTAATTACATGAGGATTGCACATGCCTTATGTGTGTCAATAGGGAGATGCCAATGGCATGGCCAGGCAGCATGTGTTTGAGATAGGGACCAGGATGGTTAGTTCTTTGAAATAACGAGAATGGATGGCTCTATTGGAACATATATAGGGTGATGATTTTCCTTAAGACATTTCATACTATTTTAAAAATAGCTTAAAATAGAGGAGCTATACATTGATTTGCATTCTGAGTAGTAACAAATTAAATTGGGGGACACAAGCCCCTTTTTCAGAGGACACCCCTTTTAAAAGCCCCTCGTTTAGTCCTTTAGACTCTTCATCCACCTTGGAGAACGCTCTTCCCTTTCTTGAGTGGCCAAAAGTCTATAGGGTAGTTTGGGTTGTAATTTATTTGTAAGGTTTTAGATTCTTTTTATTTAATACTTTTAAAAATTAATTTTATTGTTGAGAGTATTACAGATGTCTCCCATTTTCCCCCTTTTGTCCCCCTGCACCCATCCCACCCCCCAGGCCTTTACCTGTCTATAGTCTGTGTCCATGGGCTATGCATATATGCTTATAAGTGCTTTGGTTAATGTCTTCCCACCCTCCTTCCCACCTTCCCTCTGAGATACGTCAGTCTGTTTCATGCTTCCATGTCTGTAGGCCTATCTTGTTTATCAATTTATTTTTTTCCTTAGATTACACATACCATGTGACATTTTTATTCAAGGGTAGTCCCTGAGACTCAAAAGTACTTTAAATTATATAGGAGATTTAAATTAAAGAGAATGCCCCTCTCCATCCTCAACTTGTTTCTTCCTGAATCCCAGCTCCCCTATCCTTTGTCATTGCCTATGCTAATGTATAGTGTGTGTGTGTGTGTGTGTGTGTGTGTGTGTGTGTGTGTGTGTGAGAGAGAGAGAGAGAGAGAGAGAGAGAGAATAGAACAGAACTCGTTATTTCTAATGGCTGAATAATATTTCAAAGTAATGTCTGACCTAAGATAATGCTTGAAATGTGAGCACAAACCATGTTAGGTTTACCCACAAGGAATTTTGTTCATGTTAATCCGATGGAGAATGGAAGGGCCCCTTAGACAATGTTCTGGGCTAGTGTTAGTAGAGAATATACTGTAGAATGAACTTGTTCTTTCTAAGTTATTCCAAACAAAGGAAGATAATACAAAACCTAATTGTGCTCTTGACTTGCTGCATTTATTTAAATTGTATAAACTAATTAAGTTTGGGGGAGAAGAGCCATAAGCTAAAAGTATACCACCAGGAGCTCTCTCAGGACTTCTCTCTAGGAGAGTTAATCAAAACATACAAAATTGATTCTGATATATATATATATATAAAATAGATTCTAAAAAGAGAGGAAGGGAGAGGGAGAGAGAGGTAGAAACATCAATGATGAGAGAGGAACAGCGATCGGCTGCCTCCTGCACATCCCCCACTGGGGATCAAGACCACAATCCAGGCATGTGCCCTGGCTGGGAATCAAACTGGGGACCTCTTGGTGCATGGGACGGACGATGCTCATCCACTGAGCCACACCAGCCAACCGTCATTCTGTTCTTGAACAATAATCCTACTCACGACTAAAATACCGCTATGAAATCCCTTGCGGATTTCTTCCTGAGAGTGTGAAGCCAGCTTTGAGTAAAACAGAGTTTTTTTTCTTAGAATTGGAAGTGTGAGGTGTGTATGTGCATGTATGTGGGTGGGAGGGACGCATGATTCATTCTCTCCTTCCTACAACCATGTAAATGGAATTGCACAGTAGGTAGCCTTTCGTGCCTGGCTCCTTTCACTCGATATAATGTTTCTGAGAGTCATCTGGGCTGTTATGCTCTGTGTTGATGCCAGGTGTGCTTTTTGTTGTTTTGCTTTGTTTTCCCTTCTCCTTTAGTCGGGTTTGTAGAGGTATAATTAGCACAGTAACTTTCACCCTCTTCAGGTGTACAGTTCTTTCCTTTTATAAAGATATGCAGTCATGTAATCACCACCACAATCAGGATATACACTATTTGCATCTCTCTAAAAAAGGCCCACGTTGACAATTTCTTTTGCCTTTGACCACTAGAAGGTCATGGAGGGCAAGTGTTGAAGTTAATTGATTGCTATCAACCTCCTTATCTATTTAACTTTCAGGATTACCCAAAGGTAACCTGAGGAGAATGCCCCCCACCCCCACACTTGTGAACCATATAGAAAGGGGTGTTGCCATAGAGAAAATAGATGGCATATGTTGCTCTCCACTGGGTGACCCCACTTTGTTTAATCCAGGTGTGGTAGTTCTGCAGGATGGGCCAGAGCCCCCGCCCCTTCCAACAGCGAAGCAAGACTGGCGCCCATCATTCTGAACTGCGTCACAGCGTCTTCCACTGGAAGTCAGGGATGGCCAGAGCCAAGTAAGAAAGCTCAGCTAAAGTTTGCCCTCAGGGTACAGCATGAGGCCAAACCTACCTCATTCACTAATCATTCTCCCTAACTTACAGCCATTATTCAACTTTGTTACTTACACACAGGTTCTGAATATGACACATGACTTACACACAGACACACAGAGTCCACAGATGTCAGTAGGAATGAAGAAGGGTGTGGCTTAACTCATCATGTTGATAAGCCCCTTGTGGGTTTTAGTCCTCTTCTAAGATGAAAAGGAAAGAACCAAAGAAGACTGCATCTTCCTAGGAGTTTTGCTCAGCCTACTATCACCTCTTTGATTTTTAATATATTTTTATTGATTTCAGAGAGGAAAGGAGAGGGAGGGAGAGATAGAAACATCAATGATGAGAGAGAATCTTTGATTGGCTGCCTTCTGCACGCCCCCCCCCCCCCCACACACACACACTGAAGATTGAGCACTCAACCTGGACATGTGCCCTGATGGAGAATCTGCGACCTCCTAATTCATGGGTCAACGCTCAACCACTGAGCCACCCTGGCTGGGCGCCTCTTTAAGTCTGTTTATCACACGCTCACACAATGGGGAAGGTTCTGGCAACACCTCAGAACTCAGTGGCCTGTACAGCAGGCCTGTCCTGCCATCAAATGGCGCCACAAAGGCGCGGGAATGTGGTTTCAAAGGACGCTCCCTCGATTGCTTTCTTCTCACCCCCAGAGGAATAGCTTCCATGTCTAATCAGATGAGGTGAAGAAAAGAAAATTGCATTTATTTCAAGCTTATAGTCTAGCCAGATGGGCGCCCGCTTAAGTTGCATGGGAATATAATTCGATTTTTCCCCATCTCACCATCCCATGTTGAGTTGCCTCTGACAACTGATAAAATTCACATCTCCAAGCGAATCTAGGAATTAAATATAATATGCAGAGTGTCACACAAATGAAGTCATGTGCCCAGAGTTAAAAGGGGGGGAGTCAGACCAGCGTCACAGAGGAACATTCTCAGCTCAATGCTGGTGAGACGGAGCAAAATCACTCACAGTCACATTCCAAAACTCTTCCAATTCATAGTTCCTAACACCATGAGAAGGAACAGTCTAGAGAAGTTGATTATCAAATCTGAGACACGTTTTCTCATTAAAATTGGAGATGGGTTCCACTTGAAATCGTTTTTTCGAAGGCTGACCTAAAAATGCTTGTTACAAAATAAATGAAAATTTTTGGAGATGTGAGACATTAAAATTGTTAGCACCAATGAGCACTTCCCACTCCCCAACTGCACTGGGCCCGGCTTGAGAATTCCGCTAAGGGATGTCTTCGTTTCCCGCTTGCGATTCCCAGATCTCCGGGTTCTCGGTTCCTGCTCTTTGGATCGCTGTCCTGTCTCACAGGTTGAAGGGCTGGGGAGCGATGCGCTGGAATTTGGTTTTCCTTATCTGTCACATTGAGCATTTCTAACCCCAGTGGTTTGGATCTAGAAACAGAATTTTTTTTTTCTTCTGAGTAGATCAGTCTTAGGAACAGACATGCAAGGCATGGGTAAAACAAGCTTTTATATGGAGTCCCGTCCTCCCTCACTAGACCCAGTGGGGAAGGCAGGGACACGGGCCAAGTCCAGAGTGAAAAGTGTAGTGGTCATTCTCCCACTCCAGGCTGCACAGTCAGGGCGGAGGCCCCGGAAGCAGCATCTGCCGCAGCAGAGGGGTGACGGGTGCCCGGTCACTGCGGCTCTGTCATGATGCCGTCCCGACTCAGAGAGAACAGGCATTTAGGGTCAAGTGTCCCACCAGTCATTTTTATTCTTTGTCCATCCTCTCAAGGATGTTTATAACCATTGATTTTTAGAGAGAGAGGGAGGGAGGGATGAAGAGGAAGAGAGAGAGAAAAATCGATGTGAGAGAAACACATCAATTGGTTGCCTCCTACACGCACCCCAACTGGGCCAGGGATTGGACCTGCAACCCAGGTACCTGCCCTTGACTGGGAACCACACCTGTGGCCCTTTGGTGTGCAGGCCGATGCCCCAACCACTGAGTTCACTGGCCAGGTGACCCACCAATCGCTTTTAAATGAGGTCGTTAACACTTTTATGTTTCAAAGTCAGATTGTTATGGAATTTTTACAAACTGCTATTTTGTAATCAGTGTGCATCAGCCACCTTTATGTTTAAGATCAGCCTTCAAATAATGTGGGGGACCATTTGATGACGCAGAGGGTAGAATCATTGCTTCGCAATATTTCCTTGAGCCCTCCTAAAGGGCATATCTCTAGGGACCCTCAGGGTAGCCATTCTTTGGGGCACCACCATCTCCCCTTCTGTAAACCAGCCTGGCACACCTGCGTCTCACACACCAGGTCTTGCAGCAGCAGCCGGGAGTGTATGCTGTGCGTCACATGGATTGCCGAGTTGCCCGCACGGGGACTGTTTTGTTCTTTCATAAGGTTGATTTTTCTTGTGTACGTTTTACTTGGGCAGATAGATGTAACAGTTCTTGTCCTTTAGTGGAGGGTGCTTTGCAAGTCCCCTGAAAACTGAAATAGGAAGAAGTTGTGTGTGTTTCCTGGGAATTCATGTTGACAAGTAGCATATACACTGGCTCTCACCTGTGACATCGTCCCACCTTCGAGGTCACAAACCATGTGTTCCCAGTAATGGTGAAGTACCAGAGCAGTGGGGGAGGCTAGACCAAGTTCAAGAACGTCTCTTTAACCTGCCACGCTCACACACGTTTTGGAGAGGCAATGAATGGGATAGAATTGCCCCTCGGCAGCTGGGAACTGTGTAACTAACTGCCCAGCCCATCTCGGGTCGCCACGGCCTTAATTCAGGGCATGCCCGGGGGAGGGGGAAGGTAAGGGAGCTTTCATATGTGTCCCAGTGAAATAGGTGGCCCACATTCCGTTTCTCTCCAGGTCAGGGACATGAGCCAAGGCAATCTGTGGCCTGTTATTATTGCCTATTGATGTTCTCAGTTCTCTGAGCCCAGGATTTTGTCTTGAATATGCAAATGCAAGTGCTCTGGGTACCACCATAATACTGCATTAGAGAGTCTCGTCACGTCAGGGAGAGGCCGAACTGCTTAATTTATGAGTGAGAATAACCTGCCTCGAGTCCATATTTCAAACTGGTCCTTTTGAGATTTTGTGAATGAAGCCAGTCCGAGGAGCGCGTACACGAACACATTTATCAGCCACCTAACCTTCATTTCCAGAAAACTTTGTAACCTTCACAGTGTGAGCAACAGGAAAATTCTGCCTTTAAAAGACATTTTTAATGTGAGTTTTAAAAATGTTCCAGACTAACACTTTCTATTTCTGGTGTGCTAATTTTCCAATTCTAAAGTTAATAGCGGTAACTCAGAAGCAACGATGTTTTGATATTTTAACAAGCTGAAGGCATTTCTGAAATCATCTTTCTTTTGACTCTTAAATAAAACTCAATGCTTCTTTTCCCCTAATGGTGAAACAGATTCTTATACTTAATAGGAATATTAAAAAAAATTAAGTATATTTTAAAAAACTATTCTAGTAGGTGTTGCTAATATACTTTACAGTCACTGTGCCCAGCCTCCCAGAGACCTTCTGGATGTTGTGAGATGCTCAGCACATGGGAGTGGACTGATTCTTCTTCATGTTGATTATTCACCTTCTTTCCAATTGATGGGGCACCTCGGTATCACTAATTGAAATGTTTACTTCCGAGGTGTATCTGCAGATGAATGTTTGGGCTGTCTGCCACCCCTCGGTAACCAGGGGCATCCACAAATTTAAGAGCTTTACCTAAAAATGAATGGGTGAGATTCTGAAGACTCCATAGATCCCCATTTTTTACCCCAATTTTTATAGGCTCCTCTTAAATTCTGACAAAGTTTGCCTTATAAATACAGCTCTTGCAGAATGGTTTCTGCCCCAGAGATTGCTCAGAGAATTTATTCCCAAGTCCTTTTTATTGGCCTCTCTCTCCATAAGCTGAAAGGTCTCACAGGTTATTATAACCTGCTAGTTTGTGTTTTTGTGGGTTTTAAAAATATTTTTATTGCTTTCAGAGAGGAAGTGAGAGGGAGAGAGAGAGAGAGAGAAACATCAACGATGAGAGAGAATCATCGATCAGCTGCCTCCTGTACGCCCCACACTGAGGATTGAGCCCGCAACCCTCAGGATTCGAACCGTGACCTCCTGGTTCACATTGTCGACCCTCAACCCCTCAGCCACATCGGCTGGGCTATGTGTTGTTGTTTTTTAAATAGGGGAATGCAAGCGGCTTTTAAAATACAGAGCCGATCACACATATGTCCTCCAGTTTCTTTATTTTTAAAATTAATTTTGCTCGACCCTCAAACTGAGAGAAGCCCTGGAGTCAGTTTTCTCAGTCTCAGGAGCTTTGCAGCAATAAAGCCCACTGACCTGAAATCCTGGTGCCTCTTTCAGAACAGGACGCCAGAAGGCCTGGGTGCGGGGTGCCCAGGGACACCCCAGTGCCTGCAGCCAGGGGCCCTTGCACATGTTTTAGATCCCCGCCCCCTTTCTCTCTTGGGCTTTCATGGAAACGTGATGCGCATTGGCATTCATGAGCCATGGTGCGTGTGGTGGTCCCTTTTCCTCCTGGTGGATGATACTAAATCCCACCCCAGGCCTCAGTGTGTAGGGACAAGATATCTGTCGATGCTCTTTGATGCCCAGGGAGTTCCTGTGCTCGCAGACACTGACCCTTCCCAGGCAGGTGGCCCTGGGGGAGAAGCCTCCCCATTCCTGAGCAATAGCCCAGGGTGAGCTCCTACTGTGTGCGCTGCCCCCCTTCCCTCCTCCCCCCGGCCTTCGCTTGGGGAGCGTTGGCTGCTCTGTTCATTTGAAACTCGACCTGACTATGGTGCCCCTTGCTCAGGGGCAGTGTTTCCTCATGCTCTAAAATGGGATTAATTTTCGTACCTTCAGTTACCAGGTCCAGGAGGCGAGCTGCAGTTGCTATGGGAACGGTTACTGACTCTCCTGGCGTTAGTACATTTAACACATCAATAGGGATGCTGCATGACATAGGCCCATCTCCCTTTTCCCACCTGCCATTCCCTTTTCCCTTTCTGGATGGATTATTGCTGGGGACAGGAAAAGAGGGACTGAATTTCACAGCCAGGTTTATCTGATATTAGAATGTCATAATCCTGGCCAGTGTTTTCAAAGAATATGTTTTTATTGATTTGAGAGAGAGAGGAAAGGAGAGGGAGAGAGTGATAGAAACATCAACATTGATCTGCCTTCTGCACACCCCCTGCTGGGGAATCGAGTCACAACTCAGGCATGTACCCTGTCTGGGAATTGAACTGGTGACCTCCTGTGGCCTGGGCCAATGCTCAACCACTGAGCCACACCGGCCGGGCCTGGCGAATTATTTTCATGGGCATTTCCTATTCAAAGGATGCATATGTCTACTCTTTACTTCCGCCTTTGATTGGTGCTGGTTTTGACAGGCTCTCTAACCTCATGGAGAGCCTTGCAGAAAGAGAGAGAAATGGTGTTGGTACTCCTGGAGTGTGATTGTCAGAGTACTCACATCGCATTCCTAGGCCATGTAATCTGTCGTAGCTCACATTTGCATATGAATGGATAATTGCAAAGCTTTATGTAAATCACACGAGGTGGTGAATATATTATCAAACCCATGGCCTTTCGGGGTAATTACAGGATGCTGCCATGTCAGCCAGGATACCGCAGGTGGAATGCGGGTGCTCTTCCAGTCAGGGTTTATTTCCATCCTGAAGCATGAGCTGCTTTTCCGTGTAATTTTTTATTTTGGTAGAAGAGAAATCTAACACCCGGGGTTGATACTAGTTGCAGAATATTGGAGATTAAAGGAATAAAATTCTGACTGAAAAAAAAAATTAAAATGTGGACACTTTTAAGGTTGCTAATAAATCTAAGTGTTTGAGTCACAGAGAAAGTCCCCTGAGTATATCGTCCAATGTACTTATTCTTACAAAATTTGTTTCTCTTGAATTTTTTTATATTTTAAAATAGTCCATGCTCATAGTCAAATGGAGCAGAAAGTACAACCTCCTGAAGTTACCCCATAGCTGAGCGGCTTTAGTCATGTAGGGGCTCCTTCCCTGTGCCTCCTTGAAGACCACTGGCTGATTCTCCCTGTTCTCCACAAGCCTGAGTGCCTCTTCTGTATATGGTGGCAAGAAGGCATTGTGGGAGGGAGGAGGAGGGAGGGAGAGAGGGAGTTAAGGAGGGAGGGTGGGAGGGGATCGCTCTGTTCTAAGTTTGACACGCATAATGTTAGGCTTGAACCAGGATAAGTTACCTGATTTTCATGGTGTTCCACAGGCAAAGAGCTGATCAGCTAACCCTAAGCTCACATTCCTGCCTTGAAATAATTGTAACCGAGCGCTCGTGACAAGACACTACAAAGGAGTATGGCTCCCGCTCTTTGCTTCCTGTCGTCGTCTCTGTGTGCTTGTCCACCAGTCACAGGTGCCATTCTCATGTCCCTCGTCATGGGCCGTGGTGTCTGGTGCAGGAGGAGTCACAGCTGCCTCGTGTCATGGGCGACAGAGAGACGTGGGGATCATGGGGGAGCTCAGTGATAAGCTCCTTGGGAGCCTGTTCCCTGGCCGATGGGATATGTGTGGCTCCATTGTGTGTGAGCAGCGGCGTCATTGCTAGGACAGGAAAGGCAATGCGTATGCCAACAGGCGCATGAACGTCGGAAAGATGTTTGAACCCAAGAAGCTTGTCTGTCTCACATTTACAGGCAGTGGGATTGAAACATGTTTAGCAGGTTTTCCATGAAGACGGGAGAGGGGCCAAGATCTGGAGACTGCTCCCTCGAGGCGCCATCCTCTGAATTAGCAGAGGATGCACGCAGTTTGCAAGGGGCTGAATAAAACCATTGCCAACCTTGAAATCTTTCGATGCTATAAGGCAGCGGTTCTCAACCTGTGGGTCACGACCCCTTTGGGGGTCAAACGACCCTTTCACAGGGGTCGCCTAAGACCATCGGAAAACACATACATAATTACATATTGTTTTTGTGATTAATCACTGTGCTTTAATTATGTTCAATTTGTAACCATGAAAATACATCCTGCATATCAGATATTTACATTACGATTCATAACAGTAGCAACATTACAGTTATGAAGTAGCAACGAAAATAATTTTATGGTTGGGGGTCACCACAACATGAGGAGAACTGTATAAAAGGGTCGTGGCATTAGGAAGCTTGAGAACCACTGCTATAAGGTATTACGTATTATATAGACTCCCCAGATACATTGAGCATAGCCTGAATAAACATAAATTCTAAATTTAACTTGAATTGAGATTATACAAAATGCTGAAAATGTATTTCTTTTCGTGTTGTCCCTTAAGATTCCCTTAAAGTATTTAGCAAAGTATGATTGCCTTTTGCCTCAGTATAAAGGTGGCCCCTTGTAACTGTGTATTAATTGACTATAGAGTCTTCCCTGCTGGCAGGTCAGTTCTTGTGCCCATCACCAATCCTCTCCGCTTCCCAGATATTCGGAAACAGAGGCCATTCCTCATGGAAGGAACTGGGGGTGAACGTGCTCATGTTCACAGTCTCTAAAAGTGGACTCTTAAAACTATTATCACTGGCAAATTTAAGTAGGTTATCGAAAAATCCTAATGTTTTGACTTTACAAAAGGGAATAGGAAATACTTGGAGCCATAATGAGTTTCTTAAATTTAACTTCTACCAAAAATTGCTTTTCTTTTCTGACATAAGTATTCTGATGATAAATTAGAAAGGTGCCCTGAGTATAGCAGTGGGCCTGGTTGCTAGAATGAAGACATGCTTTAAGGATTTCCTAGAATCATGTTCCCAGAGGAAGCATGAGTCTGTCCTTGGCTGTATCTTTTTAAGGATTTGAATCCATAACTTGAATAACAGCATGAAAACTGTATGGATCAGACTTTTCACAATACTCACATCAAGAGGCGCATTTTATAATTAAAGATGTGTATGTAAATGTCCTAGCAGGCTGAACTGTGGGACGGATACATAGGTTTTAATTGACCCAACTCCATTGACCTCTCAAGGAGATGAATTATGATGAGTTATGGAAGATGAATTATGCAATAGATTTGAGACTGGTGTAGACAGCTGCGGTAGGTGAAACATGACATTTATAGATCTCTTCTGACCTATCAAACCATGACATTTCTTAGCCCTTGCAAAGTCATCTCACGCTATATATTCATTGATTCTTAGTAGACTCATGCATGAAGGCAAATACTGGGTAAGGTGGAAATCTGGCTGAGGAAGAGGGTTGGATGAGGCCACTGATAAACTACATATAAAAAGGGTAATTTTTTCTTTATACTTTTGATATCTCTCATTCATGCAGAGCACAGTTCTAGGTGGCAATAGATATCAATCTGTTACACTAATATGGCTTTGCATAGAAATGAAGAGCCTTGAGTGAAGGTCACCACAGGAAAACTTGGCAGAACATCCTGACAGCAGCAGCAGGAGCTGATGAACTTGGGCTGTACCAGTAGAGAGAATGTTCTGAAGATAAGAGGACACTGTTGGGCCCTGGCAAGTTTTGCTCAATGGTTAGAGCATTGCCCCTCAGATCAAAAGGTGGTGGGTGTGATTCCCAATCAAGGGCACATACTTCAGTTGTGGGTTTGATCCCCTACAGGAGATAACCAATCGATGAGTCTCTCTCATGTCGATGTTTCCCTCTCTGCCCCTCCCCCGCCCCTTCCACTCTGTCTGAAAATCAATGGAAAAAATATCCTTGGGTGTGGATTAAAAAAATTTAAAAAGGAAAGAGGACACTGCTGGGCGAGCATGAAGCACTTCTGTTCTCCTGTGTGGGGTCTCCCCAGACATGGAGTAACTGGCCCCTATGAGCTCTGCTCCGCAGGGAGGAGGGAACTCAAGTGAGGGAATCTTGGAACCCTAAAACTCAAAGCAGGACAAAGAGCTGCTAATGGGAAAGAAGAGGATGAAGCATATGGAAGGAAAAGCCTAAACATCTCCGATATTTAATGATCATTAACTTATATAAAAGCCTGCACAGACGCCAAACCATTTAAGGTTCATAAATTATATAGCCAGATTTTAATCATAAAATTTCCTGAGGAAAGGATTCATTCAAAGTTCACTAGTTATAATTTATAGAGCAGCGCTACACCCAATTATGCAGTTGGTAAATGCTTTCCATAATACATGTGAGTTCCGTAGGAAAAAAAAAAAAAGCCCTTTAAAATTTAGACAAAAAATAGAAATAAGCTTTTAAGAAAGATAAGTAAAACAGTTAATCTTCAAGATTCATCCAATAAGGTTTTGTGATCAAAGGATATTTCATATATAGAACTTTGAGGGTAAAAGAATTTATACCGAATTGTGAATTTAGACCATTTCTTAACATCCTGGTCACACTCACAGTTAGTCTTAGAAAAATTATACAAATTGGGAAGAATCACTACAGACGCAGCCCATTTATTGAGTAATTCTCTTTGAAAGTTTGTTTCCTGAGTAAAATATCCTCCAAAGCGAAGGTGTCCCAGTGTTCATTTGAAAAGCACTTATTCTCATCTCTCAGCCAATGTGCGTAAGAGGCCAAGCAGACAAGGCCTGTTTCTCACCTTAACCCCCTTTGTAGCCTTGCAGTGCTTTCAAACATTTTGGTGCTATTTATATCCGCTCTGAAAGAAAGCAGGATGTCATCAAGCACTGTGATCACGGCCAGAGGAAGAAGCTGAATGTGTCAACGGAAAAACTCCCATGGGAACTCCACCTTTATGGCAGGGCATCCTGCCCCAAGCCCTTAGACTAAACGAGGCCCTCCATCTGTGTCATCTTCTGTGGGTAAATCTTCCTGGGGGGTCCTTCACCTCATTGGAGCAAGCTAACCATCAGCTATAAATGTTTACATGTTCCACGGAAGCACAGATGAGACTGTTACGAAAACACCTCAAGTTAGTCAGCTCTAAGCTTGGTGTCCACGTTGATCCAAAGAGGCCATAGGAACTACCTTGTAGAGTTGCTGTAAGTCATTCAGGTTACAGGAGGGGCACAGTAACTTTTGGTTCTTTTCCTGCCTTCTCATTTAAGGCTATGTTACGTACGAGCAAAAAGAGAATTGGGGAGTAAGTTTTTATTCCTGCCAAACATCTAGGTCCCCGAAGGTCTTCCATCCTCACGTTAAGTAAAGCTGCTGATGGTGATGATGGGCCCATGTCCTCCTGGAGGGAGGCTCCTGGGACAGCTTCCGGTGAACCCCGTGACGGACTGTGACAAGGAGGGCTGCTGACGTGAGCTCTCGGCTTCCCCAGTTGTCCTGGATAAAAGAATAAGACATGTACCCAAGAGGAAAGCCACACTTGGAGAGGCGAGTTTCAACTGATTGATGGGGTTCCAGATTTCAGTTTTATTAAGGAAAGCAAAATCTTTGTCAGTGGCCAGGAAAATAGAAGGTGGGAAAATAAGATTTAAAACCAGCAGGAGAATGGAGAGTGACTGCAGATGGGTATGAGGTTTCATTCTGTGGTGATGGAAAGTTCTAAAATTATATTGCAATGATGGTTGCAGGACTCTCTACACTCAAAAACAGTGATTTCCACACATAAATGGATGCGTTTTTTGATATGTAAACTATATCTCCAGAAAGCTAATTTTTTTAAATGGTGAAAAGGTGGTTATTCCCCAACAGCACAGGTATTGAGGACAAGAAGTCTTGGGTTCAGACTCCCACAACTTTACAGTTCACAGTTGGGTGGCCCCAGGCAAGCGATTTAATACGTATGCATCTCAGATTCCTTATCCCTAAGTGGACGTAAGAAGATCTCATCCTGGATTGTTGTGAGGATAATTGAAATAATTGGGATGTTGTGTAAAACATCTATCAGAATCCATAGCTTAGAGAGAACGCTGAGCAGGCTGGTCACTGGGAACGGGATTGGATGGTCCTGGCAGTGGCGGTAGAATGAAGTCTTCAGTGTGGAAGTTCAGAGCCTGGGAGAAGCCCTGGGAGAGAATCTGACCATCCCATTTCAGGGCATGTTCCTTCTATCAAACAGGGTAAGTTATAGGAAATTGATTTCTTTGTGTTCCCTCAATAAGCGCCTCTTTCTTCACACTTTCCCTGGACTGACCTGGAGACGGGATCAGCTAATGCATTTAGGCAAGTCTGTGCTGCAGACAGAACTTTCCAGTTGGGGAGGATCCTTGAATATCTATGCATTGGCCACCAGGGGAGCTGCATCCACTCACAGGGGACCTGTTCTCCTCTCTGTATCCCTCAGGTACCTCAAGGACTCATAAACCAGAAGACACCCAGCTTCCTGGGGCCACGCTGGTATTCTGGTCCATTACGGAACGTGGACCCACTTCTGTGGCCAGGCCAGCTCTCCTGGCTGTGTGTTCAAAAGCTCGTGTAAAATAGCAAAAATCATATATGGAGAGAGCAGAAAATCCTGTGACAGGCATGCACACTGATTAATGAGCTCTTTGTGTGTTAACAAGCTGTTTGGTTCAATTGGCTATAAAATGAAATGCCAGGCCACTTGTATTCATCAAACATGTTTTACAGACCAAGCAGTAGAGGGAGCCCGCCTTAGCCCCGCCCCTCTGGTCATTCATTCATGTGGCTCCCACTTTCTCTCTCTGCTTTGCCACTGAAAGAAGCAGCAACAGCGCCTAGCAAGGAGGAAGTGTGCAGGCTGTTTTGTGAAGTGTAATGTGTGATCGATTCAAAGTCATACTTTCTTCATGTGGGAATCTGAATTGTCAACATGAAAATGGACGACCGATGGGTCCGTGCTGCCTGTCACTACTTGAGCCAATTCAGCAGAGACAGGGTTGAATCGTATGTGAGTGCTTATTCCAATATTTCTGACAGCATGGGAGAGCAGCAGGTCACCCACAGAAATCTCTCTAGCCCCCCCATGAGCCAGCTGCTGATACAGGGTAGGACAAAGATTACATGGGGAAGTAGGGATTACAGGCATGGGGAAGTAGGCAGTGCAGACTGGGGTGGGACCCCACTTTTTGGGCAGCAAGGTTGTTCATCTCTCCACGATAATAGGCAGTTCTTGAATGAGAATGGACCGAAGTCCAAGGTTGATTCCCAGGTCCCAGGGCGCTTACAACTCACCCTCAGGTTAGAATGTCCTTTCTTTAACCAGCACAAGGCAGTCATGGTTAACAGCATGATTAGTATTTCCCCTGACCATAGCTAGTCCTGTGTTCTATTTGTGCCCCTAACAAATGGAGAAGGGGGACGTCTGTGCCTTAGGGAGTGGTTCCCAGCGTCCCCCAGTCTGCGGCATGAGCTGAAAGAGCCCCGGCAGCGCTCTGTGCTGGGGCTGCCTAGACAGTGCCCAGGGTCCCTTTAAAAAGCCAGAACGGGAACTTATGGCAGCTGTTACTTCGCTCCAGAGAGGAGCTCCCTTGATCTCTGGAAGCTCTTCCTTCTAGATCTGTCAGAATCCCAGGCCAGGCCCCCGCTGCCGCCTCCCCCTCGATCTCTTCGGAGCTGCAGTGTTAGGCTGAGCCGCACACGCTGGCTCATCTTTGATGTGTCTCACGCTTTGATTTTTTGTTTTGTCTGTTTTCCTCATTCTCACTCTCCCACTTGATTCATCGATGATTATAAAATATCAAAGCATCAAACCTGAACTCCGCTCTGATGCGAGCAGACACCCTGGGCTTCCTTCCTCGCAGCTCCGAGGCGCGGACAGTGGCTCCACATGGGACACTTACTAGTACACGCCGTCATTTCCAACAGGAAGGTGGCTGGGCAGAGTGGGCCTTTGATTCTCACATTAGTCCATGCTGATGTCTGGGGATTCTTGTGGTAAAAATACAAAGGGTGCTTGGTGCTTCGGGCAGTCATTTGAGATGATTCCGACTTCTCCCAAACATTACTGTGTAGGTATAGAAAGCAGTTTTCTCTCTTCCAAAGGCTGACCTTGGCTTAGTCTGTTGAAAGTGTGTCTCATTGCTGGGCAGTTATACATACTCTGTATTTGAAAAGGAGACAGGTGCCCGGTTGGTATGGCTCAGGGGTTGAACCAGGAGGTCACAGTTCAATTCCAGGTCAGGGCACGCGCCCGGGTCGTGGGCTTGATCCCCAGTTCGGGGTGTGCAGGAGGCAGCTGATCGATGATTCTCTCTCATCGTTGATGTTTCTAGCTCCCTCTCCCTCTCCCTTCCTCTCTGAAAGCAATAAAAACCTATTTTTTAAAAGAGAAAAGGAGACGGGGAAAATACATGCTTTAGGCGCCAGTGAGAGGGTGGCGGGATCTTGACATTTGTGTTCCGGAAGCAGAGCGTGGTGTGTATGTCCAGGTGGACACGTGACTGTTAACTGAGGACTGATTTAGATTGGACAGGATGCTTCTCTGGACTTCATCTACGGAAGGCTGACTTCTGTGAGGGTAGCCCAGGGGCAGCAAGGTGCAGGGGAGGTTGTCACAGGGTCTGCAGGGCAGAGGGGAGATCACTGAGTCTGCAGGGTGGGGAAAGGTCATGGAGTGGAGGGGAGGTCACGGGATCTGCAAGGTGGAGGGGGGTCAGAGGTCTACAGGGCAGAGGGGGGTCAGGGGTCTGCAGGGCGGAGGGGAGATCACTGGGTCTGCAGGGTGGGGAAAGGTCATGGAGTGGAGGGGAGGTCACGGGACCTGTAAGGCAGAGGGGGGTCAGGGGTCTGCAGGGCGGAGGGGGGTCAGGGGTCTGCAGGGCAGAGGGGGGTCAGGGGTCTGCAGGGCGGAGGGGAGGTCACAGGGTCTGCAGGATGAAGGGAGGTCATGGGTTGCAGGGAGCAGACAGCCCTGCATGGGCTGGAAGGTTCTTCATCTCTTTTTTCTTATCTCTACAATAGGGTTGATTCTAAACCTCACAGCGGTTACCCAATGCGTGATAATGTGAGGGGCTATGCTTCGTTAGCTGTGAAGTATTGCGAAAAATATACTTTTATCATGAAAATATAGACTGTTTTGTAATCCTGAACTATTTTAGGGAATCTAGCAAAAGGAAGACTTTATATAACTTTATTTCCTTTTCTCCTAATTCCTCTGTGGATGGAGGCACTCCATCCACATATAAATAACTCTCCCTCCTCCCAAGTGCATGGCATTTTTAAGATTTCATCGAGAACAAAGGACAGGGAGGCTGCTGCAGAGCCGAAGCGGCCAGCCCGGAAATAACAAGCACTCTGAGAAAAGCTTTGAGCTGCTGGGATTTGAAAAAGTACATGCGCCATCTTATCCAAATAGAGAAGTTATTTTATCACAATGAACTGCCCTAAGTTGGGGGCAGTCAGGAGACAGTGCAAAATTGTAGCCACTTGGTTTTCTTTAGTGAACTTTATTTTTTGTAAGGTTTTAGATTTACAGGAAAATGCAAAGAATTCCCATAGGCCCTGCACCCAAAGTTTGCTGTTATTAGCATTTTACATCAGTGTGTTACATGTTACCATTAATGATACTGATAGTAATTGAAGTGCATACTCTGTTCAGATCCCCTTGGTTTTTGCCTCATTTCCTTGTCCGTTCCATGGCCCTCTCCAGGCGACCACCCTGTGGTCACCATTGCAGTGGATGGGGTGTGGAGCGAGGGAGGGAGCAGAAGCGTGGATGTCTCAGATTTGGGATGTGAACTTGTGATCCCCTGTGATGGGGGTGCACTGGCCTCTGCCCATATAACCTGCGCCTTTCAGTACACGTCACCCATCACTACGGGAATGACAGCTTGCTGGGCCCAAAGACGTTAAGCTGTCATCCGATATCACCAACATGGCTCCAGGTGGCTCTGCTCCCTCGCTACTTCTACTGATTAACTCAGGAAAGAAAGAAATCAACCCGTGACTAAGATACACTGAGGAGCCAGGCAGGTGGCTCAGTGGTTGAGTGTCCACTCAGGAACCAAGAGGCCACTGGTTCATTTTCCAGTCAGGACACAAGCCAGGCTGCACCAGTAGGGGGTGTGCAGGAGGCAGCCAATTGATGATGACGTTCCTCTCTTATCGATGTTTCTATCCCTCGATCCCTCTCCTTTCCTCTCACTCTAAAAAAAACAATGAAAACACTTTTTTTAAAGAAAAAGATATACTGATGAGCACAACAGAACCAGAGGAAAGCATGAAGGAGGTCAAAGGAGACGGGGTGAAAGAAGGTGAAGAGATCAGCCAAATAACATATATGCATAACCCATAGACACAATGGTGAGGTGATGGCCAGGGGTGGGGGTGGGCGGGCTGGATGGAGGTGGGCAAGGGGGCGGGACGGGGGACATCTGTAATAGTGTCAACAATAAATTTTTTTTTAAGAAAGAAAGAAGAGAACAAAGCACAGAAACCTCCAGCAAGCTTTTTCCACCTTCGTTGATGTATAATTGACAAATAAAATTGTCAGAGCTTTCTGAGCTTTCAAACGTAAGGGCAAGTGGGCGTCTTAAGGAGGCGTCTGTGAGTTTCGGGTCAGGTTCACGTGATAGCTCAATGGCATGATTGCTCGATCAACAGGCTCTGTGGGTAAAACCCAGGGAGCCCTCCAATTAAAATGAGGTACCTAGCCCCCACCCCCAATAAAAAACAAACAAAGCAGGAAGTCGATGTTTAATAGTAGAAGTGTGGTTAATAAGGAATCTTCTGATTAATTCCTAATACCGCCCCAGACAGACGGGTTTTACACAAGCACCCGGCTCTGAGTCTGCCTTACGGTGATGTGGAAGATAACGTATAAAACAGTCTCAGTGAACACATAACTCTCTTGAACAAAATAGAGCTGTCGAGAAGACCTGAAAGCAGGTTCGTATTTTGTGAACCATAAATCATGAATCTCTTTATTTTCAAAAGTGCAGTTAGCTACAGTGTTTCATCAGGACAGAAGACAAGGTGGGGAGCACCGGGGGCCCCGTCGGGGTAACTCACCCGACAGCAGTTCAGTTCGGCAGGTGCACCAGAGTGGTGGCTGCTCTACCACGTCACCTTGCATGTCCTTATGGGCAAGGTCACCGCCCTGCACAGCGTGGTACTCGTATTTCACTCTCCGTTCTCTGGCCAGTATTTATTTTAAGCTTCTATCAAAAACTCATTCTTTTTGTCTCCCCGGTGGTGCTTTTCAAACAAAGCCTCCCTCAGTCTCCTGAGAAGTTTTGGAGAAATTGGACAAAGATAAAACAACATGTATCTATATCTATCTATCCATCCATCCATCCATCCATCCATCCATCCATCCATCTATCTACAGACACACTTGAACCTTATGCTAGTAAATGTGTATGTGTCTTCTCTAAGCTTGAAATAGAAGCCTTTTTTACACTCCCCCCAGCCCCACCTTCCTTTGTCACAGGCAGATCACTACCATTCTAATGACAACTCCAGAGTCCGCAGATCAGCAAGGCAGGCAGAGACCTTCCCATTTGAAATATGTTTTGTATATTTCAAGGGCCTCCAATCTGTCCATGATGAACAAGGCCTTCATGACTCCGGCTCATGGCTATAAAATGACAAATGGGGACATAATCTTCCCATTGTTCCTTCCCCCTAAGACATGGTGGGGACAACCAAGGTCATGCAAGATGTAACCTATCGTTGTTTCCTCCTATTCCCTTTCCTTTGCAGGATGTTGACATCACCTGTCATATGTGCTGTGCTTTCCTCTGATCTGCCCACCTTCCTGTTCCCAGGCAGCTCTTAGACTTGGTTACAGTCTCAATGTTGCACGTCTAAGGACGCACAGCATCTGTTTCTCATGCCTACCATAGTTGGCTGATGGGTTGGGCTCTATAATGTCCTCCTTCTCCTTCCCTGATAGAGAAATGCATTGACTGGTGATGACATGGCGAGAGAAACTACTTTGAGTGTGTGACGGGCTTTGCTCATTCCAGGGCCCACAATCGGTGACGTCCTATCTTAGGGAGGAGGCGCCCCTCTCAGTGTTGCTTGTCACGCCAGGCATGTGCTGACCATCAGCAGTCAACACTCACAACCCACATGATTTACTTAGATAAATGAAGTTTTTTATTTGAATTATTTGTTGACCTGCATTTGTCTCCCCTCCATACATGATCAACATAATGTTGATTTAAGCTAAACTGTAGACCCCAATCTTAGAATAACTAAGAAGTACAAATTTTCATTTTACTAAGGGAAGGTGTAATGGCAACGCTGTCCGGCAGAGCTTTCTGTGGCGATGGGAATGAGTGTGGGCATGTATGCATGTGTACATATGTGGCTACCGAAGTGACTGGAATGTGGCTAGTATGACTAAGGAAATGAATTCAAATTTAAGCAGCCACAGATGGCTCATGGCTAACATACTGAACAGTGCAGTTTTCAAAAGATGGACATTCAGCGTAGACATCTGCTACCAGAGAAAAAAGCGAGGGGGAATCTCAAAGCCCCAAACTAAAGCCAACTAGAGATCATTTGATGTCATCTTACTCATTGGTATCCCGCTTGGCGAAGGGGACTTTGTCAAAGACAAGAGTAGCTGAGATACTGCACTTTCTGCAAATAGGTCTTCCAATCTGCAGTTCTGCACCAGTAGGTCTTCTCATTCACCACCAATGGATGTGAACCCATCTGGAGAGCATTCAGGATCATTATGACAAAAACAGCAACTGACACAGAAGGAGCAGACATGTATACACGTGGGCGCCCAATTGCTGCTGGTCAGGAAGGAGAAGTAGGTACAGGCTGCACTAGAATCACCTGGAATCAGTGTGGAGAGAGAACCTCCCACAAGGAGAGTGCACGGGGACCACCGACTGCTTCTGGGTCGCGGATGAGTGGCCTTTGTGCCCATGTGGTTCTGATTCGTGATGGAGCCCCTTTACCTTGAAAAGTCAGAATTACCCTGTCAGTTTCCCTCGTTGCTGGGTCAGTAGTGAGTGAAATTGGAATGATGAATCTTCTCTCTAATTTTACAGGAAAAGAGGCCAGGACACATTTTGTTAAGTGCCTTCCTGGACCCTGAGCAAGGACTCATGGTGGGAACCCAGTGAAGGGGGGGAGCTGTGCTGCCCCTGCTCTTTCCCATGACCCAGGGACAGAGGGCAAAGGAGTTTGAAGCAAAACAAACCATTTTACCTCAGGCTCTGGCATGTCATCATCTCTACCTCTTAGGCCTTGATGAATATGGTATCAGGGCCTGGTGCATGAAATCTGTGCATGGGTAGGGTCCCTAGGGCCTCTAGTATTGTAATAACTATGTATGGTGCCAGGTGAGTGCTGGGAATATCGGGGGAACACTGTAAATTCTATAAATGTCTAACCCCTGCTCTACACTTGAAACTAATTTTATTTATTTAGCAGTGAATGTTTCACTATGCCTCGCACAGAGCTTTCTCTAATCCTTTGAAGAAATAAAAAATGAATCTCAGAGTTTCCTGAATCTGGTAATATTAGAAGGAAAACATCTAAGTGAGGAGAAACTTGTCATACATTTTCATTTCCAGCATCTGTTGCTAAGAATTCAAAGGAAAGGCGATGATTAGAATATTCAGAAAAAGTACTAACATTAATGGGAAGAATTCAGGGAGACCAGAAAGTCCATCCCAAAATATCATGAACGTCTTTTGGGTCACTGGTATGGACTTGCTAATTCATTATCTCCACAGGTTTCTATTAAAATAAGAGAAATTGCCCTGGCCAGTATAGTTCAGTAGTTAGAGCAGTGGCCTGCACACTGAAGGGGCTCAGGTTCAACTCCCAGTCAAGGTCACATGCCTGGGCTTTGGGTTTGATCCCTGGCCCTGGTGTGGGTGTGTGCAGGAGGCAACCAGTCCATGTATCTCTTAGATCAATGTTTCCCTCTTTCTTTTTCGCTCCCTCTCCCTTCCCCTGTCTCCCTCCCTCCCTTCCATTCTCTCAAATAAATAAATAAATAAATAAATAAATGGGAAACACATCCTTGGGTGAGGATTTAAAAACAAAGAGAGAGAGAGAGAGAAAGAAGTTGCTCTGAGAAAGCAGGGCACCGTCTGGGTAGAGTCCCAGGGCCACAGGCTTCATGCTCGCTTTCTTCTGCTTCCATTGAGGTGGTCTCTGTGCAGTTCCCTGATTGAAAAGCATAGGACCTGGTTTCACTTATGTGTGGAGTCTAAAACACAAAATAAAGGAACAAACAAACAGAAACAGATTCATAAATACAGAGAATAGATCCATGGTTGCCAGGGGGTAGTGGGGATGGGGGGCTGGATGAAAAAGGGGAAGGGGTTGAGACTTAAGATTGGTGGTTACAGAAGAGTGACAGGATGTGCAGTCCAGCACAGGGAATCTAGTCAACAATCCTATAGAATCCTATAAAATAAAAGACTAATATGCAAATTGTCCCCTCAGGAGTCTGACCACTCACTATGACATGCGGTGACCACCCGGGGGCGGCACAGAATAAAGGAAGGCCCCAGCCAGCAGCCAGGGAAGGAAGGCCCTGATTGGCCCTGATCACTGGCTAGGCCTAGGGACCCTACCCATGCACAAATTTTGTGCACCAGGCCTCTAGTATTGTGATAATTATGTATGGTGCCAGGTGAGTGCTGGGAATATTGGGGAAACGCTGTAAATTCTATAAATGTCTAACCCCTGCTGTACACTTGAAACTAATATCATATTGAAGGTCAGCTATAATTGAGAATGTAAAATTAAAAAAAAGGACAGAAATCCCTTCTAGAATAAAAAAAATAAGAAAGAAAGGCACAGGCCTAGAGGACAGTGGAGGAATATATCTTTGGGGGGTGTGGGGTGGGGAGCAGAGCTGATGGCCCGCCAAGCACTGTGCCTGTTGAATTGGGACCATCATCATCTGGAAACATGGTCATATGCTTGGTTACAGTCTCCACTCGGTTTCTTTCAAGTAGGCTAACTTTCCCATGATTCCCACCGTTCCTTTTCCAACATGAATACTTTCAGGGTGTCAGCTGCCCACGTTCACCATGTCCTGAGCCGCGGATGAATGCATCTGAGTGTGTGTTTTAGCATCATCCGTTCGGTCCAAACATGGTGATCTCTTAAAGCAAAAGCAAATAAGCATACCAATAAAAACCCTTTGAACATGACCTGTCTAGTTTGTAAGAGTTTCTGCATTCTATATGAAAAATAGGGAGGCGTTTGGAACGCATTCGGGTTGGAGAGAGGGTGAGAAAAAGGGAGAAATGTGTGCAGATATAGGCGTGAAATGTTGCTCCCACTGACACCCTGTCATCTGTCTATTTTCATGTCCTTAGAAAGTGGCCCAACTTCGCCTTCTTCTGCGCCTAGGACTCAGGTTGGTGGGGTGCCAGGCAAATGACCCGTTTCTGTGGCTGCTGTCCAGCCTGTTATTCCCACTGACTGCTCCGCCTTCTCCCCCTGTTGGGTTTTCTCAAGGATGGAGCCGGCCTGGCTTGTGTTTGTCAGCCTGTGTCCGGGCTGCTCGGGCGGCTGGTGGCCTGGCTCCCGGCACCGCTTACCACGTCCTCCCCCAGGAAGCACCGTGTCTTCCCAGGAGCAAGCAGCCCAATTACCTTTCAGTCTCCTTGGCCGTAGGGTTAGCGGACAGAGTTGGCCGGGACCGATGACAGAATGGCTGATTTGCTTTTTGGCTGATTTGGGGAAGAAAATACAAACATAAATATCAACCTGGGGTACAAACAAAAACGTTGAAGGTTGTGGGAAATAACAGAAAAACACGAGTAACTCTCCCACACGCTGCCTCGAACCGATTCCCTTGCGGACCCTCTTCACTTCTGGAGAAGCAGGGAAGGGCACCTTCTTCTCTTTCCCGTCGGAGAGCTGCCTTTTGATTTGCAGTGAGGTTAACTGGTGGATGCAGAAAATTCCACAAATAAATCTCAGCCAGGAGCAGGCTTCTACTCTGTAATAACCCGATTGGTGCTTCTCACCTTCTCACCAGCCAGGCCCTGGCCCCTCACCCTTTACCACCTCCCTCCCTCCACCTGGCTCCCCATTTGCATCGGCTACTTTATTCTCCTGCGATTTCTGCAAACCCAGACTCTCCAGTGATCTCTGTTTCTCTCATCTTCTCGTCCACGTTCAATTTGTTGAAAACCTGCTTCCACTATTTCCCCATCATGGAAGTCCAACCCCCCTGATTATATCACTTCTGGTTACTAGGTCCTTTCCTGAAGCTTCCCTCCAACTCCGGTATCTTGTATCTATTTTTAGTTTTACTTTTAAAATATCTTTTTATTGATTTCAGAGGGAGGAAGGGAGAAGGGGAGAGAGAGAAAAAAACATCAATGATGAGAGAGAATCATTGATCGGCTGCCTCCTGCATGCCCCCTACTGGGGATCGAGCCTGTAACTCAGACATGTGCCCTGACCGGGAAGCGAACCATGACCTCCTGGTGCATGGGATGATGCTCAGCCACTGAGCCACACCAGCTGGGCTCTTGCATCTATTATAGAAAGAAGAAAGACTTTCACAGCCAAAAATGCACATCTCTCTTGTGGACTTCCCTCTGGTATTTCATCACCCCTGAGCTCAGCTTCAGTATCCCCGTCCCTGACATTTGTCTGAAACTGGAACATCTTTGCAGATTTTTTTTTATACATCTTTTCCTCTGAGTCTCTCAGATGTGTGAGATTGTGAGAAAAGAAATAATTTGCCCAGGAAGCATGTGTCTCTTTTGTACCAGGGAGTGGACTGTTCCTTAAGCTTCCCAACAGTCTAATTTCTTCTGCCGAGTGTTGCGGTCAAAGTCGTCGGCGTTACTGTTTGCACAGTTCCTTTATCTTCTGTTGTCGTTTTCGGCACTGCTGAGGATTCTGGACTCCTCACCCACCCTTTCCTGCCCTGAGCAGAAATCGTGGCTCTTTCAGGGTCTTCTTTGTGTTTCCTCCCTGGCTTTTTAAGAATCCACTCTGATTACCTTGGCCTCCAACATCCTGTCCCCAATCCCTCCTCTGCGACAAACTGCCTGGCGATTATCTTATCAGATTCTGTATTCACATCAGAAACCTCCCATCAGAGATACTACCCGGCCTCATTTCTTCAGCTCTTCCCCATCCAGTGCCCTATCCTGCAGCCCTGCCTCTGGGGAAGGAGTGCTCAGGCCTTGACTGCAGGATGCTGACTCGCTCCAAAGCCAGGATCTCGTGGCGGGGAGGTTGGCTCCTAACACATGTTCTAGACATTGTTTTTGCTTCATTCTCGCCCAACACTCCTGAGAACAGAGCTGAGCTTCCACAGAGCACTTTTTCATCAAAATTCAAAGTGCTTTGAACACGATCCAGCCCTGCGGTGCGCCTGTGTGGTGAGTGGGTGGCGCGTATTTTTATCTCCTTCTATTTGAGTGAAGGCAGAATCCACTGCATCAGGAGCCCCAGAAAGCCGAGCGCAGTGGCCCGTGGGTCTCGGCTCGGTTTCCTTTCCCGGCCGCCCTGGACCTCCCTCTGATGGAGTCACACACAGAAGCGACGCCTTTGCGGGCAGACTCACCTGCACACGCTTACATGGCTCCCAAGAGACGGTGCTTATGGCATTTGGAGACTGAGTAGACATGGGATTTGAAGTGGGCCCCACTGGGAAATTGTTCTGAAAGGAAAACTCATTTAGGACCAGGAATTCAAGGCGTCCACTTCTAATGCCAGTCCCTCTCGGAGCACAGACCCGCCCTTGTGCTGAGCTGCCCATCACCTGGCATGGTCCTCCTCGGAGGTCCTTCCTCACGGTCCACATTCCGCTGCCCTTGGGGCAGCCTGCGCCCGCTTCTCTGGGTCGCCACTCAGACCCTGTTCTGGAATGAGCGAGCGGCACTGCCTGAGATTCCTCCCTCTGGCAGGTCCCTGGCGCCTTGCATGGCCTGGGAAGCCTTACAAGATTGCAGCCCTTTAATTGTCCTCTCGCCTGGCTCACGTCCACTGCTTGGTGCCCGATGGCGCTGCAGACTCTCTTTCTCCTTGGCCAGGCCTGTGGGTTTTATTTTATTTTAAAAAAAATTTTTTATTGATTTCAGAGAAGAAGGGAGAGGGAGAGAGAGAAACATCGATGATGAGAATCATTAATCAGTTGCCTCCTGCTCGCCCCCCACTGGGGATTGAGCCCACAACCCCAGCATGTGCCCTGACCAGTAATGGAACTGTGACCTCCTGGTTCATAGGTCAATGCTCAACCACTGAACTACACCAGCCGGGCTGACCTTTGAGTTTTATAACCAAGAATGTCCAACCAGCCGTTTATCAGTGGGGCTCAGGGAGACCAGCTCCAGGTGCCAGCCCCTCGGGGCACACTGCAGGGTCTCTCCTCCATCGAGCCCTCCCGCTCCCCATTGATGACCAAAGAGCAACTGCAGCCCAGGACAGCCTCCCAGGAGTGATGTGAGCCTCGGCGGCCTCCAGAGGATCCATGCTGCTCAGGTGAAGGGCGCTTCACATGGGGTAGCTCATTAGAAATGAACAAGGCCAGTTCTCACGCTGCCCCGAGCTTGCCTGCCCCTGCTCCCAGGGCTGTTTCCAAAGGTGCCAAGGAAGCCCCCAGAGCATGGATGGCGAAAAGGAAGGAGAGCGAGTTCTTTTGTAGGGGAGTGGATGGCGAGGCTGTCTCCTGAGTCACCTTGAACATACAAAGGAAGCGGGTCCATGGGGTGCCCTCTCACGGGGTGCTCCTTCAGCGACTCCCCTGGGCCCAGAATTTGGTGCAGCCCGGACCCAGCCAAGCAAGTGTACCTTTAAATTCAGGAGGGCAGGAGGGTGAGTTTCCCAGCTCAGAATGGGGATGAGTCCCGCACTCCCCCGCCTATTTTAGCCCAGGCGCTGCCATGAGTGGGCCTGGCCCCCGCGGAGCCCTCTCCTGTGGCCACGGTGTGTTTTGTCAGTGGGGAGGGATGCTCAGTGACTAACTGGCAAGAGAATCTTGGTGCAGTCTTTCCCTGTAAGGAGATGAAGAATTTTTTCAAGTTGTGACTTTAATAATATCGTTCCATCCGCCCGGGACCAGTTCAGCTTGCATTCCACACACATTTTGATTACACACAGACAGAGAAGGCCTAGTCCTGCATCTCCAGGGCCTAAGAATTCCTAAGGGGAGACCCTAAAGCAGACAGAGAATTGGGAAATTGCCTGGTAGTGAGATGGAGACACTTAAAAGTGTCAGCCCACAGATGATGGAAATAAAGGTGTGGTGGTGGCAACACTGCAGGGGATCTCGGGAGGCCTGAGGAGGAGGAGGAGATGAGGAAGGGTGTTTAAGGCGGAGGGAAAAGCATATGTTAAGGTCTAGAAGTCTGGGAAACAGTTTAATTGTTCTTTCAGTCATTCCATTTTGTTTTTGAAATTGTTTTCTCCCTCTGCCCCGATAAATGCATTCTGGAAGTTTTATGTTTAAAAAAAAATTGCTGAAATTGGCTCTCTGAGGAGCAGCAGGGTCCCCATTGTGGAGAGTTGATGAGTTTGGACTTTCTCTGAGGGGTGTTAAGCAGTGGCTTAATGATGTTCACAATGAGAAAGCATCCATACACCAGATGCACGCTCTTGTTATTGCTGCCTCTGTGTCTGTGGCTCTAGTCAGATGGAACGCGCTCCGCACGGAGGGCAGTGAGGAGAACCCGTCTTGAGGGTGGGAGACATGTTTGGAGCCTTTTGTCCTAATCCGAGAGAGCCTTTTGAGCACCTGAACCAAGACCAGTGGCCGTGGGAAAGGAAAGGAGAAGTATTTAGGATATTAAGGTGAGTGAGAGAGAAGTCAAGGCCAGCCTGGCAACCTTGTGGGTGAGATAGCCGGGATGGGCGCCCAGTCAGCCCCGAGAGAGGTAGTGAGTTCAGCTGGATCAGCTTGCATTTGAGGTGACTAAGGGACACCCAGGCGGACATGTCCAATGAGGAGTTGGTTGTCTGGAGCTCGGAAAGATCTGGGCTCAAATTAGAGATATGGCAGCTGTAAGCAGGTCGAGATGAGTTCTCCTCTGGAAAGAGTGGAGACAGGAGAGAGAAAAAAAGATGAGAACAGACTTGGGCAGGAAAGTGAAAGAACCCAAAACAATAAGCAAGTCTATGAAGGAGACAAGAGAAGTGTGGGATTGGGAAGAACAGTGACCCAGGATCAGTGGGCTGCCATCTCCTTCCCTCTGAAATCCTAATGGCTGCCACACACACACACACACACACACACACACCAGACACACATACACATACACACACACACACATACCAGACACACACACACACACACACACCAGACACACATACACATACACACACACATACCAGACACACACACACACACACACACACACACCAGACACACATACACACACACACACACACACACACACACCAGACACACACACACACACACGTGCACGCGCACCAGACAGAAAGTTTTTCTTACCAGGAAACATGGGCCATGTTGGGACTCTTCTGGTGCCTTCTAGTGACATATGAGATGCCCTCATCACTTGTAAGTGTGAGAGAATAGTGGTAATAACAGAAACACCCTCTGTGTTTAGAGAATTGGGTCTTTTTGTGAAATGAAACTTCCTAAATGCATCTGTGGGGGAAGAGGGAGAAAATGGTTTCAAAATACCAAGAACAGAATTGAATGACCATAATGTAAAATAACTGTGCAAAGAGTGGGCATGAAAGTGCCTGCCGGCATTAACTTCTGTTTCGCAGGGAAGGTAGGCTGAGAATTTTCACCAGAATCTTCCTCCTGAGGTTAAAAGCACCTTATATTTGGTTTCCTCCTTAGTTTTATTTCATGAAGATGTGTTTTTATCTAAAATGACCTCTTCTTGATGAGGGTTTAGGAAGAAAGAGGCCAAAATAACCTTTGCTGAATTGGGGTAGGGTAAATTCTAGAGGAAATGCATTGACTGGTTAACAACCTCCTGGAAACACAGGATATTACAGAAACATCAGGGGTTAGTTATCATTATATGTTATTGAAGCCAAGGGGGTGAGTCACAGACAGTATAAGAGCTTAGACAATGAAGGGTTAAAATATACCTTTACCCATTCATTTCAAACTGAATTCTTCACCAACACACATTTCTAAGGCAGAATCAACACAGGCTCCCAACCCAGTGGTCCAGGAACAAGAGACCAGTGTTTGGTTTTTTGGCATTCCATCGGCACCCACATGTTGGGTGGGATGAAAAAAACAAGTCTCACCAAAGCAGTCACAAGAGCTGAAACCTAACTTTATTAGTGTTCTCTGCTAGTGAAAGTCATTTTTATCAGATGCACTTCTAGGATTTCTGTATGTTCAAGACAACAAGATACATTCTGGAGACACACCCTGGAATATGCCACGTTCTACTCAAACTTAATTTTTCAAAATGCCACCAAAGCAGGGACACATGGGTTTTGGGGTTTTTTTGAGGTTGTGTCTGTGAAAAACAGAGATCGAATCCTAACATAGTCTTAAAAAAATGATAATCAGAGTATGTTGGATTGCTTTTCATGAATGGAAGTGATTCAGTTTGGCTATTTACAGCTGGTCCTCAAATAATGTCACTTCGATCAACATGGTTTTACTATAACACGATTGAAATGTCACAGAAACTTGACTCTTGTTTACGTCAGTTAGCCTTTAGTGAAATTGGTTTCGTTATACATTGTTTCGAGGAAGGTTGCAGAAGCTATCGACAATGATAAGTGAGGACTGACTGTATTGGTGAGAGATGGTAAAATACGAGATACCTGGGGTAGTCATGGATATGTGTGTGTGCAGTCAGGGTCAGGAGAGCCCGGTGGCCTTATTTTGTCAGCTCTGTGCAAGTTGTGTTTTTTATATGTTTTTATTGATTTTTAGAGAGAGAGGAAGGGAGAGGAATAGAGAGAGAGAAACATCAATGAGAAGAGCATCATTGATCTGCTGCCTCCTGCATGCCACCTACTGGGGATTGAGCCCAAAACCAGGGCATGTGCCCTGACCAGGAATCAAAACCATGATCTCTTGGTTCCTGGGTCCATGCTCAACCACTAGCCACACTGGCTGGGTGGCAAGTTCTTAATCTCACAGCATAATGGCAAGACATGAGCAGCATCAGCTGTGTGGTTATAAAGCTGGTGGGGTTGCCCTGGCCGGTTTGTTCAGTGGATGGAGCATCGGCCTGCAGATTGAAGGGTCCCAGGTTCGATTCCAGTCAAGGGCACATGCCTGGGTTGCGGGCTCGGTCCCCAGTGTGGGGCGTGCAGAAGGCAGTTGATCAATGATTCTCATCAATGATGTTTCTATTTCCCTCTTCCTCTTCCTCTTCCTTCCTCTCTGAAAACAATACTATATATATATTTAAAAAGCTGGTGGGGCAAGAAGACCTCCAAGTGCACTGGTTATGCACATATTTGGTCAGAGCACAGCCTCTGCAGGCTGCTTGCCTCCCACACTGACATTGGCTCTGCCGCTCTCTTGCTGTGTGACCTCAGACAAGTCACTGAGCCTCTCTGTGCCTCGGTTTCCTCATCTGTGAACTGGAGGTGACAATCAAACCTGTCTCATATTTAATTGCCATATGACAATTAAATCATTTAGTTGTAAAGCACTGAGTACATTTCTATGGGAATATATGTCTGCCACAGAGCTGTCTGACCAACTGTAAGAATTGCATATCCCAAAATTACCTTCGTTAGCAAGACCAAGTCTTCATTAAAATAGTGGGTCAGACAAGTAAGAAATGGAATTAAATTTATTCTTAAATCACAGTCCATAGACATTCTAGGAAGTACTAACTTTCTGCTTTAAAAATCCTCCATGGAGGGAAATGACTATCTGGCCAGTGGCAGGAAAACGGGGACTCAGACCAGACCTGGGCTCTGCCTCCAGTGAGCGCTGGCAGCCCAGCTCCGTCTGTCTGTCCATCCGTCCATCCGTCCTCTGTGCCTCAGTGCTGCCATCTGTGAAGTGGGGACGATAGCAGCTGCACCTGCCTCCCTCGGGGAGTGCAGGTTCAGGTCATTGCAGTAAAGTAAAGCCCGCCCCTTTCTAGGCTGCTCACCTGCCAATTGGCTGAAGCAGATTTGCCAAGTGCCTAGTTTGTCAGATTACGTGCTTGTCCAGTTTCCCAGCCCACTGTCCCTGGTTTGACATTTAATGACTTGTTATGTTTCTTCTCATTTTGGCAACCTCCATCCAGTGCCTGTGTGCAGCTAGGCCAGTGATGGCGAACCTTTTGAGCTCGGCGTGTCAGCATTTTGAAAAACCCTAACTTAACTCTGGTGCCGTGTCACATATAGAAATTTTTTGATATGTGCCACCATAGTAAAACAAAGACTTTTTTTTGATAATTTATTTTATATATTTAAATGCCATTTAGCAAAGAAAAATCAACCAAAAAAATGAGTTCGCGTGTCACCTCTGACAAGCGTGTCATAGGTTCGCCATCACTGAGCTAGACCTGTTCCTGGGTCCTTGTCTCCAGGCCTGAGGACCTGCTCTGGGGCCTGGAGCTCTGCTCTGGCAGACCTGCCCACGTGGTCTGAAGCGGAGAGCAGGCTCCTTATCAAGCTGTCCTGGGTAAGAGGACTGAACAGACTACAGCTCGGCAGGCGGAGGATTAGGGACTTAACTCTCTTCTTGTTCGCCGATAGAGATCGCCATCTTCTCAAATCCCACATTGGCAAAGGCACGCTTGCCAGTGGATTGTTCCCTTAATCTCTCCTTATCTCCCTTAATGTCACTGCCCGCGGTGCACGCTCGGCCAGCCCTATGATGCCGTCCGTGAGGCCACCTGTTCCTTGTCACACAGTCCGAGCAGGGCCCTGCTCCACGCAGGGGTGTGGTCACAGAGGCGGGAGAGGGATGGTGAAGACTGTGTGGTACCAAAGTTGGGGGACACCCCTTATCCTGTTCCGTAAGCATGCACAAAGCAGGCACCGTGGAGACCACGGAGAAGAGAAATTGGAGGCACCATGCGCTGGAAGGCAGTGCAGGGTGTGCTGTGGGCAGCCTGGGAGAACCATGACGAATGCAGAGATTACTACATGGAAGTCCCTGGGTTTTGCAGGCCCATAGTCAGGGGGAGAGCCCCGCCAGGTGGAGAAAGTCAAGGTCTGAGGGTGCGCAAAGGGAGAGGCAGGTTGGCGAGGCTGGAGGGAAGCGTCTTGAGTAAAGGGCTGGGCTTTGGGGGATGTCTCCCTGGGTTGCATGAAGGGGGACCCAGCAGCTTACCATGTGCAATTGCAAGCGGGCGGTTTCCTTGGTAACGAGGGGAAGCTGGGATTGACTTCAGGGTTCAGTCTGTGTCAGAGGTCAGTTAGAAGGCGAGCAGGAGGTCGGACCGAGAGGGTGGAATGCCTTGCTGAAGTATTTGCGTTTTTTGTCCTAACAGCCCCAGGCAGTCACTGAGTTTGTAAGGGGAGTCATTGACTGAGCGTTGAAGACAAGAAAGAATGTGATGAGCAAGCCTTGGCATGTCCTCTTTGCTTAATTTTGCATTTTTCAGATTCAAGATCACTTATTTTTAGCCCCTTTCACCAGCTCCGCAGCCCTGGCTCAGGCTCTGCGCCCCGGGCCAAGGTGTCATCATGGTCATGGGATGGTGTGCCCTGTTCTTGCTGGGTCTTCAGCGAGGCGCATCCCCGTTGCTCCTTAATCTGCCTCCAGGCCAGCATTACCCCCCGGGGGGCCGTCTGTACGCAGTTGGACGGGCAGTTATTTATATCCATGCTACATGTGCTGTGTGACAGCCTCTTAATGTGCCACTTCTCAGAATAATTTTCCCTACAAGGGAGTTTCAACAAGGGCGAACAGAAACTGCTTCTGGAATATGTTCTCCTCTGCTCTGCCTCTCTTGACTGTTCTCAGACCCAACCAGAATGTTCCTCTTTCCGCATAGGCAGGCTCTATTTAGCAAGGGGAGGGGCTCCCTTCCTGCTTTTGCATTGCTAACTCACACCTCAAGGTTGATACCCCTTTCCAAATACTTCACTTTTTCCTTGCTGTTCTTCCGTTCTCTTTGGGCCAAGAAAGAGCCCTGTTGTAGGCCTATAAGTGGATCCAGAAACAATTATTTTGCCAACAGACAAGGTTCCAAGGTTCCAGGCTCCATTTTCCTGCACATTTTGGTAGTTTCCGCCAGAGGACAAAGGAAAGAGCAAAAACAGGGCGAATCAGCAAGACCATTTTTCAATTCTAAGCAAACTCCCAGGGGTCATGGAGCGTGCGCTTATCAGCAATCCTAATTTACTGGAATTTCTGCAAATTCTGTCTTTTGGTTAAGCATCTCACAAGATGATGATGGGAATGCTGTTATATAACTTTCCAGGGGATCTGGGGACCTTCACGCAGGGAGGTGAAAGTAAATAAGATTTTACTGTAATCTAGACCTTATATTATAATTCAAGATTGGAAGGGGGGTGATATACACACCACATTTGTATTCTGCATAACATTTTATGACCACATTTATCGAGTGCTTATTATATGCCAAATGCTTTGCTAAGCGTTTTATGGAAATCTTCTCACTATGTCTTTACTCAGTTCTGCAAGCTATAAGTTACTGTTATTGTCATCATAATAAGAGAGGCTTCGAGACATTACAGGACTTGGCTGGGATCACACAGTTAAGGCGCCTAGGAAAAAATCCAGCCCCAGTCCTAACTCCAGAACTGACACTCCTAACCACTTAGCACTAAGGTTTTTATCTGGCTCACCACTCCTCCTTAATATGCCCAAGTACCAAGTACATGGGTTCCAGAATAATAAGAGTCTTTAAGTTACTTGAATTTTAATTCCATTAAAGGAGACAAATGTAGAGGAAGAACGTAGATGAGAAGTCTTTACTCTGCTCCTATTTAAACCCCGTTAAGGGCTTCCCATTGTAGGTGGAATAAAGTCCACATCCCCTCGTGTGGTCTACAAAGAATTAGCTGATCTGATGCCAGCCTGCTTCTTCTGCCTCATCTTTTACTCCTCTCTCCCTGCTCAGGAGCTGAAGGTCATATAGATAAGGAGTGGCAGAACCAGGATCCAAACTCAGGCAACCCGGCTCCAAGGCCATGCTCCTAACCACCTTTCAGTTGGATGGATGGATGGATGGATGGATATATGGATGGACAAACAGGTGGACATGCACACACTTGGATGGATGGAAGGGAAGAAGAAGGGAGGGAGGGAGAAAGCTCATTTAAAAGAAACATGTGATTCTTCTTAGAGTTCACACAACCCATCACATTAGCAGCTGTAAGACTCATCAGCAAGGTCAGGATCCCCATCCACAAAACAAAGTGCATACGTGTGCTCTTATCCATCCAGCAGGTGAAATGAAACTCTAGCCCAGGTGTAGAGAGGGCCCCTGACCAACTCTAGGAGCTGATTCCAGTTAGCTCAGGATGCCAGCCTAGACAGGTGGGATGCTTTTCTGTCCGGTCAGTCACCTGGGCTGCATGCCATGCCAGTCCCTGGTCCCAGAGGCGATGGGCAGGGCGGACCAGTGCCTCTCCTAAGAAGCCCACCTGAATCACCTGAAATGACTTTGACCTGTCTGACAAGCCATTGTCCCTTCTTACTCATCAGGAAAGCCATATTCTACTTTTTAAGGTAACTCTTTTTAATTTTTTGTTTATTTAAGATTCATGGACACCTTCTAAGTGTAAGTTGTTGAGGAGAGACATGGCTAAGTAAGACACAATTGTGCCATAAAGAGCTTATCCCCGGAGGACAAGAGGAGTGCAAAAACCAAGCACAATACCAGAAAGATGAAATAAGTGCTAAATGGAGTACAGGAACAGTGGTCATTGATTCTGTCTGGGAACAATGATATAGGATTCAATGAGTAAAGTTGCCTTTTAATGTAAGTGTGACTTGAATGCATGTAAGTGTCCCAAACCCAAGAATATAACAGCTCAGTGAATTTTCCAACCAACGACTATTCATTTAGTTACCACCCAGATCAAGATAGAGAATGTTACGCAACTGTCAGGGACCCTCCCCGCCAATTTCTTCTGTATGAATAAACAGATTTATTTATCTAACTAATAACTCTTGCATGGACAGTTTGGTTGCTTTGAGTTTTGGGCTCTAACAAGATAGTGCTGCTGCGAACATGCTCATACTTTTCTCATGCAGCATGTACTGCATGTATGCATCTCTGTTGGTTTCTATCTTTGGGTAGAATTGCTGTGTCATAGGGTATGACTGTTTTAGCTTAATAAATGCTACCAAACTGCTTTTCAAAGCGGGTAAACTATTTACACACCCATCAACAGTGTATGAGAATGTTGTTTGTTCCACATTCTTACCAACGTTTAGAACGTGTCATACTTTTACTGTAGCCATTCTGGTGGGTGTTTGAATTGTTTAAATTTCTATTTCCCTAGTGACTGAAAAAGCCGAGCACTTTTTCATGTGTTTATTGGCCACTTAGATACTCTATTTGGGGAAATGCCTCTTCACATGGTGGCCATTTCTCTGTTGGGCTGTGTCCTTTTCTTACTGAGTTATCAGGGTATTTTATTTATAGATCGCCATTGCCAGCTCACTGTCAGGTAATGGTGCCACTGTTTCTCCGACTCTGGGGTTGCCATCCTTATCGTACCTTTTAATGAAGATCTAATATAATTCGATGAGCACTTTTCCTTAGGGGTAATGATTGTTCTGCCCTGTTTAAGAAACCTTTGCCCAGCTGGATGTCATGGGTAGATTCTCCTGTTATATGGAAGCTTCTTGGTTCTTTGACACTGAGATCTAGAAGCCACCTGGAGTTGATTTTTGTAAGTGGTGTGAGGCAGGGACTCCTAGCTCATATTTTCCAATGCATATATAGTTGGCCCTGCATAAGTTATTGAAACCTCTTCCACCGCTGTGTTACCTTTGTCATAAACCTGGTGACTGGATATATAGGTCTGCGTCTAGACTTCCTGTTCTAGTCCATTGTTCTGCTTTTCCATCCGGGGACCAATAGCAAGATGTCTTCATTACTAGAGTTGCATACTGTCTTCTATCCAGAAGTGTAATTCCTCCAGGTTTATAATTTAAGCTAAGTAAATAATTATTATTTTGCTAGTAAAACGGGTAACCACTAGCACTTATGGGTGCTTATTTTATCTCAGTGAATACATGAACCATGTATGGCAGCGGTTCTCAACCTGTGGGTCGCAACCCCTTTGGGGGTCGAACGACCCTTTCACAGGGGTCGCCTAAGACCATCGGAAAACACATATATAATTACATATTGTTTTTGTGATTAGTCACTGTGCTTTCATTATGTTCAATTTGTAACAATGAAAATACATCCTGCATATCAGATATTTACATGACGATTCATAACAGTAGCAAAATTACAGTTATGAAGTAGCAGCGAAAATAATGTTATGGCTGGGGGTCACCACAACATGAGGAACTGTATAAAAGGGTCGCGGCATTAGGAAGGTTGAGAACCACTGATGTATGGATTTACATTTAATCCCAGCAGCAATCTGATGAGCTGGGAGACATTGTCTTTTTCTTTCTTTTTTTTTAACGAGGACATTGAGGTCCATAGGAAGTGTAATGTGATCAAGGTCACATTGCTATTAAATAGCGACACCGAGATTTGCACCCAGGCCAGCCTGCTCCAGAACCCCTGCTCTCTCACCACATACGCTGCACGCCTGGGACGTGGCCGCAGGCCGTCCTCACAGAATTGTCTCTCTTCCGGTGCTGGGGTCTGATTTTCAGCCCTCACACCAGTCAGGTGTTTTGTTTTGTTTTTTAATTTTTTAAAATCATTTTTAAAAAATCCTCATCGTTAAAAGTATTATAGTCAGTATTTTCTTTACCTCTCTCAGTGTCCTTCTAAAAATGCCCATGGGAAGGCGAACAAAGAAGCCCTGGATTAGCTGCTGTGTGTCTTTTCAATGTCAATTTCATACTATTTTTAGGCCTGATAGAGGATAGAAAGGAATATGCAGTTCTATTAAACCAGGCTTCGGGGCTGGGCAGAGCTGAGCGGGTGTCTCGCCTCTGATCCCGGCCCTGAAGTAGCAGGGGTGGGAGCGTCTGTATTGGTGGACTCGCAGCAGTGGGGGGACCTCAAGTTCGTTGCCCTCACTCTCCTCTTTCCACCTCTCCCACCTACCGAAGGTCTGAACTTTTCACATCTTCCCACTCAGTGCCCAGCCTTCAAAACCAAGCCATTAAAGAATACTGTGTCCAAAAATAGAAAGCGCCAAGGTCACGGGGAAGATTTTCTGCAAAGGTGTAAGGTACACACTCACATTTGCATCTGATAACTCATCCAGGCACTGTAGACTGACCCCAGAGCCACAAGCAGCGCTAACTGGAGTTTCCGTGCTGCGGATAACTAACCAGTTTTTAGTCACTCCAGCAGTTCTCACGTATGGACCGCTTTCGTGGGCATGTAATGGATCCCCTTCTAACTGTAACTCAGAATGTTAAAGCAAAATGCCCTTTATGTTGGGCACATTCGGTAAAAACATCAGAATTTGCTCGTGCCCCCCCACACCTGCTGACCTCCAGGCACTGGTGAATGGGCTCCCAGTGTCTCTGAGCATAACGGGGTCGTGGAACACACGGAAGAGAGCTTTTCAGCATCGGAAACATTGCCTAGGTCTTAGAAAATTCCCATGGAAAAGCAGGAATTATATGCATTCGCCTGTCATCTTGTCATTCTATCTTTACGCAACAGTAATGGTCTGCATTAGGTGATATCAATAGGTCAGGAGGGTATAAAAGCAACTAACAATTTTCTGATGAGAGAAAGAGTAAATACTAGGTCACCAAACATCTTCTAAGCCTACCCAATGCTTCTTTGATGCCTTAACACCCGGAATGAAATGTGGAGCCATCCTGTCATTCAGGGAGATGCTAATTTAGGAAGTAAAGTTGAGGGCGGGTTCAGCCCCCCAGCCCTGTGATTATTGATGGGCACCTGGGAGCTGAAAGTTCATTATCTGGTGAGTGAATATGTGAGCATGTGTGTGTGTGTGTGTGTGTGTGTGACTGTGTGTGTGTGAGTGACTGTGCATGTGTGTAGTATTAGAATTTTAAAAGTGGCAGGAACTTTACTAGTCCATCTTACAGGTAAGAACCCTGGGACCCAGGGAGCTGAGGTGACCTTCACAAGGTCACAGGCAGCACCGGAACCTGTTCTCTGTATTCCGTGCAGTAGACATTGTTCTCTGAGGCACTAGCAAGGATGTCTAGCTCAGCTCACATCATCCAATGGAAATAGGAGAAAACCTACTTTGAAAGGCAATGTGCCACCTGAGAGCGCAGCCTTCTTTTATTGTTAAGACATAGGTGCATGGATTGTAACTGCCTGCAACGCTGGCCTATTTATAAACGAGTTGGGTGTCAGTAAAATAATAAGAACCCTTTTTACCATCAGCTCTGAGGACACCTAAATATTCCACACTTAAAAGACCATTCAGTTGATTTTTATAAAGTAGAATCTCATTGTGTTAAAAATAGTGTGCTTAACAACCATTTTGTTTTTTAAAAGGTGTTACTATTTTTGTCTCATTGAAAATTTCTCTCTGGATTTTATTTGTAAAATCATTGCATACTACTTCAACATTTTTTCCTCAATAGGTGTTTTTATTTTTCTAAAGCGCCTGTAAGCCCCGCCTCCCTGTTTTTCTTTGCTTGTTCAACCCTCTGCCTTAAGGACCTTCTTCTCGGGACCGAGGCCGTCCCCTTAGGCTGAGGCCTGTTCACATTTCCCAGTGGGGCGGCCAGGGCCAGGGGCCCTGGACAGGAGTGAGCATCGCCATCCTGTGGGCTCACAGCTGCGGTGAGCCTGCCTCTTGCCGTCACTGTTCCTGCCTAAGCACGAGCTGTGGGTGGAGCGGTTCATCTTCAAAGCAGCCATCACAGGGAGCTGCCCTGAGCGCTTCACATCAACGGAGGCAGGAAGCCTGCTGCCGGGCCAACTGCACTGGGTTACAAATGCTCATTTGGGGCCACCCGAACGAAGCTCCTGGCAGAAGGTTTAATTTCTTCGGGATTGTACAGTGAAGACAAGCACAGTGCCCGCCTCCAGGGGTGTGCGGAGAATAACGCGTGCAGAGCCCTTGGTCTGTGACATGGCCCAACAAACAGGCCCTGTTATCAGCGACGTTGCCGCCCTCTCTCTTCACCCAGGCGGAGCAGGGCTTGGTGGTCTCAGCGCGCCTGGCTATTTCAGCTCTAGCAATCCCATCAAAACGTTAACTAGGGCATAAAGCACACACATAATCCCACTGGGCCGGGAAGAGCGAGTGTGATAATGTGATTAATGATGAGTGTTTGGATGGCAGTGGTGCCTTAAAGTGCTTCTGTGGGCTGGTAAATTTCATGGCTTCAGTGCTTCTGAAAGTGAGCCTGGCAGCTCATTGCCCGGGGCGGCAAACACAGTCCGCCCGTGTTTAGTTCCAGGTTCCCTAAGCAGCTCTGTCTCAGGTCTGGCCTTCACTCTTGCCGCCCCTCTGCTGGTCACTCAGGCTGGGGATGGGGTGACTTACATGTTCTTGCCTGTAATTTCCGAGATGTGAACAGGCTCAACTAGGAATTGGGGGAAAGCAAAGAACAATCAGTGTTCCTGGGAAGGATACACGGGCAGAGCATCCGTTATCACCCACCGCCTCGCTCCATATTTACGTCAACTTTTATCCATTCCAAGCACTTTTCCAAGAATCTTGTCATGTGATCCTCTCTGAGGCCTTTGGAAAAGCCAGAGGAGATTCACTTCCACTTTTTTTGTTAGGAAAACCAAGGCTCGCCCTGGCTGATGTGGCTCAGTTGATTGTCATCCTATGCACCGAAAGGTTGCCGGTTCAATTCCCTGTCAGGGCACACACCCAGGTTCTATCCTTGGTCAGGGTGTGTGTGGGAGGCAACCACTTACTGTTTCTCTCTCACATCGATGTTCCTCTCTCTCCATCTCCCTTCCTCTCTAAAACAATCAATGAAACATTAAAAAAAAAAGAATCAAGGCTCAGAAAGACGAAATGACGTGCTCCTGCTTGGCAGGCCCTGGACTTGAACCCGTCTTCAGCCCCAGACCCTAACCCTTTCCACATGGCTCACGCTGCTGCTAGTCCATGCCCTTACCTCGTCTAGAAGAAAACCGCTTTCACCTGTCTTCACATGGGGTTCCACCCTCCACAGGGGTGAGCTGTACAAACACTGGACACTGTTGCTTTAAATTGTTCAGAGGTTGGGAATTCACTGTATTTGTAAAGGATGGCGACAGAAGAGGTCAGTGTATAAGAACTTGTGGTCCTGCCAGAGCAGAGTGTGTCCCTTTAGGTCTGGTCAGGGACCCTTCAACTGCATGAGAGGATTCTAAGTGAACTTGAGGTTCAACCAAGTGGCTGTAGCAGGGCTCCCCCCAAGTGCAGAAGTCTCTGCTGTAACCCACCCGCCCTCCTCTCCTGGGCTTCTGGGGCTTGAAATTCCACCATTTAGAGCAGTGGTTCTCCACCTTGGCTGCACATTAGAATCACCTGGGAATCTTTTTAAAATCCTGATTTCTGGGCCTCATCCTCCGGAAATCCTGTTTCTTGGTTACTAATGTTGTGGCTCCACCCCATCACAAAGAAACAGAATTTCCGGAGGATGAGGCCCAGAAATCAGGATTTTAAAAAGATTCCCAGGTGATTCTAATGTGCAGCCAAGGTTGAGAACCACTGATTTAGAGCCTTGAAGACTGATTGGCCTTTAAGAGGTTCCAATTAGCATAAGAATTCTTTTACTATACTTAACAGCTTATATTTAAAAAAATAAAGTAGGGTTCTGTGTTGGGGGTCACAAAGACAAGTTCCTTGGACTCTAGTATCGTTGTCCATAGATATGAACGGTATGAGGCCTGGTAGAATCAAATGTGATGCGTGGGAAAGGGCTATGAGAGTGTAACCTGGACAGACAGCTGAGAAGAGGTTGGGGCTGAGGCGGGGGTCAGGGAAGAAGAAGAGGTGGCTGCACCTGGAGCTCAGAGCCTGGAGTCTGACCCGAGGAAACTTGACAATAGGGGGCTCGCAGGCAGGTTGACTGGCCTCATGTTTTGGCCCAGGATCTGACCAGTTGTGACCTTGAAAGCCACTTGGATTGCTTTAACCTCCAGCCACCTGTGTCTGGGAGTGTAAAGCAAGTGGTTAATGGCACCAGATGGTTAATGATCTCAAATGTCCCCTACCCACTGCCTAAAGGGGGGGGAAAGAGCCCCCTGGAGGAATAATCAAGGAAACTGCTTTCCAAGTTGCAATTAATTGTGTATGCAGGGAAGCTCATCCTCCGCCAGTGGGTCTGTAGAGAAAGGAGAAATTAAGGGAGGAGGAGGAGCTGTGGTGGAGAGGGAGTTCTGCACAGTCTCCATAAGGTTATTGAAGGCAGATACAGAGCTCATACTCAACACCAGAGATCTGGGCCAGGAGCAGCCCTAAGGCTCATGTCATGCTGTGGCTTAGGACCTGACTTACGTCAAAAATTGTGCCTATGGGTAGGTCTGACAATCCGACCTTGAACTTCAAAGTTGCACAGCATCTATTCTTAGGTTGCTTTTCAGCATTTCTTTTACCCGCTATGGCTTGAGCCAACTATGCCTCCCGTCATCTCTCCTTGGAGCACCCCCACGGGGCTGTCCCGTCATTCCCCTCCTCTCCCTTCTCTCTCCTCCAGCCAGTGAGACCTGCAACGACTTCCACCCGATGTTCTTCACCCACGACAGATCCTTCGAGGAGTTCTTCTGCATCTGCATCCAGCTCCTGAACAAGACCTGGAAGGAGATGAGGGCGACTTCCGAAGACTTCAACAAGGTAAGGGGAACCGGAAGCAGAGGCAGCACCTCGTCCCCCAAGGAGCCGCACTTTGCAGGCCCCTGGGCCATGTGTGGAAGGCAGTGGGCTGTTGGGAGAATGGGGACGACTGGATTTCAGGTCGCTTTGAGAAAGAAGGAAGGAAGACATGAGGCTCTTGGTGATGCCGTCCTCTCTGGGGATGAGCTTCGAGCAGCTGTGCTCCTTTGGGCTTACTAAGCTGAGGCCAGCAGCAGAGGCGCTTTTGTGAAAAATAATGTTGAGATGATCTTACGTCTCTTCCGTGACATGACTCTGGAATGCCTTGTTATTGCGAGGTCTGTGGGGAAAACGCCTCCCTTTCACCTGTGCAGGTGGCGGACCTGGAGATGATGAGGTCAGGAAGGCTGCTTGGTCCAGGGCGCTGGGTTTCATTGTGGATTGTGGATGTGTTGAGACAATTTGCCCTTGACTGTTAAATTGCAAGATCTCTTTCAGAGAGTTGCGTAAGTCTATATGGAACATCTTGTGGTTTAGAGAACGCATTTGGTTCACTGAATGGAGGAGTCCTTTGGTTTTCTGTAAGAGTGTGAATTTCATGTTTCTTTCTGTTGGGTGGAGAGAAGAGTGTTGAACAACTTAGAGGAACATGTGGACTTTTCAAGATAAACAAAAGCTTTATCCTGAGATAAAGGCCTTATAACAATGATAACATGGCTCATAAATGATGTTGGGTGCAGGTGTATTTCAGCCTTGAATTATTCTAATTTGCTACTGTGTCGTCAGCCTCATCGCCCACGCCCACTCACCTGGTCCTGGGGGGATAACTCTCTAAAAGTAAGCATCTGATCTCATCAGCATCCTGGGGCCCCGTGGGCTTGTGCTTGGGGCACAACGTAAGGGTAAGGTCTGCACTGCAGCTCTACTTGATCTCTGGTTGGCCTCTGCCTCCCACCACCTTTTCTCTGAATATACATCCCCTCTCTCCCACCGCAGTTCTGGTTTGTGGCATCTGGAACTGATGTAGGTGGAAAAGAAAAAGAAAGAAACCAGGAAAAGGAAAAAGACACCCTTCCCTAAGCCGCAGTCAGGCTCCAGCCTGTCTCCATCAGCACAATGATCTTACCTGCGGCTACAGCAGAAGCCTGCGGTCCATCTCAGTCCTCCCGGGCCATTGGTTTAGTTCACTGACATGGGCCCCAGTGGCGCCCCTCTGTGGCGAGCACTGATCTGGAAGCTGCAGCTTAGAGCCGCCAGGGGTGTGAGCAGCTGTGCCCACAGACAGGCACAGTCAGGAAGGGACCTGGAGGGAAGCCCAGTATTTCCTTTGTGATTATAACTGCAACCTCCCAAGCGTACCTCACTTGATCATGAGAGATTTTGCAATTCAGGTGCAAATCTTCCCTGGGAGGGAGGGAGGGAGGGAGGGAAGGAGGGAGAGGCAAGGTGGTCTGACAGTAAGTTCAGTCAAGCCAAAGAAATAAGGAGAGTTAAAGCTATGGTCTTTGAAATTGCTGGGGTCACTTCGCCCTGGATCAGTTCAACTCTTCATGTTCTGCGGTGTTGCTGGAAACCATCCGGTCTCCAGCTCTTCTGTCCCAGGAGAAGGGGATCTCAGCACTGCCATGTTCCAGCACCACGTGTCCATCTGCCTTCTGAGATTCCCTGGAATTACAGAAGTCTGCATTTTTGTAAGTGATAACAATACAGACCTTATTCTTGCTGATCTATGCACAGATAAGGTGTACGGAAAACATTACCAAATTCCTGCAGAGGAATGGCTCAAAGGGTTGAGCTCTTAGACACCTAACTCCTGTAGAACTTGAGGGTTTTGACAGGAATGCACTGTTAGCAAAGGAAACCGAGGCATCGGTCTGGAAGAGGTGAGAGGCCGGACCAGGGAGCTGAGCAGGGCTCCCGGGTCTGTGTGGTTCCCTGTGGCCATGTGCTCCGGTTGGTGGCAGTGACATCCTGCCTGCTCAGGGTAAGGCGACAGCAAACCCTGCCGTCGCTCCGACACTTCTTTCAGGATTAACACGTGACCAGAGGCTTTCTGCAGCAGCTGCAGGGCCAGGCTTCAGGTACAGGTTCTTACTGTGGCCTGCGCCACCGGCCTGGTCAGAAGTGATCGAATGTAGGAACACATGTGGGCTTGGTGTTACTGGTTCGATGGAATGTTTTTCTTGTTTCCTAAGATTGTCCAAATCTGAGCTGAGAAATATCGGGAAGAAGCTCAAGGTTAGAGAGCATTCCTTCTGAACTTTCTTGGGCAGCGTCTCAGGCTCTGGCCACTTTGTCAGGAAGCATGGATGGCAGCTTTCAGCGTCCACCTGAAACCTGGGGCTGCCTTCTTTAGCTCATGTCTGGAGAAGCAGCAGCCCTCAATCCAAAGTTTAATTTTCCCAACAAACAAGACAAGATCCCAGCAGATGCAGGAATCTCTTTGACAGCCCCCCTGGAAGGGGACAGGAGTTGTAGGTTTCAAGCGCTTGGTAGTCAGTGCCACAGTGAGAAGTGGGGTGCGGAGAAGCAGCTGTCTTTCTGTCCTAGGACTTGAGAAGCACCAGGTAGGATTTTTTTAAAATTTATGTGAGAGAAGTAGAATTACAGAGGGATTCAAGTATTATGCTTTGAAAGTCCTTTCTTCCAATTCTCAGTAGAGCGTTCTCTGCAGAATAATCCATTGATTCGGGCCATTGGGTTTGTATTCTACGTTTTTTGCCTTTTGTTTCTGATATTTGAGAGCACACATTAGTCACTGTTCTGGGCATCAGAGGGGAGCTTGAACTGCAGCTGGACCCTGGCGCACATGTGGCCCCATAATCCTGGATGGAGGCCCTGGTTTTGAGCAGGGCAGGAGGGGCATGCAGCGATATGGGTACTTTAGGTACAGGAATCTCACCGGCAGATTCTGTCCCTGACTCTGCTCCCTTTAAAACGTCTAACAAGAGTCTACACGTCAAACTCTGTATCTGTGCGTAGCAGTTTCTCAATCTTGCCCGGGCATTGGAACCACCAGGGAAGGGGGAGGTGAAAGCCTGGTAGCCCCGTGCCCACTCACCCCACATACCAGTTACATCTCTGGATGGGGCCACAACGATCATTGAAGATTGTTGTAAAGGTGGATTTGGTCACTAAAGGTGCATTGTGTCCGTAGGGTCACCATCAGTTGATACACATAACATGTGACCACCAACTGCTAGGGATTGCGGGCACTGATGAAGTAAGATGCTCATGGGTCTGCAAGGCCCATGTAAAATTCCTGGCTCTGCTACTCAGGAGTATGCCTACAATAGAAAGTCAAATATATATATATAGTGGATCCCAGTCTCCCACTGCCCTCTTTTATGATGGCATGGTAGTAAATTGAAGTAATAAGTGTAAAAATTCTTTGAGGAAGTAAAATGCATTTATAAAGTGTTATTTTTGTATGTGATAAGATCGATTCTGTCTGAAAAAGGAGTAAATTGCTCTTTTTCTTTAACACGTTTTTATTGAGTTAATTGGGGTGGCATTGGTTAATAGGTTGTGTAGGTTTCAGGAGCATGATTCTGTAACAGCCATCTGTATACAGTATTGTGTGTTCACCACCCCAGGTCAAGTCTCCTGGCATTTATCCCCCCCCCCCCCCCGTACCCTCTCCTACCTGCCCCACCCCGCTTTCCCTCTGGGCATCTTATACTGTTGTCTGTGTCTGTGAGCTTTTTTTAAATTGCATTTTTCAAAATAAGACATTTTTTGGCCATTATGTTTTTTAAAAAAAGGAAAGCTGTGTACCCCAAATGAAGTTCTTAACTGAATAAGGTAGCTCGTTTAACTTCAGCAGAAATCGTGCTGAAGCTGGAAATTTCACGGATTCTGGTGGTGTCGTCGTCCACCACAACTCCCTTAGGCCCCTTGGTTTTCCACGTGACCAGCACAGGTGGGTAACCTGATCAGTGGTTCCGCCCTCTCGCTCTCCTGAGGCAGCTAACACCCTTCAGCAGTTACCTAGCTGCCCAGACTTCTCCCGGGATGGCTGAGCCTTCAAAACATTTGTTCATGGCATTGGTGTTACTTTAGATTAGGGGAGGGGAAACCTTGTTTCTGCCAAGGGCCATTTAGTTATTTATAACATCATTTGAGGGCCATACAAAACTATCAGCTTAAACATTAGCTGCTATATTTGGTCACACATTTAATTAACTGACCCCTAATGCCTTGGCAGGGCCAGACCAAATGATTTCAAGGGCCTTATACGGCCCTGGAGACAGACATTCCCCACCCCTGGTGTAGATGCTAGCAAAATCGGCATCAAAAGCCAAGATCCAATGAGTTTGCTCTGCTTTCCAAGGACCAAAGTGGAAGAAACCAATGATTTGAAAAACGTAGTCACTCTGGCACAAAAGCACGATTTTAAACCGTCACCCAGCAACACAGTAAGCAAAGCACAGCCTGATGGAGATTAGACGCTCAGGCGCGCAGATAAGAAACCATTCCTTCCCATAGGAGAGCCTGGGCACCGGAGGCCCCAGGCCCAGACAAAGCCGCAGCTGCCCTGGGAGGCTATGGGCTTCGTGGAGTCAGCGGAGAAATCCTCTGTCAGGAAGGACGAGGGAGCAGCATGGAGGAGGCATCCTGAAAAGTCCCAGGGAGATTGTCCATGGAGCAGAGCCACTATCTAGTCACATCTAGTGGTGATGGGCAGTGTAGAAAAGGGATTGTTTGGCCCAGCCAGTGGTTGAGTGCTGACCTATGAACCAGGAGGTCAGGGTTCAATTCCTGGTCAAGACACATGCCCGGGTTGTGGGGTCGATCCCCAGAATGGGGTGTGCAGGAGGCAGCTGATCAATATTTCTCTCATCATTGATGTTTCTGTCTCTCTCTCCCTCTTCCTTCCTTTCTGAAATCAATAAAAATATATTTAAGAAAAAAGGAAAAGGGATTATTTGAAACCTTAAAGGTAGCGATCGCATGAGTAAAAAAGGGAATATATTTGCTGCCACACTGCCTCCAGCTTCCTGACTGTGTGCGTGGATTTCAGGGGCAATTACTTATCCAGGAGCCCCCTTCCTAGGCTGGGCCCGCTCAGCCTCATGCGATGCACACACTGTTGGTCAGCCGAGCTGGCTCAGGGAATGAAAGGTGGTCTGTAACCCTCCACATGAATAAACATGAACGCCATTTGCATGAGGCAGGTGACTGTAAAATATCTCAGAGCCAGTTGTGAAAGGAGGCTTTGTGCACGGCCGCCCAGGGGACGCCGGGAGGACTCGGCGTGGCTTCTCTTCATTAGAATTCCACCGAGCGCTGCTGTTATTGATCTGAACGGAGCCTGGCGTGGCTAATAAAGTAGGTGTGCGTCGTAATTGAAACATTAATATTTAAGGAGAGAAGTCTGTTCAGGGGCCCTAATGGCATGGAGGTGCTGTCCATTTCTCAGCTGCCGAGCTGTGGATGAGTATCCGTTCCGCAGGCGTGTTGTGTTGCGCAGGGGTCTTTAGTTTGGCACAAAGAAAATCAAACCTCCTCCTGGAGCAAATGCATCATCTGAATAGATTTATTTTCCCTTTGATGTGTCTGTGGGAGAGTTAGCAGATGGTTTTGTGTGTGTGAGTGTGTGTGTGTGTATGTGTGTGTGTGCTTTTAAACTCTTCAGTGAACGGAGTGCCACCATTTTTCATGGGATTGGCCTCTTTCAGTTGGACAGTAGTCAAAGCCGCCCTTCTCTGGTCCTTGTCAATATCAACTATGCTTCACTAGCTTATTCTTCCGATTGGCATCTTTTCTCATACACCCAGTGCGTGCGCTTTCAAAAAAGAAACGTACAAACCATAGGTACCTGCTGCCTGACCACACAGGAGGCCGAGCGGGTGGAGCCCATCACTCAGACTCTGCGTCACCGCTGCCCCCACGCCCGAGCTGTGCCAGATGTTTTCCCCTGAAATGTTAACAATGCAGATGTCTGGTTACCTGTTTATGTAATGTACATACAGTGTGCTTTACACGTGGACAAGAGTAAGTTGCATTTTTTTCCTCCTCCAAGAACTAGTTTTCACCACCTGGGGGCACCCAGGGAGTCTGGGCACAGTCCCACTGCCCACTGTGGCCCCTCCTAGCAGTGTGACCTTGAGCATGTCCGTTCGCTGCCAAGTTCCTTCTCATCTGTCCACTGGTAACAGTAATATTAACAACAACAAAAAGAGTAATAATAATGACAGTAGGTCCTAGAGTCACTGTGAGGATTAGGCCCTCAAAGGGTAGCTTGGCACATTGCCCCCCACAAATGAGAGGTGCTGCACTCAACAGATGAACCTAAATTGACCTTTGATCTTGCGATAACATGGAGCTCCTTTGATTTCCCAGAATGGTTCATTACAATATCTATAAATACAGATTTCTCTGTCCTTCTGAATGGGGACCCACTGAACTTGGGTTTGGCTGCAAAGGAGATCTTGAGCACAGTGGGGCCCAGTTCCTCAATGAGGAGGAGGTGCCCCTGACAAAAAAGGCAGAGTGAGACGCGTCAGTCCCTCGGTGCAATCGCAGAGCCTCCCAAAACGTGAAAATAATGACGACTCTTGGAATTAACTGCTCTACAGAACTGTCATCAGTGACTTCTGAAACTTCTTACCCTTTTATTAACTACACTTTGGGGTACTCTGTGGATCTATGAATTGTTAACTGGTTTCTCTGGCCTGAATTCCGTATTCCATTGTGGATTATATGAGGAATTTAATAATGGCACAGAAACCATTTTAATAGTATACTTCCAATTAAAAGAAAATCACCTACATTTAAGTAAGGTACAATGAGGTGGGCATTTTAAGTTAAAGAGCAGATTGGAATCAGAGTTGGATAGTCACGAAGAGTAAGATTAGATGGGATCTCATGAAATACAAATCCTCCTTGATTTAAAAGGAAATATTTACCTTGTAATTGCAAAATAAATTACCTTAAAAGGGAGTTGAAAATGCACATCTCTGAAGAGATGTGTTTCTTTTTTTAAAAAAAATATATTTCTTTATTGATTTCAGGGAGGAAGGGAGAAGGAAAGAGAGAGAGAGAAACATCAATGATGAAAGAGAATCATTGATAGGCTGCCTCCTGCACACCCCACACTGGGGATCGAGCCCACAACCTGGGCATGTGTCCTTGGCCAGAACCGAACCTGGGACCCTTCAGTCTGCAGGCTGACGCCTTATCCACTGAGCCAAGCTGGCTAGGGCAGGATGTGTTTCTTAAGGTAGAACAGAAGAAAAAGGAGCTGTCAAATAGATGTTCCTTCTGCCCGCTGAGCTCCCAGAAGGAGATGTACAGAGCACAGTGTCCCCAGTCTCCCCACAGAATTGCAACTTAAAACAGCCACCTCAGCTGACCTATAGACCTGGGAGTATAAGAAGAATTTCTTGGCTTTGGGGGATTATTTGTTACACAGCACTAGTGTGGCAATAGCTGACTAAGACATCAACTGCAATAGTAACAAACTAGTATCTCCCAGCTTTGAAACCCTCCCACTTTTCAAATGTCCTTCAGCACAGGTCTGACCATATCTATTATTCTTGCTTTTAATTTAGCTATGTCCACTGTCTGCCTCATAAAGTTTCATGGTCTTACCCCAAGATGTTCAGTTTTCTCTTTGATTTGCCTAACGTGCTTTCTCTTCTTCATCTCCACATCTTTGCCCTCACCAGCCCTGAGCTCTGCCTAGACTCACCTGCCCATCATTCCTTGTGTAAGCCATAATACTTTCATATCTTAGGCTTTTGCTCATCCTCATTCCCTCTGCCAGAAGTCACTTCCCTGTTGAAATTCAACTTTAGGATTTTGCACAAATGCCACCTCAGTGAGCTGGTGATCATCTTTCACTCAACATGAGATTCTATACCTCTGCCCCTTGCAGTATGGAATTCAAATTTTCTTTTGGGAAATATCTTCTAGTTTAGTAGTAGTTAATTTACCAGCCTCTCTCTCCAAATTAAGTTAACATCTCATTGGAAGCAGGAACCATAGCTTTAAATCTTAATGTCCTCCAGGTGTTGTTTTTTTGTTTTATTTTTGTTTTTGGTAGTTACTTGTTCAGTTACTTAGGGTTGAATGGCCAATGGATACATGTCCATAAATGTTTAATTCTCCCATTTTCTAAAATGGTCCCCAGCCAATAAGCTGAGTTATTGTGCACCATTCTAGTGTGGATGGTCACCGCTGGTCAGTTGCCAGAGACCGTGGGTACTAAGTGTTCTGCAGTTCCATAGAGCAGAGCATTTTCTTGCCCAAATGCCAAGAGACCTTATTGAGAAGCACTTCTAGACCCTTCATTCCACATCTCTTCTCCAGATGTCAAAACTTTGAGGGAGTTACAAGATGATTTTGCCATTCATTTCTGAATAAAAATGACAGTAGTAATTATTTTTTCACATGTGCAGCTTTATATAAAGTGAATGGAAAGCCTCAAAGACATTGAACATTTGCACAATAAACTGAGGAGGAGCATGGTTGGAGGCCTGAGTTTAAAAAAGAAAAATCCCTCCATTTCAGGTTTTCACTCTCATTTGGTATATCTCTCTGAGGCCTGCTTAACCCACTTCCCCGGGCACGTGGGGAGTCCTCTGTGCCCCCACTAGTCGTGCTTCCTGTCGCCAGGCCAGCGGGGAACTAATGTCACTAATGGGCTTGTCCCTTCGTGGATGGCTGTCGAGGGACCTTCCGTGCAGAGGACACACGTCCTTCCCGAAGCCCATCCTGTTTAGGTGATGCCATCTCCTCCCATTCACCAAAATCTCTTGCATTTTACCTTCACCTCCCAACGTTCTCTTAAGCTAGAAAAACTATTGCTTTCCCCAAGAAGGTCCTCAGGTTAGAAGACTTGATTCCCAGCCACCTTATGTTTTAGGTGCCGGCGGCCACCCACCCCCTGGAATGCGGTCCTGCTTCCTTATTTCTCCTTCTCGTAGCCGCTTGCGTGGCTGGGCTGCATCCGAGGGTCTGGCAGATGGCATTTTGCTGCTTGAGCTACCACAGAAGTAAATGTCATTGGCACACGATGGCAGATTTCCATTCTGTGGATCACCGGGCATGGGATTCTGTCCGAGAGCTCCAGGCCAGTGTGTGTTTTTCAGGCAGCAGCAGAAAGGGTAAGAACTGTGCCTCACAGATGCTGTTTCTAATAAAACGCTCCGGTTGCAGTAAAAGGTCCGTATGAAATGGAGATGCCGGTGGCCTCAAGCCTGTTGGAAACGGCTGCTTGGCTTGTCTCATTGTGGTTGGGCCACCTGGCCCGCTGGATGTTGCTCCAGACCTCAGCTAAGCAGACGCTGGCCGGTCAGGAATAGAGAGTTGATTTTGAAATGTTTTGGACAGATAATATTCAGGTATCAGAAAAATATGGCTGTGAATAAAAGTACTAGCATTGACGGTTTTTCAACGCAATTTACCAGAATATTGTATTCATTAAATTTGCAGATAATAAAACCCTTTAGAACAGAGTTGGGTAATGATGGAGACCCACCTGAAGCTGCCGGACATCCCAGCCTGGCTCCCACCCCCTCACCCCTCAACCTCACTCTCTAACCCCCTACCCCTGCTCCCTCACTCCACCCACCTCCCCACTCTCCACCCCCTCCCATGGCTGAGGAATCAAGGGGAGGGTTTGGAAATTTGCAAAGGAAAAATAAGTTCAGTTAATAAGTTCAACGAGTCAAGAGCATCGACCTTGGACCCACAGCGTGGGGTCCGAACCCCAGCTCCCTGCTTTCCTTGCTGGTGACCTTGGGTAGATGAATGTCCTTGCCCTGTTTCTCAGTGTCTTCCTTGGTGAGATGTGGTGCTTGACGTAGTAGTTGTGAGGGTTAAATGAGCCAGTATTAGACTGATCATATGAAATGGCCAATATCTGACCACTTCTGAATTGGAAAATGTTAAGATTCTTTGGGTTTATCCTAATATATGTAAAGCACTTGGGCCGTTTCCCTGAGGGAAGGGTCACGAGGGTTCAGCACTCCTGACCAGGCATGGGAGGCTCCGCCCCAGCTGACCACGTGACCCTGGGTGGCTCTCCTGCCTGTGCACTCATCACCCCCCTTTTTAGACAGCGGTGTCCCCCGTGTACCTGAAGCAGATTCCTCCTTCTGCGCTCTGTATTCTCTGCCTTCTCCTCTGCTCTGGGACTCAACCAGTTACCCCTCCTAATCTTTACAGCATCAGTCTCATCCCCTTGGGTGCTGTCTTCTCACCAGCATGTAAACGTACTCAAATCCCCTGCACTTTAAATATATTTGTATTGATTTCAGAGAGGAAGGGAGAGTGAGAAAAAGATAGAAACATCAATGATGAGAGAGAATCACTGGTTGCTTCCTGCGCACCCCACACTGGGATTGGCATGTGCCCCAACCTGGAATCCAGCAGTGACCTTCTGGTCATAGGTCGATGCTCAACCACTGAGCCACGCCAGCTGGACAAATCTCCTGCATTTTAAAAAACACATAAATAACTGCTCCTCAGTCCTCTACCCATCCCCTCCCAGCCAGCTTTCCTCAAACAGTTGCCTCTGCTCCTCACCTCTTTTCACTTCCCATTAGCTTATTAATCTATTATGACCCGTCTTCTGCCCTCAATGTAAATATAGCAAAGTCATAAATATGACTCTAAATAGCACTAAATTACATTGTCAATACTTGAAAACCACTTTAGCCACAAAAGCCACTGATTTTGACAAAGTCAAGAATGACCTTGGGTGGCCATGTTTTAATCGCTACCTTATTTTCCCTCTTGGCAGGACTTGACCCCATTAGCCACTCTCTTAAAAAACAATCTTACCGTGGCTTTGGAAATGAACACACACAGAGACACATACATGATATGCTATATATATATATATTAAAGGAAGAAATAAAGTAATTGTCCTTGTTCCAGTTACTAGTGCTATCCTATATAATAAAATGGTAATATGCAAATAGACCAGAACAACTGGTCACTATGACGCACACTGACCACCAGGGGGCAGATGCTCAATGCAGGAGCTGCCCCCTGGTGGTCAGTGTGCTCCCACAGCAGGAGCTCCACTCAGCCACAAGCCAGGCTGACTGCTACGAGCATAGCAGCAGTGGCGGGAGCCTCTCCCACTTCCGAGGCAGCACTAAGGATGTCTGACTAATGGCTTAGGCCCATGAGAGGGCGCAGGCAAGGCTGAGGGACCCCCTCAAGTGCACAAATTTTCATGCACTGGGCCTCTAGATTTTAGGATAAAATTTCAAAAGGTAACTACAAATATAACCAAACTCAAGAAGAGAAACAAACTCCAACATGCACTGATACCTATTTTGAATACTTGAAAACCTCTCTCGCCACAAAAGATATGATTTCTAAGAGGCAAGTGGAAATGGGGAGGGATTGTTAAGTTATTCTAATTGAAGAGTAGAAAGAAGTCCCATTGTTATAAATCTCTGCTCTGAGGGAAAAGATAGACATCCCAAAATTTATGAAAACAAATCTTTTATTTCTCACATCTTTATGCTATTGACATCCTCCCTCCTCCCCACTCAGTTTCTTCTCTTCAGGCTGAGAAAGTTACCCAAATCTCGCCTGTCTGTAAAAGTGCTTTTTTTCACCACTTGTTTCTCTTTCAAATTATTATTCAATGTCTTTCCGTCCCTGCTCTGCCAAAGACTCTAGGACAGAACGCCATCTCCACACACCCACCTCGCTCACACTGTGGGCTGCCATCATCGCCACATCCACCCACTGACCTGCTTTATTTATCTGCGCTCACCTCCTGAGGGCGGAGTCTGAGGCTCTTCCCAGGGCTCATCCTGCTTCATCTGCCTGGAGCGGCTCCTGCCCCGCCCGTGCTTCCTGGGATCCTCTCCATGTCCCCACTCGGAGACACTACACTACACCACCTTCACCGACCCCTCCAGCTTAGGTATTTCCCGAGGACATCTCCTTGTTTCTCTCCTACACCTCCTCCTGCCCCTCACTCTCACTCCCCGTCAGTCATCCTTCAGCGCTGGGAGTGACAGGACAGCCCACCTCATCTCCTAGCCTGGGAACTTTGGAGTGATCCCTGGCCTCCCCCCCCTCTTCTCCAGGCAGGTCCCAGGTCCTATGCATCCACCAAGTAGGAGAAGGGTCATCTGGCTTTGACTGCTATGACCCTGTCTCCTGCCGCCTCCATCTCTTACGTAGACTGTGTTTGTCTTCGCATTGTTCTCCCTGAATGTGGACTGGACGCACCTCGAAGTTGTCTTCCCCTCGCTGCCAGAAACACCATTCTAAGAACACATCTGTACTCGAGAATCCCTGGCTTCCTCTTTGCAGCATGATAACAGAAGTTCCACTTCCTGTTGCCAACCACCATTCCAAACAAATGCCTATGGCATCCTGCACCCCCCCTCCCCCGCAACTACCAACCTGTAATTCATCATAGTGATGGCGCCCCAGTGTGCTTTGTGCATCCAAGTCTCCTTCCTCACGGTCCCCCAGCAGGGAAGACCCTCTGCCTTTTCTGTTGAAATCCTGCCCCTCCTTTAAGGCCCAGCTCACGGCCCTGTGGAGCCCATGCAGAGGCGCAGAATTAATTATTTCCCCTGGGTACACCTTTTCCCTCTCCTGTAGCATTCACATATTCAGGTGTGCGTTGGGTTTGAATACTTCTTTTAGCCAATTAGCTGACTCCACACAGCTCTCTGGCACCTCCTGCCCTGAGACAATGATGTAGCCGTTCCCCGGACTCCGGTACCCAAACGTCTGAGACCCACTGTGGGTTCTTGGCTTCGCACAGGAAAGAATTCAGATCAGAGCCAGCGAACAGGTCAAAGCCAGGGTGGGTTTATTAATGAGGCGGAGAGCGGGCCGCTCCACGGACAGAGCAGCCCCATCAGTGAGCTTGGCTTCCGATATGGAGGTTTATTGAACCAGGGTCAGTGCATTCAGTGAAGGGGAGGAATTCTCAGGATTTGTCCGGGAAAGGGATGGAGGTTTCTGGGAAGAGCCTCACGGGCTGTGTCATGTCTTTATATGGGCTTTCTGTTTGGGATGGTGGTGCGGACTGCCGTCAGTATGCGAATGTGTTACAGTGAGTCTGATGAGGCTGGGGTTGCTGTGCGGTGAAATCGGTCACCATGTGGATGGATCTGGTCTTCTGCTGGCTCTAAGCCATCAGTCCGTGGGGGTTGGTCTCACCATCGCCTTGGCCATCCTTGTAGCCCTCAGGGCTATCTCAGCAACGCTGCCGAGTCCTGGCCGTCGTCACGTAGTCACGAACCTGCACTCACTCTCAGCTCAACTCCTGAGAACAAAGACAAATCGTCACCTTTCGACCCAGGGCGCCTACCAAAGAAATTGTATAGGTGCTCAACAAATGCTACCTGGATTGCATTTTCATCCAGCCATTCATGAGGGAGAAAGATATGATAATGTGCCTTTTTCTCCAATGCTTTAAAAGGAAAAGGCAATTCTAGAACAAATTTTGCAAGCTATAGGATGAATTGAGTGCCTAAGTGAAGAACATTGTGTAGCTAAGATGTAACAGGAGTAGGAGTGATTCTTCAGCGTGACAATTTCTTTTAGGACCAGGAAAAAGAACTTTTTCTGACATTCCCAGGGGAGAAGGAAAAGGAATGTGTGTCTGTGCCCTAAAAGCACCTTTGCGTTTAGGTTCTGGTGGTGTTCGCTGCCTGACAGAGGCCTGTTGGTTTTTCATGCTGATGTGTGGCTCCGGCACAGACCAGAGGCTGAGATGCTCTCAAACACATTCACGTCCCACCCCGGCTGCGAGGAGCCTGGGAGACCAGCCTCCTGGTGGCGGAGCCCTCCCCCCTCCCTCACCGGCCCCGTGTTCACATGGGGCTGCAGCCCTGGCCCTGCTCCTGCAGAGACGACAGGCAGAGTTGTCATTCACAGTGACATTAAAGGGCCCCTGGCCACCACTTTGCTGGAAGAAATCTTGACATTTCAGTAGAATTTAGAGAAATTTGGGGGGACAGAGTTCCTGTTGGGAAGTTCACCTGCAATTGATGACCTCATTTACAAAGCCTCGAGCTCCACCGCAGCTATTTAGAATCACAGACAGTCTGGGAAGAAGAAGAAAGGTTTGCATATAGATGTTCCTTTTACTGTTATTTATAGCAGCAGGAAAATGGAAAATAACCCCATAATTCAGCAATAAGGATATGATAAATTAACATCTGGGTACATTTATTTATATGTTACATTTTTTTCAGCTATTCAAAGTGGCATTTGTGAATAGTAGCTAAATGTAAGAAAACAGTTTTATATTATGTTAAATGTGGGGATGGAGGATGCAAAATCATATCTTAACTAAGTAAGAAATGCAAACTGAGAAGGTTTTGACCTTAAATTCGAATAATTTTAACAAGGATTTCTTCTGCACGGTGTGATTAATTAGGTTTTTTTCTTTTATTATTGTTTTTAAAATGTATTTTTTTATTGATTTTAAAAAGGAATGGAGAGGGAGAGAGATAGAAACATCAGTGATGAGAGAGAATCATTGGTTGGCTGCCTCCTGCACGCCCCCTACTGGGGATCAAGCCAGCAACCCGGGCATGTGCCCTGACAGGGAATCTAACTGTGCCCTCCTGGTTCATAGGTCGATGCTCAACCACTGGGCCACACTAGCCGGGCATCTTTTATTATTTTTTAATGTTACACATTCTCTCCACTGAACATGTGTGTTCTTACAGTCATATTTTAAAAAACAACAACTTTAAAATAAGGGGGTGCAGAACTGTCAGCTGGCTCCAGATGAGATCTGATCGGCAGCCCTGGTTTAGAGGGAATTCTTTGACCTCAACACCTCGTGTTATAAATGTCTCTGGTTGGTTTATTCCTTCTTCCTTGAAATAAAGCCTGGGTCTCAGCCAGCCTCGCTAGCCCAACCGGCACCCTGCATCTTCAGCCTGCACTTGATTGGCACTAAGATCAAAAGCCCCCGAGGCTCCATTTGAGGAAGACGCATGAACTGGAAGAAGTTCTGAGCAGATGTGACATTCTTACAAAGAAGAGCCAGGCGGCAGCCAGAGTTGGCCCCACACTGCAGGGCCGGTAGAGTGGGTTTCCGAGGGGAGCTTTCCAGAGTGCTTCCAGCTCCGCATCTTCTCTCCCTACCTGGGTGGCAAGAGTGGAGGAGGAAGGCATGGGAGGAAACACGAAGTGAGTCACTGAGATGTTCTCAGAGATGATAGCCCCGCTGATCCCCCATCCATGATGTCGGGTAGAAAGGCGGGAGGTACTCAGGAGGCTTCTGTGACTTCCCTGTGTAAGGGCTGGCCAGAAGATGGCCTGTTCTTGGCTAAGGTGTCAGAGGCACTAGAGACGGTTTTCCTGGACTGTGTTAGTAACTCTGACTGAGGAGTCGCGGTATCGGGGATGCCTCTGGGAAGATCATTATGAAAGAACGTGACACCTGCAGCAGCAAACATGGTGTGGGACAGGTCAAAGGAGGAAACACACAGAGGAAGGACCCCACTTAGGAGGGTTTCATGTATGAGGCTCAGGTGAGCAGACAGAGTTGACGGGAAAAGACATGCCATGTAACGACCACAGGGAGAGAAAACTTCGTATGTGGAGCTTTGTTACTTTGAAGGTATTGAGGCTGTATTCCTGGGTTCCCAAGGCTTGAAGAATCTTGGGATTGTGACGTTCCTAGATGTTGGTTGAATGAATGGAGCCAATTCTTTACTTCCAAACCGGACTTTTATGGTGAAATATGTTCTTTTCAGTGTATATGCAGAACAGCTAAGATGTCTTAACAGACAGTAATTTCCACAAATGTAAGCAACCCTGTGTGGCCAGGGTTGTTTGAAATATTTGCTTCAGGTGCTCATGCTTGTCACTGGGTTGAGAGGATTGTAGGGTGCCCTGTGGACATCAGGGTCAGGATGGCCTTGGGATGACTCTGAGAGGGAGCATTTTGCATGTCAATGAATTGGTTATTGCCCTCTGGGGGCCAATTTTTATGTATAGAATCAAATTAACTCCTTCCTCCAGCACTGACTTAATGATGCAGGCAAGTGGTGAGCAATAAAATACAATTATATTTTGTCTTAATGTAATTGCTGCACAAATTAGGTTGCAACACTGGTTCTTTGTGAGAGTCAGGAATAACCTGTCAATATCATTTGCCTGGGGGCCAGGATCCCCTCTCAAAGCTCCCTTTAATTGGAGGCAGAATGTAGACCAGCTGGGGGTGGTCTGGCTGGGACAAGCTGGTGATACTGGCGGACTGAGCCTGAGAACGCCCGCCCCGTGGGGCAGCGCTGGTGCACCAGGACTGGGCGCACTCTGAGTTGGCCTTCCCAGAGAGGCTCTGGCTGTTGCTGAGAGTCACTGAAACTCTGGGCGCGTAGTTGTGATGTGACTGACTTCCAACAAAGCCAGCTTTCCACAGGGCTCGCCCTAGAATTCCCTGTGGTAACCCCTCGGTCCACTGTGTGGCTGCACCTTGAGGTTCCATATCCGGCTGTGTACAGACCTCTTGGATCCCTTTCTAAGCCCTCGAACAACTTCTGCCTTACCCACCCCCTTTCACATCGCAGAACATGGCCTCCTTGGAGCTGACTGCCTACATCTCTAGAACGTTCCTCTTTCTCCCTCCTGACCTGGGCAAACTGTACCTACTCACCTTTTTGACCTTCATGGCTTCCCTCTTGCTCAGAAACCTTCCACTCTCCCCCCTCATCCTGGCACCCCCTGTTCTGGCACCCCCTGTCCTGATGCAGTGCACGCCCTGCTGTCAGCGGAGACCAGCACACATGAGCTCTCTGTGAATCTGTGAGCAGAAAGAGTAGAGAAAGTAAAGGCATCAAGAGTTAACCATTTGATGAAACAGATTTCATCTCTACCAGCTGCCACGAAGTTGGTTCTCTGATTGAGAATATCAGAAACTATATTTTTTTTCTCAAAAGGTAGAACCGTCTGCATGCAAAGTAGATGTGTGTTGCAGAATTCGGCGAGTTTATTACGCATATCATGTCTGAAAACCAAGAAGAATGTGAGGTGGCCCAGACCCGCCCCTTTCCCTAACGGTGAAGAACCTCTGTCCCACTGGCACCACCCAAGACTCTCCGACCATTGGCCCCGAGTTGTTTTGCCACCATCGCCAGAGGACATGCTTGGCAGGGCTGAGAGCTTGGGCATTTTCCTATTTCCTTTGGCATGCGTTTTCCTCAGCCCGCCGTCCTGGAATGCATTGCCATGGTGTATTTGGAGAATCCGAGTTGGCAAGACGATAGGCTTTCCAAGTCTCACTGCTGACTCCTCCAAAGGAGCTCAGAGCCAGGGGGACCTTGCAGCAAGCCTGGCTCTGTCCTCTGTGACCCTCTCGGGCCAGCCCGTTCCACTCGGTCAAGTCCATCAGTCCTCAAGGACTGCCGACCTTGACTCTCCCAGCCTAGGACTGCAAACGATGGTCCCCCGTCAGAGGTCATGCTCTGGAAGGGGGAAGACACGCACGGGCTGGACATCTGTCTATAGATGGCTCTGCGTTTCGTCGAACTGGCTTTATTTCAGTGTTTATAGGTTTTGTTTAGGGAGATAAACTTCTTCATAGTAATACCTCGTAAATATGAGTTAGAAACTATAGTTCAGCTATGGGGACAATATCACCTGCCCCGGACTCCTTGCCTGTGAGGGCTCTGAGGCCCTGGTGTAGGAGAGCTGAGTTTGAACCCAGTGCCTACCACTTACTGGATGGTGACTGTAGTTATACTACTTAGTGTCACGGGTCTTAGGTTCCCTTTTAGGAAAATGGGCACTTTTATGGTATTGACCTACTGTGAGTACTGCATATGCATTTGCTGTTATTTCTTATACTCTCCCTCTAAAGCCAGGGCTATATACACAGCGCCTAGCATCCTGGGACCTACAGGTAAAGTGATGTTATAACAGGCTTTGTAAGTTCTGCTTCTGAACATCTCATGAGAGTGAGAAAAAGAGAAGCAGCTATGCGTGTATGGGGATTTTTCTACGGAGTATTATAATGATGACTTCCCCTTGGAGATAAAAAGGTATGTAAAAGTTATCTCTACCATATTTAGTTGAGGTTTTGCACATGTTCTGGTTTTAAAATGCACCATGTAAAAAAAATAATATAGCCCAGTCAGTGTGGCTCAGTGATTGAGCGTCAACCCATGAACTAGGAAGGCTCGGTTCGATTCCTGGTCAGGGCACATGCCTGGGTTGCCGGCTTCATCCCCAGTAGGGGGCGTGCAGGAGGCAGCCAATCAATGATTCTGTCTTATCATTGATGTTCATATCTCTCCCTCTCCCTTCTTCTCTGAAATCAATAAAAATTTATTTTAAAAAATAACTATATCCTGTTCAGCCCCACTGACTAGAAAATATCTCTCCAATGTCTCTTGAATAAATGAAGCCATTGGACTGAGCCAATAGTCCCCACCCTTCTGACCTATTAGGATGGAGTTCCTGCTTCTGCCCTCACACCCCTGAGAGATATGGTCTGTTTGTGTTAGATGGGCAGAAGTGAGGTCTGCCCGTCTAACCCACCTTGGCACATATGGCTGGGATGAGGGGGCGGCGTGCCTTAAGAAGGTTAAGATGTAGCTGGAGGTGAGCCATCTGCCATACACACCCCATGTGTTTGGGCTTTTCTCACGGCCAGTCACCTCCCTTTTAAGAATGAAACAACCAAGAAGATGGGGCTCCATGTAGTCATGTCATGCACTAAGGGGGTCGTCACCATCACGTTCTTGCCAGCGATGAGCAGGCCTCCTGATGAAAGGTTTCCCAGAGACTGGAAGTGATCTGTTTGGGACCAGGGGTGGGCAAATGGATGGATTTTCTCTTAGTGCCACCTCTCTGTAACACAGGAAATAGAACCCCATCCAGCCCCTTTCAGATGCTCAGGATAAATGCTCTTCATTTTAGGTCAGGCCTGTAGGTACAAGAAGGAGAATTTAGACACTAGTTCAGAAATCATACTGTAACAGTGGTTATATTTTCTGATCGTAAACCACAAATCATCTAACAGAATTCTTTTTTGGTTTGTGGATGTATTTAAGGAGTATTACCAAAGTATATGAATTACCTCTGATTTGGTAATGATACATTTAATAAATCATGTTTATGGAAAGGAGGAGAATTTAATTAACTTGAATCTGACCCGAGAAAATGCAGGGCCTGCCCAGAAGAGAGCTGAGAGTGCAGGCTCCGTGTGGGCGGAATGGAAAGAGATTTCTCCCGGTTTTTATTCCGATGCCTGGGGCCATGATTTCTCCGGGGGTTTCCAGGTAGCCGATGCTGTGGTTTCCTTACGTGTAGATGGCACGTCGTTAATCTGAACATGGTCAGAAGCTTGAGGATTCGCACCCATCGTACGTTTTGAGCGTCCGGAGGGCAGGCCCACTAGCTTCGTGCCAGGCTTGACCAACAGTAGGTCAGCCCTCCGCCAAGTCGGGCCAGGCTTCCCTTTGGCTGAGGCTTATCGGCAGCTCTCTAAGCTTGTGCGGGCTCTTTTCACTGCCGTCAAGGAGGGTGGCAAACCCAGTCTGTGACCTCAGTACCAACCACGAGCCAGGGTTCCATCGGGCATTCCCGGGAAGATTCTTGAAAGGCCAGAGCTCTTTGGTATAACGTGACCCATCTGCAAACGCAGATGAAGCTGCTTGCTTTGTCAGAACTTCCACCGTGACTAGCAAGCTTTTGAACAGATGAGGAGGTGGTTCAGCCTTCTTTGCCACTTGCCATTCTCAATCCCTGCAGAACTGAGGGCTTCCGGCAGGCCCAGCTGTGAGTTTACCACCCTCTGAGCCCCTCCTGGGTCTGACCAGGCCAGGGGGCTATTCATTGCTCAGTGGTGCCCCCTGCTGTGGAAGAGAGAGTAGCAGCTCATCCAGAGCCTTAGGTGACATTAACTCTGGTCATGCAATCAGGAGAATTGGAAGCAGCAGGGAGGAGTCTGGGGGCTGCCTGTTATCTGAGGAAAGTCCCCGGGAGACCCCAGGGTTCTGGGCGCCTTGGTGAGATGCTCATGCAGAGAAGAAGAGGCGCCTGAAGACTGTGCTTGCAAATCTTCCACAAACTTCCTGGTGTAATTGCTTCATTCCAAAGATTTGCTAGGAACCACGGCAGCGCCCTCTGAGAGATGCCATCGCAAACTTTTATTTGGGGGCTTTCAGGGCCGTTAGATGACAAATATATTTAAAGGTACCCCACCCCTTTTTAGGTGAACTTGCAATGAGTTTTCTGCAGGAGTGGAGGCATGGGAAGGGTGTTTATTTACATCCTGAGGAGGAATCAGAGTGTGGATCCTCCGGGGGCACCCTGCTGGGAGGCACTCTTGCGTGCACGCATTTCTAGGCACGTGGGCACACCCGGTGTGCATGTGCTGTGGGTACACAGCGAGGCAGTTACGTGATATTTTTGAACAAAAACTGCACATAAAGAGAAGGAGGGAAAAAGCAAACTCACAATCAAACGAAAGTAGGGAGACGGGGAGAGATGAGATTGCAGTTGATTATGGGTCTGGCAGCAGATGCTCTACACGAATCCAACTCGCTGCAGCCAGTCTGTTTCCATGGCAACGGAATCAGTAATTATTGAGCCCCGGCGCTCTCCCCTCCTTTTTCCCAACAAGGTGGAGGCTGATGAATATGAACTATCGCCAGCCCATCGCCAGCTCTCTTTCTTTTTCTTCTTCCTCTTTTTTCTTCTTTTAGTTTTTTATTAAGAAAAGTGAGGGTATCGAGGCATACCAAGAGGAGGGTCTATATGTTTATTAATGAAAGGCATTAGGCATGAATGTTGAAGTGAAGTTATATTTTTCTCTTGTGATACTATAAAAGCTCTTCCTCGAAAAGACCATGATCTCTGAAGATGTTAAATAAATGAGCAGGAGTTTCCCTGAAATGGAGGCTGCCTTTGATTGGCCGATCTCTCCGCCATTCCTGCCAATCGGAGCACCCCCGGGCTCCAGCTCCATAAACATAAGCAAAGCCCCATACTCGTCCTCCTGGACTTGGAGTGTGTGCCACCCAAAGGTGTGCGGCGAGTCTCCATTCACATGGCTCAACTGGAAACCTGTTCCACGAGCAAGCCGACTCGGGAACCAGCTGGCGGTCCAGCGCGGTGCTCTTCTGGGGGGCGGCTCTGAGTCACTGGCCAGTGGCAGCCGCTTAGCAGCAGTGGTTGTAGTTGGGAAAGATGCACTTACAGGAGCTTGGTGAGTACACCGCTGTCTTCACATCTGCCCACTGGCGTCCGCAGCCGGAGCTCCAGTGTAGCTTTGTCCTATTGTCTGATGGGAAGACAGCAAACCGGAGCAAGCCCGCAGGAGAGCAGGCGTGCTGGGGTCCCAGGGTGTGGGCGCCCTGTGTTGCACAGGCTGCGTGCATTGCTGGGGGGGGGGGGGGGGGGACTGAATTTGCAGTTGACCGTGCATTACACTCAGACATGGGTTGTCTTGTTAGGGTCAGTGTGAGGAGTGGAGCGTCGCTTTATCTCCCTGGGCATTGATCCATTGCACAGAAGATGCTTTTGAACTGGGATAATAGGAGTCATTGCGGGGAAGGGAGAGGGAGAGGCGGCAGGGAGCCGAGCCCGAGCTGCTGCTGTGGGGCTGGTGTTTGCATTGCGAAGGGAGCTGCTGTGACAATGGCCTGGCACGCTCTCCTCGCCCCCAGCTGCAGCCCGCAGCTCTTCTGTGTGTGCGCGCGCTGCTGCTCGGCTCAGGAGTGCGAACTGAGCGAGGTGGTGCCCTTTCTTTCTTCACGGAGCCAGTCTCAGACTGAAATATGTTCTCTCTTAAAAAAAAATGGAAAAGAAAAAAGAAAAGGATTGCAAAGATGAGTTGTGCATTCAGACAAATTTTAGCTGTAAAAAATCACGCTTTGAGATGACTGTTTTGCATCCTTTTAAACCTCTGAAAACCAGAGAGGCTTTGCAAAGTTATATTTGGCGACTGGCTCTCTGCCAGGAGGATGGATGCTCTGAGCGTGGCTCTGCTCCCTGGGGGTTCATTTTCTGACAGTGGTGATGAAATTTTTAATTTTGTTGGGTAGAAGCAGGAAGAATCAGACATCGGGTTGTAAACAGGCAACGGAGGGGCAGCGTGTGGAAGGAGAAACTCTGCCTTCAGGGACCCTTCTGGCCGCAAACTCAGAAATAGATGTGTCCAGACCGAAGCCCAGCGCAGCCTGGGGTTCAGGAGGAGCCGGAGCCCTCGCTCAGCCAGGGAGAGGGGGGATCGCCTTCCGTCCGGGTCCAGGGAGTGGGGGCTGAGCCCGGAACCCCCTCTGCCCAGGAGCCTCTTCCAGGGTCCGCCTGCCCATTCCGAGGCGTCCCTGCTGCTTTTTTATTTTTATGTGGTTTCCCATCTTCTGTGCCAGGACTCTGTGTCTTCTATTTACAGTCCGCTTGGGTTCAAATAACAGAGAGGAAAAGAGAAAGAAGCATTTTCGTCCGGTTTATAAATAAATGCCCGTGAAATAGTTGTACAGGGCATCGTATTGGCATGTCCTTTAAAACAACGTCCTTTGGACAGAAGGGAGTGTGACGGGTCTTCGTGTGGTCCGGGGTGGAATTGCCGGGCCCTCAGGAGGACCGGAGGAGTGGGCAGAGACAAAAGAGGCGCCTGGGAGAGTCTCCAGGCTGTGACCAGCGAGGAGTGGGCTGGTGTCACAGGAGAGGGGGAGCGTTTCCCGTCTGTGGGTGACAGCATCCAGCACAGGGGGAACCTGCGCCTGGACCAGGCAGGGACCCGACTGTCAGCTGGGGGCCTGTCTTGAGACCGGGCAGTCCTCTGATGCCCAGGGGCTCGGGATGCTGTGCTAAGGGAGAGCCCCACGCGCCTGCCGGCGAGGGTGTGCAGGCGAGCGCTCCCGGCGCGCCTCACCCTCAGCGCCCCTCGGGCGGGCGCAGGCGGAGGAGGCCTGGCTCTCCTGGGTGTGCCTTCAGGGACCGTCATCTCATCAGAATGTACCTCCATCCCTCTGTGCTCTCTCCTCTCCCAGTGGTGTCACTTTACTGGCACCTGTTGGCAAAAAGGAGACAAGAAAGAGCCTTTTATGGAAGCAGTAAAAATGTGAAAAGAAATTGGGAGTGATTATTAACCTATTTTGGATCATGGCAGTCCAAGAATTTGAAAGGTAGGAAACTCTCCCCGGCCTAAGCAAATACAGTTACGCAGAATCACATGACACTTTGAGGACAGCCCATCCCAGGGTCAAGTGGGATCTCTGTCCCGGGCGAGCAGCCAGGAGTTTGTTACACCCTCCAGTTCATCATTTCCTCTTGCCTGGGGGTCCCCTGAATTCTGCCACAGCCCCATCTCCATGCACCGCCCCAGCAGCAGCTTCCTACCTGGGCCAGGCCCGGGCAGTCTCACCTGGGCTGAAATCCAGGCCCCTTGGAAATGACTAGCGCCTGCCGGTTTCTCACTCCTGAGCTGAGTGTTGGTGAAACTGGAGTTATAGGACTTGAAAATAACCTTTCATCTTTAATTTTTTGAGGAAACTTCATACTGTTTTCCACAGTGGCTGCACCAGCCTGCATTCCCACCAGCAGTGGGGGAGGGCTCCCTTTTCTCTGCATCCCCGCCAGCACTTGCTGTTTGTTGATTTGTTGATGACAGCGTTCTGACAGGTGTGAGGTGATACCTCATTGAGGTTTTAATTTGCATCTCTCTGATGATTAGCACCCCTATGTTCATTGCAGCCTCTTTTCCAATAGCCAAGATAGGGAAGCAGTCCAAGTGCGCCCCAGTAGATGGTGGATAATGTGGTACATGTGCATGATGGAATACTACTGGGCCTCAAGAGGGAAAAAAAAAAGGAAATCTTGCCTTTTGCAGCAGCATAGATGAGCCTGGAGAGTATTATGCTCAGTGAAATAAGCCAGACAGAGAAAGACAGGTACCATATGATCTCACTTATAGGTGGAATCTAATGAACAAGATAAACTAACAAACAAACTAGAAACAGACTCATCGATACAGAGCGCAGACTGGCAGCTCTCAGAGGGGAGGGGAGTTGTGGGGCTGGGCGAGATAGGTGAAGGGATTAAGAAAAAAGAAGAGCCCTGGACGGTTTGGCTCACTGGATAGAGCGTCAGGCTGCGGACTGAAGGGTCCCAGGTTCGATTCTGGTCAAGGGCATGTACCTTGGTTGCAGGCACATCCCCAGTAGGTGGTGTGCAGGAGGCAGCTGATTGATGCTTCTCTCTCATCGATGTTTCTAACTCTCTATCCCTCTCCCTTCCTCTCTGTAAAAAATCAATAAAATATATTTTTTAAAAAAAAAAGAAGGAGAAAATGAAAAAACTCATCGAGACAGACCACAGCATGGTGATTGCCAGAGGGGAAGGGGGTGGGGCAGGTAGAAGAGGGGGCAGGGGGATAAGTGGTGTTGGAAGGAGGCTTAACTTGCGGTGGTGAACACACAATACAATATTCAGATGATGCATTACTGAATTGCACCTGAAACCAATACAATTTTATTAACCAGTGTCACCCCAGTAAATTCAATAGAAATAAAAGGGAATTTATTTCAGTAACCAGAGTTAACTACTGATGTGTTTGTTCTGAGAGAGGGCTTCTCCCCACAGCCTCCTCCTGGCATTTGTAGGATGTGGGACATGGAAAGTAAATGAAAAGCTAAAGAGAAATGAATTCCCTTGGGTTTTCAGTGGCCATCAGAGTTTATCACTGTAAGGCAAAGTAGAGATCAGTAAGTTGGATCCAGTCCCTGAAATTCAGCACTGAGAGTTAGAAAGATAGAATTCCTCCGGTCCCCCAGCAGTTGGAATAGAACCAGTCACTACAGGGATAGCTAACTGCCGTGAGCTTTTACTGTGTCCCAGGCACCATCTATGCACTTTAGGCAGCGGTAATAACTCACTGAATCTCTACGGCAGCCCCAACTGGACTCTTTGCCTGCCTAGTTTCTAGATGAGGACATTGAGTCACCAAGATAGCAAGGAGCTTGCCCGTGTTTATCCAGCTGGGAACGGGCGCACTTGCTGTTTGCACACATTGATGTCCTTGTTTGCTGACCGTGGGCAGGGAGATGTGAGTGGGGGAAGGAGGTCTCTTCGGCTCTCAGTCTGGCTGATGGAGTCGGGCCACAGGGAAATGAATTCAACAGTCATTGCAACAAGTCAAATTACAAAGGAATGGTGGGCGGGTTGGGTGAATTATTAATAATGCCACTTAGGAAGAGAAGTGTGAACCAAGTAAAAACTCGCCGGAACGCGCCCGTGTTCATCCGTGTTCCTGTGCGGCACACCGTCTCATTCTGCAGAGCATTCATTTGACTGGTATGAACTGGTCAGTGTGTGCACAAGGCCAGCACTTCCCAGGCCATCTGTGAGAGGTGGAAGATCACCAGTTCCGCTGCCCTTTGCTTGCATTTGCCAGAAATGGTTTGCAGTTTCCATAGCAATGGCGAGGGTCGTGAAGGGCCAGGAGCAGCAGGGCAGCTGGTTTGGGGATTGCATGACCTATGGTGGCTGTGGAAATCACCAGGGCCACCATGCTTTCTGGACTTGTGAACAGGAGTGACGAGCCCAGCTCAGAAAGAGGTTCCAGGTAGTGACAGTGACCAGACATTGATGGAGCCACTGAAGGCCCAGAGATTAGGCCTGCAAATCATTGAGTGCCCCTCAGAATTGGGGTGACCAGGAGTGGGGGGCATGTGAATTGGGGGGCACCCCCAATTCAACTTGAGCATCTCCACTGGCATCTGTTCTATCAACCAGCATTCCCACCGACGTCTTATTAATGAAAAATGAAAGAGAAGCGGTTAGGTTAGTGAAAGGAGAGATTATTGATCTGTCTCCTGAAATTGGCCCTGGCCTGTTTGCTCAGTCTTAGAGCATTGGCCTGAAGACTGAAGGCTGGCAGGTTAGATTCCCAGTCAAGGGCATGTACCTCGGTTGCAGGCTCGATCCCTGGCCCTGCTCAGGGTGTGTGCAGGAGGCAACCAATCAATGTGTCTCTCTCACATCAATGTCTCTCTCTCTCTCCTCCCTGCCTTTCACTTTCTCTAAAAAATCAATGGAAAAAATATCCTCAGGTGAGGATTTTAAAAAGTCCAATTTCACAGAATAAAGGAAGGAAGACCAGAACCTATAGGAAGATCTCATTGCTAGATGGAAATGGAACAGTGGAGGCTAGTGGGGCAGGTTTTAGAAACACTGCTCATTTGCTATGCATGCCTAATTTACATCCTTCCTACTATTACTCTGGGTATGTGTAGAAGACAATTTCAATAACTATTTGAAGGATACTGTCCTACAGGGACAATATGGCAGATGGCTTTCTACACCAGCACTGTCTGGAAATAGAACTCAAGTTATGCATGCAATTCCAGTGTTTTTAGCAGTCACATTAAAGAAGTTAAAAAAGAAACAGGTCAGTTAATTTTAATAATATGTATTATTTAACCATGTATGTCTAAGATAGTATTTCAATTCTCAACTACAAAATTATTAGCAAAATATTGATATTCAATTTCTCATGTTGAGCCTTTGAGTTCTGACATGCACAACTCCATTTGGATCCTGAAGTTTCACAGGAAATCTGTATTTAGATTTCATAAAACGTACTGTTAACAAAGTAAACTCATGCACGCAAGTTGTCCGGAATATACTTAAAAATTGTCCAGTAACTGAAGTGGGTAACAGGCTTTCAATTTAAATGATCTAAAGTTAAATGAAGTTTAAACTTGAATGGCTCCATTCCACTGGCCACACGTGTCACAGTTTCCGTGGCCACACGTGGTCAGGGCGGCCCCTGCAAGGCTGCGCTGGACTCTCAAAGAACTCTCCTCGCGCACCAGGCCAGGAGCTGCCGTCCCTTCATGCCACACCAGGTGCATGCATCTCCTTCGCCTCCGGGAGGTGCCGGGAAGACTTTCTCCAGGAAGAGAGAGAACAGAACATCCATCCTTGCACACATGCTTTTCTTTGCCTTGAACCATTGTATCCGGCAGACACAGCATGGAGGACAGTCTTGTTTCTCCATTGCACTGCTTGGCCTGGGGAGATGAAGAGGTGGGCCATTTCCTATAACAGAAAGGCAGTAGTCGCCACCTGTGGCATTTTTCAATCCCCAGAAGTCTTGGCCCTGCCGCTCCCTGCACTTTGGGTCCACCTGTCTCAACTCAGTATGTTCAGGGAACGTGGGTTCAATTTTAACACCAAGCTAAGCAAACCATAGCTGAAAAGAATAGGTCTGCTGCAAACAGGTGATTCTTTATGAAGACAGGTATAAATTGAGGCTAAGGGATGATTTAATTGCTGCCATCTTATTCAATTCTGCAACTTGTGTTTACTAAGTAGTTCTTCCAGTTAATTTGGTCTTTAAATTCTTACCTTCAGTATCAGATATCATCCTACTTATCCACTTCCCCAAATGTTTATTTTTTAAATAAAGCCAACCATGAAAATGTAATCAACCCCTCCAAAAACTAGATCAAAACCATACTGCAAAGCCTTCTTAGAGGCTTCGGGTCACAGCCCTTAGAGGAGTCCTAACACCAATAATTTCAGCCTAATTTGTAAGTAGATGAATAAAGCTCGCTTTAAAAGCTTGATCCTTGTAAACCTTCTGTTAATAAAGAGCTCTTTTAGAAACTCCACAGAACATTGAGAAAGGAAAAAAATATCAGTTCAATGCCATCTCTAACATCAGGTATGGCTTCTGGTCCAACCCTACTCATTTCCGGCATGATGGACAGAATTCCCAAGGACTTAAGCCTTGTGCACCTAAGCAGCTTTTGATGGATTACATTGGGTGGGTCCTTACAACTTCTTTTCTAATCTTGCAACTTCTTTCTTTTCCTGGCATGACTTAATCTGCTTTCCTGGGGCAACACTGGCAGACCAAATAAATTAAACCGTAGGGAGCATTGGAAGAGTGAGACTGACTTTGTGAACCTGCCGATGTTTGGCCAAGCCAAGGACTCATACATGCAGACATGGGTGGACTGAAGCGCTGGGATTCCAGAGTACGGAGGAACAGCTGTGCCTTCCATAGGTGAAGTGATCATTGCAGTGATTGTTTTTGCATCATCACCGGATTTTGAAGTCCTCTCATTTGCTAGCTGATTTCAAACAATCTGTGATCTAGAAATGAAGGACGAGGAAAGCATTTGTAGTCAACAGAGCAGGAGTCTGGAGTCGAAGGCCTTGGGTTGTTATCTCTAGTTTAGCAACTCAGTTTTGCAAGTCACCAACCTTGATGTTCCTTGGCATCTCCACGTGGGTAAAGAGCAGTTTAGACTCGGTGATTTGCAAGGTCATATCTGTGTCAAGCTTCCCAGCAACCTCTTCTCCAGGGCCTGTGTTCCAATGATCACAACCACCTTTCACCCTGTACCCAGAAAGAGCCTTGGAATCCTTCTTAAAACGGCAGCAAGTCAGCCACTACCAGGCTATCAGAACCGGCTTGGCGCTGACACTGGTTTTCATCCCTGCCCTGTGTCCTTTCCTAGCTGCATGCCTTGTGCCAGGCATTGAAAGGCACACAGAGGGAATGGTCGTCAGTCTGCAGGGTTTCAGGAGAAGGGAGCGAAAGCTCTTGACTCACCTCTTGCTCAGCTGCTCCGTGGAGGTGTTGCCATCTGACAAGGCGGCTGCAGCCTGGCACTTGGGAGCTCACTTCTCTTTTCCTTTGAGCTGCAAGTGATGAGAGGCCCGTCAAGGAGAGCAGCTCCCTGGCCCTGCTCCCAGCCCTGGAAGCATAATGAAGTGACGCTTCATTCTGGCTTCCTTGGGTTTATGGCTGAGCATCTGAGATAGCACCTGGGCCAGCTCTGACATCCTCCACTTGCCTGGCTGGAAGGAGGCATGCCCCCCCCCTCCCCCCTGCTAATGGAGCTCGGGCCATCAGACTGGCAGTCCAAGTCAGGGCCCTTGGGGACAAGTCATTTCTAACTAGAGCCAGCCAGGCCCCAGGCCCCACAGGTGAGATGGAGCCCACAGACGCCCAATCGCCAGGAGTGTGAAACTGTATCTCAGGAACTTGACCAAACCAGGAACTGGTCTGAGAGCTCCGGCCCTTGTGCTGCCCCCAGACCTAGACTCGTTAAGGTCAAGGCTCGGGCTCTGCAGGCGTTACCCTTCTAGCTTTAGAAGGTGGTGGGAGCCCCTCCTTATTCTAGATTCCAGGAGCCAGGCTTACCCATCCTTGCAAAGCAGGTTCAAGAAAAGAAAGTTTGCAAAGGCCGCATTATGGGCAACCCCTCTGTCCTCCCTAAAATCTCCCGAGTACTAAGTAGATGCCTACTTAACCTCTCTGCACCTTACTTTCCTCCTCGGCAGAAATGGAAGAAATGGTGTATTTCTCACAGGGCTGTTGACGAATGAAAATTAAATTAGAGTGACGCCTGGGTGAGCGATTAGTACACCATGTGCTACGCAAGGGGAAAATAGTAGGACTACATTCCTTGGGTGGAAGCCACTTACATTTCGTATCTCACAGGTCTAGCTCGGCTCTTCGGCTGTGGATGGTTCTCTCCCGGGACAACCAGAGTGCCCAGAGGGCACATGCTGTCTGCTCCCAGACCACTCTCCTCCATCCTCAGAGACTGCGCAGCCTCTGAGCACCCAGGGAGAGGGAGCCCTGCCCCCAGAACCAAGAGCCTGGGCCAGAGTCCCAGCTTAGCTCCGATTTAGGACTTGCCATATTACTCCTTCAATTTAAATACTTTTTCTCACAGATAAAATATAAATACTATCTATTCCATCTGGCACATAGAAATGTTTAGAGAACAAATGAATTCATATACCCCATGTGCTTTTTGGATAATAACATAAGCTATTACTATTTTTATTTTAAATCTAATATCTCCCACCCAGGTGGTATGGCTCAGTGGTTGAGCATTGACCTATGAACCAGGAGGTCATGCTTCGATTCCCAGTCAGGACACATGCCCAGGTTTCAGGCTTGGTCTCCAGCAGAGGGCATGCAGGAGGCAGCCAGTCAATACTTCTCTCTTATCCTCAATGTTTTTGTCTCTCTCTTCTCCCTTTCTCTCTGAAATGAATAAAATTATATTTTAAAAATTGAATATCTCCCAACAACCCAGCCTTGCTTATCAAGGAGGAATAATTGGAAACATGTCTCTGAAGCCAGAATGGCAGCAGCTCCAGGATGGCAATGTACACTCTCCTGGTTTTGGAAGCAGGTTAAGAGCAACAATATTGTGCTTCTAGGCAAACAGATGCCTCGCTGTCTTTGAAAGGCTGTGTGACCGGCCGTAAGTAATGGCCCTGCAGATGGCCCGTAAATCTCTCCGGATGGCCACGCCTTCCCCGTCCTGCCCCAGATTGGTCTTTCTTCTTCTTTGCTTTGGAAAACTTGCATATTTTTGGTTCTTCCATCGGCAGATTCCCAGCTACTGGTTGGTAGCTTTCTTCCCTGGCTTGTCCCCTAAGCCATGCACTTCACGCCGCTGAATTACGTATTCCATCAAGAGAGGAGGAGTCTGATTTACTCCTTTATGACGTCTGGTTATCTATTTACTGAAAACCCCTTGCATCCTAGACCTTGAAGAAACCCAAGTCCTGGGGTGGCAAATTGATTCCATGTGGTGGCAGCTTGGGTCCCTGGGCGGCGTCTGTGGGACCTCCCTCTGGTCTCGGTGGCTCATGGGCAGGGAAGGAAGGGACTAGTTACCTTATTAGAGGTGGGGACAGTGGGACTGAGAGAAAGGGACTGGCTTGCTGTGTCTGTTAGCAGGAGCCACACTCACCTTTCCTCGCTCTCTCAATGTATTCCACAGCCAACACTGGCCGCATGCGAGCCGCGCAGCAGTGCTAGGCCTCAGCATTGGCTAGGAGCAGATTCTCCGTGAACACCTAGGATTCCCCTTTGCAGAGGTTTGTTTTTCAGACAACCATTAGCCTAAAAGTTGGAATCACTCAGAATAGAGGCTACACTAAAAAGAAATTTCCAATGAGCCAGTTATTATTTAATACTCACTAATTTATGTGTGCTTCCACCTACGCACTCATTCTCATGCCCATTGCGTAGAGCATGAACAACCACTCTCCAAAGTGGGGCTCTCGCCAGCACTCCCTGAAAACAGCTTGAACGGAATTGCTGGAAACAAACTGGCCAAGGACTTCCCTTGCCTCCGCCTTCCCTCCCTCGCTGCTCCGCTGGCCCGGAGTCGAGAATGAACGCGAAGGAAAACGGAACCGTGAGGGCAAACTCCAGGGCCCTGCACCGTTCTAGTTCTGCAGAGCGGCCCACGAGATAGAACCTAGGTGCGCAGGATTCCCACTTTACCAAAGGTTTCCAAGCTGTTAGAACTGTCCAGGGAGGGAGAAGTCGCAGCTGTGCTGTGAGAGCTGTTGTAACTATGTCACCAGGAAGAGGTATGAATAGCATGGAGGTGGCGGTCTCTCAGCCCAGACCTGAGCACTGTGGTAAGTGTGAAGGTCACACCAATCGCATGCACAGGTCCGTGGCTCCCATCCCTCACATCACAGTCCTTCACAGGCTCACTCCCCGTCACCGGCTTCAAGGTCAGAGCAAGGTCGGAAACATGGAACAGTGTTTAGAAGCGTTATGGCCTCTATGTGCTAGGTACTTTTAATGGAAATTACCAAACCTTTGGTTTTCATCTTCAGTGTAGCTGTTATTGTAAAATCGCCGCATGCAGTGGTCCGTCGGGGTTTAGGTTTTTATTGAAGATACTCCAGGGATGGAGGGTGGGCATTGCGGCGCCTTCGTCATCCATTTTTTGCCTCCATCCTTTGTTTCAGCACAGTCTCAGGAGAGCATTCAGAGCAATGTTAAAAGGCTTTATGTTCCCTTTTACAGAGAAGTAAACAGAGACGTAAGGAGGGAGCTTGTTATCCATGTAGTAAGTGACGGCGTGAAGTTCAAATCCAGGTCTGACTCCCAAGCCCAGGTGCCTACCTGTCAGCCTCTCAGTCTGCATGTTGATTTATAGCGAATGCATTAGAACCCCAGCCTTCAGCCGGGGTGCTCGCTCCCCTGAAGGGTGTGAAGACGCTTCAAGGGAAAGGCAGGCCTGGGCAGCTTTCAGGGAGCCCATTTCCACAGTCTCAGTTCCCTTGTGCATGTTAAAACTGAACAGCTGTGAGGCCACTGGCAACCCTCCCACAGCCTTCTCACCTCCATCAGCTCTTCAGTGTCATGTTGCCCGAAGTGTATAAACCCTCTCTGGGAGTCAGACAATGGGACGTGTGACAGATCCCTTAACCGAGGACCCACAAATGGGTCCCCATCTCATTAAGAGGCGCATTCCCAATGAATCTTCCTCTGGGGTATAACAGTCATCAGCACTTGTACAGTATTTCTTTTAATTGTACTGTTAAACTCAAGAGGAATGTTTTTGTTTCAGCCTTCTGTTCACAGGAAATGTATTTTAAATTAGATTTTAGTATATATATATATATATATATATATATATATATATATATATATATATATTTTTAGTATATATATATATATGTGTGTGTGTGTGTGTGTATATATATATTGTTTCAGAGAAGTAGAACAGTATGATTACTAGTTGACTGTTAAACATAGAATCTGTATGAGTAGAATCTAGATAGAGTGGGGAACATGGGAAGTAGAATGGGAATCTAGGTCCAGGACAAGAGTTGGCAAACAATGGCCCACACGTCATATCCAGCCCACTGCCTATTCTCGTAAATAAAATCTTCCTGGAACACGGCCACGCCCACTCGCCTGTGCGCTCGCTATGACTGCTTTCCTGCTACAATGGTCTTGTTGGGTAGCTAGGACAGAGGCTGCTTGGAAAGCCTAGCATGACATTTCATCTTTACATCAAAAGTCTGCTGACTAAAAATGATGATGTAAAATTTCCAACTATTTAAGAAGAGCTTATTCATATATTTTAAAATGAGCAATTATGGGTATCCAATCACTATTGTATGCAGAGCCAAGCATACATTTAAAAGTAATGTCACAGCTTTATTTCTAAAATATGAGTATTATAATACATTGAACATTATATTATTTGCAACTGTTTTAACTCTGATAAAAAAATTTCAACAGTTGACTTAAAAATGTGTGAGGAGTACATAGATTTTTTGAAGCAAATAGCGAGTTTGGAGCTCACAGCCCTGGAAGACAGGATCAGGGATGTGGCCTCCATAGTTCAAGGGCATCCTGTGATGGACAGGAGCTTCTCTCTTGGGGAGTCCATCGAGCCCCATGCGAGTTCTTCAGCCCTCACTCAAACTCTTCTCCCACAACCTCGTGGGGCAGCTGATGGGAATGTGGGACTCTTCCCAGGACCTTGTCAAAGAGTGGTTTCCTACATGTCTGGTTCCGTCTACAGATCAGAAAGCCCTCACGCGTCGCTACACTGGCCCTTCCACCCTCAGCCAGCTGGGAGGTCGGAGGACCAGCAGGGCTTCTCAGGATGTGCTGCAGACGGATGGAGCCCGCACTATGCTCCCGCTGCACCGACCAGGTGCTCCGCACAGATGGAGGGGTACGCCTACCTCATCACCACGATGCCTGGTGTGGGTCGAATTATGTCTGCCCCAGAAAGAGAGATGCTGGTCTTAGCCATCAGTAGGAGACAGCACCTTTACAGAGGCAATCAGGTTAAAGTGAGGTGGTCAGAATGGGCCCTAATCCCGTCTGAACTGGTATCTGATGAACACAGAGCTAGACATGCACTAATGCGATGTGAGGAGACACAGGAAGAAGTCAGCCTCCGCAAGCCGAGGAGGGAGGCTGGGACAGACCCTCTCTCACAGCCCCCAGGAAGAGCCAACCCTGCTGGCCCCGCGGTTTCAGACTTCTGACCCCCGCCTCCGTGAGACAGTACATTCTGTGGTGGGAGCCACGGAATGTGCACTGTGTTAGGGCAGCCTAGCAAACTAGCTCAGTGCAGTCACACACCGGGTCCCTTTAGGCACTGTCCAAGCCCAGTGGCTTGGTGTTTACGACAGCCATGTTCTGAAGTTACTGTACGGCATGGCCCGTCAGAGGACAGGTGTGATAGGTGCATCTCAAGACGGAGGATGGAACCGGGAGGCTCGGTCCTGGCCCCTGGCCCCCCTCCTTCCTCTTAGAGGGGTTCAGCAGAGCAGTGACGATCAAAAGCGCTGGAGTCAGAGCTCTGGGTTGAAACCCACTAGCTGTGTGACCGCGGGGCCTGAATGGCCTCACTTGTTCCATGGGAGAATGGCTGTACCTGCCTTGTTAGGTTAACGTGAGGACCATCTGAGTTCACATGAAAGCCCTTGTGCTTGGCACATATCAAGCTCAACAGTGAGAAGAGCTCACTGTATGGACCTCTGGCCAGGTCTACCCCTGACCCACAGGTCGCCTGGCAACTGCTCCCCGAGAATTCCGGAAGTGTGATTTATGAAATGACCACGTACGTGTTAGAAGGGGGAGGAGGTTATAAATGTCTGATTACCTTTTCTCTTTCTTTATTCTGTCTTGTTCTTGGAGAGGCTAATATTTGAGAATAGCTAGCATCCTTATTAATCCTTAAAAACAAATAAATAAAAAGCATCCGCTCTGGTGCCAGGGGGCAGTCAGATTTCGTCCGTCACTCGAGACCATGGATAAACCACTGATCTTTTTACCCTTCGAACTAATTAGACTTTGGATATACACAGCTAGTCACAGAAGCCATGCACAGCGGACCAGGCATGCCTCAGAGAGCAAATCTGATGGGTAAATAGCGCCAAGCTTAGCTCTCTCTGCAGCATTGCTTTCCAGAGTCCCTGGGCTCTGGGGGTCCTTCCTTCCCAGCTGGAGTTGGCAGTGAGGGGTTTACAGCCCTTCAGACGATAGGACTAACTAAACGCAGCCATCGCCTCCCTTCCGAGCCCCCACCCCCATCCAAAATGATTCCTTCTCTGCTGTTTCAAATAACTAGCCCCGTTGTCTTCAAATGACTTAAGGGTATCTTTTGGGACCCTTGTGTAACGGACGAGGGAGACTTCCCTAGATCCCCTGTGAAATGTAGTTTTTCTCCATTTCATTTAATGACCACCGCCTGTCAAGACTTTGTCACACCTCCGTAGAGCACCTTTTTTTTTTTATTGCTAAAAGTATTACAAAGGGTATTACATATGTGTCCTTTTTTCCCCCCCGCCTTTAACAATCCCCTGGCCGCCCCTACCCTCCAGTGTCTTATGTCCATTGGTTATGCTTATATGCATGCATACAAGTCCTTCGGTTGATCTCTAACAGTGCATACCTCACCGCAGCCCAAGGCCTGTGAGGTACTCCTAGATAATCATCACATCCTCTGAGACAGGGTTTGATAAAACTCAGTATTTTGGGGGCCTTTCATTTTTCGCTAAAGATCTGCCCAGGTTGTCCTCATCAAGCTCTCTCAGTGCAGTTTCTCTCCCACCGAGTCTCTCACAGTCTCACCGGTGAGTCCTCGCTAGTTGCAGGATGATCGTCTCCCTGGGGAGGGACCATCCCCTTGGCAGGGGCAGCTGGAATGGTGTGCCCATCCTGGTGTCCAGCTCTACTGGGCAGGCTCCCAACCTCTGCCCCCATGTCTCTGCTCGGGCAGCCTTGCCCTGTGCGCCCATGGTCTTTAGAGTGACAGCTGCTTCTTCCTGATCCCACGGGGCGGAGTCTGTCCCTGATCCCACGGGGCGGAGTCTGTTCCTGATCCCACGGGGCGGAGTCTGTTCCTCATCCCTCAGGGCGGAGTCTGTCCCTGATCCCACAGGGCAGAGTTCTGCAAAAGAAGGGATTCCAGACTCCATGAGCAGCTCTGACATTGCACAGCCACATACCTAAGTCACTTGGGTTTGGGGTGTTGTTCTCCCATTGGGGACAGCAGGACATCCTTTAGCTCCTGTTTCAGAAGAGCAGTAACAGTGTGGTCATCAATTTTCATTCACTCAACCAAATATCTATCAAATGAATACTTCTAGCCCATCAGGAAGTACCTAGCACTGTGCTTTGCAAATGGGAAGACTCCAGAAAGAATACAATCTAGACTTTGCCCTCAGGGATCTTAGAGAACAGTGAAAAGCTTGCAAGATAGTAAACCATGTGTAACAGGATTATCTAGTTACTCAGGGAATTGAAGCCTCCAGTGGACTCAGTCCTAGGCCCCCATTCTGTACATTTGCAGAAATAGTCCATTGTGAAGAGCACTTGTACAGACTTTCCCAAACCAAGTTCTCATGCCTGATCCACAAGTGGCATTTGTCTAAGGAATTATGATAATATGAGTTTATTAGACAGAATTCTGCATATGCATTTGACAAGAGAAAAAGATCAAGAAGATAGTAGGACAAGCGCTGTCATTTATAGCTCTAATATAAATTTGTATATATTTGGGACATGTAGCAAAGCAAATTCTCTTACTTTGTTGGCTGAAATAAGTATTTGAACAGTCTTTCTGAAAGTGGCAATATATCAAGAGCTTAAAAATTTATATGATCCATCTTGCTTTTAGTAAAAAGTTGTTCCCCCTCCCAAATTCTATGATCCTTGATCTTCTAGTTTATCAATTAGTTTATCATAAGGAAATCAGAAATATGGAAGAATATTCTTTGATAGATGATGGAGATTAGGAAGACTAATGTCAAGGAAGTGTTGATGATTTTAATGTTTGTGAGGGAGATTTTAATGTTTTGTTGTTGGGTTGTTGTTTTTTTGGTTTTGTTGTGGTGTTTTTTTTGCAAAAAGTAGAATGATTTTATTTAGAAAAACCATGCAATTCCGAACTGAAATAATTCTTGAAGACTCTACCACAACGTTAACACTCATTATTTGAATGTAGGGATACAAGTGACCTTTATCTTCTGCCTGGTATTTTTGTGTATCTTCCAAATATTCTTCAATGAGATTGCAGTATTTTCTAATTAGACAAAGTTACTAAAGTGAAAGGAGATATTTTGATATAAAATAACAGAAAAGTATTTAAGAAGAAAAGCACATACACAAGCATGTGTGCATAACATTATCAAGACTGAGGATGGCACAAAACTTAATGTTCATTGGATAGTTTTACACATTTCATTTCCTTGGAGGGGGTGCTAGCTAAGGCATGCTTGCTCTCTTTCCAAAACCTGAGGTCTTTGGCGCCCTGTACTTCCATCACGAGCCTTTTATCATGGATCCCTAGGAAGTCAGATGTATCCCCTTCACACCCACCTCTTACCCACCCAGGGACATGGGCTTCCTTTCTTCCTTTGGTCTCTCTATCCTTCCTTTCTGTGTCTGAGCTCCTAAAAGCAATCAGCACCCTCCCTCCCTTTACCAGAAGCACAAAATTTGGCCTACACTCCCCCTAGTGGCAACACAACACATCTCCTATTATGACTCACCCAAGAGCCCCAGCTAAAACCTGGTGGCCAGCCTGGGATAAATGAGCACTAGTTAATGAGACATATTGCTAGCTCCACCTCAGGAGTGTGGCTCGTATATATATGGATGTGTTCCTTTTTGAACAAGGAGCCCAGGAGGTTAAGACATTCAAGTGTGGGATCTGTTGACCTAGATTATATACCCCTGAATGTTGTAGGAAAGAGAGGCAATGTGAGAAGAAATTTCTGTAAACTAACTTAGTATTAATTTCCAAAATGAATAGAGGCCACAGCTGTTGGCATTAACTTCCCACAATGAACACCGTTGAGAGTGCTGGCTGCTCCTTTTATTCCCTTTGCTACCTGCAGATACATGAGACTCTTTAGGTAATGTTATTAACCAATGTTACCCAATACATTTAATTTTAAAAGTGAGTTATAGCCGAGTCGGCATGGCTCAGTAGTTGAGCAATGACCTATGAACCAGCAGGTCACAGTTCAATTCCTGGTCAGGGCACAAACCCGGGTTGGAGGCTCAGTCCCCAATGGGGGACGTGCAGCAGGCAGCCAATCCCTGATTCTCATCATTGATGTTTCTATCTCTCTCTCCCTCTTCCTTCCTCTCTGAAATCAATAAAAATATATATTTTTAGAAGTAAGTTACACCTGGGCATTGTCGCTTTATTATTCTCCATGTATATCTCTACACATCCTTCATACCTTAGATCCCCCCAGTTTCTGGACACCAGCCCATCAGGAACAGCCTGCTGATTGGATCAGTGTGCTGCCTATCATGTTCTCCAGATGGTTAATGGGCCCCTCAAAACCGCTGCTAATGCTAGCTGGTGATTCTATTCTGGTCCCTTTTTAAAGTCATTTGTTTCATGGCCCACGTTTCTTTTCATTATTTTTTTCTGTGGTCTTTGGTGATCTACTTTCACCACTTCTTTGTTCAACACCATCCAATCGCACATTAATTCAAGTCATTGATGTTAACCATATGCGCAGGGAGAGGAGCTGTCCATGTTAATATCAGCATAACAATCATGGATTGGCCACATGGAACATCTTAGAGAGCAGCTACGTCATCGTACCTGCTTGAGAAGAGAGAGCCTTTTGCTGGGGTCATGACTTTGATTTCCCTCACTGCTTCTGCTTTGGGAAGGGAGAATTACTCGGGGAGCAGTCTATCTGGGCTGACTTTTCAGGGTCCCACGTGAAAAACAGTGCTGCTAATACTCAGTGCCAGAGGAAGGATTCCAAATGTAAGCGACCTTCGGGCTGACCCGCAGATTTCGGTGTGTCCCCATTTCCCAGGTGGTCACCCAAAAGGGACATGGACACTCGTGCTGGCAGAATGCCCCTGCGCCCCTCTCCCGCCACGGTGAGTGGCTGAGTGCTGGTGAGGTGAGGTGGGATTTGAATGGGTCACCATCTGAAATGAAGGCAGCCAGAGGTCTTGAGGATTCATGGGGGCTCATCACAGCACACACTTTGCTCTTTTCCATTCTCTTTCCTGCCTCAGATGATTTGGCGGAGTTTAAAAATAAATGAACTGCCTTAATTTTTTCCTTCTTTGCCCTGCTTTGAAGACATTCTGTAAGGAAAATAATGAAATACTGATCCAGCCGGAATGGGGAATGAGGGATCAATATGTGAAAAATAAATGTTCCATCCAGCGGTATATAGATGGTAGCCCACACTCCTCATGTGGGGGGCGTGCCTGGTCCCAGTGAAGGGTGCATCACGTGTGCCAATGGCATGCTCACAGAGACTTGTGATCTGCTGGGTACTACAGAGGAGAGGGGGTTGAGTGGGTTTTAGTAGCATTTGAACCTCTCCACTGCTTATTTTACACTGTAGCGTTTAGTGATTGGGATTAGAATTTCTTATGGCCCTTATAGCCACTCACTGCCAGTTTTTAATACTAACTAGAGATAGTATTCTTTTGCTGATTTAGAGACATGTACTTTGGATATCAGATGTGCAGGTGGCAAATTGACATTGAATAGTTTTTCTATCCTATATAATAAAAGGGTAATATGCAAATTGACCCCAATAGCCGAACAGCCAGAACAACCGGTTGCTATGATGCACACTGACCACCAGGGGGCAGACGCTCAATGCAGGAGCTGCCCCCCGGTGGTCAGTGCACTTCCACAGCGGGAGCTACACTCAGCCACAAGCTGGGCGGATGGCTGTGAACGCAGCAGTGTTGGCGGAGCCTCTCCTGCCTCCTCAGCAGTGTTAAGGATGTCCAACTGCAGCTTAGGCCCATTCCCCACGAGGAGCAGCCTAAGTCATCAGCTGGACATACCCCGAGGGCTCCCGGTCTGCCAGAGGGATGTCTGACTGCCAGCTTAGGCCTGATACCCGGGAGAGCAGCCCTAAGTTGGCAGGTGGACATCCCCTGAGGGGTCCAATACTGCAAGAGGGCCCAGGTCAGGCTGAGGGATGCCCCTGAGTGCACAAATTTACATGCACCGGGCCCCTAGTTAAAACAATGTGTAATAATTGAATAATTGAACCCATTCAAGTTTAGGAGTGAAAATAGAAAAAGCAGGCATCGCAAAAGGAAAAATGCCTATAATTCATCCAACCAAAAGCAGTCCCTCTTAATATTGTGGTTGTGCACCCTCAGACATGTTTCTGTGTACGCTCGTGGAAGAGGATCATGCCATCTAAACTGTCCCCTTTTCTCACCTCTTTCCACATCGAGACATGCAGTTCCATGCTATCATCACTAATTGCTACATGGCACTTTGTGATTGTATTACAATTGCCTTAACCAGTCTTCTAGGGTTGTTCCCAAGTTTTCACCATTAGAATCAGTGCTGGGACCAACATTCTTTAAAACACACCTTTTACACTTTTCCAGCTTTTCACTAATACTTCCAGAAGTGGAAGGAATGGTGGTTTTCGGTAATTCTCCTGGTTCTGAGTTGCACACATACCAGAGCTTTTGCCTAAGACCTTTGCTCCTGGCTCTACTGCAGACGATGCTGAGCTGCACTTTTACAGAAGGAAGGAAGGGGGTCCCCAGCACTGATGAGCTCCTGAGTTTTAGACTCTCAATTGCTTTTCCTTTCTTCCCATCCAAGCCCACTAACTCCCTCAGTTCAGTAACCCAAGCCAGATCTTGGGAGGCCCTTCAGCTCCTTCTGTTTACTCAACACCTACCACATCCAATTAGTTCCCAAGTTCTCTAAGTTCGCCTCCAAAAAATGTGCTGAATTCAAGGGCACCATCCTCCCCTTAGTTCACCTGGCCCTGATCACTGGTCCTGGATCCCTGTAGAATTTCCTAAATGCTCCCCTCCTCTTGGGCGTGGCTCACTCTCTAATCCATCCTCCACACTTTATATTATTGTAAATCTTATGATGCCATACCCTGCCTCAGAGTTTGCAATGGCGCCATGTTGCTTTCTAGATAAAACTCAAATGCCACAGCTTGGCACACAGGCCTCTGTTTCTGGATGGAGGCACCGGGGCTGGGTCCGGAGAACCTGTGTGTTCTGAGCCTCTCCTGTGATCTCGGTCCAAGGTGAACACTAAGAAGTGCTGATCCACTCGGAACCGGTGCTAGAGAGGAGGCCACTGCAGCAGGAACTTCCCTCTCCACGGCGTACATCATCCAGCTCGAGGTGATTACTTCAGGAAACGATGTCAAAAGCATTCCACCAAAGAGCAGCGGGTTTGCAAGTATAGATTAGAAAGGCATTTCTATTTAGGAAGTGGAATGTAATTAAGTGACACAAATTTTAAGCTATGAAAGCCTTTCCTGCCGAGTCAGGACTTTGTGCTTCTTGGCTAACGCCAGCCAGGTAGTTGAAATGAGAGACTGCTCCATGCTTGGCTGCAGCGAAGTTTGAGTATCAAATCTCGTTTTGTGGGACAGAGGGGTGAGAGGCTATTTTTGTTTAAATCTTATTAAAGCGCTATGTTAACTTTTTTCCCAATGAAGACAGTTAAACGTTAGGTTCCTAGGAGAGTAGGCTCAAGAGGCTTGATGTGGGCGCGAGCTTGGTGTGTATGAAACACAGCAGTGCAGTCAGGCGCCCGGAGGGTGGTGAGCAAGGAGGTGGGTGTGGGGAGTAAGTCAAGAGCCAGCAAGGGCGAAGTTCTGCAGGCCCTTGAAGACCACAGTGAGGACTTTGGCTGTAGTTCTGGGTGAGACAGGGAACCTTTGGAGGGTGTGAGCACAGGACTGACATGAGCTGGTAGGTTTTAGAGGCCCACCGGCTGCGGGAAAGTAACGGTGAAATGAGGCAGATGAAGAGGCTGTTGTGCAGATCAGGGAAGGGTGAGCGATGGCTTAGACTAAGGTGGAAGGTTGGAGATGGTAAGGAGTGGTCATGTTCTGATTTTGCCGTAAAGGCAGAGCCAATAAGTTATGTTGCCTGGATGTGGTGGAATGGGTATAGGGTGGGAGAGAATGAGTGAAGTCGAGGATGACTCTGGGTTTTGATGGCAATGTTTAAAGGAGGTGAGGAGCACTGGGGAAGAATAGATTGAGGCGACAGAAGAGTAAGAAAGAGTTGAGTTTGGACCTGTTGGATGGCACATGACTGGTGGATGTCCATGTGCAGACGTGGAGGGAGCAGCCAATAGATGCATTTGAGTCTGAGGAAGAAGGTGGTAGAACTAGAGGTGTAACTTGGCAGTTAACCATAGATGGTACTATATCAGATCATCAAGGGAGCATGTGAAGATAGAAAAGAAGTCCAAGGACCAAACCCAGGGCATTCCCAACAGTTAGAGATGAGGAAGATGAGAAAAACCACAGCAAAAGAGACAAAGAAGGAGAAACGGGCGGGGGGGGGGGTAGGAAGTACACGAGTAACAACAACAACTGTGGGATGCGTGCCAGGAGAAGAAAGGCTCCTTTATGAAGAGGCAGTAATCATCCTTTCAAATGCTAGTGTCAGAGGAAGATTGTGAATGATCAGAGTGGGCCTGATGGGGGTCACTGGCGCCCATGATTAGAGCAATTTCAGCTCAAATTCACTGCTTGATTAGAGAAGTTCTCTTGTGATTGGTTTTAGTTTCTTAGTGAATTGATAAAAACTGAGGAAGAAGGAGTGGGACCCTGGAGGCTCCAGGAGACCATTGAGGAGAAGTTTTGAAGAGTGAAGCAACCAGGGAAATACAGTAGGCTTGGGAAAAAGACCTAGGAACTCACTTGTTAGTTAAGGTCATAGATTTTAAAAATGGGACCAGACAACATTACTGTATGCTTTTTTCTAGCCACTTTCAACTGTATAGGTGGAGGCAAAGAATAGGATATAGGGAAGATGGGTGTTTTGCTAAGCAAATTGTGATGGAGGGAAGAGCTGCTGGGGATTTGGGAATGAGTGTAAGGGAGCGATTATAATTATAATGGAATAGAAGTTAGGTAAGGGTGAGAGCAAAGACAAGATTGGGGGTGATGGACAAGGAAAATGCCAAAAGTCACAGTAGGTTCTAAGAATTTGGGGGATGAGGATACTAGGAAGAGCGAGTTGGGAGGATGAAATAGTAGTTGTGAACTTGAAACTATGGTGGTGGTTCTGTATCAACAATGACAATGTCCAGGATATAGTCACAACAAACAGTGGCTTAGGGAAGTGCCATGGATAAGATCATTGGATTAAGGAGGCCATGAAACCGAGAAGCTAGATGTTACATGGACCATCTGTGAGGATATTGAAATTACTAAGGATAATGACAGGAAGGTGGCAAAGAGAAAGAAGGGGAGAAATCTTCAATAAATGGTGGGCACCACCAGAAGGAGAGTAAATACCATGAGGCAGAATGTGGGTTGTAGTCTGATGGTAAGCCCCTCAAGGACCTGGGTGTGGGCTAGGGAGTCCGAGGATCATGGTCGGGAAGTTGCAAGGAAGGAGGAGCAGGAAAGAGCCTGTCCAACCTCCAAGATCAGTAGTTCCAGAGGGCGGGAGGGAAACTGGAGGCCAGCTTCCCATCAGGGTGAGGGTGAGACAGAGAAAGACAAATGCTTGGACAAGACACAGGACAGTGACAAACGCCGGGCTCCAGAGGGCACACTGGAAAGTTTGGGAGAGGGGAGGAGGGTGTCCAGAGCTCAAGCAGTTTAAGGAATACGCGGAGCCTTTGGGAATGAAGATCCGAGAGAGTCTGGGTGGTGGGGGTGAGCTGGAGTTCTGGTGACTAAGATACAAAGGAATGAGAGGCACGATGGGCTGTGGGCTCGGGGTTGGGATGTGGTGGGGTCTTTGGGAGAGTGGGATATTCAGTACTAAATGTGGCTACTTGTTGGGACTGATCCCTTAAGTGGTTCTTGTGATGAGATGGGAAGGGTTAGAGGAGGGGGAGTGGAAATTGCACCTGAAGCCTGGGGCACGCTGAGGACTCCTTGGAGGTCAAGGAAACTGGTCTGGCAGGGGCTAGGAATGTTGCCTCACTCCTCTCAAGGGCAACCTCAAGGTTTCTAGACTCCTTCAATTATTCATGACCTTCGCTAGATTGGAAAATCATCATCCAGTGATTGGGGTGTCTGCCCGAATGTATTTCATAATTACTAGGCTGGTTCAATGCTTCAACAAACACTGTTTTCACGGAGAGCACTTCAAATCTGCATTGGAAGCGAGCTGGTGCCATCCTCCCCACAGAAACAAGGCTGACAGCCCGTCAGTAGACTTGGCTCGGTCTTGGGGAGATCACAGTTGGTAGAAAATCAGCAACACTACCATGGAACAGAGCTTGGAAAGGGTATTTTTCTTTGCTCAGCAGTAGACATGTTGGACTTGGGAAACTCAGACCCAAAAACTCATTAATGTGTAATGGCAATGGGTTTTGCTTCTGCTAATGATTTCTTGCCATTTTTTCCTGCATTATCATCAAACCTATAGGCCACTCATTATGTACTTATTATGAAGTCAGCTTTCTTGCTTTTCCCATTTCAAAGTAGTCATTGACAAATTGCCCAACTGATGACTTTTATGTCGGTAAGACATATTTTTGATGATAGTCTTTCCAACAGCTGCTATAAAGCTTTGTCACTACCAGCTGCTACACCATGGCCTCACTCGGTAGTCTTAAAGTCTAATTAGTTTTCTTGTACGCCTGGGTGCATTTTGAGCTGTAAAATAAAACTTGGTGGGTAAAGTGACCTTTTTTCCTATATGCAATCTAGACAGTTTCAGAAGCGTCCTTTATAAATGTACAATACATTGATTGAGCTGACGGCATTTGGGCCTCAAATTACTTCTTACACGTAGAAGAGAACAAGGGCTTGTTTTGAAAGTTTCCGACTTAATTATTTTCTTTCAAAAAAAGAGAAAAAGACAAATTCAGAATTTGAGGAGAATCACAGATTTTTGTTCTGACTGGTTCCTAAATAAAAATGTTTGTGGCCTTCAGGACAGTCTAGAAGGGCAGGCTTTTAGAAAGGGAGCAAATATTAAGATAGATTTGAATCAGGAAACTAAAATAAAATAGGGTCTAGCAGTGGAGACAGACATATCCACCAACAACCTTGTCCATTCCATTAGACTCAAGTAGAGGATGTGGGACCATTTATCCTCTTGGGGAGGAAAGAAACGAGAGGGGAGCTGTAAACCTACAAGGAGCAGAGATACTTGAAATGGACTTTGAAAGATGATTAAGAGTGTCTCCCTGTGGGTGTGGCTAGGTTGGTTGGGTGTCATCCCATGCACCAAAAGGTCGCTGGTTCAATTCCCTGTTAGGGCACATATCCAGGTTGCCAGCTCAATCCCCAGTAGCGGGTGTACAGGAAGCATCTGATGGATGTTTCTCTCTTCTCTTCTCTTCTCTTCTCTTCTCTTCTCTTCTCTTCTCTTCTCTTCTCTTCTCTTCTCTTCTCTCTCTCTTACCCACTCTCCCTCCCTCCCTATCTTTTCCTCTCTCTATAAAGTCAGTAAAAACATACATTTTGAGTAGGAGTTGGGTGAAGTCATCAGAGAGGGAGTTCAAAAAGGAGTTCAAGAGCCAGAGTGAAGGATGGGAGGCATGGATAGGGTGGCCTTTGGGACCCTGGGGAGGCCGCGGGGGCAGGAAGGTGTCCAGTGGTGGACTGGGTTCTTCCAGATATAAAAGACTCTATTGAGGTCCCAGGTTTAGGGAGAATAAAAAGATGTACATATGTTTTCCACACGTGCGGAGAACACTCACTTTTATTTGTTACTTAGAGACATTCAGAAATCAGATTATTGTGCTGGAATAATATGGAATTGGAGCTTTTTTAAATGAATCTAAATAATTCATCTGGTGGTGTCTGGCACTCTGACCTCAGTATATTGCAATGTCATCTTCCTGTGGGTCCCCTAAGCAATGCCTTGTGGGTAACGAAGCAGCTTGTCTCTTCCAAGAGCAGAAAGGACTCCCGTCCTCCTGCACCGTCTGTGTATTTTTCCCTCCCCGTCTATTCGCACACCAATTGAATTTCTCATGTAAGGGGACCTCTCTTGAGACCCTGTGATGGGATAGAATGCGTTGAGTCTTTCTTTTCTTTCTTTGAAAGCACCATTACAACCGCCACTTCCCCCTCCCCATTCATTTTCATAACCGCATCTACAGCGATTGCTTTTTCTTTGAACCTTGCTTGAAAGTGCCCCAGCCCCTTCACCTGGCGCTCGAAGGTGAGAGCGATGACATGCGGGTGCTGTCCTATCCATCAAGCGCTGGCGCTGCGCTGGCATTAATCACATAAACCTGCACGGCTGGGTGAGTTTCCTTCCTGTCCTCTCTCACTGCTCCCACCCTGCTCGCTCTCCGTGGCATTCATTAAAATGCCACCGATGCTTCGGGGCGGCGTTATCTCTCTCTCTCGCCTCCCGTGGCCAGGTGCTGTGTTTGACTCCCAGGGGCCGGGAAACGATGGTTACAAAGCTGAACATTTAATTAAAGGGCCTCCGATGGCCTCTGTGATTGATTTCCTTTCTAAACTGCCAGGATCCTCTGGGAGCGTCTTCTCGGGCCCTGTGATCTGCACTGAGCCCAGTGACAGCCCCCAGGAGTAGAGATGGGCCTCCGCATGAGACTGGGCATCTGTGTGCTGAGGGTTTGCCAGTGTGACACACCTGTTCACTACACCTCACCCAGGGACACCCTGCTGGTGCCCATCCCCTCTTCCCTGGTGCCCCACCAGCTCCTTCTCCAGTCCACTTCCTAACCCCTAGATAGAGGTCTTTGAGTTCAGAGTCTCTTGCTCTGGCCTTCCATTCCCATTTTATTTATTGAGTACCTACTATGTGCCAGGCCCTGCACCAGTCACTGGGGACACGTTGGTTCTGGCCCCATGGAGTTTACATTCTAGCAGGGGAAACGAGAAAAAGTAAACAAAAGTGTAAGCAAGGCCAAATGGTCCAAAGTATAAGAAGTGCTATGAACAAAAAAGGGGCAGAGACAGAACCTACTAGGGGTGGGCAAACCTGGTATCAAACAGCGTGGTGGGAGAAGCCGTGGTCCCAACCAGCACCAACAGCATCACCTGATTTAAGGGGCATGCAGTTGAAGATGCAATACAAGACGCTGAAGAAAGATAGATGGCTCCTTTCAGTGAAAACAGAGGGTCTTGATTTCAGAGGGAAGGTGTACATTCTTATGGAAAACCACTCTACCCTCATCCTTGCTATAGATACCAATCTTCCTTTGGAAGGCATGGAGCACACACACACATGTGTACATACACACACACACACACACACACACACACACAGGTTGTTGCAGAAAATGCCATTCTGGTTTTAGCCAGGGGTGGTTTTGAAGCTTCAAACACAAAGAAGTGATTGTGAGAATTCCACTTTTTTTGTCCTGACAACCCTTTGCCTTCACCACATAGCGGGAGGGTTCAGTGGGCAGTTGGGCTCTGGGGCGGGCCCTCCAGGTCATTCTGATGCCCATTATGTGAGAACCAGTGATTTCGGCTGCAACTACATGGTGGGAAGGAAGTAACTGTGAGAAAGTGTGGAGGAAAGTACATTCCAGACAGAGGGACTGAAGACCCAGACAGGAAAGAGCGTGGCTTGTTCAAGGAAGTGAAACTAAGACCGCTTTGGTGGAAGCAAAGTGGCAGGAGAGTGGTGAAGACGGTGATGTGGGCAGGGTGATGTCACACAGGCTCTTGCAGACCAGGGTGACAGGTTTGGATTTCAGCTAAAGTGAGAACCTGTTGAAGCATTTTACACAGCACCGTGCGTGGGTGTAGATTACTTTAAGATGATCTCCATTGCTGAGCCCTGAACAGATTGGAGCATCTTAAGAGTGGGCGTGGGGATACCAGTTAGGAGAACGATGCAATGGTCCAAGCAGTGGATGGTGGTGGCCTGGACTAAGGTGGTATCAGTAGAGATGGAGGTAGGGAAGTAATTCCGAGATATGTTTTAGAGAAGGTCAGAAAGACTCTCCACTGCTGTTGGTCTGCAGTGGAATGCGGTTATGGAGGGGGAGATGACTAATGGACTCTCCATTTCTGCCGTGGGTAACTGGGTGGATGGACGTGTCATTGACTCCCTGAGAGGCAACAGGGTGGACATGCCTTCTTGGCCTTTAATGCAGATTCTCCCTAACACATCTGGGCAGGCATCTCACAGTTACCAACTTCACGGAGCCTGTCCTAAGCTTGACTCATGGGCTACATCCTCAGTTCAACCCAGACCCCCGAGAGGAGCCACAGTACTGCCCCCATGTGGGCTCTGTCCCTGAGACACAGTGGCTTATGTGCGTGAACGTTTGAGGAAGACCTCAATGACCACGTCTGTATGCAGAACCATGTTCCCGTGGGAAAAGGGTTGAGTCAGTCCCCAGCCTGGCTTAGAGGTGCATGCTTGCCATGTTCACCTTAGGGAGGAGAAGAGAGTAGAGAGAATAGGGAGACATTGCCTGGAGCCAGGAAGCACAGACAGCCCTAGAGCCTAGTGGGGTTGAAGGGAGGAGTGGTCAGAGCCGGGAGGACAGTGGAGAAAGCTGTGGCTCAGTAGCGAGTGATCTTCTGCCCAGTCACCCACCGTGAAGAGTGAACCTCAGGCGGGAATAGGAAGCAAACAGATTTTTAAACTGCACATTCCTGTGGAGAAGGTGGGCTGGTGACATAAAAAGTGCTTGTGGGCAGCTCAATCCCTGAGTCTTGCTCAGGAGGCTAAAGGACATGTCACCTCCTCTCACACGGGTGAATAGTGAATGTGTCAATCACACCAGCCCATCAGGGGTCAGTCACATGGGCATTATGGTGTGTGTGCTGTGCGGGGTGCTTTGTCCCTCACTTCCTGTGTCTATTTGGGATACATGGGTAGATCATCATCTAGATTTAAACCCTGAAAAAGGTGCTAAGATCTATAGAGATGGATGCAAAGAAGCATGGGAAGAAAGTCTGTGAATTTGAACACAAAGGGCCGTGACCTAAGAAGGTGAGAAATTGATCCACCAGAATCAGCTGAGCCAGGAGGGCTCTGGGGATTTGCCTTTGGAAAGACATTTACATTGTCTGTGTGATTGACATGTCTGTGTTGTCTGTGTGATTGACATGTCTATGTGGCCTGTGTGATTGACATGTTTATGTTGTCTAGGTAATTGGCATTTGAGACCAGAAGTTCTCAAATGGGAGGGATTTACCCTAAGGGGTGCTTGGCAATGTCTTGAGACAGTGTCACAGTTGGGGACACAGGATGCTACTGGCATCTGGCAGGTAGAGGCAAAGGATGCTGCTAAACATACTACAATTCACAGGACAACACAGTTATCCAGCCCCAAATGTCAGCAGTGCTGAGGCTGAGGGACCTTGGGTTGGACCATGTGAGGAGAACAGAATAAGAAAGTGTGGTCTGATGGCCTGGCACAGGAAGAGGGCGTGGCCATCCCCATTGCACAAGAGTGACTTTCAACTGGTCATCAGAGCAACAAGACAAGGACATTGAGTGAGATCCCACATATATTCCTGCTCTTATGTGAGTCTGCCTAGAAATAAACAAATTTGCTGCCCTTCATCTGTGAGTTGATGTGGGAGGGGTGGGGCTGAGATCACCGAGGAAGAGGATGGAGAATGAGAAGAGAAAGAGGACCCAGGTCTGTGCACCTGATTTAAGGGGCATGCAGTTGAAGATGCAATACAAGACGCTGAAGAAAGATAGATGGCTCCTTTCAGTGAAAACAGAGGGTCTTGATTTCAGAGGGAAGGTGTACATTTTTATGGAAAACCACTCTACCCTCATCCTTGCTATAGATACCAATCTTCCTTTGGAAGGCATGGAGCACACACACACATGTGTACATACACACACACACACACACACACACACAGGTTGTTGCAGAAAATGCCATTCTGGTTTTAGCCAGGGGTGTTTTTGAAGCTTCAAACACAAAGAAGTGATTGTGAGAATTCCACTTTTTTTGTCCCGACAACCCTTTGCCTTCACCACATAGCGGGAGGGTTCAGTGGGCAGTTGGACAACAAAGGCGCTTTCCCTGTAACTGTCAATATCACTCCTTTTCTTACCAACTGGGAGGCCGTGTAACCCTCCTAGCTACCCCACGCCTCTCTTCCTGGGGATGGAAATTTCCATTATTGATGGGGAAACAGCAGGCTAATGGCACAGACGAACTGTAAATTTTGACAGCCCCGACAGGTAAATATTGGCTTTGCACAAACAGGTTCCTATAAATAACGCGTCTGCTGTAGAAACTCCGCAGATGGTAGCAAGGCAGTGCCGGAGCGCTGCTTCTCCCAGGGCGCTCGGTGCGGAAGAGCACAGCTGTCGGCTCAGCATCTCTGCTGGGCCGCAGCCTGTCCCCTGCCCCGTCCTCCTAGGCGGGCACAGGCGGCACAGGCGGAGGTCGGGCATTCCCATCATCTGCCTCCAGTGCCTTTCATTCCAGGATCCCAAAGGAGATTCTCCCAAATGTCACTGCTTCAGGTTTTGCAGGCGAAGTGGGAATCTGTCTGACACGGGGCTTTCTCAGCCCCTGGTCAAGCTGGTCCTATTGACAAGAAAACCAGGCGCAGTGAGCACGCAGGCACTCTGGCCTGGAGTCCTGGCCGCCTGGCTAAACATAGTGCTGTCACCGCTCCAGACAGACGTTGGGAGGCTGTGAGGGACGATGCTGACCTGAAGGGGGAGGTGTGGAGAAGGGAGCCATTTTCATCTGCAGGTCTTCTTACTGGGGACACTTGCCCAGCGGCCATCTTACCCAGTCCCGGGAGCCACCAGGACTGGAGAGAGCCACCGCTGGAAAACTATGCAGGCAGGCCTAGCTGGTTTGGCTCAATGCATAGAGCATCAGCCTGTGGACTGAAAGGTCCCGGGTTCAAGTCCAGTCAAGGGCACACACCCGGGTTGTGGGCTTGATCCCCACTAGGAGGTGTGCAGGAGGCCCCGATCAATGATTCTCTCTCATCATTGATGTTTCTCTCTCCCTTCCTCTCTGAAATAAATAAAAATAAATTGAAAAAATGTTATTTATTATTTTGTCCTTCTACACAGAAGGTATTATTGTTAAGAAATAATATTGGCAGAGTGTGCAATTAGACAATTTGTAGTAGAAAATTAGGAGGAAATACGTTTCAGAGAACTACAGCAGGCTGTATTAGTGAGTAATGGAGAGGTGACAGTGTTGCACCCAACGCCACATCGTCTGTGGTGTCTCCTTTGGCCCGGGCCCAGGCGAGGAGAGCAGCGCTGAGAGCCTGAAGTCATTGCAAAGTGGAGCCGGTGTGTGCTCGGCCTGTGTCCACAGAGTGAGTCCAGGACTTCTACTCCTGCTCTGAGGCCACTGCCACCATCAGCGCAGTCTCCTTTGCTTTTGGGCGGGGTGGCCTTCTGTGAGTCCACATTCAGGAGCAGTACTAGGCTATCAGGTTGGGGGCTTTGGCTTTTCCCCGCAACATGCACGAAGGCCTGTGTTTTCCATAAGAGCTGTGAATGCCTCACATTCTCGCCGTGTCCATGCCTTCTGTTTCCTGGGCCCTCTGAGGCTGCCCGGCACCCAGCAGGCAGCAGTATGTGGAGGGCAGATGGCTCCATGAGCTCTAGTTGTGAGGAATGTTATTTCCATACTAGAGGCCCTCCCATCTTATCAGGGCCGTCTCGCCCAGTCCTGATTGGGGCCGGCCAGGGGGAGGGACCGCAGGAGGTTGGCTGTGGGAGCACACTGACCCCTGGGGGGCAGCTCCTGCATTGACCATCTGCCTCCTGGTGGTCAGTGCATGTCATAGCAACCAGCTGGCCGTTGGGTTGTAACAGTTGCTTAGGCTTTTATATATATAGATTGGGGAAGAGATCAGAAAAGTTCTTCATGGGTAAAATTACAGCTTGATTGCAATAGGGTAGCTGAGGGAGATGCTCAGCATAGAAATAATGAGTCACCTTCCACTGAGCCTGTGAGAAGCATAGAACAATGGCATCACACAGGAGGCCCAGGGGTAGAGCAGGAAGTGTCTGAGCCTCGTAATCGGGCAGACGAACTGTGCATGCCTTCCTGGGACTTTCTAAAGGAGAATGCCACTCTGTGCATGCCAGGGGCCAGCCACTGGGTATTGAACCGGAGTGTCTTCATTTTTATTTATTTATTTATTTTAAATATTTTTATTGATTTTTGAAGGAGAGAGAGAAACATCAACGAGAAACATTGATCAGCTGCCTCCTGCACGCCCCCTACTCGGGATTGAGCCTGCAACCCAGGCATGTGCCCTGACCAGGAATCAAACCAACAACCTCTTGGTGCACAGGACAGTGCTCAACCAACTGAGCACACCAGCCAGGCAGCTTCGTTTTTAAAATGTAAATGATAATAATCAAATTCTTCTGACTGTGACATCCAAGAGGCGATGGAATGTTAGGGGGACTCTGGAGCCATGGTGCCCGGTTCACATCCCTGCTCAGCCCTTGACTCACTGACCAGTCTCTGCTAAATTCCTTAACCTGTCTGTGCCTACGTGTCCTTTTAAGAATGGGGAGAGCTGCTGTGAGAGTAACTAATTGTGTGAAGTGCTCGGAATAGGGGGGTAGGCAAGTGTTGAGTGCTTGCTGTGACCATCTGAGGTGGCACCGAGGGCAGATGCCCACCTGGGGGGCTCTCTTCCTCCGGCTCATTCTTCCACTCTCCTGTGCTTTTCTGAAGGATTTCTGGATCATTTTATTAACTGTGGAATCAGCCACATTATTGTCATTGTCATACAGGAATGGCACTGCTATTGTCTAGAACAGATGGCCTCACTAGAGCCAGCTTGTGCACAGAGCCAGGAAAACGCTTTCCAGGCCCGTGGAGAGAGGGGTGAGTTTTGTTACGCAGAGCTGGAGTTAAAGTTTTGTTTCTGTTTTGTTATTAGGAAAACATGATTATTAATTGGAAAAAAATGCAAAGTGCTCTGAATTCCACAGTAATCCGCATGCTTGTCTAGAAAGGAGCAAGTGAACTATTTAGAGGCATAAACTACATTTCACTTATTCAAGATGTTAATATGTATTCCAATCATTCATTCACTCATTCATTCATTCATTCATTCATTCTTTATTCAAACTCTCTTGCGCAGTGATTGTACACTGGGTTGGGGATAGAAATAGAACAGGACTGGCTTCACACACCGCCCCCCCCCCCCACAAATCCAATCATATTGGCAATCTCAGTGAATAAAAGTGGATGATGTGAGCAGCTGGGTAAAGATCTGTTCATGAATGATGATGGAGAACACCAACCAGGACATCACAGGCAAGAGAAAGGGGTTGGCCTGTGTGAGAACTAGTGTAGCGCCTGGGCTGAGGCAGAGCTTAACAGAGGATGTGGGAAAGGGAAGGTTAAACCCACATAAACACCAGTGTCACTTGGGAAAAGATTTTAAGAATTAAAGAAAAGTTATCATTGACCACCCCAGAACTACATCACCAAACTAAGTAAGTGACCGTGAATGTGTACAAAGGAAGGACTTTGGTGACTGTTTCATTCTCATTTGCATGTTCATTGTCCTCTAACCAGGTGGTCAGCGATGAGAGGCTGGCGCTCGGAGAGAATAAGGGAATGGCACTCACGGGTGGGGATCCAGGTTCCGCAGGTGGCCGGAGCCCTTGCCGCAGTGCCCTGGCCCGCCACGCCAGCCGCTGCCGCTGTGGTTGAGGTGGCTGGTCCCGGTGGCTCATCACTGCGGGAGAACCGGAAGCTCACGGTGGCGTCTGTAGCAGCCGCCTTTCATCTCCCGGCTCCTTAGCCTTCCCCGTCCCTCCTTGTTGGGAGCAGCTTATCAGTCAGTACAGTGACTCTTGGGCATCTCCACCATGTGTCCCTCTTCTCAGCAAGTGTCCATCCTCACAGGCCTAAGAACGTCCTGGCTGGGGGGCAGTCTCCCATGAGCGTGCCGCGCCAGGGATGAGCTCATGTTGCAGGTCCTTCCAGCTGGAACAGAGTGGGCTCACCACAGCAAGCCCTTCCCTGAACAGGAGTCAGTCCTACCGTTTGTCCAAATTTACTCCTTCCTGCAGGAGGCAGCCGATCAATAGATCTCTCTCATCATTGATGTTTCTGTACCTCTCTGAAATAAACTTTAAAAACCCACTTATTTTGAACATCATAGAGGATGGGAAGGTGCCGGAGCAGCAGGTTTCCTTCCCACACCGTCTCTGGTTAGCTGACCTTTCAGAAATGAAGTTAAGTTTTCCTAGAACCAGCATAAGAGAAATGCAGGTGATCCCAAGACAGGACTGTTTAACTGGAAACTGACTTGGAATTCGGTTTACATTGTTCAGGGATATTCCATGAAGCACAGAGCTGATGGCCCCTGCCCCCTCCCTCATGATGCTGCTCTAAATCCCCCAGCTACAAGTTCTTTCTTTCTCCCAACCTCTTATCACACTGGCCCCGTGCCTCTCTGTGCGATTATAATTCACCAGCCACACGAGAGCTATTTGTATACATGGCTTATCTCCCTGCTGGTGAAGAAACTCCTCCTGAACGTGCCTCTCAGAGCTCACGATGCCTCGCACAGAGCTTGCGCGTGCTAGACACCCCGATGATGGGCTTGGTGAGGGTTTCTCATATTTACTTATTTACTGACTTTATTATTTGTCTACTTTATTATTGTTCTAATTAACTAGTTGCTATCAGTTAGCTGACACTTATTGAATATCTACTGTGTGCTCAGCCCTTTGCAGTTGTTATTTCATTTAGTATTTACAACATAACTCTGGGGTGGGTATCTTTTCCTCTCGGTTTACATATCTAGAAATGGAGGCTTTAGGAAATTGTAAATGACTGGCCCAGTGTCAGAGGCTGTATCCAAACTGGGTGTCTCTTACCTAAGCCTGCAGCAGATCACCAAGCATCGCCCTCCCGGGGCTGAAGAATACACCAGTCCTCCAAACCCAGAAGAGTAACCTCAGGGGTACCTTGGTGGTTCCCCATTCTCCTCAAGTCCCGCTGTAGAGGTGATCGCCCCTCAGAATGAAAGACTCGGAGGACACCGGCCAGTTGCTTCTTCTCCTGCCTTCTGAGTGTGGGAGCCTCTCCGTGGCCTGTAGTGTCTGAGGTTGTTTCACCACATTTGCCCCGCTGTGGCTGTAAGCCCTGTTCCCATTGGGTCAAGTGCCAATTAAGGCAGCATTCTCCTTTAGAAAGTCCCTACCGAGAGAATGGCCTCAGAACTGGGAAATGGCCATCTATTTGCTTTCCACTTGCCCAGCTGCTAATGGGGTGAGGAGGATGCCAACAACATGTGCCCCTCAGAATCTTCTCATGTAGAAAGTGCTGGCAATTCCACACGCAGCGATTTTCAGCCTATTTCCCCCTGTGGAGCCAAGAAGTCAAGCCAGCCAGTATTTATTGGGCCATGTCACTGGAAGAAGCAGCTGGCACTGGGAGCTCGTTCACACTTATTTTGATTCGTCTTCCTGGTTTGCTTTTGTTAGGGGCACACAGTTTGCTGAAGGAAGGAGCAGGAGGTTTGAGCTCTGGGTCTGGATCAGATGCCACTCCATGCATGCCAGGGGCCAGCCGCTTGTCCCCTCTGACTCCCAGCCTCCACTAACAGCAGGAGCATTGGCTGTGGAACTCTTTGCTCTCTCCTCCTTGGCCTGGATTTCTTAGGGTGCATGCAGCTCCCAAGGAAGAGGGTTTATCTGCCATCGGAGTGGGGATGGGGACCTTTGAATGCATGTGGCCCAGTTCAGAACCACTGTAATGTCACTGACATGTTTTATGTTCCACTTCATCTTTGAAAATGGTCAGAAACACAGTTCTTGGTAAGTGAATGGAATCAAAATAGTAACCCCAGTTGGAGTGGGTTCAAACTCTGCAGACTTTTATTTGCAGAAGGTGGACCATGCAGAACCTGCAGTGAGAGCTGTTCGAGTGGGTGCGGGTCCCTGCCTGATTGGGTTAAATCTTGGAGCAGGTCTCAGACCTCTGTCTCTGGTAAGTGGCCCAGCCTTTGACCTAGATATGACATGGCCAGGAAAACAACAAAGTCCTTTCTGAGACTCATGCCAAATGTGTAATTATATCCACAGGAGGTGATTTATGGCTCATTTTCCTTTTTTTATAGTTTTAAGATTTATTCAGGTAAATGTACGTTACTTTTTTTTAATTAAAAATATCTATGATGTTTTGAATGAATGCAACTTTAAAAAAATTAACATCACTGAACAAAGAAGACAAATATTCCCTCATTCAGGGAGCTTACACCCTCTGTAGCCATTGATGACAACTAAGTACCAGTATCTGTCCATTCATGCGCAGAGCATCCGCAGTGAAGCGCCTGCAGCAGGGCCCTCCTACCCCAAGCAGCTGGAGCCGGCAGCTGATTCGTTAACCAAAAAAGGTCACAAAATGATTATGCTTGATCAAAACATGGTATATGTGTACCTTAAGTATTCTAATTTAAAACGTATAAATGCATATTCATTTACCCAAATGTTTTGAGACCAAAACACTTCTTAGGTTTGCTGATTGGAGCTTGCAATGACCATGCTCTCAGAAAGCATCATCTGCAATGTCCAGCCTCAGTCTTCTTGAAGCAGAATGAGATCTTGAAGGCATTTAGGAAGCCATCTAAGTACAGAATCTTCCAGGCTTCTGTGTTTGACCCACCCCCCACCTCGTTCAATGGCAGGTTTGATTTCATTTTAGCAACTCTTTTTTTTTTTTAATCCAACCTCCCAGAGCATGCAACTTAGAGCATTTTCTTTTCACACCCACATTTTTTTCAGTGTATATAATATGCAATCAAATCACATAATTACACTAACACATATAACTGGCAGAAAGAAACCCCAAAATCTCACATCTCATATGGTGGAAGGAGAAACACAGGGGCATCCCAGCAACTAGACTGTTAGTTTCAAGTGTCAGCTTAGGCACCAGTCATTATATTTTACAGAAAGGGTGGAAAGCATTTCTTAATCTAACAAGTTAAGTATGCAGCGATCATTGAAGAGAACTCCTACTGTGCTTCTAACCGTGACCATGAGCACCCACATTTGCATCCCCTAGAACAGGGAGAGCTATAGATCCCTTGTGGTTCCATGGGTGGAGGGGGGTGTCAGTAGAGAGAGTTAGCCGCAGCTTAGCATAGAATTAAGGACGTTCTATGCCCACTCTCCCCCAGCTTCCTTCAACTGTAGGAGCTGAACCTTTATCTGTTTTATACACTTGATGGCTGCATTTAATTTAATTTTTTAAGAAAAGACTTAGAGCCCTAGCTGGTATTGCTCAGTGGATAGAGCATCAGCCTGTGGACTGAAGGGTCCTGGTTTCGATGCCTAGGTTGTGGCTCGAACCCCAGTGGGGGGCGTGCAGGAGGCAGTCAATCAATGATTCTCTCATCATTGATGTTTCTATCTCTCTCTCCCTCTTTCTTCCTCTATGAAATCAATAAAAAATATATTTTAAAAAAGACTTAGAGAATGGTTGCATCTTTAAATAAGGTATATTAGGGTGCTTTTAGAGAGGAAAATTTAGACTTTCAACAGTCTGGCAAATGGTACCATAGGTAGAAGACACCTGATAACATTTCTAGATTTTTTTTTAAGACTAATGATTTAAAATGCCTGGTTTTCATCTGATTTTCCCAATTAATTTTCTATGAATAGGCACTGGATTCATTTCCCAGTGCTGCCATAACAAAGTACCACAAACAAGTTGGCTTTAAAAAGCATAAATGTATTATCTCACAGTTATGGAGCCAAGAAGTCCAAAATCAAGGTGTAACAGGGCCATTTCCTGAAACCTACAGAGGAACCTTCCTTTCCTCTTCCCAGATTCAGTGGTTTTCTGGCAATCATCAACATTCCTGACACCCTGCTGCAGAACCCAGTCATCACATGGCGTTCTCCCTGTGTGTCTATTCTTCACATGGCCATCTTCTTTTTTAAAAAAATATTTTTATTGATTTCAGAGAGGAAGGGAGAGGGAGAGAGATAGAAACATCAGTGATGAGAGAGAATCATTGATTGGCTGCCTCCTGCACCCCCTCCCCCACCCCCTCCCCCCAACAGAGGAATCAAGCCCACAACCCAGGCATGTGCCCTTGACTGGAATTGAACTCGGGACCCTTCAGCCCACAGGCTGATGCTCTATCCACTGAGCCAAACCAGCTAAGGCAATCTTCTCATGAGAAAACCAGTCATGTTGGATTAGGGGCCCACCCTACTGCATCATGACCTCATCTTAATTAATTACACCTGCAGTGACCTTATTTCCAAGGAGGGTCACATTCTGAGGTACTGGCATTAGGACTTCAACCTATTTTGGTGGTGGTTGGGCGGGGGGGCATGCAGGGGGTGCAGTCACAATTCAACCTGTAACAGGCACTAAGGATTTTCTGGGTATAATTTTTCTCCCTGCCTCCAGCATCCTGAATTCCTAGAAACTGCCAATGAATAAAACAAAGCCTTTCAACATTTATAATGTCAGAGATGTCCTTGTGCTTGAATGAAACTGAAATAGATCCTCCGGGAGAACCTCTTAATGGAGACGAGACAGCATAAGCAAGGAAAGGCATTCCAGGGAAAGGAGCCAGAGTGTTTGGAGCGCTCACTGTCCCTCATTCTGCACGACGCACAGCACACCCCCGGTTTTATTTTTCATTTATCGTCCTCCAAATTCTAATCGGTGTCTCCATTATTTCATCTACTTTAATTTCCAAATAACAGAAAACATTATGGTTAACAAGAAGAAAAAGTATTGGCTCATATAACTAGAGTGTAGACATGATGGAGATTTCAGGGCTGGCTTAACCCAACTTCATTTCTCTGCATTCCCCACGGTTCCACCCTCCTGCGTGTCAGCATCAGTGCTGGACATCGTGCACCACGATTTCCTGTGGGAGAGACGGACGTCTCAGGGGACCTGGTCCACAGCAGCACCCAGTCAGGCTTCTGCTTGTCTCCTTGGCTTGAACTTGAGCACAAACCCAGTTCTGAACCAAATAAAGTCCAATCAGACCTGCACCCGGAGGTGGGGCGTGAGCACTTGCTCTGATAAAGGACTGCCCAGAGGACAGTCGGACACCTGAGGAAAATGAGGGTTCTCTCAGGGGGAAGGAGGACGCAGTCATTAGGTCAGTCCGCAACGCATCCACCTCAGCAGGCCCCGTGTACGAATGAAGTAGCTGTGATTTAGGGACCTTAATCAGCTCCTTCCAGAACCAGGCAGCTCACTCATGAGCTAACCCTCAGCACCCAGTGTCTCTGACTTTCTCATCTATCCCGCCACCACCAGTCCTCTTACCTGAGTGGCTACGTGCTCCCTATGCTTTGGGAGCCCTTACGTAGTCTTCGCTTCTTAGAAACTTGGTCTCCACCCCCTTGACCATGCACCTCCTAACAGGAGTGCCAAGAGCCTCCTAAAGTGGTGTGCCTCTGTGAGTGAAAAATGCTGTCCAGGTGTGGAGTTCAGAGGGAATTCTGGGGATGCTCATGCTGGGAGAATGGGCTCCCCACCTGGATAGACAGCGTCAGGGGAACCACTGAATTCTTAGTTTCCCTTTGGTGCTTTCATTCACTCTGGTCAAGATATCAGGTAGGCTGCCAGGCCAGTGTGTCTCAGTGGTTGATCATCGACCTATGAACCAGGAAGTCAGGGTTCAATTCCTGGTCAGAGTACATGCCTATATTGAGGGCTAGATCCCCCGTGGGGGCCACGCAAGAGGCAGCCAAACCATGATTCTCGCTCACTGTTAATGTTTCTATTTATCTCTTCCTCTCTGAAATGAATAAAAATATATTTTTAAAAATATATATCAAGTAGGCTGATTTACTAGTAAGACATCAAAAAATAGAGGGAGGAAGGAAGGGAATAAGAGGAAGAGAAAGAGAGACTCTCCCCAACTTGGCAGTTAGCCACTTAGGTACTTTTAAGAAGGGGCAGGCAATACCTGAACCCTGAATGACCTCTCTGGAGACGCTGCATGGAGACCGTGGTGGGTCTGTCATGGCCAAGCGTCTTGGGAAATCTCCAACACGGAAGGACGAAGCTTTCCTGCCTGGCATCTCACTCAAGTGATGAGGAAAGAGGACCCAGTTTCCTCCCACTCAGATCTTGGGGAAAGCCTGGGGTTTTGGCGCTAACCCTCAGTTGAACTATTCCCATCAGTTTCCTTTAGAATTTCCCTGGTCCTTAGCTACTTGAAGCTTTTTCTGGTGCTGCCAGTGGAGGATTGGAAAATCCAGAAGTTGTTCAAGGACGTTTCCTCTTGTGAGCATCTGTATTGTTGAGGAGAAAAAAAAAATTTTTGCCCATTATTTGCCTTCATGCTAATTGTTTCTTTTTTCATCACCTAATCATCAAAAGCACATGTTTTCATTTCCATTTCAATCATTTCAATCACTTGCATCCAAAGCAGAAACAGTCCGATGTTATTAACTTTTATAACGCCCCAAAGTAAACAGCTCCGGCTTCGCCTTACCTAGCCATGCCTGAGGGCTCTCTCTCCTTGGCAGGCTCTCCCAGCAGGCTGGGTTCAACCGTGTGGGCAGCGAGAGCAACTGGTCTGAATGCTGTTAAACCGTGCACTTCCCCACCTGCAGTTTCTAGAGCAAAGGCAATGCTGTCCACACCTTTGACCACTCTGGCTCCCGAGCCAGTGTTTCAGCAGCCTGGGCTCGTGTGGACTTGGTGGGGGAAGGGCTGAACTGCACTTGGATGTAATAAGCCTGATGTGCAGGATTCCAGGGATGGGACTTGAGTCTGGCAGTGATGGAAAGGTGTTAGTTAGTCACATTCCTGCCCTTTAGCACTTACACCCAGTCTGTGAATTGTCTCCGGTTCATCAGAGAGCTCCTTGAGGGAGGAAAAGAAGGAAACCAGTACTCATCATGAAGGATCTGGAGCCAAGAACCCTCTCTCTTGTGTGGACTGGGGTCTAAATAGTGCCTTGCCTACCTCTTAGCACCCCCACAAGAAATGTTTTATGAGTGAGTCAATGACTGACTGAATGAAGTTTGCCCTCCAAAGGTCAGGTCATCTTCCCTTCAGCACGTGTTTACCAGCTGGGCCCTTGTAACTCCATGTACTGTCTGGTTCCCTGGATCAATACCTTGTATTATACAGTTTTCTGATTCTCATTCACATTCTTAAAGAAAGGCACATGTACACAAAAGCCCCTAGCACATAGCATATGCTCGATCACTGTTTGATACAAGCAGATGGTCATGAAAAGGCTCTATGAGGTAGGTAATACCATTCTCCTTTTCAAGGAGGTCATGCTGTGTTTGTCCAAGGTCACACAGGTCAGGTTTTGGATTTGTGCTCAGGTTGGGTGTATTGTGGACCTACTATGTGTTGGGTGTGCCATGGGTGTTGTCCATGTGTTTGTAACTTAATCCTACCACAGCTCTGCAGAGTCGATAGTAGTGTGGTGATTAGGGAAATTTGAAACTGAAGCATTGAGAAGATAAATGAATTTTATTTAAGGCCATGAGAGGCCCCTTTGTCCATAATATTCATTATACCTCAAGCAGCTAGTCTTAGTTCTAGGAGACTGACCCTCTGGGATGAATCCCCAAACATCACCTTACATGCTGTTTCTTTCCAAATTTGCATCTATCTTTCTCACTATAGGAAGGTGCTCAATACTGTGATAGTGGCCAAAATTTCCATCGTATTCAAATTCTGCATTATTTCAGACTAAATGCATCAACTATCAAATTGATACTAATGGATTCTGTGCAATAGGAAAGCCAGGAACTCATTTCCATTTGATCCCATTCAATGACTAATAAAATGATGGGTATGGAGATGGAGAGAAAGTAACTAAAGGTACCCAATTCTACCTACCTACCTGGTCTGCATGCTTTTGTTGAGCTGAAGGGCAGGAAGCAAGTTTTGGAGCCTTGGAGAACTCGCTCTGACGCTGTTGTTGTTGTTGTTGTTGTTGTATTATTATTATTATTATTATTATTATTATTGCAGTTGCCTGATTGGGAATCAGAAAAAAATGGCAAATACAACATGGGTGGAATGATAGACTTTTTCACTGGGAGAGGAAAACAGAGTCAAGGTTATTTTAAAAATCAGTGAGGTGTTTCTAAAAGCACAGCATTAAAAAATGATGTCCTTGACAGGCTCTGTAGAAGATGGCTTTATGGTGTCTTAGGGGGATTTCAGTGTGGCTTGTCTTACAGGGAGTAGCCCCTACTCCCACCTCCACCCCCGGGAACACAGGAGTGAGTACACAGCACAGCCTGTGGCCTGGGAGGCTTCTCGCAAATGCAACTCCTCAAGTTAAAGGCCTAAGGAATGTTAATGACAGTATGAGAAAAACAAACCTTCAAAGGTTGGGAAATTTTAGCTTTAACTTGGGGGAATTGAACCGAGGTAGACTCTCAACTCTTTTCATCTTAAAAAAAAGGCACATCCTAAAATATTACAGTATACACATGTCGAATAACCTTCACTGACTCTGTAATTTAGAAGCAGAATAGAGCTTTTGAATTTCCTACCATTGGTCTGCTGTTGATATTATTAACAGGACTGCCTTGGGCCCCAAATAGCCCACTTAGAATTCCTAGACACATCCTGGGCCACAGATATTCCCAGGTCCATAGGAGGTGGCCTGTGGACTGGGGAATCCAGCGCATCTGGGTAGTCAGTTCAGTAGCAGTACAGCCAGAGAGTTCATGGCTGCTCGCACACTGGGTGTTTCCCACCTCGCTTTGCTTTGGGTCGACCAGTTCTCCTCACATCAGGGAAGCTATCTAATGAGCAACATAATCCCCAAATGTAATTTAGGCCCCTGTGGGCATGCATTATTTCATTAGGCCACTTGGATCTCATGAAACGGCAACTATTCATCCTCTCAGTTGCTCCCACAGGGGTGTGCGAAGCTGATGAGCCCTTACTCCCGCTTTGGGGATAACTCATTGACCAGACAAGCAGGGGCCGCATCCTGCGACTCCCTGGGAAGGGGTGTTTTTCACATGCACTTGGAAGGCAATGCAGTGGGTTTGGTTATCATCGACTTTACTAGACTTTACTATCTAATATTTCAGTATACCTTGCCAGCTACTCTTTTGTTGGTGTTTGATTGGTTGGTGTTTTTATCTTTTATTTTTTTCTTTATTGTTGAAAGTATTACAGATTTCCCCTTTGTTTGTTTGTGTTTTTTTCTCATTGATTCCTCCTCCCCGCACCCGCCCCTCCCAGGCCTTCACCACTCTATTGTCTGTGTCCATATATGCATATAAGTTCCCCGGTTGGTCACTCCCCACCCAACACCATCCCCTCTTCCTTCTGAGATTCATCGGTCTATTCCATGCTTCTATGTCTCTGGATCTATTGTATTTTGTTCATTAGTTTATTTTGTTCATTAGATTCCACATATGAATGAGATCATCTGATACTTGGATGGGGGTAAAAAAGCAGAGGGCAAAATATACCATTCTCTTCTGCAGAATGCTTTTCAAATGCAGAGTGCTGTTTGCACATCACTGATGCTGCTGTAATTGCCTTCTGCATGGGACTGACACATGGTTCTTTTTGACCAGTCACACTAACCGATTTGCTTAAAACCCCATTGATTGTATGGGGAGGGTCAGCATTGCTGTCAAGCCCCGGAGTGTGCAGGACAGCAGGTGGAAGGAGATTCAGAACGTTTTAAAGTAATCCTCTTCCGATAGAAGTGCGGGCGGCAACAGCGAGCCAGCTTTCCGTTTCCTGGGGCGGGCGGAAGACACAGCGATGAATCCTGGAGTTAATCTGAAAGCCTCACTTGAACCAAAGGAGCTTATCTTCTTAGTTAACAAGTGACCAAAAAATGAGATTTCTGAATCTGCTTTTCCTCAGTTGCCTTTTGAGATTTTCAGAGATTTACCAACACCCCAGGAAAATGATAGAGCCCTACGAGAGATGAAGTTTGGTTTCGTGAATTATCTGAGTTTGACTGACATGACTTATTCAGGTTGAACTCAAGTCTGGCTTCCCAGAAGAACTGAGAGATGAGTCATCTATTTTCTGCTATTTGAACCCTAAAATCTCTCTCCCTTGAGCCTATGACAGTAGTTAAAATGACAGTCCTTAAAAGTAACCAACTTTTTAAATATGTACATAGCCTGTGCACCTCTATCAGTCATTCTAGTGTGAACCTAGTGCCTTCAAGTTTGATTTCTAGAGTTATACTCATTGTTTGGGAGGACGGAACATGGGCTTGGCAAAAAGAGCAAGACAGTTCGGTACTGTCTCCCAAAGGTTGGGGGATGTGGTATCACAGTGGGAAGTCCTCAGTTTGGGGCTAACCGTATGCTGTAAGCTTTCAGCTCTGCTACTCCAGCCTCAGGCTTTGCAGTCCTGGCCAACAGTCAGATGGAGCAGCCTGCAGGTAAAGGAGAGCAGCGATCACTGCACTGTGGGGGGAATGACAGGGTGCTCCGAAACAGGCTTCATTCATGACCAGCTACTCCATTGGCTGCCCAGTGTCTGGGACTGCGTTTGGGTGTTCTGGTTCTGGGAACAAGGGAAGGTATCTCTATTTTTACTCAATCCACACCCAAAAAGAAATTTGCAAAATTCTGTCTTGATGATACAAATGAGAAAGTTTGTACTTAGCCTCCCAGCCAGCATGGCTCAGTGGTTGAGTGTTGACCTATGAACCAAGAGATCACAGTTCGATTCCTGGTCAGGGCACATGCCCAGGTCGTGGGCTTGATCCCCAGTGGGAAGCGTGCATGAGGTAACCAATCAATGATTCTCTCTCATGATTGATGTTTCTATCTGTCTCTCCCTCTCCCTTCCTCTCTGAAATCAATAAAAAAGTGTGTGTGTGTGTGTGTGTGTGTGTAAATACATATATATATGTATATATATATGTATATATATTTTAAAAAAAAAAAAAAGAAGAAAGAAAGTTTGCACATAGCTTACCTAGAGTTGTGCACTAAAGAGTGGCCAGGTTAGGATCAGGGTCAGGCTCTGGTGGCGCCAGGTACGTCCCTGTCCACCCAGCATCTCTCCTGGGCTGAGACCCCACCTGAAACTCCCACACTGCAGCCACCGTCAGTGACCATCTGCTCACTGCTGACTGGAACTGTGTGAGTAAATCTTGCTAGTCGTGGGTCCCTCGCACTTACAGCTGAAATTTAGAAATGGATTTAAACAATAAGCAAAGGCTGCGGCCACCCCAGGTGTGAGACTTGGAGCTGTGTTCTAGCCGCCGTGTCCATCGGCCTGGCCCGGCATCCTGCTTCCCTCCTGTTGGCCAGGCCGTGGGGTTTTGTTGCCAACGGTGGCGAGGACCTTGACACGCAGTCTGACAGCTTCATCTCACAGGAGTCGCTCCGACGTGTCAGAGGGGAAGGAAGTGTCCCGTCAGAGGGCAATGAGAGCAGCAGCTTCGCGGAGCTACGGGGAGTAAAGGTGGAACACACCCTTGCTTGTCGTTTTCTGAGCCCTGGCCCCCCTCTTTCTCGTTTGGTAGAAAGCAGAATGTGCCTTCTGCACTCTTCTAGGTCCTCCGACGAGAGCGGTGGAGGGAGCCCGGGAGCAGGAGATGCATTAGGGCGTCTGCAGGCTCCTCCGCAGCACGAGGCATAGCAAAGCCCCACTGTCCACAGGGAACGATGACTTTTCTCAAGGGGAGGTCATCCCAGCTCTCGCCGTTGTGTTAGTTCGAGACTAGCCGAGGAAGATTCTAGAACTTTACTGGCACTCATGTAAACAAGGATTCCTGTGTCCGGGATTGTTGCTGAGAAGCAGAAAGGATCCGCCACTGATCCGTGTTTGAGATTTCCTAAGCAGGTATGGCATGCGCATCTCCTGTGGTCCAACGAGTTGAGAAACACCGGGTTAAGCCAAGAATCTTGGAGTTGTTGGTTGTTCCTAAATCTCCAGGATATTCTTTCAGGTTTTCCGTGGCCAATAAACTCATTGCCAAGGAGCATCTCCTAAGGCAGGAACGTGGGGCCAGACAGTCCGGGTTAAATCCCTGCTGTGCACTCACTAGAAGTGTGGCCCTAAGCAAGTTGCCTCAGATTCCTCATCTGTAAAATGGGGCTCATAATAGTATCTACCTCCTGGGGCGGTTGAAACACATGACTTAACCATGTAGGCGTTAAAACTGTGCCTAGTACCTGGTAAGTGCTCTGTAAGTGGTAGTGCTACTGTTGTTGTTATAATTTTTGAAGCTAAAAGCCTGGGCATCTTTTCAATGGTGCTGAACACCTACAGACAACTCTGTAGGACCCAGTCTCTCCAGAGCTAATTGTTTGTTGTTCGCTTCAAAATAAGTTATAGGGATTTAATTTTTTCCAATCCAGCATGTGTGGAGTTGGGACAAATTAATTTAAAAAGCTGGGTGGAGGTAGGTAAAGGGGAGGGAAATCTGCCATAGTGCCAACAATCAATTTTTTTAAAAGCAGGAAACAGTAAACTACGGGATTCCATTGTAAATGATGGAAGTCCAATAGGAATTTGAATAGCGTAGTTTGGGGACGTAGAAGGACAGGCCTCTGGGCTTAGAAATGAGTGCATGGGTCTCAAGCACCCACACTGGATTGTGAGACCCCTGCCTGCCCCTCCTCCGTCCCAGGGAGCAGGCACAGACGCAGCCTCTCAGAGTTCCTTCGAGGGCCTAGTACTGCTTCCTCTCCCTGCTCTGGTTCCTCGCACTGAGGGGAGAAAGAGAGCAAGAGGTTTACTCACTTGAGGTTTAAGTACAATACTGAGTGCAGCCCAAAGCTAACAAGGCTACGACCTGAGATTCCTGCCTCGGTTTGGCTGGGACGGTTCCCCGGTGGGACTCTGGGATCCCTGGGAAGGACCCTCTCCCCTAACCCAGCCACAGCTCAGACAAAAGGAACAATTGTCCACCTGCGTTTAAAAATGCACAGCCATCCTCTCCAGGCTAGACCTGGACCCTAACCTTGTCACTAACTCGACGGGTGACCTTGAGCGGGTCGCTCCAGGCTCAGGCCTGGTTCCTCACCTGTCAGAGACAGGGCAGGCCTGGGTCCTGGCCCTGCCTCCTGTGGGACTGCCTGCCGCTGTCCCGATGACTCTGAGTTGTGCTGAGACTTGCACTGTGGGGCAGAAATGAGGGCAGAGCCTCAGTCACGATCCAGAGTTCTTCCCTCCATCCACCTCCTCGCCTGGGGCAGCCGGGGCCTTCCTTATGTAACAGGGTTGGGGGAGCGCAGGCGGGAGGGTAAAAATATTACCCGAAGTTGTAGCTAAGCCAGGCGTGCTGGGTTCTGGGGATGGAGAATGAAGATGAAGGGGACTCTGAGGGACACGGGAGGCAGCAGAGCACATGGAAGATCGAGATTGATTCCTGGCCCGGCACCCGTCCTCTGGTCCTCGCGTGGCTGCTGGGTTTGGGCTGGGAACCAGGCTGCGGGCCAGGCTGGGGGAGGTGCAGCCATCACCTCACCGTGGCTGAGTGTTGAATTTCTCAGAGCCTGTCATTAAACAAATTCCTGCTGCAGCCTGGCAGCCCTCAACAGACATTTGTTACAAGAAAATTACAGCGAGGCGATTTGTCTGAGGGAAGAGCCCGGCTGGGGTCTGGATTCTTAATGACACACGGGCCTTTTGCCTTTCAAAAAACTGCTCATTGGGAAATGTATGTGCTGGCCTGTTTTTGCAATTAGAGTGGGACGTGTAAGGGTGACATCAAAAGCCAAGGTGCAGATACTCCCTGGGCTTTGAGGCCCCGGAACGGGGAGCAGGGGACATTGAAATGAGGAGGGATCCTACAGGGACCGAATGTTGGGGGATGCTGATGGGGGAGGGTTCTGAGCACAGGGCTGGGCGCCTTTCCTGGAAGTTTCTGGAGCCATTACCTCCGGGGACTTGAATCCTTTCATCAGTTAGGCTTATCTCTGCTGCCAGCAGCCAGCCTGCAGAGGCGGCGGATCTGACAGGCGCACTATATATAGATGCGGGCGCTCCGCAGCCTCGGGAAGCGCTCAAGCACCCAGAGAGTCACGAAAAGATGATGGCGCTGTCTGTTCCTTGAAGTATAAAAACGGCTTTATTTTTAGATGTTACGGTGCGGGTGTGTGTTAACCTCCTGGCAGCTGATTTCAGACACAGCGGGGAAGACAGGCCAGAGCAGCAGAGGGGGCAGGCAGAGCCCTCCATAGGCGTCCAGGCTCAGCCGCGGTGCTGTTGCCGTGGGGCTGGCTCCTTCTTCCTCGTGGGGACATGTGCCTTGTCAGATGGGCAGCATCGTCCCTGGCCTCTCCCCAGTGGATGCCGGGAACTGCCAGATGTTCCCGGGCCTGGGGCAGAAATGGTCCCAAGGTGAGACCACTGCCGAGGACACGCGGCCTTTCCCACGGCCCCGGCCCCGGTGGTCTTCAGGGATCAGCTCTGCCCTCACCACTGGTCGCCCTGTCCCACTTCCCCTGCCTCCCCCCAACCCCGAGGGGACGCTGTTCCCCCTCCGTGCTGATCCCCTCCATCGGATGACAGCCACCCTCCTCCTGCCCCCACAGCACGCAGTCAGTTTAGTGCCCACTGTGTTTGCATTGTGTTTACCAAATACATGTCCTGTCAGGAGAAGTTTGCCAAACGGCTGCTTCTGCAGGAGCAAACACATTTCCACTCAGGACTTCCACTTGGTTTGCTTACGTGTTTTCTAAGGCAGCTCAAGCGGCGTGTGCACCCCAAGACCTCCGGGGTCCCATTTCTACCGCCTTAGGTCTCTTATGCTGCCCCAGTCCTCAGGCCCCAGGAAAGCAGGGGGAGCTCTGCCAGCGGGAGGCCCCTCGTTTCCGGGCACCTCACGGAAGGCGGGGTGACGTGATGCATCCCGAGGGGCCAGGGCCTCCAGCCCATGAACTTGCAATTCTTGCTCCCAGGCCCAACACCCCCAGGGGAGAAAGAGGCGTGTCTCCAGGAACGATGAGCTAATCCACTAAGTCAAGGCCAGGGCTGCTGGGCAGTCTCGGAGAGCGATGGTTAATAAGGTCTGCGTTAGAGTTGGGGGTGCAGCCTGGTTGGAACAGGCAGCGTTTGGAAGAGTGATCGTTCTAATACACAACTCGGATGGTCACCTCGCTCCTTGGTTACAGCTCCTGGTGGTTCCCATAGGAGTCCCCGCCTCCCTCTGCCCAGCTCCCTCGCTGGGTGCTCTGGGCCGGAACTGTGTTCAGTTTTCCAGACGTGCCAGACTGCGCACACCGTTGCCTGGAATGTCTCTCCTTTTCCCTTCTACCCGGAAAGCTCTCCTCATCATTCCTGACCCGACTCAAACATCTTGTCTTTGGGGATGCCTCTCTACCTAATGACCTATGGAACATTACGGTTCTCGTGATATATTAAAGTCACTGATGCTCCTTTCTGAATCTCGGATACTTGGCACAAAGTAGACCCTCCTTGAATGTAATTGAATGAATTAATGCATGATCCCAGGCCCATTGAAGTAATTTAAGATTTTTAAAAAATGCATTCGCTTAGGTTCTAAATTTTAGAAGGTGCCTCGAAAATTTCAAGAACCCCCAGCCGGTGGGGTTCAGTTGGTTGGGCATCATCCCGGCAATTCCCGAGAGGCTGCCAGTTCCATGCCCAGTCCGGGCACATGCCTGGGTTGTGGGCTTGATCCCGGGTAGGGGGCATGCAGGAGGCAGTCAATCAATGTTTCTCTCTCATAGATGTTTCTATCTTTTTCCCTCTCCCTTCTTCTAATATATAAATACATACATATATACATATATATATATGAGTTTGGGTGGGGGGTCTCGGAATTTTCTTCTATTTTTTAAATATAATTTCTAATATATATATACATACATGTGTATGTATATATATACATATGTATGTATACATGAGAGTGGAGAATGTGGTTGCAGAGCCTTCTGTTATTCTTGCCTCTCAAACATCCATTTGCACTTTTTTCAAAAGGTACTGGTTCAGTAAAGGAGAATGGCATCAAAGACATCAACCAACCAGTTCTTCACTCACTTTCACTATTAAATAGATATGTATGTATATATATATTAGAAATTATATTTAAAAAATAGAAGAAAATTCCGAGACCCCCCACCCAAACTCTTCTGCTTTGGCAATTCTAGCCGGTCCCAAGCCCACAGCCCAGCCCTCTGCAGCATCTCATCTAACGGCAGGGTTTCTATCGAGGTTTCTCTCCTTGTAGCTGTCCAGTTGTCATGGCATCCTTGGAACTATTTTCCCCAAACTGAGACTAGCTTCCTCGTTGCCTCTATTCTCCTACCTGAAGCTCTCATACTAACATGCAAAGCTTCCCTGAAACATATGAGCCAAATTTCCAAAGACAATGCAATCATTGTTAGAGTAACAGACTTTTTGTTCTGTAGGTTGTGTGACTAATGTCTCTTTCTTTTCGTTCCTTAATTGATTAGCAATTAATCCCAGGGAGAATTCCGCTCCCTGGGAAACGTGCTACCGTAGTCATGTGCTGCGAATAGGGACCGCCCATTAGCCCATTAGAGGGAGAGATGGTTCCTGGGCAAGTCCAGACCAATGCCCACAGGAGAGACTGGGCTGTGAGTGAAGACCTTGGAGGCCTGGCTGTGCCCATCTCGATGTCATTCATCCTCCCTGACCACCTTCATTGGGTTATTCTTGCTCATTGTCACCTTTAAGAAAGACAGGAGGGCCCTGGGGTATGTTTGGTTCAGTGATAGAGTGTCGGCTCTCGGACTGAAGGGTCCCGGGTTCAGTTCCCATCAAGGACACGTACCTTGGTTGCAGGCTCGATTCCCAGCCCTGGTTGGGGCATGTGCGGGAGGCATCCAATTGATGTGTCTCTCTCACATCAGTGTTTCTCTCTGTGTGTCTCTCCCCCTCACTTTCACTCTCTCTAATAATCAATGAAAAAATATCCTCGGGAGAGGATTAAAAATAATAATAAAATTTAAAAGGAAAGACAGAAGGTACAATGAGCAGTTCTGGGAGCATTTTCCATAGGAAATGTCACTGGGATGAAGTGTGAAGCTAACACTCAGCAGAATTTTGAAAGCTACCCTGGAAGACAAATGGGAGATGGAGGTTTTCAGACCCCGATTCCTGCTGGCAGCCGAGCGCAGCCTCCACACCGGGCACGTACCATTGCCTCAGCCACCAGGGCCCCTTGACACCCTCGCAGCCGAAGCAAGTTTATTGTTAAGTCACGTCCATTAAAGGAGGGAGGTGTTCCTGTGTCTCTGTCTCCCTTGTTTCCCTCTCTGTCAAGTCCTCTTAGGGAAGGCACCTTAATTTTCAGACAGAAAAGATCCAGGGCCCAAGAATAAAACTAATTATAATGACAAATTGACCCAAATGAGGAAAATGACAAATAATCTGTAGGCTGAGATTTTCCCAAAAGCAAAGAATAAATAAAATGTCTCTTAAAGTGCCTGGTGGGGGAGGCTAAAAAAGAACTCAATTATCCATTGGTGGTGTTGTGTTTTTCCTTTGGTCTGTGATACCTGACTTTAAAAGGGGAAAATTTGTAAAAATGCTTAAGGATATAAAGTGAAATAGCAAATAGAAGTTCATGAGCTTCTGTGAATTTGGAGGTTGAGAGGAAATGTATTCAGAGTAAAATAGCGAATGAGTCTGTAGGTTTGCTTCAGGAAAATCGATCTCTTAGCTGCCTCTCTTTCATGTGACATCACTTCAGTTGGCCAAACTGATACCTGACTTAGTGTTATTGGAATTTAAATATTTTATTGTAAATAGATACCATAGTTGTTGCCCTGAAATTTGCCTCTTTTCTATAAGGGAACAGAAGAAAAGAGCTAGCAAGGAGCAAATATATAGAATTCCAGGTGTTTGATGGGGGTTGGGGAAAGTTCTAGAAGAAAGGGAAGGAGATGTGGACAGTATTAACCAGGGGTATGCAGAGAGGCCCTACCACCCTTCGGAATGGTGTGACCTTCCCTGGGCACTTTCTGACAGCTCACCCCAGCAAGTGCCCGGCAGACAGGTGAGGCCTCAGGGAGCTTGCTCAGGAGATGCACAGCCTTGAAAGGTAAATGGCACCATAAGTGCAGGGAATTTCCCATGAATGCTTGTGCCCCCCGCCCCATTAACGTGGTGAACCCTGACCCCATAGATGGTGGCATTTGGGTTTGGAGATGGGCCTTTGGAAGGTGCGGGGTCATGAGAACAGAGCCCCGGTGAATGGGATTAGCGTTCGTATAAAAGACTCCGGAGCTCTCCAGCCCCTTCTGCCACATGAGGACCTAGGACAGGACACCAGCCACGAACGGGGAAGAGGCCCCCACCCAGCCATGCTGACCCCTGACCTTGGCCTTCTAGCTCCACAACTATGAGAAATGAATTTCTGTCCTTTATACGCTACACAGTTCATGGTAATTTGTTAGAGCAGCTCAAACAGACTAAGGATCCTACCTGGACCATTTCTCCATGGAAGAACATTTGGGTGACTTTTCTGTATTGAAGATAAGGGTTTCTGGAGAACTGAGTTGACGGTTAGTGAATGCCTGCAGGATGCAAGCAATGATACTTGGCTCTTGAGCCAAGAAAGAGGCGGCCTTCATCCAGCTGTCAGGGAGATCACAGGCGAGGTGGGAAGGGGTGGTGGTGGTGGCGGTGGTGGTAGTAGTAGTAGTAGTAGTAGAAATAAATAGTAACAGCAGCAATGATTATTCTAATATTGGGGAAGTGCAGTTAAAATAACTGAGGCCCAGAGAGGTTAAGTGACCTAACCAGGCCACATAGCTGGTAGGTGGCAGAGCTCAGCTCTGAAGAGGGAAGGACGGGTCCAGTGGGCCAGCTCTGGACCCCGAGGCCACACTGCTTCTCAGGACATGGGAGTGAAAGGTACCCATAGAGCCGTCAGAAGAGGTTCGGGTGTACAGAGAAGAGAGGAGACTCATGGGAGAGTCAAACAAGACTTCTCCAATGAGATGACATTTCAAGGGAGGCAAGATGGGCCAGCTAACAGCAGGAAAGCGAAACAGCAGAAAACAACATGGAGAGTTTTGTTCTGAAATTACCATTTTGGAGAGTGATTTCCTGTGGATACATTCTACGCCAGGTTTTTTAAAACAACCTTTCATGCATAAAACCACAGTGATCTATTGATATTCATTAAAAGATGTGCACATATATATGAATTCCATTATGTAAATATGTAAATTAATGAGTTGGGGAGAGATTGTGTTTTAGGATATAAACCCAGCACCAGGTTATAATTAAATTTTAAAGAACGTGTTGTTGGGAGGTTGCAGCTGTCGTGTTTAATGCCCACAGACTAGCGGAGGGAGGACGTGAACTCTGCGGAGCTATGTGAGGTCACTGTCTCTCCGGGGGCAGCGCCAGGTGACGGTCGCCAGCCCTGGGCATCATTCCAGCGCCCCAGTCAATCCAAATCTCATTCAGAAATAAGGAGTGACACATTTCATTCCCTCTGTCATTCATCTTTATGGACTCGCTGACTCCTGTATTCCGCAGATGTTTTTTAAGAGGTCCAGAGCCCTCGGTGTTGGCTCAGGAATGGCTTGGTCGAGGGGCCGTGTGGCTCAGGGCAGAAATGGTAGGATCTGGGTCCTGGTAGGCTAGAAGCTGAGGCTGGCCTTGGAGGAGAAAGCTGTCAGACACTCGTCCAGGCTGGAACGCCAAGGGGATAATCGAGCACCCTGCTCAGATCACTGCTGATGCCAAGGCGGGTAGGGAGCTCCTGGCACGCCCTGCAGAGTCCCCAGTGCTGACAGGTTAGGGTTCTAAATGGTCCACCGACTAAGCTATCAGCTTCGCACACTGGCTGGCGCTTTGGTGATGGGAGGAGCATGGACTTCAGGGGATGGAGCCAGAAAGGCTTAGATGGATTGTTCCAGGTGCAGCCAAGTTGCCAATAGGGCTCCTTTCTCCTGAGAGCTTTGGGTAGAAACTCTCCCCAGGAGCCCAGCATGCACCCCAGAGCATAGAGACCGGAACTGGAGCCCTGTGAGCGCGAGGGGGGTGATGGGCAGAGTTCTCCAGGAGGACTGGGCACTAACACGCCCGCAGCAGCCTCACTTCACAATTCCCAGGCCCACTCTGGTCCAGGCACTGTGCACCACGCTCTGATTCTCACAGCAGCCAGCAGGGCCGATGCCATTAGCCCATTTCACAGATGGAGAGACTGCGACTCAGCCTGTAGGTGACAGAGCCAGGTGTCAAGCCCAGGGTTCGCTGACTTCCAAGCCCACGTTTTTCTGATTTTACTAACTGCTGCTTCTCTTGAGCCAGTCCGAGCCTCACCCACTGGCTCAGGGATTTATGGGGAGTAGCCTTTAGGCTCAGAGGTCTCCAGTGTGAACCTGAGCAGCCCTGGAAAAGGCGGAGACTTTGTTCGTGGCGCTGAATACTGTGGGAAGGAGCAGGGAAATGAATGATTGTTCTCGTCAGTATTCGCCAAGTGCTGGATCCCACCAAGCACATGGTGATATCCTCTGCCTCCTGGGCTCTGCCAGCCCTACGGGCACCTACACTTGCTTGAATGTTGGGCTGTGCAAAGGACACTCCCTAAGCTTGTGCATGTTATTTTTATTATAGATGTAAATGACTGTAAGTTAACGGAACCATCCTGTGAATCAACTACATCCTCAGTATTTTGTTTTAGCCCAGCTGTTGACCAGCTAACCCATGAATGAATGAATGAATGAATGAATGAATGAATGAATGAATATTTGTTTGCTCTTACAGATTCGCTGTCCTGCTACAGATAAACCAAAGGGAAAACATTTTCCCGTACCCCCTAAAGCGGCTCTGCTCAGTTTTGTTGGAGGCAGCCATTTATAGACCTATCTACACATTAATTTCAAAAACTCATGTATTTGGGAAGAGCAGATGGAGTCGCATACTGCACACACTAGCCATATATTTTGGAATATATTTCATTTTGAGCAATTCGGTGCTGCTTTATTTAGCAAAAGCTGTCAAAGTTTTTAAAGGCAGTGAGGCGGAGATCGGAGATCGCGAGCGGCTGAGATGACAGAGGGCAGCCCCTGGGGCACAGTGCGATGCTTCCCAGACTCCATGCTGCAGACCCAGCCGGCCCGTTACCTCCTGCCCCGTCGGTGGCGATCCAGATCCACTCTGTTCTGGGGGGCGAGCTTGGTTGTCTGTGGTGTTTGTCCTTTGAGTGATTTTGATACGCAAACAGGTGTGAGAATCCACCTCCTATACCAGTGATAGCAAACCTTTTGAGCTCGGCGTGTCAGCATTTTGAAAAACCCTAACAACTCTGGTGCCATGTCACACATAGAAATTTTTTGATATTTGCAACCATCGTGAAACAAAGACTTATATTTTTGATATTTATTTTATACATTTAAATGCCATTTAACAAAGAAAAATCAACCAAAAAAAATGAGTTTGCATGTCACCTCTGACACGCGTGTCATAGGTTCGCCATCACTGTCCTATACCCGTATCTGAGCACTTCTCTTAGTTCCTTATTTTCTTGAGACTCTTACTTATTTTCCTCATTAAGTTACTAGAGAAGCAGAGGGGTGAAATTCCATTCCTCTTCTGTTTTTCTCAAAATTGTCGGGGAAGCAAATAGGTGCTGAGCACCTCCTACATTGCCGGGAAGGTTGGCTAACAGATCCCAGTTGATCTTCACAAGAACTCACAGGTTTTAAGAACTAATTGGCCCTCAGACATCAAGTTGAGTTATACAGACTCCTCAGTTCATAGCTTCTTGTCATCATAAGTCCATGCAGGACTCTCCTCTTCCTGCGTCATGGTTCCTCTTCACCCCTGTTCCCCACACCAACTCCCTGCCCCCAGGAGAGACCAACCTAAATATGCTGGAATGAAGTGTGCCTGTGTCCTTATTAAATACTCCTTCTTGCTTGTATATTGTTAGTTACACAAATGACAAATCTGTAATGAAATAGACTATAAAAAGCGAGACTGGTTTTAATTTTTTCACTCAACATTATGTTTTCAGGTATGTTCCAGCTTCTGGGTAGACTTCCAACCTCTGCCTCGTATGTCACTGTCTGTGTTTCCTCAGTTTAGTTTTTATCTCCCCCGTTGATGTGCGCGCGCGTTACTGCAGATCCCACTGTCACAAGAAGCTCTGTCACTGACGTCCTCATTCGCAGCCCTCGGGTACCTGTGTGTGAATTGTTTCTGGGAAGCACGCCCAGGGATTGGATCCTGGAGTCGTATGCTACATACGTATTTAGCTTCAGCTAGACTTGCGGATTGGAAACAACACAGGAGCTTTCTCGTCTTCCTTTATCCCCACCAACACTGGGTATGGTCCAACGTGTGTGTTTTTTAATCCTCACCCAAGGATATGTTTTTTCTTTATTTGAGAGAGAAGGAGGGAGGGAGGGAGGGAGGGAGAGAGAGAGAGAGAGAGAGAGAGAGAGAGAGAGAGAGAGAGAGAGAGAGAAATATCGATGTGAGAGAAAATCATCCTTTGGTTGCCTACTGCACACACCCCAACCAAGGATCAAACCCCAAACCTAGGCATGTGCCCTGACTGGGAGTCAACCCTGCAACATTTTGATGTATGAGACAGGCTTCAACTGAGCCACCGGCCAGGGCAATCATTTCGTTTTTGATCAAACATTCTTATTATTTAATGTAGGTAAATCCAACCACTTTTCATCTTATCGATAGCGCTTTTAGGGGATTACTTTATGAAATATGTCCCACGCAGAATAAGGAAACAGGATCCTGGACTTGTTGCCCAAAGTCACACTACCAATGAGCGGCAAGATGTGAGACGATGAAAAAGTAACCCTTCATAAACTGAGCCGAGGTGCTCACGACACTCACGGCAGTCAGTACTGCGTGTACCAGAGGCGCTGTGCGTGCCACTCGGCGTCTCTTGGGACCTCGGCCTGCAGCTTCCGGTCAGATTCACTGCATTGTTCTTCCTGCCTGAAATCCGTGCCAAGTGCCTCCGTTGGCCCCACCTCCAGGCTGGCGGTCATTACCATTTGGCCATCGTTAAACTCATTACCACTCCTGCTCAGAAGCCTCTGGCTCAGTAATCCTGGAAGCCAGTACTCCCCCTGCGATGTGTCTGCCTCTCCCAGGAGAGCACAGGGCTGGGGTCCGAGTCGTGTGTCCCTGGGCCTGGGATCTCAGGCCGCCCTCTCCCAGGGGCCCTGGGGGCAGTGTGGAGTCACTCAGGCAGTGGACGAGGGATGAGGGGAGGCCGACGGGACTGGGGGAGGCTGAGCTCAGGGCCCTTCCTCCAATTGCACGCAGACACGGTCTGCCTCTGTCCGCTGTGTGTATGGGGTCACATGTAAGGTTTACTTCAAAAAGGATTCGACTGCTAACAGGGCAGGGGGAGTGGGCACTGCCTTAGAGAACTAGACTACGTCATATAGACGGACGTTCCTGCCTCCCTGTTTGCGTTACATTTGATCATGCTTTACATTTGGGTGAACACGTTTACATTGTCTGCATTTATAGAACCTTGTAACGTAAGCATATTTGAACAGCTGTGGCAAAATTTTCCCAGAATCACAGCCCGGACAGGCTGGGGGCCATGTGGCAAGAGGCGGTAGAGATCAACACTGCTTCAGGCTGGAACTAGCTAACCCCTGACCCCTGTTCCTGCAGAGATGTTATGATGGGAAATGGTTAAGACGAAAGTAAAATTAGCCCTGGCCAGTGTGGCTCACTTGGCTGGAGCATCATCCCCCACACCAAAAGGTTGTGGGTTCGATTCCCAGTCAGAGTACATACCCAGGTTGCAGGTTCAATCCTGGTCGGGGTGAGTATGGGAGGCAACCAATCCATGCTTCACTCTCGCATTGATGTTTCTCTCTCGCTCTCTCTCCCTCTCTTTCTCTCTCTTTCTCTCTCTTCCTCCCTCTCTCTCTCCCTTCCTCTCACTCTAAAATCAGTTTTTTTAAAAAACCATATCTTTGGGTGAGGATTTAAAAACAGAAGTAAAATCAAAGCCTCACCTATTGGGAGAAAGGAGGAGGGACTTGACGCGTGTATTGAGCACCTGTCACTGGTCACTGCTGGGCGCCTCGTTTTATCTCATCTCTACAGCCTCTCTCTACGGGGGAGGGAGGCATTACTGGGTCCATCTGAAAGGCGACGACCTGGACCACGGCAAGTGGCAAAGCTGAGGGCTCACAGCTCTCCAGCTCCAAAGCCAGGGCTCTTTCCACTGCTGAAGGATCGGCCATGGAGTCTCGGCCTGTTCTATGAATTCGCCTCCCAGCCCGTCAGGAAGCAGTAGTTAGCCTTGGGAGGAAGCTCTTCCGAAGAAGCCCTGTCTCACACTGGGTGTCACGTGGGCGCCTTGGTCCTCTCCTCCCTCCGGGCCTCACCTCCCGCTGTTGGATCTGCCGCATCATCTGTCACTTGCCATGACTCAGCTGTGAGCATCTATTGCTTTGATTTCCTGGGTTTCCAACAGGAGCCAGGCTATTTTGGGTTTTGCCTCGAGATGGGAAGATTGGAAAACAGCATCGGCCTTCTGGCTCTGCAGGTTGGCTTTGTGTCCTTCCTCATGAATGCTGTACCGCGCTGAGGGGGTTGGCAGGACTGAGCGGCTCCTCTCTGCTCCCAAGGGCACATACCTGGGACACACCAGGGGCCCGGTGTGGTGGCAGCCTCCCTTACCTCTGCTTTCCCTCCCCAACGAGCATCCTCAACTCTAAAATCATGCCCCCTGTTTCCTAAGGACAAAATTAAACATGCCGAGTAATGTTGTTGAGTAGTTTTCTTTCAAATGCACACGTAATAGGACTGGTGTCTTGAGCAGGACTGAACAATGACCAAGAATAGGTGTTTCATCTGAGCCTTTTATTACCAGGCATTTTAGGCAGACGTTTCTGGTTTGGATAGCACCTTACAGTCCATAGGCGTTGCTGTTTTACTTTTATTTCTCTATGGGTTTTATCATCCCTATTTCACAAAAGTAAAAGGCTTTGAACATTTTTTAAAATATATTTTTATTGATTTCAGAGAGGAAGAGAGAGCTAGAAACATCAGTGATGAGAGAGAATCATTGATCGGCTGCCTCCTGCAGGCCACACACTGGGGATTGAGTCCCCAACCTGGGCATGTGCCCTGATTGGGAATTGAACTGTGACCTCCTGGTTCATAGGTCAACGCTCAACCACTGAGCCAGGCCGGCCGGGTGAAAGGACAGGTTTGAAAGGAAGCTGAGCTGGGTTGTGGGAATGGTGTGCGAGAGGGCTGATGGGACACATCTAGGAGAAGACGTTCCGTAGATGCCTCAGCCTGTAGCTCCAAGCTGGAAGTGCAGGCTCTGCTCTGGAGGCCTCGTTCTTTCTCTCATGCTGCCCCTTTCAGTCAGTGGCCGCTGTGGCTTCCTCAAGACCAACCTGTAGAACCCGGTGAAAGCCACGGCTTCCCTGGGCGTGGAAAAAACACTCATGTACATGTTCACAAACCGTGACACAATTTCCAGTAATTTGAAAAGCACCGAGTTAATAATCCCTGCTTTAAAAAGGACAGGGGGCTTTAAAACCCCATCCAGATCTCTAATCTGCCAGGTCAGATGCTGAGAAACCATCGAGGCTCCTCTACTACTGCCGTCCGACTGGAGGAGTCAACTCGCAACCACACGACTTACTGTCCACACAAGTCAGCAGGAGGCCAGCCAGCAATGGGAGTACCCAGAAGCACACAGGCTCCTTTAAAAAGAAAAGAAGGTTTTTCAATTGATTTGTAGAGAGAGAGGAAGGGAGAGAGAGACAGAGAGAGAAACATTGATTTGAGAGCAAAACACAGATTGGCTGCCTCAAACTGGCAATGACACCCAACTAACCTAGCCACACCAGCCCAGCTGCAGGCTCCTTTTAATGTTTCTATTCACTAAAAATATTTTTCTCATGATACTATTCTTTGTCTGTCTCACTTCCCCCCTTCCCCACAGAGTTTCCTCCAAGGCAGAACTAACAGCACACCTGTTGTTTAGACTCTGTTACTATTTATTGGCACGTATGTGGTCTTATTTGTCCCAATTCTTTGTCATCATAAGGGGGGAGGGGGGCCCATGGTGAGGACAACCACACTTCATCTTCCACAGTATCCTCTGCTCAGGTTGGTCACACTCTCTCTGTATCCAGGGCTCAACTCTTTCTGCTTTCCCAAGAATAGAAACATTCCGCAGTTTTCACCTCCATCTTTGGGCTCTTTTGTCATCAAAAGCTCTATAAGAATTCCCCTGAAATAAATGTTTTCACACATTTCTTTCTCCTGCTGAGCCTTATTGACATTTCTCTTCTCTGATGCAGTAAGTTTTAGTCTTTAACATCAACAGAGTCCCCCAAACAGATACAAAGGTGCAGTAAAGTATTCTGTCATTTAATATTTATTGAGTACCTGCTATGACCAGGGTCTCCCTTGAGGAAGCCACTCTAATGAATGAGGCAGATGTGCATTTATAAATTACCCACCAGTGTGATCACTGTGTTAATAGAGCTGTGGGAACCAGCAGGTCATATTTTGCATGCTGTGCTATCCCTTGTCTGATGGGTTGAGTCCTTCAGACATGTGTTCGGGGAGCATTTGTTGCCCTCTTGCTGAGCAGACTGCACGGTGCTGTGGAGGAAGACGTGCAGGCAAATCTTGAATTTGAGAAGCTTTCACAGCTTAACAGAGATCTACAGAGTAAGCTACAACAGAAAGTAGAAGTGATATAGCCTTAAATGTGTAGAAAAACAGAGGGAAACTAAAATTTATTGAGTACCTACTACATGTCAGGAATTATTTTAGAGACTTTCATTTGCATTTTCTGACTGAATACTCCTAACTATGTTTTGGAGTATTAGCCCCATTGTACAGAGGAGGAAATTAAAGCTCAGAGATGATTAGTAACTTAGCATAGATCTCCTTGTTTCTAAAGCTCGTGTGTTTCTGCTCTATATTGCTAAAGAACCATAGGAAATATAGCAAAATAATAAAGTGCGAAAGAATATGACCCATTTAGTTACTACCCAGTGTTCCAGTTTTCTCTCAACTTCATTTATCTTTTTCCCCTGGTCTGTTATGGGTACGTATATACGTTGGAACCACCTTAGGGTTTGTCCCTTACCAGTTCTATTATTAATATTCATATAATTTCAAAAAAGCCCTTTGGATGTGGCTCAGCAACTTTCTCCTGTCTTTCCCCTGTGATTTATCCAATCCCTGCTAACATTAATCTTACAGATAATTAAATGTGCTACTTGTACAGGACAATTTTATATTGGCATGTCATTTTTTTTTGTAAAGCATGTTTTAATAAAACATAGGCATGGCAGGCACCTTTTCCTGTAATCCAGGGCCTTTCATGTTCTTTTTAACAAACCTACCAACAAACCTACGCATATGGTTTCCTTTAGTGGATAAGAATGTTTGCAGCTTAGCTACATCTAGCCAATATCGTAGAAGTTGTTGGATGTACCCACTAAACTACCCAAACTTTATCCCTCTTACAAGTGAACACTTTAAATAAATGCTAGCAAGCTTCACCGCGTCGGAAAATTACTTTGTGTCTGAAACAATCCGAACGTGCAGATTTGTCACGCCGCCTTCCTAGGTGTGCCGCCCAAGGCACTGCTCGCTCAGCTGACTCGCATTCTCTGCGCAGTGTTTACCCAACAGTCATCCCTCATGCGGTTCATTAGGTGTCGGGGGATGAGCAAAGCTGCTGTATTCTCAGCTGGGGCTGGAGCCTGTTTAGTTTGGCACTGATTTATGATGTGCGGGGAGTGAGCAGTCCGCAGATCCATCTTAGGAACCCAGTTAGCCAAAGACAAATAGCTGAAAGTAGGCTGATAGGAGCTCGGAAGGTGGGCTCTTGAGAAAGGGGACTCCTTTAGAAACACCACTAAGACTTCAGGTACCCTAACTCAGGCAGAGCCGCGGTCTGCACTAGAGAATGCTTTTGGGTCTGGTTTCTTGCTGTCCACCCAGGGTCAGGTGGAAGGCATGTTACTGACCTCTTCATACACTGCATCGTCTCCCTGTGCTTTGGTTCTCACCATTGATAAACGTGCGTGTGGGGCCCAGTCACCTTCAGGCAAAATGCACGTGTAACAGTATGGTAGCCTGAGACATTCCTTTTGAAGATATTATGCCAAGAGAGCAAGCATTTAAAGCTTTCCTTTTTCTTTCCCAAGTGAATTTCACACTGGAAAGGGTTTTACGTGTAATATTTATCTTGCCTTCTGTACTTCCCATCTCTTGTTTTTCCTTCTCATTTCGTTCACCTGTTGCACCATGTTGGTTTGGCATCCTTTTTGCTCTTTCTGTTCTTTGGGTGGGGCAGTGAGGAAGAGACACCTTGATCTTGAAGCTGTAGAGAAAATGCCCTGGCTTTAATTGGGGTGCTGTCCTTTTGTGGCACGCCAAAACTTGCACACAAGTTCACACACTGCAAGGACTTGGGCTAGTCCTCAAAGACATTTCATGAGGGGGCACTAGGACTTTTAAGAAAGTCTAATCCAAAATTATTGAAAGGTCAAATATGTATTAGGTAAGATTTTCTATTGCTCACTGACATGGGTTCCTTCAGAGATGGAGGATGGGTGCTCTTGTGAGTCCCAAACTCAACTGATTCATTGTGGCTGCATGGAGGCAGAGTCCCTGGTTCATCAGAAAAAAAAAAAAAGTGCCGTGATGGATTAGTGATGCCTGCCACTGGCAAGGAACAGAGGAATGGAGGTATATATGCTCTATAATTGCCATCTATGCTGTTCTTCCCAAGGACCCATCATGAGGGGAAGGGACCACATTCAGATGAAAGCACACAGACCCAGATCTCGGGAAACTGTGGGAACAGCTGCCTTCATCCAGCTGTGAGGGGTGCAGTGAATGAGCAGAGAGGAAGAGGCATGGAGTGGAAAAACACAGGAACCATTTCAGACTTTGGGCACATCAGCTCTAAACCACGAAGTAACTGTCGGGATTTTGCAGAATCAGAGCCTTTAATTGTCTGGGCTTTGTGGCTACAGTGGTTGACAGGTTCTCCTTTAAAGATAATAAATGGCTCGCAGTTACTTTAGCTGGGAAAGTGTGCTGCTGCCCTGGGACAGTAATAACCGACCATGGCAAAGAGAAGCCTGGGATTTATGAGGTGTCCCAGTTTACAACCACCGGGGAGGGATCCAGCAGAGCGCTGCTGGAGCAATGCGCTAACCAGAGTTCATCCATCATTGCTCCCTCTGCAAGCCCTCTCTTTCCCTCTGCTGAAAATTATCACAGGCATTCGACCCCTGCCATTATAAGCCTCCCCAGAAACCATATTTTAACATGTAACTTGGAAATAAAATCTCGTTGACCTTCGGTTTACTGGACTGAGGGGGACATTTTCCAGGTACGAGACACTATAAAATCCACCAGTGATAAAAAGATAAATAAGGTATAGTCTCTTCTTTCAAAGGACTCAAGCGCCTACTGGGAGACGGTAGTGATTACGTAATTTCAGTACACTGTGAGGAGCACAGTCATTGAAGCAATGGGGTAGGACTACAACTACATCTATACGCATAAAAATCCGTGCTGTGCTTAATAATCACTTTGTTTTCCCTGTCCTCAAATTACATTGGCAGCCATGCCCATAAAAGCACTTATTAAGATCTACTGTTATTGTCTGTTTACAGCCTCCTCCCCCTCCCTGACCTTGAGCTTCCTGAGGGTGAGCTCTGGGTCTGGCTCTTGGCGTAGCCAGCATTTACCCAGTGATTAGCGCCCATAAGATGCCTAATCAACGTTAGCTGAGCTCATGCAGGATTGAATATGTGCATCTAACACTTCGAAGGCAATACCAGGCATTGGCAACTTCTTAGATCAAATTTAAAAAAATCAAAACACAGTTACCCTTAAGATAGTCTGTTGATTGTGAGTTGGTTTAGAAATTAAAATGCATACCACGATGACTTAAATTTCTCAACACAGGGTTCTCCATTTAAAGTACCACAATGCTGGTTGGATGACTACTCAACGGAGAATATTTGGAGGAGAGCAGCAAGAACAGTCCTTCCCTGTGTATATCAGAGTGCAGAGCAGTGGACACTGCTAAATTTTAAGTCCCACTGTGTGGCCATCCCCCTGCCCAGTCTGTCTGCTGAACACCAACGAGTTCATTTTGGTGGCCCTGTCCTTCTGCAGTGACCTGCTACAGCAATGATTCTAATTTCTCCTGAGTTGTCTTGTCTAGTGGTGGAGCTAATTTTTGGGAGCCACGTCTTGCCTCTCCCATCCAAATTCCCCCTGGTCTTGCCTGAGCAGTCTGCTTATGAAAAGTGTATCCAGTCTCTCTTCCACTGGGGCAGGTTGTCTCATTTCATTTGTCACTATTTAATAGCTTATGCAAAGCATGCTTGGAGACCTAAATGTGTGGGTTAAGGTTTCCCCTTCCATGTGAAACAGTAGACATTTCATTTATTTCTTAATAGTGACTAATTTTAGAGTAATTTGAGGCTGATTTACCTGTGCCCACTGATACTTTTCTGTCCATTTTTTTTTCAATTGTTCACTCTACAAATACGTATGAAACTGGTATTAGATGCTGGACACATAGAGAGATGAATTGGGTAAAATCCCACCATCCATAGAGGTTGAGGCACACTGTAAGAGATCAAATGTGAGCAGACAGTTACCATTCACTCCTTTTTTTCAAGTCTTACCCATGAACGAGTGAAGCAGAGCCTGTGGGCCGCAAGGGAGGGACCGAGAGGTGTTCCATGCACTTCATGGTGACCGGTCGTTTGGTTGTTACGGCGTTAGGGCCACTGGCTCTTTATAATATAGATTTGTGGCCATTTCCCCCCAATCCTCTTGAGCCCTATTGGAAGATTTTTTCAACTTCTTTGCAAGAAAACCAGCCCCCTTTGTCTCTGCCTCTCTCACTATACACGCTCACATATTTTGATTGACTTGCTTGACCTGTTGGTTATTCCAAGCTGTGGATTAAATGCCAACCACTAGCCTGGTTTGCCCAGACTTTGCTTGCTGGAGGCCACCTTCTTCAGACACTGAGAGAGGCGCTTCCTGTGGTCGCCCAGGGCCTTCTATGAACTCATCAGTGAGCCTAGGCTGATGGCTGTGTTAGTTAGGCTTCCTGTTCGGTGGGGAAAGGAAGCTTGGTCGGACAGCTCTTGGCCTCTCCCCTCAAGGACGGGCTGCAAAGAAGGCAGCAAGCCCAAACCTCACCTTCCCCATCTCCTCTCCCGGCCTGACCTCCCTGCAGATGCTGAAGACAGTGAGAGGGATGTTGTCTCCATACCCATTGATCTTCAGCCGTCCCAGCCCTAATTGATTTTAAAATGAATTGCTGGTAGACAGGTTTTTGGGTTTTTTATTGGCCATAAAGATGCCTTGAACCTTAAATTAAAATGCCTGGTGAGGCGCAGGCAGCTATAGCAGGCTGCAGAGAGAAGACAGCGAGCCCAAACCTCACCTTTCCCATTCCTCTCTGGCCTGGCCTCCCTGCAGATGCTGAAGACAGTGAGAGGGAAGTTGTCTCCATACCCATTGATCTTCAGCAGTTCGGCCCTAGTCTTTGAAATGCTAGCGAACCACTGGGTCAGGCGTTGTATAATGAGCTATTTGGGGGGCTAATGGCTAAGCCCTCAAAACTCTCAATGTGGATTATGATCAGATTGTCAAGATGCTCAAAGCTGCCTGAGCACCACGCCCCCCCACCCACCCACCTGCCACCTGATTCCTATTTTATTAGCCACTAGAATCCAGGGCAGTGGTGGTGCTGAGCAGCTCCTTCCTTCCTAGCTGCTCCAGGGCTGTCTGCTCTGCTCTCAGGGTTGGTTTGAAGTCACCTCTGGGTGCTGCCACACCCAGGCTCGTCCACTCAGCACTGGCATGTCAGCTGCAGGCCTGTGTCTGGGAACAGCAGTGCTGATTGTGGCCCAAGGCACTGGGGCTCAATGGGAAGACGGTGCTGCCTTTGCTAAAGCAGGTCCCTACCTGAGGACGTCCAGGTAGGCAGATGTCCTCACCATAGTGGCTGCCTTGGTGGGAAGCAGCTTAGGGAAAGTGGTCTGGCCCCCAGGGGCAGTGGCTTCTCAGGGACCTGACCAAGCATGCTCCGAGTGGACACGGTCTCCTGGCCTTCTTTCTGACTGTCCCAGGTGAGAGCAGGCATCCTGTCCAGGCCACCACTGTCCAGGGGTCTGAGGGTGGTGACAAGCTGAGGTCTCAGCTCCTTGGCCTCAAGTTGCACTGGATTTTGGGGGGAAGGGAACATGTCCCTTTTCTCTATTCCTGGAGCAGAGCAGATACTACTCCTTCCTACCTTCTCGCGCCTCCTTGTGGAGATCAGGAGCCCTCAGCCCCAGCTTCAGGTTAATGTTCCCATAGTCAGCGTCCAGAACCCATTCCAGACCACAGGGATCACAGTCTCTAGGGGGGAAGCCAAGCAAAGGCACATTTTCAGTTTTATTACAGACAGAGGTTGAGAATAACCGATTTCTGAGACTGTTTTTTCAATCATGTGATGAGTCCACCACTCACAAATGGATGTTTTCTCAATACCTAGGGCATGATTTGATTGTGCATGCTCTGTATCTCATCGTAAACAAGAGGACATGATGCATGATGTTGTGGTGCAATCCTATGATGGGATGGTAGGTGGTAATAACACCAACTTTGGGGTGGGCAGCAGGTCAGGGAAGGATGTCTCAACTTGAAGAATGAGCAGGTATTAGAAGGAGGGTGTCAGTCACAGATGGAAGGAAGAGCACAAAGGAACAGGGCGGAGTTCAGATCATTGATGATCTCAGTGTGGTCAGATCATGGAGCGCAAGGGGCGGGGCCGAGTAGAAGGCAGTGCTAGAGGGGGAGGTGGAAAGCCGCCTCCAGGGCCCAGGTGGTCACAGTAGAGAGGCTGGTCTTCCCTGTGGGCAGTGCTAAACTGCCGTGGGTGTTTTTAATTTAAGTGTATTGGGTTGACATTGGTTAATAAGGTTATATAGGTTTCAAGTGTACAGTTCTAGGATACATCACCTGTATATTGCATTGTGTGTGTACTCACCACCCAGACTCTAATCTCCCTCTGTCACCATGTATTTGAGGCCCTTTACCCTCTTCATCCTCCCCCACCCCTTACCCTCTTGTAATCAACATACTGTTGTCTGTGTCTGTAAGTTTGTTTGGTTCATTCATTTGTTGCTTTCTGCTTTCTATCCCACATAGGAGTGAAATCATATGATTCTTTTCCATCTGACTTGTTTCACTTAGCATGATGCTCTCAAAGACCTGTCCATGTTGTCACAAATGGCAGTATCCGTCCTTTCTTATGGCTGAGTATACCCCATTATGCGTATGTGCCACATTTTCTTTATCCAGTCATCAGTCAAAGGACACTTGGGTTGTTTCCCTGTCTTGGCTACAATGAATAATGTTGCAGTGAACATACAGATACGTGTTTGGGGGCCAAGCAAATGAATGATGTGATGAGATTTGCATTTTGAAGATAACCCAGCCTCTCTGAGGAGGGGATTGAGGGGGTGGAGTTGAAGTCAGAAACTGTTGGGTGACCAGGACAGGTGGTGGAGCAGGGGTCCAGAGAGGGGTCAGTGACAATGACAGGAGTAGGTGGGAGAAACAGATATTCCAAAAGAGAGTCCACGTCACACCGCCCCTGAAAACTGAGACCCTCAGAGCAAAATCCCCAACTTTGATGACCACGCAGTTCCCCAAGCCCACATGGTTCCATGATTTTGATCATTGATACATAGTTTTCCAAAGACCTGATATTACTGCGAGTTGATTTACAATCATCAGCGATCTGGTGCCCAGAGAACAGGCCGTGAGATCAGCAGTTGGCATTCCAGACGCTAAGCCTGCAGTGAGCTGTTCTCCTCTCAGCTCTTGGGTAATCTTGGCTTTGCTGTGATGCACAAGCCTAGGTTTTCCAGGTTCAGAAATGCCATCTTAGAGAGGAACAGTTACAGTGGCCTCCCTGCCCACATCACAGGCAGCACTGGCGTTTGGCTCTGAGTGAGCTCATCATCACCCCCTCACACAGATGCCCCTGGGAGCTTGGGGCTCAGCAGGCTGTGAAAGACCCGCCAGAGAAACACAGGCAGGAGCAGTTAAGTGGCTAGAGTTCTCCTTATAACTGCACTCCACCTCCAGACCCTGTCCTTTGTGAAACACAGAGGAGCTCTTTTGCTTTTGTTAATAAACAAAATGTTTCAAATGCATCTGGGCCTTGAGGACACATGCTGAAATGGAGAGGGGGCAGGAGGTTGCACCCTGTTGAGCTGAGCCTCTGATTTCCCAACAGTTTCTGTTCATTTACATTCAGCCTGACCCCACAGGGCCCTGGAGAGCCAGCCGGGCCCTCCCCTAGGGCGGGCACTGGTCACACCCCAGCAGGAGGTATGGCAGGAGGGGAGCAGGGAAGTACCTGCAAGGCTCTGCAGCCATTCAGCTGAGAATGCTGCTTCATAAAAAATAACTCTTCCCTCTGTTGGAATCAGTTCTGCTCAGTGCAGCTTAAATATAATCGTGACCTGCCCTGCGCCTATGAGCACCTCCGTGTCATGAGGTGGTTTTCATCCTGCAAGAAGGACTGTTGTCCTTAGGCAGCTGACCTTCGGACGGTGGTCACAGGGAGCCTCCTGGTGATGGGTATGATGCCTCGGGGTAAATGCCCTGCATCTCCTCGTCCTGACTGAAGATGGTCACCTTCGCTGTGGCGCGAAGGAAACCGGTTCAGAGAAGCTGGACAAAGTGCCCAGCTGAGTGATGGAGGGACTTGGATGTGAGTGTTGCCCAACCCTAAAGCCAGGCCTGTTTCCTCCACAGCAGGGGCTGGCACAGCACCCCAGCAGGCCAAGTCCAGCCCCCCACCTGCTTATTTAAATCAAGTTTAATTGGAACACAGCCATGCCCATTTGTTGCCGTGTCTGTGGCCACTTTCCTGCCACCACGGCAGAGCTGAGCCATGGCAGCAGACACTGATGGCCCTTAAAGGAGTCTGCCCACCTCTGCTCCGTGCCACCTGCCCCACAATAAATACAGAAGACCTAGATGCCGCTCCGCGGGCCCACAGAGACCTTTCATTTTTCACTCCTTTTCACTTAACGCACTGGACACCACTCGGCAAAATCTCTCCTTTACAGGGACTGGCCTTGGCAGTTGACTCCCCAACTGTGGCAAGACTACAAAGTAAAACCCTCTTTAGTTTCCAGAAGTTGTCCTAATTTTTTAAAATAGACTTTTCTTGATTTCAGAGAGGAAGGGAGAGGGAGAGAGAGATAGAAACATCAGTGATGAGGGAGAATCATTGACTAGCTGCCTCCTACATGCCCCCTACTGGGGATCGAGCCCACAACCTGGGCATGTGCTCTGACCGGGAATTGAACTGTGACCACCTGGGCTATAAGTCAACCACTGAGCCAAATGGACCGGGCAAGTTGTCCTAATTTTAAAGTCCTCTGGGCGGGAAGTGGGTGGGGGATACTGACAGCTGCATCTGGAACAATAACTGTCCATGGCAGGTGAGTCGCCGGTTTTTACCTGAACTTCTCATACTTTTGCTGGGCAAGGCCCATCTCCCCACTCCTAACCTTGAAGATTATCCCTGGCCTCCGGGAAGTGATCCTGCCTACACATGAGCACTCGGGCTCTCTCTTCCCATACCCACTCTCCAGGCAGGATCCCTCCAATGTTTTGGTCCTCAGGAGCTGTCAGTCATTTTGGTTTGTGTAAGGAACATTCCTGGGAAGAAAAATGGTCCAGTCCTGGAGCCCAGCAGTGAAATCTGTCCCGCAGGAGTCATCTCTAAGCTGGGCTGTGCTGGTACCTGTCTTCCCCAGCACAGCCTTTTTTCTTCATTAGGAAGACAAATCTGTTTCATGGGCACCATGGATGGGGTACATTGAAACCCCCGTTAATGGACATGCTCAGTAGTGGCTGCTGCAGTGACTTCTCCAGACCCTCGCTCAGCTTCAGATTACCCTCAGCCAGGGAGGGAACCCTCAGACACCACATGGAGGCTTTGTAAACCGGTCCTGTGACTCTGTTAATGACGTATTTGTTGATTCTAGAGATGCTAAGTGGGAGCCAAGGCATCTTTGGCATCGAACGTATCAATCATTATTACAGTCTGGAAAATTCTGTATTAAGCACTATGGTCCACAAATACAATAAGAAACAGTTCCTGCCCTCTAGGGGTTTACAACCGAGGTGGGCTGACAGGTACTCCAATAACGACCCTGACTCCTCTCTAGTGAGATGACAAGAGTCACTGTAGATGCTCAGTCACTGAGGGCTCAGAGGTGCTGCTGGATGCTGGCCGAGACTGGGGGTTCTCCCACTTGAGTGCGCATCCGAATCCCCTGGACGGGCTGTGGAAACATGGATGTGGAGGGCTGCCGCATGCACTCTACACCATTCTTTATAAGGCACCTGAGCATCCTGACCAGTCCCCCGCGGAGACCGAGGCGACTGCACCAGCATGCTTGTTCTATTCAGGGATCCCCGCACTTCCACCTTTAACCTTGTCTTCTAAGGAGACCAGAGGTTTTCTCTATTTAAAGTACAAGGTCCTGTGGGACTCTGGCTCCTCTGGTAACATGTGATGTTAGCTCAGAGAACACATGCTCGGAGAACCCCAGAAATACACCGCAGGCACCGTGCAGACATTGGTGAAATGATCAGTCGGTTCCAACAGTGAGTGCAAAGCTTAAGAGCACGGCTTCTTTGATGTCTGTGCGAAGCACACACTATAAGTAAGACCTTTCAAGCTCATTGATTTGCTGATGCCTCTTCAACATCGTCCGTCCGTGGGCTTTGCAAACAATGATAAAAGGTCTGGTATTTTCCAAAAGGACAGAGTTCAGGATGGTGGGTGTGAGCGTCTTGATTTACATCACGCATGTGGAGCATCAACAGAGGTCTCATGCCATTAACTGTAGCTCGTGTAGAAGATGCTTTGCAAAGGAATAGAAGAATATGTGACCTAGGTAACTGTTTGGTCTTCTTAAAAAATCAATGGCATCTCTTGCTGGGGTCACTTTCCTTGGCACACCGTGTGACCACAGAGGTTCTTGGGGCCATAGCCAAGCAGCACTGTGAATAAAGTAGATGAAGCCAGTCTTGGTTCTAGCAAACCTCCTTTCTGTGCTGCATACTCACCATTGGCATCCCTTCCCCTGGGGCCAGGGGCACTCACGGTGATTTCCCCTTATTCTATCAACTTGCTCAGAGGAAACGGTCTCTATTTTCTTCCAACTGAAGTATAAGCGATTGTGGGGAGCTTAAAGGATTGTCCCACTTACGGATCCTTGCATATAGCAGGGATCAAAGTGTAAAGCTAGAGGAAGGAAGTTCTTACAGTGGATTTTAAGCACAAGCTATAAATGTAGGAGCAGCCTGGGGGATTATCATCAGTTCCATGCAAAGGGACAACCATGAGAATAGAATGATGATTTTCTAAAGTCATTTCTTACTGAAGTAGCAGTGCTCTTTCTACCCAGCTTTCTTCTCGTTCTTCCCCTGGATCTGGGCAACCACAGCCCCGTAAGCTTGTGTCCTCTTGGCCTTCGTTGTATTTGTAGGCACTTCTTGTTGCAAGTGATAAGAATCCTGTTCAAACCACCCAATGCCAGGGTTGGCCCGACGTTGGTGAATATGGCTTCACCGTTACGAACACCCCTACACACACGTCTACCTTTCCTCTGGCTGACTCTCTTGACAGCGATCATTATCTTCCGCTGTCCCACCGATTAAGGGACACCTAGTTCTCAGTTTGAGGGGCAAGAGCTTGCTTCAGCTCCGCCTCCAGCCCAGTCAGAAAAGCCTGGGGAAGGATGCTGATTGGTCAGTGGGGGGACCATGGTGGCTAGTGGGAGGTGGTCTGGTGATGGTCATTTCTGTGACAGTCCCTTAAGGAAACACAGTAAATAGGAGGTCACCTGGAGATTTGAGCTTTCATTTCCCCATCTGGAAAATGTGAGAAGTGGAGATGCCTTTAAAACTCTCCCAGTTTTAACCTGATTCTATTTAAAAATCACATTTTGTTTCTGGTGTTCTAACCACTGATCTTTACTTCCATGATGTCGTACCTCCCACCAGGAGGTCACATGACATTGGGAGATGATAATCATGTCCTTGGCCCAACTCTTGAGTTTCTCTGAGTGGGAAAAGGGGCAGTGCCCGAGGTGCCCCCCACAGGAAACAGCAGAGGGTCGGAGATCAGCCTGGAATAGATGAGACCACCATGTAAAGCGCATGGTATACGATGGTCACCATTTCAGCATTTGTGAAGGTCCCAAACTTAGCAGTTTGCTGGAGTGGAAAGAAAGAAACCGATTGGTGGAAGGTCAGCTGGAAGTGTTCCTATGCCGTTGTGCTGGGGACATGACACAATGATTATGTAAATGGTTCCAGTTCAGCTGCAGCCCAGGTTCGACATGGCTCATGTGTAGATGTGCCCAGATTGTTCATCTGTTTCCACACCATTGGACACTCATTCTTCCTGCAAAGCCAGATGATGTCTTTTTCCCCAGAAGCCTCCCCACCTGCCCAGCGCACCCATCAGTCCGTCTTGTCCATCATGCCCTCACTCCTGCTGTAATGAGCTTTGCCCGTGTCTAGCTCACTTGTTAGACCACGCGTTCACAGAAGGCAGGGACCATATGCTATTCATCTTTGAATTCCCAGTGTAGACGCACGATAAGGACTCAATAATGTCTACGGTGTTGGCTTCAGAAATAATGCTTAGAAGAGTTTCTATCAGTACCGTTCAATTAATGGAAGCTGTTGGCCAGCTATGTTACACTCAGGCGGTGAGCCAGCCATGGCCTGGAGACTCGGGAGGCAGGTCTGGAGGCGAGCTGCCTTGATGCCCTCCCTGCACGGCTGTCCCAGCAGCATGGCACAGGGCAGGCAGGCGTGGCACACAGCTCCTCTGAGAGCGGTGGTTCCTACTGGGAAAGCAGCCGCGAGTGAGTGAGACAGGTCTGTCATCTCTCAAGTTTGTCTTCTGTAGTTTCCTGGGGCTCCTGCCATGAGGTTCATTTTGGGGATAAGATATATCACCACCCAGAAAGCCCCTATGGAAAGGCCTATGTTACCTTGTAGAGGGCATTCGTACTATGGCCTTGGATTCCCAAAGACTATAAGGCAAAATGAGGGCTGATAGCACTGGAAAGTTGTTTTGGTTTTTTTTATCCTTTTAGATGCCTATGACTCATCTTACCCTCGGTAGAGCCCTTTTCAGTGACAAGGGATTCCTGGGAGTAGGGAGGAGGAGGGGCATATTAGCAACAGGTATGCAGATGACGAAAGAGTGCAGATACCTGGCACCCTGGCTTAGGGGACTCCTGGGCCTGTGGGCATACTTTGGCCTGATAGGTAATAGTTTTTAGTGTTGCTGCCAAGGATTCACTTTCCTGGTCTGCCTCCCAGTGCCCCTTCCACCCTTCAGACCGCTGGACGGTCCTTGGGTGACTGGAGAGTGTACACTTAGAGAAAGAAAGTGAGCAGCCAGCTTAGCGCCTGCACCGTTGCAGAGGGGAGGTGCCGCCGGGCAGAGCTCAGCAGATGCGAGGAGCCGCCAATGTTGGGAGCGCGTTTCAGCTGCCTGCTGTGTGCTGAGGCGGAGATGTTGCCGTCGCCTCGCAGTGATGGGGAGGTTCCGGTTTGCCACAGCGTCTCCGTGCTGTGAGATGGTCACCTCCGTGACAATAAGATTCCATGCAGTCGGCATCTTGGTGGACTGTCCGTGGGCAGTGACGGGTCATTACCATACATGAACAGTGAATGAGCAGTGATCGTCAGGAGTGGGCTGGGGTCGCATTTATAGTGACCAAGGGTGAGCACTGCCCCGGGACTGTTCACGTGATGACGTATGTGCTGTGCCCGCCATATTGGGCTATTGGTGTCTTAGGATTCAGCTGGGTATCTGCGACCTTGGACAAGGCCTCAATCTTTCTTTCCCTTTGAAATAGTGATAATAACGCCTCCTCTCACTGAGGCGATAGGCACACAGTGCCTGGCACGGGGTCTAGCGTAGTGGACCTGCACTTGGGATGTTCTCTTGCACGAAGTTCCGAAGCCACCCCTGGGCAGCATAGTAGAGTATTGACCAGCCTGGGTCTAATCCCAGCTCACCCACCTCCCAACCAGCTGTCTGATTTTGAACTAGTCACTTCATGTTTCTTTCGAAGCCTCGGTTTCTTTATATGTAAATGGAATAATGATAATAACTACCTCCTAGACCTTAGTGGATTTAAAGAGGGAACATATTTAAAGCACCTACCATCATATACAGCGCATAGCAGTTCCCTTATCAACAGTAACAGTTGTTCTCAGCTGTAGTGGAGGGTTAAAAAATAAAAAGCAGCAGCCGATCATTGCAGACCTCTGCCTCTGTGTCTGCTGGCCTTGCCTGCTGCCTGCACCCTCATGAAGGTGAGTCCACATTAACAGAGGCAGTGGGTACCTGCCTCTTTATGGGCCGGGTCTGTCCTAGGGCACAAATTACCAGATAATTCTTTTTCTTGAGGCTTCTAGGGGGATATGTCTATTCTAATATAATAGACCTCAAAGAGGTATTTGTATGATCCCAAAGCATCATTTGTATGAACACTCAGGCCTTAACTACATGGGGATAGCATCTGGGAGGGGTGGGTGGTGGATATCGGTTCATATTCATTTGAATCGATGCCAACCGAACTTCCAGTTCATCGTATCTCAGCGGTTTTCTCCCGGGGGAAAAAGAATGTTCATGCGGACGTCTGGCTGTTGCTTGGACTTTGTTCATTCTTGAATGTGTGTTGTTCATAGTGTTGGTCCGGTAGCAGTCACATCATGTCTGGATCCAGTGAAGTGCTCCTCCCACACCAAGCCTCTCTGCCCCCAGCCCCAACCCAGCTCCTCCCTGTGGTTCCAACGATACCAAAGAAAATGGGAGACGTGCGCAATGGTAGTTACTCTTGGAAAAACACGCTCAAGGTCTGGGAGGAGAGCACCCAGAGGGATTCACAGAGCCAGGGAGCTGTTAGCTGGAGACTTTTCTGAATGGACAAGGTCAACCCCAGAACATCATGGTCTTCCTTTAACCTACAGGTAATGCAGGTGGTGAAGGAGCAGGTAATGAGAGCTCTTACAACCAAGCCTAGCTCCCTGGACCAGTTCAAGAGCAAACTGCAGAACCTGAGCTACACCGAGATCCTGAAAATCCGCCAGTCTGAGAGGATGAACCAGGAGGACTTCCAGTCTCGCCCGATCTTGTAAGTTACCCACCACCTCCACCTCCACCTCCTCCAGGGCTCTGACGGGCCATTTCTGGAGTGAAAGTCTCTCTCTCAGCCGGGCTGTGCTGGGAGCTCTCTGCGGGAGGCCAACGAGAGATGTTCCGAGGCATCTGAGCAGCCCCTGGGCAGGCTGGGCAGGGCGGGCTGAGCGGGAGGTGGGCAGGTGCTGGTCGAAGGATCTAAACCAGGACGTGGCCCAGAGACTGATGAGCCCTCTAAGGATGTAGCTGAAACGTTGGGATCCCTTCCTACCACTGAGAGCAAACTTTGTTGCTCATGAAGCGACATTCTTTGGAGGTGCCTTTGACGGGCAAGCTGCGCTGGCCCAGCCAGAGTGAGGCCCGTGATAATTAAAGCAAAATCACTCAAGCAGCGTGCGTGGGAGGGACGGAGTGCTTGGGAGGCGAGATCCACCTCCTCCCTGCCTGCTGGCTCTGCTCGGCATCACTTCATATTGCCCTTGTGACTGTCAGCTGCAGGCCCGGGGCAGAGAGGCAGGGCCCCTCGCTATAGGACTTGGCATCACAGCCCGCCAGCAGCAGTCGCTTCATGTCATGTGTCTGCATCTGTAAGATGTGCTGAACCTTGGGCGCGAAGGCTGTCTGGTTTGCTTCGTCTTTTCTTAGCACTGGCCCGTGTGTCTTCCCTGTCCCTTTCTAAGAGCTCGGCAGTTTGGGTGCCCTTGTCACTTATAGGGAAAGAAATGGGGCGGGGGAGGGTAAGGAAGGTACTTGGTGCTTATGCTCACTCTGCTGGACACAGCTTCTTCTAAGCTTTGTGCGAAGCCAACTCACAGCATAGGTGTCACTGGGAAGCCTGTCTTAAACCTCTCTCTCTCTCTCTCTCTCTCTCTCTCTCTCTCTCTCTCTCTCTCTCTTCCTCTCTCTCTCTCTCTCTCTCTCTCTCTCTCTCTCTCTCTCTGTGTCCCTGTCTCTCTGTTTCTGATTCTTGTTCTTTCTGCCTCCCTTCTGTTACTGGCTCTTCTATATCTGACATGTCTAATGCTTGGCAATCCGCTTGGCACCTCTACTTTGTTTTCTCACGTCCCTGTGAGATCAGCAGGTCTTGTCCCCCGAGGACCAGGATGTAGTCTCGGCAGCTGAGGCCTCTCTTAGCAGCGGGGGGACCAGGACTTGAAGTCCAGCCCGCTGATCCCTCGGCTCATGCTCGTCTACCTCAGAGTCCCTTTGCCAATGCACGATTAAGATGCAGTTCAAAAAGGTGCACAGGTCTGAAAAGACAGTAGCCAAGCCATGGCATTCCTTTTCAAACCCCAAGTCACCTTGGAAGCCGCAGAGCAGAGCTGTAGACTTGCAGGGGATGAGGTCGGGCACAGGGGCGGGGAATGCCGCCCATTGTCTTTGGAAAACCTCAGTGACACCCGTCCGCTGCTTTCCCTTGGCCTCGCAGTTAAGTCCAGTAGCTGCACAGACAGGATGTGGCCACGAAGCCTGTGGGGTTTACTCTCTGGCCTTTCACCGAGCAAGTCTCCCACCCTCTGTTCTCGACGAACACTGGGGAGCAGCTCAGAGGACAGACCCAGGTCCAGGAGAGAATCTCACCAGCCTGGGGGTGCCGTCTGTCTGTCTGCCTCCTGGGCCTGGACCTGGAGTTGTCACAGTGCGAGGCTTGGAATTGCTCTTCACACTCTCATTTGCCTACCTCTTTTAAAAAAAAAAAAGTATCTTTTTATTGATTTCAGAGAGGAAGGGAGAGGGGAGAGAGAGTTGGAAACATCAATGATGAGAGAATCATTGACTGGCTGCCTCCTGTATACCCGCTACTGGGGATCAAGCCCACAACCCGGGCCTGTGCCCTGACCAGGAATCAAACCATGACCTCCTGGTTCATAGGTCAATGCTCAACCACTGAGCCACACTAGCCGGGCCCTCCCTCATTTACTCCTCCTTTTAATGATTTACAAGGCCTTTAGATGGAACGAGAGGAATATTTGTCAAAACCAGAGCCAGGGAAACTGCGCCTTCCCCACCTGGGAAGGGAACACCACAGAAGACAGGTCACCCACAGCTCAGAGCAAGCCCAGGGTCACGGTGTGTGAGCCTCAGCTCCTGTCGAACACGGAGCGTTTGGAGAACATAATCTAAGCAAACTCAGTGCTACCTTGTGCGCACACTGTCTCCTTTGGGAGTCACAGCAGTTTCCCAGGAAAGGCACTCCTATCCCCATTGTACAGATGAGGAAGCTGAGGCTTAGGTGGGCTGCATGACAGGCTCGCCTTGGGCAGAGCCTAGATTGAAGACCCAGCCTTCTGAGTTCTAGGTCTGCGTTCTAATCACTACTTTCAGCACCGCCCCGAGGGCTGGGCTCTGGGTCTCCCTGCCCAGTTTCCACTAGAGCAGCTCGATGAACATCCCCATGATAAAAAGATCTCTGCTCTTAAAAATGGATTTAAAAATCCATTGAACTCTGTCAAGGTAGCTTCACAGCCCAGCGCACGTAGAAGGAAATTACATTGTTAGTCAGAGACAGGATGCAAATGAGCCTTAATTCATGCCATCATCACCCCAGTCTCTTTGGGCTAGAACCCTGGACAATGCATCGTTCCCATCTGCAGGTGACAGCAGCGAAAGCAAAACATGGTTCCGAGGTTTGCCCCGGACTCAGCGTTTGCTGTGGAATAGTCGTCTTGCCATTGCCCGAGGTCCCTGTTTGATCAGATCGCAAATATCATCTCTGAGACCGACTTGGGGTGAGGGGGGATGTGACCAGAGATTTATCAGCACAGCAGAGCTGTATGAGGTTTTGCAGAAGTTTATGTGTGTCTTTATAAAACAAGAGAAGAAATTTCTCGGGACACTTTGGTCTAGAAAAACATCACTCAAGTGGCTAGTGCTTTTGTGGGGATTCTGTAAATGTCAGAGGATCCATCGTGTTATTGTAACAGATAAGCCTTCTCAGATAAGTCTCTAAAGCCCAGCTTGGGAGGCATTGGGATGTTCATGAAAAGATGTAGCTGCACCCCCTTCCCCGCTGCCTTCCTTGCCTCCCCCCCTCCCCCGCCACCACAAAGCCCTGTCCCCCAGGCCCGCTGTCGAATGTGTTTATTTTCACAGGGAGCTCAAGGAGAAGATTCAGCCAGAAATCTTGGAGCTGATCAAACAGCAGCGTCTGAACCGCCTCGTGGAAGGGACCTGCTTTAGGAAACTCAATTCCCGGCGGAGGCAAGGTATGGTGGCTGCGGCCGCTCCAACCCGGACCTGCCCCGTGGGAGTCCCAGGGGCGTGGCACTGGTTTAAGGGGAGGCCCTGCAGCACGGAACTCGGACGGGATCCCAGTCCCTATGAGCTCTGATACCCTGTGCACCCCGAGGGGAACCAAAGTCCAGAATTCCAGAGGCTCCACAGAGCTGAAGAGCCCTTTGGCCACGTAATACCATGAGTTTGCAGTCGGGCTCAGCAAGGGCTACCGTGTGTTGATTGAGAGCTTACCGCGTGCCGGGCTGTGGTGTAACTTACATTCATGAATTTCACCCTCACGATAACCCGATGAAGGAGCTACTGGGCTGCACCCAGTGTACAGATAAGGGAGCCAAGGCCCCGAGGTGGTAAGCACGTCACCCCCAGTCACAGAGGAGCAAGGATGTCCCAGCGGCTCCATGGCCCTTACTTTTGTTTTTATATGTATTTTTACTGATTTCAGAGAGAGGAAGGGACGGGGAGAGAGAGATAGAAACATCAGTGATGAGAGAGAATCATGAATCAGCTGCCTCCTACGTGCCCCACACTGGGGATCAAGCCCGCAACCCAGGCATGTGCCCATGACTGGAATGGAACCGTGACCTCCTGGTTCATAGGTCAATGCTCACCCACTGGGCCACACCAGCCAGGCCCTAAGGTTTTTATCATTTGTATGAGACTCCATAGCTGGTGTGTCAGGGCCAAGTGTGTCCCTCAGGTCTATGGGACTCCAAAGCATCGGTGAGGCCAAACCACCTGGAGAAGGATTTGGGGTTCTGGGGTCGTCTTCTGCTGTGCAGGAAGGCAGGATTCTGAATCAAAACACAGGACTCTCCCTCTGAAGAGTGGCCAGTGATGTGGAGGACCTGCAGGCAGGGTGACCTTCCCGTGGCCTGCCCCTCAGCTGTCGACTTCCGTGACTGCACTCAGAGAGGAACCTGGTATCGCATCTCCTGAAAGATGACAGCTCCCTTGAAAATAGTGCTGGGGGCCCTCCCGCTGTGTGACTTGGGAAGGTCGGCCTCAGGCAGCCAGTAGACCGCCTGCTGGAGACGCCACATTTTCAGCTAAGCTATGAGAGATCCAAAATCCGAGTAGCAGTGTCCACTCTGCCTCCCACACACAGACTCGCAGGGCCCCGGGGCCAGCGGCCAGCGGCCAGCAGCCAGCGGTGGCCTCTGCGCCCAAGACTGAGACGTTGGCTGAGTCCACTGGAGAGGGGATCAGGACTCAGTTCTTGCTGGGCCCTGTGCCTCCCTGAACTGGCCAGCCTGTCGCACTCAACAGTGGTAGCTCTTCTTCACTGTGGTCATCTCCCCTGAGGGCCCGGGGCCAGCCCCAAACGCGTCTCAGCCTGGCTGGTGAAGACAGACAATAAACTACCCTGTTCGTAGAGCCGCCTTTGGCCAAGTTCATTAACATTCAATAAAATGTACAGTTTCTTTTCATCCGCTTGATGGAGCAGACACAGAGTATTTCCATCCTCGCATGAAGGTCTGTCGCACGTTACCGCGGGAATTATGATCATAGTGGTTATTAGCTCCATAATGAGCCATGTGACTCTGAGAACAGCTTTAATCAGCCCTGGAGACCTTCCCAGGCTTGTGTGTTTTGAAACCAGCTTTTCCCTCTGATCCTTCAGAGATATGGAGATGGAGAGAGAGGGAGAGGGAGGGAGAGGGAGAGAGAGAGAGAGAGAGAGAGAGAGAGAGAGAGAGAGAGAGAGAGAGAGAGAAAAGAAGAGAGAATTGTCTCCATACTTTAGTTTTGGAGTTTGGGGAAGGAAGAGATGGCTGTTAATGTCCTAAATTCCTAATTGACTGGGAGGCCTCTGTAGTAACTCCTGTTTTCTCTTTAAATGCTAGTAAACTACCTTTGACAGCGTTCTCACTGCTTCTTCTAATTGCTGTTAGTGACACAGTCCACTCATTGCCCAGAGGGACTGAGGAGCTGGTACCATCATGCTGGGCTTTGAAAAGAAAACACACTTTTCTTACCATGAAAGAGACCGCTAATCAAGCTGCTGCTGGCGGCTGACGCTGAAACCGTCTCCCCCACGAGTGGGCGCTGTGCTGGTCGGAGCTGGGCCTCTGCCTTTCCTTAGAGCCGCTCTACCTTCAAGGCAGACATAACCCGGTTAGGGTGCCACCCGTCTTCCCAGCGCGCAGTCCGCCAGCCCTTATCCCGCGGGAGACCCCGGCTGAGTACCAGCGTTTGATTCTCAGGAGTCAGAGCAGCCTCCCAGCCTCTCAGTCCCCTTTGCCGTCCGTCCGACTTCCTCTTCGATGGGGAGGAGCAGGCACATCGCTGACAGCGGTGATGTGCGGTGCTCTCTGCTCTCCAGCATCTTAGTGTAGACAGAGAAAGAGGAGCTTCCGTGGAACAAGAGAAGGGCTGGGCAGCGAGGTCGGGTCAAGAGATTGTGAGCCTCCGGCGGAGGAAATTCCATCAGCCGTTACGTCAGATATTGCTGCGGTCAAGCTCGTTAGCCTCTTGCATGTTTTGGAACAAACATCGACGGCAACTGTGCAAGGAAGATGGTGGTTTTGCCTCCTGGAGCCTGATAAGCAGCCCCTCTTCTCTAGTAGCTTCTGAACATCAGCAGACGCTGCCCCGGGGACCTGCCCTGTTCCTGCTTTTCCCTGCAGTGCGGGCAGCGTTGCTGAGCCCTGTCCCTGCTTCTCAGCGGGGGAACAGATGTCCCCGCCGCCCCTCCTGGTCGCCATCAAGAACTTAGAACCCATTCCTTCCCGAAGAGTCCCGATCGGACGCATGGCCTGTTCTCCAGGCGGTGCTGTCAGGACATGAGTGTTTCGGCAGGGCCGTGGGAAACCCCGACCCCTCACCTGTGCCTCTCTGTGTTCTCCTCCTCAGACAAGTTCTGGTACTGCCGGCTCTCCCCCAACCACAAGGTCCTGCACTACGGAGACCTGGAGGAGAGTCCTCAGGGAGAGGTGCCCCACGACTCCTTGCAGGACAAGCGTAAGTGCCCTCCCGCGGGCGGACGGAGGTGGGGGTCTTGTTTGTTTCCGGTCCCCAAATATCATGCAGAAAAGCTATCCGTCCACCTACATAAACCGCCGTAAGTCCTGGCCTGGGCGTCCTCAGGAGGCACAAGACCTTCGTGGCTTCGTGCTGGGGACTGGACAGGGAAGGTGGAAAAGCGTGTGAACCTGGGGTTCCGTCGTCCACTTTCACATGACTTACCCAGGTGCTGTTTCAGGGAGCAGGAACAGTGTGAACCCGATTCTGTCCATTGTCCTTTCCTGATGACGGAAATAATCATGACGCCACCCACATTTACTTGTTATAGTCCAGTGTATCCCATAATCTGATGCAAAGCTAATGGCAGACCCAAATATGCTGCAGTAATCACAGAGGGCTTCCCGGAGGAGGCAGCAGCTAAGCACAGCCTTGAGACGGCACAAAGATGGCTGTCGCATTTAAGCTCCTTGTCTAGAAAAGGTACTCTCTGCCTCTGTTTCCCAACTTCTCCAAAGACGTAGCACAGACACTGGGAATTTACAGTGGTCTGCATGTTATTGTTTCCTAAATATTCCCTGAAATACATATTAGTTGTATTTATTTGCTTTTTCTGTAAGACGTCTGTTTTAATGTATGCATTTTGAATAACCAGTACTTTGATAGATTATTTTAGCCCAACACCAAACCAGGTTACAGGTTTTCTTAGGCACTATTAAGTATACACATTAAAGGGAGGTTTATAGAAACATTAAAGTATACAAGCCAGTGAATTAATTTGAGAGAGAAATGAGACGAAATGAACACAGCCTCAGAAGGTATCCCAGGAAGACAAATCAAAGAAGGAGAAAAATGAAGACACTGTAAGCAGCCTTTGTACGTCACACTGGCCCTGCAATGAGTCCTTTCCAAGGGTCCCAGATGGAGTGCTGACCCCCAAGTGCCTGCACCTAACCTCTTGTCATCCCGGGGCCCACGGAGGTCAAGTCTGTCTGGCCTCCCTTGAAGCCCATGGCATCGAAGGCGAAAATAGCCCAGGAGTGGAAAATCCTGACACAGTCAGACTCTGCTGACATGTCAGGCCGCCAGGACCTTCTCTCCTCCTCCAGCTCAAAAGTGGGGCAGTCTGGGCTTTGTAGTGTCATTGGCTCAGAACGCAGTCTCCTTTCGTAGGCGCACTGCCTCCCAGCGCTGTTGTTGGCACTGTTCATGGGAAGAGAAGGAAATGGAAGCCTTTCGCTGCAGAGCCTGGGGCAGTGCCTGTGCCCCTGCAGTGGGGCACCTGGGCCTCTGTCTGTAATGAGGACCCTCCCTCAGGTCTCAGGAAACACTCCCTACCCCACTGTGGACAAGCTGGACCCGTGGCTCTGAGGATGGGTCTGGGACCAGCATCCCCGGGGAACTTCCTAGAAATGCAGAGTGTAGGCCTCACTCCCAGACCTGCTGAATCAGATCTAGGGATGAGGACCCATCCACTGCCCTCTAAACCAAGAACCCATAGGTGTGCAGGTATGTGTGTGCGTGCGTGCGTGTGTGTGTGTGCGCGCATTGGAGACAGCACATCTGTGTGCAGATCTGTCCAGAGGGGGTGTATCCATGTAATGACATCAAGTGAAGCTATGATGTGCTGAGCTGAGAAGGCCTGGCCTCGGACACTAAGTCTGCTGCCTCGGGCCTGCTGCCGGGTTTGCATGTGATTCCAGTGACACACTCTGCCTGGCGCCAAATGGCCCTTTCTCTTGGAGCCCTTAAAAGTCAGAAACGTCATTCCACCAGAGGCATGAACCAGGCCTTCAGTGAATGTCCAGTGCCATCGTTCATGCCTGGGACATGGCCCTGCCTTGAGACCAAGGGGGACATTGCCTTCTACCCCTTAAATTAATCAGTGCTGGATATTGAGGTTCTGATGCATCGAAGCGTCGCAGAATCCTCTTCTTACAGAGCCTGGGTGAGGATGGGAGACTCTGCAGCTGTCTCCATCCCTGAAGGTTTAGGAAATCAGTTACTCTTGTCATATTCGTTTTGTTTGACAGGAAATAGGGTCTTAAAAATCCATATCTCCCTCCATCCCCTCGCCCCACACCCCCCCACCAGGTTGACAGGCCCTCATCACCCCCACGAACACTAGACTGCATTGCCTTTCAGCCCCGGCCCCTCCGTGCCTCCCTTTGAGAGAATCTAGGCCATCGCTCTGCACTCCCACATCAAAGGGGCCGGGAGGAGGAGGCGCCCCCACACACAAGGCGATGAAGCCCATCACTGAGACCGCAAAGCCAAGTGGGCGATGTGGGTCCGTGATGCTCGGCGAGTAATTCCCATCCCCAGTCTACCGAGAGAATGAACTCTGATTATTGATAATGAAAACAACTCCAAATAACATGTACTGAGGGCTTCCTATATGCCAGGCACTGTGCCAAGAACCTTAAATTATCCTCTTGACAACCTGACGAGGTAGATACCATTGCCCTTGTTTTACAGATAAGGAAACTGAGGCACAGGAAAATTAGGTGACTTGTTCAGGGTCACATGGCTACTAAGTGGTAGGACAAAGATCTGATTGCCATCATCCAGCACCGTGGCCCAGCCTTGTACCGCTGCTTGCGCCGCCTGGATTAAAAGCAGCCGTGACTGTGGCTCCAACATCAGAGCAGCCCTCTGAGGGGGATGATGTCATCGTTTCACATTGCAGGCGAGGAGGCTTCGGCTCCCAGACATCAGCCCAAAGTGGGACAGCCAGTAGGTGGGTCTGGATTTCAAAGCCAGGCCCTGTGGCTCCAAAGGCACAGCCCTTCCCACACGCCATGCTGCCGGCTTAGAGACCGGATTCTTCACAGGCTGCCCTGGGCCCAGCCTGTCCCTCCTCCTCCGTAACTCCGCCCACAGAGGCTGTGTCCACAGCAAGCGCTCAGCTAACCAGCCACTTCCTGGGAGACTTCTGCCTCCACCAGCTCCCTGGGGTGAAGACCAACACTGTGTTTATCATGGTGGCCATATTTACTTGTGCAATGGTATTTTTGTTTTAAGTCACAATGAAAGTTCCTTCTATAGGTGTTAGCACTCAAAGAGTTTGCTGAACATATCTGAAGTGATAACCACATCAGGGCTGTTTCTGGTGTGAGTGGGGTGCTGACACCTTCCAAACCTGGGGAGAAATTATGGCCCACCAAGGGAGCATGGAGGGGAAGAGAGAGCAATCACCCCAGCTCTGTCCCCCACTGGCTATGTGACTTCACATCTTTATTTCCTCTCCTTAGGTCTCAGTCTTCCCATCTATACAATGGGAGTGTTGAATTAGATCATCTCAATCCAGCTCAAAGTGAAGAAAGCATAGAAAGAAATGAAGCCAATGCCCCAAGCATTTAGAGTTGAGGGTAGGGTGCCAGTAGTGACCATCCTGTTCTCATATCTCTTGGCCCCACTTCTCTATGCTGCCCCCCCCCCCCGCAAAAAAAAAGACCTCATAGAAACTCTTGCCTGGCTTTCACCTCACCCAGAGCTCTCTGCTGCCCTCTTAGAGAGCCATGAGTCTGGTTCTGCTCATGGCAATAGAGAGGGCCTAATTCTCCAGTGCTTCTAGAGCAGTGGTTCTCAACCTTCCTAATGCCGCGACCCTTTAATACAGTTCCTCATGTTGTGGTGACCCCCGACCATAAAATTATTTTCATTGCTACTTCATAACTGTAATTTTGCTACTGTTATGAATCGTAACGTAAATACCTGATATACAGGATGTATTTTCAGGGGTCGCGACCCACAGGTTGAGAACCGCTGCCTAGAGGCAAAGTAGGCAAAGAACGGCCTTTAAAAGCCACGGTGTGCTTTTAGAATTAGTGTTCTCCTTTTAGCGGAACTCCTGTCACAGGCAGTGTGTCTCCTTGACAGGGCCAATGCCTGTGAGGAACGTGAAGTCTGTCCTGCCGCAAGCACGGTGGGAAAGCGCCCGTTCCCCCTGAGCCTCTCCTTGGACTGAAGGCTGCTCCCGCAACAGCCTCCGTGCTCACCGTGTCCCCTTCCACATGGTGGGTTCGGAGCCACGGGCAGCTACTATTTATAGATTGTAGACTCTGGTTCACTGACCGTGTTACAGATTATGCAGCAGAAGACTCCCTGCGTCTGAGGTACTCATGACTCACATGCCATCTGACGCTTGGGAAGGCTTTCTGAATCGGTGGTTCATTGTGTTAAATCCGCTTCCGTGGTGGCTTCTCCACTGAACGGTAAACCTGACTCCCCAAATGCCCTCCCCTCTAACGTCATCAATAGGCAGCCGGGCAGGCCACCGAGAGGAACAGGGCTGCTTGCCGGTTGTGAACATGGATTTGAGGAGAGCTGACGTTTGCAGTTGTCGTCGACGTGGGTTCGGGAAGCGTAGGGACCGACTGCAGGTCCTGCCAGTGCGAGGGAGAGAGGCAGAGGCAGGAGCGGGCTCCAGGGTGAAGGTTCCGCCCTCAGGGTAGACTGCACTGCTCCGCTCCGCTGCAGGAACAAACACCCCGAATCTCAGTGGCTCAGGACAGTCAGAGTCCGTGTTCCCTCCCTCCCCGCGTTACGTAACTGACATGGGCCACTTACTCGGGGACACGGGCCAGGGGCTGCCCTGCCATCCCATAGCCGTGCCATCTGGATGGAACATGTGGCCTCTTCAGTTTCTCGGGGAGAGAGGCTGGTGGGCATGGACTTTTCCCTGCCTCCCTCAGTTAAAGAGACTGGCCATTTCCCCTCACACTGCATTGGCCAGAGCTAACCACTTGGCCCCAAAGGTTGCTGGGAAGTGTAGTCGTCCATATGCTGGAAAGAAAGGGAAGCCAGATATTAGTGAGTACAAGTAATGGGCTGTAGAGTCAGGACGGCAAGGTGAAGGAGCAGACACCGTGGGTCAGACGGCTGGGCGCGGGGGCGGGGGGGGGGCGCGCAGAGATTCCCCAAAGGGTGATGGCAGCCCCAGTCTTCTCTCGGGTTGGAGAAAGGCCCAGCATGTCGGCAGATTTGCACACACTTCTGAGCTGTTTCAGGGTTCCTGGGAAACGTTAGCTTTTAAGGGGTTTTCCTGGTGTATCGCTTTGATAGTCTGTCTATGTTATGATTCTATCGTCCTCTAAGTATGACCCTCGCAACTCAATTCCCCAGTAAAAGTATGTGAACTTTAATTGTGGACTTTCTCGTCATCTTCGCCATTAAGGGAATAATTACTGGTTGATTACTTAGAATTCAGTACTCAAAGCTTCCGCAGATCCGAAGTGAGACTCACAGTCTCTTATGGGACAAAAGATTAGCAATTGGAGAGGGACAGGTGACTGAATTTTTTTTAAGGTTCCAAACCCCCCCCCCTCTCTCTCTCTCGTTACTTTAACAAAACGTTTTAAATGCAAACACCTTTCCATCTCTTTTTATCTCCTTTCAAGTCCTGAGTAAGACAGGAGATAGCATCTTTTCATCTAACTGCGCGAGAAATACCAGCTACCATTTCCTATCAGGAAGGAACATTCCCTTCCTTGCGGTTCAGTGTCATTGTCTGTGAGACAGGGAGAATGAGCCCTGCCTTGCAGAACTGTTGTGGGAATAATGAGCTGGGGACGGGGAGAATGACAGTGAGGGCTCAGGACTGTTTAGTCAAATAAATGTTTTATGATAGGGCTGCTGTTCCTCATACCCACAACTCGGAGACTAAATAGAAGCAGATACTTCATCGAGAGACCCTGACATACTCGAAGCACTTGGCCTTGCTTTTGGCCCTCAGTGTCTTCCACAGTATCAGTATCAGTACCACTGTTGCTGTTACCATGACTGCCTCCTCTAATTCTGTCACTTTTCACATGACTGCCGTGGGATTTTTTTTTTTATTTTTAGGTATTTGTCTTAATGAACTAAATTCTGTTTATCAACATAGATTTTTCTCCCCAGGGATGCTTTTTGCCAGAATATAAGAATATATATTCGTTTCCAAGCCCTGGGCACTGCCTGCCTTCTCTTCCTCTTTGCAACTCTTCTTCCTCTTTGCTGTGGTTTCTGGGGTGGCTGCTGGGCTAGCAGGCGCCATGCTCAGTCCTGCTTCTCTGCTGGCATCTCAGCTTTGACAGGGTGGCGTTACTTTCATTTCTTTTATGAATTGCAGTGCCGGTGGCAGACATCAAAGCGGTGGTGACAGGGAAGGACTGCCCTCATATGAAGGAGAAAGGTGCCCTTAAACAAAACAAGGTATGGCTTCCAAATTTTGGCATGTAGTTCTGTCTGAGCAACGCAGCAGCCGTGGGCCCAGCCTTTGTTCTTTAGCAACAATGCGCATGTGCGTGCATGCCTGCCTGCCTGCGTCCTTGTGTGTGTGTGTGGGGGGGGGGGGGGTTGCACATCTTTCTCTTTTCCTGATTTCTTTTACATCTGTCAGTTTTATTTTCCCTCCCACCAATCATGTGTTGAATCCGTTCTCTCCCTCCCTATGTCCAGCCCTAGGACTTGCCCTCTCACTATTGTCCCTGGCTTCTCTCCAGCCTTGTCCGTTCACATACACACACACACACACACACACACACCCCCCCCGCCACCTTCCCTGGGACTCTCCTAACCCATGGGTGTTTATATTCTCCCTTACCCAACTCCACCCCCCAATCTCTTTCATTTTCTCCTGTTATCACTGGGGTCTCAGTGAAGCCTGGGAAAGGCCGAGACCAAACGACTCAGAAAATCGTAGAAAATGTTTGAGGCCTGACATCCTCAGGATGGTGGAGAGGACTGTGAAATAGACCAAACCCAGCGTCCAGCAGAGACTTTCCCCAGAGCTGGATGTCGCTTCAGTCCTGTTCACATTACAATAGTTTCACCCACCCCTGCTAGTTGACCAGCTGGCTGTTCACCAGGACAGCCCGCGGCCCCACCAGAGCGTGTGCCGGGGCATTCTCTGAAAAGAGGCAAGATTTCCTTTGCTCCCAGTTTGGAGGTATTTGATCTTGGAGGGGCCACAAGGAAGCCAATTCTTTGTTGATACCTCTTGGCGCCTTGTGATATATAGTACCCATCCGTGAATGAATTACCCAGACCCATCAGGGCGCTCCCGCCACCTTGGTACCAAAAATTATCATATAGATCAACACGTTGCTCTTCAACTGTTCACTGTTGTTATCTACGAGGAATATAAACATTATGTGCATTTTACCTATCAGTCAGGATTGAAGTGAATAATCCCTGCTCTGTCATCTTTAACACGAAAAGGTAGTGGGGAATCCTGGTCTGCATTGGATGACCCTGCCTATGGTTGAGGAAAAACAAAAGTACATGCATACACACACACACACACACACACACACACCGAGTTCTATCCTCAAGGTCACCTGGGTAGATGGGACAGAGTCCACGGAGTTAAAGTGACTGCTGGCCAAAGTGGCCATATGAGGCGAGTCACCCCAAAACAAGATGAGGAATGGTAGCCAACACTGTGTACTGAAATACGTTGTGTAAATCTCTGCTCTTGTATCCGTTCAGTCCATTATTTGGCCCTGGAAGATGACAGTCCCAGAACCAAGGCGCCATCATGCCCAGAGTTTCTCTGAGCATCCCCTGACCCACCGCGCCTCGTCCCTGGGTCCAGGCCCAGAGGGTAGAGCGTGAGGTCAGAGGCCCTGGGCAGGGGGGAGACTTCAGGTCCTCCTGCTCCTCTGTCTCCAGAACTCACCCTCTTGGGCCTCCCGTCACACAGTGAGGGGGGCCTGGTGAATCCGTGGGACAAAGGATGGCCATGAGCTGCTCCTGGACATCAGTTTTCACTGAATTAAATTCACTGGGAATGAAAGATCTTAGGCGGTGAACTCAGATGGATGAATGAGTGCCATGGGGTGTGACAAGGAGCCCCTGAGGGGGACACTGCCCCAGATCCATGACAGTGTGCCCCCCACCTCCTGGCGCCTCTCTCCCTCCAGAAGGTCTGGACAGGTGGCAGCTCCTGAAGTGTTAGCCCGAGAGGTGTCATTGCTCCCAGCTCTGCAGCCGCCCGCGCCACGTGCGGAAGAGCTGACCTCCACCGACAACTCAATGACAACAAGCCACAGACATCAATAAACTCATTATAAGTGATAGCAGCCTTGAGACAGGCATGCGGCTTGGAGAATTAATTCCTCCCCCTTCCTCCCCTCCCAGGCAGCTTCGGCGAAATTAGAGTAGGGACTGACATGCTCCCGAATTTCCCATTTCCTGCCTGTTGTATCGGGAATCTGGGTCATGACAGTGCCCCTCGTTCACGTCCTCACTGGTATATGCCTCAGCCCCCCTTTCCTTGTCGGTGTCCCTGAACAGAGGCAGTGTCACAAGGTCAACCACACCAACCCTCTGGCCTCCGGTGACTTCTCTTCTAAGGTTGCACCCTGCCGACGGCTCAGACCAACGGAATAATCGTTGCGCGCAACATTGCACAGTGCAGACGACTTGAGAAGTGCACGTTAACATACATATTAGATGGGACACCGAGTGTCTCCCCCCAGGTCACTCAGCTACAATGAGGTGACCGTGTCCCTTGGTCCTTGGTCCTTGTGTCTGGCTCCTCCTGTCTACACTCAGTAGACACTCACCAATGAATGAACCCAGCTCGTCCGACACTGGGCCTAGCTCCCCCTCTGGCTGCGATGGTATAAAATCCAGGGTGGGTAGCCTTTGCTCTGCAGAGTTCAAAGATCAAGGGGCAGACATGGTCCTTAAAGATAATGGGTTCACCCAAAAGCATCATTACCTACCACGTTTTAGGAAATTCACACCCCTACAAGCATCTGGTTGAGGTGATCAAAGGTAGAGCAGCCCTTCGTGCTGCTGACTGGGGAGGAGTTTACAGCTTCTCGTGGTCCCCCTGGAGGAGCGACGCTGAAGGGAGAGCCACAGCTTTGGGTGGCGTGGCCCTGGACCACTCACTGGGCAGCCACTTCTCAGGACACACCGGGAGCCCTGCTCCCTGTTCAGGCTGCGAAGCGAACGGCCCTGTCCCTGAGCAGGTGTTTTTTCCAATCTCTTGCAGGAGGTGCTTGAACTCGCTTTCTCCATCTTGTACGACTCGAACTGCCAACTGAACTTCATCGCTCCAGACAAGCATGAGGTAAGGTCTTGGTGGGGTGAACGGATGAGGGGATATCACACTTTCTCTAGAAAAGCAAGCAGGAGGAAAATAGGGGAAAGAAAGAAATTTCATTTTTAAAAAAAGCAAAACCATGAACAAAGAAGCATCTTGTAGACTTGGGATGGAATGGGAACCTCTTGAAAACCTGCCAGCTTCCCTCCAGCACAGTAAGAGTCCATGTGAAGCAAAAGATGCTTTAAGCAGATGCTTAAGGCTCAGCCAGGGCCTCGCTGCAACCCCAGAGGAGGGCCGCCCTGGGTACCACTGTGGAGGTTTCATGGAATACTTCGTTTTTGGTCAGGATTTTCCCAAGACAAACTTGTCTCTATTCTTTAAAATACTGTATACACCCTGCCCAGCCAGCTTGGCTCACTGGTTGAGCGTCCACCTGTGAATCAGGAGGTCACGGTTCGATTCCTGGTCAGGCCACATGCCTGGGTTGTGGGCTCAGTCCCCAGTGTGGGGTGGGCAGGAGGCAGCCAATCGATGATTGTCTCTCATCACTGAGGTTTCTGTCTCTCTCTCCCTCTCCCTTCCTCTCTGAAATTAATAGAAACATTTTTAAAATAAAATACTATATACATCCAAAACTCACATAAAATAATATTGAAAAATAGAATTTAAAAATGCATTTGATAAGGGAGGTTTTCTTTAAATTATTTGAGAGGTTTGGGGCTGTCTCCACCGCCGGGTTTTATTTCTGAGATGCTTTTGTTCCTTTCTGACATCCCGTTATATGTATGATTTGTTTCTCTTCTGGAGGCACGCTGTCAGCTATATTTAAAATATTTAGCATGAGCTAGGCAAGTGCGTTTGGAAGGGGAAGTACAGCGATGCTTGATTTACCTTCTTCTCTTGTAAGCTCGAATCCAGCATCACGCTGGAGACTTATTTTTATACGCGCCATTCAGATCCGGTCGGCGTGTGGCCGCATAAACAGCTCTCAGAAAGGAGGGGGCGTGTCCGTAAGTCCCACTTTGTTCCCCGGCCCCCCGGGAGCGGCGCTCATTTGGAAGTTATTCAGAATCCGGCTTTCACTGGTTTGAAGCTTTTGAATAAAATTGTACATCCCAGAGCGAGAGGAGAGATTAGACGCAAATCCTGCATTTAGAATGGTGCTTGCATATCATTCTGGGCTGCTTGACATTTAGTTTGCAGAAGGGTCTGACTTTGTCCTCGTCGTCCCGAAATAGATTCTGCGTCCCACTGTTTCTCTTTGGAAATAAAACTGTGGTTGCATGGGCCACCACATCCACGCTGTGCCCTAGAATAGGAGACGGGGTGCTGCTGAAACGGTGGGGGGCTTTCCCCTGGAGTGCTCATTCCAGGTAATGCTGAGTCTGGGCTGCCAGGGCCGCATGTGTGTCGGCCTGTGATGTGGGAGGAGAGACTGCTGTGTGCGGTGAGCACTGTCACCCTCTTCAGAGCACTTTGCCGTCTGCTCCCTCGTTTGAGTGGCATCCTCACGCCTAAAGCAGAAACAGTGGTCCCAGTGCCCCTTAACCGGGGGGGGGGGGGGAGGGGGGGGTGGTAACCTCGACAGCAGGAGAGAGATAGTGATTATAACTCCTCTGAGCTGCTCTCCTTCCTCTCACTTGACTCTCATCTAACATCCAAAAGAGCCAACCAGTCGTGTCCCAGTTCGTGAAGGAGGGAAACAGCGCAGAGGTTGGGACACGTGTCCCCCGTCAGACAGGTCGTAAGCGGTAGAGCTGGGATTGGAGCTGTGGGGGGCGTTTCTCCGGAGACCCCTGCTCTCTGGCTCCTGCTCTGTGTGGCTGTGCAGAGAGAGAGAAAGTGGGGCCTAACTCACAGCTTCCTGACTGTGCCCAGCACCAGCTTCAGCCGTTCTCAGCTCAAGGCCAGTCTGGGTCCATCTGCACCACCCCCACCTAGCACCACCTCCTCCAGCACCACCCACACCCAGCACCACCCTCACCCAGCACCACCTCCACCCAGCACCACCCCCACCCAGCACCACCTCCACCCAGCGCCACCCCCACCCAACGCCACCCACACCCAATGCCACCTCCACCCCCACCCAGAGCCACCCCCACCCAACACCACCCACACCCAGTGCCACCTCTGCCCCCACCCAGCGTCACCCCCACCCAGCGCCACCCCCACCCAACACCACCCACACCCAATGCCACCTCCTCCCCCACCCAGCCCACCCCCACCCAACACCACCCACACCCAATGCCACCTCCTCCCCCACCCAGCGCCACCCCCACCCAGCGCCACCCCCACCCAGCACCACCCCCCAGATTATGTTGGAAGCCCATCCAGATACCATGTAGTTTTATTTGTAAGAATTCCCATGTGCATCTCTAGGTCATCAACAGTCCACTTTGAAAACTAACGACAGTACTGTTGTCACACCCACTCTCATAAAAACGTTTTGTACAGAAACCAGTTTTATTCGTTGCTTCCCCAAGTGCAGCTGTGATCATGCTCTAGGCCTGCCTGTTTCCCCGGCCTGGCCTGGCGCATGGGCAGCCACCGGATGAGCAAGTAGGAAAGCCGCTCTGCACACCAGCAGCGTCAGCTGCAGCGGCGCTAACACTGGGACAGGCGTGGGGCGGGGGGGGGGGGGGGGAGGTTGCTGCCCGGTGAGGACTCCGGGGCAGGACCCCTCTGCAGGGGCTGACCTGCGGCCGCCCCACTCCAGAGAGGATGCTCTTGCTCCGGGTGACAGGGACCCCTGCAAAACCACCCCAACATCTCAGGCAAAGCACCGTCTCTCCCTCGAGCTTCCAGACTTAGAAAGTAGTTTCGTAAACAGCGCTGTCCCAGAAGCCCCGCACCTCTGTGGGCCTCCCCGAGGGCTCCGCGGTCCCCCTGGCTGGAGCAGGGAGAGGAGATGCGATATGTGGCAGGTTGGTCAGGCTCAGACGTGAAAATGAAGGCACTGCTAGAAATACGGGGCCAGGGGCAGGGACAGGCTCTGCCACCTGCTGAGTCCTGGCCCCCAGGGAGCGGCTCCTCTGGTTCAGCCCACGGAAGCGCTGAGCCGGGCAGGCCGGCGTGGCCATCAGCGCCCCCACCCCCCGCCCACTGCCTGAGGACCACTGCCCCGGTCAGCCTGCTGGGCCGCCGCTGCCCTCTCCCCTCTCGGGCCCCTTCTTCTCCACCCCCTTCCATGTCGTCCAAGTCCTCCCCGAGTGGCAGCCGTGGGACACTCCTCCTCCTCCATCCCCTGCATCCCCTCTAGAGACTGCTGGGCACTAGGTCCAACTTGGTGCTGTAGGAGCCTGCCCCTTGCTCCCGATCCTCCCTGACAGCCGCCAGGAATCTCCCAGGACCCGCAGCCGGACAGTCCCTGAGTAGCTGCGCGTTCCTCTGCCAAGCGATTCCGTCTTCGGATCGCCGTCCTCCGCCAAGTAGTTCTGCCTATTTCCACCACAGCCTGATGGCCGCCGGCCTTTGGTTCAGGGCTGTCGCTAATAAGGTTTTGACTTTTCCTTGTGTCACTGGGTTTTCAAGACAAACGGTGGCTGAAGGGTAAGGGTCTGTGCATTGGCTCCTGGAGCTTGTAAACGTTGGCCATTCCCCTTGCTTCCCGGAGCCGCTGGAGGCTAAGTAACATCCATGAGGCCTCCCAGCAGGCCGGGCCCGAGGTGCCAGGTGTGGCCTCCCGCAGTGGGTTATTGCTTCCGGGAACTGCTCCCTGTTCCTTAAGTAGCAGCCCTGGAGCCCGAGTCCTGTCCGATTGCACACGTTTTAATACCACCGTGCGCAGTCAGCGATGGGAGCAGAAGGGCCACCTTCTGCAGCCGTGGTGCATGTTTTAAACAGTGATGCGGGCAAAGCGCTGAGCACGGAGCCCAGCGCCTGGGGAGCAGCCGGTGTTCGCGATGGTGGCTGCCCCCGGCGTCTCCGGTGGTGGTCACTGTCCCCTCCTCTCCCGCCAGTACTGCATCTGGACGGACGGGCTGAACGCGCTCCTGGGGAAGGACATGCTGAGCGACCTGACGCGGAACGACCTGGACACGCTGCTCAGCATGGAGATCAAGCTCCGCCTGCTGGACCTGGAGAACATCCAGATCCCCGACGCGCCCCCGCCCATCCCCAAGGAGCCCAGCAACTATGACTTTGTCTACGACTGCAACTGAGGCGCTGGCCCGAGCCCCCCACAACTGGAAACCGCGGCCAGCAGGGGAGAAGAGGGAGCGCAGGCCACGCCTTGGGATCCGGTGCAAAGGGAAGCGCGGCCCACACCTCCTCCGGCCTCACCTGCCGTCTTTCTGCCCCCGCCTGGCATCTAGCTCACTGCCCTGATCGTGTTTCTAGACGCCATTGCTTTAGGTCACCTCCCGTTGCTGCAGCCTATGGTGGGACAAGAGCAGTCCCGCCACCAGTCAGAGAGCCAAAGGGCCCCTCCGTCCGCACCCCAGCAGGCACGGCCTCCCCTCCTGGCGTCTGAGAGCCAGCAGCTCCTGACTGCCCCCAGCCAGCCCGCCAGACCCAGGGAGGGCCCCACGCAAGGCTTGTGTCTGGAAGAAGCAGCCCAACTACTTGAGAAGACCCAACACCGCCTCCTCATCCCCTTCTCCAGAGTCAGCTCACACCGCCCATTCTGTATGAATTGAAATCTGCTTTCGAATCCGCTCCCTCCTCCAGCCCAGCCTTTGCCTTGCCCTCTTCCCCCTCTTCCTCTTTGGTCCCAAGAGCAGCAGCTGCCTCCTCATCCTAGTTCCCACCGGCCTTGGGTCCCCAGACACAGTCCCTAGGTCCCAGGCCCACTCCATGTCTGCACTGTGACCTTGACAGCCTCCTTTCCTCACCAGCTAGTCTTGGGTCTCCTGCCCCTGCCCCAGCCGCACCTGCCTTCTTCGTGTCCACACGCCCTCCCAGCTTCTTAGCTGAAAGCACAAAAGGTAAAGTCAGTTGTCATGCTCCATCTCTAACAGCCACGACCCACAGGCCCCTGAGACCCACAGGCCTCTGTGACAGACGGCTACTGCTTGCGTGTCTGGTGTCACCTTCTCCCGGGGGGGCGGGTCCTGCTGCCACACAAGTTCCACATGATGGTCGAGGTGTCGGACATCAAGTTTACATCACTGTAGTTATTACAGGTGTTGACAATTTGCAAGGGTTTGGGTTGGCTGGTTGTTGTTTTTGTTTTGTTTTGCTTTGTTTTTGTACAAAAGAGTCTAACATTTTTTTTGCCAAACAGATATATATTTAATGAAAAGAAGAGATACATAAATGTGTGTACTTTCCAGTCTTTTTAATTATTTTCATCCTAGACATCTCCCTGAGAATAACATTCCCTTAAACATGCTGTGGAATAAAATTAATTGTGATGAGTTGGGGAGCTGGCGTGTTGATGTGGTGACTTATGTTCTTGCTATTCAATTGTCAGGGTTGCCTGGGAGCCCATCAGAAATGCAGCCCCTTTGGCCCCACTCCAGACCCTCAGAATCGGGGGATTCCTGTGCATATTCACTCCAAGGAGCACTGGCTTAAGGCCTGGGGAGCATTGCTCGGTCCCCATAGGGTCTGAGCGTCAATAAAGGGTGTTCCTTCTAGGAGGACCATATCAACTCAGAGAACGTCAGACCCACTGTGTGAAAATGTGACCCGTTCATTTCACCCTGTGGCCTCCTGCCCGTGGCGCGCTCTTACCCCACCTCCCCTGTGGGAGGCTGGATGTTGAACAACTGAGCCAGACCCTGGGTGTTACCTGGAAACCCAGGATCAGTGGTCCAACCTACAGGAGAAGAGCCAAACGTGGAAACTGAGTCAACATGCAAGAGTCAGGCACCACCCACAGGCACATGGGAGCAAGGTCGGAGCTGAGGGTACTCCCTGTAGCTCCGGGAATAATGGGAAATCTCTGTAACTGGCTTTTATTGGGGTCCCTGTGTGGCCCTGGCTGCCACGGCCTGGCCACCTGGTGGCGGGCAGGGACCTCAATGTCCCCATTCATGATATCATTTCCCTCCCCGGGAGGCTGGCAGTCTTACCCATTTCACAGATGAGAAGTTCAAAGCTCGGAGAATTCAGGTTGCTCTCCAAGGTCACACCGTAAGGAAGGAGTGGGACCGGGGCCTGAGTAGACCTTCCTCTGACCTGGGCAACACTGACTCAAAAGGCCCCTTAGTGGTGGCCCTCCGCCTCTGATACTTACGCTAATCATCTCTGTGATCCAGGCTTGGTCTGCACATTTGGATCCAGGGGAGCAGGCCATCACATGTTGCTAGTGGATTCCATCATCTCCAAAAACGTTATGTGTCTCAGCCCTGTGGCTGTGCCCTGTACCCAGCCTTCTCGGGGTCCTCAGTCCCTGCCGTGGCCCTGCCCAGGCCTCACCTGCTGGGCTCACACCTGAGCCAGTCTCCTCGGCTTTTCCACCCGGGATCCCTAGGCCTCATCCAGGTCACCAGGTCTAAGAAAACTCTGCCCTCCAAGTGCCCTGCAAACCTGATTTATTTCCCTGGAGTCCTCCAGCTTTTCGTGGTCTGTCTTCCTGTATATTTGCTCTTCATTAACGTCTGTGGCTACCTCCTCATTTGGGGGATCATTGTGGTCCTCAAAAGCTGCCAGGATAGCTCCTGGAGAAGGTTAGACTCGGAAGCGCATGCGTAGAACTTGGGAGGCGATGCTCCAAGTGTAACAAAGCCACCCGCTCACCTCAGCGGGTGCGATTGTGTCATCAACAGCTTCCCGGCACTTCCCCTCAGACTGGTGGCTCTTGGAGGAGCGAGGCCATCGCCTCTGAGACTGCACCTTGCAGTTTTCTGCTTACGCTGCGAAAAGAGCCACGGGCTCTCCTGCAGAATGCAAAGCGGGGGAGTAGGAGCCGGGCCAGCCCCGTGGACCTGCCTGTGGACGGTACTGCTGCGCACCGCACTAGCCCGCTATGCGCTGGGTCCCAGAGCAAGTGCCCGAGGCAGATCGCCTCTGAGAACAGGGCCCGTCTGTCATTCCTTCTGCCCGCTATGGGGCTATGTCATGCACCTACTGGGAGTGGACTGAGGAGAAATAAACAGGCCTACATGCGATTTCATTTGGCTCAAGTCATTTCAAAAGCAACCAAGAATCCATCCATCCCCAAATACAGTCATCACTGGAGCTGTTCCCCAGATGCGTCCCTCAGCTGGGGCCGCTGGGCACGTCTATCTGAGCGGCAGCTTGCCAACGTCTCGCTTGCAATGCACGGAGGAGATATCCTCAGGGTGTGCGGTTCAGGCAGACGTGCCCAGATGGCTCTTTAAACTCTCCTTTAGATAATGCGTATTGCTTTGTTTCTCAGTTTATAATATACTCATAGAATGTGTGGGAAATTCAGACATGTGTACAGGAAGAAAATGTTCTCTAATTAAGATAACCATCATTAATATTTTAATGTCTTCTTCTCCCAGGCATTTCTGATAGATAGGTAGATGGATAGAAACATAGATAGATGTAGATGATAAATAGATGTAGGTGAGAGATGTCAAGATATTATGTAGTTGAGAATATACTGTATACGACATGTATTTGTCTCACCAAATGAATGGAACCAGCCAGGGAAAAGGAGTCTATTCGCAGACTTACCCTCAGGGTAGCCAGGTTTCTTTGGGAGGCTCAGCCAGTGATTCTGTTTAGCGTCTAGTGTTTGGCATCTTATTTCATGAGGCCGCTCTCCATGACTCCCGGAGAAGTCCCCTGGCCCGTCACACAGCCGGGTATCTCCATGAGTATTTCTCTGTGTCCATGTTAGTCGATGAGAAAGATAAAAAACTTAAGTAAGCCCTAACCGGTTTGGCTCAGTGGATAGAGCGTCGGCCTGCAGACTGAAAGTTTCCAGGTTCGATTCCGGTCAAGGGCATGTACCTCGGTTGTGGGCACATCCCCAGTAGGGGGTGTGCAGGAGGCAGCTGATCGATGTTTCTCTCTCATCGATGTTTCTAACTCTCTATCCCTCTCCCTTCCTCTCTGTTAAAAAAAATCAATAAAATATATTTAAAAAAAAAAAAAAACTTAAGTAAATCCCGTGTATCCAATGGGGAAAACCTGAGGGCAATACTTCAAGTGAAAGAAAAAGAAAGAGACCTTGCAGGATTTCAGGATGTCAGGATGTCAGGGGAATGTTAAGAGCCCAACTTGGAGACCTGAGAGCAAAGGAAGATGGGCCAAGCCCAGCTGAACAGAGACCTGGCTTCACTCCCGCTGTGATGAGAGCGCTCCCTCTGCGTGTGTTCCCAGCCCTCCTTGACCCCCTTATGAGAAAGGGAGGCCTAAAGGCACATTCCTCACCTTCAAAGCACTCAGGTGAGAACAGAAGCCTCTGGGGCTGGGGCTCTTAGCCTTGTCACTACTGATGTAGGGCCATAAGTGGAGGCCTGCCCTGTGCTTTGTGACATGTTGAGCACAATCCCCGTACTCTGCCCATTAGAGTCCAGTAGTGCCTGTCTCCTACCCCATCCCAGGCAAGTTGTGACAATCAGACATGTCTCCAATCCTCCCAGTTGAGAATCACTGAACTGGAGATATAGGGGATGGGGACAGAGGGGTGGGAGTCTGCCTGCTGGCATCAAACACAACGGCCCATATCCTTAAGCAATTTCAGTAGCCGTGTCCCTAGGAGGCTAAGGGCACCCGTAGCCATTTGGGTTTGGGAAGAAGAAAGGAAACAAAAACGGATTCGCAGGTTTTATTTATCTTAAACATCTTGATGGTCTTTCAATGTGGGCCTTGCTTCCCTCCTGTTGCAAGGGAGGAAACAGGCTCCGAGAGGGAAGCTTGCCCAGGACCACGGAGCCGCCGCACAGCGGGCTCCCCACCCCACAAGCCGTATCCAGCCACCAGACGGGAGCTCCCGGCGCTGGGGAAGGCACATGCCGTGCACCTGCACGTGTGAGTGCTCACTCGGAAAGCTGGAGCGCGCGGAGGCGGGCCTGAACGGACAGGCGGCCGCGACCCCAAAACCCGCGCGGTTCCACGGGGAAGATGTTCACCCTTCGAATTACTTGGTCAGCAAAACTGTCGCTGGAGTGTTTTGTCTCCTGATTGGGCTCTGCAATTAAAGCTTCTTTTGATGCCGGCACGTTTGGGCTAATTTTAAATCTGATTACCGTCAGCATGACATCCGCTCGAAGCTGTTTTTTTCAAACCAGCGGCAGCGATTTTCCTAGGGATGTGAGTTGTCAGAGTTTGTGGCCAGAAGTCCCTGCAGCCACATCTTCCTCTCCCTCCCCTGTGGGCACCTCCAGACACGGTCAGGTCCCCACAGGTGCATCTCAGAGCACCTTCTTGCTGGGAAGCCCAGTACCCTCTGGGAGCCCCTCAGAGCCATGCTGTCTGAGTGCCGGCCTGAATCAGATCTCGGTGGAAGGTTGGGCCTCTAATCAGACCAGCAAGAGAAAGGCTCTGGGCCACGTCCTGTGGTCCCTCGACTTGAACCCTCCGCGTTAACAGCAGTAACATGTGACCTGGCAGCCTGGGCTCCACTGTGGAAGGACCGAGGCTGAGAGGGTTTGACACGGGTTATTAAAAGGCCTCTTGGCCCAAAGCCTTTCACTGTCCCTCAGACCTTCCCATCTTCCTTTGAATAAAACACATGTTAAGCAAGACAGGAGCTCTAAAGACCATTTCTCCAGACCCTGTTCAGCCAGGGGAGAAGCAGACAGGCTACTGTGTTGTTGAACACTGTGCTGCAGAAGGTGGCACCATGCCAAGGAAAGTGGCCCCACGGGCCCATCAGACAGGCCCCGTGCCAAGGCGCTCACTGGGGTGTGCACCTGCATGGATGGGCCCAGCGCTGGCCATCCTTTCTCTGACTCTCAGTTTTCCCAGATCCTCTCCATCCTCCGCCTTTGAGGTAGTAAACATGTCTATAAATGACTGTCTCCATGAACTCCCAGCACCAAAACTACATAAAGCCCTCATGTCCGGGCCCTGGCTGTTCTCCGCAGACGCGTCTCACTCAGAGAGAGGGCTGGGACATGCAGGGGTGAGGAGATGGAAGAGAGGTTTGGGAGGTAGGACAGGCAGCCCCCGGTCCTTTCTAAAAGCTTCTCGGTTGGTGCACACATGAGCCCGGGTTGAGAACCACTACGTGGAGGCAGTTGGAGGGAAGAAGTCAGCCAATCTCCAGTGTCATCAGGAGTTAAATAATGGAGGTGGCTTTACGTCCTAATTAACCCCTCAGCTTTTGAAAGCTACTGGATCTCAGTGGAAGAACCTCTGGACCCAGTCTCACAAACAGGCCTTAGACTCAACTTCCTTCTCATTAGTCATCTGTCCTCTCTGAGCCTCGGGCTCTTCTCCTGTTAAGCAAGATGGTTGGACTAGACGTGCTCTGAGTGCCTTTTGTGTTATTAAACATACTTCATATCACTTTATCGCGGACAAGTGTTAAACATCTGCTGTTAAGCGGAGTATTGGCCTCTGTGATTTCCACTGGGAAAAATAAAATAAAATCTGGTTCAGTTGCATATCAATGTATACACTTTGTAGAGGTGGAGTCCATGTCTCCATTTCCACACTGACTCCTTAGCCCTTAGCATAGTGTCTGGCACACAAGGGCACTCAAAAGTATTTGTTGACCATCTGATTACTCTTCACGCGAAGAACATTCCAGTGCAGATTAACCTACCCCCTCTCCCATCAAGGCCAGTAGGAAATCAAAGGCCACTAACAAAAATGGGATCTGATATTTTTAAAACAGCTGGTTTTGCTCAGTGGATAGAGTGTCGGCCTGGGACTGAGGAGTCCAGATTCAATTCTGGTCAAGGGCACATGCCCGGGGGTACAGGCTTGATCCCCAGTAGGGGGCGTGCAGAAGGCAGCCAATCAATGATTCTCTCTCATTACTGATGTTTCTATGTCTCTCTCCCACTCCCTTCCTCTCTGAAATCAATAAAAAATATACTTTTAAAGCAACAATAAAATAAATAAAAACCGTAAAGTTCTGTTTTTTTCCTCCTACCAACTGGAAGGGTGGGAGTTTAGTTCATTCTCTGAACCTCAGTGCTCTCATCTATAAAATGGGGGTGATACTACTTCCCTAGGGAACAAACAATGTGAATAGGTAATATAAATAAATTCCATAGCATGGTGGTTGGCAGTAAGTAGCAAATTATTTATGTAGATATACTTACTTGGCCTTATCACTGAAATTAAAAAACAACAACAAACTCTTGGTGGCCATGAGGAGGTCTGTGTCTAACTTTGGCAGGAGAACTACGGTATTGTTAACTAAAGGCAGGAAAGATCCCCTTCTTAAGGCATTAATGTTTAATGCTGTTAACAGTTGAAATCAAAAATAAGTTCCATCTAGCCCTGGCCAGTGTGGCTTAGTTGGTTGAGCATCGTTCCATGCACCAAGAGGTTGTTAGTTGGACTCCTTGTCAGGGCACATGCCTGGGTTATGGGCTCTATCCCCAGTAGGGGGCGTGCAGGAGGCAACTGAGGGGCGAGGTGTCCCAGTTTCTCTTCCTTTCCACTTAGCCTCTATGTGTTTACAGCACAGGGATCAAACACTTTGGCAGAGAATTCATTGGTGCGAATGAGTGAGGATGTGCTTGTTTTAACACTCCAACTACTTTCATTGTCTCTCTCTCCCTCTCCCTCTCTTTCTAAAATCAATAAAAACATATATATATATATATATATATATATATATATATATATATATATATATATATATATATATATATATATATATTTAAAAAGGTCTCAGCCAATCCCATGGAAAGCTCTAGAATTAAAATGCCTCTTTAGATTCATCCTGAAGTGGGTTCAGGCCTTGGAACCCCCACATTGAACAGTCCCGAGGTGCAAACTGACCTTAGTGGGGAGCTCCCTTTGGTGGAGGCAGTGCCTGGAGAGGGCCCCCAGTGTGAGCCCTCAGCACCCACACTCCCTGTATAAAAACACTGAAGTTATGATGAATTGGTACCTCTGGGAAGTGAGATAGGGTGGCAGGGCAAATATCCCTTTGTAAACCATAAACATGCTACATTTCTAACAATAATTTTAACAGCGATTTTAAAAATATTACACATCATTTTGGGTGTCCTCTTACGCGCTGTCAGAATCTCTTTTGACTCTAGGGTGGAAAGTAGAACAAGTTACAGGAACACAGCCCGTAAACACTGACGCTGTCTCCTGCCCATTAAGACAGCTGGAATTCCATGGAGTGCCGCCACAGGAAGGCTGCCTGCTCTGGCCCCACCCTGTTCCTCTTCAAAGATTGGGAGCCAATCAAGAGGGGCGAGGTGTCCCAGTTTCTCTTCCTTTCCACTTAGCCTCCACGCGTCTGCAGCCCAGGGATCAAACACTTTGGCAGAGAATTCATTGGTGCGAATGAGCGAGGATGTGCTTGTTTTAACACTCCAACTACTTTCGTTGTCCTACTTCCCAGCACTTATGTACACCGCCCCATGCCAACTCTGGAGACATGGCCAGGTCAAAGCTCCCCAACCGATGTTAACCGGCCAAGGCTAAGAGCTTATCAGTGTTGTCTCCAGGGACATTAGCCAGGGTCAGGCCCTGAGCAACTGGGTTAAGAGGACCGGAGAGGACAGAAGGGGAGGAGACAGAGGCACCTGCATCACATGCTTGCTGGGCCACGTGGATTAGTGCCTGGGGCGCATGGGGCTTGGTATTTTTATATCCCATTATTGACATTTCTCTATTCTCTAGGGGGGAAGGGAAGGGGTTGATGGGGTGGGCCGGCCGATTCCCTCAGACCCTGCGCCCAGAATCAATGTTGTTCTTCCCTTATTAGTAAGTGTCTCGACCTCTTTAGGATAGATTCCTAGAAACAGGCAATCTAGGTCAAAGGGTGCGAGTAATGTTGTGATTCCTGTCCATTCATTAGGTCACCTTTGTCTTTTCCCCCCTGAACAGCCTATTATAGATGAATGTTCTATAACTGCATGTGTTTACAGGCACATGAATAACAAACTGTTAGAAATAGCCGGGTTTAATGCACTTCCGAGCGCCTAACATTTCACCTCCCCCACTCTCCCAATCTGCTGGTTTGACTTGCAGTATTTAAAACTCTTCGGTGGTCCACAAAGCTTTCGCGCCATGCTGCGTGTGAAAGAGAAGTCTCGGGTTCCTGACCCTGGGCACTCAAACCATTGTGGAGTCTATAGTTAAACCGGCCCAGGCACGTGGATCAGGAAACTGAAGGACCCACACATCTTGACAGTTTCAGAAAGCTGGACTCTCTCGTGCATGCAGTATGCTAACGCTATAAAAGGTTTTGGCTCTTGCTAATGTGCCTCTCTGAATTCTTATGCACGTCTCTCCATGAATCTATGTACACATTTCTGTCGAACACACATCTAGGAATTGAATGGCTGGCTCATAGGATGTACCTTGGTTCAGTTTTGATTAATAGATAGAATGGAATCATTTTCCAAAATGATCAAACCAGGTCTGACCCTCGGTGTGCAGATGTTACGGTTGCTTGCCATCCTTGCCAACACAGAGTATTATCTGTCTGTTTCATTTTAGCCATTCTGATGGAGGTGTGGCGATACGCTGGTATCACATAGTTTTAAATTACTTCCCTAATGACTAGTGAAGTTCAGCTCCTTTTCATATAGTTATTGGCTATTTAAACCTCTCTTTGAAAAAGTGGTTTTTCACCCTAGCCGGGGTAGCTCAGTGTATAGAGCGTTGGTCTGCAGACTCAAGGGTCCGGGTTTGATTCCAGTCAAGGCACATGCCGGGTTGCAGGCTCAATCCCCAGTAGGGGGCATGCAGGAGGCAGCCAATCAATGACTCCCTCTCATCATTGATGTTTCTATCTCTCTCTCTCTCTCCCTTCCTCTCTGAAATCAATAAAAATATTTTTTAAAAATAAAAAGTGGTTTTTCAATGCTTTCCCCTATGTTCCTGCTGACTTGTCTGCTTTTTCTCTAATTAATTTGTAGGAATTCCTTACAGAGCCAGGATTTGGGTCTTTTGTTGGATATAGGTATTGCAGATATCATCTACACTGCGGCCTGCCTTTTCACTCTCTTCATGGTGTCTTTTGATAAACTGTGTTTAATTTTAATGTCATCCTGATTAGGAATGTTTTCATTTATGCTTAGTAGCTTTTTTATACATCATGTTTAAGCCAACTTTTCCTACCCGGGGGTCGTGAGAGGAGGTGTTGATATGTCTGATACCGGTATGTTTGCTATGGCAATGTTCATTCCTGATCAATTCTGAGTGGTGAATTCAGGGTGGGGCAAACGTAGGCTTACAGTTATGAGTACAGGAAACACAGAGTTTATTCTGGTGTTATTATTTATTAGTTTTTTAATGTTCCCTACATGAACAACCATAACCCTACTTTCCCCCCCACCCTGTCGGTCTCTGTCACGGCCCGTCTGGGGGAGTACACAGACAGGTTGAGAGACATTCTGAATGGAAGCAAGAACAAAAGGACAAATCCCAGCACACGATCTGCTAACACCCAGCAGAGATCCACACAAAAGCTTCCATGTCTGTCAGCCGTTAAGGAAACCGGTCCAGGGTTGCCTCTCGACCTAACATTCCCTGTTGTGTCTCTAATTACTTTCCAACTTGCACATCAATCCTCCTTTGTGGCAACAATTAGCTTTGACTCATTAATCTTTGTTTTGTTTAAATATAAACCACACTCTCCCCATTTATAAAGACAGAGCATTTATATTATCAGAGTTTCTGATAATACGTGGATAGACCAGGCGGGAGAAAGGAAATTTCTGGGAAGGGCGGCTCAGCGACGTCCCAGTAGATTTCTCCCTCCATCTGAACCCTTCTCGAAGATGCCAAGTGCTCTTCCCATTACCAATCTGGTGACACTTGGCGCATCACTACAATTTATGTCACAGGGAGTCTAGGGGGCAAGGAGGAGAGATCAGCCAGATTTTTAATGGCATCGCCCTGTCGCATGAAGCAGAAGGACTGTACACAGCTTGTGGCGGTTTGTGTAATCCCGGCCTTTGTCTGAGAACGGAGTGGGGAGGTCACGTAGGTCCACCAATCATGTTTATATCCTGCAGTTATATGGTGACGGGACCTTCCAGAGAGGTTGTTAAAGATGTCGCTGGGTTGAAATTAAGTGGCTTAGTGTTAATTCCTGAGAGAGCAGGATGCCGTGCATAGGAGTCATTGCTGTCATAAAATTCCTCAGGGTTTACCTGAAAATCAAATATGTAACCAATATGTTTGTTGGTGTGTCTATGTATGTCTGTGTGTTTTATGTTGCTTGTATGCTTGTGTGTTTGTGTGTATCTAAGGGTGTTGTGTATGTGCATGTGTGCTTATGTGCAAATGTGAATCAGGGTTCAAGGACTCCTAACAAGGGATTTGTCTTAGCCAGCCAAGCCCTACGAAAAATAGAACTCTCCACTTAGAGCAGTGGTTCTCAACCTTCTGGCCCTTTAAATGCAGTTCCGCATGTTGTGACCCAACCATAAACTTATTTTCGTGGCTACTTCATAACTGTAATGTGGCTACTGTTATGAATCGTCATGTAAATATCTGATATGCGGGATGGTCTTAGGTGACCCCTGTGAAAGGGTCGTTCGATCGCCAAAGGGATCACGACCCACAGGTTGAGAGCCGCTGACTTAGAGGATAAAAAGGAGTCAGGCCGGGCTGGTGTGGCTCAGTGGTTGAGTGTCAACCCAGGAACCAAGAGGTCTCTGGTTCAATTACCGGACAGGGCACAGGCCCCTGGTTTCAGACTCAATCCCCAGTAGAAGGCGTGCAAGAGGCAGCCTATTCATGATTCTCTCTGAGATGTTTCTAACTCTGAAATCAATAACAATTTATTTAAAAAATATATATATTTTTAAAAACAGTCAGATTATTCCCATTATTAATTTTGACTTTGAACGAGTCACTGCAACATGAAGAGGTTGAGCAGATTCACCCATTTCCATGTGTACCAATCCCTCTAGGAGCAGAAGGTGCAAAGGCAAATATTCATAGAGGATCCCAGTCCAGAGAAAGGACATCTATCCCACTGATGGGGTTATGACGTAGTAAATGCACCCATAAATGTGCCAGCCGACACCCCAGCGACTGGGCTGCCTTCCCGTCTGTGTGTCTGGGAAGCCGGGCCTGCATGGAGGCAACAGATAATTCAGGCTGATGCTTTTATCACTTGGGATCTTTAAGTCATGATTCTTGGGAGACACGCGTGTGCCGCTCTGCTGAGCACAGATGATCACCAGGCGCCCTGAGAGAAGCCAGGCCCTGCCTGTCGGTTTGCTGTGCGCAGCAGCAGTGTTGGCAAAAGCCAGGCCACCGCGCTGACTGCATTTCAAGCTCTGCTTCGCCCTCCTGTCGCCACGGCTGCTGGAAAGGCCCCCAGCTTCCTGCCCCTGCCCGGGACCTGAGCTCCCTGGAGCTGGTGCCCCTGCGGTGTCTTCATTTCTGCGCTTCCTTGGCTCACCTGCCATTGTCAGGCTCTGCCTTTCAGAACAGCATTAGCTGGTTAAGTGAGATACTGGCCCTTCCGGCTTCAACTCTGGCTCCAGTGAGTGGTCACCCCCCACAGAAAGCTGCCTCGGAGCATAACTCATGGATGAGGCGGGAGGTCTGGGTCCAAGGGCCAGTGAGAGGCAGGCCACGCTGCGGAGCAAGGAAACCTCAGCCGTGGGGACAGAGGAAGCTCGGGCCTCATCACCCGGGAGCCTGCGCCCCCGCGGTCTTGGCTGACACGGCGGTCCCGGGGCCAGGGAGCCGAGGAGCCCCGTTCCTGCGGCTGCTGTGCGGGCTCAGTCCTGGCCGCCGGCCTGGCAGGTGCGGGCATCACTGGCCCCCGCATTCAAGGTGAGGATGCGACCATACGTGGCTTCAGTTCCTCAGTTTAAAATAGGGTTTGTCTACTTTTTTGTTTAAGTCTGTATAGTTGTTTTTAGGGGCCACAAAGTCCTTGGCGAAGCTGTGGAACCTCCGATGCCCAGTTCACCGGTGGGATCACGCGCGCACCCATGCGCCCCGGTGCGTTTTCTACACAAACCACACGTCAATGACGTCCTGCAGCCCACGTAACCCCTCCCCCCCCCCCCCCCCCCCGCTTTCCAGTCGGCCCCACCCATTACCCCAGTTCACGGATGAGGAAATTGAGGTCCTGAGGAATTCAATGTCGTGTCCAAGGTCACACAGAGTCAGAACCGGAACCAGAAGGTACTCCAATTCCCAAGCCTTACACATGCATTACAAAACACCGATTATATAAGGTGGCGACGGACCTAACCTGCTGTGTGGCATGATACACTTGCACTACCCCCGTCCGCCTGCTTGGCCTCCGAATGGAGGGCAGCGGGAGAGCTTAAGAAGCAATGGAATGAACGACCTCCAAAATCACGGGGGGGGGGGGGGGGGGGCGGGGGGGGGGGATGGCGGGGCACGAAAGCCCGTTCTCTGCCCACAGCCTGCATCAGGCAGCTCCGAATGAAGAAGCCTGCTCTGGGACTTCTGGTCTAGAGCTTCCATCAGAGCTCTCCCTCCTTGAGCAGGCCCTGCCTCCCTCTCTCCCTCCTGCTCGCTCCCGCTATACTGCCGACTGCGCCCAGCGCCTCCAGCTTCTCATTAAGGCCCGGGAAGCGCAGCGTGTGAACCCCCTCAAACAGCTCATTAAATTCTTTGCTTTTGTTCCTGCCTCCCGTCCCCTTGTCCCCTGTCCTCACTTGTGCCTTTTCTTTAAAGCCAACAAAGAGCCTAGGAAACTCCCTCATGTGGATTCCACATTTCAGTTGTGCGTTTTGCTCCGGGGCGTGATTATAAGAAGGCGTACCTGCTCTCTGTTCTGGCTTTCCGGAGCGGGCCATTCTGCCGGAGCAGCGAGCAGAAGCCAAGGCAGCGAACCCCACTGGAAGGGTGACCGACACAGAAAGGACGAATGGCCTCGAGGGCTGTGCCCGCCACCAGATCGGCTTGCAAACCCAAACAAAGCTCAGTGAGGCGCACACACTGGGCCTAACGTCTGGGACATAGCGATTGGCTAAAACCGTATCTGCTGAGTACACAATTCTCATCCCACCTCCCCACCCCTTGCCATTCATTCATTCTCTGCTCTCCATCCTCTTCTCCAAGGCCCTGCCCTGCCCCCTGGGGACAACACCCCCGCCCCCTCCTCACTTTCTTGCTGGGTGGCTGCCCATTGGCTACAGGATAGGGGCTTGGAAGGTAGAAAGAGAAACCTACCTCTTCCCACTCGCCTCTCCTGAGCGTGGCTTCTGGTACGGCTGTGCCTGCAGGACATCTGCTCCCGTGGGATGGCCTCTCCTCCGTGGCACCAATGCTCACTGGGTTCCAGCGATATTATCCCCTCCTCTTGCCCCTTTAGGTCCCCAGCAGGAGGAGGACACGTACTTGGGTGTTGTTGCCTCCCCTACTTGCTCCCATGGAAACAAATGAATGAATGCAGGAAATGAATGGGGTCCAAAACCAGAAAGAGGCGGGGCTGAGAGATGGCCTGCTGACACCTCCGCGCCCTCAGACCTAGCACCACTTAGTCCCCACCCTGCTCTGACAGGAGCCCATATATCTTTTTAAAATGGGATTTCTGCGACTGGAAATTGAAAGGGCCCTGGCTAGGACACAGGGTCATCGTGAAAACGCTGTCAAAAGAGACCTCAAAGAAACCAGCCCAGAGAGGGGCAAGACTGGGATGGGAAGAAAGAAGGTGGAGAAGGCAAGCTGTGAGGCCATCTGGGGGAGACTGGGGCCCAGAGTCAGGACACCAGGGTTTATGTCCCAGCTCTGCCATTTGCCAGTGACTGGTAAGGTGCGACCTGGGGTGACAGCCCACATTTCCATCTAATGGTCTGCAGCGTGGAGGACTGACATCACTGCATGTAGGACACGGTGCACGGTGGGAGGCTCACCTGAAATAATGGATGTGAGCGCTCTTTGTAAATGTTAAGTGCTTGCAAATGGCACTTATTACACGGAAAGCATCTGATTCTAAAAGGCTATGGATTAAAACAGAGACTAGAAGGAGGAAGGCTGTAAGTAGCTGAACTCTTGAGGGAGGAATATGGAAACCAATTAATGGTTGAATCTCCTCTAAAGTATCTAAAGGGCAGATTTAATTCTGAATGTCACTCATTTGAGTAGAAACATATGCAGGGTCTATGCAGAAATTTAAAAAAGCATTCTAAGACTGTGTGTGCCATAGGAGAGTGGGCAGAGATGAGCAGAGAACCAATTCTGTGAGCTGCCCACAACATCTCACCTGTGTACCACCCGCGCTCTTACTTGACCATGAAGCAACACTTCAAAAATCTCGCATTACTGTCCCCGTTTTATATTTGAGGAAAATCAGGCTCAAGGCCTACATTCCAGCCCAGGTCATAATGAGTCTGTAACTTGTCATGGGGCCGCACCATTGCCCAGATAATGTATTTGAAACTAGACTTTGAGGATTAGATGAGGATATGCTTAGTTTTCTTTCCAGATTATAAGAGCCAGCCAATCAATATTTCAAAAAAAGGCTAGAATTTAATTTTTAAAAATGGAGTTGGGATTGGTTTCCTCCTCATTTTAAAGTTTAGCGCTTGCAGTAGTTACTAGAGATGTGTTTCTCCTCACCTGTGTGTGAAGAATGGTGAAGGATTTGGGGTTTTACTCTACTTAGAAGTGAGGAAGCTCGCCCGTTACTATTTGACGGATGCTCCCAGAGACATAAGCTCCTGCTCAGAGACAAAGAACTGTATTACTCAGGGCACAGCAGTAGCCAGAGCTCTCTAGGTTGGTTTGTCTCCATTGGTTCCCAATCCCCAGCCTCCAGCATCGAGTCCCATGAGGGTGACAAAGAAGCGTTCCTGGTAGGTGTCCACACATCCTGTGGGTTGCATGACAGGAGACAGACATTTCATAGCAAGTAGTGTCATCACATGTTTCCTTTGCCCTTGGCTCCTGATGCAGCTTCACAGATTCCCTGGATGCCACTGTAGACCCTCACCCAAAGCACAGCCAGATCTTTCCCTTGCCCAGCCGTCTGTCTCCCCTGATGGACAACAGCCCAGCTTCTGGACCATGCTCCTGTCTCGCTGATCCTGCTTCACCTCTCCTGACCCCACGACCTTCACGCTGCTGAATCTCAGTAACATCCTATCCGGAGACCAAAGCTCAGCTGGCCAGGGGATCTAGCGATCATTCTCACTGATGCCAAGTCAACACCACGTTATGCAGAATCATGGCGCATAAAGTACCCTGCAATAAAGAGCAGCAGAACGTCGGCGCCAACAGGAAAAAGCATTGCCTTCTCCCCCAGACAAGACTTTTTGGCAATCGCTTTAGTCTTGGCGAAAGCCTGTGTGTTTTTGAAATGATGTTTCCTTTATGGGCCAGTCATCAAAGCCGGATGTGGCTGTGAATAAAGATTATGCAGAATATGAAGAGCGCAGTACAGAGATGGCCGTGGAAGCCTGGCTGATTCTACAGAAATGTGTGCCAGGCTGAGAGAACATCATGGCAGATCCTTCCCTTGGAAGAGAGGGGCTGGGGTAAGTATCAACCTTCTGCTTCTCTGGTGAAGTCGTGGATGATACGTTTACATTAAACCGCGTCCTTTTGAGGTACATTGATGGCTTCGGTTTGTTTAAACATTTGTTTCAGTTGGGTGTGAATTTATTCCAGTCATTTCAGAAGTTGGCTCGATAAGTTCACTGTCTCCATTACCCTAGTCAGTACAGTGATCACTCCCTACACTCTTTATTAGTTCAGTGGCATGAGGGGCCTGAAAATGGCCTGGGAGGAGGGTCAGCTCCCACTTAGTTGAACTTTGACTCTGTTTTCTGGTAGAGCATCCCTTCTCAGCGGATAAGTCTCAAGATGGGGATGACATCCAGCCACTTTCTTTTCTCTTGGTTCCTAAGCCCATGAATTCTGGCTGCGGGGAAGATGGCATCAGATATTGGCTGCTGGTTTAAAGCACCGGGTTGTAAGGCACCATCTTCATCAGGCCATTCCAATAATCTATCAAGCCATCTGCTTCTGGTGACAGGAAAGAGTAGCGAATGCCAAAGGCAAGAGCTCATTGCCACACATACGTCACCACCAAATAATCGTCTTAGGTAGCTGCGACATTTTGTGAGATGCCATGTCAATAGATAAGCATTTGTAGGCTCACAAGTGGGAAAGCCAGCAGAAGAATTCTGAGAGAGGAAGGCAGATGTGTGTTGGGGGATGCATCTACTCCTGTGAGGACAAGTCACTGCCCACTTGGTGGCATGGCGCCTTATAGGACTGAGTTGGCCTCTGCAGTTGGAAAGTTGGGCAGTTAGCAGTGGCTCTGGCAAAACTAGCCTTGAGGATGGGAGTCCAGGTTCAGCCCCCATCCTTGTCTCTATTGCCACTCTCCACCTGGGCTCATTGCACGAGCATCACCGTAGCAGAGGAAGGGCAGTGCTGGACAGCCACCTTCCCCATCTGTCTATGGAGAGCATTTGCACATCGTAGGTGAAAACCGGGTGCCAGGAGTGGTTATTAAATTGCTCCAATAAAGATAGCACCTCCAATACCTCAGCTGTGATTGTGACAACCACCTGGTTAAGTCTGAGACAACCTATAATTATTCTCTAAGACCCATCTGGCTTTGGCACCTGCAAACAGACTCGATACATGGCAATGTGGTAAGAATAATCACCCTGCATCTCCCACTCTCTGATGATGGCATTAATCTTCCCATTTCCTCCAGGAATACCACATCGCTTTGAGCTTATTGCACTGGGGCTTGTACTTGGCTTTTCCTAGCAATATAATCTGTATTCCGCACAATAGGGAACAAGTGTGAGTGTTCAGCCACTTGGCTGCAGGATGGAGGAGAAGTAGAGAGGCAGAAGGAGGGGCCACAGGAGCAGCACACAGCCAGGGCGGGGCTCCATGTACGCACTTGGCGACCACGGTGTTGGCCATCGGGTGATGTGGTGATGGGAGGATAATTCAGACATGATGGACCCTCGGCATGGAGACCAGCAAGGAGACACTTCATTCATTTCTTTAATACCCCCCAAATGTGCTTATATTTTACCACGTAGAATTTAGGGAAAAACCTCAATTATCTATCAATAGTGTTGGATAATTAATATTACAATATACACTGACATGCTTTGCATTAACAGGAGAAGCTATATAGGTCTATGGGAAGTTACAAAAGCTCCTGACAGCACTACAGAATGCTACCATTTTGGAAAACAGTAATCAAAACAGCACATGTGTGTATACGTGTGTGTGTGTGCGCGTGTGTGCACGTGTGCATGTGTCTGTGTGCACCCTGCATATAGGAATCCCTATGAATGTGAACTGAATGAAAGAGTCCGGAAAGAGCTTCACAGAAACCTTCGCCGTGGCCATGCTTGAGGATTCCTAGACAGGAAATTCCGAGCTTCTCCACCTCTGTATCATTTTCATTTTTAACTGCAAATATATTTTATTCTTATAGCAGAAAAGTTGTTTCCGCTCTGGAATGAACACCAGCCCACTTCAGTGAGGGCACTGCACACATATCTGAGCAGAAACTGAGGATACAGCCCCGTGGACGCCACAGCGGAGATCGCTACGGAGTGAGAGTGCAGCAGACACCAAGTTCGCCTGGGACAGACGGACCGTTCTGGGGATGCCAGACAGAGGCTTTGGCCAAGTTCGTAGATGAAATTAACCCCAGGACCCCATGAGTGGCCGTTCGGGAGACACGGGGAGTGAGAGAGATCTGGAAGGGAGTGGGGGTGTCCCCAGTGTCCCTTAGCCCTGCACTCTGTGCGGCCTTCGAGGGACCCCGGGGACAGCATCCCCGATGAGGGGTGCGGAGCGTGAAGAGGCTTAGAGGGGTAGAGTCCCCTTTACACTGTGCGCAGGAGAGCACGTTAGTGCTGGGAGGTGACGGTAGAGAAAGGCCCTTTGCTCATAGGATCGCCGATAACCGCCCGCCTGTTACTCGGGCTCCATACGGGGATGTATTTGTGCGGGGACGCTGAGCGCTTGCTCTCAGGAAGCCCGGGGAACAGCGTGATAGATCGATTGATTTGTCAAGCTCTGGCAGACACGAACAATTTCCTTGGCTAGTCCTGGGAATGCAGATGGCTGGCTCCTTCCCCCGGAACCCGCCACACCCTGGCCCTGCACCCCGTTTCCAGGAGACGGCACAGTCTCCCTGGAAGGCGCTGGGCTCTTCCCCGAGGCCTTTGGAAGAGGAGAGGAAACAGCGCAGCCAGAGCCAGAGAAAGCCATCAGCAGGAGGTGGGTGTGTCTGGCATCTGTTCGCAACGTGCCTGCTGGCAGCCACGTGAAACCCTGATCTTGCCTCCATTTCTGGTGTCCAGTCACCTGGACACAAAAGGCTCGCGTCCACCAGAGGCCCTGAGGGAAAGGATAGAGAACAAAGAATGCGCCAACCGAATGCCAGGAGTTTTCACCTGGAGCGTCTCCTGGTCTCTGTCCGATGGACGGAGGCCGCAGGCTCACTCCCAGAAGCACGTGGCCGCACAGAGCCCAGCAGCGTGGAAACTAACAGCCCCACGTCTGATCACCCCGCTCTCTGCCCCACTCAGGTCTGACTGACCGAACTGCAGTGAAGGAAGGGAAGAGAGAACCTCCCACCCCTTCTCTACAAATACCCGTGGCCCGCTTCACTTTGAATGATCCAACTGTCTCTAGTCCTGTGCATGGCTCCGGGAGAGGGAGGGCTGGGCACTGTACCACAGGCATCCCAACTATACCCTCTTCTTCCTGCCGATACTGCTGACAGCCACAGGGGCTCGTGGTTCCCTGCTCACCGCAGCATTTCCCCCTCCGAGCCTTTGTGCTGTCCCCTCTGCTGCAATGCCCTTCTGACTTCTTGACTGGTGTTCATCAGATTCCTTTTCTCTTCTTCCTGGCTACACAAGGAAGACTACATTTCCCAGACCCCTTGATATTGGTCAGAACCATGTGACTGGGTCCAAACCAATAGAATGTGAGCAAAAGTATATCACTTCCAGTGCTGACCTATTAGAACCTCTTTCCCTTCTATAGAGGAATGCAGAGGACCTGGACACCAGGAGAGCTGAGTGATAAAGGTGATGGGACCACAAGAAGGACACAACCCAGGTCCCTTCTCTCCACTCAGAGGACAGCCAGCCACCTGCTGACAACAGGAATACCTGTTTGGAAAGTGAACGTGTATTATGCTTCCAGGTCATTTCAGCAGCTGGGTGTTACTGTAACTAACACAACTGACTTCTAATAATATTTTCCCTCTCCCTGAGGATTTTGGCACACTTGTAACCCGGATGTTAACTGCTCAGATGTCCTCTAGACAGCTGGAGACTCTGATACTTGGTATTTAATTTTTAAAGCTGCAATTCCTTCAAACTTAGGGGAAAATTCAGATGTCTTCTCCTCCCACCTTCATTTCCACCAGCATCTCCCGGATCTTCTGAAAGACATTTCTCCAGGTCACATCTTGCTCTGGGATCTCTCAAGTGAAAGAGGGCACGGTAAGGTTCTTTGGTCTTTCGTGTTTCTTAGAACACCATTGCCTTCCTCCCATGTTCAGAGTACGTTCTGGTTTGGGTGGAACGTGTGGCTACATGGGGCTGTCCGTTGTAGGCATGTTCTCACTTTGAGTCTTGCTGAATTTCCACGCGTGGGGGCAAAGGGGCAGGAATCCTGAGTGGTTGGGGTCCTGCAAATGCTGTGGGTGGGTGTGGAGGTGGAGACTCTGGATGTCCACATGACACCTATCTCTTGACATGAGCTCAAGTGTAATAACCAGATTGTATTCAGTAACTACTGACAGTAGAGGAAAGAGCTGAGTCCCGTTGTCTTTTGTGCAGATGTGACTAAGTGTTTTAAAGGAGGGAGGAAGGAGAGGGAGGGAGGCAGGTAGCACCTCAGTAGAGTCAGGGAAGTGGCAGTGACAAAGGGTTGGGCAGTTCAAAGTGTTGGTAATTAACCAAGTTGGGGCTCTGTCCTCCCACAGAGATGGGGACAGAGGCCCAGTCCTTCCCGATCACATTTCAAAATACTGGCTTTCAGGTCCCTGAGAAGGATGCCTGGAGTAGATCCATGGTCACGGTGTGAGGTCTTTGGGGCACATTGCCGAAAAGGCGGTCTCCTGATGCAGTCTTCCGCGCCTGGGGCCTGGACCGTGTCCTTCCCCAGAGCCAACGGGCCCGCACACCTGTGCAGAGCTAACCACCCGGGTGGGCACATCTTTCTCTTTTTAGGCTCGCGAAGCTCCTTGGTTCTGCGTAAGCCTCCCTGTGAGCTGGCAGCAGGGGGTCCATGGAACAGAAGAGGTTTTCCCTAAATTAGATTCTGGGTTTTTAATAAAAGGATAAAATTACTTTACTCCTGGAAATATTTTCAGGCCTTAAAACATGCTCTGTGGCCATCCAAATCGGAGACAGACGTTTTAGCATTTCCCAAGCTTATTACCCGACTCAAGAGTTGCTTAAGGAATTCCTGTTATTTTATCAAAATGTTCCACACGGCACAGGTCACCAATGCTGCTCCATAACTTTAATATCAAAAAATCGCTTCTCATCTGGAGCAAATACATCCCCCTCCTGAGTGAAGGCCCTCCACACTCACACCCCCTCCGGACACAGGGAGTTACTGTGGGCTCCTCAGGCCGCCACCCCTCACTGCAGACACGCTCACTCTCTCACTCCCCATCTGCCGTCTCATTCCCCTTCCCACACACACCTCCCCCTCACGGACACGGGAGACAGGGACTCTCAAGATGGACGTTATAGCCCAGCAGGGGGTCATGAAATCGATTTAGAGGGTCAGTGACCAGCATTTCTTTAAAAAAAAAAGAGAGAACAAAAAATATGAGTGCTTCCCAGTAGAACTTGGTGAAAGTTTTGTCTGGGCCTGAGTCAAGGCATACAATGTATTTCTTAATTTAGGTCATGGTCAAAAGCGTTAGAAAGCCACGGTGCTGAGGCGCAAACAAAATAAAAGGGCGGCCAAAGCCCGGTAGCTAACGTGGACTAGCAGCACTGCGGTATGCTAGTAGCTCCCCGTTAATTCTTCTCCGTGTTTCCACGCCAGGGGCCCATTTTAAATGGCAAACACCAGGACTTCCTCTTGATTGACCTCTGTGTCTCCTACTCTCACTGACTGCGACCCACTTCCCCACGGAGGCTGCATAAATGTTTGATGTTGATAATGAAACGGGATTAAAAGCTAATAGAATGAGCTCTCCGGTGTCTGCCCTCTCTGCCATGTCCACTTGCGCAAGGCCTTCCTGCTCGCCACCCTGCCTGGACCCCGGGCAGGCCCTCTCCTTTCCTCAGCAGAAGATGCAAACACGTGGCTTCAACCCCTGCCCCAGCTGCAGCCCCTTTTTCTTTCTTTTTACTTTTTAAAAATTTAATTTTTCAATTACACATTACATTCAATATTATTTGATACTAGAGGCCCAGTGCACGAATTTGTGGACAGATGGGGTCCCTTGGCCTGGCCAGCGGTAGGGGCCGATTGGGCCTGCCTGTCAGGGGGTTGCGGGGAGGGACCGCAGAAGGTTGGCCATGGGAGCACACTGACCACTGGGGGCAGCTCCTGCATTGAGCATCTGCCCCCTGGTGGTCAGTGTGTGTCATAGCTACCAGCCGGTTGGCTGGTCATATCACTTAGGCTTTTATAGATACAGATTAGATTCAGGTGTACGGTATAGTGGTTAGACCAGGGGTGGGCAAACTTTTTGACTCGAGGGCCACAATGGGTTCTTAAACTGGACCGGAGGGCTGGAACAAAAGCATGGATGGAGTGTTTGTGTGAACTAATATAAATTCAAAGTAAACATCATTACATAAAAGGGTACGGTCTTTTTTTTTTTAGTTTTATTCATTTCAAATGGGCCGGATCCGGCCCGCGGGCCGTAGTTTGCCCACGGCTGGGTTAGGCAGTCACATACTTTACAACGTGCTCCCCCTGATATTTCCAGTACCCACCTGGCAACATACATAGTTCTTAGAATATTATTACCTACGTTCCCTATTCTGTGCTTTATATCCTCATGACTGACTGTCTTGTAGCACACTTTTAATCTACATATGTCTTCATACTTAAAGTGTATTTGTTTTAGACAATAGGTAGTTGTTTGAGTGTTAATGTTTTTTTAAATCTTTATTGTTGAAAGTATTACCTATGTCCCGAAGTCAGTGCCTCTGCTCACAGCTCCTGCCTCCACGCTGCCCTCCTGCGGAAATCCCTCTCACCATCAGGTCCCCGAGCTTCACTGACCTTCTCAGGGGGAAGCCCCAACACTCAGGGTCACTTGCAGCCGTTTCCATGGTCCCGGGAGGACTTGGCTGTGCATCTGAACGGCGATAGCACCGAATGGCAAGTTTCCATGTGCCCAGCGCCTCTCCCGGGCGCTGGCTTCCTCAGAGCAAGGGCTGTGTTTTATTCACCTCTGAACCGTCCATGCCAGCCTGGTGTGGCCCCAAGCAGGTGCCCGAGAACGTCTCAAGTGTGAGCGAAGAAGAACAGAGGACGAAATATCAGTGGGGTGCCGCTTCCTCAGGGGTGGACCACACTCCCCCTCCCACCTCCAACCCCCGTCAGCGCCAGCACCAGGCTGCTTAGCAGCTGCGGTCTTCGGACGTGTCTCGGGGACAGCTGGATGGAGACAGCTGCACCCTGCACTCCAGGTACCTCAGACATGGACGCGGCTACGCCTCTACAGGGACCGCCTCCTGGGATGCCCAGGCAGGCCCGTCCAGGCAAGCGAGATGTGTCATCGCTCCTGGAGCTCTGATGGGATGGCAGGGCCAGTCCAGCCCCCAGTGGGTGACGAATGGCTTGTAGAATGAGCCCGACTGTGAGCTTAGTAATAGCTGTGAAGTTTGTGTTCTGAATTTCATGCCAGCTTTTCTGATCAGATGCCTCCCTCTGACACTCCCCTCTCCTTCCTCCTCCCCGCCCTTTGTTTTCCTGGGAGCTAGAGCACAGCGCCTGTGGGCTCTGGAGAAGCAGACGGAGATTATTGAATTTGTAGTGAGGCTGCTGGCACCAGCACGAGGTCAAAGGGCGCCGAAGACAGAACATCATCCTTGATAACAACTGACAGTGAATTCATTTCAGTGAAACTTGACCGACTGGGCCATCAATCCGCTACGCGCCAGGGCCCGTCCCTGCGGTGGGCGCACCCTGTGAGGGCAGCTCCTGCAGAGGCAGCAGCTGATGCTCCTCGGCCTCTCCCAGGAGGGCTTCCCGCAGGCGCCGCGCCAGTTCCAGGCGCTGCTCTCCACCTCTCCGCCTACCCACGCCTGGGCCTTGTCCCTGTCACCTTCGTCACTCTCACGCCCCAGATGCTTTGAAATCCTCCCTCTGTGACAGAACCCCTGGGCTCTCGGGTGAGCTGGCCAGTGCCTGGGGCTCCAGCTCGGCTCTCGCACCCTCTTTCTGCTTTGCATCCTGTTTCGGGGGCTCTGCCGCTCGGACCTGCCATGTCCCATCAGAACTGCAACAGGAAACGTAAGTGGAACAGGACCTGTAACTTGTGCGAAAGCCCAAGCGTTAATATAGAAACAGGCGTTACAGATCAGTAAGAAAAACATGAACAGCCCAAAAAGAAAAAAACCCATGGAGAGAAACAGGCATTTAAAAAGAAAAATATAACACGCAGGGTGGATAAATATCACAAGATAGGGCCCGGCTTCAAATAGTAACTGAAGAAATACAAGTTAAAACAACGATGACGTATTTTCTGTCTTTGTCGGTGAAGAGGGAGAGTCAGACCTCTCCTGGCAGCTGATGAAACACAAACTGGCAAAGAGTTTCTCGTGGGAAATCTTGCTATGTATGAAAAAAGTCTATACAAAATGTGCAGAACATTGACTAAGCAATTCCACAAAAATGTATCCTAAGGAAACAATTAGCAGATTGGGATTTTTTTTTTCTTTTCACTTTGGGGATGTATAATATAAAGTGGTTTTAAAATAGCAAATATATGGAAATAATCCAAAATCCAACAATAGGCTTTTTTTACATTCCACAAAATACACTCGCTATATCTATCTGTTTAAAAGGGAAGTCTGGGAGTATACTTGTTGACATGATTTTTATCTGTTTAAACTTTCCTTTTTACGGGAAAACAGTTTATAAAAATGTATGACAGTGTTTTATTTTAAAATTTTATGTGCATAAAAGGCAGGGAGCGTCCATACCAAACTGCAAACGTTGGTTATATCTAGACTAGAGCTACTGATGAGGAAGTATGGGCGAAGCCTTTTCACATTCTTCCATCTTTGAACAATAAAAATGATTTACCTCTATAATAAAAAGTGCTTTTAAAATAACTCAAACCAAATTGCCAAACGTGGAGTTATATATTATTGAAGGCAAGGATTTGAGCAACTTAATTTTAAAAATAGAGTTCAAATTTACTTCAATCCATTCGACATGTGAGCATCTAAGAGCAGGCATGGTTGTGCACGCAGTGGCGGGGGCGCTGTATTAAAATGGCAATTCCCACAGCACCTTAAATAAACCTCGTGAAATTCCAAATTATAAAAATTGTTTGATTTATGCATCTTGCCTATCGTGCCGGAGCTATCTGAGTGCTCATTAAGTCAGGTAATGCAAGAAACTCCATTTGAAATACCGTGACAGCTACACGCACATGCACACGTGGCAAGACTAATTGAACATTTAAGATCTGTGCGTTTTGTTGTGTGCAATCAATCACTCCTCCCAAGTGGCAAGGCAGGACAATAAAAACATCCATAAAGATGACACAAAATAGTTTACATTCTTCATCTTGAATTTTTAATGGGTCTCAATATTGAATCAATTAAAAACCAAACACAGGAGTATTTCCACTTCTGACTGGGACGGAGTCGCCGGGACCGAACAACCTCCAGCTGGAAGCATTCGAAAGCGTCAGAGGAAAGCCAGCGAGGCCAGGCGTCCTCGACAAGGCCAAGTTCTCGCGGACACAGAGGCGACCCCGTGGAGGAGGGAAACGTGTCCACGTGAGCTAGAGGTTCTGCACACGGGCACCTCTTGGGGCATCTCGGCCCTAAGGCTGTGCTTGTGCTTGCACTTGCGTGGAGCGAAACGCACGGCCCGGCCGGTGTGGCTCAGTGGTTGAGTGTCGACCTATGAACCAGGTCACAGTTTGATTTCCAGTCATGCCAGGGTTGCAGGCTCGATCCCCAGTGTGGGGTGGTCAGGAAGCAGCCCATCAATGATTCTCTCTCATCACTGATGTTTATCTCTCTCTCTCTCTCCCTCTCCCATACTCTCTGAAATCAATAAAAATATAAAAAAAAAAAAAAAACAGAAAGAAATTCATTTTCCCAGCTTCCCAGGCTAGGCCATGAACGTCTTTGGTGGCCATTATCTGGGCTAACATATTGAAAAATAAATGTCATAAACTAATTCTGAATTGATGTCACCATTTTTCTCCCTGAGATCATACTGTGAAGACTGGGGAAAGGGAGACCTCCCACACTGGTTTCTCTGAGTGACCGGGAGGGTGTGCATCGGATTTTGTGAGAGGCAAAAGGAAGGATACAAACAGAAATAAAGGAGGTCCTTCAAATAGGTAAATAGACAAAGGAACGCTGGTTTTATTGCCACAAACTGAGAAGAAGAAGTGAAGGCCAATGCAGGGTGACTGGCTTGGGGCCAGCGGGCCAGCCCTTGGGCCGGGGTTCCCCGCACATCACCTCATGACAACAGCCGGACACAGGGCAACGTTCAACCCGGTGCTCTTGCTCAACAGAGAGCCTGTATCATGGTGCTAATGTGGAAGTAGGTGAGCCCAAACTTTACACGATTTCTCAATCAAATTCCCTACATTTCAAGAGGAAACCACCAGTTCAGGGGACATCTTACAGCGTAAGAAGTTGAGGATAGTAAGGCCTTCCAGACCTGTGAATAAACAAATGAGTTTCAGGGGACCACGATTTTTTTAAAAAATCTTTGGGCATTAAAATTGGCAAATACAAAATCCTTTTTCTAGGAAGAAGATACAGAGTCTTCATCAGAATGGCAAAGGGGTCTGCGACTCTATAAAATATATTTTATATAAAGTCATCAATGAGGATCAGATAAAAAAAAAACCCAGGTCATTGATTCCCAGGTACAAGCAGTTGTGTCATTATGTCTATGAAATTCGCTTACCGTCAACACAGGAGCGTTGCCATCACATGCCACAAGCCCTAGAGCTCAGCCTCTGCCCCACTCTCAGGGCAACACGGAGCCAAGGGGTGGGCGTGGCGGGTTCAGCACTTACCCAAGGGGGCACTTGTCACACAGCTGCCTGCTCCAATCAGGTGCCTGAATAAGGAAGGAAGCAGGAGCCCTATAACCACATTCAAGTAGATTTATCAGCAGGCACAGCGAGTCAGGTGTGACTCCACCGAATATAAACTCGGTGAGGGCAGGAGTCTTAACTTCCATGCCTGCCACAGTGCCTGACTGCACGGTGGTCACCAATCGTAGGTCATCAATAAACATGCATTGAATGAGTGACTTGATAAAAAGTTTTCTAGAACCTTGTGGACGACGGTGGGTCCAATTAAATGAGGCTGATTTTTAAATTTATTTGCTTTTATTTAGAAGCCAAACATTGGCATTGAATAGAAAATTTAATATTGTAGTTGTAATTGTGTTCAGTTTGAAAGCTATTCAATGAAACATTTTAATGCTCATCAGTGCAGTATTTCCTTATACATATTTACTCACATTGTCTCTTTAAGCCTCACAATTTTCCTGGACCCACCATCCTACCCCTGCGTGCACACACAGATAATGAGTTAGAAAGCGATAAAAAGATGGTTTCCAGATCCTAAGCCCAGGCTCTTTTTATTTTATGGAGAAGGAGCAGGAGAAGAAGAAGAAGAAGAAGAAGAAGAAGAAGAAGAAGAAGAAGAAGAAGAAGAAGAAGAAGAAGAAGAAGAAGAAGAAGAAGAAGAAGAAGAAGAAGAAGAAGAAGGAGAAGAAGAAGGGAGAGAGAGGGAGGGAGGGAGAGAGAGAGAGAGAGAGAGAGAGAGAGAGAGAGAGAGAGAGAAACATCAGTGTGAGAGAGAAACATCAATCAGTTGCCTCTCACATGTGATCTGACCGGGGATTGAACCTGCAACATTTTTGTAGATGGGACAACGCTCCAACCAACGGCGCCACCCCGGCCAGGGCAAGTCCAGAACTCCTTTAATAAGCTGACACATGCCCTTGTCATGGACTAATTTACCGTTTTCCTGGCAGGGAACAGAGAGAGGACTGAGTGAGGGGAATAAATGAACTCTGCCTGGGGAGGAGAGGCAGGTGTGAACTGATGACCACCGTGGAGCATCCTGGGAAGCCAGGAGCAATGCGTGAGGCTTGGTGTCGGGAATGGGAGAGAGTCAGAGAGAAGAGCGCCCGCTTATACAACACGTCCTGCCGCCAGGTCCTGTGGTTTTTCCTAAGGAACTTGCTGTGGAGGGATGGCTGAGCCCATGCAGGTGAGAAAGTCATTGGGAAGTATATTCAAACAGAACAAGCCAGGACCTGGGGAACGCTTGGGGATTATAAACCCCAGCCCTCTGCCTGGGGTTTGAGTCCGGGCTCTCTGAGCGAAGCGGGTACCAAGGTGCTTCAAGGAGGAAATCTCATTCTCAGCGCAGGTTGGGGAAAGTAGGCCTGGAGCATCTAGCAGGCAGGGGTCCTCTGGGGACCTGGGACAGGGTCCCACCAGTTTATACGAGCCGCAGGGAGGTCAGGCCAGGCCTTTCAGCGAGTTGGGCAGAGATCCTAGGTCAGTGATGTCGAACCTATGACACGTGAACTCATTTTTCTGGTTGATTTTTCTTTGTTAAACAGCATTTAAATATATAAAATAAATATCAAAAATATAAGTCTTTGTTTTACGATGGTTGCAAATATCAAAAAATTTCTATATGTGACACGGCACCAGAGTTAAGTTAGGGTTTTTCAAAATGCTGACACGCTGAGCTCAAAAGGTTCGCCATCACTTCCCTAGGTCATTGGCACTCAGGGCTCAGCGGACAGAGACAGCCTGTGGGAAAGATGAGACCAGCCAGGCTGAGGGCCGCTTGTGCCAACAGGGGGAGCCCTCCACCCTGGGGACAGGAAGGCGGTTCTGTGGTGTTTGGGCACATGCACCGGCTTCAGCTCAGTTAGCAAAATCACTTCCTGATCTCTGGGTCCCTCTCTGACTCTGCAAAACTAAGGGGAAATGGAAAGGCTTGGGGGCAGGCGGGGGGGGGGGGGGGGGGACGCAGTGCTCTGAGGAGGGAGAGGCACTGGGTCCTCGACCTGAGGGTTTTAGGGGGGAGAGTTTAGGGAGGTCCCGGGGGAAGGTCTCAGTAGAATATTCAGCAGCTTTCCAGGTGTGTCCTTTCAGGGTCCGGGTCTCCACTGATGGACCGGCCGGCACCAGGGCAGTTAGTCAGTGCAGCTGGTCCTGAGGCAGCTGGGGCTGGTTCTGCTGCTTTTCTGGGCCTGGAGCTGAAATACAACTGAGGCCCAGATGTTATCTCCAGGGAGGAAAGGTCAGGGGTCCAAACCGCCTGAGCAGTGATATGCCCGGGGAGGAAAGGTCACCCTGGGGCAGGTCCCACCCCACTATTGTGCTGTGCTAGGCCCTCAGGACTTTCCGCCCTGGTGACCTTCTGTGCCGGGCCCACCCATCTCCTGGCTCTGCTTATGTCTAACTGCCTGTCACAGAAATAATACAAGCCCACAATTCTGCCTGCTACTCAAAATGCCAGTCCTATGCCAAAGCTGGAGGACGAGGCGGGGGGGGGGGGGGGGGGGGGGACCGGGGGGGGGGGGGCAGAGAGACACCTCGACCGAGTTGGTAGCTTTCATCATATTTGATGGAGTTTATAATAAGCTTCCTCAGAGCCCACGTGCAGACTGCCAGTGGCACGCGCCAGCTTAGCTAGATGGTGGCACTTTGGCCCAGCCCCTTGTCTTGTCTGAGAATGTGTATGACTTACCGTGTCCTGTTTTAGAAAACAAAGCACCTAAGATATGTCTTTTCTCTCTCAATGATCTGGTTCCATTCTGTGTGTTTGTTTTCTCCAGAAAAAACCAAAACAAAACAAAACAAAAACCGCATTCCGTCCTCAACTTCAAACCAGAAAATCAGTCTGTAAAAAGGCAGAAATCACCGCCAGGTGGGGATTGCAAAACACTGGGAAACGCCGGGGAGAAGGCGGCCTGGTGCCCGCCCGCAGCAGCGTGTTGGGCAATGCGGCCCCTGTGTCCTTCTGCGGCTCAGCACCCAGCCGCGCCCCTGCCCCTTTGCTGCTCCTGGAGGCTCAGCACCCAGCCGCACCCCTGCCCCTTTGCTGCTCCTGGAGGCTCAGCACCCAGCCGCACCCCTGCCCCTTTGCCTGCCCCTGGAGGCTCAGCACCCAGCCGCACCCCTGCCCCTTTGCCTGCCCCTGGAGGCTCAGCACCCAGCCGCACCCCTGCCCCTTTGCCTGCCCCTGGAGGCTCAGCACCCAGCCGCACCCCTGCCCCTTTGCCTGCCCCTGGAGGCTCAGCACCCAGCTGCACCCCTGCCCCTTTGCTGCCCCTGGAGGCTCAGCACCCAGCCGCGCCCCTGCCCCTTTGCCTGCCCCTGTCCTGCGCATCACGCGGGCGGCCGGGCCCTTTGGGGACTCATCCACCTTCTTTAGAGGAAATAACTCCAGCAGCAGAGTAAGGCGCCCGACCTCCCAGATAAAGCTGTTTGCAGCAAAACTAAAGGACTTCTGGCGGACAGACGATCGGTTCTGCAGGCTGTGAGTTTGTGGTTTAGTGGTTTCTTTCTGCAGTTTTAGTTTTAATTTCGTTTCGCAAGAAGGAAAGGGGAAGTGCCTCCTGCACACCCCCTGGGGCCATTCCGCAGTCATGGGGTTCCGGGGGTGTGGGCCCTGACCTCAGGGGGAAGCACAGACATGCGTGTTCCTGCCTCGGCTGCAACTTGGGCTTTTCCTTCTGGGGCAGTTTGCAGCACAGAAGAGCTGCACGCCGGGCCCTCTCCCGCTCTCCCAGAGCCCGGGGCTCTCTGGGGATCTGCAGTAGCGACCACTGACGTGTGAGTGTGTGTGCGCCTTGATTCGTCTCATATGAGTGAGCAGTGTGTGTGTGAGCGTGGGGTGTGTGTAGTGTGAGTCGGAGGACGGAAGAGAAGGGCGAGACTGCCCCTTCCTGAGGCCTCGAGGTCAGCCTCACTCAGCCAGCGGCTCTGCGGCCGGGCTGGCCCCTCTGGTGCGGAGCCCCGACATGAAGTCCCCCCGGAAAGTGCTTCTGGTGGCTCCTCTGCTCCTCCTCCTGCCCTTTCACACCTCGGCCTCTGCAGCTCACGATGACCAGCCCGGTGCCAGGCCCTCCAAGGGGCACACCTGCGTGGGTATGTACCTCATTTGCATATTTGTATGTGGGCATGGCACTGTGGTCGAATAACGTGGCTTGCATAGATTATCACCTATTTAATGACATCCATCGCCGTGAGATCCAAGTGAGACACCAAGAGCCTCCCCAACAGGCAAAAGCGTTGGGTCTGAGCGGGTCGCACTGCACGCACCTGGGCCTGTAGAGGAGCCGTCCTGTGATTGCAGGTTGGTGAGGAAGCCCTCCATCCCCCGAGCTGGTGATCGGCATTGACCCTGGCTTGGCAACAGCAAAGCCGGAAGCTCTGAGCCCCTTACAGAAGGTAGCGTTGCACTTAGAAAGAGGGTTGACCTTGAACTCAGACAGACACAGCTGAGTTTAACGCTGCCCACCCCTCCCTGTCTGTGAGGCCTCGTGCACGCTGCTTAACCCTCCAGTTCTCCGTGTTCTTATTGATGAGACACAGCACCCACCTCCCAGGTACGCTGCGAGCCTGGGGATCTTGCATGTAAAGTGAGAGTGTTTGCACACACTGAGGACTCTAGGGTCCCCGTTTCCTCCTTTCTCCCAGGAAGCCCAGAGTTGCCGACCATGGGAGGGCCACCTGGAAACATCGAACTCCGACTGAGATGCGGCTCCTTTGTCTTGTATGGAAGTATTGTATTTCCACGTTGTTGTTGCGTTGTTGTTTCTGGGGGTGCTTTTAGAGAAGCGCACGTAGGGTGAGACCGTCGATATTCGTATTATCCCTGGAGCTTCCGAACGGTGGCAGGTGTTTTAATGGGTCAGTCCTTAGAGCCAAGGAGACTCGGAACTCCTCGTAGCGAGTATTCAATGAGCGACTCAGAAAAAGAGCCCCATGTGCAAGCATGATGGCCACCTCTGACACATGGAGAATCCGGACACACGTTCCGACACTGACACATTTCTGGAAACAGAAAAAAAATATTGAAATTAGTCCTGTTTCTTGAAAAACCACGACTTTGGGTGGTTAGATGTGAACACACCTCTAATTGTCTCCTTTTAAATTGAAACCTCAGACCCAGGTTCCCTGTGAGTCTACGCTCCACAGTCCTGGACGCAGAGGTGTGTCCCCCTGGGGCCATGTCTGGGAGGTCATCCTCACCCCCTATTTGGTTCTGTCAATTATTTACCACCATTTCGTTTCCTCAGAACGAGACCCTACAGCCTGGCTAGTGGAAATGCACTGATGAAAGGCTCAAGTGAATTACGTTCCACCGCTAGGATGGTTGCAAATTAAATGTTTAGATTTAGGCAAGTTGTCTGAGGTATTGGGCCTCCGCTGCTTTCAAGCAGACATGAGCCAAGCATTCCCCTCCCTGCCCCATTCCCAGCGAGGCACTGAGAGTTCAAGGAGGTGTTGAGGGGGCCCAGGGTGGGGTTATCTGGTTGCCTATTGCTGCACCACAAATTAAAACAGGACCATGCTGCTGTATCATGATGTGGTGGGTGAAGGATTTCTCCGAGCCTGGCTGGCGATTCTTCTGCTTCGTGTAGGATTGACCGAGGTCACTAAGGGGTTCACAGGGAAGATGGGTGGGTTTGGGATGATCCAAGTCAGCTTCACTCACATGTTGGGTGCATTGTGGGAGGGGGGTGGCCAGAAGGTTGGCTCAGCTGGGGATGTCCATCACAGCTTATGTATTTGGCCTCCCCGGCAGGGCAGTCTCAGGGAAGTTAGACTTCTTACGTGGCAGCTCAGGGACCCCAGAGAGAGAGAGTTCCCAAGGACAGGAGCTAGGAGCTGCCAACCTGTCAAGGACTGGGTCTGGGAACTGCCCCAGCCTTACCCCCTCCACCTTCTATCAATCAAAACAGCCAAAGGCTCATGGGGAGCAGACACAGACCCCTCCTTTTGATGGTGAGTGTCAAGGAATTTGTGGCCATCTCTGCTAGCCACAGAAGTTCACTTTGTCCATAAAAATACTCCGTGGTTGCATGGCTGCGGTGGCTCCGTGGTTGAGCACCGACCTATGAACCAGGAGGTCACAGTTTAATTCCCAGTCAGGGCACAGGCCTGGGTTGTGGGCTGGATCCCCAGTGGGGCGCAGGCAGGAGGCAGTCGATCAATGGTTCTCCCTCATCTTTGATGTTTCTATCTCTCCTGCCCCCTTCTCTGAAATCAATAAAAATATATTTAAAAATATATACTCCATGGCCCAAGAGCTCGGAGAGTCTGTTCCTGATTCGCTTAGATGATGATGTAACACCCATCTCCCCACCAGCTCCCAGCTTCTGGCTAACTGCAGGGATGATTATTCCCCTGTCGTCGTCACAACCAGAGAGGTGGGCACAAGAGGAGCCTGCAGTGTGATCAGCATTTACTGAGCTCTGACTGTGGCTGAGCCAGCTGCTGCAGGTGGTCCAAATCGGTGTCTTACTGTCTCAGAGTGGTTCCTCGGGGAACCAGACTCAGAAATTTGAGCCCATGGAGTTGACTGAGGAGTGCTGTTGGGGAAAACTCCTGGAGGGACTGAAGGCAGCGGAGTGGGCAAGAGAAGGCGAGCTGCACTGCAGCCATACAAGATGCTCTGGCCATTATGGCTCAGGTGGTTGAGCATCGTCCCATACACTGAGAAGTCACTGGTTCTATTCCCAGTGAGGGCACATGTCTGGGCTGTGCACTCGATCCCCAGTGAGGGGTGTGCAGGAGGCAACCAACTGATGTTTGTCTCTCTCCCGCTCCCTTCCTCTCTTTCTAAAATCAATAAAAACAGGGGAAGGGACCGAAAGGTTGACTGTTCCCGCCCGCTCACTGGCCCCGCACCTGCCGTGGTGGCCATCCACGATTGGAGCCTGCCAGCCCAGGAAAGGGACCAAGAGGTAGTCAGTGCACCTCATAGTGACTGGTCCAGCTGTCGTTCTGGTTGTTCTGCAGTTAGGATCAATTTGCATATTACCTTTTTATTATATAGGATTGTGAAAGTTTCTTATGTAATCTTGAGGTATTCGTGGAAATGCAAAGGTTTTAAAATTTGAAGTCCAATATATCCATTTTTTTCTTTTGTCTTTTGTGTTTTGTGTGTCATATCTAAGTCCAATATTTTAAAAAAATCATTGCCTCTGTTATCTTGCTGTTGTCTTATGCCATTCTCTTATCTTGTTCCCCAGACGTTGGGGCACTGGCCAATGTTGGTTAGCGAGGGTATAACCCCTAGGATCACAAGTAGCGAGAATAAACATGAGCTAGGCAGAAAAACACGGAGCGGGAATTGTTGGGGATGGAGATACTCCAAAAGGAGCCACACAGATGTCACTGAAGGATCGAGCCGACCTCCCCATCACAAACAGCCCAGCTCCCGCCCCACAGGAGCCTTTGCAGTGGGACCCGCACAGTACACCTGGAGGCCACGGTCTTGGACATAACCCAGTATCAGAACCAAGCCCCAGTGGGCTCTTTTTCAACTTACCATAGTGCGTGTGCACTGAACTAGACATCCCACTTGCTCACTAAGCCAACATGGCTCTCCTGGGCCCCTCTCTGCCACTTATCAAATGTGATAGAATTAATAATGAGCCATGTTTATTATTTTTTGCAAAACATCATTTTCTTTACATGGATGATTTAGAGGCAAAGTAATCCTTATGTTCCAAAGTCATTGACATTTAAATTAATTCATCAAGGATTTTTTTTTTAGCACTATTTGGTGCTCAGGAAGTTTTATAAAAGGTCAAAGAAAAACACAGTTTTTTCTCCTCATTCATGTTTACTTAAATATGTAACATGTCTTCAGATTCTGTTAAAACCCCCTCTTTCCACCCCCCTCCACACCCCGCATAAAATGGTCAGAGAGGACTTCATAGTTTGAATGATTAAAAAAGGTGGTCCTATGTTTTCAAGCCAATGTGAATGGTAATATGACCGTGTGACTGGCAAAAATAAGATTTAGAAACAGCCAGCAGAGGTTGAAATTTTATGATCACAACTTATATATACAGAAAGTTCACTTTCTCTCCTCCTCTGTAGCTGAACACTTGTTCGTAAGCCACCCCTACCACTGAAAGAGAAAACATTTCGTCATCTCGCCACTTAATGTGAAGAGCCTACTTGGCCATTTATATGCCATTTATAGAGGTTTATATGAAGGACATTTTTCATAACTTAATGAACTAATTCTGCAGATCCAGCATTCGACAGAAATACACATGAAGTGTGCATGAAGATAAAAGGTTTTACTTAAAATACTGTACAGGCAAAAGTGCATTGAAAAGAGCAATGGTTCAGCTTGCCCATTTTTTCTGAGTCTGTTAGGTTTTAACAAGGTCTCTCCAAGTGAATAGACATAATTAAAAGACAAGTCTTAGCAAAACATTTCTTATATTTCCCAGAAACCGAGAGAGTGACTAGGTAACAAATGTTCTTGCGAGTCAGGTAGTTTCTCGTTCTTGGCTTTCAACACAACTGAAGGGGGACTTAATAGAGTTGTCAAGTGACAGATCATTTGGAATAATTTTCTATGATAGATCACTCTACACGTTTTGGCATTTAACTGAGAAGGAGTTAATGCATTGAGTGACATTACTATATCAAAGTCCTTTCATTACCATTTACTTTGTTAAGTGAATGTGTTTTCTTGACACTTACTTTTTAAATGGAAAAGAGGAACAGACGTGATCCTGAACTTTGTCATTTTATATGAGTAAATCATATTTTTATGACTTATTTAGGAGTATCTCCTCTTATTAAGAGATGCAATTTCAATGAAAATTTACCTTTATGTCTGCCTGATGTGGTTCAGTGCTTGACCTATGAACCAAGAGGTCACAGTTTGATTCCCAGTTGGGGCACATGCCCGGGGTTACTGGCTTGATCCCTAATAGGAGGTATTCAGGAGGCAGCCTATCAATGATTCCCTCTCATCATTGGTGTTTCTGTTTTTCTCTCCCTCTACTTTCCTCTCTGAAATCAATAAAAGATATACATATATATTTTTTTTAATTTACCTTTACTATTTAGGAATTGTTTATCAAGTTGCAATATATATTGTTTAGATAAGCGAATTTTATTAATAAAGGAAACTATATCCAGAAGAATTTTTAATACTTAGATGTTATATTAACAGGAAGTTAATCTTAAACTTTATACCTGTTTTTGATGTTAAGAAGTATAATAGTGTGCCCAATAAAATACTTTCAACCATTAAAGTATATTACATTGGGATAAAATTGATAATTGATGAAAAATGCAAAGAAGTAGACTTTTCATTGAAATATGAATTCAAAGAGAGGAATTATCAACATAAATTTCTCAATGTGAAAGAACAGTTTAATAATATATTTTAAGTGGATAAGAATACGTATAAATCACTATCATATTTAGATTTTTTTGGATATATGTAGAAGATTAATGTATTATTCCTATTGTAATATCTACAATCTGCCTGAAATTATACCCTTTGCAGCTATTTAAATTGATATATATATATATTAATAATATTTAAACATACATTAATATGTGGAAGGGGCACATCATTTTTCAAGGGGGCACAGAGCAAAATCTCTGAAAACCATTGATCTATGCTCTGGACTCTACAGCAGGAAGCCTTGGCCAGCCCTTCTCTCTCTCACCTACAAGTCCCTTCCTGAAGGCCTTTCTTGCCTTTTTCTGTCAAGTGAGGTCCTCCCATTCCTTACCGCTCAGCTCCGCCAGGAGACCATCACTGTTTCCCAGGGCAGAGTTAAGGTCCTTCCTCCTCTGTGGTCCCACAGCTTTCACAGATCCCTGTACCCCAGCACTTATAGGTTGCAATGACCAGATGGTTCTTCTAGTCATCAGTCTTTCCTCCTGGTCTGTGACTTCTCTTATTCGTCTTTGTCTCCTCAAGATTCTGAGCACATAGTAGGTGCTCATAAGTAGGTGTTGAATGCATAACAGGATGAAATGGCTCCTGGTGTCTTCACCCTTGTTTCTTTATTATTAATGTTTAATGTATTTCTAAACCAGCCAAGCCAACCATCCTGTACCTCTCAGCACAGCCTGTGCAGGGTCTCTCCCTGCCCTGGCTTGGGCCCTGCTCTCCTTGGCATGCCCTCAGCCCTGTTCTCACCAGCAACCATCTGATATGGTGCCACCATCATTGCCAACATTCTTGGGAAAGTTAGCAGTTTGGAACCCAGTGAGCATTTTCTCATAAAAACGATATTTCAGGGGGTGGTTGCGAAAGGCCACAGAGCCTAATCTTCCCAAATGTAGTGAAAACACTAAATACCTGCAATTCAAAAAAAAATAAAAGCAACCATAGGAAAGCTAAAACATTGTTGATATTACAGTGTTTTTTAAAGATAAGTTCATGAGCTTCTATTTTAAAGAGTTTATGGAGAATATACCTTTGCCCCATGATGGACTCAGCAGGTGAGATAGAAACTAGCAATTGTTAGGCACCTACTCTGCGCCCAGAAGGAAGGACGGAGGTGCAGTGTTCACACTGGGCTGTGTGCTGCCGTCTCTGGTGCAGTAACCAACATCTCAGGGGGACGAGGCAGGCAGTTGGGTCATTCTCAGTGATGATTTTCATACCTTGTGTTCTTATTTCCTTTTTTCTTCTCACCAACATGAGAAAGGCCTGGGATGACAGTTGTTCATTAAAATTACTAAATATAAAATCATATCCCCTGTTCCCACCCAACCAGGGAAATCTGAGGCGAACAGAATTCAGGTGCTTCTGAAGGAATATTGGGGAGGGGACACCCTTGACAAACTCATGTTGGCCCAACAGGGATGCAGGAACCCAAATCCAGGCATGGTGTGGCTCCACTACACCTCCCAGGGCCCAAAGCAGAAGCAAAGAAGTCATTCTGATTGTCACTTGTCTTCACACTTCTTCCCATCAACTCATGGATAAATCCTATCAGGCCAACCTCCTCAGTCCATCCCAAGTCTGTCCATTTTCCTCTGTCCCTACCGCCACACAGTGGTCTAGCCAACCCACCATCTTTCTCCAGGGCCAAAATAGTCTCCTAATTCATCTCTCTGCTCCCACCTCTGCCCCACCCCCACCCCTAAGCTCTTTCCTCCATGATAGCCAGCATGAGATTCCAAAGGCACAGATCAAATCTAGCAGCCCCTCCACCAAGCCATCCTTGACTTCCCATTGTTCTCGGGATAAATCCCTACCTCTTTTGCCATCTCTGACGCCCGCGTCCTGACCTCCACCTAGCCCCGCACCTCATCTCCCACCAGTGGGTTCTGGCACCAGGTTCATTGCTTTGAAGTGGGTACCAACGCTCCCTGCCTACAAAGACAGCCCAGTTCCCACTCTGCTTTCTCCTTTCCATTACATTAGCCACTTTTTTATGTATTCTTCCAAGAAGCGCTCTCTATCGGCTCTACCTAAGAAGGGTTCGACCACCTCTTCATCACTCCCCTCTGTTACTCCACCCTGCTCCTTCTCTTCAGAGAACCTAAAATTATCTATAATTGTGTTTACTTATGTATGATCCCTTTTCCCTCAACATAACCTGAAAGAGGGCAGGAACCATACCAGTGTGTGTTCAGCCTGAGCTCAGAGCCCAGCACAGCGCCGGCACCTGGAAGGGACTCACTCAGTACCCACTGGGTTCCAGCCCCCGCTCCCACGCACCTAACCTCGTGGAGCAGTGGTGCCTCCATCTTGGCGGAGCTGGAATGAGATGCTAATGTATGCAGTCCACTTTGGGAGCTGTAAAGTCCACTCTAACCATGTAATGAATCACTCGTGCTCCTCCTCGGGGGAACGAGGAAGTGCAGTCACAGGGAGCCAGGCTCTCTCAACTGCCAGGTGCTTTCAAGGCTTTTCAGTGAAGTGTGGGCTTCGGACAGCGGGAACTCTAGCAGGCCGCTCTCTGCAGTCGGCTGCCTCTCCAGCCAGCGCAGATATGAGAATAATTAGCGTTCCGAGAGTTCCCTTTCACGTCTAAAGGATGATGCGGTGCAGTCTGCTGCAGTCTCCCTGCACTGCGCCCGGAAGCAGATCTCTGTGGCAGGTGTTTCTATTCAGGCCCCTTCGCTGCTGCTCCTACAATACCCAGCGTGTCGGTTGCCATCAGACTCATTATTTTCAGGTGCCAGGTGAGAAGGGCCTTCCCATCCTGCGATTGCAGCCGGTGACCACGGAGCCAATGCATCGCGCTCACCCGCTGTCATCGCTCCCTTAATGAACAGCCGCTCGGACAAATTCGAGTTAGCAGAGCCAGACCTTTTATTAGCAGCCAGAGAACAGTCTGTAATGGAGCAATCACTCTGCCCATGCCTCTCTCCAAAGGAAAACATTCTTTAACTTGTCAGGGCAGTGCAACCTCTTATTAGAGGCAATAGCGAAGCCAATTTCTCCGTTCTTGCCGCTAAGGGATTCGGGACATGCCTCACTGTAGACCCTAAATGAACAATCCGCCGGGAAGGGGAGCTGAGCCCACGGGAAACGGGCGGAACCGTGCAGGGAGCAGAACTCATATCAAAGCCAGGCCCGACCTGGGCGCTCACATATTTCAAGCCCCATTGCCTGCCTTCCTCCCGGGCGCCCGTGATCATCACGCTCTTCGCTAGGCAGAGCAACGATGGTGCCGGGATCCACCGATCTTCAGAGACTCCGACTTTTCTTCTCTGGGCACCTTTTTATTGATCTCATGATTTCCAACTTTAGCCTGTAGCGACAAGGAGTCAGGGGAGTCCTAGGAACCCTTGGTGGGCCCTGGCCGGTGTGGCTCAGTGGTTGAGTGTGGTCCCACGCTCCAAGAAGTCACGGTTGGATTCCTGATCAGGGCACATGCCCGGTTGCAGGCTCAATCCCCAGTAGGGGGCGTGCAGGAGGCAGTCAATTAATGTTTCTCTCTCTTCCTCTCCCTTCCACTCTCTCTAAAAACTATATATATATTTAAACGAGCCCTTGGCGGGATCCTTCTGAGTATAAGAAAAGCCTAAACCTTTTAGTACAAAGTACAGTTGGTCCTGAGCAGCCATGCCCACTAGGGGAAGGGAATGGTGTGCAAGGTTAGTGATCACTGGGACTCCCGATTATGGAGCCTCCTGGAGGAAGATGCCAAGAGGAGTCCCCTGATGCTCCCATTCATCCAATAGTCCTGCTCCGGCGGAACTCACCAAGTCCACCCGTTGTAAGGCGTTGTGACTTTAGGTACCAAAGAGAGAGAACACTTCCACTAGTTGTGGAAAATACGGAGAAAGAGGCCATGCTCTTGCGGGCCACCTGCCTTGTTTCTCTCCCGGGATACCTTCCCCCCACTTGCTCTGCCTTAGATTTTCTGAAAGTCCCATCTCTGGTGCCCAGCTCGCAGCTCCGTGATGAGACGCCGTATGAGGCAGTGGCTGTGCAAGATCTCCACCCGCCCCCACCGCGTTCTTCTTCGGTCCTGAGCTGCACGCCAGGATGTTTGCTGTAGAATCTGCTGTTTGATTCAGGCAGGGCACTGGCTGTTTCACCCCAGATGAGCCGGGGAGCCACATCCTGTAATGAGACCAGAACAAAGATAAACAACGCGCCAGGGAGATGCCTGAGCCAGAGCAACAGCAGGTGCGCCCGTGAGATGACTGAGCCAGGCACAACGGCAGGTGCATCGTGAGCCCCCCCGCCCCGTGGCGACCCCAGCAACCGCCAAGGGCAATGTCGCTCAGGTGGCCGCATCTCCCATTAGCCCACATCAAGTCAGCAAACATCTCTAGTCCGCCGGCTGCAAAGCAGGCCCTCTGTCAGGCACTCGGAGCGAGAGGAAGACCGTAGCCCCCATCACGGAGGGTACAGCCTAACTCAGCTCTTACACATGAATTCCAGGGTAGTAACGCGTTCACAGTCGCTCCATTTGTAAGTGACAGAGCCAGGATTGGAACCCAAGTTCGTTTTTCTTATTTCAAAGCCTCCCCCTTTTTCAGCTGTACCCCAATGCCAACTCTTATCACATTGCAACATAATTATTTGTAATTGATTTTCAACTGCAGTTAAATTCATTTAGCTCCACCTAACTTAACCGGCAGGGCAGAGACAGGTCAGGCTGTAAAAACGTGGTGAAAATATGAACATCAACTAAACATATTTTATGCATTTAAAATAAAAGTGAGATTGGTTTATCTCTGGGTGATTTGAGTGACGGTCATCTTTTTTATGCTGTTTTATATATTTTTTAAATTTTCTAAAATGAGATTGCATGGCATCTATCTTTTTAAAAATGTATTTTTAAAGTAAAAGAAAATATATAGGAAAGTGCTTCTTGACCATAAAGGTCTAATACGTATCAGCTACTAAGTTCATTGCAAGGTGATATAGCCCTCGGTGCATGGACTAGGTTAAAGCACATCTACTCGACCTTGATAGTTGGCGTGGAGAAAGGCCCCTGCAAGGAGTTGCTCTCTGGGGAGTGAGGCTGTGGCTCTCAAGATCACACTAGCTTGGATCTGCTACGCCCACCTCTGCCCAGCTTCACAGGAGGGCCCAGAGCAGTGGATGCCAGCGCTGCGTCCGGTGCTGCGGTGTCTCTGCTGGCAAGCCCTCATCTTACAGGTCTCACTTCTTTCTGTGGAGCGTTGCCCAATGGTGCTCTTCACGCCTGTTCCCCGCCACCTTCCTGCAAGGAGTCCTGTGGAAACTGGGCTCTACTGACGCCTTGCAGGTGAATGTGGGCCCAGCTCCTAGAGCAGAGGGTAGCAGTGAGCTTGCTGCTGAGCCAGATCTGGAACTCCATCTCGGGTGGAAGGAAGCTTTCTTTTGTCTCCTTGGAAACAGCTCTGCTAATAAGGGCCGTCCCTCCCGTCTCAGGGAGGCCTAGCAGTCTCCTCGCACAGACCTACTGACCTTGGACCCTCCAACCCTTCCCTAGGCCCCTCCCCAGCAGTTCAGGAGAGCAAGGAACCTTCTAGGAGTTTCAGTCTCGCAATTCTGGGACTTCACATTTATCATACATCAAGGTAGCCGAAAGCATATATTTCTGTCTTTTTAAAAAAATCTTTGCTGTTGAAAGTATTACATATGTCCCCTTTTAGCCCCCATTGACCTCTTCCAGCCACACCCTGCCCCCCACCCCAGGCCTTCAACCACACTATTGTCTATGTCCATGGGTTATGCATATGTGCACGCAAGTTCTTTGGTTGATCTCTTCCTATCCTCCTTTGTCTTCCCTCTGAGATTCGTCTGTCTGTTCCATGCTTCTATGTCTCTGGATCTATTTTGTTCACCAGTATATTTTGTTCATTAGGTTCCACATATGAGTGAGATCATGTGATACTTGTCTTTCTCTGACTGGCTTATTTCACTTACCATGATACTCTCCAGATTTCAATAGTATCTTAATCCAAGGTTCCTTCTGGACACATTATATGAGCACATGCTTTCAAGCCGTGTGCTTGTAGATGTGAGGTGAAATAATATTTTACAATAGCGTTATGATTTTAAAGGCATGTTCTGTTGCACTGTTATCTGCCAGGGCTGACCAGCAGACCCTGAGCAATGGATGAATGATTACTTTGACACATTTGCTGTGAAAGAGAGGGCTAAGGGACTGCCTGGCTAAAGGAATCAGACAGCCTCGATCATAAAGATTCCAGTAAACGCCCAAGGGTCTGCACGTGCACAGACTTGTTTGGAAAGGTCAAGGAACAGTTAGGGGCAGCCGCCTTCGGCCAAACTCTCCTAAGTCAGAATTCTGATAAACAGAGCAGGTCACCTTCAGCCCAACCCTTTTTTCCGGAATTTTCCTTCTTACAAACTTTCCAACCAAGACTCCTGTGCTCCCCCACAGTCATCTCATTTAATCTTCATGGCAGCCCCATGGGAAACGTGTTATGACCTGCTTTGCAGTGAGGAAACCAAAGCTAAGACAGGGTGGATGGTAAGTCCAAGATTAAGGTGCAAGACTCAACCCTGGCATGATCTCCTTTCAATGACACCTTCCTCCCATGTGATCAAAAGAAACAGAAAAAAGCAAGATTCATTGGCTCCCCCAAGGTCATGTAGCTTACAAGCAGCAAAGCTGGCTAACAACCAGTCTGTCTAACCCCAAACCCACCATCTTCTTACCACACATCACGTTTCACTGCAAGTCACAGTGAATTCTGCCCCTGGTAGGTTGTTGAAGGTGAATGGCAAACAGGAGTTCTCTGCTCTGGAAAGAGCTGGTGTTCTTGAGGACACACACATTCCCCCTTCCTTCCCTGGACTCCCCGGCACAGGCTCTGTGCGGCCCTGCTGACATGGTCTTCTCTCCTACAGGCTGTGTGCTGGTGGTGTCTGTGATCAAACAGCTGGCTCAAGTCCACAACTCCACAGTCCAGGCCTCCATGGAGAGACTGTGCAGCTACCTGCCGGGTAAATATGGAAATGGGCCTGCGGCTGAGGGCCCCCTCTTTTTTCTCACTCATGGGTCATCATGGTTCATCATGGGTTGTCATGGGCCATCATTAATGAGTTTACACCCTACACATGCCTGTGGAGTAGAAGCTGATTGTGTTATTTCTGTCTATTGATATTCTTATGGGGCTCATGGGAATGAAAACAAACACAAGAAAATCACTCCAGGAAGTTTTATCCTCTGACATTCTTTTCCCATCGTGGCAGAATAATGGTGGTCAATCATGGTCAAAATAATGAACAGTTCTCAATAATGTTTGTTAATTTGACCACATACACATACCCGGATGCATGTGCAGACCCAACATGAAGCATTAGGCTGAGAAGACAACTGATCTCAAAGCCCCAAAGGGGAAAGTATCCTGGGAACATTCCATCCATTTGAACTGGATCCCAATAAAATCCCTTACGCATCCTGCAAAAGAAGGAGCTGATTGGTGGTTTAATCAAATCACATATTTGTTTTTCAATCTCAGCAGAAAGAAAATATTCTTTTATCTCTTAAAGATACTGTTAGGTGAACAGTCACAATGTATAAACTTCCTTGACAGTCAAGTTTTCATTCATTTCATGTTAAGGAACTAATTCATCAGGGATGTCTACATTATTTTTCCTAAATAAAAGTAGTTGATGATTATATCCTTGATTTATGCAGCATGTGGTGCCAATTGCACTAAAGTGTTTCCAGAGAATTTCTTGCATGCAGTCACAATATGCATTCACAAGCTCAACTTTTAAAATTCAAAACTAAAGACTGGGAGAGGATACTATACAAACACACGTGTTTGCCATGTCCCAGATTGGCCATGGCTAAGATGTTGACATACATTAGGTCTTTCTTCTGTTGAATTGGGTTAACCTTGAAACACCTTTTGGTCTCTCCAGCCACCAGTTCCATCTGCCTACCTCTCTGGAGGGAGCCACACACATGAACTTAACGGGTCTTGTTCTTGTCAAGCCTTATGCTTTCACATTCTTTTGTATGAATCTATACCCAATGAATAGTATTGTTCTGTGGGTGATTTTTTTTAACTTTTTCTTGGTAAACCAAATGTAGAAAATTACACAAAATAAATGTATACTTGCACACATAGCTGAGGTCAAGAAGGGGCAGATAGGTAGCCACTCTGGAATCCCCATCCACATACCCCATGCCATCATAAATCCCTCCTTCTACCTAAAAGAATGATGTCCTGAATTTTACTGTAATCATTTCCTTGCATTGCTTTATAGTGTTATCACCCAAGTGGGCATTCCCAGATACTGTCGTCTTGACCAGTTTTAAAATTTTTGATGTGTCTTTCAAGTCTATTTTAATCTACTAGCTTCCTTCTCATCCCTCCCTTTTCCTTATAATTTAGCTGTGGAATATGCCTTGAAGAGTTTCCCATAGTCTGGATTTTGCTGATTGCACCCCTGCAGTATAATTGAGTGCGTCCCTCTGTGCTCTGTATTTCCTGAAAATTGGCAACTTGTGTCCAGACACTTGATCAGACTCCAGTGTGATTTCTTGGGCGAGACTATAAGTGTGTGTTTCATCGGGAGGCCAGCAGACGTGGTTTTCTTTTTTCGCTTTTTGGGATGTTAGTAGCTGTTGACGCTCAATGACCAGACCTTTTAGTTCACAGGGGGTTGCAAAATGGTGCTATTTTCATCTCTCATTTATACATGTCATTTAGTAACTGAAGTCTATTAGAGACAATTTCCCTCCTCTTCAGAAATATTTTAAAGGCATGTTGCCCAGAGTCCCTAATGATACCATTCATGCCAGGGAAGGAGGATAAATACTTAATTCTTTTGCTTTATTTGCCAGTTTTCAAACAATTCGCTGCCTTTCTAGTATCATCCCAAAGTGGTCAACTGGCTTTCTTTAAAATGTCATTATAAACTCATGAATTTATGCATATCTGATGAGTTTGAGTCTCTTTCACTTACTATCTTTTTGGAGCCCAAATTGTCCCAACTTTGACCAATGGGACCCTCTTTAGTTGGCTCCTGAGGCCTGTGACGTGGGCCTAGGTCACCTCACTAGCTGGTATGACAGGTGTCCCAGCCCTGCCCTGTACATTGCCAGCCGCAGGCTTGACATCAGTCATTTCCCTTAGAAGCCCTGGTTTCTTTAGGTGGAAAATAATATTTTAAGACCACAATCTGGGGCCTAAAAATGCTCATTTCTGTTGAGTTAATCATTCTTCTCTTCGGTAGACACTGATAGAAATATACATAGATAAAATATGTACTTTTAAAATAATTTACATACTTCTGTTGCCTTCATACTGACACTTGGAATTCAAATTCAGGACTACAGAAAATTTTTCTCAATCTGTGCTCTACATAGCTGTAACCTGCTTCTTCCCGCACTCTGAGTCCTAATTCTCAAGGTCAAAGGGATTGATAGAATTAAAATAGTCCATAATTATTCACTTACCTATCCCTCACTGCACACAGAACAGCCTCAGAATATCAATCCTCATACGACTACCATTAATATGTTTTATAATCATTGAGAGCAGTTAAAATTGTTTTCTGCCCATGCTTTTCCCATTTCTTATTTAATCATCACACTGTGTTATCTGAGCATATAGCCATTCCATCCAATACCCATTCCCTTTCACCCTCATCTCTTATTAGTGTCATCAGCCGCTCTGTGATGGATGGTCACCATCAGCCCTTCTGAGGATGTCTGTCTAGCTGAGTTGTGGCCTCGAGCTCATGCCTCAGGAAGGGCTCATGGGAAATATTCCTTGAATCTCTTGCATGTTTGATAACAAGCTGTCTGTGCCCTTTATCTTCTGGAAATAAAAATCGTTGGCACACAATTTTTTTTCCATTAGTATCTTAAATATGTTATTAAAAGGCATAATGATAATCTAATTTTCTCTTTCTTATACGCCTATTTTTGCCTAGAAGTTCAAAGGATTATTTTTCTTTCTTCTATACAATCCAGCCTTCTGACCAGAATATGTCGTGGTGTTAGCTGCTGTGCATTGATGTTTTGAGGCATTCAGTGTGCTCTCTCAGTCGGGGTTTCAGATATATTTCTTACAATCTCAGGAAAGTTGTATTTGTTCAGTTGCCTTATTTTGTTTTGTTTTGTTTTGTTTTTCTTCAGGGATTCCTATTATTCCTATTTTGAATCTTCTTTGCCTACCTTCGATATTCTGCCCCTCTCTTGAATACTTCTTATCTCTTCATTTGTTTTATATCACATTTTTCCTCCCTTTCACCTTTCCATTTCTCCTAACACATCAGCATTGCCTTCCCTTCTTCTGATCATTCTAGTTCAGGCTTCATTTATTTTATAATCTTGTACTCCTCCCTGAATTCTTTTTTCCATGTCTGAGTTTTCCTAATTCTCATTTCTGTTGTTCTTTCATGTCTATATCATTTTATTAATGCTTCTTAGCTCATTTTGGAATATTATGTTTTAATCCCTTTTCGGAATGACTTTCTGGCATGCTTTTGCTATCTGTGGGGATTTGGTTCTGTTCCTTATTCTTTTTTTTCTTATAATAACTTTGTATGGGTGTTGACCTAGATACATTTCTGTTGCTCATTTTTATATGAAATTAGTTTTCCAAAACTCTTAGAAAAAGAAGTGGTTTGGGGTAGCTTTTCTAAATGCACAGAACTCTTGCTTCCGCTGTTTCTGTTTCCGTGTGTGTGTGTGTGTGTGTGTGTGTGTGTGTGTGTGTGTTTAGCAGGGAGGGGGGGAGAGATACTTCTTTCTAGTTTTCTCTTTACATGGCTTCTGTCCTGCTGAGTGCTAGCTCCAGGCCCAGCAGCTCCTCCTCACTGTGCTTCTGTCCTAGAGGGCTCCGCTGGGTCAGGTTCTTGACTGTAGGTGCCCGACCCCTCCCGCTCTTCAGTGCTTCCTGCCTGGAGCCTCTGCGCGCACCTGGGCTGCAGCAGGCACAGCCCTCCCAGGCCCACCACGCTTCCCAGCCCACACCTCTGGGTTATTCGGGGATTCTCCTGTTCTTGGGTTTATCTGACATCCCATTGCTTCCCTCTACTTTCTCCCACATAGACGTTGATAACCCACAAGGCATGTGGCTCTGTATGGTTTTACCTTGTCTAGTTGTATGTCAGGGTACTTGGAGATACCTAGTTTTGTTGTAACTATTGTCTATGATTTTTGGTTTTCCTATCCAGTTTCTCTCTTTCTCTCTCTCTCTCTCTCTCTCTCTCTCTCTCTCTCTCTCTCTCTCTCTCTCTCTCTCTCTCTCTCTCTTTCTCATTGTACCGCAACAGCCTCTGAAATTTCCTATTATGAGTCAGAAGGAGCCAAGATGGTGCCCTGAATATCACCAATCTTGGTTTGAGTTGTTTTATGTCAGAGAGAGAGAGAAATTGTTCGAGATTCAAAGAAATTCCAAATCTGCTGCCCCAACCATCATCTTTCCAGAATCCTCCCTCGTGGGGGCTTTAAGTTTACATCAGTGCCCACTGTGCGCACTGCTCTGCAGCTTCTCTTTTCCACAGGATGTTTGAGAGCTGCACACACTAAGACGCACAGCGCTAGGTCACGCCTCCTAATCTCCCTATAGTTCTCCATATCAATGGCCTCGATCTTATTTATCCACCCTCCTATTATCAGACATTCACAACCTCTTAGAAACCTTCCTTTATATTCCCACACCTGTGAATGAAAGAACACACACACACTCACACTAACATGCACACACACTTACACTCTCACACACTCACACTCACACTAACATGCACACACACTTACACTCTCACACTCACACACATACACGTACTCTCACACATACAAACTCATACACATGCACATACACACATGCACACTCACACACATGCACACTCACACACATGCACACTCACACACACATATACACACTCATACACACGCACACTCTCATACACACACATACACGTGCACACACATACACACGCGCGCACACATTTCTAGTTTCACCAGAAAGAAAGCGAATTTTCTCTGCCTCCCAGGCAGTCCTGCAAGTTTATCAAAGAACAGCCTAATGTCGGTTTTAAATCAGTCTGCTCTTGGCCAAGCGCTCTCTCCATTAGCAACACCTGAAATGTGCTTTCGGCGTGCTTTCCCCGGGATTGTGACTGTCACATAAAGCTCCCAACTCTCAGCATGGCGCATGCACACTGAGACTGCAACCCCCCCTGCAGACAGGGAGACTGCACCCTCCTCCCCTGCAGACAGGGAGACTGCACCCCCCGCCCCCCCCCTCGCCCCTGCAGACAGGGAGACTGCAGCCCAGCGAGGGCAGGAGCCTGAGCGGGTGCCGACTGGGGCCTGAGGTCTGATGGGCAGAGCGTCTGGTCGCCCTTCACTGCAGCGCCCCAGGGAGGAGCACCTGGAAGAGCATATGTTGTTTTTTAAAAATATGTTTTTACTGGTTTCAGAGAGGAAGGGTGGGGAGAGGGATAGAAACATCGATGATGAGAGAGAAGCATCAGTCAGCTGCCTCCTGCACACCCCCTACTGGGGATTGAGCCCGCAATCAGCCATGTGCCCTGACCCGGAATCGAACCGTGACCTCTTGGTTCCTGGGTTGAGACTCAACCACTGAGCCACACAGGCCAGGCACATATGTCCTTTTTTTTTTTTTTTTATTGCTTAAAGTATTACAAAGGGTATTACATATGTATCCATTTTATCCCCCCGCCCTAGACAGTCCCCTAGCCTCCCCTATCACCCAGTGTCTTATGTCCATTGGTTATGCTTATATGCATGCATACAAGTCCTTTAGTTGATCTCTTACCCCCCTACCTCCTGCCCCCCAACCCTCCCCGGCCTTCCCGCTGCAGTTTGACAATCTGTTTGAGGCAGCTCTGCCTCTGTATCTATTATTGTTCAAAAGTTTATAATGGTCTCTATTGTCCATGAATGAGTGAGATCATGTGGTATTTTTCCTTTATTGACTGGCTTATTTCACTTAGCATAATGCTCTCCAGTTCCATCCATGACATTGCAAATGGTAAGAGTTCCTTCCTTTTTACAGCAGCATAGTATTCCATCGTGTAGATGTACCACAGTTTTCTAATCCATTCATCTACTGATGGGCACTTAGGCTGTTTCCAGATCTTAGCTATGGTGAATTGTGCTGCTATGAACATAGGGGTGCATATATCCTTTCTGATTGGTGTTTCTGGTTTCTTGGGATATATTCCTAGAAGTGGGATCACAGGGTCATGCCGGGAGCCGGTCCATCCTTGCTGTTTCAAGGGACCTGGCATATATGGCATACGGTTCTTAATATGTTTGCTCACCTTCTTGGCGCTGTGTTTTAACCAAAGTCACCTCTCCGAGAAAGGTTGAATCCCCAGGTAGGGATTTTCCCCTGAAGTTAGGGAGGGAATAAAACCCCTCAACTAAGTGCCAGGCGGGTAATTAATCCCTTTAACTACGAACAATCATGCTTAAACTACATAATCTTTTCTCCCTGGAATGGAGATAAGAAACGCCCTAACCTTTGTAATAGAGATTGATAGGATTGAATCAACTGGTATAAATACAGTTGTAACAAGACAGAAACACTCAGAACTCAGAACACAGAACTAAGAAGACAGGGCTTGGAAGACAGGACCAAGAGAGACAGAGCCTAGGCACAGAACCTCTCTGGAGAGCCTAAGCAGAACCTCTCTGGCGATCCAGACCAGAACTTGGCTGGAGATCCGGGCTAGAGATCCTGGCTAGGCTGCTGATCAACTGAACACTGTCTCCGTGTCCTTCCTTCTTCGCCGACTCCGTCCACACCTTTGGGGACCCCTGGACCCGCTGGGGTTGGACCCCGGCAGGGTCAAATGGGAGTTCCATTTTCAGTTTTTTAAGGAAACTCCATACTGTCTTCCATAGTGGCTGCACCAGTCTGCATTCCCACCAGCAGTGCACAAGTGTTCCTTTTTCTCCACATCCTCTCCAGCACTTGTCGTTTGTTGATTTGTTGATGATAGCCAGTCTGACAGGTGTGAGATGGTACCTCATTGCTGTTTTGATTTGCATCTCTCGGATGATTAGTGACTTTGAGCATGTTTTCATATGTCTCTTGGCTTTCTGAATGTCCTCTTTTGAAAGGTGTCTATTTAGGTCCTTTGCCCATTTTTTGATTGGATTGTTTATCTTCCTTTTGTTAAGTTGTATGAGTTCCCTATAAATTTTGGAGATTAGGCCCTTATCAGATATGTCATTGGCAAATCACATATGTCCTTTTTAAGCAGTTGTACTGAGAGTCACATACTTGACACTTTGCCCTCTTAAAGCGTATAATTCGATGGTTTTATTCACAGAACGGAGCCTCCATCAGCACAGTCCACTTTAGAATATTTTCATTGGACCCTCAAGGAACCTGCTCCCCTTCTCTATACCCCCCAAACTTGCAACCTTCCTACTCCCTGAGCAACCACTAACCTACTTTCTGTCTCTGAATTTGCCTATTCTGGGCTTTCCTTCACCATGGTGCAGTCGGAGACTGAAATATAAAAGGAATTCTACTAGTACCATACAGGGTCTTTTGAACTGCTTCCTGCATTCAGCATGAGGTTTTCGTGGTCATCTGTGTAGTGCGTGTCAGAACGTCATTGCTCTGTATGCTGAGTAATAAATGCTTATTCTATTGTCTGGACTGTGCCCATTTCGTCCATTCAATCATTAGTTAATGGATATTTGGGTTGACTTGTTTCCACTTCTTGGCTATTTTGAATCATGCTGCTCTGATTTGTCCCTGTACGTGTTTTTATGTGGATGTGTGCGCTTTTTATTCTCTTGAGTGTATACCTAGAATTGTTGGGCCCTATGGTAACCCTATGTTGAGTCATTTGAGGCACTTCCGGACTGTTTACCAAAGTGGCTGCCCCATTTTCCATCCTCTGCCCCTCCCAGCAGTGTATGAGGGTTTGGTTTCTCCACATCCTCCATGCATGTTATTAGTTGTCATTCTTATTATAGCATCACCACGTGGGCGTGAAGTGGTATCTCCCTGTGGTTTTGAGTTGCATTTTCTTAATAGCTACGGATGTTGAGCATCTTTTCATGTGCTTCTTGGCCATTTGCATATCTTCTTTGGAGAAATGTCTATTCAGATGCTTTTTTAAAAGAGTTGGTACAATTCACCAGTGAAGCCATCTGGTCCTGGCTTATTTATGGAAACTCTAGATAACTAATTCAGTCTCCTGTTATATGTCTACGCAGATTGTCTGTTTATTCTTGACTCCATTTGGGCAGTTGGTCTTTCTAGGAGTTTTTCCATTTCATCTAAGTGATCTAATACGCTGTCAGGCAGATGTTCATAGTATTCCCTCATCATTTTTTATTATTTTTATTTCTGTAAGGTTAAAAGTAATGTGGGGAAGTTTCAAGTTCCTACCTCAAAAGCACACTGTGGCCTGGCCAATGTGGCTCAGTGGTTGAGCATCAACCCATAACCAGGAAGTCAGGGTTTGATTCCTGGTCAGGGCACATGTCTGGGTTGTGAACTCGATCCCCGGTGTGGGGCCTGTGGGAGGCAGCCAACCAATGATTCTCTCTCAGTGTGGATGTTTCTATCCCTCTCTCCCTCTCTCTGAAATCAATAAAAATATATTTTTTAAAAAGCACACTAGTGTGTTTGAAGTCTTATACCTTATTGTAAAAAAGAAAAAGTCCTATGACTGTATCTAATTTAACATACAATGTTGACATTATTTACCGCTGAGTAAAAATGAAGAACCAGAGACAGTTCCCTGAATTGATGGTGTGTTTTCACTCTCCTACCCGCCAAGCAAGGGCAGCCCAGCTGAGATGAGCATGACCAGATCAGTCCTCCTCCGGGAGGGTTCCCACTCTTTCCCAGGACAGCCCATCTGTCCCTGACTATGCCGAGGGCCTCCATGGGATTTCCAGGATCCACAGGGGCCCACGAACTGGAGAACAGGGCCAGGGGGTTAACACATCTCACCGTGCAGGCGGATCAACCCACAAAGCACTCCTGTGCCCTCAGAACAGGGGAGGAGGCAGGAGAGAAGACTGCCTTGGTGTGTGTGTGTGTGTGTGTGTGTGTGTGTGTGTGTGTGTGTTCTCTGGTGTAGGTGGCAGGGCAGGGACACCTCTGACAGTTGGTGTCCTTTTATCTCAGAAATACCAGCTGCAAAAACTAAATAGCCAAGGCAAGGTCTTTTTTCCCCAAACCTAAAAAGGAAGAATATTTTTAACAAAGCAGTGTTTCAGATTATGTACTTTAAAACGAGCCCTGTTTCTTTCAACTTCAGCAAATGGGATCACCCCCATTCAGATGTTCACTGCTATAAAAATAAAATAAAAGCTCAGAATTTAACTGCATTCTAAAAATAAGCAAGTGCTCTTTAGCGTGTACAGTAAGCACACTGGCATGCCCGTGAACCTGAGATGGAAATGATATTTTAATGGCTACATTAACTGTAACATTCCACCAACCCTTACAATTAATGACTTGCATTAATGATGAGTTAATCACTCAGCTTAGTTCCTAGGAAAGATGATCATTATCAACTCGTGTGTTATATTCATCATCATAATAAATATTCCCTTTCCCCTCTTTGTTTTTCTTAGAAAAACTGTTCTTAAAAGCCACCTGCTACCTAGTGGTTCGCACGTTTGGACCAGATATCATAAAACTGTGAGTACACCGGCACGTTGATCCCATTTCTCTCTGGACAGAGGGGAGCAGAAACACTGGGAGGAGCCGCTACTGAACAAGGCCTGGAGCTGCAGTGTTCCAGTTCTTGCCAATAGTGAGTGGGCGAGCCAGATGGGCACGAGGGTCAGAGAGAGGACAGACAGACCCTGTTCCAGGTACTGCAGGTGGGGGCTGTGTAAGTCCCCATCTCCCACAACCACAAGTGCACACAGGTGTTAAGAAAGAATAGGCCCAGCAAGCCACCAACAGAGGCTCACTCCCAGTAGGTGGTGGGAAGGGGAGGAAATGGTTTTGAGATGATTCAAGGTCATGAGATGACTAATTCTCCATGTATTGCAGGGGGGCACTTTGAAGAAGACGACGCAATAAATGATTCCCCCTTGGGTGTCATACTTGTTAGAAACCCCATTTTTCATTTTTCTTCGAAAAAAATTTAGTAGTTGAGGCCTCTCCTGATCTCTGAGAGCTCCTAGGTTCAGAATACAAAATGTCATGATTTAGTGGGAAGTATAAATAGATACCAGGAAGGGAGGTAAGACAAACAGAAGACCAGGATCAGGTTTGCTATGACAACCTGTGTCACATGGAGGTCAAGACCAGGCCTAGAAGGACCCAGCATGAGGTCACTGGCTGGGATTGGCTGCTCTTAGAAGGAGCCCTCCCTGCATCCCCCAAGTTCTTGGGGGAATAAACCTGAACACTCAGGCGTCCCACTCCTGACAGCATCCTGTGACTTGCCTGTGGGTAGGACATGTAATTGCTGGATAATAGTTCATTAATCTCTGAGAATTGACTGGTGTGAAATAATGAAGAGGCATGATGCCTTCTGGGTTAGGAACCACATTTAATATCAGAACCTGAAATTCAGGTAAAACTAAATCATGAGGTTGTCAGTGTCAGGGCCCACCTCACCCCAGAACTGCAGCTGTTGATTAAAATGAGCTGTCAGAGGAGCGCACCATGAGAGGAGAAACTCCCATCAGCAAGCAACTAATATGGGTACCGGAAAAAAAAACACCAACATCTTCTAGAATCTATAACTGTCCTTCCAAGATTAGCCTTTGGATAGTACCAAGCTGTTTCTGGTTTCTTTGTTTTTGTGGCTTTGGGGTGGTGTGGTTTGGGTTGGGCTTGAATGAATAATTTACTTGGAAAAGTTACTCCAAGTCCATGCTTTCCTGTCCCTTCATTTGAAGCAACACATGGTGCTCATTCTTCTTGGTAAGAAGAGGTAGAAAATGGCTATGGAAGGTTTGTTTTAGTCCCTTCAAACCTAGACATAAACCGAAATATTTGAAGAATACAATTCTTACCCCATCCCCAGGGGGAAAAGTCAACCTGACTGTATTTTCTTCCATAAAGTAAAGAAATATTTACATTAAAGGGAAGCAATGATTTGGATTATGTCTAAGAAAGTAATTTTAGGAGTTTAAGGCTATATCATAAATTATATTTTTTTTTTTTGCTATAATCCCTAGGAAACTTTAAAATAATGTTTCCATCAAATTACACCCCCTGTCCATCTTTCCTTTCCCAATTTTATTTGTGGCTTCTGCCTAAAAGAATATCATGCTCTGGTGAAGCTGTCACACAGCTCAGGGCTGCTCGCACCCCCTCTCTGCCCCCAGGACCTCATTCTAAATTGAGGTGAGAGCAGCGGGGAGGGGGCAGGAAATCGCTGTGAGCCAGCACACCCAGGACAGACTCCAGGCCATGCTGCCCTGTGTGGAGGCCCATAGAATCCATTCTGGGATTTTGCTTTCTTTGAAACTGATTCTGCTTTCTAATGCCTGAGAGATCTTATTCGTCTTTGTTTGGCCCATCTCCCTGCAGGCTCAGTGCTGATATGAATGCTGATGTCGTGTGTCACACACTAGAGTTCTGTCACCAGGGCCCGGGCCAGGCACTGTGTCATCTCTACCCACTTCCCAAGGTGAGTGAGTGGCTTTCACTCAGATGTCAGGTGGCAGTGACATGCATGCCCTTTGGATGTGTAAAGGCAAGCTCAGCTGTACTCACTCCGCGATTTGGGGACAGAAAGAGGCAAGATGACATTTTCAATTACGTGTGAAAGAATATTCTCAAGTTCCAAAAAAATGTCTTCCCTGTTGAGCTATTATGCGGGGCTGGCAGTTGGTAGGAAATCAGACCAGCTGAGGACAGAGAGGTTTAAATCCCTCTCTTGATATGTACTTGCTTAAATATCAAGCAAGTCACTTTTAGAAGGTGACCAACTCACCCCAATTTGCCCAGGTCTTTCCTGGTACAAGCAATGCATTTCCCACAACTGAGGAAATGTGGGCCATTGGTCACCCCAGTCTGACCTTTATTGTTCTCCCCCATCAAATGGGTGTAATGAAATACCCCAAATCCCTCCTTCAAGATTAATTATGGGAAGTAGGTGAGCTAAGACATTTAAAATGCTTAGCACAATGCCTACCACATTTTTTTAAAAATATATTTTATTGATTTTTTACAGAGAGGAAGGGAGAGAGATAGAAAGTTAGAAACATCGATGAGCGAGAAACATCGATCAGCTGCCTCCTGCACATCTCCCACTGGGGATGTGCCCGCAACCCAGGTACATGCCCTTGACCGGAATCGAACCCGGGACCCTTCAGTCCGCAGGCCGACGCTCTATCCACTGAGCCAAACCGGTTTCGGCTGCCTACCACATTTTTTAAAAAATGTTAATAAAAATGGTGGCTACTATAATTATTATCAATATCATTATTATTCAGAGATAGTTGTTTGCAATACCCTGTGTGTATTACATGAGGCTGGATAGTCTGTAATTAGAATGCAGGCTGCGGAAGGCTGCAGTGTTGACACAATGCCCTTCCCAGACTCTGAGTGACAGTATGATATTAAATCCAGTTAGGCCTCACACTAGTGACTTTCAGAAGCTTCCTGTAAAAATAAAAGACAAAATAAAATTCTATGCCTCCTTTCCCAGAATTGTAGCTTTCCCGTATACAACCCAGCAGGCTGCTGTTCTATTTGTAATGCCCTTTTTATTCTTGGAATGAAGTCTATTTATCACCCTGGGGCCTAACCAATGAACATGATTTTGCTGACTGACAATTGTAAGTAGTGAAGAAAGAGATACAGATGCCTGGGGGGGAGGTGTGCATGCATGTCATGCTTCCTCGGTCATTGACTACAGTGCCTGTTCAGTGTCCCCTAATTCCACCTGAGAAACTGTGGGCTCCACTGGTTTCTAGAAGAGATAGTTCATTTTAATTAAAAAAAACAAACCACAACTTTTCATGTGTTTAAGTAGCATGTGAGGACTGATAGCAATGCTTGCGTTTTGATAACATTGGAAACATGTATGCACCAAGACAAGTGGCATGGTGTCTGTGATTTCCTTAAAGAAAATTGTGTTGTGTATACATCACACCCACAGCTATACACAGTCACAAAATGTTCAACTTTTTAAAAAATGTATTTTTATACTCTATGCTGTTTATACTCGAAATCTCGTTTTCATGGCACACAAACTACACCTACACAACAGGTGTGCACTAGTCGGTAGAGTTACCTGCTAGGAAAGGTGGGTAAATCGTAGGTGGAAATCACCCTCTGCCTGCCCAAAGCCTTCCTCATGACCCTCCCAGTCAAAACCATCCCTGTGTAACCACCACTCTGTAATCTGTCACCCCAGGCGAGTGCATTAGGCACAATTCCATCTTGAACTCCACACAGAGGAGTGCTTTTAGACACAGTTCCATCTTGAACTTCACATAAATGGAATCACACAGTTTGTTGTCCTTGGTGTCTGGCTTCTGTTGTCTGTGAAATTCATCTGTGTTTTGCAGCAACAGTCTTGTTGCAGGACGTATTCACACAATCATCTCTCTTTTTTTTTTTGGAGGTGTGAACTATATATTAAATTGACATTTTCTAATTAAATGAATTGAGGTGACATTGGTTAATAAGATTATGTAGGTTTCAAGTGTATGTTTCTATGACACTTGGTCTGAATGTGTGCCCACCACCCAAAGTCAACGTCAACTGCGGCGAGGGGCCTGCTGCCTTGAGAAAGCAGCCCAGGCTTTGGAAGGGTTCCCCCCGCCCCCCCCCCCCCCCGCCGTGAACCGATCTCTGAAGGAGCCAGAAGCAGCCAACACTGAGTGGGCGGGAGCTGTGCACGCACAGGGAATCCACGTTTCCTTGATCCAGGGCCCAGGAAGCTGCGGGCATAGGTTTGGGAAGGAGTGAGTTTGTGTGTGACAAGGTGGCGCAGGACAAATTCTTGTTCAACTGAGAAATCAACAAGCTGACATCAGGAATTTCTCAAACATAGTTTGCAGTTGAGGCTGAAGGTCTTGACCCAGGTCCCAGACCTGCTAAGGAAACTTGAACTCAGCCCGGGCTCTGGACATGAGCCCTCTGGCTCTGCCCATCAGAACCAGGGGGGGATTGTGGCACACATTCGAGTGGCTGGTCTGTGTCAGAGGGAAGTGAAGGCAGTGTGGGTGTTAGTGTTAATGAACTGTTCTGAAGAACTGAATCTCCAAAAATCTTGCACACATGCCTCCACTTTCTCATTACCAGTTAGACCAGAGGTATTCACTCCCTCGTCCATTATACTCAGCATGTTTCTTCAGCGTGCACAAATTCTCTCTTTTAACCATCACAAGTATGCAAGACAGACATGGTCCCCCCACCTCATAGATAAGTCTACTGAGCCCCGGAGAATTGCAAGGCTCACCTGATATACATTTATCAAGTTCTTATTACATGACTAGAGGCCCCGTGCATGAAATTCATGCATAGGGGCAGTGGGTTCCCTCAGCCCAGCCTGCACCCTCTCCAATCTGGGACCTCTCAAAGGATGTCCTACTGCCGGTTTACAGGGATTGGGCCTAAACCAGCAGTCGTACATCCCTCTCACAATCCAGGATTGCTGGCTCCTAACTGCTCATCTGCCTGCCTGCCTGGTCGCCCCCAACTGCCCCCCCCACTGGCCTGGTTGCCCCCAACTGCCCCCCTGCCGGCCTGATCGCCCCACGCAGTCTGCTATTCAGTCGTTTGATCATCCCTCACTAACCCCCCTGCCAGCTTGGTTGCCCCACGCAGCCTGCTGTTCAGTCGTTTGATTGTCCTTCACTAACCCCCCTGCTGGCCTGGTTGCTCAAGGCAGCCTTCTGGTCATTACTGTTACTGTGATACTGTCCCAGACAATTTGCATATTCTTCTATTATTAGATACATAGGTACACACTAGAGGCCAGGAAACAGAAGACAGTGACAACTGCAATTTGGGTGGCTACGTGTTAGGAACTCAGTTCCTTCATACTTCTTCACTATGCCAACTGTCAGGTCTGAGACCCTCTGCCAGGGGTTGGACCTTCTTGAACACTGGGTGATAGACAGAGAAGCCATGAGAAGTTGTGGGTGTATAAGAGAATCTTTATTATAGGAGCCAGTGGCCAAATAGCCATCTATATATATAAAAGCTAATATGCCAAGTGTCCCTGAGGAGTTCGATCAACCAGGAGTTCGATCGCTCACTATGACATGTGCTGACCATCAGTGGGTGGTGCAGAATGAAGGGAGGCCCTGGCTGGCAGCCAGCAGCCGCTAGGGATCCTACCAGTGCACGAATTTCATGCACTGGGCCTCTAGTTACTAATAAGGAGCCACTATACAAAGCAGTTCTTCAAAGCAAAGTCCCATAAAGCAGGTAGCCACACACCAGCCAGGTAACAATGCATCTTTCAGCCTCTGTACCCCCAGCCATTATCTGAGCAGCCTGCCTTATGTAGGAGCTAGTTATATAGAAGCCATCCTCAGAGCCACAGCCTCACCAAGCAGCCTCACGCTGGTCAGTGATGCGTCTACCCTATTAGTGCAGCCCCATACTGGCTATTCAGTAACAACTTTATACAAACTCAGACAAAAGAGGCTTTATGCCAAATACTGACCTCAGTCTTTTGGGTTATAGAAGGGCACGCTTGCACAGTGCATAGATTGCTTTGTCCCTGCATCTGCGTATAGCATCTTAGCCTTGAACATTCTCATTAAGATTCCCATGCTCAGAGTGGCCTTGAGCATCCGGTGTATTCTGAATAGGGTCCCCACACTATGACATACCCAAAGCCAGACTAACTACCTGTCATCTAAAATCCTCCCACACCACTGTAAGGTTACCCCATTATCCCAATTTTACAGATGAAAAAGCAAAGTTCAAGCAAATTGCTGGTTGTGGAGTTGTTGGGTTTTTAAAGTTTCTCTTTAACCACCTCAGGACATGGTGAACAATAAGGTAAATGACAAGGGAATGTAGCCTTTTAGATGCAGCAAAGTCAGCTTAAAATGGAACAGAATAGAGTACCTAAAAGTGAACTCCAATGCATTTGAGATTTGTGTTTTTTATTTGAAAACTAGAGGCTTGGTGCAAGAATTCATGCACAGGTAGGGTCCCTAGACCTGGCTGGCGATCAGGGCCAATCTATGGGGTGACCAGTGGGGTGATTGGTGCCTCCGCTCGCACCCACTTTGGCTGGCCTGGCGCTGCCTGCTTGCTGCCCCACCCCCGCCACCACTGCCAGTCGGGGCCTGCGGGCTAGGGGCAGCTCCTGCATTGAACATCTTCCCCCCTAGTGGTCAGTGTGTGTCATAGCGACTAGTATTGAGCACCTGCCATGTAGCGAGGACCATGTGAGGCCCTGAGCTGGGCCTTGGATGCAAAGGGGTGTTCCGGGCAGAGAGGCAGGGGCACTGCCTTCACGGTTCATATTGAGGAGGATGAGCGTTAGGCTCACAAGGGCCGCGGAAAAGGGCCCGTCACAGAAATCTGCACCTGGATCCAATGTCTGGTCATGACCCTGCCCGAGCGGCTGAGGGAGAGCCGGGCCGGGAGCACAGAGGCTTCCAACCTGTGAGAAGGGCTGAGTGGCAGTTACAAAGCAGTCCGGGATGTGAGGTCCTACGCAGGGAATATAATCAGTAACTTCGTAATAACTGCGGGTGGTGCCAGGTGGGCACTGGAAATGCCAGGGGGATCACTGTGTAAAGTCTTTTCTTGTCTAACCACTTTGCTGTACCCTGAAACCAATACAAAATAATATTGAATGTCAACTGTCATTGAAAAGACATTTTCAAAAGCATATCTGTTGTTTAGCAGGGGATTATCAGGGCAGGCCTGGGGCTGGGGGCTGAATGAGCGATGCCCTGTGACCTCACAGCACCCTTGGAGGCAGGTCGCTGTAATCCCCCAGTTACACGTGATAAAAATGGGGCTTTCTCTCCCACTCAGGAATTCTGTGGATTCTGAAGGGCTCTGAGCAGAACTTGCTCAAGGACACACAGCCAGTGAGCAGCGGAGCTGGGGCTCGAACCCACCACCCAGGCTCCATTAGGGCCGTACCAGGGGCAAACTGAGGAGGAACAGGGCGGGGCCAGGACACACAGGGGCACAAAGGCTCTGGGAAGCAAATACTGGGTGCAAGTACTCTCCACCCTGCCCCCAACCCTACAGGTTACTTTTCTCCTGACTCTCCCCAAATCATAGACATGGAATCCCATAGCAACCGTCGCTGGATTAATCAGCTCACTTGATTCTTGCTGTGTAAACTCGAGATGTGCTCACGTCCCCAGAAACGGTTGAAAGGCTCAGGGAGGTGAAGGAGGTGTAGAGCAAGCATGTCAAACTCAAAGGCTAACACAGGCTAAATAAACAAGGTTTCAACAGTTTATGTGGTCCAAAAAAATAAACACGAAAGCTTCAATTTTCATAGAAACGTAGGTTTATTTCGATAGAGACATGCTGAATACAAAGGGCTGAAATAAATGAGTCATCGTTAATTAGTGTTCGTTGTTGGCTGTGGGACAGGCCCTGGGGTTGGCGGGGGCCACCCCGAGCTGGGGCTTTCAGACACAAGGGCACCTGGGTCCTTGGGGAGATTGGGAGCCTCTCGGGCAGGAAGGCAGGGGTTCGGACTGAGTCTCCGCCAGACACTGGCTCTGTGCCCTTCAGCCAGTTCCTTAGCTTCCCTGCGTCTCCATTTCCTTGTCTGCGCAAAGGTCAGCTCCCTCGGAGCTGGTGGGAAGATTAAACAAGGACATGTTTGCAAAGGACTCCGCGTGGCGCCCACACAGAGGTCATCCCCTCCTCAAGATTGTTACCACCATGAACTCGCCTCCGTGTGAATCGCATTATCACTAATTTATGGACTCATCTCTCTGTTTCCAATTCGCAGACTTGAAAACATCCTAACTTTAGAAAAGACGTAGAAAGAAGAGATAAGACGCAAGGGGTAATGTGTCTAACTTTGTTTTTCTAGGAGGCGTGGAAAGTCACCCTGGAGAAGGCAAGACAGATCGTCAAGAAACCCCCAACTCTGGTAAGTGGTCCGCGGGGAGAATGCCAGCCCCTCCCGGGCACGCTGATCTCCCCCTGGCCCTGCTCTCACCCCGCAGGCCAGCGGCTGCTCTGGGTACCAGCCCACAGGGCACCCTGGTTGACTTGGGATTGAAGTGGGAATAGGCGCGCCCTCCCCCCTCCCTCCCAACCTCAACAACACTCACATTTGGGGCAGGTTAGCCCTTAGTCCTGGGCGCTGTCCTGTGCACTGTAGGATGTTGGCTGCATCCCTGTCCTCCACCCACAAGTTGGCAGCATCGTTAGCCACCCCTTCCCAGTCCTGACGACCAAAAATGTCTCCAAGTGTCCTCTGAGCGCCCTTGAGACCTGCTGCTCTGCAGTAGACCATTTTGGAGGCTGTGTATCCTCCCAATCCTCCCCTTTCTACATATGAGACTTGGGACTGAGCCTCAGTGTTCCTGTCAGTGAGATGGGGCAGTAACATGTTCCTGTCAGTGAGACGGGGCAGTAACATGTTCCTGTCAGTGAGATGGGGCAGTAGCATGTTCCTGTCAGTGAGATGGGGCAGTAACATGTTCCTGTCAGTGAGACGGGGCAGTAACATGTTCCTGTCAGTGAGATGGGGCAGTAACATGTTCCTGTCAGTGAGACGGGGCAGTAGCATGTTCCTGTCAGTGAGACGGGGCAGTAGCATGTTCCTGTCAGTGAGACGGGGCAGTAACATGTTCCTGTCAGTGAGATGGGGCAGTAACATGTTCCTGTCAGTGAGATGGGGCAGTAGCATGTTCCTGTCAGTGAGATGGGGCAGTAACATGTTCCTGTCAGTGAGATGGGGCAGTAGCATGTTCCTGTCTCGCAGCATGGATGTGAGGACTAGTGGATGGATGTGTGCAGAGCACGTGGTAGCAGGCCTGGGACTTACCGAGCCTCCGTCAATGCCAGTGAAATCATCACATGATCCTGCTCCCTAATTTGCCCTGTGTGTAATAATACTTTGATTCAACAGGTAGAATGTTTAGTTCAAACTAGTTGTCCTTAGCCAAGTGTTTGATTTATGCTCTGGTTACAAACCAGCCCTAGCTGAAAAGGAAGCAAGAGAGTAGACCTTTAAAAATGTGTCTCCGGCCCTGGCCGGTTTGGCTCAGTGGATAGAATATCTGCCTGTGGACTGAAGGGTCCCGGATTCAATTCCGGTCAAGGGCATGTGCCTCGGTTACAGGTTCCCGGCCCTGGTCGGGGTGTGTGCAGGAGGCAACCAATCGATGTGTTTCTCTCACGTCCATGTTTCTCTCTGTCCTTCCCTCCCCCTTCCACTCTCTCTAAAAATCAACGGAAAAATATCCTTGGGTGAAGATTAACCAAAAGAAAAAAAAAATGTGTCTCCCTTGATGCTAGAGCCCTGGCAGGAGGAAGTGGCCATCGGAAAGATGAGGGCAGGGCCCGCCCTGCTGGTCAGGTCACCGCTCACCCCAAGGCACTACCAGGAAGGCAGTATTGACTTGGCAACTTGAAAGTGAAGGGGAGGTTCCCAGAGCTCTCAGCTCACCGGATCTGGCAGACACAAATAGAGGATGCCCAGTTCCATTTGAATTTCAGATAAGCGACGAAGAGTTTTGTAGTGCAAGTATGTCCAGGGCCGGATCTGGCAGACACAAATAGAGGATGCCCGGTTCCATTTGAATTTCAGATAAGCGACAAAGAGTTTTGTAGTGCAAGTATGTCCAGGGCTCTATCTTCGCCGGCAACATTACTCCTGGGGGCATCTGGGTTTTGATGTCCAAGGTTGACACACGTCTCATGGCAATACGCAGGCATTTCTACAGGATCTATTAGTCAGCCACCACGTCCGCATCGCCGATCATTATTTAATTCAGTGAATTGGAGCTACTTTAGCTCATCTGCTTAAGTCACTGAATGAGAAATTGAAACACGGCTCGAAGCCCTTGACCAGCACTTCTGCATTCTAAACAGAACTGAAGATGAGACCATTCTCCCTTTATCCTTCTCCGCACGCATCTGAAAACTTATTCTCAGGGCATGGTTTCCGCACTCCACAAGCTGCCTTGGCATTAACTCAAGGGCTAATTAGGATTTCACAGTTTTCTATTTCCGTCATCAGAATTGCGAACGTACTTCCTAGGGCCGGATTCCAATAATTCCTTGCATGAAGCCAGAAAACAGAAACCTACTGAACAATCCAACAATAATAGATTTCTCCAAAACCTCCTCCAATGTATTTATTCTCCAGATTAAAGCTCTCAGGGGGAAAAATAATCAGAAAATGCAAATAAGCGTTTTGGAAAAAATGCTCAGAGGGTATCGGCGGCAGTGAATTTCAGGGCGGTGCCGACAAAGTCATAGACGCAGCCAGGATGCTGCCTGCCATTTCGGCGAGCCCATTAGACGCCAGAACCCAGGCTGGGGAAGTTGAAAGGGATGGAAGGTTCCAGAGAAGGTCCGCACCGCCAGGAGGCCCAGAGAGGCTCCTGGGGGCACTACACAGGAATGGGGCAGACACCGGGTGTGTGAGGTTTGGAGTACCCAAGTCGTGGAATCACTGAATCTAATTTTCACAAAAACTCCTGTGGAGTAGACAGCCTACCTTCGTGATCAACCCCTCAAGGTCAGACAGGTGAAGTTCTTGGCTCACTCCACACAACTGGTGAGTGAGAAACCCATCATTTAAATAGACTTACTTACTTCCCACTTCCTGCCCTTTGTAATGTCAATGGCTCTCAACCAGCCCTCCTGGTACTAAATTTCAGGAAGATTCACATCACAGGCTCTGAGATGTTAGGACCATGCGGTGCACAGCCTGGGGCGGGGGAGGTGGGCTGTACGTGATGCCCCTGATCCTACACCCACCCACTCAATGAAATCTTCTGGGAAGCCTTTAAACATGGCTGCTGTTCAAACTCCATCCCAGACTGTGTGAATCCAAGTAAAATCATACACCAGAGTGGAACGGCCTTTCACCGAGCGGAAACTCCACTGCGGGCTGGCTGGGGACGGGGTGGCTCCTCTTGCCCTTTGACCTTCTATTTGTCCCATTCATCAGGGGTCCCCTCCACTCAACTCCTGTTTTTTCTGTTTTCATATAACATCCTGGTGTGGGGGAAACTCAGATGCAAGCAGAAGCTGGTGAAATGAATTGCAAAATGAAGGTGTGCCCAGGGACAGCCCCGACGTAAGGCTGTCATTTAGGTGGGATTGCATCTGCCAGAGGAACGTTGTAAGCCCATAGCTGAGCTGAGAACACGTTGGCCTCTGTCCAGCACAGCTCAGATCGAAAGAGGGGCCGGCAGACACGCCCTCGAGGCCTTCTGCAGTGTTGCTCTGTGTACGTCTCAGTTCCTTTTGCAAGTAAATGAGAAGAGGCGAGTCGTTCCCACACTGTGTGATGAAAAGACGGCACAGTCAGAACTTCTGTCTGACCTGGAGTTCTGGGGTCTCTGGACAAGCTCCGTCATCTGTCGCCCACATCCCAGCCCCAGTTTCTGCACCAGGCCTGTCAGAGACAGCTGCGGCCTGCAGGCTCAACTCCGACAGTGGACAGCTGTGCAATTATGATTTTATTCTCTCCTAGCTTCTGTGTGGCAATGTCCATATAAATTTGTTGGTGTATTGATTATTATCAGTGTTAAAATCTACATGGCCATTGGGTTAGTTAGACCCAGGCCTTCAGACTAAAGCAATAGCTTAGATGTTCCAGTGCACCCTGACTTTGAACTTGGGTCTCAGAATGTGTCTAGATCGCCACACTGCCCGCAGGGAGGTGGCGTCATCTCATGCTGGTGCTCGTCCGCTTTACAGTGTGTCTCCAATCCTGGTCCCACTTGTTCCCAGGGGCTGGACCCAGCCTTCCAGGCCCCCTCCCTTCCCCAGCCCCTCCTGCCGTACATCCGTGGTTCCCCGCCAGCCCAGTGTTGTCCTCCAGAGGGGACATTTGGCAATGTGTCTGGGGACTTTTTCGGGCTGCCAGCATTCAGTGGCCAGATGCCAGATACAGCCTACGGTGCACAAGGCAGCCCACAGCTAAGAGGTTTATAGCCCCAGTGGCAGTAATGCTGAGGTTAGAGACCCTGGGAGGGGCCTCAGGGTCTCCACCTGCCCACAGAGCTCTGTGCCCATCCCACCTCCTCCGGGCCGCCCTCTCACCTCCAGGGATATCTTCCTGAAATACAGATGTGACCCCCGCTTACCGCCTTCCCGGATTCCCTGCTTTCCCCGGGATAAAGTATACAAGCAGCCTAGGCTTGTAGTAAAGGCTCCTTCCTTCCACGGTCTCATGGTCTCATGCTTCCCCAGGCTCCACCAGGCTGAGATGTGTGGCGGCCCTCTGATACCTCAGGCTCCCACCGCACTGCGTGGGGCATGGGGCGCTCCCTGCACCCACAGCCATGCTACTCAGACACCCCGGGACCTTTGTAAAAGGCCGTTTGTGATGCAGCCGGTCTGCAGTGGGGCCTGAGACCCTGCGTTTGTGAAGGCTCCTGGGGGCCTGTGTTCCTCGTTTGCAATCACACTGTCAGCAGCGAGGACTTGGCACAGTGGTTCTCAAACCTTAGTGGGCATTGTGTGACTGGAGCCCAGGAAAACCCAGATGACTGCGCCCGCCCCAGGCTCTCTGACTCAGTAGGCAGGGTGGGGGTCACAAATTGCATGTGTAGCAAGTCTGCAGGTTGCACTTGGAGTCGCGAAGCCCAGAACGTATGTCTGTGCCTCCGCACCCGCCTCCCGGGGTCCTGAGAGCCGTGTTACTGCCTGGACCACTGCAGACCTGGCAGCGTGCTAAGAGCTGGGATGGCCCCCTGCGCTCCACTGGGCAGTGAGCTCCGTGAGGACAAGGACAGACTTCTGTCTGCACGTCTTACAGGGAGCTGGAGGCGCTGGTCAGGGCTGTGGTTCTAACCCTGGAACGTTGGGGAAACATGACCTTCTAGAGACCTTGTGTATCGCCTGAGAGGTTGCCGGTTCTCCTTTGCCAGCCTCACCACCTCACCAGCTCTGTCGAGACGGCCCCCAGCCACCTGCAGGGCCCTGGGGCGGGCAGGACCCTCTGTACCTCTCCCTTCAGTGATAGATGGCGATTCCCTGCTTTTCCCACCGTTTCCTCCTCTCACCTGCGGATGGCAGCATGAAAGTCACACTCTTTCTAAAACTGCAAAGGCCTGGGCTTCCCTGCATCACAGAGCGTGAGCCTGGTGGAGCCCCCATGCCCTTTGCTCGCCTCGCCTGGGGACTCCGTGGGCACTGCCTTCCTCCTTCCTCCCAAGCTCGGGCATGTCTCTCCCACTAGTCTTGATTTTGCCTCCTAAGAGGATGGAAGCATTTTATTTGAAAATGTTCTGCATTTTTGAATCCTTTTCCAAGCACTGGAGCACATGGAGGGAGAGGAGTTCTGTTTGTCTGAGTAGATCGGCCCCAGGTGGGCCAGACCCTGGGGGAAGGATCGGGGGAGGTGGACAGATGGAGGTGGACAGGTAGAGGTGGACAGGTGAGGGTGGACAGGTGGAGGTGGACAGGTGGAGGTGGACAGGTAGAGGTAGACAGGTGAGGGTGGACAGGTGGAGGTGGACAGGTGGAGGTGGACAGGTGGAGGTGGACAGGTAGAGGTAGACAGGTAGAGGTGGACAGGTGAGGGTAGACAGGTGGAGGAGGACAGGTGGAGGTGCACTGGTAGAGGTGGACGGATGGAGGTGGACGGGTGGAGGTGGACGGGTGGAGGTGGACAGGTGGAGGTAGACAGGTGAGGGTGGACAGGTGGAGGTGGACAGGTGGAGGTAGACAGGTGAGGGTGGACAGGTGGAGGAGGACAGGTGGAGGTGGACGGGTGGAGGTGGACAGGTGGAGGTGGACAGGTGGAGGTGGACAGGTGAGGGTGGACAGGTGGAGGTGGACAGGTGGAGGTGGACAGGTGGAGGTGGACAGGTGAGGGTGGACAGGTGGAGGAGGACAGGTGGAGGTGGACGGGTGGAGGTGGACAGGTGAGGGTGGACAGGTGAGGGTGGACAGGTGGAGGAGGACAGGTGGAGGTGGACGGGTGGAGGTGGACAGGTGAGGGTGGACAGGTGGAGGAGGACAGGTGGAGGTGGACAGGTAGAGGTGGACGGGTGGAGGTGGACGGGTGGAGGTGGACAGGTGGAGGTGGACAGGTGGAGGTAGACAGGTGGAGGTGGACAGGTGGAGGTGGACAGGTGAGGGTGGACAGGTGGAGGTGGACAGGTGGAGGTAGACAGGTGAGGGTGGACAGGTGGAGGTGGACAGGTGGAGGTGGACGGGTGGAGGTGGACAGGTGAGGGTGGACAGGTGAGGGTGGACAGGTGGAGGAGGACAGGTGGAGGTGGACGGGTGGAGGTGGACAGGTGAGGGTGGACAGGTGAGGGTGGACAGGTGGAGGAGGACAGGTGGAGGTGGACGGGTGGAGGTGGACAGGTGAGGGTGGACAGGTGGAGGAGGACAGGTGGAGGTGGACAGGTAGAGGTGGACGGGTGGAGGTGGACGGGTGGAGGTGGACGGGTGGAGGTGGATAGGTGGAGGTGGACAGGTGGAGGTAGACAGGTGAGGGTGGACAGGTGGAGGTGGACAGGTGGAGGTGGACAGGTGGAGGTAGACAGGTGAGGGTGGACAGGTGGAGGTGGACAGGTGGAGGTGGACGAGTGGAGGTGGACAGGTGAGGGTGGACAGGTGGAGGTGGACAGGTGGAGGTGGACAGGTGAGGGTGGACAGGTGGAGGTGGACAGGTGGAGGTGGACAGGTGAGGGTGGACAGGTGGAGGAAGACGGGTGGAGGTGGACGGGTGGAGGAGGACAGGTGGAGGTGGACAGGTGGAGGTGGACAGGTGGAGGTAGACAGGTAGAGGTGGACAGGTGGAGGAGGACAGGTGGAGGTGGACAGATGGAGGTGGACAAATGAAGGTGGATAGGTGGAGGTGGGAACTCTCTCGGGCTGGACAGAAAGGAGCAGCCTTGAGGTTGAGGAAGGAGCCGGAACACAGGCTCCAACGTGGAATGCATGTGGAGCGTGGAGACAGGAACAAGTGGTACGTTTAGTTCAGTCAAATGCCCTGGGCTCTGGAGAAGGGAGAGTTCAGGAATCCCGACCATGGAGCCAATGGAGAAGGCCTCTAGGAGTTGGGGAACCATTCTTGAACTAAACAGTGTTTTTCCTTATTATTTTTCTCTCCAGAAACACCCGAGAGGTGGTGCTGATATCTGTGCCCTCCCGTTCCTGGCGAAGATCTGTCAGAAGATTAAGCGGTGTGTACGCTGCGCTGCCCTCCACCACTGCACGGGGGGCGTCTGTCCCTCTTTCCCGTGGGCTGAAAGGGCCTCAGATGTCAATGCATCTTCCTGAAAGGGAACATTTTTCTTTCTCATCACTCGTCCAGAACCTAGAAGACAGAGCCTGAGCTTTGAGCAACGCAGGCTCAAAGTGGGGGTGCAGGCTGCTGGAGAGGTCGTGCCTCCCAGCCGCCAAGGACCCTACCCCAGGGGGTATTGGACCCCGCGTGATCTTTGGGGACATCCACGTTCTTGGCTCTCGGGCAATGCCGTCTCCTGAGCTGGCTTTGAAAATAAGCACTAAATGTGCCCAGGCCTCAGTTTCCCTAAACCTTAATGTAAGGCATATGCTGTTATGGCTGCTCCTCAGGGTTGATTGGGGATGATTAAATGCAGGCTCCTTGGCCTGAGACCTGGCAGGAGAGCAGTGTGTTTCCCAGGCTCTGGGGGCCTCTGTCCTCCCCAAAGCTCACCTTCTATGCAGGTGCCAGATGGTAGATGCTACATGATCAGGTGATGCTTCCAGGACCCCAAATACTGCCCTTTACCTGTGAGGCGCACATGGCGCCACACCGTCCCACCAGCCCCTGCTGCTCTCATCCTGGCTCCTGCCAGTCCTGTACTCGAGCCCATTTTAGGCTGGCCTAGTTCTCATTGTGAGGGCCTTCAGGTGAGAGCACGGAGGTGAGAGGCAGGCTGCAGGACTATATTATAGAGTCGCTATAACATCCACAAACTGGGTGGCTTAGAACAACAGAAATGTATTCACCCCATACTGGAGGCTGCAGGTCTGAAAGCAGGGTGTTTGCAGGGTCCCTCCGAGACTCTGCTCGCTCTGAGCTGCCCCTGAGACTCCAGGTCGGATCCTTGCTTGCCTCTCAGCTTCTGGAGCTGGCCAGTGATCCTCGGTGTCCTGGATCCCTTCAGTCTCTGCCCCCATCTTCGTGGGCCCTCTTCCCTGGGCGTCTATGCATAAACCCACACATGCATCACCTCACGTAAATGCATACAGACTGTTGTATCTTATGCCTCAAGGTTCTCAGCATAAGTTGTTCAGAGGAAAGTTTTAAGAAAAGACTTCCATCAGTGAATGCCATGTAAAATGGCACAAATTCAACCTGTAAGTGCCTATCGCACCGACTGGACCGAAAACACACTCTCCTTTCCAGGGGACTCAGCATCCATGCCCACACCCTCTGAGGCTTCAGTTCAGTGACTGCACTTCCCACGGGGGGCAAGTGAAGCATCAGAGGAAACAGCTCTGCCGGTGCGGAGAGACTGGCTGAGTTGGCCTGGTGCTCTTACTATTACCTTACCTAATAACAGACAAACATGTAAATTGACCGTCCCTCCGCTACTCTCACCAGCCAATCAGGAGAGTATGCAAATTAACCCAACAAAGATGGCATTTAATTTGCATATGTAGGCGTGAAGACTGAAGGCTCCGGCTGGAGCAGCAGAGACTGAAGGCTCCGGCCGGAGCGAAGGCCTGGGTCCCGGGTGCCAGAGGAAAACCGGTGCCAGCAGCCAGAGGAAGGGAAGACCTATTGCACGAATCTGTTCATGTAATGGGCCTCTAGTATTATTAGAAAGGGCTTCTATCACATAAACCCAGCTCAGCCACGTCTGAAAATGTCTCTCTGCTTTCACAAACAGTTTCTTCTCTCTTAGTTCACCGGTGTTGTGTTTTCTTTCTTCCAGAACTATCACGAATTCGGTGCCATTCAGAGATGTCGATTCAGACAATTACAGCGTTTCCCCAGTAAGTATGGTGCAGGGTAACCAGAGGGAGGTTCCCTGGCTTCCGCATCACTTCCTACAAACGTCTTTAATAAGACAAGATGGGCTTCCCCTTGAGCGTATTATTAATTTGATAACACACCATTTCACAGTTTTTATGGACTTTCTGGCATCTGAAAAATGCATGAATCATCGAAGGGGGTCATAGGCCTGGGTTTTGTTTCCTGGAGCCATTCCCAGCTGGGAGTCTCTGCGGGGATGGAAATGATCTTGAAGGCTGTCGGGAATTATTTTGGAAATTCTTAAGCCTACTTCAACTTACTTTTCTAAGTGTGTGCGAGTGCGCGCATGAGACTGTGCGAGTGTGCATGTTGGATTTAGAGCAGTGAGGGTGGCAGGTGCTCTATGAGAAAGAAACAAGCAGGTAACAAGCCACAAAGTCCCCACCTCAGTGAGACCCAGCTCTCCCGCCTGGGAATGGGGAAATCAAACCAGTGTTCTACCTTATCATGACTCTTCAAGTCAGGCGGGTCCAACACATAATAAATCCATGTAATCAACTAGATTAGCTAGAGACTTTTTAATTATCCAGGGAAATGATTGATCATTTGACCAAATAAACCAAATGATTGGAGCCTGACAAGACTGCTGATTAATAGAAAAAGTTCAGGGAGTTGGATAGTTCTGCAGTTGGTAAAAGTGCACATAGACACACACAGACACACACGTGTACATACATGTGCATGCACACACATGTGTACATATAACTGCATATGCCACGTGCATATACATTCACACGCACGCAGCTCCATACAACCTCATACAGGCACACACCCAATAGCATGTATACACACACACACACACACACATTCACATCCACACACCCCACCTGTTGTTGGCCCTGGGACCAGGTTACATTGCACCTCACACAGCGTATGTTATCATCCTAATCTTCGTGATCGATAGTGTTCTTTGCCTATTGGAGTTATGGCATTCCCCCCCGCCCCCGCCCGGCTCTTCCGACTGCCCCTCCTCGTTTCACATCAACACAGAACTGACCCTTCCCACGTTGCCCTCGGATTGCAGACGCTGCGCGGCTACCACTGGCGAGGGAGAGACTGCAATGACAGCGACGAGATGGCCTACCCTGGCAGAAGGTAACCGTCTCCGCTGGTCTCTGATTCTGAAAATTACCTTCCGAAAGGGAGGCAGGAAGCGTCGTTCGTTTCCCCAGCCCCGGGGGTTCATGCCCGCAGAGGGAAGGGCCCCCCATCTCCTGATGGAAGTGAAGCTCAGGGAAACCAGAGCATCATCTGTGCAAGAAAGGCTCAGGGAGCACCTGCTAATGCCCAAGCACTCTGCGCCCACTGGGTGGTAAACGAGATAGAAATGTTCTTTTTCCCATTGGGGCTCACCGCCCAGTAAGAGGAACAGCCACATGAGCCGTGCCTGTGGACGTCACCCAGCCTCCTGCACGCGTCCTACACGCAGGGCTGGGCCCAGACAGCCCCTCTCCCACCAGGACTGAGGGCGGGGGGGTGGGGGCGGGGGGGTCCAGGGCATGACCAGCATGTCCCATGTTAGTCCTGGGCTGGTGTTCAGCCCATCACATCTCTCACTTCCAGAAATGGATGTGTCGCCTTAGCTGTGACTGCGGTGCCAAAGCATCCAGTTAGCCAGGTGTCAGGGATTGGAGAGGCATCACTTGAACGGTCTCGCCTATCTAAATCCAGTGGCCTGCAGGCTGGTTTGGGACGCCCATCAGCCCTGTTCCACAGCCACGCAGCCCAGGAACCGGGTCAACCACAAAAAGCCTGGACTTGGTCCACCGCTCCCAGCAAACATCCCAAACCAAGATAACAGCCGAGCAGAGGCTTCTGTTCGTCACAGCACAGGGCGGAGGCTGTCTCCCGTGAGCGGCCTGCTGTCTGTCCCTGACACTGTGGGTGGCACTCACGTGTGCATCATTCATGACGCTCAGTCACTGAGTGACAAGTGAATGCCCAGACCAATGCTGACGCTCTCCTCGCAGGCCAGACCGCTGGGATGAACATCGGGATTCCAACTGCAACGGCATCTGGGTGAGCAACTAGAGGCGACCTCCACCTGCCTCCCGACCCCCCTTCCTTCCTTGCGTTCGTCACGCCTGAGGAAGAGGACGGGCCGGAACCATGCGTTCTGCTGCGTGGAGAGGGGTGTAGGGCTCCGGTCACACACGAGGGGGTGGATCCACACTGTAACGGGAGGTGGGGCTCTCTCATCGCAGCCCCTTTTTAAAAAAAAAATTTTTTTATTGATTTCAGAGAGGAAGGGAAAGGGAGAGAAAGAAACATCAATGATGAGAATCATTGATCGGCTGCCTCCTGCATGCCCCCTACTGGGGATGGAGCCCACAACCTGGGCATATGCCCTTGACTGGGGATTGAACCGTGACCTTCTGGTTCATAGGTCAATGTTAAACCACTGAGCCAAGCTGGCCGGTCATCATCACAGCACCTATAAGCCTTGCTGAAGGTCACCCACACCTACCTCTGAGTTCTCCCCTGAACAGTGTGAAATTAGCTGGAGAGTGGTGTTAGCAAAGTTTTACAGCAACACGGACATCTCCTAGGGCAAGCCAGGCTGTCCCCTTGTCATGGCAGCCACTTCCTTCTGTTTCCTAAGGCTAGTCGGAGGCAGGGTCACCTTACCTGCCAGGCACCTGCCTTGTCATGAGGAGGAGGAGACATCCCCCCTAGATCTTAAGGTGTCAAGACCCCCAAGACCACTCTTGTTCTGATAAACTCAAGCTACATTGTCAAGTGGGGGACAAAGAGGGGTGATCAGTGTGTGAGATCGTCCTTGTTCCACGGCCCCTCCCCTGCCTCTGGGGTGTGCCACCCGTGAGGAAGGCCAGTAAGACTGTGCTCTGCCCTGTCCGGGTCGCTGGTGGGGCCTCGGTGCTCCCTCAGAGGGACACCCTGCACTCCAGCACCCTGCCGGCAGCCTCTGGGACAAGGTCGTCCAGGGTCTGGACCTCTCCCCACCCCCCACCTCCCGTTCCTTAAAGCCCAGCTCCCTCACATGGAACGTGGCTGTGTCCGATTAAGGACTCGAGAGACCTAAAGGGTTTGATCTACTGATTTGCCTTTTCAACTTTTTTTTTAATTTAAATTCTTTATTTTTTTTCTACTTTTAAAGCCATTTGGGGAGGATTTGGTGTATGTGTCTCATAAATTTAAAGACAAACTGCTAATCTTGTCATTTCTTTTTTAAAGGGTGTTGATCCAAAGGACGGAATCCCCTATGAGAAGAAGTTCTGTGAAGGTATGAATGTCAAAGTCTGTTTGTTCATCCCAACAGAATGTTCCTTTTCCCGTCGGAGGCAAATGGAAGGGAACAGACCACCCAAGTGAGGAAGTGCCTGACGCTAGGCCTTATACTTGGCCAATTTACATTTATTTTCATGACGAATCCAAACAGGACATGAGAAGGATTCTAGTAAAAGGAGGCAGAATCTAGAGAAAGCAAAACTGAATTTGTGTAATTGACTCCTTTCCCTGAGGACTGGAAACCTGAATGATAACGTTAGAAAAAGCCGCAGCGTAGGAATCCAATGGCTGCAGCCTGGAGGGTTCCCTGAGTCACCAGGTGTGAGCCTTCACCCCGGTTGACAGGGACCCCATCAGTACAAGCCCAGGTCCCCGAGATTGTGTGTTGAGGACACGGAGAAGACGAGAAAGGGTCACCTGCACTGAGTTTCTCATCTGGGGAAGTGCTGGGTTCAGTTACCCTGTTCTCTACCAAAGTAGCTGAGCTCTGTATTCTAAATCCTAAATGCCTCGGACATCTGGGCTACCAGTACCGTTAGGAGGAACCTATCACCACCCACAACTTACTGAAAACACTCCCGGTGATGCCCAACGAGACCCTGTGGTAGCATCGCTGTTTTATGCCTAAGCAATGGCTTTCCCCAACATTTAGAAGCATTTCATTCATTCATTCATTCATTCATTCATTCAACAGATATTCCCTGAATGTCTATTCTTTTAAGTGCCAAGAGCTATACTTGGCTCTGAGTTTTCATGGGCAGACATAATACAGTCCTTGCCCTCAGTCAACTTAAATATAATTAATTATAGTTCCGTTCTCAGAGGGGCAGGAAGGGGGCAGAACAGGCAAAGACCCAATGCCTCGTTATACGTTTAAAAATGCTTGTGGGGTGAATAAAAGAATGAATGAAAAAATACACTCATGAATAAATAGACTCAGATCTAGTGAAATCCTGGCATAGGGCTTTAGGTCACTGTGGGAAGCCCCTTTAATTCCCAAAGTCCCAACCCCTCCCAGGTGTCCTGGGCCTTCCCCGTCACCATTTGTGTGGCCAAGTACTAGCTGTCGCAGTCCCAAGACAGGAAGCCACTGGAGTGAAGCTGATTTAGGGGTGAGGGTGGGAGTGGGGGAAGGCGGCTGTCCTCTCTGACTGGGAGGCATCAATCACTTCTCCCAGGATCTGAAGGGGTTTGGGAGTGTATGTGCATCGCCCATGGGCAGATGATTTGTGTAGATGGGCCCAGGATCAGATTCAGTGATTCTTTACCCCACACCCTCGGGCTGCCCAGAGAGAGACCTTCGTATGGCTGTCGCTCCATCAATCCGCCAGAATCGCCCACCCAGTGCTTTTGCCTATGTGGATTAAGAGCTTTCAGGGTCCATCACATCTTCGATAAATCAAAATTGCTCCATGAGATCAGTAATTCTTAAAGTGAATTATGTCAGAAATCGGTGCGTTTCCCACACAGCAATTTCCAGAACCAAAATTGAGGGCATATTGCTGAGTCCAGATAAAGTTTTGATCCATTCATTCATCCGCCCTCACTCAGGGTGTCTCACGGCAGTTTACTTCATGCTGAGCTGGGAAACACACCCTCCTCCGGACCGCTCAGCTCAGGGTTTCGATGGCCTGGAATCTCATCGAGCTCCTGAAGGCTATGTCCCTCACAAACAGCGGCCATGCATCACTGCTACGGTGCTCTGTGCGTGGGGTACACGCCAGGGCATCTGATGTCCTGACCACGCCGTCTGGAGGCTTGCAGCCGCGAGAGCATAAATAACACAAATGCATTGTGCCGCCTAGGGTCAGAGCCCAGGGGAATCGTGCTGCTGGGAGACTCGGCCGGGGCTCATTTCCACATCCCTCCGGAGTGGATCACGGCTTCGCAGATGTCCTTGGTGAGTAATGTTGGCAGCAGTCTCCCGGCTGTGCTGGCCTTGGGCCTGCTCCCCGCTCTCTCTAAATGTGATGCCAGCTCCAAACAGGTGCACGTTTTCCTGCTCAGCAAAACCTGCCGTAAAAGGCGCACCCGCTCCAGTTCAGTTCATTCCCGACGATGCGAGACGCCATGCGAGGGCCTTGTCACAATAGACTCAAAACAAGAGCCAGCACGTCTTATTGGAAAACAAATTAAAGTGACAGTGTAGTATCCCTTGTAGTATCCCTTATCATCTATCAAGTAGACAAAGGTTAAGTGATGAAGGCCCACTATTAGCAAGCTTATGGTACCATGGGCGTGTTGGAACTTCTCTGTAAGGCAAGCATGTCAAACTCACAGCCTGGGGGCCGCATGCCTCGTTTATTTGGCCTGTGTTCGCCTTTGGGTTTGACATGCTTGCTGTAAGGCAATTGGACAATATGTACAAAGTGACAGTAAAATGTTTGTGGGTTTAACCAGTAATTCCACATCTGGAAATTTACCTTTAAACCTGACTAGTCACTTGCTCAAGAATCTATGTCCATGAATATTCATCCAAGAGATATTTATAATAGTAAAAACGAGAAAAGAAACTAAAAATAGGGGATTAGATGCCCTGGTCAATTTGTCTCAGTGGTTAGAGCATTAGCCAGTGGATGGAAGGGTCATGGGTTCGATTCCTGGTCAAGGGCACATACTTCAGTTTTAGGTTCTATCCTCAGTGTTTCTCTCTCTCTCCCTCCTTCCCTTTCACTCTCTCTAAAAAAAAAAAAAAAAAAAAATCAATGGAAAAAATATTCTTGGGTGAGGATTAAAAAAATAAAAATAGGGGATTGGATATGTAAAATTATATTTCATCCATAAAATGAAATATGCAATCATTAGTACCACTGTTATAGACACATTTATTGGCAAGAAACTGTATTTATGATCATTTGTTAGGGGCAAAAGCATGTTACAAAGTGGTATGTATGGTGTTTTGTGAATATATAATATGTGTGCGTATGTACAAAGAAAAGCATTGGAAGGCTGTAGATCAGTGGGTAACCCTGGTACCTCTGGACGGGAGAATTCTGAGTAACTTTCTTCTACTTTGTTTTCAAGGAACTTACTAGTATATCATATATGTGCCAAGTATTATAATATAAGATTAGGTGATTACTTGGTTTTGTTTCCAGCAAATAGCTAAGGAAACCTGCTAAGGAAACCACGCCACTGCTTTATTGAATCTCTGCAGAAGGTCTGTCATGTAGATGTTATTACAGCACGGCCTGGCTTTATAGACACCCAGGGAGCAGGTGGCAGAATCATTTCCTGTCAGTGTCACTTTAAACAAGCCACCTAACCGGAAACGCTGGAGATGAGGATAGGAACAATCTCAAGCAAGGCCATTTGCTTCAGTGAGCTAATGGCTATGAAAATGCTGTAGAGCCATGGGTTGGATTCAAACCAGACACAAGTAAATTCGCACACAACTCACGCAGGGCCATCAACCCATCAGCCAAAGCAAGTCACAGGGCCATGACCCAGATCCACGGGGAAGGAAGCCTGTCTGCCCCAAGTGAGAGAAGGGAGAGAGCGCATATTTGCTACATCGCTTTTATCTCCTTGTAAATGTTAAATATTCAATAGAGAAAAATAAGCAAATACAGAAATTATTAACAAATCGTTAAAATTCCACTTAATACTACCACCCAGAGAGAATTGTTTTAACATTTTGGGGTATAAGATTGGTTTTGAAATATTCTTTTAATATTTTTCTTAGAAAAAAATGAATACATAAAGTCAACACTAGAACTTATTTTGAGAAGTAAAAAAAAGAAAAAAATTCCCCCATCATCTCAAACTTCTCTCAGTATTTTTCCATTCTTTCCTAGCATTCCACCCCCATTGTGATTCCACCCACAAGGCAGTCACATGAATAGCAAGTATGCAACTGGTGACCCGCCCTTTTTACAATTAGTACTAATCATAATCATTTTCCACATTGCGTAGTCTTTAACATATTTTATTGATTTCAGAGAAAGGAGAGGGAGAAAGAGATCGAAAGATCAATGATGAGAATCATTGATCAGCTGCCTCCTACAACCCCCCTACTGGGAACCAAGCCCGCAACTGGAATCGAACTATGACCTCCTGATTCATGGGTCGATACTCAACCACTGAGCCACGCCAGCTGGACACAACTTAGTCTTTAGGTTATTATCTTCTTCCCTGTTCCATGGAATCTCCTTCAGTGTACAAGCCATAAACTACTAAATCATTCCCCCGAGACTAAATATGAAGCTGATTTATGGCTTCTTTATTTTGGCTACTATGGCTCATGCTCCCCTTTTTTTTAAAGCTTCCAGTTTTTTAAAATGTGTTACCTATGGAACCTCTTCATGTGCACAGGGGGTCAGCCTAGGGAGGGGCCATGCCTCGCAGACAGCCATGAGGTACGTTGAGCTCAGAGCACACCTCATGTTTTGGTTGTTTGGCTTTTAAAGCTTGCTGCAAGGACAAACAACCTATCACCAAATACTAGCCCGGGGCCTACTGTGCACCAAGACCTACTGTCCGCCGAACCCTGTGACAGGGGCTGATGACACAGTGGAGACGGAGCGGAAAGAACCCAGTCCTCGGAGAGCCTCAGGCGTGTGGGACACACAAAGAACAAATAGGCAACTCCTTTGTGAGACCACCCGACACGCGCTTGCCTCTGTCTCCCTGTAAAGCAGGAGACACCCCTGCAAACGCATCGCCCGTCCCAACTGCACCCCCGCAAAGAAGCCACAGCCGGGATCTTCCCTAGAGCAGCCCCTTCTCTCCGGCTCAAGCCATCCATCGGTTAAGCAGTGTGGCACCCAGGAGGCCTGTTTACCGCTAATTAGATTAGGAGTGAGCTCATTTGGAAAGATACATGCAGTTCAATAAAGAGAGTGTGAAGAATCGCCCTCGTGGCTCCACAAAAGCAGGGCCCTGAGCCTCACCCCGCTGGGGGCCTGGGTGGTCCTGCCTCCCCTTAAACAGCTTCCTTCCCTCCCAGGTGCCCCCAGGAGTCAGGGGCGCAATGAGCTGCCTTGTCACACCGAAGGCCTCAACTTGGAAAGATTTTGAAGGAGCACAAGGAACAGATCTGAAAAATCTTGCAGGAGAAAACTCTTTCTTTTCTCCTTTCATTGGGAAAGCAGTCCCTGCTGGAGTTGTTTTGTTGCCAAAGAAAGGAAGGTAGCGAGATCACCAGGGCTCACAATAGCTGCCACCCTCCTGCCTCGACCCCATCTGCTCGAAGATCATCTCCAAAACATAAAAACGCCCGCCCTGTTTCCCGAACCGGATGGGATGGTGGGTGGGGGCGGGTGAGCAGAGGGGGAGGCGACTCTGAAACACAATTTCCCGAACGTTTCTCTCGCCAGCAGAGACTGATGCCTGCGCTTTATAAAATCCTAGCACGACCCTGGCCAGCTGCTGTCGGTGGGGGAAGCGGCACGGATTGAGTTTCGTGCTGCGCCAAGGGCGAAAGGGACCTTCCATCCGGCTGCAGAAAATGCATATTCACCCAGAGCAAGGCGGCTCCTGGCTGTCAAGCCCTCTGCGCGTCATTCCTCTCGAGCTTGTGGGTCGGGTCCTGTTTGGAGACTACTGACTGCAGACAGCACAGCCATCAGCCTCAAACCCCTGGCGACTGCCCCCTCCCCTGTGCACGCCCCAGTGAGCATAATGCTTCCATTAGGCAGAAATTGCTGCCTGATTTCCACGGTGCATATAAAATAGGGAACTGCTACCTCACCTCCTTCCATGTCGACTCCAGAAGTATTTAAGGGGTAGAGTGCTGTCTTTGATTGCTATGCTTTTTAAGATGAGGAAAGGCTGTTGGTTAGGACACGTGGGCACAATGCCACGTCCTGCTCCTCGAACACCTCGAGGGCTGGCAGGTGAAAGATGCTCAGTGGGCAGAAGAGAGGCCCATTCACTCTGTCAGGAAGAAGAGTGTGTTCGCCACGCTGGTGCCTTTCTCCTCTGTTCCCGGCCCCTGCTCGGGAGCAGAAGCCAGACGGGCTGTCTGTCGCCTGGAGCCCCGATCAATTCAAGGCCCGTTGTTCCTGCCCAAGGTGAGCATCTGGGCTCCCACCTGCCAGCAGCGTGGGGCTCTCGCAGGCTCATCCTGCCGAAACATCCGTGCTCTCAGCTCTCACCGCCACGTGCGAGAATTAAAAGGACAGACACTCGGTGTGAGGAAAGACTGCAAGAAGAAAGTACTTGGAGCTCCATGCTTCTGAGAGGCATTTATACGCGCTCAGCCCCCACGCCGGCTCTCCAGCACATTAGCTGGCGGTGCCCACACAGGGAGGCAGCGTGAGTCACCCAACACCTGCGCCTCCCGCTCGCCGCTGAGATGGGAGCGCGGTCTCCTGCCCCCGATTAATTAGATCCGCCGCTTGGCGTCCCTCTCCCTCAAGCCCCTCGGCCATAAAGTGGGCCTCGTGGAACTAATGGATCGCGGGAGAAGCACTTAGACTCTCAAACCCACCGGAATGTGGAAAGGGGACATTCTGGCACTTGAAGATAATTTGGGATGGCTGGAATGTCAGTTGTTACACACCATTCAGTCCTTGGTTCACTCAACTGCCCGCTTCCCTCCAGGCCACTTCCTGGGGGGATGAAGGGGACCGAGAACACCCATCTCAACCCTTGCCAAGTGCTTAGGCGTCTGCACGATTTCCTAGAGATTTCCTACTCGGGGCGATGGCTGCGAGATTGGTCAGATGGGTGAGTTAACCCTCATTCCTAGAGGAAAATCCAGGGAGCATTATGAAACACACAAGGTCCAAAGATTCCAGAGGCAGGAACTGAGGGTTTGTATCAGCATTGAAAGCCTGACGGATACAAAGACCAAAGGAGAGAAGGCTGGGAAAGAGCAAAGAGGTCATGGTCCCACGTCGGAAATATTCCAGAGCCGGCAGGAAGGCTGAGTGTGTCAGTCCTTAGAAGACTCGTTATGAAGCAAGCAGGGTATAGGCTCGGCTGCTGTAACAAAGAATCCCCCAAACTCAATGACTTACGATGACAGCGTGTTTTTCTCTCATAATTACCAGGAGGCCAGCAGGCAGGGCTGGCCAGACAGGCAGACATCCTCAACACGCAGCTGCCGCCTGGGTCCAAGGTGGCTGCTCCCCACTCTTACCGCCTCCCACCTGTAGGGAAGAAGAAGGGAGAACTTGACACAGAGGTGGCACACGTCACTCGCACACCCCCTATCCTTCAGAACCTAGTCACAGGGCCACCCCACGCTGCAGCGGAGCTGCCAAGAGCACTCCCTGGCTGGACAGCCATGTGCCACACAACACTGTGGCAGCTCTCATATTAGAAACAGAGGAAAGAGAGAAGGTGGACAACTGGGCTCCAGACGTGAAAAGCAGTCTCTAACCTCAAGGAGCTTCAAGTCTCATTGGAAAGACAGACACAGAAACTCATAATGATAACATTAAGCAGATACGTGTTTACCAAACACCAGGCATTGTACGTAGTATTCTCTCATTTAATACTGAATGACCCTGTTGTATTTCATAACGAAACGGAGACTTAGCCTTGGGGGTGTTTCTCAGAGGTTAGACGAGCATCAGCCGGTGTACCGAAGGGTCACGGGTTCAATTCCCTGTCCAGGGCATGTACCTGGGTTATGGGTTCACTCCCCACTTCCTGTTGGGGCAGGTGCAAACGGCAGCCAGTCAATGTGTCTATCTCACATCAATGTTTCTCTCCACCCCCCACCCCCCCACTGCTTCCCTTTCACTCTGAAAAGCAATGGAAAAAATATCCTTTGGTGAGGATTTTCAAAACTGTAAAAGAAAAAAAATGGAGACTTTGAGAGCTTAGCTAATTTACCCAAGATAATGCAGTTTTACATGGAGCCCAGCCAGAAACAGTCTGGCAGACCCTGGAGCAGAGGTCAGCAAACAACGGCCCTCAGGCCAAATGCGGCCCTTCGCCTGTTTCTGTAGATAAAGTTTTATTGGCATGCAGCATGCTCATTTATTTGCATATTGTCTATGACCATTTATACAGGCCAGTGGCAGAACTGAATAGCCACAACAATGAGGAGACAGGGACTCTGGCCAGAGGCTGTGCCGGGGCCATCGGGCGCCAGTCAGAGGAACAGAAGCAGCCAGGTTCTGTGACAGCTTCTTGGGAGGAGATGAAAAGGGGGGAGGGAGGAAATGAGATCATTTCATACGAGCGAGGAAGAGCCCAGTCAGGCCTGGTCACTGGCTTCCCTCCTCACAGCGAGCGTCCCATGTCCTTCCCTCTGGGGCTTGACTGCGGACTTTGGGCTTCTGCCAGAGCCAAATCCCAGACATCACCTCTCACAAAATGGAGAATACCCTCACCCCAGAAAAATGACAGCCTGATTGACACCTTAGAAATGACCCCACTTTACAAAACCAAACGAGGGTGTGCGTCACCCTCTCTGAGGGGCACCCTACTGGCCTGGTTGCGGAAGAATTCCTTTCCCGGGCCCCAGGAAAGGATTGGCGTGTGATATTCTCTGTAAGAGCAGGACATTTTAAACTCCTGTTTTCCTCACGGTTATGAATTTTGCTGCAGTTCTCCAGGCGCTCTGCAAGTGATGATGGAAGGAACTGAATTTGGTCAAGTCCAACTGCGTGATGCGTTTTCATTTACTGGGGGGACAGTTAGATAGATGCGGCCGTCAGTTCACTGAATCAACAAATCACGGGGTTGGCGCAGAAATCATAAATAATAGAAAAGGGGAAGGAAGGGGCTAAGAGGAGCCAGCAAGGTAACAAAGTAATAAAAAGAGCTATTTTCAGGCGAAATGATAAAAGATTATTGCCTGCCATTCTGTCTTCTACATGTTTACGGGTCCTATTTTGCTAGAATTCTTTATTTGACTATTTCTTCGCTGCCTTATAAGTTTTTGAACTGGCCTAGGGTCATGGATGAAATGCAATACCTTTCCCCTGAGAGTTATTGATTTAGCTCCAGTTGAAGTTTGTGCATTGAATAGGCATCATCCCCAGACTGAGCAGCTATTGTTATTGGTCAGTGTGTATGTCGTGTGTGTGTGTGTGTGTGTGTGTGTGTGTTTCATTTACATTATTTATTGTTTAAAATATTACATATGTCTCCTTTTCCCCCCATTGACCTCTCCCCAGCCACTCCCACTCCCCAGCACATGCCCTCACCTCCCTACTGTCTGTGTCCATTGGTTATGCTTATATGCATGCATACAAGTCCTATGGTTGATCTCTTACCTTCCCCTGACTTCCCTTTGAGATTGGATGGTCTATTCAATGCTTCTATGACTCTGACTCTATTTTTGCTCATCAGTTTACATTGTTCATTATATTCCACAAATGAGTGAGATCATGTGGTATTTATCTTTCTCCGACGGGCTTATTTCACTTAGCATAATGATCTCCAGGTCCATCCATGCTGTTGCAAATGGTAAGAACTCCTTTTTTACAGCAGCATAGTATTCCATTGTGTAGATGTACCACAGGTTTTTAATTCACTCATCTGCTGATGGGCACTTAGGCTATTTCTAAATCTTAGCTATGGTGAATTGTGCTGCTATGAATATAGGGGTGCATATGTCCTTTCTGATTGGTGTTTCTGATTCCTTGGGTATATTCCTAGAAGTGGGATCAATGGGTCAAATGGCAGTTCCATTTTTAGTTTTTTAAGGAAATTCCATACTGTTCTCCACAGTGGCTGCACCAGTCTGCATCCCCACCAGCAGTGCACGAGGGTTTCTTTTTCTCCACATCCTCTCCAGCACTTGTCGTTTGTTGATTTGTTGATGACAGCCATTCTGACAGGTGCAAGGTGGTATCTCATTGTTGTTTTGATTTTCATCTCTTGGATGATTAGTGACTTTGAGCATGTTTTCATATGTCTCTTGGCCTTCTGTATGTCCTCTTTCAAAAAGTGCCTATATAGGTCCTTTGCCCATTTTTTGATTGGATTGTTTATCTTCCTTTTGTTAAGTCGTATGAGTTCCCTATAAATGTTGGAGATTAAACCCTTATCGGTGATAACATTGGCAAATATGTTCTCCCATGCAGTGGGCTCTCTTGTTGTTTCGTTGCTAAACTCGGAGTAATTTATTACATAGCTATAGATAACTGGTAGACTTGATATTTGGGGTGTTCATTTGGAGGGGGGATTGTTGCTGTTCCCTATACATCATATTATGAATTTAGCCTTGGGTTTTTGTACTTGGCATTTCCAATGCTTAAACTCCTTGCCTGGCTCCCTCTTACTAACCTTACAGGACTCACTTGAGATCATTTCTTTTTTTCTTTTTGTTTTTGCTTAGTCACTTCGCCTTTTTTTTACCCAGGCCCCAACACCCTCCCCTCTGACAGCTGTCAGTCTGCTCTCTGTACCAATGAGTCTGTTTCTCTTCTGTTTTTTAGTTTATTTTGTTCATTAGATTCCACACATAAGTGGAATCATATGGTATTTGTCTTTCTCTCCCTGGCTTATTTCACTTAGCATAATAATGATGGTAATGATGGTATTTTTCATATCTTTTTTCCATCAGCAGTTGGCTGCAGGTTCCTCCAAGTGACTCTGTACTCTTTGAAAATAATCCATTTAGTTCTAACTCAGTTAAGAGTATTAGAGAAGGGAATACTCTGTGCAAATTGTCCACAGGCACTGCTGGGCCAGGAGGGCTCAAATGTAAACAGTGAAATAAAGGCACCAAAAAGATTCCCTGTCATCGGGAAATTGGCAGAACCAGATGAATGTGTGATAGATGCTATTACTCTTTCTCTCACTTAAGATGTCTTTGAAAAAACCAAAATATAAGTTGCTTGTCGAAACTAAGGCTTAAAACATCCCCAAATCCAAAGGATTTGTCTCTACTAAATATTCATTAAAAATGAGAACCAGTGGACTTTCTCGATGCGTAGAAATACACACACAGAGTACTAGTATATAAAAATATTGCACCAAAACAGTATACACATGGCCATTAGGACATGAAAACAATTTTATGTCACTGAGAAAATCAGAAGGAATTTTGAAGCAAAATTGACTTCATTTTGACTTAATAATCATCAAGTTTCTGATGCTCTTTACAGACTTGGAACATTTCTCCTGATAAATAGCAAGTCCTCCCACATATGTACATTTAAGGCACATTTAAGACGAGTTTCCTGAGAACATAAATGCTCAAGAGGCCTAAGCAGGAATTAATGAGGGAGATCTTAATTTGCATACTTCCTGCCTTAAATGCCTGAACGATCTTGGGTATAATGTTGCGTGAGTAAGGCGTTTAGTGTTTAATATGATATGACTTAAACACTCTTTTTGCTAGGGTCTATAAAGCTATCGCTATTAGGGGCTGTTACTTCTCATTTTTATCTACCAAATTCACTAAGGAAGGAAAATATGTGGAGGCTTCCACTTGTCAGCTCCAGTCTCTTTCATTGGCTGGTAATAAAATGCCCTCGTCTTACACCTGGGACAGTCCACTTGGAAAGGGACACTCGGTGATCCACCCTGAACCAGTGCAGGGCTTCTACTTGTCAACTTGCCTCCCTCGCTGACCTCCCATCCTCCCAGCAGCCCTGTTGAGGTCCAGAGGGGAACAATCTAGAGCCATAGGAGATGCTGAACCTGAGACACTGGCAAAGCCACATCTTCTCTGATTTTGCACAGCGAGGAGTATTAAAACCTCACCGTAACGCCTCACCATGACACCATAAAGGAAATCTAAATGCGTCACCGGGAAAACACAGATTTGCGTTATTTCAAGGTTTGTCAACCAGGAAAAACCTATGCAGCTGACTGACTGACCTTCCTGGGCTCTGGCTGCGGGATGCAAATCCGCCTTCTTCCTGGCTGTGATTCAGCACCGGGCGCTGTCCACTCCCGAGGAAATCCTGATGGGGAGGATTCCAGGGCTGGTTGGGGCATCCTCTCCCAGCTGGGAGAATAGGAGGGACATGGACACTCCACTTCCCAAGACAGGTGTCTGACCATGGCCTCCCCTGTCCTACTCCCTCAACATCTCTCTTCCCCACTGTGGAGCTAAGAGTCGTATCTGAGAAACCCACCCCTGGCTGAGCATGGGGCTGCATGGAGAATGGACCCCACTTCTAATGTGTCAGGTCCGAACCATGGAGCTTTACTGCATTTGTAGAGCCAGATATAAAAGTCAGATCCCCTGATTCCTAGAGGACAATCTTTGCCCGGCGCCCAGCAACTTCCTGTGAAGCCCAGTCCCTACCCACTGTCCCAGACACGACATGGGTTTGTCCCCATGCACATGACTAAGGAGGTGCGAGAGCGGTGTGGGGCGCGTCGCATTGTTCTTTCAACTTTTCACACCTTCTACGTTTGAAAGCTCTCACGTAACACAGCTCGTAAGTTCTGCCCACGTCTCACAAGCCACCTACCTGTTTATCCACTATCTCGGCTTAACACGTCTTATGCGCTTCACCCATTCTGTTTGCTTTTCCCAACTCTGTAGCAGAACTGAATATTCTTAGTTCCTACAGCAAACACATAAACAGACAAACCTAGGGGGAAACAATAAGATTAAAAAACACACACACACACAGAGAAAACATTTGATTATAGTGGCAGGAGAAATGGAAACCAAAACAGAGAGTAGCTGAGTCACTGCCTTTGGGGGAATTTTGAGCAGAACACGGTGGATGCCTCCTGCTGAGGGGTGAGGATGAAGTGCCAATCCCTGGCATCTCCTCTTCAGTATTGAAAACCCAAGGCCCCCTTCAGAGGCACTTAAAGAGTCCTTCTTTAACGTTCTTTTAGAATTAAAAATAAAGCTAATATCTGAAAGCCAATCACATCAAAGCAATCATAGCATTGAATGCAAGTTTTCAAGTGGCATATGGCCCAGTCTCCTGCTCACTTCCTCTCCCATGAGAGTCCCCACCTTGGCTCCTACAGAGAATTGGAATCTCAGGCTGTTGGGGAAGGAAAAGCCACACTTCTGTCTCATTAAAGATTTGAAAATCTATATTTTTAAAATTTTATTTGTCAGTTACAGGTGAATATCAGGGGGTCACTTTATAAATATGTGATTAAAATTGTATCTTCATTGTGTGTGTTTTCCTGATTACAAAGAAGTACGTTTATGATAAAAATTCAGTGTAAATTACTATAAGGAAACTCCCCGAAGGACACATGGAGGCAATGACATTACGACAAACTGCTTCCTGTAGCCAGACATTGAGGTTTCCTGTCAGTCAAGGCAAAAAGGGGACACTGGCTTTCAGAGTGTTTATCCAAACTAGGATTCCCAGGTGAAATACAGGACACCCAGTTCAATTTGAATTTCTGAAGTAAAAGTATATCCCAAACACTTCATGAGATATACTACAAATTATTCCTTGTGTACCTGAGATTAAAAATTTTGCATATTCTCTTCTTTTAATTGTGCTAAAATACACATAACATCAAACTATTTTAACAAATTTTAAATATACAATTAAGTATATTTACATTATCGTGGGACCAAACTCTAGAACCCTTTCATCTTACAAAACTAACCCTTTACTGAAAAAAACATCAACTCTCCTTTCCGGCTCTGGCACTCTTCTTTCTACTTCCTGTTTCTATGAGTTTGACAACTCTAAAAACTTCACATGAGTGGAATCATACAGTATTTATCTTATTGTGAAACTGGCTTATCTCACTTAGAATAATGTCCTTGAGCTTCGTCCATGTTGTCACATGTGTCAGAACTTCCTTTTTTAAGGCCGAATAGTATTCCATTGTGTGTCTACACCACATTTTGTTTCTTTTTAAAAAATATTTTATTGATTTTTACAGAGAGGAAGGGAGAGGGATAGAGAGCTAGAAACATCAATAAGAGAGAAACACCGATCAGCTGCCTCCTGCACACCTCCTACTGGGGATGTGCCCGCAACCAAGGTACATGCCCTTGACCAGAATCAAACCTGGGACCCTTGAGTCCGCAGGTCAATGCTCTGTCCACTGAGCCAAACCGGTTATGGCCACATTTTGTTTCTTGAAACCCAAATTTAGCAGGACATTTATGTGCTACATCTGGCAACCCTATTCTGAAAACATCAGTCTAGGTCAGTGATGGCGAACCTATGACACGCATGTCAGAGGTGACACGCGAACTCATTTTTTTGGTTGATTATTCTTTGTTAAATGTCACTTAAATATATAAAATAAATATCAAAAATATAAGTCTTTGTTTTACTATGGTTGCAAATATCAAAAAATTTCTATATGTGACACGGCACCAGAGTTAAGTTAGGGTTTTTCAAAATGCTGACACGCCGAGCTCAAAAGGTTCGCCATCACTGGTCTAGGTAATCTTTCTCTAGAAATTGGAGCAGAAGGGCGTTCATTCCCAAGGACATGTATCACAGAAACACGAAGGGGACACAGCCGAGAGCATTCTCTTCTCCGAGTTCGCACAAGCCATAGAAACGTGGTCAATGAATCCTAATTCTGTCAGCACCGTGTCAGGAGTCCTCGAACTCACCGAACACGTTGAGCACACGTGCACCTAGTGGGAAAGGAACCATAAGTAGATTCTCAAAGGTGTCTGACACCCCCAAGGAGGGCAGGAGGCACCCTCTTCTTGACGGAGGGCATAGCTTTGAACTCAAAGAGGCATTTTTGCTGGGGGCTTGGGTCTTATTACTTTCCAGGCAGTCAATTTCCTGAATGTCTAAACTCAAATGCGGAGAAAATCTCAGCAAGTTTAAAGGAGTGGGAAGTGTACCCATCTGCTGAAACATCCCTTTCAAGTGAGGGATGAGTCAGCGCTGCCATGCGCTCTGCATTTTTCCCAGCCGCTGGCGGGGAGCGAGTTCAGGAGGGATGCGCATGTTTGTGAATGTCCTGATACTGGTTAAAGTTAAGAGGCAAATGCCTTAAATGCCCAAGTCCCTTAAAGAGAGGGATTAAGAGACAGAGTGAGAGACAGAGCGAGCAATGCCTAGGCAATGAATAACCTTACTACCACTTGTAGAAAACAAATGACCATTTTGACGATCACCTCTTTATTTTTTTCTTTAGAAATCCTTCTTCAATTTACCCACAGCACTTACTGATGAGCTTGACTGGCCCCAACTTTCTGGTGCTACTGGATTTCTGAACGCCACTAGCAGGTATATATGTTTACAAGCCTTCAAATATTTCAGTGTATCTATGTAAAAATAGAGCAGAAGATGGGGCTTTCTTCTAAGATGTTGAGATGTGAATTGTTAGGAATGGCTTCTAGAATATGAGTGACACACAACAAACCCACCCCTGACCTAGTCCACCACCCAGTGGGATGTAATGCGGATTCTATTTATCAGTGCAGGCAAGAAGGGAGTATTCCCACCGAGGGGGCTGTAGGGTTGACCTCTGACAGAAAATATTCAACACATGGCTAAAGTTTTCTGAGTCAAGGGACCAAGAAGTTTACTTGATTATTAACCTGCACAAATTAATATTCATAAAATTAAAAGGCGGGGCTCAAGGTCCTGGAATCATGCTGGCATCAATGCTCTAGATAGGAAGGTACAGATGATGCGTGGACAGTCTGAGTAGCACAGACCACTTTGCTGTGTGCAATTGGGTGTTGACTCAGGGCCTGGGAACAGCCATTCACAGCTTACGCACCCCATTTGTATTTAATGGGGGACATTGCATATGGTGAATAATTTATTTGATTATATCTTTACTCATTTATTTTAAAAATAGTTAAGTACTTGCTACCTAATCGGGTGCAGATGGTATAAATGTCTTAAAGTTTAATAAGGCTTGTCCCATCTTTGTAGTCAAATCTCACTCAAGTAGGACATATGAGATAAAAGTGTAAGTAACAAGAATGCAAGATAAATGTGCCAAAACACAACTTTGTGAATCTTTACATCCTTCGACACATTAACAGAATCTGTTCTCTTGACTCTCTGGTTTCAGAGAATTCAAACAGCAATAAACCTTAAAATCATGTGTTTTGCTTTGTTTTCTCCCAATGTGATTCAGAAAGCAATTGAGTTGGTCGAAGACAAAAGAAAAAGAAAAAACCCTGTATGAGGTGGTTCTTTGGGGGCAAGAAACCTGATATTAGGAAGGAAATGATGAGAAGCCAAAAATATATTTCTAAGATTGAAAACAGTGCTTTGTGTTCAGATTGCCTCCAAAAGCAATTAACTCACAGGAAAATCCTAATTTAAGTTAAAGAAGCCACAGCCCAGAAGGATAGGAAACAATACCCAAACTTCAGGAAGAGAGGACTTCTCCTTTAAAAGCGATATCTACCATCCCCCAGAGTCGGTGTGGCAGATTAGGAAGTAAACTGCATTCACAGGACAGGGGTCTGGTCTGTGTGGACTTAGGTGGGACATTTAGCATCCCTGGGCCTCGTGTGCATGATGCAGTTGAGTTGCACCTGGTCTCTGAAGTTCTCTCCAGTGTGCAAGCTTAGCGGTTGTAGAACACCATGATGTTCAAGTTGGCATCCTACTTGAGGATGCTGCTTGATTTAGAAGCGTTGGAGGAAACTCCTGGGGAGAGATGTCTCGCTTCTCCCCAGGAAATATGCTTTTCCCCACCCCTTGGCCAGCTGTGCCTGAGACAGTACATGCCATTGTATGGGCCAGAGCTAGAAAAGGTCTAGGAGCCATGTCTCCTTAGGGCCAGGGTTACTGGGCTCTAAGAGTCGAGCTCATGCCTGTAAGCCCTGCCCTGTGGGATATTGGGTGCTTGACCAGCTGTTAGTTGCAGTGGTACTCCATTAATGTCCTACAGGTGTGCTCTTTCCTCCAAACAAACTCCAGAGAGGGAGCCAGGTGACTCCAAATCCTTAACAAAAATAACCACATTTGTGGTTGTTCAAATCACCTCCTTCTGAAAGTGTGGCCAGGAGCCGGTCCAATCAGTGGAGTTCTACAGGCCAGGGCTAAACGATAAAGAGGTTCCTTAAATGTGGGGAGCAGAGGGGGCTGGGAGGAGAAATAGGGCAACACTCGTAGATGAAGGAAGGAAGGAAGGAAGGAAGGAAGGAAGGAAGGAAGGAAGGAAGGAAGGAAGGAAGGAAGGAAGGAAGGAAGGAAGGAAGGAAGGAAGGAAGGAAGGAAGGGAGGGAGGGAGGGAGAAAGAAGCTGATGTTACCCATCAGAAGTTACGAAAGCCAAAACAACCAAAAGCAATTACCAAGTTACCATACGTGGGTGTGAATTAGATGGAATTGTCTAGAGTACAATTTGTTCCCTCTGCCTCTGCATTAAATTTGCTATCTGGGCCAGAAACATAGCAAACGCTTAGAGGGAAATGGACAAAGCCATTGTCGCAAGTGTCTCAGTACTGCCATTCAAGGACATTTAAACACACATCTTTGATGAGAGGTGTCCTAGAATCTGACAGTTAGAGGTTACCTATTCTCTCTGACCCAATAGACATCACATGAGAGAACAGTTTTGAAAGTAGTGTATGACTGCAAACCAAGACACTTGGGGCATTACACATAGAAAATGGGAGAGAAGGGATTTGCCGCTAAGATTTGCTAACCTAATTTCATGGTTTTTTTAAAAAGACATGTAAGTACTAAACACTAATGAGCTTAATAACCTTATTAAATCCATTATTCAAAAATTACATGTGCTATAATTGTCCATGATTAGCTGTCCTATAATTATACTTTGCAAAACAAATAATTAGCATTGGCCTTTTGCAGGTGGGTGAGGCTGACTGGAGAGGATATAGTCTACATTAGTGATTCTCCAACTGTGGTCCATGGACCCCTGGGGGGTGTCTAAGGAGGTCCACAAGGTAAAAACTATTCTCACAACAATATTAAGACAGTATTTGCCTTTTGCACTACCAACGGTGCAAAAGCAATGGCGGGTAAAATCGCTGCCATCTGAGCATGGGTCAAAGCAGTAGCACCCAACTGTATTAGGAGTCCTATGGTGTCCACCTGCACACACTCCTGGTTTAATAGGGCGGGGGAGATATTCCCTTCAAAACGTTGCCTATGAAGCAGAAAAAAGTCACTAATTCTATTAAAATAAGTGCAGGTCTTATTAATAATCTCAGCTCATGAGCCCCAGCCAGTCTGGCTCAGTGGATAGAACATTGGCCTGCGGACCAAAGGATCCCAGGTTCAATTCTGGTCAAGGGCATGTACCTTAGTTGCAGGCTCCATCCCCAGTAGGGGGCGTGCAGGACGCAGATGATCAATATTTCTCTCTCATCGATGTTTCTAACTCTCTATCCCTCTCCCTTCCTCTCTGTAAAAATCAATAAAAAAAAATATATATATATATATATATATATATATATATATGTATATATATATATATATATATATATATATATGTATGTATTTTAAAATCTCATGAAATGGGAAGGCTGCATGAAGCACTTTTGCTGCAAATAGAATGTGATGGTTATCTTAAGGTCAAGCACCTGCATGTTGACTTGCGAGCAGAATCAGTAAGTTTTTCACGGAACACCCTTTTTATTAAAAAAAAAAAAAAAAAAAAAAAAGCTTGGAAAGCAAACTATGGTTACTCAGTCTTGGATACAGCAGATATTTTATCCAAAATGAATCAGATGAACGTGTCACTTCGAGGAAAACAAATAACAGCGTTGACTGCTAATCAGCACATTTGAGCTTTCAAAGAAAAATGTGAATTTTGGAAAACTTGGCTCTTCTGTGGCCTTGAGAGCTGCCGAGGATTCGAAGGCCTTACTAAGGAGGCAGGCGGTGCTGGCAACGGACGTGGGCTTTAATGTCGGGTCATAAATGCATCAGCATCTGGCGTGCCCGCATCCCTCCATGAGCCAGCGTTCCTCCACGGCCCGAGTGCGATGCATAGAATCCTGCGTGAGAAACAACCCACTCGGAGCACAAGGTAGACCAGCACACGTCCATGCAACCAGGGGCAGAGAGTTCACGGATATCACTTCCGATTCCACAATACAGCTAGTCAGCCTCTAAGAAACTACCATTTGACAAGTTTTGGTATAACACCCAAGCAGCTTATCCAAAGTTCTATAAAAAGGACATTAAAATGCTACTCCCTCTCCCAACAACATGTGTGTTTAAGACCAGGTTTTCTTCCCATGCTCCCACCAAAACAACCGCTCACAGCCAACGGAACGCCGAGGCAGACGGGAGCAGCCAGCGGGCTTCTGTGCACACAGACGTCGGAGGTTTGAAAAATGGTAAAATGATCCTAACCTTCTCGCTCATTGGGGGGTACGCATTGGAAAACATTTTTACAGGAAAAAATGTTATTTATGTTAACATGTAATGGATATCATTGTTTTAAAAATTAAATGTTCCTTTAGTTTTCTAAGTTTTAATTTCTAATATATAAATATTGACAGCTGTAGCTCTCATAAACAGAAGCTCTCTGGATTTCTCAGTCATTTTAAGAGTGTAAAGCAGACTGAGAGCCAAAAATAGAGAACTGCTGTTCCAGGGAGTGGGCGAGAAAAAGACTGAGGACAGAGACTGGGGACCCCAGCACGGAGAGGCTGGGGAAGAGAAGATGAGAAAGAACAGCCCTCGCAGTGGAAAGAAACCTAAAAGGTTTGGTGTCCTGGAGGCCGAGGGAGGAACGTGTTTCCAAAGGAGACAGGACTTCAGCCAAATGCTGCTCGAGGCAGAGGAGACGGGAGCTGAGCAGGGCCCTGGGGTGTGGACAGTGATGGCTCTCAGGGACATCTCAGTGGGCGGAGACGGAGCCTGATGGGAGAGAAGAGGTTCGGGAGGCAGCGAGGTAAATGCAGCTGAGCATCCACAACTCAAGAAATGTTACTTTTAGCCCTGGCCAGCGTGGCTCAGTTGGTTGGGTGTCATCCATGCACTGAAAGGTTGCTGGTTCGATTCCTGGTCAGGGCACATGCCCAGGTTGAAAGCTCAATCCCTGGTAGGGGGCGTGCAGGAGGCAGCCAACCAATATTTGTCTCTCACATCAATGTTTCTCTCTCCCTCTCCCTTCCTCTCTCTCTCTAAAAATCAATATACTAGTCTTTAAAAAAAAATAAGTTTTACTATCAAAAGGAGCAGAGGAGTGGGGTGATAGCTGCTTGGGAACAAAAGATCAGGGAGACATCTTTAGACAGGAAAGACTGCAGCCTGCCTAGTGGTAGGAAGATGCAAAAGAGAGAGGGTAGTGGGCGAAGGGAGGACCACGGCTGCAGAGAAGACAGGAAGGGATGGTGCAGGAGGCGTCGCTGCCCTGGGGCGCGGAGGACCAGCCGGGCTCTGTGGCTCCGGCCCAGAGGACTCTCCCCGCCGGAGATGGACAGGTCTCTCCACTGCGATGGCTCCCCGTTGACTCTACTTATGTTTGAATTTTCCTTTTTTAAATGTATTTACTCAAATCGTGAATATATTTGCATTTTAAAAAATGACTCAGGTACATAAAGTAAAAAGCTGGAACCCTCCCCCAATTTCACCCCTTTTCCCAGAAGAAAGCTCTGTCCTCAACTTCGCGTGACTTCACCCAGAGCCTTCCTGCGTGATTACATGCAGATATTCGCACGTAACGGAATAAATGCTTGGCTGGAGTTCTGCCACAAGTGACATCAGACTGCACATAGACACTCCATAAACCACTGCTTCGCCCCAGCAACTCCTCCCAGAGCGCTTTGTATTCCTGTGCGATTCTGTGTGGCCTCTCACAGTACAGGCTGCTGCATTCTCCTGTTGACGGACAGTCCCCATAATCCCAGTCCTCACTCTTCTCATTACGCCGCCATGAGCAGGCTGTAGCGCTCTCTGTGGATGCTGTGGGGATTTCTTGCGAGGTATATCATTTTGCCATCTAAACTGGTCAAAGTAAATACAAGACCTCCACATTTCCCTGGCAGAAGTCTTGTAACCTCCTGATCCTGAGATTTTGGGGCCATCTCCAACCCCAATGCCCAAATCCAGGTCACAGAGAACATTCAGCCGTACTCTTTAAATACAGTCTGTGAAACACTAGTCCCACGAGATAGTAAAGGGCATTAAACACATTTTAAAGGAGATTCCTCGGTCAAATATTTTTTCTAACTGCTGTTTAAATAAAGGAAAACAAGTTTATTCCCTGTGGGGCTTAGCAGAGCCTTTATAAGCCGAAACCCTTTGTGGATCTCCAAGATATTATGTGAAATATTTCCTAAACTTATTTGACCACAGAACGAGATATAATCTGTTTTAGGATAAAGGTACCCCTCAAGAAACTCGTGTTTCAGAGCCTCCTTTGAGAAATGCTGTTTAGATTATCAACACCGTCTTCTGTGCGAAGTGGGCTTTGCAGATTTAGATGCAGCCACAGCTGTCAGGTCTCTGCTTTATCACAGGTGAATGTTTACCCCGAGACAGGGACCTAGAACCAGATCTGAGGCTGAGAAAAGCCAGGGTAGAAAGAGCTACAACTGCTCCGAGCTGAGAGCCGGAATCTTAGCAGGAGGTTCCCAGGTTGGAAGCCTGTCTGAGCAGCTCATGAATTATTGAACACGATGCCAAGGAAGTCTGTTCCTTTGTACTACTTTGCTGCTCCAAATTCAAAATCCGTCACGCGGTCCTGATCATCTTTTCATGTCTGAACTCCCAGAACTTCCTCTGCAGCCGTCCTCCCCTGCACACACCCTTGCATAATTAGCTTTGCCAAACTCCCTGAATACACAGCAAACTGTCTTCTGCCTGCTTCTCCCTCCCTGAGGCTGAAACCGTGGTTGTTCTGTGCTGCAGTGACCTAGCGGTTCCACGGGGCCCTGGGATGTGGCTCTGGGACTGGAAGGAACTTTTAAAGGTCTTTAACCCATCCCCAGGCTGGCCTGACCTCCACCCACACCAGAAAGGAAACTCTCTACCCTTTTCTTAACACTTCCTCGTAGAGGTCCCCGGAGAAAGCCTGTCTGGTCTTGGTGTTATCCAGTTTTACCCTAACCACTCCCCTGCCCTAACCCTTCACAGCAAATATCACCATTTTCCTCTCTCTGGCCCTGCTGCTAGCCTTCTGAGCCCCTGTCAGTTCTGTGACGGATTCCCTGAGATTCAACTTCATAGCACCTCAGAATTTAAACCCAAACTGGCTGTGCCCCTGGCCTCAGAAAAGTCACCAGCACCTGGTACATCACTGTCGCTTGAACAACATCCCACTTGGTTTGTCCCAAAACCTCCGACCTGCTAAGCCTTCTGGGAAGCTACTGAGTTGCCTCTCTCCAAGTAGGTTCTGCTGTGAGTCAATGTAGGAAGAGATCATGTTTTCCGTTCCAAGTCAACCACTTTCATTTGTCTGCTTTACTCTCGAGGCTCATCCTTGATTTTATTCTTTTTTTATTTTGTCTTTCTTTCCGTCATAGTGACATGGAAGGGGAGTGGGATTAGATGTCTCTCAGAGAAAGTGGTTTTTTGTGTTACCTGAGCCCATGTTGGGAAAAGCAACTAAGAAACTAGTAAACACGGTGTCTGAGACTTACCTATTTTGAATATTTAGTCGGATATACTAGTACTTGTAATTCCACTCCCTGTGCTGACGTCACCAGCACCTTAGTCATCGGGGGAGGTGTGAGGACGAGAACTTTGTATACTCATCTGCACCCCTCAGATTACAGACTGAAGCCATTGCCTCGCCTACTAGCCCATGGGACTGGGCTTTGAAGCACAACAGAGGAAAAAGAGAGAAACAAAAAAAAATCAGACTGGGACCCTGAGTTCAACTAAGGATAGGGGAGCAAGCGGAGGGGGATTCAAAACCAGAAAGGTGGTCACAGTAGGCCTTCCTGTGCACACTGTTTATCCTGTTAATTCAAGGTCAGCTGACCCTGTCTACAGGTAATGTTCTATTAAGCAATCTTCTCAATTTGTAGGCATCTCAAAATATTGTGTTATAAGCTTCTCAAAATATTGTATCGATCCCTCTATCTTCTCCTGAGCACTCCCTGACAAATTCAATTCCTAGAATTTACAGGAGAGATTATGTATTTGAGGTGGAGATAAAAGAAAACAATGTCTTTGATTATATGAAATACTTTCTAGTGCCTCATACAAAACCTTAATCCCAACATTTTAGATGCTGTTTCTGATCAGAATGTTCATTCACCGATGGTAAAGATTTCTATGTTCTTGTAATAAGAAGATGCGGTGCAACGAACCGAATCCATAATTCAGTATCCACACTATTTACTCTCCATGAGCAGGGCATGAGCAAAACAGTATTTCAGTCCATAAATTTTGTTTTTAGAATTATCAAAAATATAGGTATGGTAACAATTATTTTCCCAAAGGAAAATAGCCCCTCTTTATTGACCGTGAAATTATTTTAGTATTGAATTCGGATCTGATGTCCCTTTCCCATCTTTTTTTTTTCATACTAGAATAAAATAAGCAAGGCAGAGGTCATAAACCATGCAGTTTGTAGAGTTCGGGCTTCTGGGTAATGAGGCAGACTTCTCTCCCCTGGGAAGCCCATCTATAATGGCAGCAAATGAGTTTGTCCACAAGGACAGAGAGCCACAACCTGTTGGGAGCCAGAAAGCAGAAGGCCAGTGGTCCCTGACTGCACCCACTCAGGCACGGGCATCCTAAGCTGGCAGGAGGGGATGGGGAGAAGCAACCCGCTTACGTGGCAGGACCTCCAGAAGACTTGGGAATCAGCTACCTATGGTACGCCAGAAGTGGGGGTGCTGCTACACACAGAAGTATTGGTTGAAAGGTTGCAGCTAGAACCTCAGATCTCTTCCCAACTCCACCCGGGGTGGGGAGGGTGGGGCGGAGAAACCCTCACTGGATCTGGGATAAGCCTAGAGGTTTCTTCTCTGGAGAGGCTGAGATGAAGGGCTTCTGGACTGGGAGACACTGGATATGAGTCGGGAGATGGACACCCTAGTAAATCACATGCGTGCTGACCGCTGAGGCCCACACACCTCCCAACCCAGAGTGTGGGCAACCTGGCTGGAGACAGGAAGATCCTTTCCTGAGGAATCTGCACACCCAAGAGGAAAGCCCCCAAAAGACACGGACAGCAAGGGCTCCCCGAGAAAGGCCCGGCCAGCCGATGGTGAGGACCAGAGTAGCAAGCCCCAGCAAGGGGCTCTCTTTCCAACCAGCTTTTCGTTTCCAACGAGTTTCCACTTTTAACTCTAAGCCAACAAGCAACCCAAGACCATAGATATCTGAGGGAAACCTTGAATGTGAAAGACAGTACAAAAGCAAAGAGAAAAATCAACCTTAAGGAAACAGACTATAACTTTGTATACTAGGGATTTAAAAAACAACACCACCACTAGTTAATATACTACTTATAAAAGTAACTAAAAATTAATATCTTCAAAAATATGAGCTATTTCAATGATGTAACAAGAACATTATGCTAAAGTTAAAGAAACATTCAAAGAACAAAAAAGATCCCTTGGAAATTACACTAGTGACATAAGATGATTTTCCTAGAATGAGAACATTGAGACTATCACCCAGAAAATAGAGCAAAAGACAAAGATATGGGAGATAGGGCAGAAAAGAAAACTAGGAAAATTAGAGACCAGTCTAGGTGACTCTATATCCTAATAAGAGGGATTCTAAGAAGAAGAAAAAAAAGAAAAAAAAAAAGGAAGAAGAAAACAGCGATGAAGTAATCGAAGAACACCTCTCAGAACTGAGTGACCAATTAATATTTGACAAAGGAGGCAAGAACATACAATGGAGCCAAGATAGTCTCTTCAATAAATGGTGTTGGGAAAATTGGACAGATATATGCAAGAAAATGAAACTAGACCACCAACTTACACCATATACAAAAATAAACTCAAAATGGATAAAGGACTTAAATGTACGACAGGAAACCATAAAAATTCTAGAAGAATCCAAAGGCAACAAAATCTCAGACATATGCCGAAGCAATTTCTTCACTGATACAGCTCCTAGGGCACTTGAAACTAAAGAAAAAATGAACAAATGGGACTACATCAAAATAAAAAGCTTCTGCACAGCAAAAGAAACCATCAACAAAACAACGAGAAAACCCACTGTGTGGGAAAACATATTTGCCAATGACATATCTGATAAGGGCCTAATCTCCAAAATTTATAGGGAACTCATACAACTTAACAAAAGGAAGATAAACAATCCAATCAAAAAATGGGCAAAGGACCTAAATAGACACCTTTCAAAAGAGGACATTCAGAAAGCCAAGAGACATATGAAAACATGCTCAAAGTCACTAATCATCCGAGAGATGCAAAGCAAAACAGCAATGAGGTACCATCTCACACCGGTCAGACTGGCTATCATCAACAAATCAACAAACGACAAGTGCTGGAGAGGATGTGGAGAAAAAGGAACACTTGTGCACTGCTGGTGGGAATGCAGACTGGTGCAGCCACTATGGAAGACAGTATGGAGTTTCCTTAAAAAACTGAAAATGGAACTCCCATTTGACCCTGTGATCCCACTTCTAGGAATATATCCCAAGAAACCGGAAACACCAATCAGAAAGGATATATGCACCCCTATGTTCATAGCAGCACAATTCACCATAGCTAAGATCTGGAAACAGCCTAAGTGCCCATCAGTAGATGAATGGATTAGAAAACTGTGGTACATCTACACGATGGAATACTATGCTGCTGTAAAAACAAAGGAACTCTTACCATTTGCAACGTCATGGATGGAACTGGAGAGCATTATGCTAAGTGAAATAAGCCAGTCAATAAAGGAAAAATACCACATGATCTCACTCATTCATGGACAATAGAGACCATTATAAACTTTTGAACAATAATAGATACAGAGGCAGAGCTGCCTCAAACAGATTGTCAAACTGCAGCGGGAAGGCCGGGGAGGGTTGGGGGGCAGGAGGTAGCGGGGTAAGAGATCAACTAAAGGACTTGTATGCATGCATATAAGCATAACCAATGGACATAAGACACTGGGGGATAGGGGAGGCTAGGGGACTGTCTAGGGCGGGGGGATAAAATGGATACATATGTAATACCCTTTGTAATACTTTAAGCAATAAAAAAAAAAATCTTTATTGTTTATATTAAAAAAAAAAAAAAGAACTGAGTGACATGAATTTCCAGGTTCAAAGTGTCTCACACTGTGAATGAAAACAGAGCCATCCCAGCCTGTCACCGTGGCATTTTAGAACACTGGGAATGAGATGCTGCCGCAGATTCTCAAAGGATCAAAGAGCAGAACAGCTCAGACAGTAGCACCAGGAGACCAGGCGCCAATGGATCCCTTCAAACATCTGAGGGAAAGTGCTTTTTCCCTAGAATTCTGTAACCCTCCACCTGGTTGTCTATCTATACTAATAAAAGGGTAATATGCTAATTAGACTGGACATCTTCTGGATGTCCTTCTGAATAAAGCCACGGTGGCAGGGGCTGAGGCAGAGGTGGTTAGGAGCAATCAGGCCGGCAGGGGAGGGCAGTTAGGGAAGATCAGGCTGGCAGGCAGAGGTGGTTAGGGGCAATCAGGCAGGCAGGCAGGCAAGCAGTTAGGAGCCAGCAGTCCCAGATTACAAGAGGGATGTCCAACTGCTGGCAGTTGGACATCCCCGAGGGGTCCCAGATTAGAGAGGGTGCAGGCCAGCCTGAGGGACCCCCTTCCCATGCACAAATTTTGTGCACTGAGCCTCTAGTCCAGCCGTGGGCAAACTACTGCCCGCAGGCCGGGTCCAGCCCGTTTGAAATGAATAAAACTATTGAAATAAAAGACCGTACCCTTTTATGTAATGATGTTTACTTTGAATTTATATTAGTTCACACAAACACTCCATCCATGCTTTTGTTCCGGCCTCCGGTCCAGTTTAAGAACCCATTGTGGCCCTTGAGTCAAAAAGTTTGCCCACCCCTGCTCTAGTCATTATATAACAAGGTGCTACCAACATTAGTGGCTTATAACAACAATTATTTTTATTACATCTCCCCATGTGGGTGTCAGGGGTGATCAAGTACTTCTGAGTTTAATTACTATTCATTAGTTTATACCTGGTCTGTTTCAAGGAGTTTAGGAAGCCGATAACACTATAGAGAATATAACATTAAATTGCATTTAAATTAAAGCGTAGCAAAAGAACATAGAAAAATCAAAGATGGGACAAAGAGGAACCAAGAAAATGATTTAAAATAGGTGTAATTATAGCCTGATTCTGGTCACACATTTGTCTCTAAACTCTGTGTCCATTGGTTTTAGATTCAGCTACAGGTAACAGAGAGATTCAACATAGGGCGGTTTAAATAAGATAATACATGAGTTTATTTCTCTCAAACATGGAAGTTCGGGGATGTGCAATCCAGGTCAGCTATGGGAGTTCAAGTTCACTGCTCCTTGGGGTCCAGGGTCCTTCCAGCTCACCCGCTACCTTCCCAGGGTAGAATTTACCCCTACAGCCTAAAAGGGCAGCATTCCTATTCTGGGCAGCAGAATGACTAAACAGGACAAAGAAAGAGCAAAGAAACCTGCCAATTGTGTCCTAAGAAATACTAGTATCCCCAGAAACTGCTGCTAAACATTTCCACTTCCACCTCATTGCCCAGAACTTAGTGAAGTGGTCACACCTAGCTGCAAGGGCAGCTGGGAAAGCAGCCATCGTTCTGGGCAGACCTGTGTCCTACTAAAATGTCTATGAAAACGGACAAAGGGGAGACATGGATCTGAAAGACAAGAGTGTCTGCCACAGCTTCATAGCAACTGAGAGAAGAAAGGGAACAGGGCCAAGTTTAAAATGCAGAGATGATACAGACAGCCAATTGTTCGAGAGACTTAGAGCAGCTTTGGGTAAAAAGGTTACAAAGGCTCCGTAAGAAAAAAAGTTTGATCTTTCCACACCCATGCAATTGTTTATAGGACTGTTTCCTGTGGCAACCTAGGCAGTGACAGTTTGGAGAAAAACACAGCGATAGAGATGTGATTGTCTGAGTTCATTCTCACCCCATTTTAAAAACTCATAATAAAAACGTGTGTGTTTGTACTTGATCATGTGAACGTCCCAACATTAAGCAGACATGTATGTGTTTGTTTCAGCATTAAAGAAAACTCGATCTACCTTCACCTACGGAAAAGGAACCGCTGCAATCACCGGGACTACCAGAATATTTCAAAAAACGGTAGGTGGCCACACCCGGCCTTCACCTGTGTGCCCTGACTGACGGACTTTATTTCACAAGCACCAAAAGCTGAGAATTAGTGACAAGGCCACGGGATGAAACGAACATCTCCCTTTCTGACAGAGGGGCGGGGGCTTAGAGCCTTTTCCCGCAGCGAAAGGAACAAGATGCAGTTAAGATATAGACGAAGGGGCAGACAGATACCAAACAAAACAAGATGCAATCAAGACAGACAGTCACCCAACAGCAACGCTCCAGGGAGGCCCGGGGGCAGGCGTCCGAGGCTCAGGAGGCAAGACCTCACTGAGCATCAGCAGGAGAACTAAGCACAGTCAAGGTCCTTACAAAGACTCTGCCCTCCCCTCTGGTGCAAAGGCTCCCACATTTTAACTCGGTGGGAGTTTGACGAAAAACAGCTTAGTGTTTATGGTTGAGACCCCCAAAGCCATTAAGCAAAGGAAGGTGTCCTCAGAACAACGGGGGGACTCGCAGTCTCCGCCAGCTCCCCCTGTGTCCCAGCACATCCTTCCCCCTGTGTGGTCCTCGCCTCCCGCCTCAGCCCCAGGTCAGTGAAACTCCTCGCTGATAAGCCATGGCCTGGCCAGAGCCTAGGGAGTTGCCAAGGAGTGTCTTGTGACACCAGGATGCAGAGATGGCAGACCCAGTGCCCAGGGAAGATGTTACTCGTCAACCATGGCTCTCTGGTGGGCTCCACCCAGATTCCGCCTCACAGCTCTCACAACACACACCTCTGACCTTCGTCATCCGCACAGCAGACTTGGCACATGAAGGGGAACCTACTTGCCATGCCTGTGCCGTCTCTAAGTAACAACAGTGGTAAGGAATGTTCCAAGCAGTACAACATCTAATGGAATACATGACCTACAAATAATTTCTTACATATTCTACATGGAATAAATGTTCCATTCCAAGAACCACGTCGTAGCATTACCTACTAATAAAATGATAGCTGATCGTTATTGCTCTCTTGCCACGTGCTAAGAACACTCTCTGTATAATATTTCAGCTAATCCTTTCAACAAGCGCTAAGGCAAGGATTGTTCGATTTCTTCAGGATGAGGACAACCGCTGATTGGAATAGCTCTGGGGAGTGGCGAGGGCGGGAGAACTACAGTGCACACATGGCCTGCAGCACTCAACCCAGTAGTCAGTGTGATAAGATATATTTCTCAGAATTGAGGGCGTATAATGACCTCCACACTGTTATCATTGAGGACACAGAGGCCCGGGGGGACCAAGAACCCTGTCCCAGAACACAGAGCAAGGGGCGAGAGCTGGGGTTTGTCGCCAGGCTGTCTCCCTGCACTCAGACCCCAGCGGCGGTCTCTGATTGGAGAGTCCGGCTACAGCGATGGGCCTCGCCCCTCCGGGTGTGAACACAGCCCACAGCCAGTCTATGGAACAGGAAGCACCGACGGGGTGTGAGTCACAGGCACAGCGGCTGTCGGCCTCTTGCTGCGTTTTCTCTTTTGCTTTTTAAACCGTCCCAATGCCGCCCAAGGCCCCTGCCCGTGGAGACCGGAAAAAACAACGAACACACGCCCGCGTGCGATATCACGCAGCCCTGCAAAAGGATGCCTGAATGTTCACATGTTTTTGTTTAGAAAGACACAACGCTGCCGAAAGAAAAACCAGGATGGAAAATTGGATCAAATATTTATTTTCTACTGCATTTTTTTAAATGAAAGAGAGAAACAGCTGGACACAGATAGGTAGAAAATACACCAAAATTGTTGTGTTTCATAAATTACGGGTGATTGCTTTTTTTTATTTTTCTATTTCCCAAATATTTTATTTTTCTATACCAAATAACAAAACAAAACAAAAAAAACACAAAAAATAGAAAGAAACTGAGTCTAGGAACAGTAAAGGGCCTGCTAAGCCCATAGCTGAGGGAATCGAGTTAAGGACAAAAAAGAGCAGTAGGTTCTACCCAGACGCAGGCTCTGTGTGCCAGGGACACAGCCTCGCTCTCCCCCAGACCCCTGCACCCCCCCCCCACCCCCTCACCCTGAGCGCAGCGCTCCTGTGTGAACCCACACGGCGGGGTGAGGCTGCAGACAGCACCCGGCACCCCGCCGCAGGCCTTCCCCTTCCGTGGTCGGCCACCTCACAGCCTCCTCGAAAGTGCAGATTGTGGAGCGGAACGGGGAAGGAGTGGGCAGAGAGCCTAACCGGGAAAACACACGCGTGTTCACACGTGATCCCAACCCGTGGCTCCCGTCAGGCTCCCGTCTGGTGAACAGATCCCCGGAGGTCAGGAGAGACTGTGTCTTTTCTTGGTATTTGCAGTCCTTCGAGGTGCAGAGAGGAGACTGTCTAGAGCAAGGGTGGGCAAACCTTTTGACTCGAAGGCCACAATGGGTTCTTAAACTGGACCGGAGGCCGGAACAAAAGCATGGATGGAGTGTTTGTGTGAACTAATATAAATTCAAAGTAAACATCATTACATAAAAGGGAACAGTCTTTTTTTTTTTTTTAGTTTTATTCATTTCAAACGGGCCAGATCCGGCCCGTGGGCCGTAGTTTGCCCACGGCTGGTCAAGTGCCACTTCCTTGCGGTGCTACTTGACTATGCTGGACGGATGTAATTCTAAGAGGCCTTTCCCCCCCCCCCCCCCCCCCAGTTCCTCCGAGTTACTCATTATTTAATGCTCGGGTTTCTTCTCCAGCCCCTCGGCCTGGTTTCGGGGCTCCTCCTCACTATGGATTTTCTTTCTTTCATCCCCGCGCCAAGCGGTATCCATTCCTCCCCCAGGCTTTCCGTGGCCATAGGGAGAGTCAGCTCTCTGCACCTGCATCTTTATGGCTACACTGAGTTTTCATTACCAGCGAGAAGAGGCGAGAGAGCAGGAAGAGTTGAGCGGAATATGAAAGTGTTTCTGGAAAATCATGCAGTCAGAAGTGAAGAGACAGCTCTTATTCTAGTCTTGATGTTTAGGCACGAGATCCCAACAATGTCTGTAGTTATCTCTACCAGGAACCGCTGCCGGTGGTTAGAGAGCATTTAAAAATGTCAGATGTCGAAGTCGCCTTTCATCTGGGCGCCAGTTCTCTGGCCGGGGCTCGGGCACAGCAAGGCCCCTGCTCAGTCCTTACAACCAGCAAAGCCGGGGGTTCTTACAGCTTCCAGGGCACCAAAGGCTGGTGGGTGGGTGGGAGGCGGCCCTGACACTAACCAGGCAGGCTGGAGCCTCTGGAAGTGAGGGACACGCACCTCTGCCGGGAGAAGGGGCGGAAAACGCCACAGGGAGGCACCTGTGAGCAGAGAGCCCTGCAGGAGAAACACGGGAGTCCAGAAAGCCCAGGGAGATGGTGGCTCAGGGCATAGAGGCTCCCGGGGAAAGCCACCTCTGGGAAGAGAAGCCAGGCGTGGCCGAAGGATGCTTGCGAAGCTGCTTCGAGTTTTAGGAGTAGGACGTAGATGAGAGTGACACGGGGAAGCTATTACATTCTTTTAAAAATGAATGTTTGGGACAATCATTTATCTGCTTTGTCACAGAAATTCAGAACCATGCTTACGAATTTGAAAGAATTTGCAGTAGTGGAAGCATCATCAGAAAGTGCCACAACAAACAGTTATTAAGGGCCCACTATTTTGAGCTCATGGTCAATATATTAGTCTGAATGTGTCTGCTTATTGCAAGCAAACATTTTTAGAGAAAGGACGGGATTCAAGGTTCTCATGGCTAATTCTTTAACTTGATTCCATCAATCATGCTCTTCAAAATGCTTCAGAAATGCTGAAAAAATGAGCAAAATCTGCATTAATTTAAATCTAATCAGAGTTAAGTAACAGTATTGGATTTGAGGTCAATGCATGACACCACATTTTCTTTTCTTTTTTAAATATACATTTTATTGATTTTTTACAGAAAGGAAGGGAGAGGGATAGAGAGTTAGAAACATCAATGAGAGAGAAACATTGATCAGTTGCCTTATCCACTGGGGATGTACCCGCAACCAAGGTACATGCCCTTGATCGGAATCGAACCTGGGACCTTTCAGTCCGCAGGCCGACGCTCTATCCACTGAGCCAAACCAGTTAGGGCACACACACATTTTCATTTTTAAAAATATATGTTTTTATTGAGAGGACAGGAGAGGGAGGACAGGAGAGGGAGAGAGGGATAGAAACATCAATGATGAGAGAGAATCATTGATTGGCTGCCTCCTGCACACCCCCTACTGGGGATCAAGCCCGCAACCCGGGCATGTGCCCTTGACCTGAATTGAACCAGGGACCCTTCAGTCCGACGCTCTATCCACTGAGCCAAACCAGCTAGGACACACTATTCCTTATTTAAAAGGGACAGGATGAAGCAGAATCCAGACTTTAGTGGCCAATAAGGTCCCTCTTCTTTCTCTAATTATGGACAGGTACTTCCCCATTGGACCACTGTGCCCATTTCATAATCAATCTATTCCATTGCAGAGACCAGAGAATGAGCCTCTTGAGGGTAGTGCCAGTTCTTCAAATGCTCGCCTCGCTTTCCCACCTCCGCAGGCTGGGGCGCTCTCCTGCTTGCACCTCGGCCCAGCTGCTTCCGGACGTCTTCTCTGTAACAGCAGCAGCCACAGCACGGTCGGCAGCAGGAGGAAGACTGTAGAGAGGGGAGCAGACAGATATGTTGACAGGCTGGCAAAGGGAGAGCAGCACCGCAGGAAAGGGGAATGGAGAGGAGAAAGGGAGGTGGGAATTACATAAACGAATGACATGATCTCAACAACTGAGCTTTGCAAGAGGAGATGGAAATCCTGAAAGATGCAACAACTTTGGAGCAAAGAAAATTCGGTGCTTGCGTTATAAAGACCCACCAGAAATAAACACACCACAAAAAACACTGGGTAAAGACGAGTAGGCAAGTCCTCTCCCCTGAGTGGATGTTTGTGACTGCTGGTTTTTTGTTGTTGTTGTTAATCCTCATCTGAGGATATTTTTCCATTGATTTTTAGAGAGTGGAAAGGAGGGAGGGTAGGAAAACATTGATGTGTCATATTGATTGGTTGCCTCCTACACACACCCCAACCAGGGCCAGGGATAGAACCTGCAACCCAGGTACATGCCCTTGACCAAGAATCAAACCCATGACCCTTCGGTGCATGGGCCGACATCCCAACCACTGAGCCAAATGAGCCAGGGCTGTGACTGCTGTTTTTAAATCCATGGCGACAGGTGCCCTGGGCCGGCCATCCTGTCCTGAGCGGCAGAGGAACAGGTGGTGTGGACACGGGGAGAGGCTGGCCCCGAGGCACGCCACGGCAGGTTTTCATTTCCGTCCCCTCAAGCTCCGTGGGCGACCGCACCTCAAATCCCAGCCGTCCTCCCGATAATGAGGCAGATTATTGGCCTGACCTGGTCCTTTAATGTTTCCCACTCGTGCCTTGAGCTTTCATTAGTTTTCGTGTCTCATTAACACACAAATCAAAGAGTGAGAATGAAACACCTCTTGATGTGTAATCTTACTAAAAGTGGAAAGTTGAGATCATGGGACTGCAGGGCCAGCTGAGCAGATGAGTGAGCCATGGTGGGTGCCATGCCAGCCGGCAGGGGCCGCCCTCCATCTCTTCACTCGTGAGGACAACGGGGAGCGACCTCACACCCAGAAACACTCCGAGTCTCCACGTTTAGGACCCGACGTGGCACTCTCTCTGAGCAGAGACAGGCTCGAGTCGCGCTGGGTTTCCCTCTTTCCAAGCACTGGGGTGAGATTTGCGTTAAACCTCACACCAGTTCTCAGTTGTGTGTCTACCCCAGAGACGCTACTGCCCGGGGATAAAGGCCATGTCCCACTGCTCCGTAAATTCCCTCCTTGGGTTCACTCTTTCTAGCCCCCCAGCCTGGAGAAGCAATGCCATTCAGGGAGCCAGCGCTCAGCATTGTGGGCAGGAGCGGCAGGGCTTGGATTGTGGTTCTCCAGATTCATAGCTGTGTGGCTTTGGGCAAGTCGCTTAAGTGAGCCTCAGTGTTCTCATCTACAAAATGGGGCTCCTAGCGTGCCTACCTCACACAGGTGTGCTAAGGCCTAAATGAACTAATAAATACAGCGCTTAACAGCGTGTCTGAAATAATATGAGAACCCAATAACCACGACTTTCCTATAAGAGATACGTTACAGGGCGTAACAGGGATGAGGGGGGAGGGTGGTCATGCATGTCATTACAGGAGTTGAAATATGTCAGCTCTACAATCTGAACCTTGCACAGCCCAGCCAGCAGGGGGAGCCTCAGGAGTGAGCAGAAATGCCAGCTGGCTCTTCACAGGGCTCTCTGGGGAGATGGGTAGTTCTCAGAGAATCCTTCCTACTGTTCCAGTCCTCCCTCAGCTCATTCCTGAATCTTTGCGTAGTTTCTCTCTCTGGTGGTAGATATATCCCCTTTCCTTACACCCACTAGCAAGCTCACTCATTCACTCTAGGAAATGTCTGGAGAGGATCTGGGGTTCTGTCAATAGAAACATGAAAGCTATTAAGGGGAGTCCCAGGGGGAACTCATCAGTACGACAGTGTGGACGACCTCTGAACTGTTCCGTGATGCTTCTCCTGTGACCTCAGACAATCACACTCTCATCCTGACAGTGTTGAACTGAGCTCCCTAACTTTAACTATTTTCTTATTCAGGCGCATCTTCCCAAAACCTGGAGACATTCATAGAAAGGTACGTGGAAGAAGTTGTTTCTCATTTAGGAAAATGAACGAGAGCTCTGTTGTTACCCGTCATCATGTGCCCTGGGCACCAGCTAGTCACTCTGCAAACCCTGGGATATTATTACCCCTTCCTGGGCCAGTGAGCATTGGAAGTGTCCATTTCCATATGTCCTTAGAGACAGACCATAGGAATACATACAAGCTTAGATCTGGCCAAAAAGACAAAAAGGATTTCATATTCCTGTTTACGAAGGAGAACACAATTTTGTGCTCATTTGGGGCTTAATACTCAGAATCGGGTCCCTGGGTGCCCAGAATGGAAACATTGGGCCCACGATGTCTCAGGGATCTGGACATAAGTAACCCAGGTAACTCATCTGTGATCATTGACCACAAAGGCTGTGAATGATGCTAAGAAGATGGTAGCATGTCCCCTGCTGGAGACTTCACTCCACTCCTCCACTCCACACATTGATGTAGTCTTTCCCTAATGGAAGATTAAAGATTATAGAGAAGAAAGGGGGAGATGGGGATGGTGACACTAAATGAAAGAAAAATAGCAAAGTTCCCCAGAGGGTGGTCACACAGACTCTTCCACAGGCCCAGCCTGTGACCTCGGTTACAGAGCAGGGTTTCCGCGTGTTTGACATTCAGCTTCCAGTTTGTCTAGGAACCCACTGTTGGACCACCCAGCCATCGTCATATACGCCATGATTGGAAACGACGTCTGCAACGGGTGAGTTACTACCAAAGAAAGTTTTTGTTTTTTTTTAATCTATTTTTATTGATTTCAGAGAGGGAGAGAGAGATAGAAACACCAGTGATGAGAGAGAATCATTGATCGGCTGCCTCCTGCACACCTCGCACTGGGGATCGAGCCCACAACCCAAGCATGTGCCCTGACTGGGAATCAAACCCTGACCTCCCAGTTCATAGGTTGACACTCAACCACTGAGCCAAACCAGCTAGGGCAGTGATAGTGATTCTTGAACAAATATTCAGGTTATTTGAATATCCTTAAAATCAAGATGTTGGGATTAGTTAGACTTGAGTTCAAGCCCTGGTTTGTAGGTTGATGCTCAACCACTGAGCTGCACCAGCCAGGTGCAAAGAAGGTTTTGAGAATGAATTCTTTGCCTCTGGGTTCCCCCTTTTCTCCACTCCATGATAGCAGCCTGCTGTCGGATCAAATTTCTCTGTCTTCACAAGTCCTAGGCACACGTGGAATCAACAGAACCAGCCTGGAAAGCGAGAGACCCTTTCTACAAACATCTCCCATTCATCCTTTGCTCTGATTCACAGCAAAGGTGTGTGTCACGATCAGGCCTGAGTTGTGTCGCAAGAAATAGGCTCCTACTGGCCAACAATCCGAGATTGAGAACCATGACTTCCTCCAGAAAATAAGGCAGGATCACGGCCACCCCATAAGAACAGCTTCTTCACTCACATCCTCAGACGCCAACTCAGGTGACAGAGACACCATAGGCAACGCGCTTGCGTAGACTACGCACAGTTCCGGCCAGTCCTATCCCGCATGACTCACGGGAGAAAGCAGCTTTGCTCACCTGCTGATCTCAGCAGCGATTTCAGAATGTTGACTGCCTTCGTTCCCCCACAACATTTCGGAAGATTTCTCAAAATCTGTGTGTTCCCCTGAGGATATGCTGCATACTTCCAGAAGTCTGTAGCGAGCACCTGCGATGTGCCGGGCGCTGGGTCCAGCGGCAAACAGGCCACAGGCCAGGACTCAGGCGGCTTGTAGAAGGAGAAGCGTGGAGCTTCAGCCTCCAGCCCCATCACAAAACAGAGCAAATGGATGGCCAGACCAGCCCGCACCTCCCAGCCTCCGGACCATGCTCCCTGGAGGGCACAGAGCGGACGAGTTACAAGGTGTGAAGGACACCTGCAGGAGGAGGCAGGGACTCCAAGCGCCCAGACCCCCGAAACGTCCCTTGTTCAGCCGAACCTGATCACTACAAATGATTTTCCTTTTCCAAAGAGCCAGGGGGCAGGCGGCCATGAGCTGGGACCCGTGCCAGCCAGCCCCCCCCCCCCCCCGGATCTGGGCAGAGAAGCAGCCAGCACTGGGAGAAAGAGCGGGGCTGGCCGCTGGGAGGTCCCCACGGTGCCCACTTTGCAGCGTCCTGTGGAGGGTTAGAAACATGAAAACAGATGGCAGCGACACCTCCCCATCTGCCTGGCCGTCAAGGTGGAGCAGATAACCAGAGAGCCAAGTGAGCTCATTAAAGCTCCTAAGTCCAGTGCTTCTTTCTCAACCTCTGAACCAGCGGTTCTCAACCTGTGGGTCGCGACCCCTTTGGGGTTCAAATGACCCTTTCACAGGGGTCGCCTAAGACCATCGGAAAACACATATATAATTACATATTGTTTTTGTGATTAATCACTAGTCTCTAATTATGTTCAATTTGTAACAATGAAATTACATCCTGCATATCAGATATTTACATTACGATTCATAACAGTAGCAAAATTACAGTTATGAAGTAGCAACGGAAATAATTTTATGGTTGGGGGTCACCACCACATGAGGAACTGTATTAAAGGGTCGCGGCATTAGGAAGGTTGAGAACCACTGCTCTAAACTCACGCAGCCACTTCGTAAACACTTGCTACGTGCATGAAGGTCACGATTGGAAGGTAGCTTTTCCTGTCCGGAACTCAAGAAACAACGTCCCGCAGAACAACCTACGTTTCTCATGGTGACGCTGCTCAAGGTGGCCTCGGCTAGCCCAGCTTCCCGGGCTTGTCCAATCACTGCTCAACCCATGAAAGCTACAGAATATGCTGGAAAGTCAACTGTGCAAAAAGACGAACAGTTTACATCTTCAAGCCAAAAAAGTATTCTAGCGTCCTTATTTACACTTTGCCTTCCAAACCTAACTTGGAAAAAAGAAATGAATTTAAATATAACTTTCCATGATATATTTCTAGAATACATTCACACACTCCTTATTTCTGTTTTTTTTCCTAAACCAAATGAAAGTAACTCAACGAGCTTGAATTCGAAAAATGTCTGAAGCTACAATTTTGTTACTTTCAGTTTACTTTGTCCTTCTTTGTCTTAAAGTCTTTCATTTTAGGTCAATGCTCTGATAAGTACGTTCCAAAACTTCCTTTTTCTATTTTCACTAACGCTTATGAAGCAAGAAGAAAAAATACAAATTAAAATTTCCAATAATCTCTATAGAGCACAAGCACTGCTGTGAAGAGGAAGGCAGAGATGCGACATGGAATGCCCTTCGGCGGGCAGCGTGGCAGGGGGGTCGCCTGAAAGAGCACCCTATCAGGAAAGTCATGAGAGTTCAACTGGAAAGAGATATTGTGGACACACAGTGTGACTTCATTGCTCAGCCACATTCTGTTTCCCTACCTGCAATGCAGGTGGGAAGTTTTAGAGACCACGTTGCAGACCTTGAAGTGTCAAGCAAATCATAATCAGTCCCGGACTCCTTTGATTCCGCGAACCGTGTGCATCAGTTAGGATAGGTGAGGCTATGCTGCAGGAACAAACAGCTCCTAAAACCTTAGGAGTATAAAGCAACAAACTCACACGCCATTCACACTACATGTCCGTCAGGGATCATCACGCGACTCTGTTCCAGGACTCAGATGGGTGAAGTCACTGCTTCTAGAACATTGCCAAGACCCATGGCAAAGGGATGGAGCTTTTGGAGGCTCTCAGACCACCAACCATGACATACGTCTCTCCTCACAACTCAGATACCAAACCAGCGACATGGCCAACCCAGCCACGCGGGAATCGGGAAGCCAGAAACGATTTGCAAATAGCACCCATAACCGCCTCCTCATGGGGTGGTCTTCAAGGGGCGGGTATTTGGAGTGTGTATGCATCTGTGCTGGTAAGCTGGTAAGATCTTTTCTGTTCCCTTTAACCCACAGGGAGAGTGACCCAGTCCCAGAAATGACCACTCCTGAGCAATTCTATTCCAAGGTCATGGAGACCCTGAAGTACCTCAACGCCCGCCTGCCCAACGGCAGCCACGTGATTCTGTACGGCTTGCCGGATGGGACCTTCCTCTGGGATCATTTGCACAGCAGACACCATCCTCTCGGTATTGTTCTGAAGATCCTTTTACGCTTTAACGATGTCAGTGTACATACAGTTCCAGTGCAGAGAGTTCACAGCACGTAGGAACACACCTAACATGCATCGGCACGGATGCAGGCAAGCGCCCCCAGCTGCAGGGTCTAGAGGTCAGGATACAACGGTGGGCAGAACCAGGTCCAAAGCCGGAAGGGGCAGAAGTAGTGGATGAAGAATTAGGACAAATTGAAAGGTAAGAGTTTCAGTCAGGAAACTCCTTTCACTGAAGGTGAGATCTAAAAAACGAGCTGATGAAGCCCAAACAAGAGACAGAAAGCCTGAGTCGGAGGGAGGATTTCTCCGAATCTGGGTGGGGAGTGCCCCCTGGTGGCCAGATGGCATTCCGTCGCCCGCAGCCCTGGGAGGGCTGGTTCTGGCTTCCACACTCTCACCGTCTGCGGAGAAGAGATAATGTTCCTCCTCTCTGACAAGAAAATTGAATCTATCGTTCAGCCTAACTGATGTGAGGCGCAAGTGAGAAATAAGGCTGTTCCGTCACCTTCAATCTCTCTCTTCGCTCCCAGATAGGGCCTCTTATTTCTCTTTACTTTTTGGAGCGTGAGAGAGTGCTAATGAGTCAGACACCAGCCATTGCCCTTGAGAGTGTGTGTTTGGCGGGGGTGGGGGGAGGCAGGGGGAACCTGGGTTCTGTGTCTGAGCCACAGCTCGGAAGTGGGGGTGCCTCGGGGGCGGGGATGCTATAAGGGGGGAGGGGAGATGTGGGAGAAGAAACAGCCCCCACGGATTCTGCCCCTGCAGCTGACCTTTCCAGGTGACCTCCCACACCGTCTGTCATCTTCACTCTTGGTGCCTCTCTCACTTGCACCAAATAATCAGTGTGGAGCATAGCTACGCTTCGGGGCTCAGATAAGCTCCCTGGGCCGTGCAGGGATGTGGTGGCTGCCTCCCCCTTCCGTGGCCGCCCATGCACTTGGGGAGGCCTTCAGCCCCCCACGCAGGGCGGCGCATGGCAGCCTTCAGACACGCGCACTGCCCTGCCCACCCTCACCAGGGGTCACTGGTCAGACCTGGGGTTTCATGAACTTGCTCAGGAGGATTTGTCAACTGCCCCCGAGAGCTCCCGTGCCCCCTGGGGACTTGGCACTTCATTGCCAGGAGAAAGCCATGCGGGACCAAGTCCATTGTTGGTGATGCTCTGGTCCCTCCAGGGCCCTGGTGTCCCTCCACCTGCGTCCAGATGCGGCCAGGCCCCTCGGCCCGCCCTGCTGTGCCAGCAGCTCACAGAGGAAGCAAACTCCTCAGCCCCTCCCCACTCCGGCTCTGAATGTCTAGGGCATCCAGAAAGAAAGGGAGCACAGGCGTTCCTCAGAGCCATGCCAACTGGACGTCAGGGCTGGTCCCTGGGCGTGCCAGCCTTCTGCAGGGGGGGCAGGGCCACCCTAAGTGTCCCATTGGCTGCCACATCTGGGCTCGCTCTTTTCCAGGCCAGCTGAACGGGGACGTGACCTATGGGCAGTTGTACGCCTTCCTGAGCTGCCTTCAGGTGAGCTGCCCTGCCTGTCCGGAGGCCCAGCCCTCACTGTCTGTGCTCCCGGTAATCACCGTCCTCCCGCCCCCAGGTCAGCCCCTGCCACGGCTGGATGACGGCCAACGAGACCCTCCGGACGCTCACCTCGCAGGTAGGCCTGGTGCGGGCCCTTGGCGGCATGTTGGGTCATTCTTGCTCTGCGTTTGCTGCAGTGTTTGCACCGGGGATGGGGTTTGGGCAGCGTGCTGGCCCCCAAGCTGGAGAACAGAAACATCGAACTTCTGGGGGGCTTGACGGGGCCAGGGAATGTGGGGTGCCCTGCCTCTCCCCTTCCGCCTCCTCTGGGTCTGTCACTCTTACCGTGTCTGTCAGTCACTGTATATGTGTGACTGTCTCTCTCCTATGTACATATGCATGTACACACACACACACACACACGCACACCTTTGAGAGCCCGTTGTAGGCGTGTTTGTAGAGGTGGAGAGGAGTGAGTGAGGTGAGGCCCTGGTCTGAGTCCCCCCAAGTTCAGGGAGGACCGGCGCCCACAGCCTTCCTCTCCTCTCTGCAGGAGCCCGGGGCCCCCCCAGTTCTTCTGCAGAAAATGAGCCTCCTCCTTCTAAGAGACTCATGGAATTCCTTGTACAAATATACTAGTATGTGTGCATGTCTTTCCAGTATCACTTTCATAGGTGTTGGGGTTGTGCCTTCACCAGTGATGGTGAACCTCTGACATGCGAACTCATGTTTTTGGTTGATATTTCTTTGTTAAATGGCATTTAAATATATAAAATAAATATCAAAAATATAAGTCTTTGTTTTACTATGGTTGCAAATATCAAAAAATTTCTATATGTGACACGGCACCAGAGTTAAGTTTGGGTTTTTCAAAATGCTGACACGCCGAGCTCAGAAGGTTCGCCATCACTGGCCTACACAGTCTCAGAATACACACGTGTTGTATGCCGTCTGACATTCATCCGTTATCCCTCCACATCCTGGCCTTGCGATCATTTTAGAGTGTACAACATAGGAATGTACCGTGATTTATTTCATCCCTTGGAGCTGGGCCTACAGGTCATAGAGGTTTCCAATTGTTCAATGTGATCTACAGCATTGGGATGGACGTGTGTGTGTGTGTGTGTGTGTGTGTGTGTGTGTGTACATGTGTCTTTGTCTGTCGTTTCTATTTCCTTAAGACAAATTTCTAGAAAAATGCCTGGGTCTAAGAGCGAGCTGTGTTTGATGAGGTGACCCTCAAACTGCTGAACTGCTCTTAGAAAGGTTAAGCAGATTGGCATTCTGGGTCTCCGATCCCCGGGCGCTCGTCTCCATTACCACGACTGTTCATCTTCCCCTCGCCGATCCCATCGGGGAGAGTGGTATCTTACTGCTTTCATTTGCGCCGATTTGGTTCCTAATGAAGTTTAACCGTTTGCATGCGCGTTGGCATGGGCAGGAGGGAAGTCAGGGCACAGAGCTGCTGAGTGGCTCTGTGAGGACAGCTGCGGGGCGGGGGGTGGGGAAGGGGACCGTCCATTTCTTTGTTCCGCCTGAATCACCCGCTCACTCCCATCAAGGCCTAGGTTTCATGGAGCTCTCCCGTTTCTCTTGCATTCAGAGAGCAGCACAACTCTCCAAAACACTGAAGAAGATTGCCACCAGCCAGAAATTTACCAGCTTCCATCTTTACTACATGGATTTTGACTTCCAAGAAAGTAAGTGTTGCTTGGCTAAGGTGATGACACCTTATCTTCACTGACACAGACTGCCGGGAGCCGGTCCATCCTTGCTGTTTCAAGGGACCTGGCATATATGGCATACGGTTCTTAATATGTTTGCTCACCTTCTTGGCGCTGTGTTTTAACCAAGGTCACCTCTCCGAGAAAGGTTGAATCCCCAGGTAGGGATTTTCCCCTGAAGGTAGGGAGGGAATAAAACCCCTCAACTAAGTGCCAGGCGGGTAATTAATCACTTTAACTACGAACAATCATGCTTAAGCTACATAATCTTTACTCCCTGGAATGGAGATAAGAAACGCCCTAACCTTTGTAATAGAGATTGATAGGATTGAATCAACTGGTATAAATACAGATGTAACAAGACGGAAAGAGACAGAACTTAGAACACAGAACTTAGAAGTCAGAACTCAGGAGACAGGACCAAGAGAGACAGAACCTACAGGGAACCAGGAGATGGAGGAGCTTCGCTGGAGAGAACATGGCAAGGGATCCTGGACTGAACCTGACTGCAGAGGTTGGCAAGAGAGCCTGACTAGAACCTGGTGACTGAACCTGGCTGGAGAACCTAGCAAGAGAACATGGACACAGAACCTCTCTGGAGATCCAGACCAGAACTTGGCTGGAGATCCGGGCTAGAGATCCTGGCTAGGCTGCTGATCAACTGAACACTGTCTCCGTGTCATTCCTTCTTCACTGACTCCGTCTACGCCTTTGGGAACCCCTGGACCTGCTGGGGTTGGACCCCGGCAACAGACAAGAGCTAGGGAGAGCCTGCCCCGGGCAGGTATAAACCCACAGGCAGCAGGTTGGACGGGGTCTCCCCTGACATCCTCACACACGAATAGCTCCAGCGCTGAAGGAAGGCAGAGTGCGGCCCTCTGCCTGGGAAGCGGCAGCTCAGCATCACGCCTGAGTTCACCGTCATCTTAGAAACCCTCAAACAGCAGAGCCAGCGACCAGGTGGAAACGCTTCGGCAGGGGCCAGCAGGTCGATGGAATCCCCTCTGTCTGGCCAGTATCGCAGCATCTGCTTACCAGTGAGCTACAGATGAGTGTGACGGGGATGAGGGCCAAGGCAGTGCCTCTCACAGTGAGCACTGGATTGCCTACTTCGTCACAATGCAGATTCCCAGGCCCTGCACAAAAAGAAATGAATCCAAGTCTCTATGGGAATGACCTCAGATTTGCCTGTGGCAGGATGGACAGCCCGGGTCTCAGCTTCCTGGGAAGAACATTAGTATTTCTCTGCTGCCATTCTGTCCAGACACAGGGGCCACTGAGGCGTGGCCATGGCAGTAGGCATGGTCCCAGAGCTACCATTTCTCCTTCTCACCTTGACTCTGAAAATTAGTATTATTTTTAAACACACTTTTATTGATTTCAGAGAGGAAGGGAGAGGGGGAGAGAGAGAGAGAGAGAGAGAGAGAGAGAGAGAGAGAGAGAGAGAGAGAGAGAAACATCAATGATGAGAGGGAACCATTGATCAGTTGCCTCCTGCACATGCCCCATTGGGGACCGAGCCTTTAACCCAGGCATGTGCCCTGACCGGGAATTGAACCCATGACCTCCTGATTCATAAGTCAACACTCAACCATTGAGCCATGCCGGCCTGGCTGGGAAAAAAAATGATTTTTGATTGGCTTTAATCCTTCCAGTCTCGTGTTGATTGCCAAGCAATGGCTGTACAAGAGAGACGCCTCCTGTTGATGGACTGGCCTCTGGGGTGGCGCTAATGAAAATCTTTGCCGTGCATGCACAGGACGGACCATTTCTCCTCCAGAGGTTATCATCTCTGTCTCCCCACCCGCCCTCCCAGCCCGAGCAGCCAGGGGGAGGCAGATGGCCTGCGTGAATCATCGCAGATTACATTAGCTGACACGGCTGCATTGCAGAGTCTAGTACTTCAACTCTGAACATCTTCTCAACAAGACTGATGGCCCTTAACTTGATTCCCTGCCTAGGTGAGACCGATTTCTCTCATGGCGAGAGACATTTTGATGGATAGCCTCGCATTAAAATGCAGAGCTAACGACTCACTAATGAATTCCTGCTGTAAACAAATATACCACCAAGGGATCTCTGATCGTCGTCAACCTTGAACATAGGTGAAGTTATTAAAAATATAATAACGTCTAACATGCGCAGGGAGCGTCCTCACTTCCTGAGGGAGCCCCAGCTCTGTGCTTTGTTACCTTTGGGATTGCAGGCAGGTCCCTGCACATTTCTGAATGCTTCGGCCCAGGCCTGAAAAGGGGGCGGCCATATCTACAGAACACATCTCAGCCATGGTTACAGGAACATGTGGCCCCCCTCAATGCCATGCCTGGGGCACTGCCGGTCCCCAGGAAAGAGTACCATTGCCATCACACCCTTGCTACCCAGCGTGTGGTTTGGGGCGAGCAGCATCCACTCCACCTGGGGGCTACTTATGAATGCAGAACCCTGGCCCCGCTCCTCACTGGGGCCTAGGAATCTGCATTTTAGTACAGTCCATAGACAATCCCATGCACGTTAAAATTTAATAAGTGAGGCTCTACAATGCTGCCAGGTTAAGATTATTAGTCGGTTAGGCATCAGGTTTTTGCTATGTCTGTCCTACCATGTGCTGTATAGGTGCTGGGGATCTAGCGCTCAACAAAACAGAACAGTCCTTATGTTCACCAAGGGTCTAGAACAGTGGTTCTCAACCTTCCTAATGCTGCGACCCTTTAATACAGTTCCTCATGTGGTGACCCCCAATTTCATTGTTACAAATTAAACATAATTAAAGCATAGTGATTAATCACAAAAACAATATGTAATTATAGATGTGTTTTCCAATGGTCTTAGACGACCCCTGTGAAAGGGTCGTTCGACCCCCAAAGGGATCACGACCCACAGGTTGAGAACCGCTGGTCTAGACTCCAGAAGACCTTGACCCTTGGCCCAGTCCTGGCCAGCATTCCGTTGATGACCTTGGTGCTTGTGAGGAGAGGTCATCAGCCCATTCCTGTCCTCCGAACAGCAATAAATGCAGTAACAAAGCAAAAGAATAAATTTAAAAAGTCCAGTTAGACCAAACTGAACGTCTAACCACATGGCGGTCGGCACTTCGCTGGGAAGCCTCCCTCTGTCTCTCGTGCTTAGCGATCCTCATCGACAGTTCAGGACCTTCCTGAGGTTTTGTAATTTTCTGGTAAAAAACAAATAGGACGATCCCGCTGGGTACAGGGCCTCCCTCGCCTTCTCCACGAGAAGTCCATGCACACTGCCCTGGGGAGGACAGACGGACGCGGTGGGAGGGAGAGTGGAGGCAGAGGGACCGGTGCCGGGATCCACCCTGGGATCAGCCGATGCAGCACCTCACATTTAACATCCAGGCGCCCAGTGTCTGCCTGAAAGAGCCGGAAGTTTATCTAGTTTCCAGGAACTGTATCGAGAACTTGACGTATGCCCCAAGTTCCGCTACTGCAAAGGGAATTTTGACCTTGAAAGCTTAGCATTTCCCAGAGCAGGCAGAGGGACCATCGCTCCTAGACCCGTCTCTGTGGGGAACACCCACAGCCTGGCAATCTGGTCTGCCCCGTGGGGGTGCATGTGCCCTTCCAGGAAAAGGCCGGAATTTACCACCGGATAGAACTGTGTGCCTGTCCCGACTCAGACCTCGAGTAACCAACCTCGAGCACATGAAACAGCCACACAGCTTTTGTCTCCTTTTGAGCAACGTGGCAATAACGGCAGGCGGAGCTCATGTAAGGATGGAGGCGCCTTGCAACAGAGTAGGGACTCAGCAATGGCACAGGGACATCCCCTCCCCACCACCCGCCACGGTCACCTGTGCATGTGGAGCACCTGCTACCATCTCCCAGGGCTCATGAGACCTGGAGAACAAATGTTATTCTCTTTCTTTATTTTTTTAATGTATTTCTTTCATTATTGATTTCAGAGAGGAAGAGAGGGAGAAAGATAGACACATCAATGATGAGAGAGAATCACTGATTGATGGGCTGCCTCCTGCACTCAACCATTGAGCCACATGTTCCATTGAGCCACACCAGCCAGGCTATTCTCTTTCCATGTCCAACTCAGCTCCATCACTAATCACACCTGTGGACCATGCTGAGTTCCTTAGAGGAAGCTGTGGTAGAAATGCATCTATCACCGTGGTCTCCTTTCATGAGAAATGAAGACCCACTTATCAAACCTGCAGTCTTCACAGTCCCACGAAAATCTCTCCTTTCTGTGCTGCATTTGAACCGTGTCATCATCGATAGCCTCTTTTTTAATGTGAAATTCACCATTTCACACCCCGCGACAGAGCAAATCTCAGTTGAGGGCCTGCCCCCTGAGGGTGGGCACAAGAGCGATCTGCTCTCCACTGGGACACCCGCCGGCCCTGAAAGATGGTTGTTGTCTCCAGAGGCTCTCTGCCTCTCGCTGACTCACCCCCCTCCCCCCCGCAACTGGCCATGAGCCACACAGAGCAGCGATTTCCCCCCTTTGGGAAAGGGCAGCTGAGAGGTCAAGGGCCTTATCCTCGTCTGCGCCACACCTCCCACAGAGGAAGGAAAGTGCCACTGGGCTGACAAGGCCATTTCCACACTGACCGCTGGAACACACTGCCGGCTACCCTCCGCTTCCGTGGCAATGCCTCTGGAGCACACCCGTGTCTCAGATCCTGCCATGTACCTGCAAAAACAACCAGTGACCTCATGGCGCAGACCAGCATGTGGATTTCCCTTCTTAAATACCTGAGAGTGTTACTGGCCATTAAAGAGCCACACGTGGTCTATGAATCTCCGCCCAGGACGTCTATTGCTGCTCTGAACAGCAGGTCATTAGCCGAGTCTCTCTGACTTCCCAGGTCAAGAAAATACATCATGTGACACATCCCAAGAGGTCATTCATGATCGGTCATGAAGAACAAAGAGGGCCTGGCAGGCGTGGCTCAGTGCTTGAGCCTTGACCTGTGAACCAGGAGGTCACAGTTTGATTCCCAGCCAGGGCACAGGCCTGGGTTGCGGGCTCGATCACCAGTGGGGGGCGTGCAGGAAGCAGCCGATCAATGATTCTCTCTCATCATTGATGTTTCTCTCTCTCCCTCACCCTTCTTCTCTCTCTAAATATCAATTTTAAAAAAACATTTTTAAAGAAAGAGAGGGGGAGAAACAAAGAGGGCACGGGTCCCTGCCCTTGAGTTTTCTGCGGGCTGAAGAGGAAAGACCTGGAGAACCGTAGCTATGCCTGCGCCCCTCTCTGGACATCGGGGAGTGAGCACCCGGGCCACTCTGGGGCAGCAGGTTCTAGGCTTTTCTCCTGGGAGGCTCTCTAAGGAGGTGCGTTTCCCTCAGGCGTTCTCACAGACGAGGCTACTACCGTGTCGGGTTCACATACTGTTGCCTCGAGCAGCAGACACTCCTGGCCTGTCACCCCTGGTGAAGGACGGCTGTATTGCTTTTCATCGCTCGGGTTGTGATGTTGAGATCATCAGCATGTTGTACGTAATCATATTTCCGACGCCCCGTAGGATTTTTGATGATGACGGGTTGCCACAGGCAGGCAGGTGTGGAAATGGCAGGTGTGGAAATGGCAGCCGTGAAAGGCGATGTTAACACGTCTGCTCCCCCTCCTGCCTCTGCGATGCTGCCCCACTGGCCACTGGGAAAGGAGATGGACTGGAACGGGTTCCGAATAGTCCAGAGCTCACCTGGCCCTGCCACACAACCACATCCACTCGCACACGTGTTCCTCCCGAGTTAGGAAAACAACAACCACACAGTGGGGAGAGCATCTCTGTTCAGAAAGTTCCCCCAACACGAGATAACGTCTCATGGGCAGCCCGGGTGGTGAGCCCGGCTCGGGAGGCAGCGGGCAGCTCTGGCGACAGTCCCTGCTCTAACCCTCTGGCTGTGTGTGTGCCCTGCAGTCATAAAGAAGTGGCAGAAGAGAGGCGGGCAGCCCTGGCAGCTCCTCGAACCCGTCGATGGATTCCACCCCAATGAGGTGAGCCGTCGTATCTTGGTTGTTGACAACTACCTCTTAGATTATTTTTTAATATAATTATGCATTCCATACATGGGTTAGATAGAAGAGTCAATAAAAGTAAAGGGAGCCGAACCGGTTTGGCTCAATGGATAGAGCGTCGGCCTGCGGACTGAAGGGTCCCAGGTTCGATTCCGGTCAAGGGCATGTACCTTGGTTGCGGGCACATCCCCCGTAGGGGGCGTGCAGGAGGCAGCTGATCGATTTCTCTCATTGATGTTTCTAACTCTCTATCTCTCTCCCTTCTTCTCTGTAAAAAATCAATAAAATATATTTAAAAAAAAAAAAAGTAAAGGGAAAACCAGAGGAAGGGGAAAACAAGGTGGAAATGATACCTGGCCTCTTGACTTAATGTCTACAGTTTGCACTCATGTAACGTGTGGGGGAAGTTCTAAGAGATGCCTATAACCTCGCTCTGTGCTTTCCAGGGGTCAGTGCAGAGAGGGGCATAGTCATGGCCTCCATAACATAACATAGGTCAAGTACACACACAAATCCCAAGGATTCCTGAAAGCGAGACCTGTGAGAAAGCTCTTCTGTGGATCCTTCTAGCAAGAACACTGTGAGAGGAAAGCAGGGGGAGCAGGAAGGCAGGACTCTGTCCCTTCCTGCCCCACCCCGTCTATCATCCTGGCTTCAACCCAGGAAGCTCCATGTTTATCTGTCACTCATCTGGACTGACTCATGATGCTTCTTTATTTAAAAACTAGAGGCTCGGTGCATGAATTTGTGCACAGGTGGAGTCCATCCAGCCTGCCCCAATCAGGGTGGGGGGGCCGATTGGGGGAAGGGCTGGCTGAGGGGAGGGGCCACAGCTAGCTGGTGTGGGGGGTAGGAGCTGCGGGTGGTTGGTTGGCAGGCCCCGCTCCCTGGTCAAACTCCCAGTTAAACTCCTGGTAGGTCGAGGGGACAATTTGCATATTAGCCTTTTATTATATAGGATAACGATAAATGAAGTAGTAGGGAAGTCGCTCTGCCACTTTCAAAATTTTGAAAGCTGAGAGTCCTCCACCACACTAGTCTTTCTGACTCAGCCTAGGTGAGGATGGGGTGGCAGTGACCAGGGTCCAACCTGAGAAGTGCTTTCGGTGTCCTCTCCTGTGGCCTTGGCCTTGATGGTCAACCAGGCCACGGTGAGGGCTGGCCATCCCCTCAGGCGTGTGAGTGGAGCATAGCTCACCTTGCCCAGGCTCTGGGAGGAACCCACGGCAGGGCTAACAGAAAAAGGAGAGGGCCCCTCCATCCACAGTTGCGTGCACAGTGGAGTCCCACAAGTGCTGGGTAGATTTACAGTGAGTAATCAATGCCCGTCTCACTAATAACTAAAAATAAATAAATCCAAAGCGTCTCAGAACATCTAATGTTCCTGTGGATCTTGTGATCCAAGAGAACTTTGGGCTAGAAGCTGGTTAGATATAGAGTCTGCCCCTTTCCAAAAAAAAAAAGATGTCTTTGGTTTTGGAATAATGTGGAGACCTTCTGTCGGGCAATATTTAGGTAGTAGTGCTTGTCATTCTTTGTGCATCATAGCATTGTACCTCTACTCTTCTGATTTGATAGAGAGAAGGGATATGAAGAAATGGTCAGAGGGAGTTAGTTAAGAACAAACTAGCCCGGACAGTGTAGCTCAGTGGTTGAGCATCGACCTATGAACCAGGAGGTCATGGTTCAATTCCTGCCCAGTCAGGGCACATGCCCAGGTTCTGGGCTCAATCCCCAGTAGGGGGCATGCACGAGGCAGCTTATAAATGATTCTTTCTCATCATTGATGTTTCTATCTCACTCTCCCTCTCCCTTCTTCTCTGAAATCAATACAAATTTAATTTTTAAAAAAGAATCATTAAATTAAAAAGAGCAAAGTAAATAGAGGGTTGAAGACAGCTATGTTTTATCCCTTGGGACGAATCTGTCTGGTCCATTACAAAAGCCATGCTGTCCCTCGAACATTAGGGCTCAAGGCCTGTCGCACGGGACCTTATCTGACACTCGGACGGCTTTGCCTGCAACCGATTATTGAAAACGGAGCCAAAGCTGACACCCGGCCTGTGCCATCATCTTGTTAATCGGGAAGATCTGCGCACATGCTGGTGGTGGGTGGGGAGCGGACACCAGTGGGCAGCCCCACTACGCCAGGCGCCGTGGACAGCAGTGCCCGAAGCCTGCCTATCTATCGTGTATATTAAGCTGCACAGCCCAGATTGCAACTTGTCATCTAAAAATGTGCGAGCGCCGACCCGGCATCCAACGCTGTGAGAATCCGAGAGCGAACCGGAAGCCTTCCCTGCCGCTTGGGGAGGTCCTAGCGTAGAGTGACAGGGTGACAAGGAAGCAGATAATGACACATGAAGTGGAGAATGCCTCCGCTGTGCACGCGCAGACGCCGTGGGGCATCGTGGGGGATGGGAGGCCGGGAGGGGCGTCAGAGGGACCGCGAACTAGGCAGGGAAGGGCAGAGGGGAGGGGTGAGCGCCGGGCTGTGCTCGGCAGAGACCTGGATGTGAACGACAGCGTGGCACGCGGGAGGCGGTGGGAGCGTTGGTGCCGCTGGAACACGGCACCAGAGTTGGGGGGAGGAACAGGGGGAGCATCCAGGGCCCAGGCCACCTAAGTTCTGGAGGGGCTTTGGCTCCTCCTGCGGGGAACTGAGAGCCACTGAAGGTTTTAAGCAAGGAAGACACCTGGCCCTACCAGGTCTGGCTCAGTGGGTAGAGTGTCGGCGTGCGGACCAAGGGTTCCTGGGTTCGATTCTGGTCAAGGGCACATCCCTTGGTTGCAGGCTCCTCCCCAGCCTGGTCGGGGCATGGACAGGAGGCAACCAATCGATGTGTTTCTCTCACATCGGTGTTTCTCTCTTTTTCCCCCTCCCTTCCACTCTCCCTAAAAACCAATGGAAAAATATTCTCAGTTGATGATTAACAACAACAAAAAGATACCTGTGGTAGCGGCGTGGAAAATGGTTTAGTGGGGGCCAGTCCACAGGGAAGGAAACTATGTGAGAGAGAGGAAGAGAGAGAGAGAGAGAGAGAGAGAGAGAGAGAGAGAGAGAGAGAGCGAGAGCCTGAACAAAGGTAGTGGAGGGGAAGGAATGGTTTGCATTGGAGAGACTCAGACAGCTCAATCAACAGGGCACCGTCACTCCTTGGATGTGCGGGTAGAGGGAAGAGATGCTAAGCAGGCACTTCCTGGGAAGGTGGAGAGATGGTCCACTGCCCACTGAGGTGAAGAGCACAGGGATGCAGTACACTGGGGAGGCGTTTGGCACGTGTTGGGCTTACGAAGCCCCCGGGAAGTCCACACGGGATGCCCTTTCAGCAGGAAACACACAAGCGCTGAGCTCAGGGAAAGACAGAAGCGAGGGGAGCCCTGAAGAGGAGCCTCCGGAACCCCTGCATGCTCCCTCCCTCCGGCAGAGGCGGTGCTCATGAATCCGCTAGACGACAGGCAGCTATGGGAGGCCACATTTTTCCATCTTTTTTAAACATTGTTATTGATTTCAGAGAGGAAGGGAGAGAGAAGGAGAAACATCAATAATGAGGGAGAATCACTGATCAACTGCCTCCTGCACGCCCCCTACTGGGGATCAAGCCCACAACTGGGCATTGAAAGGGCAAGGACTACGCCCTCCACCTTGCCCCAGGGTAAGGGCTATGCCCTCCATCTTACCTTGGCCATGTGCTCAGCAAGGCTTCTTCCCCAAAGCCAAGCCACTGCTGGCCACGCCCAGGATTTCTCTGGACTGGCCAATGATAGTTAAGGGAAGTGCACGCCATCACTATGACCACATCCTGTGTAATGAGACACCGACTGGCGCCTGGCCAATCGGCAGGGCCCACAGTCCTTTCTCCTCCCCTTGCCCCAGCCCCCTATAAAGCCTCTCTCCACACAGAGTTCTCTCTCTCGGCCACTGGAGCTTACCGTTGCATCGGTGAGTGTGGCAGGGGAGCCAAACCCGGGTTTGAAATGAATGACTCTTTGCTTTTGCATCGGACTGACGGGCTCCCCGGGGGTCTTGGGAACTTTGAAATCTGGGCACAACAGGCATGTGCCCTTGACTGGAATCGAACCCAGGACCCTTCAGTCTGCAGGCCGACGCTCTACCCACTGGGCCAAACCGGCTAGGTCTCCGTCGTGAAAGAGCCAAGCGAACACATTTGGCCTCAGGACCCGCTCCTACGGCATGGACGTCATGCAAACCAAGGCGCTCACTCCGACCTTTCCAAGTGCCCCTCACCCGCTCCTGTGCCTCGGAGCAAGCAGGGGCTGGGATGCACCCTCCGCCGCCCCCCTTTCCCGCCCCCCCCCTCCCCGCTAGCAGGGGAGCGGGCTTTATTGTGACATCGTATGTTTGTTTGGAGAACCAGGCTCTCTCCTAGGAAAGACCCGCCATCGTGTGGCTGAAAAAGGGGTCCTCCGGGAAGTCACCTCACAGCGTAATCGGATCAAAAATTCCTGCGGGAGGTCCCTTGGGAGGCCACCAGGCATATAACTTCCTAGGGAAAGGTCTGCCTTTCCCGTCAGCAAGCCCTGTCCGCCGTTTCTGTGCACATGTTAACGCACCTTTGATAGCAGTGCAGCCACCCGCAGAGAGCACATGATTTAACTGCCCTGTAATCCGTCCCCACCTGCTCTCTCCCACCCTCGTGTAACCCTCCTTAATCCCAAACGCATAAAAGCAACTGCAGAGCTGTCATTCCCTGGAGCATCTGAGAGCTTGCTCCCGGCAAGTGTCGTCAGCTCGACACAAATAAAATCTCCTACAGAATTCTCCACAGGTTTGGACGCTTCTTACATCCAAAATAAGGACAAATGTGGTCGAACAAGGAAACGTGGCTCCATTTAAGTTCTTATCAGAGGGAGGGAAGTCCTGGAGGCCGCCTGGAGGCGTCACCAAGGGCCCAAGCAGACACTGCACCAGGCCCCTCCCTCCCATGACTCACGCCTGCGTCCTGGAGGCATCGGCCCGACCAAAACCTCCTCTCAGACAAGGGGTGTCGGGTCGCCTGCTCTGTCACCGCTCCTATGAGAAGGTCGAGGAGGAGCCTCCGCAGTGGGCCAAGGACCACCCCGTGGCCTGGCACCAGGAGGGTTTCCGAGCAGCAGCAGCAGGCAGACGGGGGTGGCGATGCCCCCAGACGCACCCAGACAGCACGGGTGCCTGCAGACACGCCAGTGACCGTCACATGCGGACGCGCCCGGCCAAGGGCCACGCGGGCTGGAAACGGCAGTCACGTCTGACACAGGCAGCACCGCCCAGTGCCCTGCAGCCGGGCCCCGCAAGGGTCAGCTACCAAGGAAGAGACCCAAAGGGCCTCGCTCAGCTGACCAGAAGGTCCCACTGAGCCAGAACCCCTCCGTTCCGCACGTCCTGGGGCCAAAGTTCATCACGGCCGGGTTAGGAGCCGGCGGCCATGAGTCCCTCCTGCACAGCTGTCTCCCCGCCCCGAGCTGTCTCCATCCGCCCGGGGGACAGGTGGAGGGAGCGGGTGGCCAACGAAGAGTAAGCCAGCTCGCACCCACCTGATGGAATGCAGCGCATTGAATAAACAGTGACACCGATCTGCCTTTCGTAACAGAAACGTGCTTGTGATTCGAGCAAAGCACACAGCAGCAGGTGAGAGGCCTGGGGATGACTGTTCAACTCTGCGCATTTGTCAACACCCCTGGCACTGCTTGCCAGAGAGCCCGTTTACTGCATGTAAATTACACCTAAAACAGAGATCATACAATCGTCTTTACAGAGGGCTCCCATGCGTGTGTGTGTGTGTGTGTGTGTGTGTGTGTGTGTGTGCGTACACATCAGAAAGACTCCACGCCCGATGGCAATAGTGTCTGAATCTATTGTGATTGCAGATGACTTTTGTTTTTCTCTTCTTGCTTCAGTGTTTTAAATTTTCCTCAGGTGACTAGGTATTGCTTCACTATTGTCAAGTCTGAATGAGGAAGCCCAAACGCTACTTGCGCTGGAGGAACGGCTCATTGGAATAAGGAGAAGGGCAGCCCTCCCCACACCCTGTGCCCGCATCATGGGAGCTAAAGGCGGAGGCTGGTGCTAAGACCCCCTGGAGGTGCTCAGCAGTGGTTCTGAAGTGAAGGACCGAGTATCGTGGGTCTTCTTAGCACAGACCTCTAGTCTAGTAATGACAGTGCCACTCTCGTTGGAGACGCATGTAATAGCAGTGCACACGCATGAATATTTTCATCTCCACGAGAGGGACCGCCCACTACAGAGCACCCTGATGGGCAGCGAGGCACGGAGACAGGCCCCCCCGGCCTCCAGCCCCACACTCGCAGGACCCCACTGCCTCTGCACCTGTCTGGCCTCACGGCCTGGCACCATCGTCCCCACGCCAGGCCCGCCCACCTCTGCGCCTGTGCACATGTTGTCCTCCACCATCGCACCGCTCCCACGGGATCCCCCTGGGGAACCCCTCCTTGAGAATTCAGCTCTGCCCCCCACCCCGGCCCCCTGCCAGCAGAGTCTGCACCTCTTCCCCTTCCGGGCGAGGGCATCCCCCTCCCTGTGGCTTTGCCGGTGCCCATTTGCACATCGGGTTTTCTCACTAGACTGGGAGCTCCTTAAGGAAAGGATCCGATGGGCTCAGCTCCAAAACCCAAGCTCTAGGCCCGCAGTCAGTGTTACCTGTCCACGGAGAGACAGACAAGTGGCTTCTGAGGAAGTGTGTTTGTTTTCTTTTTTGTCTTTATTGATTTCAGAGAGGAAGGGAGAGGGAGAGAGAGAGAGAAACATCAATGATGAGAATCATTGATTGGCTGCTTCCTGCGCGTCCCCCACTGGGGGTCAAGCCCACAACCCAGGCATGTGCCCTTGAACGGAATCAAACCTGGGACCCTTCAGTCCGCAGGCTGACTCTCTATCCACTGAGCCACACCAGCCAGGGTCTGTTTGTTTTCTATTACTAAATCACAAGCCAGCACAAGTTCAGCAGCGAAACAATATCCATCTCTTATCTCACAGTCGCTGTGAGTGAGGAAGGTGTCACAAGCTAAAGTCCAGGTGTGTCCCCCGGGCCACGTGCTCATCCAGAGACCCAACCGGGGCAGGGCTGCTTTCAAATTCACGTGGGTGTGGGCAGAATTCATTTCCCTTCGAGGTAGGACTGAGGACCAGCTCCAGCTGGATGTCAGCAGGAGGCACCCTCCACCCCCTGCCAGGTGGCTTCCTGCTTCACCAGGGCCACAAGGGGGGCCGCCGGTGGCAGAGTGGTTTTATTTTTTTTTTTTTTTTTTTAGAGTGGTTTTACATAATGTTCCGTCCTCACTGGAGTGAGAACCAAGCGATAGGTCCCACCCTCTCCAGGGAAGGGATCATACAAAGAATGATGGTGGCAATCACGGACCACCCAGAGTGTGTCCCCACACGAAGAAGAGAGGGGGTCTTGCAGGTGAAGTCCTTACTGGGTTGTCATTTCTGTTTTGCTTCTCCTCACAGGTGGCGACGCTGCTGCTGGCAGATGACTTGTGGGACAAGGTGCGGCTGCAGTGGCCCCAGGTCCTGGGGATGGAGAATCCGTTCAACACCCAGATTGAACAGGTGTTTGGAGACCAAGGCGGACACTGAGTCCCCCGGGGACATGGGCTCCTGGGGGGCTTAGGGAAACGGAAACTTGGGTAAACTCATCCGGCGCGCAGTTCCAGGGCTGCTGTGCCAGGCTCGCAGGCCTCTCCCTACAGCCCCTTCGCAGTGCTTTTCTCTCCGCAAGGAGCGCATCGGAACGACAGCGTGGCTCTGAGCTTCTGGGTTCAGGTCCCCGCCCACTGGCCCTCCTACCACATTCAATAAAGAGCTTTGGGCCCGGCCAGTGTGGCCCGTGAACCAGGAGGTCAGTTCCATTCCCGGTCAGGGCACAGGCCGGATTGCGGGCTCCATCCCCAGTAGGGGACGTGCAGGAGGCAGCCAGCGATGGGTGTTTCTCTCTCACAGATGTTTCCATCTCTCTATCCCTCTCCCTTCCTCTCTCTCTAAAATCAAGAAAAACATATTTTTTAAATTTTTTTAATTAAAAAGAAAAAGAGAGCTTTGGGTGCCATTCCCAGCAAGAGAGCATCTGCGCCCTTGAATGGCTAATTGTGGTGAAAAACAAGTAAGAATGCCAGCACATTGGCAGCTTCCCCGGGCCGTAGGGCGCCGGGGACTGACCCCCTCGCTGGCTATGAACGTAGGACACAAAACACAAGGCCCTTTTCACTGCCTTTGTCAGAGATGTTTCCTGTCACATTGCGTTGGTCACAGGTACCATGCATTCTTACTACTCAGGGCAGTCATTGTTCTACGGTGTAGAACCGTGGTCAGCAAACTGCGGCTCGTGAGCCACATGCGGCTCTTTGGCCCCTTGAGTGTGGATCTTCCACAAAATACCATGTGCGGGCGCGCGTGTACAGTGCGATTGAAACTTCGTGGACCATGCGCAGAAGTCAGTATTTTGTGGAAGAGCCACACTCAAGGGGCCAAAGAGCCACACGTGGCTCGCGAGCCGCAGTTTGCCGACCACTGGTGTAGAACAACTCTATTCAGTCGCCTGGACACTCAATTAGCAAGCACTGAACCTCTGCTTCCAGGTTGATCTAGAATCACAGGTGACATCTTTGCCAGCCGTGGGTCACAGCAAGGTCACCAGGCGATCAATGCACAGCCTTGTTTTGTGGGTGCTGCTATTGAAAGACACCTACATTATGCCTGCACAGCTGATTGAGTAACCCTGAACTCAGGGCCAACAGCAGGGTGACGCACATGAGAGAACCCTGTCTGCTCACCTGTCTTCTCCCTGAGGCGCCCACCGCCGACCTGCACTTAGAAACTCGGGCGGCCCTTTGGCGTTGCCCCTGGGTGACACCGTCACTGCGAAATCACCAACAAAAAGCATAAAAGTGCCCACAACGCGGCAGTATATCTGCCGTGAAAAGGACACTTGTCCGTAAAAGGCAGAGCCCTGCCTCCTTCCACCCCAACGGGGACATGCGGGTCAGGGGACTGAGCACGTTTGCCACTCAGATGACAAGAGTGCCGCCGGGGTGCTGACATGGGGTGACGGATAAATTCACGGATACAGAACTCGCCAGCAGGGGGGTTGCCTGTGTCTTGAGAGATCATTTGTGGCCACAGGACTGTGAAACAGCTGCCGGTATTAGAGCCCGTACAAAAGAGGCACACGTACCTGGCCGTGGCTGGTTTGGCTCAGCGGACAAAAGAGGCACACGTACCTGGCCGTGGCTGGTTTGGCTCAGTGGACAAAAGAGGCACACGTACCTGGCCGTGGCTGGTTTGGCTCAGCGGACAAAAGAGGCACACGTATGAGCATGTGCCGGGCTTACACGCTAGTATTTCAAAATCCTCACACCAGGGGGTATTTGCTTTCACCACAACGGGTTTCTTCGTAATCCCGTCTTATTTTTGTAGTTAAACTGCCCAGCCTGCCGGGGGTACCTGACGCAGGACGCCCACGTGGGCTGGGTGGGGGCTTGGAGAGGAACTCGGGCTAATCGTGGGGAAGACAGCCGAGTCCCTGCTTCCCGGACAGTCCCCGGGGGAAGTTCTGCTGAGAGACGTCTGTCCCGCTCACCATCCGCCCGACGTCGCTGACCGGGGCCTCCTCTTCCCTCGATGGCTGTTAGCAGCCCTGGACCGTGTGCTCTGCGGACCCGCCTGGGACAACGCAGGTTAGAGACGTGGCCTTGGGCACACCCAGTGGCAGGGTCAGGAGAGGAGCTGCCAGGCACATGGAGACTAGACTCCCCCTCCTCGTCCTGCGTGTGAGCCGGGGTCTCCGGAATCCTGGTTCCAACACGGCTTTCCTGGTGGGACCGCCCGGCAAAGGCGGCGCCTGGCCTGGGCCGGCCGCGTACGCGCTCACCGATCTGTGTGGTTTCCTGGCGAACTTGTATCAATTAAGCTCCTAGCGTGGGTTTCTCCTCAAGTCTGAGCCAGGCTCCGGCAGGATAACACCCTCTCAGCTGGCGTGGCCGAGGCTCCAGCACAAACAGGCCCACAGACAAGGGCTCTTTTCACCTGCTCCTTTGCTGGGTGACGAGGGGGGGGGGGGGCGGCTTTGGGAGTCTGCTCCTGGGTCACTTCCTAAAACCACATTCAGGACCTAATGGTCTCTACACGCCCGCAGCCTGTGGGTGGGCAGATGCGCAGGGATGTGAAGAGCACACACGGGGCATGCAAGGATCTGGGTGGGGGCCGTTGTGCTCCTGGCTGGCCGCTTTGTTTATAGTGAATTGCGGGGAGCATTTCCAGGAACCCTTGCCGCCTCAGAGCTCTGCAAATGGAGCTCACGGGTTCACAAAGCTTCAATCATTAAACTGCACAGAGCGGCAGGAGGGCGCCCCCAGGGCCAGTGGAGGCACCCAGGGTGGGAGGAGGCACCCAGGGAGGGAGGAGGCACCCAGGGTGGGAGGAGGCACCCAGGGAGGGAGGAGGCACCCAGGGCGGGAGGGTGCCCCCAGGGTGGGAGGAGGCACCCAGGGAGGGAGGAGGCACCCAGGGCGGGAGGGTGCCCCGAGGGTGGGAGGAGGCACCCAGGGAGGGAGGAGGCACCCATGGCGGGAGGACGCCCCCAGGGTGGGAGGGTGCCCCTAGGGCTTGCCTGCAGCCCGAAGTCAAGGTGGCTTCAGACCTGCAGGTCTTGGTCTCACCGAGGACTGCGCCCCCCCTCGGAGAGGCACCCTTAGCGCAGGCTCCGCAGAGCCGCAGGCGCTGATGTTCTGAATCTACAGTGACCTCCACGCTGAAGTTCTGCAAATGTCCGCTGAGCCCAGACACGGAGGGAGACTGCTCGGGGGCAGCGGGATTGGAGGGAGTAAGTGGCGACTCCACACACATCATTCCTGGGAGAACAGCTCTGCCCGCTGCCTCCTGGCGCTGGGGCCCGTCGGGGCACAGGCGGCGGGGACTCCACGCTCTGGGATCTTGTGAAGCTTCTGTTCCAGGTGACTCTCTCTCTAAGGTGGGAGCCATCAGGCCTGTGTCCCAGCACCACTGGAGGTTATGGTGCTCAGAGAGGCTGGACATAGGTTATGGCACTTAACCCTTACGACTCCCTGAGGCCGGTCGGCCCTGAGTATCTGCTGTCCCGGGAAGGGAACGAGGGCAGAGAGCGACCGGGTGACCTGCTGGAGGCACAGCTGACACGCAAGGAATCAGGAGTTCGAAGCCGGGCTGTCTGGCGCCAGGCGCCACACTGCTAGACACGAGGCCACCGCCTTTATGAAGTAAGATCATGTTTGCACATGGCGAGCGCCAAGCCACGCCTGCTCTCACGCCCGCTCCCCACGCGGCTGGAGTCCGCTTTGTCTGCAGAATAAGACCAGGCCCCTCATAAAACTGAACACACTCTTACCATGGGATCGAGCGACCCCTCTCCTGGGTATTTACCCAGAATCGCTGAAAACCTGTGTCCACACAAGAGCCTGCACAGGGCCCTGACCGGTTTGGCTCAGTGGATAGAGCATCGGCCTGCAGACTGAAAGGTCCCAGGTTCGATTCCGGTCAGGGGCATGTACCTTGGTGCAGACACATCCTCAGTGGGGGGGTGTGCAGGAGGTAGCTGATCGATGTTTCTAATTCTATCCCAGTGGTTCTCAACCTGTGGGTCGCGACCCCTCTGGGGGTCGAACGACCCTTTCACAGGGGTCGCCTAAGACCATCGGAAAACACATATATAATTACATATTGTTTTTGTGATGAATCACTATGCTTTAATTATGTTCAATTTGTAACAATGAAAATACATCCTGCATATCAGATATTTACATTACGAGTCATAACAGTAGCAACATGACAGTTATGAAGTAGCAACGAAAATAACTTTATTGTTGGGGGTCACCACAACATGAGGAGCTGTATTAAAGGGTCGCGGCATTAGGAAGGTTGAGAACCACTGCTCTATCCCTTTCCCTTCCTCTCTGCAAAAAATCAGTAAAATATATTTTTTAAAAAAAGAAGCCTGCACAGCGATGTTTACAGCATCTTTGTAATCGCCCAAACATGGAAGCAACCAAGATGCTGTCGGGATGTCCATCCACAGGACAGGCACACGCATGAAATGCGACTTGGCAATTATATACAAGACACAACCGCCACACACAGGAGTGGGCCTCAGAATCATGTTCAATAAACGCAGTTCCCACAAAAGAGCCTAGACCAGGGGTCCTCAAACTTTTTAAACAGGGGGCCAGTTCACTGTCCCTCAGACCGTTGGAGGGCCGGACTATAGTTTAAAAAACAAACTATGAACAAATTCCTATGCACACTGCACATAATCTTATTTTGAAGTGAAAAACCAAAACGGGAACAAATACAATATTTGTATTTGCATGTGGCCCGCAGGCCGTAGTTTGAGGACCCCTGGCATAGACTGTAATTTTACAAGTAAAACTGATCTATGATGAAAAAAAGTTTTTAAGTGTTTGCCTGGAGGGCAGGAACCTGGGGAGGACTGTGAAAGAACTTTCTGGAGTGATGGAGCTATCCTGATAAAGGCTTGACTTACACAGGTGTGCACACTTATGAAAATTCATGGAAGGACCCTGGCCGGTGTGGCTCAATGGGTTGCGGGCTTGATCCCCAGTGGGGAGCATGTAGGAAGCAGCTTGTCAATATTTCTTTTTTCTCTTTCTCCCTCACCCTTCCTCTCTCTAAAACCAATAAAAAATAAAAACATTTAAGATTTTTTTTTTAAAAGCTGATGGAATGGAACACTTAAGATTTGTGCACTTCATTGTAAATTTTATGGACAGGTGGGCAGCTAGGTGTGTAAATGCATGAATGCCTGTATATGCTATTTATTTTTTAAAAAATAAGTTGGAGGGAGGCTGAGGAGGGGGGTAGAGTACCTTAAGCATGACATATACACACAGGCACGCCTATGATGAATCATTTTTCTAGCAAATCTTGAAAGTCTATAAAAGGTCACTGGAAGAATCCAGTAAAATGTTTCCCCGTGTCTTGTGGCTTATAATCTTTTTACAGGCATATAAAAAGAGTTTTATGTCCATGCACTTGCTAAGCCACTGGTTTCATTACAAGAAAGAAACATCAGGGGAAAAAAAAACAACAACAAACCTGTGAGCTCCTAAACTTTGGGGTACAAATAATATTATCATCTGGAACGGGGAAAAACATAAAAGAGAAAACGGATAAAAAAGATCATTAGGATGCGAAATAGGCACCTGGCTCATGAATTACCTTGAAAGCACAATTTTAAAATATAATTATCTGATTCATCCCCATCCTGAGGAAATGTGCATGTAAAGCCAGTGGTTTCTCCCCGGCCCACTGACAACCTTAAGCCAAGTGGCTTCCGGTGTCCCCATTCGAAGAGGCACAATCCCTTCGTGGGAGGCCAGGCTGGAGAAAAATTTGCAAAGGAAGGGAGAGACATCAAGTAGATGTCGGGTCTTATTGCAGACAACATCAAGGCTGATTAGCTGTACGGACCAAGTGCCCAACAGGAATCTCTCACCACTGGAAAGTCAGACATTCTGAGTGCTGGCTGCTTGCTTTTCAGCCCCGCCCCCGCTGCAGCCGGGGGCCGGGGCGGGGGCGTGTGCAAGTCCACCTGTGAAGGTGCCAGGGAGGAGCGTTACCTCCATCTGCATGGTGGGAGAGTTCACTGTCATCTTATTCTTTCTCATGGATGCCCCAAAATACTCAAGAACAGTGCAGAAGATGGGTGAAAAGCTAAAGGTTGGCAAGGAAGTTAAAGTGCTTTTGTTATATTGGATATTTAATAATCTGAGTATATGTGGGAAGCAACATAGCATCTTGCCTTTTAGAGTCAGGCCAAGGTTGGACTGTTGGCTCTGCCACGTGACCTCGGGAAAGTTACTTAACCACGCTGACCCTCAGGTTCCCTATATTCTTATAGCCTTACATGTCTCCCTGGGTGTCGGTGAGAATTAAATGCAATAGCACAGGTAAAGCATCTAATACAGCTCCACATCCCCCAAATCAAAAAATTCCAACAACCAAAGCCTTTTCCTAAATCATCTGTAGGCAAAACCTGACCTGAGGCCATTTGGTCTGCTTTTAATCCACTTATGTGATCATTTATGTTTCTCTGCAGAAATATTAATGCTTGATTATATGGAGTTGCCCTAGACCCTCCTGGAGTATTACATAATGTCTGGTATATGTATCCTCTTCACTTTGTAAATCCAAAACATGAATTTTCAAAACACACCTTGTCCGAAGAGATTATGAACCCATATGACATCCTCACTCTAGTGTTAATTTATGAATTCCCTAGGCCCGCTTCATTGCATATCAAGACCACCTATGTGCCAGAACTGGTTTGGCTCAGTGGCTAGAGCGTCGGCCTGAGGACTGAAAGGTCCCAGGTTCGATTCCAGTCAAGGGCATGTACCTGGGTTGTGGGCACATCTCCAGTGGGAAATGTACAGGATGCAGCTGATCGATGTTTCTCTCTCGTTGATGTTTCTAACTCTCTATCTCTCTCCCTTCCTCTCTGTAAAAAATCAATAAAATATATTTTTTAAAAAAAGACCACCTATGTATGGATTTCATTTATGTTAAAAGAGTTTATGTGGCCTGGCCAGTATGGCTCAGTGGTTGAGTATCCACCCATGAATCAAGAGGTCCCAGGTTTGATTCCTGGTCAGGAATCCACATGCCCGGGTTGCAGGCTCCATCCCCAGTAGGCGTGCAGGAGGTAGCAGATCAATGATTCTCTTTCACGATGTTTCTATCTCTCTAGTCCTTTCCCTTCCTCTCTCTTTAAAACCACAAAGATCTGACTGTAGAAGCTGGTGTTTGAAAGTTGTACAAATTAAAGTGAGTCCAGTTATAGGAAAATAAGTAGTTCTCCGTTCATTGCAGGCTGCTTAATGCTTTGGCATAAGTTGTTCTGAAAGTTGTTACATGTTCATTTTTAACTGCATAAAGAGATGAGTTAATAATAATAAAACTTTAATTAGGTTAAGGCATACGTATCCAATTCTTTTCAATGTTTCCCAAATGCCAGTTGAGAGGATACCATTAGCATAACCTACCAGAGAAGTATTGGCACCATCTGGTGGTGAAACTGAAAACTGCATGTGTATATGCGCCCCCTCAGCTGTTAGAAATCAGTTCTCAAACTGAAAGAGGTTATTGACCCACAAGACAGTGTTATTTCCTCAAGTGCTGACTTCATTCCAGACTTCTACAATCAACGCCGCAAAGTCACAATAGCAGACAGACACATTTGTCAAGTTTATGTTAAATTAAACATAAATGAAAAAAAGAACAATTTTATAAGAATTAAATATATACATATGATGTCCCCCCAAAATGTATACATACTTTGACTAATTAATTCCAACGAGTTAAATCTGGAAAAAAAAAAAACCATCAAGAAGATCGTCTGGTGCAGAGTCAGTGGTCAAACAATGCCAGCCAGTCGAAGGAGCTCTTTAGCAGTTTGCATGGCGATTCTTTGATTATTGCGCAGTGTGAAAGTTTTCTCCTAGCCTGTTGCTTGTTTGTTTATGGACATTTATCAGGCAGGAGTCTGTTTATGCAACCAACCCTGTCATTTTTTTTCTTTTATGGATTTTATTGTAACCTGGCCGTTTATCTCAACATCTCACTGAACTGACCTCTCCAAGTTTCTGGGTTTGTGGTCAGAATCTTAAGGTTCCTCTTTGGTCTCCCCAGACATCACTCGTGTTCCTTCCATGGATGACAATCACAGCCACTGCTTTTTCATGTTTCCCCTAACGAACGCGTTCCTTTTGTCCATAAAAGGTGGGGAGCCTTTTATCCACTCCAGTGGTTCCAACAATCCCCGCAGGCAGCGACACTGACATCATTCGCACAGTACTTTTCACTGGAATTTTTATCTTGATGTTCCACAATCACTTTATATGCCCTAAGATAGAATCATCTCTAAGGGGTATTGTTATGCTTTGTTCCTTTAACTTACAACAAACAGTATGTGTGGGATATTTTTTATGAACAAAAGATTCTAATGTCTATGGAATATGCATACTCTCTAGGAGAACACAAATGCTGGTAAAAGTGGGAGAATGGGAAGACATACTTTCCACGTTAACTTCCCTGTGCCTCTTGAAGTTTGTACTATGATGTTAAACGTAAGTCTATCCTAGATAATAAAAGGGACCTTCTCGTCAATCCCACCAAACCTATTCCTGACGTGGCTGGTGATGTCACTTCCACACTCGGTCTCTGCTATGCACTTGGGGGTCATCCTCTGTCCTTCAAATGCACATCAAGTACCTACAATTGGAAATGGCACCTACAATTCAACAGCAACCCTACTCATCCCTGACCCAGCCACTCATTCAAAAGCCACCCTACTCACCTCTCACCCACCCTCTCATGCAACAGCCACCCAAAGCACACAGAGAGAGTCCAGCCCTGGGACACGGCTGAAAAGATGAAAAGATACTGTCAATAAAATACCCTCACGAAGCCCCATAGCTTGGGGTGCGGAGCAGCCACACCACACGTTTAAATAGGATTTCTTAAAAAGCGGATTCCTTAAGCCATTTGCAAGTATTTATTTAGGTAAGAGATCATAAAACACATTTTATAATACACATAAGAAAAAACACATTCAAATGAATAAAAGATAAAATGACAGGAGGTGACAGAATTTAGTGTTTATAAATGAGGCCATCAATAACTTTAACAATTTAGAGAAGAAACTCAAAGTGTACTTAAAAGTTTGAGACCATGCTTTACAATATTTTATAACACAAAAATAAAGTGTTAGGCTTTTAAAGAAATACATTACTTAATAGTTTTTCAACAGATTTCATAACGGATTTCTAGACACTGTCATACATGACATGAAAAGTAAAAAAGTCAAGAGCTTTGGCAAGCCAAGTATTAGTCCACAGCAGCTTGTGAGGTTTGCTTTCTTATATAAAAATTCTTCAATTTACATTTGTTCTTGTTACAGGAACAGAAAGAAACTAACATGCCAAGTATATCTGAGGAGTCTGTTAGCTATAAAGCAAAAATAATTACTTTTGAAAGCTACATTTTATGAAAATGTGTATCATGCAGCATCTTCAGTAACAGCAAATGTAAACCATGTGATTATTAAGTCTTCTAAATAAACATCTTACCCTCAAATCTCACACAATATTCCCTAAGTCTGCATCTCCTGTTCGGAGAAGCCTCAGCTTAAACAAATGTCCATTTGCTCTTTGAAAAAGCCCTTCCCTTCATTACTAAAAACGCTCCGTAAAGTCCCTAAGAAATGTCTTCAGTGCGAAAGTAACAAGATACATCCAATAGAGGCCCACAACCCACAGGAAGGCGTATGAGGCTAAAGAGTGACTCTAACTCCCGAAGACCCCTCTGCGCTGAGACCCACAGCTCCAACAAGACAACTTACAATTTCTTACTTAAAAACAAACATTTTCTCGTGAATAACTGAATAATCAGGTTTCTAGGAAATGAGGATTTTAGATTAAGATTTAGCAAAATCAACTATAATAAATTTTCCTCCAGGCAATTTATGAATGACAAATCAGTTGAAGTTTTACATACAGAAGACATAAATACTGCATAATTATGTAGTGAATATTGGCACATACCCTTTTGTTTTTAAAGCATAAAATGCCATCAGCATATCTGCCGCTCTTAAGATACACGTATGACGGAGCTCAAAGCCACCACTGAGCGGCACGGGAACTGCCCCGCTCAGGGCTTCCCGAGAGGCTTGTAGCAGGCGTCAGGCTGCCAGAGGCGAATGTCCACAAGGACTTGATTGAGCTTCTGCATCCAGAGGTCCCGCTCCTCCTTGGTGTCTGCGGACAGCCAGTGCCTGCGGGAGCCAACCAGCAGCTGGTCAGAGCTCTTCTGCCCCTTCCACATTGCCCCACGCCCTTACGTGGGGGGAAACCTCAACAAACCAGTAAAATGAGGTCCTCTGCACCCTCTGTAAATGGATGCTAACTGAGAGCCCCATAGGGAGATGCTTCAAGTACAATTTGTAAAATGAGAAACATTTAATTTAGATAAAAGGTCCTGTGTAGAAATAGGTGAGACAAAGGAGAATGCAGAATGATAAAGAGCCCTCCAGTCTCAAATGCGTAACGATGGGTCTGCTCAAATCACAATCCTGTATAATAACAGGCTAATATGCAAATCGACTGAACAGCGGAATGACTGGTCGCTATGACGCACACTGACCACCAGGGGGCAAACGCTCTATGCAGGAGCTGCCCCCTGGTGGTCAGTGTGCTCCCACAGGGGAAGCACCACTTAGCCAGAAGCTGGGCTCAGGGCTGGTGAGCACAGCAGCAGTGGCAGGAGCCTCTCCCGCCTCCGCAGCAGCAGCACTAAGGACCCCTCGGGGGATGTCCGACTGCCAGCTTAGGACCGTTCCCTGTGGAGAGCAGGCGTAAGCCAGCAGGCGGACATCGCCTGAGGGGCCCTGGACTGCAAGAGGCGCAGGCCAGGCTGAGGGAACCCTCCCCCCACTCAGTGCACAAATGCCGTACACTGGGCCTCTAGTGATGTTATAATGAGAAAAACAAAGTAAGTACAGTCGTGGGAGTCACATGGGATCTGGCTATTTCTACTGCAGGAGAAGGTCAAGGAGAAGGTCAAGGAGAAGTCTGGGAGGGATTGATAGTAGGTAAAGGTAAGACTATATGAAAAGGGTTAACATAGGCTGCTGTGGTCAGGAACCACTTAGGTACTGAGTTTTGGCTGGTTCCCCACTGACTGTGGACCTGGACAAATGACCGTAAACCAGCTGTGCCCCCCGTCCTGTCCTGTCTTATGCTGCAGAGAAGCCCCCAAAGGAAAGGAGGGAAGGAGTTCTACGGAGTTAATCTGAAGTAATCTAGACACCAAGAATCTCCAGGGAACGGGTCCCCTCCCTGAGCCATTTTTAAGTCCCACATCAGAAACCCCTGGAGCAGCTCCAGCCACCCCATCGGCAATGCCCAGCTACAGCCTCATTAACAGACTGTGTCAAACTCGAACTTTTGTCCCGAATCACAACTGTGTACGTTGAAGTTGGCTTTAGGCTTCTCTTGGGCATCCAAGCAAAAGAACCTTAGACCCTTAACAATAAACGTTTGCACCTTATACCTAAGCTTCGGCCTAACAGAAAGTGACACTCCCAATAGTTCATTCTGTTCACCTCCAACCAGAACTTGGCAGAGCAGAATGACTGCTTTTGTAAGTCACCTGATTGATAAGGGCATTTTGGAATGGAAAGGAAGGGGTGTGTAAAGGTTCTTCAAATAATATTTGGCTTCCCAATTATACATGAGCTCTTCAAACTTAACCCAAAGTATATCAGCTAACTGCCCTAAAAATGGCTACACCGTGAGAACACTGAAAGAAAGCATGATTAGCTAAGATATAACCTGAACTAGATTCGTGCACTGGTGGGGTCCATCGGCCTGGCCTGCGCCCTTTTGCAATTCAGGACCCCTCGGGGGATGTCAGAGAGCCGGTTTAGGCCTGATCCCCATAGGCCAGGCTAAGGGACCCCACTGGTGTACAATTGGAGTCAGGGAGGGACTGTGGGAGGGCTGCAGGGCATGCCCAGCCAATCTAGCCCAGTCCCGATGGGCCAGACCCCAGCAGCAAGCTAACCTACTGGTCAGAACATCTCCCCTCTGGTGGTCCGTGTGTGTTATAGCAACTGGTCGAATGGTCAGACACTTAGCATATTAGGCTTTTATTGGATAGGATGGTAAGCTTTTCTTCACTAGACTAATTCAGTTATTAGACTGTTCACTTACATGTGTGTTTTGTGTTCTTATTAAGCCTGTACCCCCTAAAGACAGGGATGACCCTGATATTTCTTACACTGGGAAGAGCATACGGGCAATTAGATCCTGTGTTGGCAGAACTAGCTGCAGCCCAATACTTACTTGGTGACACAGAGTGTGTCCCTGCACTGGCTGACAAGCGTCTCTCGGTCATCTTCTCTTTGTGGTCGGACCGTAATTAATTCAAAAGTGTTGCGTCTTGCGCAAAATTCTCTGTTGGCTGGTTCTATCTGACGACTGGTACAATTGGCCAGATTTATCCTTCCTATGGGATTCTTTAAAAATAAAAATTTTTAAAAAGTATTAGCAGAAGGTAAACAAGACCATTTAAGTCAGCATTACACACTATTTAAGTTTTTATAAATTGAAAAAGCCACATGGCTACAATAATACTAAAGTAAATTTAATAATATTTTTGACTAAAAATGTCAATTAAAAATATCATAAAACACTTAGGAAGAAAGACAAATATATGCCTTACAGTATTTTAAGAGTGATCAAATCACGGGGAATGGATAAAATTTCTGTGCGTGCATGCGTGCACACACACACACACACACAGTATTTTAAGAGTGATCAAATCACAGGGAATGGATAAAATTTCTGTGCGTGCATGCGTGCACACACACACACACACACAGTATTTTAAGAGTGATCAAATCACAGGAAATGGATAAAATATAAAATTTCTGTGCGTGCATGCGTGTACACACACACACACACACACACACACACACACATATTTTGCAACCAGCACGTTTTCGATGGCCTAGGAAACGGGCTTCCAGGGGAGCGGGTGGTCGAGGCCCGAGAGAGCACTTACTGAAACGGCACGTCACGGCAGGTCGGGGCCTTCCCACCGACTGGCACCCTCAGCCTTACCTTCCGTTTCTCGTCATCGGGGTATGTCCAGTAGGAGATACAGTTTCCAGACAGAATACACCATCTTCGATGCCAGGCACCAAACCCACTCACATCTTCAAATATGGTCTGGAAAAGTCAGGGAGATCCTGGCTTAATCACTTGGGGACTAGTTAAATGTTAATCCCACTGGCTCAATGTCACACTATGTTGGAATATGCCCTGCTTCACACTCTCCCTGTGTGACTTCCATCCTATCTCATCCTCACAGCCACTGCGAATGCTTTGTTTCATTCAGGTTCTTGCTTCACAGAGGAAACTGAAGCTACTGGAACTTTGCCTACTTCTTGCACCACACCCACCTTCGTCCACATATTCTTCACACGTACATTTCTCCTCTGATAACTGAAAAAATGTAATTCTGTACAAAATCAGTCCTGTGACCGTGTACTGTGGTTTGGGTCTGATTTTGTCTCACTCTCATGATCTTATTTATCCCAGGAATTCTTCCTGAACTGCCTCAATCTCCAACCCTATTAAAAGCTACCCATTGTATTTGAAGACTCAAGTTGAGCCTAATAAATGTCAATGAAATCCTTCTTTTATCCTAAAGATCCTGTCAAGTACCACACGCTTCTCACCCACCTGCAGCCAAACTCTGTTTCAAGGAGCTGCTCGCACTCCCACTCCTCACGTCCACTCCCTTACCGCCAGCTTATTAACGTGCACGCACTCTGTGCTTTTGCCCTTGATAGCACTGCATCGTATTTACTGTCCACTTGTCCTCTCCCAGCTAAACTAAAAGTTCCTGAGCAGAGGAACTTCTGTGGCCTCGGACATTCCCACGCCAGCAGTCACTGGCATGTAACGGGCATGCAGGGAATCTTTACTGAACCAATTTACCACTGAACCACACAGGCTTTCCTGCCTACGAGAAATCCAAGTCTAACCTTCACAAAACAGGAAAAAAGAAAATACATATAGACTACTTACTAGAAAACCTTTTTCTTCAACACTTGAATTCACTTGACATTTTATTTTTAAATAAATATGACCTTCCAAAGGAGATAAAAAGGGCACCTGCGAAGACAAACAGTAAATTATTTGCAAAACACTTTCAAATTGGCATTTTTCTTGATAAGAGTTTAATCATGAACGGAGAATATTGTGCCTTGAAAACACACTGTTTTCTAAAGCGGGAATATAAACTAAGTGGCCAAAAAGCCACTGGCTCCTCAGCAACAAGTGCTTTTGAAGAATAAGCACATTCAAATTAGAGCTGGTAAAAACAAAACCCTTACCATGATCAAGAAAACACAGATATAAGAAGAGAATACAAGTGCTTATCCATTCTCCATCAGTATATTCAATAGGAGACTGGATAAACCAACTGGTACAGTAATACAACAAAATATTACTCAGAAGTAAATAACAGTGAACTGCAGATTTAAAAAGTTGATCCTCAAATTCATATGAAATTGCAAGAGGTCCCAAACAAGCAAAACAATCTTAAAAGAAAAACAAAGCTGGAAGAACCATACTTCTCAATTGCAAAATTTAATCCAAAGCTACCATAACTACAACAGTGTGGTATTGGCATAAGAATAGATGTATAGACAAGAACAGAACTGAAATTCAGAAATAAACCCATACATCTTATAGCCAATTGATTTTCAATAGGGTACCAAAACCATTCAATAAAGAAAGAGCAATCTTTTCACAAATGGAGTTGTGAAACTGGATATCCACATGCAAAAGAATGAAGCTGGATCCCTACCTCATATCATATATCAAAAATTAACTCAAAATGAGTCAATGACCTACATATGAGAGCTACAAATAAAATCTTAAGTCTTAGAAAAAAACATAAAGGTAAATATTAAATAATCATGAATTTGTAAACATTCTCAGATATGAGACCAAATGCAGGAGCAACAACAGGGAAACACACACACACACACACACACACACACACACAGAAATTAGGCTTCATCAAAATTCAAAACTTTTCAGTATGTAGATTCCTCAAAAAATTAAAGATAGAAATAACATATAATCGAACAATCCCACTTCTGGAAGTTTATCCAAAAGAACTGAAATCGGGTCCTGAAAGGGATATTTGCACTCCCAGGTTCATTGTAGCATCTTCATAATACCCTAGAGGTGAAACCACCTAAATGTCCATCAATAGATGAACAGATACTGGAAATGTGATGCAGTCTTCTCCTTCCTCCCCATTCTGAGTATAAAAACTACTCTGAAGTTTGTCTTTTAGGCTTTAAAACTCCCCTGTGCATCTTTTCTTATGTGTCCTAACCCACAACCCCACATAGCAGATTCATGAGGTTGACTATTGTGGCTTTTTATTGGCTGTTCCCATATCCTACTGTCAAATCATACTCAGGCATTCAATAAATGTTTGCTGAAAGAACACTGTTTGGGCAATAAATACCCAGAGTTCTTTACTGAAAAAAAGAAAAAATAAATAGGGTATATAGATGCAATGGAAATATTATTTAGCCATAAAAAAGGAAATTCTGTCCGATGCTATAATATGCCTTGAGTACATTATGCTAAGTGAAATAAGCCAGTCACAGAAGGACAGCTACTTCTGGTTCCAGGTATATACCTGGAAGTATATACGACGTATATACCATGTATGTACCTGAAGTAGCCAAGCTCATAGACACAGAAAGTACACTAGGTGTTGCAGGGGCAATTTATAAACAAAACAAGCCATAAGCCAGATTTAACCTGTAGGCTAAAAGTTTGCCTGGTGTTGTGGTAGACTAAGCCCTACTATATTGGTACTGCATTAAATATAAATGGGCTAAACACCCCAATGAAAAGACAAAAGATTGTCACACCTAATAACAAAATATGACCATAAAATACGTTTATACACAAATTTGACATATATAGTCACAGATGTATTGAGAATAAAGGAAGGAAAAAGATATAACATACAAACACTAATCATGAGAAAGCTGTTGTAGCTATTAATAGCAGATAAAATAGACTTTAAGATTATCAGAGATAAAGTGAATAATTCATCAAGATGATATAATAATCTTAAATGTTCACGGACCTAATAATGTAGCTTTAAAATACAGGAAACATAAATTGACAAAACAAGAATTAAGTGCCTAAATTGAGACTATGTTGTTCTTACTGGTTGGAATTTGGGGGGATTGATTTTTTCCCAAATAAAATCATGCTGCTTATCTAGCATGGAAAACATTCACACAATAGAGTATACAGATGTCATATATAAAGTTGTATGCCTGAAATCTATGTTATTAACCAATGTTACCCCAATAAATTTACTAAAAAATTTTAAAAGTAAACATTCACATAAATATTTGTAAATGTATCATTCTTATCAACATATTACTAGTTAGTGAAGACACTTCATGTCAAAAGTATCTTAAATTATAAAAGCTGCTTAAGTATATGTAAGAATTTTAAAAGATTTAGAATTTAAAGATTCCAACAAACATGAAAAATTCAATTGGAGAGGTTGAGTCATTACAGTAAAATGGTTAACATACATATATTTATTGACATTGACTTCTGGTCCAGAAAGAATGATGTTAATGTCTGTCATTCCTGCTATCCAGTGAAAAAGAATGATTTCCTAGTTGGAATAATCTTAGTTCAGTCTAAATAATTTTTTAAATAAGAGAGTGGAAGGGAAGGGGAGAGACAGAGAGAGAAACATCAATGTGAGAGAGACAAGGGATCAAGCCTGCAACCGAGGTCTGTGCCCTTGATTAGAATCGAACCTGGGACCCTTCAGTCTGTGGGCTAACACTCTAACCACGGAGCCAAACCAACTAGGGCACAGTCTAAATTTTAAAGTTTTAATTGTAAGGTTAGTTTCCAACAATTTAACCTTCTCTTGGCCAAAAGGTATAGATTTCAATAGATTAATTCCATTAGACAAACCTCAAAGTTTCTGGATTTAAAAGGGAATGATAATGTAGAATCAAAACACCACATATCTCATTATTTTATTTGTTATAAATTCCCTTGCCTTTTTCTTTTCCATATAGTCAGTTTTAGTTCCTTAGCCTCTCAATGCTAAAAAAGAGAATTCCACTGTTTTGCAGAATGCTGCTGGTAAAAAGAATCTCAGAAAGATAAGAAGAAAATGGTCCCTCTAACTCCACAACTGTGAAGTACACAACGTTCTTGATTAGAAGCTTGCTCTGAACAAGCGAACTGAGAATGTTCACAAACGAGTCGATGTTACTACCCCGTTGAGTTTGGAGAGAGATGAAAATGTATGAGCCTATTCTGTTTTCTGTTGAACAAAAGGGTATTTTAAGAATACTGTTAAGAACTGTAAAATGAACTATAACCAGGACAACTGTGTAATCTTTACACACTGGGATATTTCTGAGAGAGAAAGGGATACCATTAATCATTACACCAGGCCAAAGGCATAAACGAGAACACCTCTGTGCACACCAGAACCCTAAGCACTCTTCCTGTGACCTCAAAATTCTACAATGCTAATTGGTTGCCCTAAAGCCATTTAAATTGACATCCCTGTGTCCTGGAACGCAGAAATATTTATGAGGTTTTTTTAAGTCAGAAGATGAGTTGTGGGATGCGCATCTCGCTTTATCCAAAACATGTAATAAAACCTGAGTATTTTTTTAAAACAACAAAAAACCTATGACTATTTTGGATTGGTTATTCAAAGAAAAGAAAGTCCTTGAGAGTCTGTGACTCATTGAGATTCATAATTTGAATTCCAGGATGCCAGACTTTACATCAGGTATCTGTAACCTCAAATAAGAAGGTAATCTCCTGCTAGTGGTGCCCTAAATCTCTAGAGCAAACAGTCTGGATTAACCTCAAAGGTCATTCTATTCTGAAGGGATCTCAGATAGCTGTTGTATTATTGGTCAAGGCACCAGTAAATAGCCCAACACTCCCTTGTACCGACAGTATCTGGTAAGATATGGGACACTTGTTTACTCTCTCAAAGTTAATTAAATAGAGTAATTATATGAGTAGAAAAGGTCTTCCATTTCCCCCACCAATTTAAAGAACACCTAAACATAACTATTTTAAATATTCTTTTATATCAACTACAAACAATTGGAACAACTATCTGCTTTCTCCTGGCACTCACTAAAGTACATTTGGGGCAAATCTGACATCAAAATTGTGTCGTATATGAAAGAGACTTTAGAGTATTAGAGACAATCAATTAAATAAAATGACTTTGCACTCAATCACATGGTTGCCTATTTAAGTTATAAATTCAAAACAATTAAGAGAATAGAAATATTTTGTGACATTTTGAATTAAAATGGCAGACAAAAAAATTTCAAAAAGCAAACATTCTATATTTAACGTGTTACTGAAATCCCTCCATTTTAGAGATTAATGAAATCGCTTACACATGTAGAAATTGGCTTTGTGACAGACAACAGCGAGTAAGGAATACAGTTCACAGAATCTCAGTTCTTACGTTTAATCTGCAAATCTTGTTCTAACAATAAATAAAATAAACTAATACTGTCCAGCATTTTATAAATTAACACTTCTAAATACTCACGAATTGCTTGCAATTGAACTTCAAAAGGATATTAAAAATCCTTTTAAAAATCTAAAATATATGATTATTCTTAGTATAATTTTAATGTTAAATTCATTTTAATTTAAAAATTAAAAACAAAATATCATCTACATGGCAATATGCCTATAGCCAATTGTGACCAAATAAGTTTTCTACTTAAAGCATCACCAATAGCTCTTTCAATATATGGGAGGTAAACAATCTTGAATAAATTTAATTTGTTATTTTAGTACCCAGAAAATCAACACTGAAGTGACTACAGAATCTGAACAAATTAAAACATGAAAAAAGAAATAGGAGGAAAGCCAACACCAAATATGCATGAAAAAAAAGAGAGCAAAGTAAAGATGCCCAACTGCGAGAGACTAAAGAAAGACTGTATATAATGTCCTTAATTATTCAAAATAACCAAGAAGGAACAAGAGTGGTTAGTGAAACAAATACATATAGGCCAAAACTTAAGGATTGATTTTTTAGCTTGTTAGTTTCAAGCAAAGAAAAAATTGCAACCTTTTCCTGGAACAAATAGCCCAGTAGCTCTCGCTCTTTTACATCATAATTTATCTAAAACAAACAAAATAAAAGACAAAGAGAGAAAAAAAATCCAGGATCACTCAATTTGTTAAGCTAGCTGAATTGCTAAGTAAAAAGGTACAGGAATCTTTTAAATTAACATGTTAAAAAATACACTTATACATTAACAATAATCAAAATTTCAAATATAGTCTATCACCTATAAGAAAGATTTCATGGAATTCTAAAGCTATGAGAAATGAAGTGCCTTTGCTCAATGTTAAAGAGGAAATTCCTAGCAGGGCCAACACTAACTAGGCCTCCTAATGTGTAATACTTCATCTCTAAATTCTAACTACAAAAATCTCTTATAATATTTAAAAATTCCCCTGTATTATGAAGCAGGGGTCAACCCAAGAATTAAGGTTTGCTTCTAGTTCTCTCATTCCTTAAAATGGTCTTGTTAGTTATTAAAAGTTTAATCATATCACAGTATGGTGAGAAGCACTCAGTGATATTACACAGATCTGAATGCTGATGCTTTAAACCTGGGAAGGAAAGTGTGGGAAGGAAACACTTTAGATTCATGGATACTTGTCTAAGAAATTAACCTATCTTTCTCTATCTTGTCAAAACTAAAACTACTATTCATTTCGAAATATGGGTTCCAATGGGCAAGTGACTATGTTTAAAACTATAAGCTTAACTTAGATGTAAGTAATACTTCCAGTTAATAAAAACAGTCATGGAACCCTAGCTGGTTAGGCTCAGTGGATAGAGCGTTGGCCTGCGGACCGAAGGGTCCCAGGTTCCATTCCAGTCAAGGGCACATGCCTGGGTTGTGGGCCCGATCCTCAGTAGGGGGCGTGCAGGAGGCAGCCGATCAATGATTTTCTCTCATCATTGATGTTTCTCTCTCTCTCTCCCTCCCTCTCCCTTCCTCTCTGAAATAAAGATATATTTTAAAAATAATAAAATAAAAATAGTCACAGGGACGTGAAGCACAGCACAGGGAATACTGTAATATTGTAATAACTATGTATGGCTTCAGATGGGTACTGGACTTATCAGGGATCACTTCATTAGGTATATAAATGTCTAATTGCTATGTTGTACACCTGAAACTAACATAATATTGTACATCAACTGTAACTGAAAAATAAATTTTTAAAAAAGTAATACTTCTTTAATCAGAAATGACATTTAGAATAAATCAGCATGCAGTACTTTCAGGATTTAACTGTTAAGATACAAGGGAGAAATATTTCCAACATCAAAAAATATATCGTGTAGGTACAAGAATGCCTCATTAAAATGTACAATTCTAAGAACATACATTTTCAGTCAAAGATTTTAATAGTTGAAAGTACTGGCGCATTTCCACTGACCTAATTTTTCTAAAAACAAATAAATAAATTCAGGTTACCTTGTCCAGAGCAAACTTAGTGTTTCCTACTGAAGACAAAGACAGCGTGTAAGATCCAACAAGGATAAAGTTGCTGGTGCGCACGGCATGGAGACCGCCCGGGCTGGCCATCACTGGAGAGAAAGGGGCTGGGGCTTAGTTCGGAGTGACTTCCCGAAGTGTAAATCACTCCTCACCTCACCCCGACAGAATGACATTAACCTGCCACAGAGAAAACGGCATTTTCCTCCATCTCCAAACAGGAAGGGAAAATATCAAACTTGCTAGTGACAGCAAACTGTTACATATTTTATATTTAACTATAGTAGAGTTTAGGCACATCTGAATATTTGGGACCAATAGGTTTTTAAAGATACAGAACCTCAAAATGTGCATAAAATGCATGGGAATGAGAGAGAAGACTCCATTGCCATAGTCTAGGTGGCAGCACAGACGATGCTGCACGGTGCTTAGTTACTCTGTACCAAGAAGAGACCAAAAGCCCAAAGGAGGTGAGTGAAACCAGCTCAACCCTAATCCCTGCCGAAAGCCGTTCTAGAAGGTCCTTCCTGGCTTACGAGTACCCCAGGTCCCACTGTGTTAGGAAGATGCTTTTCTGACATGATTCAATGCCAGTCATGGTCAGCAAAGCTAACAGAGGTCAACTCCACAGTGCTGACAGGCAGAGCAAATCTGCAAGGAAGCATGAGCCGGGGGACGGGCATTGCTGCCGCTGCCAGGGTCACGTGACCGGCCTCATGGACACTGCGACACTGCTGCCAGGGCCTGAGAGATGCGTGGCATCTGACAACGGCGACCGGACAGTAATCTCACGTGGTACTAAACCACACAGAAAGTGCCTTTCCAAGGAGACTATGTAAACACCCATAAACCGGGATGGCTGCACATGCGATTGTGCAATTGCTTGGCTCTCTTCCTTATTCTAGTGTTTCAAACAGTTCAAGATCCACTCACCTGAAGAATGAAGGCTGCTTTTCTAAAAAAGGGTGTGAAGAAGAAACAAGTTATTTTCTTTATTAGATAAAAGATTTGAATATTAAATACAAAACTCTTTAACACTGCAAGAACATTTCGGAACACATTTTTTTCTACATAAATATGAGATTTTCCCCCCAGTAATATATTTTAAAGATTTCCAAAGAGCTAAGGGTTTAGAAATATTTACAATCATATGTGTAACATGAAGATTTCACAAGGAGGCTCAATTTTTTAAAAATTCCACTTACTGTAGTTATAGATGTGAGAAGTCGCTTTGGAGTGATAGCCTAAAAGAAAACATATCAAGATATTTTCTATTAAACATTATGATTTAGAGTTTAAAAATAACCAATCCTAAGACACTCCCACATAGAAAATAATTCTTAAATATGAATATACTTGAGTCTTTTATTAAGGTATTACCCATACTACCACTCTTTCTCTGTTAAAGCTAAATAAAATTCTTTTAGATGATGGCTTGAAAAAGAACAGAAGACAAAGAGCAGGAAGAGTGAGAAGCCAGCTGGAGTCCTGCCCTGACACCTCTCCTAAGCCCTGGTGCAGAGGGCGTAGAGACCAGACTCCAGGGAAGGCTGGGGAAGACAAAGGGGTAATACAAGTAAGCTGTCACCTAACAGAGAGAACAGAACCATTAGGCTGAGTGCATGAGGAGCTATACTTAGTTATAAGTTTATGTCAGTGTTCATACCTATGAAATGCAGTACCTGAAATCTGGGGCATAAAAATTGTCCAAAAACATGATAATCATTAAAAATTATACATATGGAAACTGGTATAGTATCTATGGTTTCTGATACAAAATGATTATTATAATTTGCTGGGTTTCTTTCATCCTCACCTTGGATTTGTATGCCTTTTTCTTCTTATCTGGCACTGAGGGATCTTTCTTTTGCACCTAATACACAAATCCAAAGCATAACTAGTTTAAATCTGTTATCTTTAAGACAACATACTAGTAGTTATTTTAGAGAGCTTTAACTGCTTACCAAGCTGTAAACTTCAATACTGATTTCAAAGTCATTGGACACATCTTCCCTGAAAACAAAGCATTAAAACTATAACAAAAATACCAAGTTATGGCCCAGGATGATGCCACCATACTGTTAAAAGACTCAGAGCAAAAGAATGCACTGTGTTTCAACTAAAGACAATAGCTATCAACCACTTAAGAATATAAAATTGGTAAGAACAGTCTATTTTTTCAAATATTTTCTTCAGTAATTTACAACTCAAGATCTTCAATAATGGTAATTTTTTTCAAACTTAATTTTGACTTGTTTCAAAATAAGTCTGTGACACTAAATATGTTCTTTCACTGAGATTGAATATTAAGTATGTAATGAGATTTAAAACATACATAAAAAATTATGATCATTATTTTTATATGCATATGCATATCTACACACATACACATTTAAAAATACTTCAAAACCTATAATTACCTATAATTAAATACCTATAGTCACGTGGAAGCAACATGCTATTCAATGGAAAGAAATGTCAGAAACACAAGAGTTAAACCAACAAATTGGAAACTGAGTTGTGTGTCCACATAAAAAGAATGACCATTCTGCACTTCACAGGTTATAAGCCCACCTGTGTGCTTAGGCTGTATTAACTACTGAAGGGAAAGGTGAGCCGCCAACCGCCTGATGTACTCACAGAGTGTACGTGGTGGAGAACGTCAGGGCATCGCCATTCAGGGAAGTGGTAGTGCTTGCCAGCGGGGTGGCCACCATGTTCTCGGCTCCTGCCTTCAGTATGATCAGGAAGGAGTAAGTTGCTGCATCTGCAGGAAGGAATCACATTACAGAATCAGATCAAGCAGAATTGGATTTAGGTAACGAGCATTCTGGAAGACCAGAGGAATAAAGGAATACCGCACTGACTTACATAAAATTCATTAAAAATTTTCTAAAATCAACTTTCCAGACACAAAGGTAAGACAGACATAAGCAGATGATCATAATGCTAGAATAAGCCTCATCACGGGACGGGCTCTCCCACTCTGGGAGTTACAATAACTTCACCCCCTCAAATTCTGCTGGCTTCGCGTTTTACCTAGTGACCCCTAGCTCTTGAGCTAATAGTATACAACTCAATGGTATATACCCGAGTATGCATCTGAGCATGTACTACTATATTTCAAAACTGAGATCAAAATACTATACTTGTGAAAGTTCCTCAGCGATAAATTCTAATGAAAACATGAACTATTTCTTCACTACCTGTCATTAAATAACCACAGATTTCAAGGTACACATTAAATGACCAACAGATTTCTGCCCACAGCCCACCAAAACAGGACAACAGCAAGAATTAGAACTGAGGTCACCTCTTTCCTACCAAAATGCTCAAACCTTGAAAGGTCCCCACTCTTTACTTTCCCTGCACTTCAAATTCGCTTCTCACCTAGTCTAGGTCTCCACTCTCTCCAAGGGAATGTCTCACACAAAAATTTAAAGGAAAGTTTACTTATTCAATCTAGAGGGGCAGAGGGAATAAAAGTTCAATACAAGTATGTCCATTGTGGGGCTCTTAACTCCCCCAAATGCTATAATTTCAGAATTTATAGAACAAATTTCCATAACGAGATGGATTTCACATAGAATAAAGTAAGTAAAATGAGCCATTTTAGATGCCCTAAATACTTTCCACAATAAAATGAATGAAACTGATTGCTATGTCAGGCTAACTCAGCTCAGGAAAATGATGTATGTTCAAACTTATGTTTAACTAACTTCACTTTCAGTCAGAGCTTCGTCTGTTACTGTGTGGAACAGTGAGCTCCCGTATGAACTGTCCTTGGTTATTTTTACACACATCTTCACAAAAGGATTTTAAGACCCAAGACACAAGCTTTGTAGCTTTGTGTATGCTCTCCAATTGTTCCCATTTGCACAATTCCAAGCTAGATGAGGTTCATAATCACACATAAGATCTAGAACGCAGGCAAATGAAAACCTCCATACCTGGTTTCTGAACTGTGCTGCAGACAAAATCTGCCTTGAGAGGCAAACGGATTTCTGACAAAGTAACTGACCCTTTGGACGGGACAAATTCACGTTGGGAGAGGAGACCAGCCTTGTTCTTCCTCTGAGGTCCTTCACTCTTCAGTTTATTCAGCTCATCAATCAAAAGTGTTCTCTTCTCAGCTATGTAAAACAATGCAAGTTAATATTTCAAATATTAAAAGTTGCAACTGTTTCTAAAAGAGGCCAATTATGTGGCAACAGTACAGAAGCCCAAAGACGAAATCAGTAACTTTCTTTATAGAAACAGGTAGTAGGTAGTTGGGAAAAAACCTTAATTGGTCATCTGTTTACCAAGTTCCAATAATTTAATGCTTCAACTATTGGTCAGTTTTCTTATGTGATATAATCTTTCCACCATTCATCACCACACATACATACACACACACACACACAACAAAATTCACACCCTTTTTTAGCTACAGATAGATAGGTAGGTACAGAGAGAGTGTGGGGATGTAAATACTAGTATATCCATATATTCATTCTCAGCTTTCTCTGCAAAACTGCATGCCTTCAAATGCTTTCCCGTTTCTTATCCTTTCATGCAAACTACACCTCATTTTGTGTGGCGGGTGTTCACAGACGTTATTCAGAAAAAAAAAGTAGATGAACTGAACCAGGTTATCAGAAAAGGCCCTTTCTCCACAATTAGAGGTGTCAACCATTCGAGGTGAATTGAGTGTTTCCTGGCTGAACCTGCTGGGATTGCCTGGGTCTCACGCACTTGCGATCAGAAGCAGCCTTTCAGCCTCGGCTTCCTCCAGGGACCCCTTCCCATGCTCCTCGTCCACACAGCAGTTCAGGGCCTGGCTGGCCTGGTAGATCACCGTTTGCTGCAGGTTGATTTCATTGTTGAGCTCCTGGTGAGACCCACGAGAAGAGAGAAAACTCACATTCTCAGTCACCACGTTCACTTACTGAAACTTGGATTATAACCAATCTGATTCAATAATTTCCAAAATTTCCAGAAAGTCCAAATGTTAGTTTCACCATTCAAGTTTCTAGACTATGCACCAGGAACATTTAACATACTAAAATAATTACACTATCAACATTCTTCCTTACAAAAAGACTTTCAACTCATACTTACTAAAATTATAATTGGGGCGATGTCCAACAAAGTCACACTCTTTTTCAGCTACAGATGGATAGGTAGGTACAGAGAGTGTGTGGGGATGTAAATATATTCATATATTCATTCTCAGCATACTCTGCACAACTGCATGCCTTCAAATGCATCCCAGTTTAGAGATATAGAGATTACCTGATTCATTTTATTTAAATTACATGTATAATTTTTAAATGTTTTCCTAGAGTAAAAGAACCTTTAAGAGCAAAATAAATTGCACATTTCACCATCATCTAATTTATAGTTACACTTTAAGGATATGGAGGACAAACATGTTTAAAAATAAATATTTCAATAATATCAAACAAGCTTCCAACTTTTCTAATAAAGAGAACCTTTCTCCAATTAAACTGAACTCAAGAGCAACTGCTAAGGTCAGGGTGTCAGGCGTCAGACACTGTCCCAGGCCCTCAGGGCCCAGAGAGGGAAAGGCTGGGCCTCGTGCTCAAGCTCAGTCTCGTGAAACACACACCACACACCCTTCCATCGAGTACACACCTGCATTTTCTGCTTGACGTTCACCTGACAAGGAAAGGCGCTCTTTTCTTCAGCATTCCTTTTTCCCTCCAATTTTGAAGTAGCATCTTCCTTCTGAGCAATCTGCTTAATTGAAGGACGGTCTGTTTCTTTGAATCTCTGAGATCTGTATGCATCGATGCTTCAGGAAACAGTTACACTCTGTTAGAAATCCAGCAACACACTAGCACTATCTTTTATTCAGCATTTCAGCAGAACACTTCACCAGAATGGGAAATGCCACTGGGCAAAAGAGAAGCTGACAGAAGTTATTACGAAGTTTTTTGCAAGTTAACTATTAGTAACATAATCACAAGGACTCCAACTTGTTGTATCAATTGAAACCATGAGCCTTAGTGAGTGAATGCCTCCCCCAAATGTTCTCACCTGTAAGGAAGGTCACGGTCCTCAGAACCAAGGCTGTCACCAGACTCGGCCCGCGGGACACGGGTTCTCTGGAACTTTCCTGGTTTGGGACTCTCGTCATGTATGCTACTGCCCTTCAGTTCCAATCTAGGCGAGGAAGCGAAACTCTGCAGGGAAGCAGTGGGTGTTAATAGGTTTTATGGATGCCAATGATTCTAAATAATTCTGAAGAACTGAATGAATTCTTCTCTATATGAGGAAAATAAATATCACACAAGTCAACTGATTCATCGTAAAAACAAAACAAACTAAACCAAGTTCCTAAAAAAATAAATAAAAGTTGAAAGATAGCTAAAACCTATACTTATAACCCTCTTTAGAAACAGTTCTAATTGAATCAATTTCCAAACAAAGTTGGAGTTATTCAATACAGGGTGATGGCTAATAATATAGCTCGCTCTCACAAGAGCATTAAAGTCAGGTTTGCAGGCCGCCCCTGGCCCCAGAGTTCTAAATGCCCATGCACCCACCTAAACAAAAGGGGACCCCAATGCTATTTCGTTTCTTTATGTCCTGAGCCTGTCTCGTCTTTTCTTACCTCTGGGCTTATCACGCCGACTGTCTGTGCCAGCGGAGCAAGCAGCGACATTGAGGAGATATTCAGGGCATCCTCCTGGTCCTCCCCGCTCTCGGCTCCCGCCTGGCCCATCTGCTCCAGGCTCCTGGCCTCATCCAGCTCGCCTTCCTGCAGGACATCACTGAAGATGTCGTTAATCACTCTCGAACTATTGATGTCATCCTCGTCATCCACGCTCATCTCAATTTCACGTACCACTTCTGAAAAACATTTCAATAAGTGAACGCTGTGATCCAGACCTTTAAAAATCAGAGGGAGAGCAGAAAAGATCTAACATTCACATGCTTAGTAATAAACAGGGGAAAGCCCTGAAGAAAAGCACCTTCTTAACAAAAAATAACAATAAAATTTACTAACATATGAAACCAAAATTATTTTCAAATTTCCAGTAATATTTTCTTACCAATAAAAGTGGAAATTACCAAAAGCTGACCCAATGCTTTGGGTGTGAGAAAGATTATTAAGTAAGAACTCAAGGTTAGAGCCAAGAGCTTCGGACGTATAAAACATGTTCTTTCAAAGGACTCTTCTCTGGTGGGAGCTGCCCGTGGAGGCGGCAGTCACTAACAGGAAACATGAGCGTCACTGAGGGCAGGATTCACAGGTGCCTCAGGGCCACTAGCTCCTGACAGTCCATGGAAGTGCCAGGCAGTGCACTCCCCGCCAGCCCCGTGCCAGGCAAGGGTAGGCTCGACCATGCTTTCACAGCGGTCCGTACCCTAAAGATAGCTGTTTCCGTGCTCTTTCTCTGTGGAGGCTAGAGTACTTCTTTGTAGTTAAAAAAGAGAGAGAGAGAATTATAAAATCATAAGCCACTTAGAAATATAGAACGCTGGCCCTGCTGGCGTGGCTCAGTGGTTGAGCATGGACCTATGAACCAGGAGGTCAAGGTTCGATTCCTGGTCAGGCCACATGCCTGGATTGTGAGCTTGATCCCCAGTAGGGGGCGTGCAGGAGGCAGCTGATCAATGAGTCTCTCTCATCATTGATGTTTCTCTCTCCCTCTCCCTCTCCCTTCCTCTCTGAAATCAATTTTAAAAAAAAACTTTAAGAAATATAGAACAGCGTATAGTGGAATATGTGCTTCTACTATATTATTTCTCATAACATGTTCAGTGCTAGTAAGAAATAAAGAATAAAAACCAACCTGTCTGCTGCTCAACCTTTGGGTCTGATGTTACTTTTAAAGACTTTTCCTCTTCTAAAAACAGTGTTATTTTCAAAGGGCTAGACTTCGTCATTTCACATTCAGTGAAACCTAAAAAAGTTTTAGGGAAAACCATATTAATATTATAAGAACCCAGAACTTTTGTTTATAGAATCTATCTTTTTTTTTTCTGATTACAAAACTGGATTTAAAATTTAGAAATGTACAGAGAATACCCCCAAACACCTGCCCTCTCCTACCTCCCCATTTCTCTCTCCAAGAGGAAGGGACATCGATAGAACAGGTTATGTTTGCTCCTCTAGTTTCCCTCTACGGTGATCTATGTGAGCAGCCTTTTGTTTTATCAGCACGTGGACACACTCTCATGCTGTTCTGCAATTTGTTTTTCAATTTTTTAGAAAAGTGCCGATAAGAACACTTAAAAGGGGTGCAGGATGGAGAGGGTCAATGGGGGAAATAAGGACACAACGGTAATACTTTCAGCAATAAAGACATTTAAAAAAATAAAAACTACTTAAAAAAACCAGCAACGGAAGGAAACGACCCCTCTCTATGAAAGCCCACAGCTAACACTGTCCTCTGTGAAGGATTGAAAGCTCTTCCTCCAAGATCAGACACAAGACAAAGAAGCCACTCTCACCACTGCCAGTCAACCAAGCCTCGGGAGCCCCAGTCCAGCCGGACGCAGGGTTATGGGTTAGCACAGTGACTTTAAGCGCCTGCTGCCCGCCACTCAGCACTGAGTGCCATTACCGCGGCCGCAATCCCCTCTGCACACAGCACGTCTCTGCACTCTGTCCCAAGGCTCCAACCGGCCCGCACGGGCAGAGAAGCTGAGGTAAAGGGCATGCACCCCTCCCAGCTCCAGACGCGACAGTGGCAGTGCTCACACTCCCGCGAGAGGCTGCCTTCTCACTCTGGACGCGGAGCCGAGCAGCAGAGCGTGGCCAGAAGGAAAAAGTGTGGAAATGAAGGGGCGAATCGGCCTTTTCACACTAGAGCAGCGTTTCTGACTGCCAACCCGCGTCCAGAGCTCCCGGCGTGATGTGGGGAGGAGCGCTGACCTGCGGGCTCTGGGCTGGGGGGCTGTGCTGGGGTCTGCTCTCCTGCCGCCTTTTCCTTTTCTGTTACTGGACCGGACGGGGTATTTGAAACAACTTGATGTTTTCTGAGGGGAGTGTTCTGAGAGTGAATTTCCTGCAAAAAGCAAGTGAAGAGATACATTTTACTTCTCAAAACGATAGATTTTTGTCTTTTTATGTGTTACTGAGTGAAACAAACCACAGTCATTACTCTACATAAGCTTCCTCAGAACAAAACAGACAACGTGTGTAAGGCCAAGCCACGTTCAGAACATGAGCCCTCGGCGCTAGGTCCGTTCTGGAGATTCTCAGGATGTGAGTCACTGGGAGTAGGAGGCAAGGGAGAATGGAAATCTGCATCAGGTTCAGCTTCAGAGAAACCATTCAAGTGAAAGTCATGTGTATGGAAAACAACTCCCCCGTGTCACTCATCACAGCCCACATCTGTAAAACTAGGGACGCCCTGGACGGTTGCTCGGCCCGCAGACTGAAGGCTCTCGGTTTGATTCCAGTCAAGGGCACGTACCTGGGTTGCAGGCTCGCGTCCCAGCCCTGACCAGGGGCACATGCAGGAGGCAACCAATTGGTGAATCTCTTTCTCTGTCTCTCCCATCCCCCCGCCATCCCTTCCACTCTCTCTAAAACTCATTGGGGGGAAAAATACCCTTAGGTAAGGATTAACAAAAAACAACAATTAGGGACAGTTCCTACCTCCAGATTCCACTTACCAGTTACTCTGTGGGTAAAATGCAAAGAAAACAGCAAAGGACAAAAACAGATCATAAGAAAAGGAAAAAAGAGGTCTACCCAACGTGGCTCAGTGGCTTAGTGTCAACCCATGAACCAAAAGGTCACTGGATCGATTCCCAGTCAGGGCACATGCCCAGAGTGGTTGGTTCAATTCCAAGTGTGTGTGTATGGGGGAGGGGAGGGGGTGTGCAGGAGGCAGCCTATACATGTTTCTCTCTTATTGATATTTCTATCTCTCTATCCCTCTCCCTTCCTCTCTCTAAAATCAATAAAAACATATTTTTTAAAAAAAGAAAAGGAAAAAGAAAAAAATTCCTTTATCTGAGTCATTTTTTAAAATATTTATAAGGCTATGCAAAAGAAGCATTCATTGCTTGTTTGCTTTTGAAAAGGTTGTGATTAAAGCAAGAGAAGAAATAAGAACAGCAGCGAATACTTCCATAGAGCTTCACATGTGTCAGTCATCTTTCTATTCTACACACTTCACATCATCGCCTCATCAGATCCCCCCAATAACTCTCTAGGATCGGTACTAATGCCTCCATTTTACAGATGAGAAAACTGAGACACAGGAGAGTTAAGTAACTTGCATACTCAGCTAGTAGCCTGATGTACAAACACACAGCACATTATCAGATACTGTGCTGCAGACTGTCTTAAGGGTAAGCAAGAAGTTTGAGAAGGGGCAGGCAGGGCAGGTGCATTTCAGAAGTGAGAACAATGGGCGGAGCGCACCTGGAGAGTAAAAAGCTTCGGGTTTGTATACAATGGGCACCCAGACATTAGCTGAATAACTGAAAGAATGAGTGGTGGTAATGAAAAGCAATGGCATTCATTCTCAAAGGTGTAAATCATGGCTTTGAAAACAGCGCCAGACAAACTCACTAAGCCGCATCCTTCCATTGTGGACGGGGCCCAAGAATAAACGTGGGGGTAAAGGAGGAGGCCAAGGTCAGAGGGCTGGTCAGAAGCCCTGGTTCCCACATACCAGCTGTGCCACTTGCACAAGTGATTTGCCTCCTGGGGCTTAGTCCTCACCCAGAAAGGGGGGAGTGTTACCTTCCAGGGTGAGTGTGGGGATTAGATGATACCATGCACTTGATTGGCGCCCACCAGAGGCCTGGCATGGAGAGCCAGGGCTGTCCTTCCTCCTTTCATCATCACTCGCCTATCTGTCTACATTACCTGTTTGGTTTCTAGTTGTTTGCTCCTGGAGTTTTCGCCTTTTTCTGCACTCCATAAATTGCCCTTGTCAAATCGGCCACGAAGACATGCTAGTTCTTTTTCACGTTCCTAAAAATCATCAAAAGCTCTATTTTACACAAAAGCCAATAGTAGGTTTAAGAATAATATCCAAACACTACTAACTTTGCTTGTCTTCAGTTTTAAGAGGAAAGAAGTCACAATATAAAGGAATACAGAACAATTGTATTTCTAATTTGAAATACACAATACAGAGAACCAAGATGCTATTTATTCAGTCAAAAGGAATGGTATGGGAATACACGACTTGATGTCTGTACGTTCTATGCTGAGACTGTGGCATGGGTAATGTGAAGGCAGTAGGATGTACGCACCTGCTTGAGCCTCTGGGCTACGTGGGTAGTAGATGAAGATGTGTTTTGCTTTAACAGTCTTTCCTGGATGGCCCTGGTGTTTGGAGTGACCACGGGAGTCCTGTGGGGTGTGCTCTGCGTGGGGCTGTCTTTGCTGCGTTCTAGACAGCGCTCGCCGAAGCGCTCCAGAAACGGCTTGACTCCAGCTCCTACAGAAAACACCACATTATTGGAGGCTATTCAGAATAAGCACCATTATCATTTCTACGGGGAGGTTCCAATGCCTGTACAGTTCCAAAGTGCTTTGACTCTACCAGGATTATTCATTCAGAAAGTAAACCATATATGCCCAGGTGGTGTTGCTCAGTGGTTGAGCATCAACCCATGAACCAGGAGGTCATGGGTTCGATTCCCAGTCAGGACACATGCGGGGGTTGTGGGCTTGATCCCTAGTAGGGGGTGTGATGTTTCTATCTCTCCCTTCCTCTCTGAAATCAATAAAAAAAAATATTTTAAAAAAGTACAGGGGAAAGTATCTAGCACAGTCATTCTAAGGAAAAAGCATGTTTAAACTGCTTTGACCAGTAACTGGACTGATCTACACTAATAAACAGTCACTCTACCAATTAAAGCTGAATTTGAAGACGTCTCATCCGAGCATTCAGCACTTGCCCTGGCAAACCAACCCTGTGCCATTCAAACTGGGTATTTAAAATGCTGAGAACAGAAACCCTGAAAACTTTAGATTTTTTAAAAAAATACATAACCTGGTGTTGTAGATTTGTCTTTAGAGTGAGACTGCAGACAAGTTTCTCTATTTACTTCTTTGGGTCGAACTGTCTGGGATTCAGCTGATTTCCCGACTGGTTTCGATACCTCAGTTTTCAAAGGACTAGCAGGAGCTTTTTGAAGTCGCTCAGGTTTTCGTACCTCACAATTTTTAGCACTGGTGACAGATATAGAAGCTTTCACAGGAGAAGCAGCAGCTTTCTGAAACATGAAAACACTTAGGATAAATACAGCACTCATAATACCTAGAGATAGTCCCATAACAACAACGCAAATTCTATTTGCTTGGTAGCCTATGTAAACGCATGAAAAAATGTTGTTATCTAATAGATCAAGCCAATGTGAAAGGTTTGAGAAAAAAAATCAACTTGGAAAATACTGTAATTCGAATTATGCTGTATAGTTCAGGCTGTATACTAGATCGATGGGTAATTTAGTATGAGGGGCAGAGTCACTATTTTAAAAAAAAATTTCTTAATAGTATCACACTATTACATTTATGGATTTTAACTATGTTAAACCAAATTACATATTTTTGTATTTTAATTAAGTCAGTATTATTTTAACATAATCGTATCACAGCCCTGGCCAGTGTGGCTCAGCTGGCTGGCTGGTTGAGCACCGTCCTGTGCACTGAAAGGTCGCCGGTTCGATTCCCAGTCAGGACACATGTCCGGCTTGTGGGTTCAGTCCCTGGTCGGGGTGCTACGGGAGGCAACCAATTCATGTTTCTCTCTCCCTTTACAATAAATGAAAACATATATGTATTTTTATTGCATCATGTACTTGATGACTAATGATAATAAAGGAAGTACTCACTCCTGCCAAGCCCTATGCTAAGTGCTCTGTGCACATCACCTCGCTTCACCCTCCCCAGAACCCTTTCCTAGGTCCTGCAAGACAAAGCCTTGTCCAAGGCCACACTTCGAACGATGTGGCCGGGCTGGGACTGCATGCAGGCTAATTCCAGATCCCAGCGCTACACTCAACGGCGATGCCCCGTACACAACATTCTTTTTCTTTTTTGTTTTTTTAAAAGATATTTTTTTAAAATGTTGAGGTAGCACATGCACAAGGGAACCTTTCAAAAAGACGTACATGAAAGCACCGTACCCACCGCTGACAACTGCCACCTGGTCACTATGGCTCCTAGTTGTCAGAAATGCGCACCCTGACGGAGAAAGTCATTTTCAGGCTCTCCCTGACGAAGAGGCTCTGTCATATCATGGTGCACACTTTGGAGTTGCACTAGTTCTTAACTGCTCACTTATCTTGGGGTGGGGGTACCAAATTTATGACTTTTACTTTCTATGAAACCAATATTCTAAAAGTAATATAAAACACTGCAACTATGTTATAAAAAGACAGACCTACACGTAAATGTACATTATCTCTCCTAACGAAGAAGAAAGGCTTCTGTATTGAAAGGTGTGTGTACTCACCGCAGCGCTGGAAACGGCACCTGTAGGCAAGGAGGCGGCCGCGGCTCTCGAGGCCGGGGCTTTGCTCAGAGAGGCATGGCCACCCCTCGGGGAGCAGCATGCGGCTTCCTGCGCAACACTGCGGCCATTGATGCCGGCAGATGCTCCGCTGGCAGAGGAAGCTTTGGACAAACAAGTGGTGCCAGGCTGTCCTGGGGCACTGTTCTGCTTTGCCGATGAGACACTGACATCATCTTCCCAGGAGCAGATAGTGGCAGCAAGGTTGGCCAGACGGCCCCGCCTCCCCACGGGAGTGGCCGAGGCTTCTGCTGGTTTGGGAGGGGAGGCCGCCTTGTCCTCCGCTGGCATCGCTGGGATGAGTGAGCTTTCAGGGGTATCATCTGAAAATGTTTTCAGAAAAAGAATTCACGACCATGCTCAGGAGATGCATGTACGGCACGTGCAAATACCAGCACCACTCCACTGGGGATTTTTAACGAGGTTAACAGGCTTAGAGCTAGTCCGGAGCTCTCGTATGCATGAGAGCACCGAGCTGTTTAAATGTGACAATATCTTTTCAAATCAGATGATACTTAATCCAAATTAAAAAAAGAAAAACATTGCCGAAACCGGTTTGGCTCAGTGGATAGAGCGTCGGCCTGCGGACTGAAGGTTCCCGGGTTCGATTCCGGTCAAGGGCATGTACCTGGGTTGCGGGCACTTCCCCAGTGGGGGATGTGCAGGAGGCAGCTGATCGATGTTTCTCTCTCATCGATGTTTCTAGCTCTCTATCTCTCTCCCTTCCTCTCTGTAAAAAATCAATAAAATATATTTTTTAAAAAAAAGAAAGAAAGAAAAACAAAACTTTCTTAACCAACTGCCTCCCTCCTTTTGGCTAAACCCCAGACACTGCAGATAACACACCTGAAGTTGAAATTGCAAAAACATGTCCCTCCTCAGTGTGGTGCCTCCTGCACGCCCCACACCTGATAAATATACTACTGATAAGAGAACTATGTGCAAGTGACTGTTCGGGGATACAGATGAAGCAAAAGCAGTTACCTTCATGTGTTAACTGATAAATACGATTTTCAACATACAATGTGAATCTTACTGACAGATTTAAGGGCCATCCCGTCCATGTCATGCATACCTGTCACCTCATCATTATCCCAGTGGCGCCGCTGGGCTGCCAGCTTCTGCATCCGTGTTTTAACAGAGGAGGCTGCAGAGGCCTCGGGCCTGGCGTGCAGCGCGCTCTGCGGGCCCAGCAGCGATGCCTGGGTGGCGGGCAGGGAATCACTGGCCGGAGCCGGTGCCTGTGGCCGTGCCTGAGGGGACACAGGACTTGGAGAACAAGGTTTGGCAGAAGCTGACTCAACCGGTTGTGCATTTTCCAAGTTGGAAACTTCCTCTTCAGTGTTGTCAGAACAGCGTTTTTTTGATGGCGATGGTTTTGTACAAGATTTCTCTAGATTAAAAAGGGGAAAATTTCAAACTTCCATACTTCCTCACAGCACAAACAACTGCCATAGGGACTTCACAACTTAATAAAAAACATGTTTCTTTAGTCCAGCGATTCTCAACCCCTTTGGGGGCAGAACGACCCTTTCACAGGGGTCGCCTAAGACCGTCGGAAAACACATATATAATTACATCTTGTTTTAGTGATTAATCACTATGCTTTAATTATGTTCAATTTGTAACAATGAAATTGGAGGTCACCACAACATGAGGAACTGAATTAAAGGGTCGCAGCATTAGGAAGGTTGAGAACCACTGCTCTAATCCTTTCAATGATTTTACTTACAAGAAATATGTAAAATTCTGCTTTCAATAACTTAGAAATCTGATGAGAGATTTTTGTTTGTTTTGTTTTTATTGCTTAAAGTATTACAAAGAGCTGATGAGAGATTTAAAATAATAATTTATGATTTAAAAAACCTGAATGAAAATAAATTCAAGTAACATTCTCAATATATACACACAATACTTTACACAGTTTACAACAGCAGGAAATTAAAAGTGCACACACAGAATGCGCAAATGTTCCGGAGCCTGTTAAAGGTCACAGCCTGATCACCTTACTTTCAGACAAGAAAAATCAAGCTGGAGGAATTTAGCTCCCTGCCTAGAGGGACACAGCTGAGCTAAGGGTAGGAACCAGACTTTCTGTTTTTAAAACAGTCTTTCACAGACAATAAGTCAAGGATACCAGGGCACCTGGCTTGAGGTTTAGGAAAAGAGACAGGGAACCAAAAATGTGACTGAATAATCTAGTCAATACCAAACAAATTCATCAGCACAAGTGCTTAACCACACTTCACATTTTAAACTTCCACAAACACCTAGAAAACAAATTCCAAGTCCTAAAATGAAAGGCGTATGATTTCAACCCAGGAATGAGTTTTAATATAGCTCCTGGGAAGTTAATATTTTTAAAAAGTCAGGATGTAAATTTCCTAAGAGGTCAGTTTCACCAGTTGTCTAACCAAGTATTCTTGTTCTGGCAGTGACCAAAGTTGTATTACTAAGAGGCTATGACTGCCCTTATCAACATCCATCTAAGTAAAATACAGCATGAAATTTTCTACTCTTCTGTAACTCATTTTCCATTGACCTAGCTGATCATTTTTAACATGTTTCTATTTTAACATGCAATACCACCTGGAAAAACAGAGTCCTTTACATTTACAGTTCTTGTGAACAACAGTAAATACCTACATTTTAGCATCAAAATGTAGTCCCAACCTCTGGTTTTCAAGCACACAGCACTCACTATGTGATTGTACAAACCCATGTCAGAGCGAAAGCAGAAGATCCTGGACTGAGCCAGGCCTCTATTTCCCTGGCCGAATACCATCTATATGTAACGTATTCCCTTCCCTTCCCTCAACATAAATATGTGAAAATAAATTATCATTCTATGGTTAGTTTCCAAAATAACTGTAAGCCAGCCCCAAGCCCTTATCTCTGTAACCTCTTTTTCTACGTGTGCTTTAAAGTTATACCAAGGATTATCTCCAGACTATTCCACACTCAGAATAAGTTTGCATTGGGGAAAATAAAGTTCAACTGATTAATTTGAACTATTTGTTAAAGGAAACTCTGCTATGGCCCAGTAGGGTCTAGCCAGGGGTGGGCAAACTTTTTGACTCGAGGGCCACAGTGGGTTCTTAAACTGGACCGGAGGCCGGAACAAAAGCATGGATGGAGTGTTTGTGTGAACTAATATAAATTCAAAGTAAACATCATTACACAAAAGGGTACGGTCTTTTTTTTTTTTTTAGTTTTATTCATTTCAAACGGGCCGTAGTTTGCCCAGGGCTGCCTAGGCCTAACATAAAACATAATCCTGGCACAGAGGGAGAAGGCTGGTCGCTCCCCAGGGGCTGCTACGTTTGCCTCCCCCAGGTGCTGATTCTCGCACATGCACGAGGAAATGTTTGGGGCTCCTCTCCTTCCATCACCTCACAGTCCTACCTTGCACCCCGGACAGGGGTTGCTGGTTACTGGCTTCTGCGAGCGGCTCTCTGGCGCGCTTGGCGAGAGGCACAGACCTCGGTGCTGCCGTGGGCCTCTCGGCCATCTTCCTCTGGAGATTTTCTCGCCTGGCACGGGTTCGTTCGAGTAGTTTCTACATAGATAATATTTAAAATACGGTTTAGTCAAAGGCTCACTAAACTTCAGATAACTTCTAAAACCACCAATTGCCATGCAGAAAAAGAGTTAAATGCATTTCAAAAGTGAAATCCCAAGGCATTCAAGATCCACTAAATGAGCACCCCAATGTCAAAATTACACCTGATGTAATATGAACATTAAAGGGGGAGTAAAGCCCGGCTGGTGTGGCTCGGTGGACTGAGTGGTAAGCAAACAGGGGAACCCATGCACCAAGAGGTCACCGGTTCGATTACCAGTCAGGGCACATGCCTGTGTTGTGGGCTCCATCCCCGGTAGGGGATGTACAGGAGGCAGCCGATTAAGGATGCTCCTCTCTCATCCCTCTCCCTTCCTCTCTCTAAAAATCAGTAGAAACAAATTTTTTAAAAAAGAAATAGTGTGGTCATTGTTTTAAGCACTAAGGTAGGTGGGCAGAATAATGGTCTCCAAAGATTCTCATATCCTACTGTCCTGAAACTATGAATCTGTTGCATGGCCAAAGGAAGCTTGCTGGTGTGACTAAGTTGAGAATCTGGACCGATGTAATCACAATGGCCCTTATAAGGGAAAAGAGGGGCAGGAAACTCAGAGGCAGAGAAGAGGTGGCAGGGGAAGCAGAGGTCAGAGTGACGTGACTGGTGGCTGTGAAGGTGGATGAAGGGGGACAGGACCCTAGAAGTGCAGGAGGCGCCAGAAGCTGGAGAAGGTTAGGAAATAAATTCTCCCCTAGAATCTCCAAAGGAACCCAATCCTGTCTGCACCCTGATTTTAACCCAGTAAAACCCATCCGACTTCTGACCTACGAAGCGAAGGTGTGATTCTGAGCCACCAAGTCTGTGGTCGTTTGGTACAGCAGCAGCACGAATACAGCCACTGAGATCTGGGGTGGTAAACAGCAAGAGATAACTGAAAACATAAGACACTTCCTAAGAGGAAAAAAATACACTAAACAATCTTAATGTTTTACTTAATTAAATGTCAATATAAAAGTTTTATGTTGAAATCTGAGCCATTTCATAAAGTTATCAATACTTTTATGAACTCTGATGCTCCTGTTTGAATTGTGGTAAGACAAACACGAGATCCATAAAACAGCTCATTCTCTGCCAAATGCACGCAACTGAGGGAGGGGCAGATTACTGGCTGGAGTTTATGTACTGCCCTGAAGCACAGGTATAGTACTTGGCAGACTAAGAAATTAAACTCCATCTGGCCTTTTCCTTCCTTAATTAAAATAACTTTTTTTTTTTTAATCCTCTGAAGCATGAGCTAAATTGGGAAGAAAGCTCAACTCTCCCTTCTCCTTAGGATGATTTCTAACTTACAGTCCATTGAGCCCGGGCCAGGATGGCTCTGTTGGTTGAGCGTTACCTTGTGCACAGAGAGGCCAAGGGTTCGATTCCCTGTCAGGGCACATGCCCGGGGTTATGGGTTGGATCACCAGTAGGGGATGTACTGGAGGCAGTAGATTGATGTTTCTATTTCTCTGTCTCTTCCCCCACCTCTAAAATCAATAAAAAAAAATTTTTAAAGTTGGTTGAAAAAAGTGACACAAAGTCTAAATGCTCTGGCACTGACAGGATGATTTATGAACCAAGTGCCTTCCAAAACACAAAACCTTTCCCCTTTAAATAAAAGTCTTGCATAAACTCAAAGGTGATAGACAAATTTATGCCTGATCATTTCTCCAGCAATAAAATCACTCCCCGGACAAAACTAGCCTAATTATATTTACTCATGGGCATGCCCACATCCCATGCCAGTCTGTTAGAATACTTGTCAGTGTATCTTCAGTTACTATGAGCAATGGGTCACAACAAAAGAATGTGGTGTGTCATTCTAACTGACACAACTGTCCTATTGTCTACTCTGGATCCAAATTTTTCCAAATTAAAAATAGACAAGTAAAAAGAGAAAAAACAAAACAAACAAACAAAAAAACACGTTCCCTACTCTGTAAAATAAAAACTAATAAATACCAAAGGTTATTAATTTAAAAGAAATGATATACATATAAAAACAACAGCTCAGTAAATGTAAGTCACCCTTCCTTATGATGGTGTATCAGGAAGTTAAAGATTCTTTTGTTTATAACGTACATTCCTTCAAAGAGTAGAGGAATAAAAAAATAAAACATTGCAATAACTAACAGAATTAGGACATAAAATACTCCACATGGATGAATCTAAGACAACTGAAGCATATAGTCCCTAAGCAATTTCTGCCACACACACTTTGAATCATTTGTGACAAAAATTTTCTAGGAAGGATTACTGACTCCCTGCCTTCTTAAACAGAGTAGATTCAATAGAAATTAACTTATTTTTTAAATATATTTTTATTGATTTCAGAGAAGAAGGGAGAGGGAGAGATAGAAACTTCAATGAGAGAGAATCATTGATTCGCTACCTCCTGCACGCCCCCTACTGGGGATCAAGCCTGCAACCCAGGCATGTGCCCTTGACCGGAATCCAACCTGAGACCCTTCAGTTCATAAGCCAACGCTCTATCTACTGAGCCAAATCAGCTAGGGCAGAAATTAACTTATTATTCTCAGTGTACTCCAGTAGCATTCCCTCCTGGGTCAATAGAGATTGTCACAATTCTGGAAAATGAGAAAGACTCCCTTCAAAACAGTAACAGCATGTTTGTTTGTTTTTATCACAAGGAAAGATGTTTTATAAAGTACGTTCATTGTAGCCTTTTCTCTTTTAGGGTTTCTCCATAGAAAGTTCTGACTTGGCACACCTAGCCCTGGTTTCCCTATGCTCGTCTTGGACTGGGGTGACCATTGCCCATGGGCGGATCTTTAAATTAAGAGGCTAACACCAATGTTATGTGTAAGTGTAAATTCACCTAACAGTACAACAATCACTAACACTGTGTAGGATTTAATATAAAGTACTTTCAGTGTTTGCACACATTAACTCATTTCATTTTCAAAGCCTAGAAACAAAAACAAAAACCACCTTATGTGGGACGCTCTCTTTTTACTGCTGTTTAGAGATGAAGAAATCCAGGCATGGGTTGCATAACAAGCCATAGGTCACAGAGCTAAGGAAAGGCGAGGCAGAATTCAAACAAGGGCTCCTGAGTCGGGGATCTTACTTTGCTATAAACTTGTCTTTTGACAAAATCCAATTGCTCACTTTAAGAACTTTCGTCAGAGAACTAACTTCATATCATCAACATAACTTTTTTAATGCTATCAGCTCATATCAGATCATCATAATAAACATCTGCTGAAACTGCTTGTTCGCGCATGAACCGAGATGCAGTCATTACTTCCGGTTGGTCCATGTAAAACTTTAAAGACCCTGTCTACATCCCGATTCATGTAAACTGCAAAAGCATTAGACGCTTAGGGAAATCTGAAGATTCGCGGGATACCTGATATTAAGGAACTGTTACTATTTAGGTGTGATGGCATATTGATGTTTTGCTTTTAAAGTCCTTAGCATTTAGTGGTAAACACTGAAATACTTAAGCATGAAATTATATGACCTCTAGGATTTGCTTTCAAATAATTCAGTGAAACACTGGCCTGTGCTGCTGGGTGATGGGTGCATGAGAGGTTATCATGCCTGTGTCATTCGAAATGTTCTACACTTTAAAAACACTGCTAAAATGTCCTAACAGCTACTGTGGTGTGTAATTACTTGACTGTAAAGTAACAGCACGGAATGGCTCTCTCCTATATTAATTCAGCACTGTTACTGGGTGTGCTTGAGGTGAGGGAAACCTCTCTCTGAATAGAAAAAACAGGCCTACCTTCGAGAAGCTTACATCCAGCAAGTAACATGCTCAAGAGGTAAATGCAAGTGAGCTGGGCACTGTGAAAGGTGTCCTCTCCTCTGAAGCAGGGAGATCAGTGTGGCAAGAGGTTAAACCAGAGTTTGCCAGGCAGAAGAGCAGGGAGAAGAGTGTACCAGAGAGCACCAGCGGCAGCAGGGAGAACCCAGGAAAACGGAGGTTAGGGGGCTGCAGCCTTTCTCAACCAGTTACCTGGAGAAGTAAGCCCTGGCTCCCTGACATCAATGTGACCAATAAAATATCTGCTATGCTTGGAGGAGGGCACGGGAAAACTGAGAAAACGGTCTCTCCATCTCCTGTGCTCTATGGTTCTGATGAGAAATGCTCATTGAGAAAGTCATTTCAACTGACTTTCAGTCCTTTCAGACAAGGAACTGTGCCAGTTCACTTCACTGTGCAAAAATGTTATGAATGCTGTAATTAAGCACCTACTGGTGGGAACCAATGCAAACAGTTCACTCACTACCAATTAAGGGAAAGATGTCAAAGCCATTTATTCCAACTGCAACGGACCTAACTTTTCATAATACAAACCATACATATTAAACAATACATATTTCTGAGCACATGCTAAAATGAAAGGTTTCTTTCAAATAAAGTTTCTTTCAATTGAGATTTGTACTGCTTCAGAATGACATTTTTAACATTTTCAGCCAACATTCAAAATGCTTTGTTCCTGTTAGCTACTTGGGAGAATAAAATAAAAAACTATTCAGAACACAGAGGACTAATGTTTTAAGGAATCCTATTCTAAGTTAGTAACATTAAAAAAATATCCATGAGAATTTCAATTAAGTGAAAAATATGGTGCATGACCAGGCCTATTCTTTAAAGCTGATACAAAGATGTGTTCTGGGGGAAAAAAAAATGTTCTGGATTTTTGTGAGAATTTTTAAAAGTAAAGTAAACAGCCCCTCTCTCTTCCATTCTCGCTAAAAAAAATCAATGGTAAAAAATATCCTCGGGTGAGGATTTAAATAACATAAAATAAAAATAAAAAGGTAAGCAAACTGGTGTTTTCTCCCAAGATGATTGAGAACTTGAAACAAAAATACTGTTGCCCCAGCTGGTGTGGCTCCGTGGATAGAGAGTCAGCCTGCAGACCAAAGGGTCCTGGGTTCAATTCCTATCAAGGGCACCTACCTCAGATACAGGCTCCACCCTGCCCGGGCCCTGGTTGGGCCTGCAGGAGGCAACCAACCGATCAATGTGTTTCTCTCACATCGATATTTCTGTCTTTCCCTCTCTCTTCCACTCTCCTTAAAAATCAATGGAAAAACATCCTTGGGTGAGAATTAAAAATAATAATAATATGCCCTAGCCGGTTTGGCTCAGTGGATAGAGCCTCGGCCTGTGGACTGAAGGGTCCCGGGTTCCATTCCAGTCAAGGGCACATGCCCAGGTTGTGGGCTCCATCCCCAGTGGGGGCGTGCAGGAGGCAGCCGATCCATGATTCTCTCTCATCATTGATGTTTCTATCTCTCTCCCTTACCCTTCTACTCTGAAATCAATAAAAATGTTTTTAAAAAATAATAACAAATACTGTTGTGTCTGAAAACAAGTAAGGTCTAACTGTTGAAACTTTTAAATACCTTACACTTTATGGAATTGTAACTACATTTCAAAAAAAAAAAAAGTATTACTCTCCAAAGCATTTAAGTTTTTTAATCTGATGTAGAGACGTTTAGGTTCCCTTTGCAGAAACTCAAAAAACAACAGTTTGAAGCTTGTGCAACCACCTTAAAAAGAGGAAGAGAGTGGACACAGCTGGCAACACGCAACCCCTGAACCGCCCATGCCGCACGGGTCGGAGCCGGAGGATTAATCACACAGTGAGAATGTAATTACCCGCATCCAGTTCCCCGGACCGAAAGGGGAGTGGAACCCTGCGGCGATGTCACCCATAAACACACATAAAAAGGTTTATTTCTTTACTCTGGGCCGTGGGCTCATAAACTTGATTTGTACACGTCCAGCTACTGCTTTCCCTTTCAATGTGCGGCCAAGCGGGATGAACCTTCAGCCTGGCCGGCCGAGCGGCGGGATCTGCAGAACCGTCTGACCTTCCGGGAGCGGCGGCGACGGTCCCAGGCGCCAGCTTATTCCCACGCTCGGCTGTTACCTCGGGAACCGCAGCCTCAAAGGCACCCGCAGCTCCCGGCAGGCCGCACGGATCCCGCAGATCCCATTCCATATCCCGGCGGCGGTTGCACAGGCAACGGTGAGTCACCCGGGCACCGGCCTCCGCCCGAGCCGGCGCGCCGCGGGCGCTCCCAGCGGGACCGGTTCCGTCGGACCCCACCCTCCCTCTCGGGGGGACAGGGTCCCACTCCACGGGGGCATCCCCTTAACAACCGGGCCGACCGGACGTCTTTCACTACCTTTTGGGACAGACTCTACACGCCCCTCCCCAGGTTTCCCCGGCGAGAGAGCGCGGACCGGCCGCCGAGGTGGGCGCCCCGCGGCCCCTCCCGGCGGCCCCCGCGGGACCCCGCACGCAGGCTCTGCGCACGCGCGCGCACGCGCCCTCCGCCCGGGGGTCCCGGAGGTTGACAGGAGGTGGGCAGGGCGGGTGGGGGCCGAGAAGGGTCATGCCCGGCGGCGCCCCCAGGTTCCCTCACCTCCGTAAACGGGTCCATCGCCCCGGGCTTCGCGTGTCGATTGCGAGACGACGGAGGCGGTGGTTCAAATTCCGGAAAAGGAAAGAAGTGAGTCCCAGTTCGGCGTGTCGCCGGGAGAGAACGAGGAGTCCAGGGCCGGGACACTCTTCCCAGCCTGCGCTCCTGCCCCCCGCAGCCTCCAGTGTGGGACTCGGGCTCCGGCTGCCGTTCAAATTTGAATTTCAGCGCCGGGAGCCGCGCGCATGCGTGGGGGGCGGGGCGGGGCGCGCCTGTCCCCGCCCCCGCACTGGGGTCACGTGGCCGCGGCGGCCGGGAGGTTCCCAGGGCGGCTCCGCTCCCCCAGCTCAGCCCGGGCCTGTAGCGGGGCGCCCGGGCTCCGCGGGGGGTGCGGTGCTGCGGGTACAGGAACCGCCTCGGGCCGAAGCCCCGCCTGCAACGTTCGCACACCCCACCCGCTCCCTTCCCGCGGGCTGGGCTGGGGCGTTCCCCTGCCTGCATTCCTCAGGGCGGGATTGAGAGCCCTGGGTTCCTGTGAAATCCCCCCGGACCTTGCCAGGCATCCTCTCCGCCCACCCTGACATGACCCAAAGGGGGCTGCAGGCTGGGCCTTCCTAAGGGGCAGGTCTAGTGCGTCCCCCGGACACTTGGGGTTCATGACCGCTAGCCCCCCTTGGACGCTGGAGGCCTTTCTCATGGGGAAAATGCGGCCGACATTCACAGGCTGTGCCACGAGCTTACACCCATTGGCGCTCCTCAGTCCTGTCCAAGCTGCAAAGGTGGAGTGGGAAGGGCTCGGAGAGAGCGATCCGCCTCAATCCTTCCTTTTCCATCTGGGAGGAAGGGGGACCCTGAGACATGCGGTAACCAGAAGTGAAAATCCGCTCCCAGCGCATGGTCTGCTTCCCGCCTCCAGATCGAGAAGCTATGTCTCAGGATTTTAATTTTTTCCGTGATTATTGTTTATAGATTACTCGCAATTGTAAAATACGTTACATAGCCACTGCGTCAGATTCCTTTTCTTAGCAAGTTTGTGCTGGGGCTTGTAGGAACAGCTCTTGACTTGTTCGTTTTAAAAATAACACCCTGTAGATTAGAGGGCCCGGCAGCTGGACAAACTCCCCAGGTAAGATGTTTCCGTATATTGAATAACACTGGCGCCCTGGCGGTGGGTAAACAGTACAAATCGTATTCCACCAGTAATAGCTCCAGTTGGAAGGTTGATGCTGTGAGTTGTAATGAGAAGAAGGCAGGGTGTGAGGTCGGAGGAAATGGCTTGGGGTCTTGGCTGCACCAGGACCCTGCTTAACCCACTGTTTCCTAAACCTTCTGGGGGAGTCGTGAACTCCTTTACAATTAACGTTAACCTCAACCTAGAAAAGTGCTCATTCAGTCATAAGCTATTTAACAGAGGAACTCATGAAGTTCATGGTCCCAGGGGCTAAGGATTTCTGAGGTGGCCTCTTTGGGTTTTAGTTTACGCATCTGTAAAACAGGAATGATCAACCGCCCTTCCGCGGAGCTGTTTGGAGGGTCAAGTGAAAAATTGAGAGCGATCCAAAAGTATTCTGTGATAAGTAACAAGGCACTAGTCCAAGTGTTCGGTGGATCGAGCTATTAAACTTTAACTCAAAATATGCTACCTAAGAACCAAAGAGAAAAGATGTTTGAATTTTTTTCAAATGCTAGACAGGGAAAGGGTGTGTATCTTGGCGGGAGAGAGTGTATGTTTTAAACAATATTGAAAAATGAGTCATTAGACATGTATGTAGCCTTGAGCCTTCTGCCTTTCTCTGAGCCTTAGATTCTTTATAACTAGATTCTAGGTAGGACCAAAGGATAAATAAAGCACCTAGTACAACATAGCTACTGGAAACATTTTAGTTTCTCTTTTTTCACAGTCCCCCCAATGTCTTTGATCTTTGCCCTGATGTTGATGATGATGATGATAGCAACCACATCAGCAATAACTACCATTTATTAAACACGGACTGTGCCAGAAACTGCTAGATACCCAATTCCACCCTTCAGGAGCACAGCGAGTGTCCCTAACCTGCCTCCTCTCTCCCTCTCTTAGCCCTCGGTAGTTCATGCTTCAGTTCATCAGCTAGAATTACTTTTCTCCTTTTCAAAGTTGTTATAAAATATGTCCACTTAACCAGTTTGGCTCAGTGGATAGAGTGTTGGCCTGTGGACTGAAGGGTCCTGGGTTCGATGCCAGTAAGGGCATGTACCTTGGTGCAGGCACATCCCCAGTAGGGGGTGTGCAGGAGGCAGCTGATGGATGTTTCTAACTCTCTATCCCTCTCCCTTCCTCTCTGTAAAAAATCGATATTTTTTAAAAATATGTCCAGTTTACAAAAACATAGTGTATAAAATAATCATGTACCTAACACCTAGCTTATGAAATATGGAATCTCATAATTGAAGTCTCCCATGTCCTTCCTTAATACCTTCCACTCCCCAGGAGTAAAACTGTCCTGATTTTCATGTTTATCCTTCCCATAACATGTATGTACTTTTATTATATCTACATATACAGTCATAACAATATGTTGTTTTACATAAATTTTATTATCAGTATACATACCTTTCTGCAGTTTTCCCCTCAATATTCTCTTTATGAGAGTCAACCTCATTAGTAGCTCCAGCTGCATTTCTTTCATTTTTTACTGCTGTATACTTGTAACTCCAAGATTCCATGATGCCATGAATATTTCGATGTCTCCTTATACACATAAGCAAAATTTTCTCTAAAATAACATAGGACTTAGAGGATCATTTCAATCAATATATTTCAATATTATTGCCAGAAGCTAAAAATAAAAGCAACAACAAAAGTGGTAATAGGAATAAGTTAAAGAATTTAAAGATCTTCATGGAGGCACTCTATAAATAAACATTTTTGGAAAATATAAAGTACACCTGCCCTAGCTGGTGTCTCAGAGCATTGGCCTATGGAATGAAGGGTCCCGGGTTCGATTCCGGTCAAGGGCACAGACCTCAGTTGCAGGTTCCATCCCTGGCCCTGGTCAGGGTGCCTGTGAGAGGCAACCAATCAATGTGTCTCTCTCACACTGAAATTTCTCTCTGTTTTTGCCTCTCTCTGCCACTCTCTAAAAATCAATGGAAAAAGTATCCTCAGGTGAGGATTAACAGGAAAAAAATTTAAAGTAGGCCTAAATTAGTGAAGATATATCATGTTCATGAATGCAAAGTCTTGATTTCACAAAGATATAAATTTTCTCCAAGTTATGTGATAAATTCAGTATGATTTCAATTAAAAATCTCAAGAGGATTTGTTTTCCTTTATGAAGCTTAACAATCTGATCCTAAAATGTATAAATTGTATCTTTTAAGATATATTTTTAAACTATCTATTACTGGTATAAAGGAACATAAGTAATCATTGCAAACTTATGAATTATGAGGGATCTTTTTTCCATTGATTTTTTTAGGGATCTTTTTAAAATGTAAATTATGCAGTGTCAATTTCTTGTTTAGGGTCAGCTTATGTCTTCCATTGCAATTAGAATAATATCCACATTCTTTATTATACGTGACCTCAACCCTGTCTACCTACTCCTCCTAATATCCTCTGAATATCATAACACACTCCCCTTTTCCCCCCACTAGTTTCTAACTACATAGGCCTTTAATCTGGTCATTAAAAAATGCTAAATTCTTTCCTGCCTCAAGAACTTTCCACTTCCTGGATACTGCTCCTCTAGATATACCCATGTCTCTGGCCTCATTAGTTGGGTCTAAGCTTGAAATCTCTACCTCCTCAAAGAAGACTTCCCTGGTCCGATGGCCACACCCCTTCTCTATGCTCCCCCATCACTTTTCATCCTGTTACTCTGATTTATTTCCTTTATTGCATTCACCACTTATATGGAATTATTTTAGTGCTGTGTTTTTGTTTCTTATTTACCCCTCCTACTATACTGTAAACTATGGAATGGCAGGAGCTTGTCTTGTTTATAGCTGTAACTGAGCATTTTGGGGGCTCACAATATATGTTGAAGGAATGAATATAAGGTAACTATTATTCCTGTTTTAGAGATGTGGAAACTGAGATGCAAAGAGGCTGAATGATGGTCTAAGACCATCAGTATATAATTTGAACCAGATCTACCTGATTTCAAATCCAATTCTTTATACTCTTAACATTTCAGTTTATTTATTTTGATCACCAAAGATATAATACTGCTATGTGTTCCCTTGAGCTATAGCTAAAGTGCTAAATAAATACCAACCATGTTTGTTTTTTCTTGGAATTGCTTCTAAAAAAAAATTTTAATTATTAATTTAGGAGAGAAAATAAATGTGTGCTATATTTGCATGATTATTAGCTATACAGTTTGACCTAAATTATGTTAGTATTCTAAAAGTCATCAAAAGTGTCTTCCCTAGTTATTTAAATAAAAACCACAACCTTCAACGTTATTTAGGTAAAGACCACAGGTTATTATGTTAATTTAAGGATAAATTCAAAGCCCCTGAAGCAGAGATAATGAGAGGTTAAAGGTGGCCTTGTAAATGAGTATTGATTCTTCCTTTTCAACAAAGGAAATAGTAATCATATCTTTCACAGACAAAATTAATGGAGGGATGAAAAATACAAAATTCAAAAGTATTTACTTCAGTAAAGACACTCCAAATGGAATATATTTACAGTTAATTTTCAAAATATATTTACACATTCTCATTTCACTCACAAAATAATTACAATGCCATAAATATTCTTATTTTTACAGAGCGTGCAAAGACCAAGATCTATCCATAAGGCAGTGGCAAGAAAGATTCAAGCCAAGTCCTCTACTTCAGGTTATCTGGCCGAAGGGCCACTTCTTTTATACAGTTATTATAATGAAAAAATAAGAACCATCAAAGGATGTTGTATACATGTTACAGAAAAGGGCCATTTTATTTGTTATAATCTCTGCTATTAATGGTACTAAGCATTACATTTTATCGGTCCTTAGCACCAGACTTTTTCTCTCTAATTGAACCATTGACTTAAAGTTTCATATTCCACAGTGAGAGAAAACAGATTGTGTTTGCTGAACATAGTACATGTATTGTTTCTAAAAAACAATGGAACTACAGGCAGATTTCCTTTATCTTCCAAACACTTCAATAGGCTCAAAATTTGTACAGCTTTAGTTTCTTTTTTCAAGTGGTCAATAAGGGTATTAGGGAATTCACTTTTTAATGTTTTTTTATTGATTTTAGAGAGAGAGAAGAAGGGAGAGGGAGAGAGAGATAGAAACATCAATGGACTGCTTCCTACATGCTCCCCACAGGGGATCCAGCCTGCACCCGGGCATGTGCCCAGACCTGGAATCAAACCAGTGACCTCTTGGTGCAGGGGATGACGCTCAATCCACTGAGCCGGGCTAGGGAATTCATATTAACGGACCACAGTAAATCCTTTCATAAAGAGGAAGAATTCTTTTACGTACTTATCACACTGTAATTCATATATTGATAACATTACTTTTCCATATCTAAATTTCTTAAAGCTATATCCACAGATCCTATTTTTAAAATTTTAGCAATCCCATATTAAAGTAGCTCTTAAATATTTTAAAATAGCAGAAGCAAATGTTTCTTTTTTTAAAATATATTTTATTGATTTTTTACAGAGAGGAAGGGAGAAGGATAGAGAGTTAGAAACATTGATAAGAGAGAAACATGGATCAGCTGCCTCCTGCACACTCTCCACTGGGGATGTGCCCGCAACCAAGGTACATGCCCTTGACGGGAATTGAACCCGGGACCCTTGAGTCCGCAGGCCGATGCTCTATCCACTGAGCTAAACCGGTTAGGGCGGAAGCAAATGTTTCTTAAACATCAAATTTCCTTTATTGAACAGCAGAAATAAAAATCTCCTTAAGTTTGATATAAGAAAAAGGTTCATTGTACTCCATTGATGTCTGTTGTGACCTTTATTTTTCAAGCATTTCAAAAGTTTCTCCTTATTGCTTCTTGGCCTTTTGGCTAAGATCAAGAGTAGGTATTCTGTTTTAATCAGTTTAACATCTGATACATCCTTTATCTGTGGGCCACATATTGGATGGATTTTTGGAACGGGGAGACGGAATAGGAGCTTGCTCTGTCAATAAACAAAAAATCTCTCTCCTTACACACTAGTTCTAGACCATCGTTCTCCTCTCTCTTTAACCCTTCCAAATTTCTGGTGTTCATAACATCCACATTCTCTCATATTCTCTCTCTCTCTCTCTCTCTCTCTCTCTCTCTCTCTCTCTCTCTCTCCATGCACACACACACATATACACACATATATACATGTATTTACTCTTAAATACATCACAGTATGTATATACATGGTGGAGCAAAAGTAGGCTAACAGTTTGAAATAGTTTATTCGTGTATTATTATTTATTAACATTATTTTCCATACAAACAACTGTAAAACTACTCTTACCCCACCCTGAATATACATACTGTGATGTATTTAGGAGTAAAGGGGCATCATGTTTGCAAAGTACTCTTAAACAGTTCAGAAAAGAGAGAGAGAGAGTTATATAGTTATGTATCTATTGCTCTGTGTGTGTGTGTGTGTGTGTGTGTGTGTGTGTGTGTGTGTGTGTAAACCTTTGTTGGCTCCTCTTCCTGTGCTTCACCACTAAATGACTAAACTCAAAATTCTACTCTTGTCTACCTTTACACACACTCCCTAGGTGATCTCTCGGTCCTATTGCCTTAAAGTGCCACCGTATACTGATGGCTCCCAAATTTATTTCTTTACATGATCTCTTCCCTGAGCTCCAAACTCTAATATCCAACCACCTATTTGAAATCTTGTACCCTAATTGCCAGCTTTTTTTTTTTTTTTTTAAATTAAATCTTTATTGTTCAGATTATTACATTTGTTCCCTTTTTTTCCCCCCCCATAACTCCCCTCCTCCCAGTTCCCGCCCCACCCTCCGCCCTCACTCCCCACCCACTGTCCTCATCCATAGGTGCACGATTATTGTCCAGTCTCTTCCCACATCTCCCACACCCCTTTCCCCCCCAAGAATAGTCAGTCCATTCCCTTTCTATGTCCCTGATTCTATTATAATCAACAGTTCATTCTTTTCATCAGATTATTTATTCACTTGATTCTTAGATTCACTTGTTGATAGATGCATATTTGTTGTTCATAATTTGTATCTTTACCTTTTTTTTCTTCTTCCTCTTCTTAAAGGATACCTTTCAGCATTTCATATAATCCTGGTTTGGTGGTGATGAACTCCTTTAGCTTTTCCTTATCTGTGAAGCTCTTTATCTGACCTTCACTTCTGAATGATAGCTTTGCTGGATAAAGTAATCTTGGTTGTAGGTTCTTGGTATTCATCACTTTGAATATTTCTTGCCACTCCCTTCTGGCCTGCAAAGTTTCTGTTGAGAAATCAGCTGACAGTCGTATGGGTATTCCCTTGTAGGTAACTGAGTTTCTTTCTCTTGCTGTTTTTAAGATTCTCTCTTTATCTTTTGCTCTTGGCATTTTAATTATGATGTGTCTTGGTGTGGTCCTCTTTGGATTCCTTTTGTTTGGGGTTCTCCGCGCTTCTTGGACCTGTAAGTCCATTTCTTTCACCAGGTGGGGGAAGTTTTCTGTCATTATTTCTTCAAATAGGTTTTCAATATCTTGCTCTCTCTCATCTTCTGGCACCCCTATAATTCTGATGTTGGTACGCTTGAAGCTGTCCCAGAGGCTCCTTACACTATCCTCGCATTTTTGGATTCTTTTTTCATTTTGCTTTTCCGGTTGGATGTTTTTTGCTTCCTCGCATTTCAAATCATTGACTTGATTCTTGCGCTCCTCTGGTCTGCTGTCGGGCGTCTGTATAATATTCGTTATTTCAGTCCGTGTGTGCTTAATTTCTAGTTGGTTCCCCAATATAAGATCGAGGGTCTTATTAGTTTTCGTGTAGATCTCATTAAGTTTATCGGCAGCTTCTAAACAGTTCTTGAGAGACCTTAAAAGTGTGGTTCTGAACTCTATTTCTTCCATTGACAATTTTGTCCTGTTTCTTTGTCTCTGCATTTTGTTATGCTTCCTTGGTGCACCCCCTAGTGGTCTTTGTTCGAAGTCTTATAGATAAATCTTGATTGTTGTAGCTAATTCCAGGGAGGGTTTGACCTCCAGGCCAAGTGGCTATGAGAATCAGCTGTGTCAGCAGTGAGAGAACTTCTGTCCTCTAGGGAGGTGCTAATCTAGCCTTTGCCTGAGGCTATCCGGCAAATGCCTCTGTGCAGGGCGTGGGCAGGGCGGGTCGCACAGGATCAACAGGGTGGGCCAGAGAGAGCAGTTATGGCGGCTCTCAGTCCTGTCCCCAGGGGCTCTGCCTCTCTGAGTCCCAGCACCCGCTGCAAAGCTCGGAGAGAAAGCTGCACTCGCTCTGACCGAAGCCAGACAGTCCCGCTTCTCCCGTTTGAGTCTGGGTCCCTAAAGACTTGCCCGGATCTGGAGCTCAGAGTCTGCGACTCCCTCCGGATTGAAAACGCCAACCGCGCCCTCCGCCGCCAGCCCGCTCCACGCACTCCGCACCTCAGAATTTGACTTCAGCACTGCGCCTCCTCTGAGTGTCCATGTGCGTTTCTCTTTCCTCCTAGTTGTAGGACTTCCACTCAGCCAGCGTTCCTGTGGTTCTGGGTGATGTCCGTTCCGTGTTTTAGTTTCACTTTTGAAGTAGTTGTTCAAAGCAGCAAACTCCGGCGTTAACCTATGCCGCCATCTTGGTTCTCCTCCTAATTGCCAGCTTGAACTTAACATTTCTAAAGTAGGATTTCCCCACCAAGCCTGTTCTTCTTCAATCTTCTCCATTTCTTTGAATAGCACCACTAGCTACCCAGTTGCTCAAGCCAGAAACCTAGGGGTCATGTCAATTTCCTTCTTCCATTCCTCCCACTCTATCCACATGTCCAACCTGCAGCTATATCCTGGGTCTTCTTCGCTCCCTCTCACAGCTTCCTTTTCCTTCTCAGCCATCGTCACCTCACTTGGCCCCCTGCAAGAGTCTCCTATCTGGTTTCCCTGCTTCCACGCCACCCTCTTAGGCCCTGTCCTCAGAGCAGTCAATGCAATCTTTTTTTTTCTTTTAAATTTTAATCTTTATTGTTGAAAGTACTACATAGGTCCTCCTTTTCCCCCATTAACCTCTTCCAGTTGTCAATGCAATCTTAAGAAGAAAAAAAAAAAACCAATTATGTCACTGCTCTCTTTAAAATCCACCAGTGGTTTCCGATCGCACTTAGACTGAAAGACAAATCCCTTCCCCCGGCCCCTGCCCGCCTCTGAGATCTTTCTTCTCTCACTTTTCCCCAGCTCCCTGGACTCCAACCGTGCCGACCTTCATGCAGCCGCAGGGATTATGTCAAGATCATTCCCATCTCAGGGCTTTTACCTTTGCAATTCCCTCTACCTAGGATGCGTGTGCTCCCAGATTTCCTACGGCTGGCTCTTTTCCTTCAACTCTCAGCTCAAAAGTTACCTCCTCAGCGGCATTTTCTGACACACACACACACCCTTATCCACATCACCCCCTAGCATACTTCCCTGACTCACTGTGCTTCATAGCACCTGTCTGTACCAGAAATTACAACGTTTGTGAAGTTCATGTCAGGTGGTTTCTCCAACTGTAACATAAGTTCCAAGAGAACTATCTGGTTTACTCACCAGAGCATCCCTGATGTATGTGTCAAGGACTGGTTGATATATGTACATCATGTTTACATACATAGGTGTGTGGGGGCTATCGGTAACTTCTGAGGGCAGGATTGTGTCTTTTTCCTCTTTTTGTCTTGCACATAGTAGGCACTTAATAAATATCTGTGGAGTAATTAATGTGCATCCTATTTTCTTCCAAATACGATTAAGATGGGCAGTATTTTTGTCTGATTAAAAAATATCTGTCCACCCAATCACTTACAACAAAACGTCCTATTTTTAAAAATCACTTTCCCAGGATTTTTGTGCTGTTCTGACCATTTTCATTGACGTGCAAAGGCGGAGGCGGTTTCACAAAGCATTCTCTTATTGGCCTTCCACGTAATGCTGTTCATTCTCCTGAAAAAGACATACTGAAAACATCCCATTCTCAGGACAGGCATCCTGAAAGCTCTCAAGCTTCGCCGACAATTTTTTTTAAAGCCACAAAACCAACGATTCCGTGGATTTTGGTCTAAGATAAATGAAGGAACGTTGTTGCCAGCCTGCCCTAGGGCTTCTGTTAATGCCGGTTAGAATCTGGGTTAGAATCTGGGTGTCGCAGCTGAGTTGCCCCGTTGTTTCACAGCAGAAGCTGCAGACCGACTCTCCTCAAGTCATGCATTTCCATAACATAGAATGTCATAAATTGATTCCAATAGAACAGAAAAGAAAGTCTTTTCTTGAAGCTTCCCCTCCCCCAGTCTTTTAAATTCGCATGTGAAATTTATATTTTAATGTTCTAATTTTTTAAAGTTACTAAGCTAACTTCTCCGTAAGAAATTAAACTTTTCTCAGTTCCCAGCCTAACATACACTTGATCTGTTCTCAACGAAATGAACTTTTGCTGGAAAGTGAACCCTTGTAGTTATTTGTCTCTTGCTGCCACTAGCAATACTTGTGAGCAGCCTTCTCCAGTCTCCACCATCCCTCTTCCTCTTTCTTGGTCTTTATTACCTGCGCCTCTGTTGATGGTAAATGATCAGATGTGTTCTACGTCTTTCAAAAGGAGGATGTTAATCTTTTTCCTTTTAAAAAAAAATCCTCTCTTATCACAGAGATTTTTAGATGGGATTTTTATTATCCCCAAACTCCATCAACTGAATAGTTTGCCATGTAGCATGGAATATACAGATTAACATATGAGTTAACTAAACAAAAGTTACTGATAAAATAAGAAAACTTTAAGCTCTTTATTCATAAATAAAAATCCCACATAAAAGAATAATATTTCTATTAATGTACCCATTTCCCTATCATTTTTGTATTTAAATTGAATGGAAGTCATCATTAAATTAAAATAATCCACAATGTAATGCTGGTAGTGCACAGGGAGCTGAGCATAAAAGGGAAGTACAGTAGGATAACTAACTACAATAGTATTCTTGGCTAGTATTGGAAAACTTAAGTTTAGTAAAACTTTAAAGAGGGGAAAAGGTGCATCTTTAAAGATAAACATAACTTACTAAAGTCAGTTTTAATATATTTTAATTTTATTTTACATTCAGTGCTTTGAAATGGGTAATCACATCAATTCTCTTGAAATTAATGGTTTATATAGAATCAGGTATAAAGATATAATGGTCTCAGAAAAATGGAACTGTTCATTGTTCTGGCACATATGCAGAGACAATGCTGACTCAAAAGCAGCCAAGCGGGCAGCTGCAAATGGAAATACTAGGCAGGCATAGCTCGAAGCAGTAATTAACAGAGCAGATGCAGAGCTGACGAGGATGAATAATTGCATAGACAGTAACGGTAAAAGGAGCCGATAACAGTACTAGTTTTGTAAGAAGTTAGATAAGCTCTTTGTGCTCATGGATTTGTTAGCAAGAGCACTTCAATGCCTAATAGCACAGGAAGATCTTTTAAAATGCTTTGAGTACATTGAAATGCAACTTTATATAATACTTATCAGTAAAGATATTTACAAATCAGTCAGACACAAGAAAATGTAGAGTGAACATAAAAATAATTTTGAAAGTAAAGAATGAAATAATATTCTAGGGGCATCCGACTGTTTTGTGGAATTCGTAAGTTAAATGAACTATTGAAGGAGCCCCTTTAGTGCGCATCATTTCCTAATGTGTGTGTGATGGATGTATAAAACCTTCCCTATAACCAGCAAGGCTCTTGAGGATAAGTTTCATGTCTTTTATGTACTCTAAAAGTACAAGTCCCAGTGACTGTGTATAAATAAATGGAATGAGTGAAATAATACATTTTGGTTTCTTCAAAACATAACGAAGATGGACATTCTGATTAAGCATGCTTTAGTAAAAACATTCAGAGTTAGTTGTTTAAATGGATGGTGACATATGACTCGGAAAAATCAGGAGTCTTTATATTTTGAGAAACAGTGACTTTAAAAACTAGAAATATGAGGAGTAATAGATGCATTAATAGCAAACTTGGAAAGTGGGTTTCAGAGTTTTAGGTATATAAAGAAGCTAAGGGAGGCATATAAGGAAGCTTGGTATGTACGATTCATTTACAGCCTCTTTCCTTAGGACATGTTTTGCAAGGATAATTGCTCTTATGAATGCAAAGGATTCAGTGCTCATTACAATATCAAGTGCTTTAACCTAGAGAGTTTTCTTATATACCCATTTTATATCATTCTATTTTCTCTAAGTTATCATTGAAAATGCATACTTTCTATTGTCTACTTATTCATTAACTCACAATTTATTGAGTACCTACAGCATGCCAGGCACTATCCTAGATGCTGGAAATATTGCAATGAACCCCCCCCCCCCCCAATTTTTGCACTTACAGAAATTTTATTCTAAGGACAGACAAGACAAATCAGAAAAGATATAATAAAATGAATAATGTTAAGTGTTAAGGGAAAAAATGAAGCAGAGAAGGGGGATAAGAAATCTGAGAAAGGAGTGGAATTTTAAATTGAGTGGCCAGGTAAGTCCTCACTGAGGCGTGGCATTTGGACTAAGTTCTGAAAGAATTGAAGGAACTGGTCGTGGGCATCTGGGGGGAGAGCCTTCCAAGCAGGGGAAATCCCAACCGGCAAAGGCTGTGAGGTGAAAGTGCTTGTCATAGTTGTAGAGCATTGAGGGTGCCCCGAGGGCACCAAGGAGGCGAGAGTAGAGGGAGATGAGATCAAAGGGGTGGCAGCAGACCAGGACATAAAGGACCTCATAGGTAAGAAAGGAAGCCATTGGCGTGTTTTACTTAGGGGAGTGACATTATCTCCCGGCCACGGGATCACACTGATCACCAGTCCTATCAATACAATTTGTATTGTAGCATTGAGGATATCATGCAGGGGTACTCAAATGGTAAATGTATCTGGGCTTCCTCAAGTAATAAAAGGTGCTCATATTACCCAGCTCAACCTCAGGTTTTTAGCTTTTCCGCATCTTCTAAGTTAACTGAAGGGCGGAGAAGACTGGCTTTGCAATTCGCAGCTGGGGCTGAGTTTCACGTCACAACCTCCTCCCTTGTGAAGCTACTGCCCAGTTAAGTCCATTTGAACATCGCACAAACGCCGGTGCGGGTTATCAGTCAAAACGCGTGCGTCGCAGGAGACGCGAGCTGTGCACGCCGGGAGTTGTAGTTCCTCCCCGTCTCGTGCTGCGAGCCCGGCCCGGACCCGCGAGCGCCCCCAGCGGCGCGCAGGCTCCGGGAAGCGCAGCTCCTGCGGACGCCAGGAGCGTTTCCTAGCAACGGGGGAGCGGCCACGTCACAGCGCGGGTTCTAAACGCTGCTACCCTCGGTTGGGCCGCGGTGTGAACCTTCAGTCACCTGCGTGCTGCAGGGAGCACTGCTCACAGCCCCGTGTCTGTCTGTCCTTACCCGCCTATCCTGCCCCAGGTTGCTGACCGCAACCTCCCCCGCGACCTCGTCTCTGAGGCCCCGGCCGGCCAGCCCGGCTCTCGTCCCCCGCGCCCGCGGAGCCCACCGCCCGCGACCTCGGCCGGACGATGCTGGAGTCCATTCGCGTGACGGGTGAGTGCGGAAAGGGCAGGCCGCTGGGCTGGCCGGGCGCCGCTGTCTGTCCCCCCGCTGGCGCGGTCCTGACAGCCCCGAGGCCCAGGTAACGGGAGATGCGGGCGGAGATGCGGGACCAGGAGATGTTGCGGGGGGAGGGGGACGGGAGGGCGATGTGCGGAGGGGGACGAAAAACGGTCCCTTTTCCTTTTGTCACTTATTATCATGCACAGATTACTGGCCCTACAAATGCACAGTCTAAACACGCATTGTTAAATTCTATTTCAAAACACAGTATGTATGTCAGTAGGCATAATTGTCTAGACTGCTCATAAAAATCACAGCTAACCAGAAGAACACATTTCTGTGTCCGTATTTATACTGCTTATTTGTATGCTTGCTTCTATTAGGTCAGTAAGGCGTTTTGAGATGATGTTTTTAAAAGGTCACTTAAGTATGTACTATACCTAGGTCAGAAAGTTTACTGACTTCATTATTTTTTTAAATAACTATGGATATTAATCATTTAAAAATTATCTCACATAATACTAGGGTAATTCTCTAGCCACGTTCCCAGCATGGTTCTGTATAACGTTTCTGCGAGACAGGGCTGGTGGTAGTCCGGTGTTCTGAGGAAGAACAGAGTAAGAGGAAATGCCAAATTCTAACACTAGGCATCACTTCAAGGCATTGCAGTAGCTAATAAACCACCTTTTCTCTGAATATTTTAAGTGTAAAACTAAATTCCTTTCCATATATCCATGGTCTTGATTTTGCACTATTTTATTTCAGTTCCGTAGTATAAACTAGGGGGCAGATTTTGCTCGGCCATGCCACTGCTGGGGTTTATCTCATTGCTATGTTGACAGGAGGCACAGACAGTTACAGGATCTAAGATCTAAGAGGCTACTTAAATTGGCATTAGATTTTTAAAAATGTGACGTGATGTAGATGCTGTTTGCATCTTAAAAGACAATGAAAATGTTGAAAGTGACTTAAAAATGCCATCCCATCTTTTTTCTTGGAGCAGGGCTCCCAGCCATGGCTCTGTAACATTGAATTGATAGAGAACGGTTGGTTGTGGGGCTGTTCTGTGCATGGTGGCATGTTTAGCAGCATCCCCTGCCTCTATCCACAGGTGCCAGGAGCAACACCCTCCCTTACCCAGTGGTGACAGCCAGAAATGTCCCCAGACATTGCCAAGTGTCCCCTGGAGGGCAAAATTCCGCCCCCCCACCCCCATTTGAGGGCCACTGCCTTATACAGTTAGGTTCTGTCAGAGTGATAGTTATTAGGTAACAATTTAGAAGTAAAATCAATTAAAATAACTTCCCCAAGGCATAACAATCCTTGCAGAGAGAGTATGATAGTATTAGAAAGCAGATGTTCTGACCAGCTAGTCAGTGATTTTTTTTTATATGCAGAGTTGGAAGTCTGAAGAGAGCTTTATAAAACAGTAGACACAGACCTCTTGCCTCAACTCTCTTCCTGTAACTTAATGCAGTGCATGTATCAATCTAGCGCTTCATGTTGAATACCTTGAGAGAGAGAATTTGGCAGTAAATTTCTATAGTTTATTAAAAATTCAAACAGCCATTTGAGACAACTCAGGCCTCACATTTACAGCCTCTTTAAAAAGAATTGACCAGGTCATTTTTCAGAATAGTTTCCCCATTTCTTTGACATAGTGCTTGACCAGTTAGGATGATAGCTCCGGAGCCCTAGCCCAGCTTTCATGGCCATACAGAATGCCCAACTAGGATGGCCAGACGCTTTATGGGGGGCATTTAGCCGAGAACATGCCCCCTCCCCCTCACTATCCCCTCACTCTTCGCTCATGCCCAGAAGGCCCGGTCCTGGCTAGCAGGAGAACTTAGTTATTTGGGGTGAGAGTACTGATGGAAATGTGCGTGCGTTTGATTTTTCAGCTCTAGAAGCGCCTTAAAGTTAGGACAAACTGATTGGTGTCTATTTCAGGACTGAGCAATTAAATGTTTCTGAAGTCACTCCCTATGTGATATCTTACGCACTTTTGACTTATTCGTCATGATTTCATATAACCTAAATACAACATTGTGGTGTAACTGCCGATTAGGAGAACTATAGTAACAAAGTTGTGTGTGCTGTGTATGCTCTATATGCTGTGTGAAGTGAAATCACGTCAGAAAAGGTTTCTGTGCCTTCCCACAGCTTTTTAAAGAAGATAGTTGATTATACTAAAGCCACGAAAATGTTGGTGGTAGAATGCAGAATTAATTGCTTAATGTTAAATTTACCTGGGAAATCCAAATTTAAAGATTCTAAGTATTTTCCCATTTATGTTATTTCATGGAGTATTTCTATAGGACCTGAATAAAATAATTGAATAAAATAATGATACTGATCATTAACACCGGCTGCACTGGTCTCAGCACTTAAAAGATTAACTGTGTTGTTCCTCACACCAATACTATAACGTATGTAGCTTATTATCCCTTTTTACAGATAAGAAACACAGCACAAAGTTCAGTGACTTGGTCAAGGTCACAGCTACTGATAAAGATTCAATTCAGCTGAGCTCCATCCCAAAGTCCACGTTCCCAACCACTAGGAAAGGCACGACACTGTTACAAAGACTATACGACACAAATTCAACATGAAGATCTCATTTAACAGCAGTGGCACATCATCTGGTAGCTCTCTCAAGTTTTTTAAGTTTTTATCACAGACAAGTCTGTAAATTTTGGTCTGAAAAGACCATATTTTACTAAAAAATTGTTCAAAAATAAAAAAAATAAGACATCGAGCTCATTCAGTGAGTAGCAAGTGCTGTCAGAACCCATATACGACTGTCAGCTTATGGCTTCTTACTGCCCCTATTTTGTATGTGACATAGATGTGATCGATGCGTCATCTGGAAATGAAGCTCCTTTGTAACAAAAGTGAATGTTTAAAATACCGGAGACCAACGTCGTCTTGAGCTCAATGTGTGGACTTATGGGCTGAAACACTTAGGCACGGTGCTCCCGTGTGTCCCGCAGCAGTGGTAGGCACCTGCCATTAACACTTGTCTTCAACACCACTAGTTGTTTCTCTTTTAAAAATATTTTTAATTGATTTGAGAGAGAAAGAGAGGGGGAGAGAAAGAGAAACATCCATGAGCGAGAAACATCAATGGGCTGCCCTCCCCACACCCCACACACACCCCCTACTGGGGATTGAGCCCACAACCTGGGCATGTGCCCAGACCTGGCATCGAACGGGCAAATGGGTGACCTCTCGGGGCATGGCAGGACACTCAACCACCTGAGCCACGCCGGCAGGGCAACTAGTTGTTTCATTTTCTTATGCTGGACTGGTATGACTTTTTCTCAACCATCAGGCATTCAAATCTTATATTTTTTCTCGCCTCTCAGATATTCTCTTCCCTTCGCTACATCCTTGCATGATCAGAGCAGCGAGCAAAGACGAACACAATGTCTCCGTAAGGGATCATACAGTTTCAGTGTAGGGGAGGCCATCATATAACAAACGTAAGGCCGCAGCCATAGCACGTGCTTTGAAGACCACCCCCCCCCCCAGAGGCTCCTGAGCAAGTGGTGAAGTGAAGGATGAGGAGAAGTGTATCCAACAGAGGGGAGGGAAGAACTCACCAAACACAGGGACAGTGTGAGGAGGTGCTGGGTCTGGAGGGAGAGGTGAGCGTGGGGCTGATGCATGAAAGGAAGCTCCAGTGGACTGAGTTCGGGAACTGTGCAGGGCGCGGCCGCGGCAGAACTGACCACGAGTGACCACGTGTGCCATGGTGAGGGGTTTTGTGTTCGTCCTAAGTGGAAACCAGGGGGAAGTTCGCCGCTGTTCTAGATGGTGTTTAATGCTTCTCTCACCACAATCATTATTTCTGGCATTATAGAACACTGGGTACTTTCAACTGTAAAACAATAACACCACAACAGTTTCTGACCAAAAAACAAGTGTCAACGTTATAAAGAATCATGGCCACTAACAGAGTAACATGAGGTGCTCCTAGCTGGGACGGTGGCATTTTTAGGAATCCTGGAATACAGTTGTGTTCCTCAGTTCCTGGAATTGTAATAGTAGGATCTTTTCATCTCATTTTTCACCTTACAGTTGAGAAACTATAGTGGGTGCTGTTGGATTTAGAGATGATATAATTAACTAGAGGCCCGGTGCATGAAATTCTGCCTCGGGGCCCTGTGGCCCTGCCCACTGGTCATTCCGGAAGGTCGTTCTGCCATCCGGTCTAATTAGTATATTAGCTCTTATTATACAGGATAGCTTTTCTATTATAATGCAGACTGTTGGGGAACAAATGTGTTTTCAAAGATACGGATGTTTCATAAATCATTTTAAAACATTAAGGTGTAACTTACATTCATTAAGGTTCACAAGTCTTAAGTGTGTCGCCTGATGAATTTGCACATATGTAACCACTACCCAGAACAAGATGTCTAACATTTCTTGCACTCATTACCCTGGTACCTCCTCCTAGTTATAACCCCTCCCTCAGAGCTAACCACTGTGCTAACTTCTGGTTTTGAACTAGATATAAATGGACTTATATGGCATGTGCTCTTGATCTGGTTACATCTGCTCAGTATTGCCTGTAAGCTTCATCTATATTGTTGCTTGCAACCAGTTTGTTTTTTCCATTGCAATATACTATTCTATTGTATGAATTTACCACAGCTTGGTCATCTCTACTGTCCACAGAGATGATATCTTTTGAGGTTTAATTAATTTAATCCCCAAATAGGATAAACACTTGATCTTATTTGGGGATTATTTTGTTTGGCTTAGCCTTTTCTTCCGTTTGTCATCAAGCAACCTGTTGTTTTGTGGTGAAATTACCCCAGGTTCTCAGGTTTCATAAGTATTAGTGAACCATATAAAATTGCCGTCTTGTGGGTCAAAATCGGTTGAATGGTAGTTTTCCACTAGGCTTTGTTTCTGGTGATGTAATCTTCCTTTCAGCCTGGGGCCTCCTAATTACTGTGAAACCTCACCTCCTCACAACCCAGAAACACTGAGAGCCAGTGGGCAGTGCTCCCCGCCCCCCGCTCCTCTAGAAGAGGAATGAGAGGCACTGATGGGCTTGGTGATTAGACTGATGTTACAGAGAGGCAATTGAAAGCGCTGGGAGTGGACGCCAGGGCTCCTGGTACCTTTGCTCCCGTTCTAGATACAAACGGAGCTTTCATTGTGTTGGTAATCTCAGCGCACTCACCTAGTTGTGTGAATATACTGAGTATCACTTCTAATGCAATATTTCCCTTTTGCCTCAGTTTGAGTAATCAGGTTGGGATGAATGATTTCTTTGATCAACAAATGATGTTCATTAACCCCCCCCCCCCCGTTCTAGTGCAGCAGATTTTGAATGGCTCAAATGCCACTTTAGTGACTTTTAATATGAGAACGTTTGATTTTTTAATTACCTTATTACGCTTCAGAGGGAAAATGAGTTACACTTCCCCCAAAGTTTAAATTTTTCGGGAAAGAGGAGTTAGAATAGGATGGTCTTCAGTGAAACTCCTGATTGGGCTTTTACTATGTCCTTCTGCAGGTTTAAAGGTCATTTTTCTTAAACAATAGTATTTAAAATTACAAAAAACTTTCAGGTTCTCTAATACTTTTCATGCAACTGAAAACAAGGTTCGTGTGCCTACTGTGAGGAATTAATTTATATCCTTCTTGTGGGAGTGACGGGCCACCTGCCCACGTTCATGAACTTCGTGGGATGTCAGCATTTGGCAGGATTGGCATTTACTAAATCAAAACCCCGGGGGCACTCCCAGACTTGACTCAGCAGATAGGGTTGAGAAAGGGCCGAGGCTGAGGCATTAGCACGTGAAGGGAGATGCTGCACCTGCTGGGAGGGGATGTGTCACAGGCTGCCGCACGCTGCCGCCTCTTCGCCCCGCTCCTCCTGGAGGGTTTGGCAGATGGTTCCGGACTTCGTTAAGGTACCCGGAGTGTGCAGGCTGTTGGAGGTGGGACAGAATTACGGAGGAACAGGTCACCGACGCTCTATGACAAAACAGAAGAGCTCTGTGAGCTCCCGCTTTGGTCACAGAGCTACTGAGTCTTAGGAACCAAAGAGAGCACTTTTCCTTGAATGTTCATTTAAAAAAAATCAACACAACATCAATGTAATAACTGTCAAAGTTAGAAATTCCTCAGAGTAGTTTTCTGCATTGACTTTCATTGGGCAACTTCCCCTCTTTTCAAGCGAGAGCCCCGTTACCTCCCTCGACCTCCCTGGCCGTGCCCAGTCCTCACCTGACTTTTCTAGGTGTGCGATCCCTGTTCTTATCTCGGTTCTCTTGCTCTTTCCCTTTTAGTGTCCATTTCAGTCTTCCTTTCTTACCTCCTGAACTCCTGGTGTCTTTGGAGAAACTGACCTTGCCCGTGGGCATTGGGGCTGCAGCCTGTGACCTGGTGTTCCTTAGCCCACGTTTGCCCGGCCTGCCCAGCTCAGAGTACCAGTCCGCAACACTTACGTCCGAAACCCGAGGAACCGGGACCCACCCACCGCCATGAGAGTTTGTTTGTCCCGTTGATTTTTGGCTGGTCGTTAGCATTGATTGAATGGCTTCTTTATGCAGTCAACCTTCAACTTGACCTGTGCAGTCTCGCTCCTGCCTCTCACATCTCAGCTTGGACATGCAGTAGACAATGAACCCCCGCAAGTTCATACTTTCATGTTATTGTCTAGACACCAGAATTCAAACTTCACATGTTGGCCTAGAAAATGTTAAGTAGGACTTTTAAGTACCTTACATGTTTGGATTATTATCCACTTTCGACCTGGTACTGTTTCTTTACTCTCAACCCTATGAATTTCTGGACTTTAAGTACACATTGAGAGCAAATGTCTCTACCTTGGCACTGTCTTCGGATGAATATTTTGTTGCAGGAGCTGTCCTGTGCATGGAAGGATGTTTAGCATCATCTCTGGCCTCTACCCACAAGATGCCAGTAGCTCCTCCCCATAGTGTGACAGCAGCATGTCTCCAGACATTGCCAATTCCTCGTTATATTTCCGCTGGTGCGGTGTCTCCTCATGTAAATACAGAATGCTCCCAGAACTACTAACACCTGCTGACCCACCATGGTTGGAGAGTGGCATGTTCAAGGTCATGCTGTCCATTCAGTATACATTTACGGAATGTCTGCCAGATCCCAGGCTAGATGTTGGAAAGAAAGAGAAGACTAAGACAGTCCTGGTACCTGTCTTAGTACATCAGTATCCACATTACCACGTCTTCCTGGGAGCCGTGTTCTCTGCAGAGAAGTGATGCGTGTTGTGCATGCAGCCGAGTTAATCCTGAGTGTCTGTGGATAACTGAATGAGTGACCCTACACGAGAGAATGAGCATGGAGCCTGTGACCAGACACACCTGCATTCAAAACACACTTTGCTGTTTATTACTCTCGTGTCCTATAACCTTGAGCCAATTACTTAACATTGCCGAGGCATGATATAACGTAAAGTTTCGGTGTGAAATCCCAAACTCACATGAGTATGGCAGATGATGGCGCTATTGTTGTTATTATTTATTCCTACTTATTGTGGAAAGGATCCTTGAACGCCTCATCTTGAATGGGTGAATGACAGATGTGTGTGGATAAATAATTTTTTAAAAAATGAAAATGAAATAAAGCGTGTCTTTCTTGGCAAGGCAAGCACTCGTCCACGTCAGCCAGCATTGAACTTGCCTCAGTGGGAGGGTCCCAGGATTGAGGGCTAGAGGCACCACGGTCCAGGAGACCTGAGAGCGAGGCCTGGTTGAGAACCACAATGCGTCCCATCTGCAGAAAGGAGTTAGAACAGGATAGTGACTGGACTATGCCAGATGTACAGGTAGGACGTTAGCTGGAGCCTCGTTCAGACAAGCAGGATGAAGGCAAACGCAGCCGCTGTCAGTGTAGACTGAAGCTGAAAGCCCTGCGGCTCTGCTGAAACCCCCTCATCCATTTCTCTTCACGTTGCTCTCCTCCTCTCTCAAGTCTAGGTTATAGCTCCTGCTTTTCACGTTTAAGCTTCTACTCCCTTGTGTTACTATGCAGGTCTTCCTAGGACTGCCTCGCCTTCAGAGCCAGATTAGAAGCTGGTTGAAGGCAGGAACCATGCATTTGTGCAGATGTATTGTAAGAATACTTAGTCGCATTCTGAGTATTTGTGGAAAGAAGGGGTGCAAATCCAGTCTTACAGCAGCACCTGAGCAGCAATATATCAAGTGATTCTTGTCTCTTTAAGCCACTTGGGAGGTTTAAAGACAAAGTTGACTTCTCCTTAATTTGCCATTTGATATGCTGGTGTCTATGTAATAGTCATTACAATTTTTTTTCAGACATGGCAAGAAAAATCCTTGATTTTCTTTCATCTTAATCTATAGCCTAGAATTAAGAAAACCAACCAGCTAATATTGAGTGACATTACTAAAACATGCTTGAACATAAGCATATCATTTTTAATCTTAAAAGTGGTTTTCAAGGTCAATAAGGCAGTGTTATTCTTCCTTTACCGATGGCTACCTTTGTATAAATACTCTGATTTCAAGCTTGTATTGGCTTTGAAGGTGACTCGGACTTATGAAATCCCCGTTCTTTGGTAGAGTTGAGTATTCAGATTAGTTACATGTGCCATCTCACATCTATATTAAACCTTGATCATCGAGATGGTTTGGAGCTGTGGACCTCTATAGATAACTCAGAAGCGACAGTGTTTAGCATGACCACAGTTTAGTCACGTCTCCTTTTAATGCTTAAAAGGTCTTTTCTAAAGATGGTTGCACAGTTATAAAGTCTGCAGAACCTTCAGCACCCTTCCCATGTCATCAGCAACTCGCTTCATGTGGTGTCTGTTATTTCTTGTGTTTGATTTGTTTACGGACACAGAAAAGCTTCACTGGCCCGAGCAGGAGCTGGCCCAGAAGTCCGTGCTGCACGCGGAAGAGGCCGTGGCCGCGGACCGCCGCCAGAGCGCCCCCCAGCTACCGCCTGGGGTCCTGAAGGACATTTTCACCACCGGCACCAGCAGCTACAATGTCCTCCTCCAGAGCAGAGAGGAGAAGAGGCATCCGTCGCAACGGCGGGCATCCTCCGCCCAGCCCAGAAGATGTCGGAAGCCCGGCAAGTCTCCCTGCTCGCCGCACAGCAAGGAGCTTCGCAAGACGAAGGCCCTGGTGCCGGGGCTGAGCAGCGGCGCCTGGTGCTGCCTCGACAAGCAGTCCGCTGCCCTCATCACGAGCGCCCTGTCGAGTCCTGTGGCCTTTACACATGGTATCTCTGTTACAGGGAGCGGCATAGCCCTGACACCCAAATCCAAACACAAGGTCAAGCAGCACCATTTCTCCCCTCTCCCCAAGCCGAAGCCGCAGCCCCCGCCCCAGCTGTGTCGGAGTTTTGAGAAAGATGATTCTTCTGGGAAGAAGTTTTGTATTCTGACGGCCATAAAGCCCACCAACCTGGAGAGGGAGAAGCTCAGGTTCTTCAAGTCCGACTACACCTACAACCCGCAGTTTGAGTACTCGAACCCCTCTCTGCCCAGCGTGCTGGCCAAGCACAGCCACGCGTCGGACCGGTTCCTTAAGCAGGTAAAGCGCCCCTGCAGGAGCGGTTACATGGTTACATAGCTGAACAGTTATTTGCTGTCTTATAAAACGAAAAAAGACTTGAAAAGTATTGCAGGTGTTTACATGTTATAGTCAATCCCCATCCTGTCCACCTGGACACGTGACAAGAAATTTCCAGGTAAGCGGCACAGCCTCTATGTAAACTCCTTCACGCCCCATAAAGAATCTGTTTCATCGACTCTGTGGCAGGAGGACTCTTTATTAGATTTTTGTTGTTGTTGTTAATCCTCTCCCGAGGATATTTTCCCATTGGTTTTTTGAGGGAGTGGAAGAGAGAGGGAAAGACAGAGAGAAACACCGAAGTGAGAGAAACACATCCATTGGTTGCTTTCTGTACGAGCCCTGACCAGGGCCCGGGCTGTGGAGGAGCCTGCAACCAAAGTATGTGCCCTTGACCGGAATCGAACCTGGGACCCTTTGGGCCGCAGGCCAATGCTCTATCCACTGAGCCACACTGGCCAGGGCAGGAAGACTCTATATGAGGAAGAAAGCTTCAGATCTGGCTCCCGGCTTTCCTGTGGGAGTTATAGGCCTGGGCCGTTAGTGAGCCCACAGGCAAGTGCAGCCCTTTCCATTTGAGCGGAGGAAATGGGCTGACTGGTTCTGCTTGGCTCTGGACCGCAGTCTCCGGTTCTCCTGGTCGGATCCCACCCCCAGCTGGCTCAGGCCCCACCACACATGGGGGCCATGAGCTTCCTAGTGCTTTGCTCACCTAGTTTATCACCATCAAGTCAATATGTAGGCGCTCATTTAAAAAAGAAAAGGATGAAAGTATAAAAGTTATCTTCAAGGTTCGCCAATCCTATGTGACTGGCATGAGCAGCACTTTCCAGAGTCCCGTTCAGACATGCAGCCCATAGCTCCGTGGCATGCCTGTTAGGGCTAAACTTCTCAGGTACCTGAGCTTCACCTGCAGGGCACGGTGCGACCAGCAAAGGCAGACGTTTGGTGAAATTAACCTTGCCCCGGCTGTTCTGGCGCAGCAGGCTCGGCGTTGGCAGGCTGGGTAGCACGCATGGCTCCACCGGCCTGGGCCGCGTGCCCTGTGGTAGCGTTTCTGCCGCATGCGGTTCTTTGGGTTTGTGCCAGCAGGTTTGGTGGTGTTACAACTGACATGCAGTCTGACCAATCATTTAAGCCATTGGGGAGAGCTCATTTTAAGATTAAAATAATTGTAATATTGCTATCTAATTTCCTTTGCTAGAAGAAACCTTTTCTACCACACCTCTGTTTTTTTAGAGGGTAGTCACTTTTTATTTAAATGTGCTGAGATAGCGGATGAGGTGGCCGAGTGGTTAAGGCGATGGACTGCTGTTAAATGTGCTGAGATTGTGCCAAACATTAATTTAAAAAGTCAGCTGTTGCTTTTATCCCTATTTTGGCAATCACTTTGTGATTTTTTTGTTGGAAATTGCAATTGGTTGAATGTGGGGATATCACATTTTAAATTTATGATAATTATTAAAAAGCTGTTTGCTTTCCCCTCCTTAGTGCTGAGAGGAAGGGCTGAGATTTATTCGCCAACACTTTCTAATTTGGAGTCCCACCCCAACCCCTGCCAGTCGGGAGAGGTTTCCCGCCACTAAATCCAAGCGAATGTGCTCTCATTTCTGTGGGAGGCGGTGAGGGAGCAGCCGCAGCCGCACTGACTGAGAGCTGACATGACTTGGCCTGTGGCTCCACAATCTGTGCTTTCACCCAATTCCCATGTTATCCTATTCCTTAGATTATATTTCTCAAAATAACTGTTATTTGCAAATACATTACGTTTTTGATTACACATATTACTGGAAGGAAACCTTTATATGGATTAGCTCAGGTGGAAAGATCATTCCCTGCTCCCTCCCTGGAACAGCTGTCGCCAGGGCAGCCCCCTTGCTCTCCTGCGGTAACAATGCCACCGGGCCGCAGGTCTGCAGGAGGGTCAGTACAGGGAGCAAGCGCCGTCAGAGGAGGAGATGCAGTCATGGAAGGAGCCACCAATGGTGATGTGAGAAGGAGCGTGTAGGAGGAGGTGATGCTTAAAAACAAACACCTCAGCGAGAATACACCCCTGAATTGACTTACAAAGAAGAAGGCGTTTGAACCTTTGATTTGGTCCCAGGCATCTTGCATGGTAACCTGTGGGGGGAGAGATGCAGTGAGGAAAGGCGAGGGACTAAGTATTGAGGTGAAGACAGATGTTACAGCCAGTGACACAGGCTTCATTTCTTACGAAACGATCTGTCCAGGAGCAGAGCTATGTGACTTTAAATATGGCCCCGGAAAGCAATGTCTTGCTTTTAGAGTTTAGAGTATAAGAGGAACAGGTGACTCATTGTTGTTTAATCCAGTGTTTTCCAGCCACATTTGGCCACGGAGCCCTTTTTAAAATGTTACTTTGTCCACCACTTTTCCATAGAAACAGTTTGGTCAGCACTGGCCTAGGAAAGAGGACTGTGACTTCCGGGGGTGACCTCCTGGGGTGATTCAGGATTGGGGGGGCTCTAGATGGTAGAGTTTATAAAAGGGGGGAAGTGAAGGGAGGGTTGGAATTGAGTGGAGGTCAAACCAATGACCTTAAATTCTAAAATTAAAACCCAGCCTTTAATTCTGTTAAAACTTAAATACGATACACAGTCATATGGGGAATAGACAACAAACCCATTCAGTCTCTCTTCCTGTTGCCTCTTTTTCTCTCTAACTTTGTCCTCACAACAACCCTGTGAAGTAAGTAGGGCAAACATTTTCATCTCCATTTGCCAGTGGAGAAACTCAGCCTGAGAGGGAGGAATGACATGCCTGGGCTGTCACAGCCCGTGAAGGGCAGGCGCCAGGTGAACAGCCGGCTGGCCGCCTGTCTCCTGCCCCGTCGCACCCGTGTCCCTATTGCACCAAGCGACACGGCAGCTGAGCAGGGAGATAGCTTTAAGCACATGACTGGTGAGGTGGCTCGTGACGGATGGTCAGATTTCCAGCTTGCTGAGCCGTGGACAGAACCAGCAGGCCAGCCAGCAGCAGGTCCCTCACAGAACGTGTCAGAAGCTGGTTGTACCCGAGACGCTGCTGCACAGATTGTACGGATTTTTCATTTCCTGGGGTAGTGGTTTAAAAGTTACACAGTGCCATTTGATGCACTATTCCTTTTTATTATTATTTTTATGTTACTTTTTAAAATAGATTTTTATTGATTTCAGAGAGGAAGGGAGAGGGAGAGAGAAACATCAATGATGAGAGAGAATCATGGATCGGCTGCCTTCTGCATGCCCCCCCCGCCCCCCGCCACTGGGGATTGAGCCTGTAACCTGGGCATATGCCCTTGACCGGAATTGAACTAATGACCCTTTAGTCCCCAGGCGATGCTCTATCTACTGAGCCAATCCAGCTAGGACTGGACTATTCCTTTTTAAATGACAGCTTAAGGTAAAAGTCACATGCCATGCAGTTCACCCACCTACAGTGTACAGTCAGTGATTTTCAGTATGCTTAGAATTATGCAACATCACCGCTATCCAATTCAAGGACATTTCACCACCTCCTCCAAAAGAAACCCTGCACCCATTAGAAATGACTCACCATTTGCCACCAACCTCTCAGCCCTAGGCCAACGCCAGTCTACTCTCTCTTTTTCTATGGATTTGCCTATTCTGGAGATTTCATATAAATGGAATCATTCAGTATGTGGTCCTTTGTAACAAGCTTCTTTTACTTAGCATAATGTTGTCAAGATTCATCCGTGTCGTAGCTTGTATCAGGACTTTATTGTTGAGTAATACCCAAGTATGTATCTCACATTTTATGTATCCATTCATCAGTTGATAGACATTTGGGTTGTTTCTGCTTTTTGGCTATTATGAATAATGCTGCTATGAATATGTGTGCACATATTTGTGTGGACCTATGTTTTAAGTTATCTTAGGTGTACACCTGATAGTGGGTCATGTGTAGTTGGTCATATGGTGGTAGATTGTGTAGTAGTGAGTCATTTGTGTTAAAGAGAAGCGAACACATTGGAATCTCGGAGGGAAGGCAGGGGAGGGTGGGTGGGAGGTTATCAATCAAAGAACTTGTATGCATATATGCATAACCCATGGACACAGACAATAGGGTGGTGAAGGCCTGGGGCAGAGGACGGGGGTGGGTTGGAGGGGGTTAATGGGGGAAAAAGGGGGACATATTTAATTATTTTCAACAATAAAGATTTTTAAAAGAGAGAAGTGAGTACAGAAAGAGAGTAGTATTTGTAACTACAGATGTTTGTGAAAGTATGTGCAAGGGCGTGAAAGCTGCTTAGGATTAGAAAGAGGTGGTGCCTCAGTTGTATTTTCATTTGGGATCAATAAACACAGACACAGTCACGATAAATGAGAGTATTGCTGGCTTATTACTCCCCTCGAAGTAACGGGAGGCTGTTCGCTTCCGCGATCTCTTTCTTCTCCAGTCCATCAATATCATGGAGCTGACCTTGCAGAAATACGGAAGCTACGAGAAGTTCGAGCAGGCCACGGGCGGGAGCCTGCTGTCCAAGAGTCGGATCTGGAGCCACGTCAGGAAGTACATGATGAAGGAAGGCTGCCTGGGGGAGGTGAGTCCTGGCGCGAGCGCCGTGGGCACGTAGCCCTCAGGGCCTGCGGCGCTGGCTGCAGGCTGTCTCTCTCCAACCCTGTCTAGCTCCTTAAATTAGTCATGCAGATTTCTGACTAAATACTGTAAGTCTGATTTCCCATTGCATGGAGTTGTGTTTAGTTTCTTTACTTACCGCCATTTCTGTATCGCTTGTGGGAACAGGTGAGCGGTTTCATGAAAACGGTCAATGAAGGGATTGCCCTGGTGGCCCCTCCCATTGGAAGCCAGGTCCTGGTATTGAGTGTGGACATAGCTCTGGCCGCAGTGAGCAGGCCTCCGCCTGCACCCGCCCTGCGTCTGCAGCCGGGCTGAGCGCAGCGGGACAGGGCCCTTCCCCGCAGAGCCCTTGCCTGCCTTCCAGTCCAGGGAGGGCCCTGAGGTCCCGCAGGCTCAGCATTGGAAGGGCGAAGGGACCGGCCCTCAGTTCATCCTCTTGGTTCTGGGAGCACCAGGGTGTTCCTGGGCTGTTCCCCCACCTTCACGTTTGCTGATGTCTCCGTACCCTCCCTGTGGCCCTCAGGTCGTCGTCCACCTCACCGAGGACCTGCTCTCCCGCGCCTCCATGACGGTGGTCAACGGCTGCCCCACGCTGACCATCAATGTGTCCACGGCCCGTGAGCACTGGCTGGAGGGGATGCTGAGGCACGAAATCGGTAAGGCGGCCCCTGCTCCGCCCGCGTCGTCCCGAATGAGCCCCACAGACACGCCCTTTGTAATGGGGCGTTCGCTGTTGTATTTGGCAAAAGGCCATGGAGTTAGTTATTAGGCTTCACTTGAACTCCAGCCTCGCTGATTAACGTCCCATTTCAAGTCAGCTCCTCGGGGCCTGTCAGCAGCATTAAGCTTAAAACGTCACTGACCCCAGGATTTCGGTTCCTTGACCTTAAACTGAAGGAACTGAATGGCCTGATCTCTGAGATTCTTTTCCAATACCAAGTCTATGATTCTTCCCTTTAGAAAAATAACCTCTTCCGAGGAGCCCGGGGAGCCTGGGGGGCGGGAGGGGAGGGGGCAGTGTGCTCCTTCCCACCAGAGGCTTCGGGCGGCTGGCTTCTGCTGTTGGGGTTGATTTGGGCTGAGAACGGCCGGCCGGCAGGGTCTTGGGGGAGGAAGTACAGACTGGCGTTTCCTGTGTCCCCGGCCCCTCCCGCAGGCACACATTACTTCCGGGGCATCAACAACCTGCAGCAGCCCTGGGGCAGCTGGACGGGCCGCAGGAAGCACGAGCTGAAGCCCAACAACCCCACGGAGGAGGGGCTGGCGAGCATCCACAGCGTCCTGTTCCGGAAAGACCCCTTCCTGTGGCGGGCGGCGCTGCTCTACTACACCGTGTTCCAGGCCAGCCGCCTGTCCTTCTGCCAGCTCTTCCAGGACATCGGGAAGTTTGTCAAGGACCCCAACACGCGGTGGGACTACTGCGTGCGGGCCAAGAGGGGCTGCACCGACACGGCCCAGCCAGGTGGGTGGCCCCGGGCCCTAGGTCCTCTGACTTGGGGTGAGGATTAACAGAAAAAACAGGAGTGATGAATGTGCCCACTGAACCCTCGTTAAACACGACGCAGGCTTAATGATTAGGAACCACTCTCTGTGGTTCACCAGTTGTCCCTAGAGTATTTGAAACCAATTCCAGACATCTGTCCTTTTACCTGCAGATACGCTGTACGGGTCCCTAACCGATACGGACAACTTGTTCACAACCCCCGGGCTATTAGCATAGCTAACCAAATCCACACCGTCAGAGCATAGGACTCCCACTCCCGTATGGTGGGTTTCAGTCCACTTAACAGCAGCATTTAACCAAGTCACACGTTATGTCATGGTGGGAGGAGCGTTTTCTTTGTAAATGAACACTTTTTTTTTTTAAGGATCAGATCTCATGAGCTGTTTCTGCTCATCATGTCTTCATCCACATTTTTTCTATTTATAAACCCCATATTCTTTAAAGCCCAGTCCTAATTCTGGATTTCTTAGGGAAGAACAGTATCAGAAGCACCTACAGTTATTTTAATGGTGTGTGTTTTTAAACTAGTAGTTCAGACATCCTTTGCTTCCACATTGCCCACATGAGACCTAATGCCATAAGCCGTCCTCCGCCCTCCCCACTGGACACCTGCATTGCATCATGGGAGTTAAGGCTGCAGTCGGAGGGTGGGGTGGGGGTGAGGGTGGGATAATTATTTATAGGAGTCATACCATTTAAGTTACCAGTGTTTCTTTATAATTAGGGGAAATGCTATTTTAATTATGGGGATGGGGACCTGGGGAGGAGAGATTCGTAGAAGGGAGCTGCTGGTCTCCGTGTGATCCTGGTCTTGCAGAGACCTTACACTGGATGTTTCAGAGACAGAGCAGTTACACACAAGGACACGCGGCACCTTAGCAAAGCCTTCTGTACAGGCCGGTTCCTAGACGGGATGGTCAGCACCTCATTCCTGGGCGCTGTCTCGGACAGGGGGTAACACGCTGTGGTCCCCGCAGGCTGCTTCAGTAAGGACCAGGTGTACCTGGACGGCATCCTGCAGCTGCTGCGGCACCGGGCCTCCATCGACTTCCCCCTGCTGACCGCCTTGGGCAAGGTGAGTGACAGGGAAGGCGCCAGGCCCCCCGCGCAACGCGCAGCACTTCCGCCCGCCGCTTTGTGATGACACCAGGCGCAGGTTCAGACTGCTTTTATCTGTGCTCGGAATTAGCTTCCTCAGCGTGATACCGGAGGGAAGAAATGTGTTCTGTCACAGAACCGAACGGCAAAATTTCTTTGTGGACAACAAGAGATAAAGAAGGGAATAGGAAATGTGGGGATGCGGTTTCATTTATAAATATCTTTTTTAAATATATTTTATTGATCTTTTACAGAGAGGAAGGGAGAGGGATAGAGAGCTAGAAACATCGATGAGAGAGAAACATCGATCAGCTGCCTCCTGCACGCCTCCCACTGGGGATGTGCCCGCAACCAAGGTGCCGGGGTCCAACCCCAGTGGGTCCAGGGGTTCCCAAAGGTGTAAACGGAGTCGGCGAAGAAGGAAGGACACGGAGACAGCGTTCAGTTGATCAGCAGCCTAGCCAGGATCTCTAGCCAAGTTCTGGTCTGGATCTCCAGAGAGGTTCTGCTTCAGATCTCCAGCCAGGTTCAGTCACCAGGTTGTAGTCAGGTTCTCTTGCCATGTTCTATAGTCAGGTTCAGTCCAGGATCTATTGCCATGTTCTCTCCAGCGAAGTTCTTCTGTCTCCAGGCTCCGTGTAGGTTCTGTCTTCTGAATTCTGTCTCCTGAGTTCTGTGTCTTTCTGTCTTGTTACATCTGTATTTATACCAGTTGATTCAATCCTATCAATCTCTATTACAAAGGTTAGGGCGTTTCTTATCTCCATTCCAGGGAGTAAAGATTATGTAGCTTAAGCATGATTGTTTGTAGTGATTAACTACCCGCCTGGCACTTAGTTAAGGAGTTTCATCCCCTCCCTGACTTCAGGGAAAAATTCCTACCTGGGGAAACAACCTTTCTAGGAGAGGCATCCCCTCCCTGACTTCAGGGAAAAATTCCTACGTGGGGAAACAACCTTTCTCGGAGAGGTGACCTTGGTTAAAACACACAGCACTAAGGGGAGCAAACATATTAAGAACCGTATGCTATATATGCCAGGTCCCTTGAAACAGCAAGGATGGACCGGCTCCCGGCACCAAGGTACGTGCCCTCGACCGGAATCGAACCCGGGACCCTCCAGTCCGCAGGCCGATGCTCTATCCACTGGGCCAAACCAATCAGGGCTATAACATCTTTTTCTAAAACATTTGAAAGCAGTCTGTAGGTATAACACTACCGCCCCCCCCCTTTTAAAATATATTTTTATTAATTACAGAGAGGTAGGGAGAGGGAGAGAGAGATAGAAACATCAATGATGAGAGAGAATCATTGATTGGCTGCCTCCTACAAGCCCCACACTGAGGACTAAGCCTGCACCTGGGCACACATACAAGAAGGAACCAATGAATGCATGAATAAGTGAACAACAAACCGATGCTTCTCTTTCTCCCTCTCCCTCCCTCCCTCTTCTCTTTCCTCTTTCTCTCTAAACTCAAATAAAAGGGTCCTGGGCTCGATTCCGGTCAAGGGCACATGCCTGGGTTCCAGGCTAGGTCCCCAGTAGGGGGCGTGCAGGAGGCAGCCAATCAATGATTCTCTCTCATCATTGATGTTTCTATCTCTCCCTCTCCCTTCCTCTCTGAAATCAATAAAAATGTATTTTTTAAAAAATAGTCCTGCCGAAACCGGTTTGGCTCAGTGGATAGAGCGTCGGCCTGGGGACTGAAAGGTCCCAGGTTCAATTCCGGTCAAGGGCATGTACCTGGGTTGCGAGCATATCCCCAGTAGGAGATGTGCAGGAGGCAGCTGATCGATGTTTCTCTCTCATCGATGTTTCTAACTCTCTATCTCTCTCCCTTCCTTTCTGTAAAAAATCAATAAAATATATTTTAAAAAAAAAATAGTCCACATACTTAAAGTTTACTTACTACCCAGGGAAGAAATTGCTCTTTAAATGTGACTGATAGTTACACTTAAAACTGACCCGCCTCCGTTCCTCAGGTCTCCTATGAAGACGTGGATCGCCTGAAGGGACTGGGCGTCACTGAGAACATGAGGGTCCCGCAGTTCCTGCTGGACCAGGAGCGGTACATGGAGCACTTGGAGAAGATCATGGAAGTGAATGAGCTGAGCGACCGGGAGCTCAGAGACCTTATCTGTTAACTAGTGTCCTTGCGAGCAGCGCGAAAGTGTACCCTATCTTCCCGTTTGGTGCCTCAGCACTGGCGGATTTGTAAAGAAAGGACTGTTTACATGAGTTTCTGCAGACTGGTCGGCAGTATTCAGCGGAGTGTTTAGGATAAGTACAAACCTGAAACTGTTTCCTAAAACGGGTTCTACAGGCTGCAAGGGAAGTGACCTGTTTTCATCTGATTCCATCCGATTCTCAATGCACTGAGTCAGATGAAAACACTACTGATGAGCGTTTTGGAGAATCTTGGTCAGACCGAGCGGTGAGCTTCTGCCTGAGCACCAAGACCAGCTTCGGCCAGAGCCTGCCCCCGGCTGTTCACACGCCGCGGTGACGCTTTCTTTTCCGAGGATGGTCGTTATTCTCCTCTGAAGAGTTAGTTTTTTATGCCCCGAACAGCTCCACCTAAGGTTTCTTATTTCTCTTATATGTTAAGTAATGTTAAGGGGGTGGGGACAATTTGAAAAGTTTCATTACTTCTTTACATCTTATTTTTTCACCTTACCAGTTTGTAGGAACTCAATTAGAGAATTGTGTCCAGTTATCCCTTATCTAAACTCTGTTTTCATTTGCTGAAACATATTATACCCCTTGTAAATTTTAACCAAGGTTTAGGGTCTCCCCCTCTCTATTCCTTTATAGAAATGGTAAGTACAGGTTCCAGAGAGGTTTGTCTACGTACATTGGAATAGTTGGGGAAGAGAGAAGCTACTCACCTTCTCATTAAATGGAGCAACAAACAGGACAGGTAGGCTGACCCACTTCCCATCGGAGCCAGATGTCGACAGGTAGCGTCTACAGTGCACCTGACCTTGCTCTGAGAACTGGCATTGCCGGGCCCTGCCATCGGCTGAACCGTCCCTGTGATTGGCTTGTGTCCTTGATCAAAACCTTTGGCTTCCCCGAACCCAACAGTGACATAGTTTAAATTTCAAAAATGAGAGTTCTAATTGGCTACATTTCTCCTGCCAAAAGCTTACCCACCTGGCTTTGTAATTTATTTTGATATATACTTGCATATACATACTTGGGATCAAATGGCTCTTCAAACAACTTATTTTAATGATCAGAAAGAATACTGCTGTAGATAGCCCATTCAGAATTGCTATTGTAACAAAATTGAAGAATAAAGACCCCCCACCCCACAAAAAAAGTAACCCACACAAAATTGCTACTGAAATTTCTCCTAAAGCTACCTGAGAGTTTATGTTTACCTCACTTCAGGCGTAAATATGGTGCTACGATGGGTGGGTGCCCACTGACAGCCTGGCGTCATGCTGGCAAAGACTGGGCACCCTCCCGCAGGCCGCAGGCTGGTGTGTGATCGTTCTCCTTCACGTGGCCACGAGGGCTTGCCTTAAAGGAGATCGCTGCAGCAGGCAGGGTGTGGCTGGTGCCTGGCGCCCCGCAGAGCCCTGCTTCCCCCTCGGGGGCCGGGGGCCAGCCCTCGGCCTGGGGTGGGGCTGCACATCTCCGTGGCTGGCCGTGCGCTGGCCTCACACACACGGCAGCACCACTGTGGACCCACTGCACTGCTCCCTTGTAGCGGAGCCCTCCAGGCTCAGCTGCATGTCTTGTCTCTGATTTCATCGTCAAAATTCTCCAAGGTGACTGTGGAAAGTGTCTGATTAGCTGGAATAGAAGCATAGGCAGAAACGGCAGGATCTGTGTCCTGCGACTTCAGCTCAATGCTCGTGAGCTGAGCATCTGTGGGCAGTGACACGGCTCCCCCTGCGGACGATTCCGCTGCAGGGGAAGGCCCAGCAGCCCTCGGCTCCTGGGTGGGCGGCCTGAGTGTTCAGTGGGTGACATTCTCTGTCTGGTTTGGGGAAGGGAGATGTTCCTGCCTTATGGCTTCCAATAAAAGCAAGAAACATGAGCACCATCCAGACAAAAACGACTTTAAATCACACCGACTGTCTTGGACATTTTAAAAGCTAGCGAACCAAAAGTAGTTTCAGATGCGCAGAAAAGCTAAGCTTTAAAAGTTGGGATTGGAGATTTAATTAAGGTAATTCTCTTTCCTGAGATGGAATTCTAATGTCAGTTTTATTCCCTAAATAAAGGTTTAATAAATAGAAAATTATAGCAGCAGTACCTAGGGGAATAATTGAAGATCACATTTTAGAATTGTAATAGTTATTTGTCCTAGACTATTGATGCTTAGGATTTCATCAGTGTTGTCTACTGAAATTCTAGCAGATAGTATCAAATACACTTTCTGATGCACTGTCTGGTTTTCACACAAGACAGGATTCAAAGTGAAATTGTTGGCAAAATTCCATAGTCTTCATTTCTCTATATTTTCACCTTTGTAAACATGTTTAAAATTTGTATGGCTGGTTTTGTAAATCTTTGGGCATTTTGTGTCTAGATATAACAGAAACAAGAGCACTGAGGTTCTTCGTGGAGTATGTGACTATATGTGCATGCAAACTTCTGTCCTTTGGAACCTAATTATATTTTTCCTGTGGAATTTCTGGGTTGCTGTGTGGTGATTATTGAGAGGAGCGTGGATCACGTTGAGCCTTATTTATAGAGAAAGGTTACATTTGCCACCCTCCACCTCGCCCCAGTTAGTGCAGCTTGTATTCTCTTGGGAAAGGAGAGAGGGATCATTCTGTCTTTATTTACTGCCCTGTTCACTGAGTAAATTTTGTTTAAATTTTTATTGATAGAGGAAGAGAGAAGGGAGAGAGAGATAGAAACATCAATGAGAGAGAATCAGCTCTAGCCAGTTTGGCTCAGTGGATAGAGCATCGGCCTGCGGACCAAAGGGTCCCAGGTTCAATTCTGGTCAAGGGCATACACCTTGGTTGCAGGCTCCTCCCCAGCCCAGGCCTGGTCAGGACTCATACAGGAGGCAACCAATCAATGTGTTTCTCTCACATCCATGTTTCTCTCTGTCTTTCCCTCTCTCTTCTATTCTCCCTAAAAATCAATGGAAATATATCCTCAGGTGAGGATTAACAACAACAACAACAACGAAGTTGCTACACAGCAAAAGAAAACACAAAAAGACAACCTAAGGAATGCAAGAAAATATTTACAAATCATATATCTGATTAGTTAATATCCAAAATATGTAAGGAACTCCTAAAACTCAATAGCATAAAAAACAATCTGATTTTAAAATGAGCAGAATTGAGTAGATATTTTCCCAAATTAGACAAATTGCCAACATGTAGATGAAAAGATGCTCAAAATCACTAAACAGATAAGTGGAAATCAAAACTATGAGATTGTATAATAGCTGAGAGAGGCCATTATAAAAAAGATGAGACTGAGTGTTGGTGAGGATGTGGAGAAAAGGAAACCCTTGTACACGGTTGGTGGGAATGTAGGTAGCTATAGTAAGTATGGGAAAAATATGGAACATCCCCCAAAAATTAAAAATAGAACTACCATATGATCCAGCGATTCTACTGGGTATATATTCAAAGGAAATGAAAACAGGATATCGAATTGATATCTACAGTCCCATATTTATTGAAGCATGACAATAGCCAAGACATGCAAACAACCTAAGCATTCGTCACCAGATGAATGGATGAAGAAGTGGTATGTATCTACAATGAAACAGAATTAAGCCCTGAGAAGGAAGGGAACCCTGTCAGTTTGGACAACGTGGATGAGCCGCGAGGGCCCTACACTAAGTGAGATAATCGGAGAAAGACAAATATTGTATGACATCACTTATATGGGGAATCTAAAAAGGATGAACTCATAGAAACAGGAGAGAATGATGGTTGCCAGGGGCTGGGGTCAGGGAGGCTGGGGAGATGGTCAAAAGGTACAAACTTTCAGTTCTTGAAGATCTAATGGACAGCATGGGGAATAGAGTGAACAATACTGTATTATAGATTGAAAATTGCCAAGGGAGTGGATCTTAAACGTTCTGACCACAATAAAGAAGTAGTAATTATATGATGTGACAGATGTATTAGCTAATACTATGGTGGTAATTATTTCATAATATACGTGAATCAAATCACCACACGCACACCTTAGCTTAAACAGCGTTATATGTGAGCCGTAGCTCAATAAAGCTGGGGGGAAACAAGACAACCAACTTCACTAGTTGTGTGTGTGTGTTGTGTGTCCTTCCAGATATAGCTTATGCAAAGACTCTGCTGTACTTCCAGCACAAATGATAGATTGCTACACGTTATTCCGTATTTTGAATTTTACATTTAATCTTGGAGATGATTCTATGACATGAACTCTTTAAAGTTATGGGGGTCCTTAAAAAAAAACTAACAGGTGGAATTTCAGTGGCTGTCAATTTCAAGAGATTGTGAGGCTCGGGAGCCGTTTTCCTTCCCAAATGGGGATGAGTTAAACCTGAGAAAACCCTATCACCATATATATCTAAGTCCTGAGGCGCAGCACATATGTAAGGACCTAAGTGTTACTATCTCAAATGTAGATAAACCAGATATTTGGTTCTCTTGCCTTTTAAAAATAACCCTAATAATATTTATAGTTTATAACTGTATTATGTCCAAGAAAAGCAAGTAGCTTGGCTCTCCCAGGTAAACGGGCTTCCTGGATTTAGGAAGACTGATCCCTCCTCCAGCCAGAAGCTCTGATTTCCTGTGAGCTCCAGCCAGCCTGGGTGAGCGGCTGGTGCCGCTCCACAACCGCCCACTAGAGGGACCACCAGCCCTTTCCTCATTCTGGCTGCTCTGCCTCTGTTTTCGGCTGGAGGCCCTGGGAGCGGGTCAATCCTGCTGGCTGACCTCAGAGCCAGTCCCAAACCCGCACCCTGCCTTTCAGCAAGCACGGCTCTTCTGGGGAAGACATCGCCTGAACGGGCTGGAGAGAAGGGGTCCTGAAGCCTCCTGCATGCCCGCGGCAAAAGCTGTTTGCTCTTCGGTCCGATTTCAGTCTCCGCCTGACGAGTTCGTCACAGAACTCCTTGAGCCGAGCCGGGGACTGTTGCGCACCTGGGCCACCACTGGCCACGCTCAGTGGGACAGCAGCCCACTCAGTGGCATCGCCCAGACCGGCGATGGCGAACCTTTTGGGCTCGGTGTGTCAGCATTTTGAAAAACCCTAACTTAACTCTGGTGCCGGGTCACATATAGGAATTTTTTGATCTTTGCAATCATAGTAAAACAAAGACATATTTTTGATATTTTATATATTTAAATGCCATTTAACAAAGAAAAATCAACCAAAGAAATGAGTTCGCGTGTCACCTCTGACATGCGTGTCATAGGTTCGCCATCACTGGCCCAGACAGTAGGACGCCCCCCTCCTCTCGGCCCTGTTGGAAGGGATCCCGGTGGCCCTGCCCGACTCAGCCTCCGGACACCAGTCCTGCAGCCGCCTGGTGCCACCGTCCAGCCCAGATGCCAAGCCCAGCCCTCTTCCTGCCTTCCTGCCCTAACACACATGGAGTTCTGGAAACCTCCGTGCTACCTGTGGAAGCGCGGGCCACGCAGAGAAGCCAGCTGGCTCAGCCCGCGGGTGCTTTGAAGGGTGACCTCCATTTTCTCAGGGCATCCCTGAGGCTGATAAACGGACCCCCTTCCAGACAAGTCAGCCCACCAGCATCACCCCACACACGTGGCTCCAGCTCCGCGGAGCTGAGCCTGGGGGAGCCACGCACCTCAGTGGCTGCCCCAGCTGGTCAGGGCAGTGGGCACTGGAACCCACTGCACTCGCTCCCGCTGTCCCAGGTGGGCCTGCTCCCCCCCCCCCCCCCCCCGCCGCTCTGTGACCCCTGAGTGGAGGGCGCAGGTAGCAACAGTGACACTGCAAACCCCACCACCCGCCCTCCTGGGCCAGGCTCCCCGAGCCCCTGCTGCAGCCTCTTCCTCTCACTGAAAGGCCCCCGCCCCCCCAGCCGGAACAGCCTCCCTCTTCCTTAGCCTGTTGACTTTGAAGATCGGGCCTTTGGCTCCGACTAGTCTTTCCCCCAAAACACACCGTCAGCCTTCACCACAGGGAACTCTGCTGGACACTTACCTCCCCCCACACCCCTGCCCTCACGTTCCCCTGACCCGATGACATCCCCCCTCGGCCACGCATCCCCTCGTCCTACCTCAAGTCCCAGCTCCAGAGACACCTCCCCCATGAAGCCGCCTCGGATCTGCCCGGGGAAACACCCTCTCCCTCCTCCGAGCCACAAGCATTCCCGTGTCCACTCCTCACCGGCGCCCGGCCCCTCAAGAGCATTTCAACCATGGCCTTCGGACCAGAGCTGTCAGAATCCCGACCTTGTCACTCACCAGCGGTCACTTACTGTCAAATGGGGGCGATGCATCAGCCTCGAATCCTCAAAGAATGTCCTCAGGTCAGCTGTGTGAGTCCCAGGCGGGGCACTCCGGGCAGGCAGCATCCGTCCCCCCCCACCCCCCCGCACCAGGGCTCCCAAGACCCCTTAGGCTAAGGATGCCCACCTGTAGGCGTGCACCTGTGGGGGCGGGCGCTTCCTGGGCACACAGACGCCAGAGGCCTTGCTGCTGGGAAAGGGAGCAGGTGCCGCAGGTGAACTCCGCTGATATGATAGTCCCAGCCCGGCAGGGAGCTCCCCTGTCATGTCCTCTCGCTGCCCTTCCTGCTAGTGCAGACCTGCCCCAGGGCCTTCCCAACAGGCAGGGCTGCTGGCCTCTGGGAGGGGAGGAGGCAGGCAGGAGACCCCCGTCTGCCCCATGAGCTGAAGATGAGGAGGGTCCTCCTTCAGGCCACATAAATCAGCTGCGTGACTCCCTGGTGGTTCCTTCCCTCCGTAAGCCTTTGGTGAAGGCTGCCCCTCCCTGTCCCAGCCTAGGCTCAGCTGGGCGGTGGGTGGGAGCCATGAGGGGGCAGTTGCCAGCAGCAGGGAGGGGCTCCGGTGGAGAGCTAACAGGGGTGAGGGTGGGTGGGTGTTCTAGCCGGGACACCATCTCAGGGATCACCAGCCTGAGGTCTCCGGGTTTGATTTCATTAGGTGGCCTGTGTGTGTGTTTCTTAGAAAGGAAGGGAGAGCGATATAGAAACATCAATGATGAGAGAGAATCACTGATTGGCTGCCTCCTGCACGCCCCTACTGGGGCTGAAAACACAATCCAGCCATGTACCCAGACTGGGAATCAAACAGTGACTTCACATGTCTATGCTCAGCCACTGAGCCACGCCAGCTGGGCCTGGGTTTTCTCCCAGGGGATGGGAGAGGCAGGAACCAATCGAATCGAGTTGCCTGGCCGCTGCGGGAGGCGCTGCAGAGGCAGGAGGGAGAGGCAAGGTTTCCAATGGCCTGGCACTCGGATCCCTGCAGCCACCTCTTCAGAGACCCTGCAGCCCCTTCTCCCAGGCTCCCTCGGAGGGCACAGGAGACCCACACATCCGGGGCCTGCAGCTGCTGACAGACACCACCCAGGTCCAGGACCACGTTGGAGCGAGCCCTCGGCCCTGCCCTTCCCCAGGGCCTAGCCTGGCGGGTGCACAGTGTGTGCTGAATGGGTAGAAACACACCTTTCTTCTCTTCTCTCTGGTGCTTTCCATCTACAGTCCTGGGAGGCAGGTGCAGGAAGGACAGCAGGGGCGGGAGGAATCGGCAGAAAGGCCACACTATGGACAGGGGGGTCGGGTGGCAGGGGACCTGGAGGAGGGTGGGGGTTAGAAACAACCCACAGAGGGGCAGATAGAAGTGGTGGGATATTACTCAGCGCGGACAAGGCGTGAGCTGTGGGGCCACGCAAGACCCAGAGGAGCTTAAACGCGGGTTGCTAGGGAAGAAGCCGATCTGAGTGTGAATCCAACTATAGGACACACTGGGAAAGGCAAGCCCACGGAGAGAGTACAGACCAGTGGCTGCCACGGGTTGGGGGGAGGAGGGATGAGGAGGGGGAGCACTCCATCATGAAAGACCTCCTAGCAGAGGGGGCCCCATGGTGAGGCACAGGCCGGGAGGGAGGAGATGGCGTGCAGACTTCAGAGAGTCTGGGGCAGGGGGTGGCGTTCAGCGGGGCAGGGGATGGCATGGAGCTCCCTGGAGGGGCTGCTCTGTGTTTAGGACCCTCAAGCCCCCCTCCCCTTCACCACGCCCAGAGGCATCCAAAGTGGGCACCAAACACCCGCAGCTGGGGACCCAGCCCCCGACTCTCCCCGAAGCCAGGCAGCCTCATTTGTTCACATTTCAAAACAAAACTAACCACCACCCCTCAGAATATTTGAGAAGAACGCTCAGTCACAGTTAGAAGCTTTATGTAATTTGCAGCCAGAACATCAGACTGGCGGTCAGAGACGAGAGCTCCCGGCATTGCTCAGCCAGGCCTCGCAGCCCAGAACGCTTTGCACACTCCCTTCCTGCCTCCACGACTGTTCCCTGCGCTGCAACCCAGGCGGGATGGACGGCTGCGTCTGCAGAGGTTGGCGGGCCAGAGAGCAGAAGGCATTCCGGCTCCCCGCTGGGTTTCTGGTTTGGCCACTGGCACCTCCCTCCCCAGAGAGGTCCTCAAAGGTCCGCGAAAAGGCGGGCAGGTCGGGGCCCAGCGCAGACGGCGGGGCGAAGACCACGAGGCAGTGCGACCCCGTCTCTCCCGGGAAGGGCTGCCTCCCGCCGGCGCCCCTGCGGTGAACAGCGGGAAACCGCCGAGTCATCACCGCTCGTGCTTGATGTTGGCCTCGCTGCGCTCCAAGGCGACCCCGCTGCCGCTCCGCGGGCCTTCCCTCTTGGTCCCGTCCTTTTCCACGAAAAACTCGGCCAGCACGGGGCAGTGCTCCGACGCCACGCCGCCCCACGACCAGTTGTCGGGGATCCACGGGTTCGTGAGGCCTTCTCTCAGCACCGCGCAGTGACCTGGGGGAGCGGGACCAGAGTCAGGGCGGGGCGCAGGGCTGGTGGGCGGGGCCCCGGGCTGGTGGGCGGGACCACAGGCTGGTGGGCGGGGCACGAACTGGTGGGGCGGGGCCACATGCTGATGGGCGGGCCACATGCTGATGGGTGGGCACCAGGCTGATTGGCAGGGCAACAGGCTGGTGGGCGGGACCACAGGCTGGTGGGCGGGGCACGAACTGGTGGGCGGAGACAACTGCCCCGCCCACACGGCTACCTGGAGCGCCCTGCCACTGAGATGCCCCGGCCACTCTGATTCTGAACAGGTGACGCTGGTCATTTAGGCCCTGAAAGCCCGCCGTCCAGGCCGCCTGCCCACCCACACCCGTCGGCCGATGGTTGGCCGCCTCCTCGCCACGCACACTTCTAATCTGAGAACAGGAGTGTCTGACACAGGGACAGACGTCTCCCGGGATGACCAACGCAAGGCTGCTGGGGGGTCAGTTCCATAAAAAGGGGAACAACGGGCAAGTTACAGAGACTTAGGAGCCAGTAAATATTTAAAAAATAAAGATTAAGAAATATATGAAGCAGGAAAACAATGAAATAGCTCCAAAAGCCGATGCAGAGCAGTGGAATGCGAGGCTGTGGCCTTGGGGCGGAGCCACGTGGGCCAGTGTGAGAGGCCCAGGCCGCTCTGGTCTGAGCCATGGCCTCTCCCCACAGTGGGATCTCCTCCCTGCGCCTCAGCTTCTACACCTGAGCAGCACAGCACAGGTGACCTGCCTGGTGGCTTTCATAGGGTCCTGTGTTCTTGGGCTCTAGGCTGGCTTGATGAGAACAGTGCCTTCGGTGGCCCCCCGAGCCCCACGTTCCCCCTCAGGACACAGCCCCCCAGGAAACCAGTGTCCAGGCTGGGCTTTCTGGCCCTGAGGACCTCAGCCCGGCTGCGTGTCCCCGTCCCCCAACGGCCCAGGCCTGGTCCCTCTCACCTGTGACTGTCTCACTGACGTTTCTGTGCAGCCGCTGGGGTCCCAAAGCCTCCAGGCAGCACAGAGACCCCGGTTCCTGTCTCTCAGCAGAAGCGCCTACGGCTTCCACATTTGTCATTGTTTTCTGACCCCAGTCATCTCAGCAGGCTCCTGTTTTTGGGGTGGGCTGCTTTTCAGTGCTAATTACCCACAACACCCTGGTCCTGGTGGGGTCCTGTCTACGTGCTTCTCCTGCCTTATCGGTCACCCCAACACTCTGCTCACCCCGACTGCGCTCCTGGGCATTGCGTGTGCGTAACCGCAGGCCACACACAGCCCTGGATGTGACAGGCTGGAGAAATGCTGGCTGAGTGGCTAGGCGTCCTAGACTTGGGGTAAGGTGTCAGTTCATCTCTGAGCCGGTCTCTGCTAGCCCATCCCCAGGTCTGCCCGGGACACACTCCATGTGCCTTGCTGTTGGTCAGTGAATGCCTTTCCATTCTTTTTCACACCCACCTTCACTCTTAAAAGTGGCTCAGTTGGAATGAGTTATATGGTGACTGGAACTGTAACCCTATCACTGCCCCCAGAGGAGGTGGGTAACTCCTGCCTCCTGCTCAGCCCAGAGGATGGGCGCTGCCGGTTCAGACGGCTTTCGCTTACTTCCTTCCCGAGCAGGAGAGGAGGTGCGACGGGCTTTACCTGTGAAAACCTTCCTCAGGCTCTTACTGATCCAGATGTTGTCCAGGGACTTGGAGCCCTGCGGGTTCTTGGTGCTGATGTTGGTGAAGGTGTGCGCGGGGACCAGGGGGTGGAATCTTTCTTTCCGCAGGAGGTCATGGTCACTGCTGTCCGGGCCCTGGCCGAAGTCCCCCAGGACAACCACGTCCTTTTCTCCTGGAAGTGGAAGGAAGAAAAGCAGGAGAAGTCGTGGCGGGAAGGACACCGGGCGCTGACCACAGCCCATTTGTAAGTGGGACCGCGAGTCTCTGATTTGATGCCCCCAGGGGTTAGGACTGCCGGTGGTTCTCATTCTTCCAATTTCCCCAAATTCCTTGTGCGAAAACCCCCAAACCTTCAAGAGGAGGTTAGTAACACACTTGGTAATGGGGGGGGCCGTGTGTGCTGAGGTCACCCCTAGTCCAGCTCGTGTTCCAAATCTCACAGCAGAAGCAGGCCTAAGGGTCTCGCCCAGAGATTTTACAAAAGTTCAAAGAAACATTTCCTGAAGACAGAGGAGAAGCCCATGTGAAGATACAGGGAGAAGATGGCCGTCTGAAAGCCAAGGACAGAGGCCTCAGGGGAAACCAGCCCTGCTGACACCTTGGCCTTGGGCTTCTGGCCTCAGAACTGGGAGAAAATGCATGTGTTGTGCAAGCCGCCATCGGTGGTGTTCTGTTACGGCAGCCCCAGCAGACGAATACAGAGCCGCCCTGGAGAGCTTTTCTCTCTAAAGCATTTTCAACGTTCCCCCCACGGTTTGATGTATACTAGTGAGTGGGACAGTTATGAAGAACTGTCCAAAGTGAGCAGACGTTCTGAAAGGGCAGTGGGCCCCGCTGGGCTCAGCGAGTCTCATGGACAGCCTGACCATCGCCGCCTGTCTCCGGTTCCCTTCAGGGAGCCATGACTTCTCAGGGCGCAGTGTTTCTGTCACACCTTTCTTTTAACAAATGTTTTATTGATTTCAGAGAGAGGAATAGAAACATCAATGACTTACACCTCTACTGGGGATGGAGCCCACAATCCGGGTATGTGCCCTGACTGGGAATCGAACCGTGACCTCCTGGCTCATAGGTTGATGCTCAATCACTGAGGCTTTGAAGAAAGCAGTTCGTAGCCGAGAGCCCACTGTACCGGATACCCACCAAATCCTTTTCCTTGACCCAAATCTGCTTCATAACCATTGTTAGGGGAAGACTCGAAAGTGAAATGGCACAAGCCACCAGCAGAGGGCACGCGTGCACCGCAGGGGACCCTCCTCTAGGAGCAAGAGGGACAAAAAGGGGATGAGAGGGAAGCAGAGATGGCCCCTCAGCCTCCATCGAAGTGACCTGTCTTCCAGTGGGAAAGCTGACCTGAGGACGATGTTCACAACAAGTCAAACCTGGCCAGTTAGCCATCCACTGAGCCCTGGCCCTGTGCCAGGCCCTCTCTGCAGGTGAGGCACTGAGCCAGCGCTCCAGTCCAGGATCGTCCATAGAGCTGGGGTGACACAGCCACGTGGACATGGGTGGGGGCTCATCGCAAGCCCCCGGTGCCTGGAACAGGGCCTGCTGCACGCAGACCCTCAGTACACGCACATGGACTACACAGGGGAAAGGCTGAGAAGCCCTCAGAACTAAGGTGCCGCTCAGGTTGGAAAGGAAGGGAGAGGGGGTGGCTGCCTGTATTGACGATGGAGGAAAAATAAAGGTGCTAACAGGCTGAGGCAGAAGGTTCCCACAGTGAGAGGTGTCCCTGAGGGGCAGACCTGAGGAAGAGGGGGCTGGAAGACCCTTCTCGACCAGGAGGGATGCTGGATGTGCAGGGTGTGCAGGCTCCACAGGCCCAGCTCTGTGACCGCAGGATGGAAGGCACGCTCTTCTGTCTTCCGTGTAGGAGGCCACAGCTCTTTCCGCATAGGCGCCGCCCGCCGGGATCCTCACGGCTCCTCTCCTTTAGGTGACGGCGGCGGGGAAGCCATCGAGACACTGCTTGTCGCTGAGAATCTCAGGGTGCAGAGGCCTGGATTCTCCCAGAGAGCATCGCCTCGGCTGGGCTCCCCGGTCACGTCCTTGGCTCCCAGGAGGGAAGGGAGGATGCTCGGGCGGATTTCCTAGACGGCCCCGAGGCATGTAAAACGTCAGTGACATGGCAGGTGCCGGTCCCCGCGGCGGGGCCGTCCACGCAGATGCCGGACGCTACTCTGTGCCGGCTTTGGTCTTGCCCCGGAGGGTCTGAGAGAAGATGCCACCGGATGACGGGCACAGCCCCCACTGATGCCAGCCTGGCACAGCCTCCAACATCGGCAGGAAGGCCGAGCCCGCTAACCCATGGCTGTTTGCTCTGACAGCCTGTGGAGCCAGGCCTGGCCTTTGTTTCAGCTGAGCTGCCTGGGCCTGTATTTGCCCGCTGCGCCCGTGGCAGGGGCACTTCCTGAGTCCTCGGGTGGCCGAGTCCTGGGGGGACACCGGCAGCGTGAGTCACCGCCCGCACCCGGACACGTCAAGGCCGCGCTGCTGTGGGTCAGCGGCCCGCTGGGGACTTGGAGCATGAACCCACCCAGGCTTTCTGATGCAAACCTGACCACTCCCTGGTGCCAGAGAGAAACGGGGAGTGCCTGCGGTTATCAGAGCAGCAGAGACCTGGCGGGTTTCCTCTGTTTCCACGTTAAAAAAAAAAGGGAAAAGCTTGAGATCAAGAACAATAGGAATGGCCACAGATTCTAAAAGCCATCCAGCCATCCTTGTGAATAGGTCACAGACTAGCTATAGGCGAACAGTTTCCCACCTAGCTGCTCCCTTCTCAGCCCAGAGACTCATCTTTTCAGGAGAACGCAGGTCCCAGCACATCCTGGCCCCGGACGGAAGCCGCATTTTGATGTTCATAGTAGCCGGAAGACGGAAACAACCCACGTGCCCACTGGCGGATGGACAGGTAAACCAAACTGGGGGATGGGCAGGCAGTAAATGTCCAGGGTGGGGCAGCAGTAGGTGTACAGTTGTTTGTGTGGGAAATAATTCAGTAACACATAATCATACAGGGATAAACTGTGTTTCGAATACCCACAACTATAAGCCTACTTTTGCTTCACCTTATATGCAACGGTATGGCATCTGGCTTTAAAAAGAAGGAAATCCTGGCACGTGCTACAACATAAAGGAAACTTGAGGACATTGGGCTGAATGAAATAAGCCAGACACAAAAGGGCAAAGACTTTAAGACTCTACTTCTAAGAGGTCCCTAGAGCAGTCACTTTCACCAGATGCATAAAAAGATCCAAAACTAATGAAGATGAAAAGCTAATAGAGACAGAAATGGATGGAGGTTCCCAGGCATTGGGGCGGGGGCGGAGGGGGGGTGTAAGGGGAGCAGGGAGAGTTAGTGGTTCAGGGGACAGAATCTCAGTTTGGGATGATGACACAGTTCTGCAGACAGAGGGCGGTGATGGTCGCACAACCGAGTGAAAGTACTTCACGCCACTGACACTCGCACTTAAAAATGGCTAGGATGGTACATTTTATGTTATGTGCATTTTACTGCAACAAAACAATCTCTATGTAAGACTGTAGAGTTTGGCCAAATTATTTTTGTAGTCGCTTCTTCATTAATTGACTACATTGTGAGGGGCCAAAGTAACAAGAAAAATGCTGAGAAAGCTAGAGGATATTGGTCAGAACTCAAAAACGTGAAAGAGAATTCCAGACTGCGAGCTCTCACCAGAGAAGGCCGGCGCCCCGAAAACCCGAGCCCAGCGCCCAGAAAACCCGAGCCCAGCGACCCCGAAAACCCGAGCCCAGCTGAAACATCCCGGCTTCGCCGCCCGGCAAAGCGCACACAGATCTGCCTCTTCATGTGCTTCAATCCCTCTGGAATCTTCCGAGGCAACTCCCGTCCACCAGCACCGATGGGCTTGGTTCTCACAGTCAGCGAGCCCCCAGGCACTGAGGGCGGCACTGTGGGTCCCCATCGGGTGATGTGTGACGAGGTGTCTGAGGCCCTGCAGCTGCTGAAGGACTGAGATGAAAAGCAGCTTTTCCGAGAGCTCTGGCCCTCAGCCGTCTCTCCTTCACAAGATGAGCGGGTGTAGAGACCCAGGTGGCACCAGCAGGTGGCACAGCCGAGCGGCGTCATCGATCCCCCCAACCCTTTCCAGCACCGACAGGCGGAGCCACACCCGATGCTGTGGGTCCCGCATGCTAGATACGCAGAGACAAGGAGGTCCCTGTGCACGGGCGCCGGCTGCAGAAGGTGCAGGCGTGGCCACCTCCTTGTGCACCTCCTGTGCCCTCACCACGCACCCTGCCCATCCAAGGACCAGCCCGCAGGACAGAGGTGCTGGCAGAGCCCGCCCCGCCCGCCCCGCAGAAGCCGGAGCCTCGGCCGCGCCCCAGAGAAAGAGCAGTTCCCACCTCTCAGGGTTTCCTGCAAGGCCTGGGCGAAGCCAGCCCCGCGGGGGCCGTCGCTGTGATTCCTGCTGGGGTTCTCCCCCGCCGGGAGGGGCAGGGTCGCCAGGTGAAGGTTCACGAGAGTCAAGTCATGACTTCCCACCTGGACAGGAGGAGACAAAGCAACAGGACAGGCTTAGATGCTTCTATTCCCGGTTCCCGTGAGGACCGACTCGCCGTAGTTCATACACCACGTGGACAGCAGGAGGCGAGGCAGGCGTCCCTGTGAGACGGGTCAGAAGCACCTGCAGGGTGAGCCCTGTATGTTCTCTCGCCCACCCCCTGCAGGGCACCCCTCCGGGTGGGGGCTGCCTGGATCCTCTGCAGGCCCACTGTGGGCCCCCCTTCCCCTCCCCCACGCATCCCCCACCGAGGAGCCTTCTTCCCCCTGGAGGCCCCGCGCCCCGATGTTCGCTTTCACCTGCCGCACAGGCTCTGCCCCGTCCTGCGTCCCCAGGAGGGGCCGTGGGGTGCAGGTGGGGCTGGTCCCTGAGCTCGCACTGTTGCTTGGCTGCTAGGGCTTGGCAATCCTGACTTCCGTCTGTCACGGCAACCACACTACACACTGATCGGAAGGGAGGGTGTGCTGGGGCCCCGGGAAGTGACGGCTGGCAGTTTCACAGATGTGAGCCCGGCCTGCCCCCACCCCCAGCCGGGAGCTTTCTGCAGCTGTGGCTCTGACCGCAGGGGCCCCTCTTCATGTGGGCAGGGAAACCCCGCCTGGGGGGAGAGAAGCCACGCCTCTGTCCCGTGCGCCTGCCCGGCCTGGAATGGGGCCCGAAGCGGCTGACTGGGGCCGCTCCATCTGGAGAATGTGGGCCGATCGCTCCGACAGGCGGGCATTTTCTCACTGGCCATTAAGGACGGCCGCCTCTCACAGACACCGCGGGCGCTGGTGTCGCCCGCATGGCCGAAGCTGGTACAACCACTGAACGTGAAAAGGGATCTGCTGTTGTGAGGAGGGTTTAAAGATGATACCAGCTGATCTCCACATCGGTACCATGAGCAGCACCCCACCAGGCACCCCCAAGTGTGTGCTCAGGAATCCCTGCAACTCTACAGCCACAGGTGGGAGAAGGGCATGAGCCCCAACTCAGGCAGCCCACCCCCACTGCAGGGCAGCCCACCCCCAATGCAGGGCTGCCCACCCCCAACGCAGGGCAGCCCACCCCCAACGCAGGGCAGCCCACCCCCAACGCAGGGCTGCCCACCCGCCAGTGGACCCGGGGCCCAGGGAGAAACTGCTGGGTGGGGCAGCTCTCAGGCTCTGGACCTGCTCTGCAGCCCATGGAAGGGGCGGCCCTGACGCCCAGCAGGCGTCCTGCCAGCTCTGAGTGAGGGACCCCACCTGCTGGACCCTGTGAGTCACAGGTCAGTGCCGTGGGGGTCAGGTCAATGGACTGCCAACTCCGTGGTCTGTCCTGGCCGATGGCCTCTCCTCCCCCCGCCGCCCAGCACCTGACCGCCTGCCGTCCATCAACTCTGCCCCGGCATCCGGGACCTGCGAGGCAGCTCCGCCAGGTCTGCTGGCTGCTCTTGCCTCTGGTGGGACAGACACTCGCACAGGTGAGGGCGCATCTGCAGCTGTCCTGGGCCCACACCCCAGAGGCCCCTCCCAAGCCCCCTCCAAACCCAAATGATCCCCCGAGGGCCCCCTTCTGCCTGGTAAGGAGGAGGAGGGCCTCGGCTGCCGGCCCCTGACCCAGCGCTCTGTGTGTGTGTGGGAGGGGGGGGGGGCGGGGGGGGCGGGGAGGTGCTTGAGAAGCTGGCCAGTCCTGGGCCCTGTCCTGGAGGGAAACCCCATAAGGCTCGGGGTCCAGGAGTCCCCGAGTGTGAGGAAGTCTCCCCAGGGGATTTGGTGTGTCAGGTTTGGGGGCCAGCGCCTGCCATCCCTCCTGCCCAGATGTGGGGATTCTCAGAGCCCGGGTGCCCCCGAACCCCCCATTCCTGCCCTGGGCAAGGTCACTGCCAAGTGAAACCCAGGAGGCCAGCCAGCCGGGCTTCCCTGGCTCCCACTCACAGGGACATTCCCCTTTAGGAGAAGCGGCCTTCGCGGTGACGCGGAGCGGGTACCTTGAAGCGCGCCAGGTACGGGCTGGGGCCTGCGGGCTTCCCGTGCCCATTGCCCGGAGAGCTCTCCTGCGAGGCGGCGTCTCTCAGCTCCACCCCGGCCCCCGCGTCCCACAGGAACCCCGAGAAGCCGGCCCCCTGCGGAGAAGAGAGGCGTTAGTTTGGAGAGGTGGGTCTCGGGGCTGGGGACCCGGGGGACGAGGTCGGAAGTCCTGGGTTACACACTCAGGGGCTGTTCCTGAAGCAAATCTTACCCTCCAGGCGTCTCATACCACCAATATCCTAATCCCCAGGGCTTTCCAGACAGCCCAGTGCCTGGGCGCTTCTCTGGTGTGGGTGGGGTGCCTTTCTAATCACCCCATCCTGCGAGGTGGCTACTCCCTCCCCCACGGGCCAGAGGAGGCCAGACTAGGCTGCTCAGAGAGGGTAACTCCCCGAGACCCCACGGCTGGTAGATGGCAATGCTGAGAACCCAAACAGGAAGACTCCAAGGGCTGGGCGTGCTGACCGGTTACCTGCTGCTCACAACACACGGGGCCTGGCGCCTGGTAGACGCTCCCTAAATATTTACAGGTGAGTGGGGGTCGGGGCTAACAGTGCCAATGCAGGAACCGGTCAAGCCCTCACAGGTGGACAGGACCCCGGGGTCTGCAGCCGGGAGCAGGCGCTGTGAGGGCCGGAAGGGGCAGGCAGACAGGGCCGTGTTGGCAGCATGCGGTGTTCGGGGCTGCCCTTGTCACCCCTGGCAGTAGGCGGGGAGGGGTACTTGTTGAAGGGATGACTACCGAGTGTTAAAGGGACTGTAAGAGCATCATGAACCTGCATATCTGTAAAGTGCTATTAGCAACAACAACAAAGCAAGGTGCTATGATCTCTATGTGGACTGAGGAGGGAGACCCATGGGCCAGAGTGGTAAAATCGAGACCTAGTCCATCCAATTCAGCGCTATTCCCAGCCTACGGTGAGCGTACAGGGCTGCCTCCCACAGTAACCATCTCCACCCCAACACAGAAAACCCAGAGAAATGAGGTTTATGGCACGTGTTTAAGTAGTAGCTAAAAAGAGAGCTGATGGCCAGCAAAGGCTGGGAACTGTAACCCAGCACACAGTTATCATGCAAAAGCCCCGAATCTCAATGCCACTCGCAGGAGGACGATGCCTATGTCCTTTATAAGCACATTTGCTCTATTGGAGATAACATGGTAACATCTGCATTTATAGGGAAAGTATGTGATGACACAGTTTCCAAGCCACGATTAACTAACAAAAGTCTATGTTAAAATCTAAAGCTCCACAGATATCGAACCTTCCAAGTGAGCAAAAACTGGTCGTCTATGTGATGTGTAAGAGTGCTGATGTATACAGACAGCCACGTGGGTGACGCTAATGAAAGACAATGGGAAATTAAAGCCCGCTGAGCGCTGCCACCATTTTCAGTTTCCAGCACCCAGAGCGCGCCCTTGGCGAGTGAATTAAGTGGCTCCCAAGTTTTTAGTCCAGAGCAGTCGGCTCTCCGTAAGCTCAGCAGAGGACAAAGGGCAGAAACCCCCCATTTGGTGCCTCAGCTCCAGACAGGGTTTCTGCCCCCTCCCAGCGCCCCAAACTCCATTTCTGCCTGGGGAGCCGTCCGTTCTGATCTCAGCACAGACTTAGAACCGGGCGTTTAGAAATGAGTGGGAAAAGTAGGCAGAAAGACAAAGCGACATCCAGGACGATGGCCAAGGAAATTACTAAAGGTCTGTGATGAGGGGAAAAGGACGTTTCCGTTCAATGCGAAGAAAAGGCCCGCTTGGGGGAGGAGGGTACCTTCTGGAGCTGAGTCGAGGGCGTGTCGGCGACCACGGCCTTCCAGCATCCCCGCGGCCCCGTCCACCTGCGGATGTTGGGCAGGACCGGCTGGTTGAGCTCCGCACAGAACTGCAAAGACAGAGCAGAGCGGTCAGTGAGGCGGGGGGCCTGGAGCCAGCGGTGCGGGGTCTGACGCAGCGTCCCCACGCGGGCTCCATCGCGGTGCAAGGACCCGGGTGGCGACACCCAGGCACCGCACCTCGAAAAGCAGACCGTGTGTCTATGAAGGCAGTGATCCCCAGGGGAGTCTTTTGTAGCCTTCGGGCACACACAGTGCAGAACGCGTCGTCACAGCCTTTGTGTCCTTGCAAAACTAGTGCAGCCGAGGTCCCAGGAGGGCTCGGGTCGGCACCCATGCAGGGAGAGCGGGTGGCTGCGCGGTGGCCTTTTCTCCCAGGCTTGGCTAGGAGGTGCAAACACCGACCCCAGCTCCCTCCCGACCACCACACCGTTCACCCTGGTTTCGTCGGAGAAAGCCCTGCTGTTGTGGGCGGCTTCGTGCCAGGACCTGCGGACACCTGACAACAGGTGGCTCCCCTGTTCACACCGGATACCCGAGCCCAACCCACAGTCCCCTTCGCAGGGATGCCACTTTGATCGGAGGGCGGCCACGAGAGAGGTGACCCCGGCTCACAGCTTCCCATGTTCACCCCCAAAGACAGTCTTGGGGAACTCAGGTGGGGCCGGTTGGAGTACAGTCAGGATCATCTGGGAACTTACGGGACATGCAGATTCCCAGGCCCCGCCCGGACCCACGGAATCCACAGGGTCTCTGGGTGGGGCCCAGCACCCTGAGCCAAGTGCCGCTGGGAACAGCCAAGACCAAGTGTGAGTTTAAGGTCAAGGTCACGCAGCTGGAAGTCAGAGGGAGGGATGAAGCCAGGTGCGCCTCCTGCCCTCTGCCTCACAGGGGTGGGCCAGCCGGCCTGTACCAGTCCCCAGTCCTTCCTGCTGGAACCTCCAAGGAAAACAAAGGCACCGAGCGCCCCCCCATCTGAACCCCGCCGCCCGGGCTTTATTCAGAACAGCTGGTTCCCCGCCCACTCAGCAGGGGAAGAAATGCTGCTCTAGAAGTTGGGCTGCTCACCAGGGCAGGCGGTGGAGATGGGAAGGGGGAGGCGTGTGTGGCCGCAAACAGTCTCCCAGGTAACCGGGGCCTGCACACCTGAGCGCGCCGACGCTCCCCCTCCCCCCACACCAGCTGTGCCTCTAAAACCCCGGCGGCTAACCCACTCCCTGCCGCCGCCACAACGGCAGAATCTCGCTGGTTCTTGTTGGTAAACCCACAGGTTTGTGGGCCCGTCCCTGACAGAACCGGAATCTCTGAGGGCCCAGCCAAGGTGTGCACTATGACGGTTCCCCAAGCAGCCCTTTGGGGTTGGAGGAGCTGCAGACCAGGCCAGACATCGCGGACTTAGACTCGGCTGTCTGACCGCTGGTGTGCGGTCTGCACAGACAGCCTGGGTTATTCAACACAAGCAAATACCTCTTGGCCCCACCCCGCACCCCGAGACACTCTGCCTCTGGCTCTTCGAAGACAACCTGTGCGGTAAGGCGTCAGGGAGCCGGCACGGATGGCTCACAGCAGGCCTGCCGCAGATACCTGCAGACAGATGACTCAAAGGGGCGTCCCTCTCCACGGCTTCTCTCTCCCAGGACAAGTGACAGGAAGGACCACGGGCTAGACGTGAGAGGGTGACAGCACCTGGCCCACAACCAGCTGGGCAGACGGCAGAACCCAATCCCCCAACCCTTTGGGGTGGCCATAGGGGCCTCCAAGTCAGGAGTGGGAGAAGTGGGAAAATGGGGAAGGAAATACAAGATTCTCACAAACATTAAAATCTTTCCTCCCTCTTCCTCTGTCATGATTGCTGTGTGAACTCTATGAGGAAGGATTCCATCTGAAGGAACTCTTGCAAAACTGCCTGGAATAAAAGGTTTTTGAGAGAGAGAGAGAGAGAGAGAGAGAGAGAGAGAGAGAGAGAGAGAGAGAGAGAGAGAGAGAGAGAGAGAGAGAGAGAGAAGAAGGGAGGAAGAGAGAAACATCATATAAGAGACAACATGGATCAGCTGCCTCCCGTATGCACCCTGACAGGGACTTGAACCCCCAAGCAACTGAGCCACCCGGCCAGGGCAAGTTTACTTTTAAGATCTAGTAAATTAATCCATTAAGTTTGGGTAAATCCAAAAATAGTCAGAAAACACTGGTGGCCAACCTATGACCAGGTTCGCTTCTGAATCTTTAAACGACAGGATCGGAGCGGGAGGTGGGGGAGGGGAACCAGCATCTATTGAGTGCCAGGCACGGCTCATAGCCGGTCACAGGCGACCCTAATGACGACCTGAGAGGTCACAGGCCAAGCTCGCTCCCTGCCAGCAGGTGGGCCAGGCAGGGTGCAAGCCCAGGCTTGGCCAAGTCTAATGCTCAGTGCACTTAGGAGAGACTCTGGCTCAGGAAACACAAGTCAAACCCACGACCAAGCCGATGTCACTGCACCACCCGCATCACATGTTTTAGGTTCTCTGGAGCGAACCCATCACCTGCCAGAGTCAGTTTCTTCATCGGTGTGTCGGCTGCAAGGTCCTGGGGACACAGCTCTCCCAGGGAGGCCAGCACGGCGGACTACAGCCTGTGGCACTGCCTCTAGCATGTCCCCTGGTGAGGACCGGGCGCCTGAGCACACAGCCAAGGGTTTGCAGATTCGTAGGGCAGCTCCTGCTCTCCAAGCCCAGGCCCGCTTTCATCCCTGGGGAGCAGTGATGAGCTCGCAGCCCCTCAAGCCCCTGCCCACCACCCCCTTCGAGGTCAGCTCCGAGAACACGCTCTTTCCACGGGGACCTAGAAGGAGCTGGGTGACGTATCCTTGCCCAAGCCTTCTTATCGTGCAAGGAAGAAGGAAAGCAAACAAGGAGACATTTCCTCGGCCACCACCGCCAGCTGACCAGTAGCTGCTTTTACAGACAAGGTGGTGACACCACAGGCCCTCCTGTCGACAGACGGGCTGGTGTTTCCCAGACTCGCTCATCCTATGTTTTCTGAACGAGGTGGTTAGAAATAAGCCAGGGGTGGGGGGTGGGGGTGGGGGGAGGGAACTTTCAAGGGCAATAAAACATTTCTTTCGCAAGGGCTACTGCTCACTGGAGAGTAAGGGGAAGTTAGAGATTCCGTGGAGATGAAAGTTAGAGCAGGGACGGAGGTGCACGAGCCACGGAACGCCGTGTGACATTCACTCCACGTGGCCACCACCCTGGCCATCCCTCCAGGGACGTGCCCACAGTCGCTCTCCTTCTCTGAGTCCTTGGATGTTAAGACGCTGAATCTTCGATGGGAGTTAAGACTGTGACGATAATGTTGTGCTCTTTTCCCCCTTCTCTTTATTCTTTTTAGCCTATTTTTAAAAACATGGTTTTTAAAATTGATTTTAGAGAGGGAAGAAGGGAGAGGAAGAGAGAGAGAGAAACATCAATGAGAGAGAAACATCAATCAGCTGCCGCCTGCACGCCCCGGATTGGGGATCGAGCCACAAACCTGGCATGTGCCCTGACTGGGAATCGAACTAGCGACCCTTCGGTGCACAGGCCCTTTGCACGTCCTGGGTTGTAGTCTTGATCCCTGGCCCTGGTCGGGGCATGTGCAGGAGGCAACCCATCGATGTGCCTCTCTCACATGGTTTTCTCTCTCTCTCTTCCTCCTTCTCTTCCACTCTCTCTAAAAACCAATGGAAAAAATACCCCCAGTGAAGAGTAACAAAAAAACTGACTTGGGCAATGGCCCCGATGTTTAAGCCGAAGCAAAGGAGCCACTCCTTCCATCCAACACACAGACTCCAGGTGCTCCAGCCGTGGGGCCCGGGGCCAGGCGGGGAGCAGGGGCCGGTGCCACTCCCTCGGGGACCTGCCACCGGCACTTTATTCCAGCGTTCCCTCCGCTCGGTCACCGAGCACCTGGGAGGGGAATGTGCAGCCCAGTCATTTCTGGAACGTAGGCTTTTCAGAGCTCAAAAAAGACAGTTTGGGGACAAATAAAACAAGCGCTTCTTCCCAAATTAGGCATAAACTTGTGAGTAATGACTGAAACTAATTATTCCAAGGGGAGGCAAGTCTGAAAATAGCCGCGCGTTTTGGAGGGTTCGGGGCTATTTTCGGCGAGCGTAGGAAAGCTGCAGGCAGAGCCCAGCGCCCCGATCCCAGCAGAGGCCCCGGGGTGCCGCACGTGCCATTCCACGGGTGCCGATGTTTTCACGTCGCTTGAGAAATGTGCCAACAGCGAAGGCAGAGGGGCCGGATTCTCATTGGTTCTTCCTAATGACACGCTCACACACCCCACAGGGAACCCAAGCACGGACGCCACATTTACCTGCAAGCAGATGTCCCATGTCACCCCGCTCGTCAGATGACGGTAACTCATTTCCTGAGACAAACCGCAGTGATTGTGCCAACCGTACGCTCGCTTTTCTAGAGTCTTCTCCCTCTTTGACAACGCCAGGGGAGCAGGCTGACGCACAGGTAAGGTGGGTGCAGACAGGGGAAAGGGCCTCTGACCCCACATGAAGCCTCCCACGGGGCCAGTGATCAATCAGAGCATTTCGACCCTGAGGTTTCAGATGAGGCAACAGAAAGGGTGAGGACCGGGAGGAGAGAGAGAGGCCAACACATTCGGGTAGGAAACGTCTCGGAGAGAACAACGCAGGAGCAGAACAAAGCCAGCCGTTTCCATCAGCTGCCCCTCCCCTCCCACGGGGACACCCGCATAGTTTTAAACCCCAGACACAGATCTTCTCAGCCCATAAACACGAGGTCACTCTCAGACTCACGTCAAATGCAAGACTCCCAGCATTTCCCCCGCGTTTCTGCGAAGAACCCCGAATTCCTTAGGAGCCGTCCCATGGAACAGCTGGTGCGTACAGACCCTCGGGAACTGGCTGTTTGCCCGCCGTCGGCTCTTCTAAATGGCGCTTTCGCAGCCTGCCTTCCTCGGAGGCAACCATCATGCACACAGCGCCTGCAGAGCCTGGGTTAGGGACTCATGCCTTGTTTTATTTTGAGTTGCATGATGCCACACCCTAGTCTTGAAAGCCTGCGATTTCCTACTTTATCTCGGAGTAAACCAAGCAGACTTGGTTGTTCTTTTCTGTGCAGGCAGCCAGGGATTTGGGGGGGAGGGGGGGACTGTGATTTTTTGTCCCAGACACCTGATGGCGGCAGGAGTGACAGCCATGAAACAGCGCCCTCTTCCCGGGGTGTGCGGACACATCCCGTGCGGACGGCAGAAGGAGAGCCAGCCCCCAGCTATCTTCCCGCAGCCGCCCTCTCCCATTACATTTCTGCCAGAGGCATTTAAAAATAGCCAACCTGCCTGACCTTAGTTTCACAGGCTTTCCCGGCTCCTTCCAACATTCTGGGAGTAGGTGGCACGAAAGCAAACAGGACAGAAAGAAGGGACGTATCACAAAACCAAGTGGATGAGAAATTACGAATGAATCAGATCAAGAGTGTTTATCTGTCCGCTAGGAGGCTGGCCGCATGCCAGGCACTAGTGCACGCTTCTTACACAGGTCGCTGCTGAGACTCACACACTGGGCCCTGCCACGGAGGCATTATTCCCACCGGAGAAACGAGGAACACGGGGCCGGAGGGATTAAGATCAGCCAGAGCCAAGTGGCCGAGCCAGGACCCCAATCCCAAATCTATCTGACTCCATTCTGCCACTCAGATTCCCACCAGGTGACGGAGCAATATGATCAGACTTGTGTTTTAGAAGAGTTACTCTGGCCATGATATAAAGGAGGGACTGGACAACAAAAGTAAATCACAGAGCCCAGCTGGTGTGGCTCAGTGGTTGAGTGTAGACCTATGAACCAGGAGGTCATGGTTCGATTCCTGGTCAGGGCACATGCCCGGGTTTTGGGAGTGATCCCCAGTAGGGGGCGTGCAGGAGGCAGCTGATCGATGATTCTCTTTCATCATTGATGTTTCTGTCTCTCTCTCCCTCTCCCTTCCTCTCTGAAATCAATAAAAATACATTTTTAAAAAAGTAAATCACAGAGACCAAATAGTAATTTCATTTTTCTTTCTGCCTTCACATTTTCTAGAAATTTCACTTTTCTGGCTGTAATATAAATACTGATTAATTGGCTTGAAGTTTATCCATGTAGAAGACATGCATTTGTGCATGCACACACACACAGTTAATTCTTTTTCGTAAGTAAAAGCTGATTAAGTGCTGCTCATAAATAGATTAAGGACCAAAACAACATTAAAAAATGTCCCTGCCACATCTTGAACCGATGCCTAAAAATACTTGATTCTTCGTCCCCTCTTATTCTCAAATGCAGCCACTCAAACTGACTGCACCACACGCGTGTCTGGATAACAAGACACGAAATGAACAATCGATATGCAGCAATCTATTCCTCAGCGGGGTGCTGGCCAGGTGGAGACAGGGGGGCAGGCCAAGCTTGCTGGGTAGAAACGATGAGCACTAACACAAACTACAGTCTCACACCCTTATCATCTGGGGTAAAGGTTTTACTGATCCCCCAAGAGCTGGTGTTAATGGTGGGGTTCAGGCAGAACCCCAGAACGTGTCCCTTTCTTTCCAGGTCCAGCCCTTCAGCTGGCAAATGCTGAGGATCTTGCTTTAGTCCCAGGCACTCGTCCCTGTGGATTCCAGGAGCCGAACACATCAGAGGGGTGCTTTGTGACTCATCGCGCTTCTATACCGCCACTTAGACAAATCTCTTGCTTGGCCCGGGGTGTCGGAAGCCAGGACAGGCAACCGGGAAGGCAGGTAATTCCGGAGGGACTCACAAACGGGGAGCGGCTTTGCTGTCCCTGGCTGTCCTTCCCCACCTCATTAATTCTGCATGGGAAAGTCAGTCTGTATTTCATGACAAGAGTTCGATGGGACAGGCTTAGGGCAAGGGAAGGAGTAGGGAGGTAGCCCAGGGCAGAGTGTTGTAGGGAAACCACGTCCAGGATCTCGAAACGAGTCTTGGATTCTGTTCGCAAGGGGCGTCAGTACACTTCAGCACTTCTAGGCAGACAGATCAAAATCTCGGAAAGCAGGTTGGATGCTTTCCCAGGAGTTTCAAATCTCATTAAGGCCTCAACTCACCCTTTCAATGCCACCCACACCGTCTTTTATCACCTGGAGGAATCACGCATGCTAAATGGGTAGCTAACGATTTGATAGATCTCTCCATGGAATCAATTTTGTCAAAGCAAGCCTTCCTGACCAGCTCAGTCATCTTACCTGCAAAGAACATCAGCATAAATGTTTTCAGTCATAGAGCCAAACAGTTGTACCTGCCTGCCCTTCTGTGTCGTTTAAAATGACAAATTAGCCCGCACTTGGCTGAACACAAAGATGTGCTCTCAAGAAATGAATGAATCATTCATGAAAAGTCTCAGCATTCTGTCAAAAAATGAATTGAAAGTTCTCTCATACCAACTCATTGTTAGCATTTCCTGATAAGAGAAGCATTTAAGGGTGGACCGAACAAGACAGGAAATTGCAAATAACTCTTGTCACCATGGCAATGTGGGTATTTCCATGAGGTGGTGGCCACATGCAGCACTTTGAAAGGGAATGCAATGAGTTGGACAGATTTTCTTTCTGTTGAAAAGCAAAACAGAGTCAAGAGACTAACAAGGCAGGAGGGAGAAGTGCTTAGGATATACCCATGGCCAAGCAGGGCCTGTCCAGGACTGGAAAAAACCCAGGGCAAGCCCTCCTTCCCCTCTTCCAAGCCAATAAATAGTCTAGGACAGCAGTTTTCAAACATTTTGACCATGACTCATGGAAATAAAAAGTTTTTATATGGCAATCTGGTTAACTGTCTGCCTGCCAACTATGTGTGTGTATGTATCCTATATAATAAAAGGCTAATATGCAAATTATCCCCTCGGAATTCGACTTCTTGCTATGACATGTGCTGACCACCAGGGGGTAGCGCGGAATGAAGGAAGGCCCTGGCTAGCAGCCAGCAGCCGGGGAAGGAAGGCCCCAATTGGCCCTGATTGCCAGCCAGGCCTAGGGACCCTACCCATGCAAGGATTTCATGCACCAGGCCTCTAGTGTGTGTGTATATATGTGTGATATACATACATACATATATATATCAATCTACCTACCCATCCATCTATCCACTCATCCATCCATCCATGCATCCATCTATGCACCCATCCATTCGTAAACATGTATAATGAAACAAATGCTAGTTGCAATTTACTGAATTGATTTAATAACATATAATTTCAGAATCAAAATCCGGTATTTCTTAGTACAAAGTCCTTGGTCTTACAAGAATAACATGATGCTCTCTCCTTTTCATTCTCTCTTTGCCAGATTATGTGAAATGTTTTGTTGGACTTTATGTAGAAAAAGCCTTCAAAGTTTCCTCAAACCAGCTTTGGGACATGGAGTAAGTGTGAGTCACTCTTCAGAAACCCAGTAAACAAAATACCCCTTTAGTAAACACGGTGCCGAGGCATACATCCAGCCTGCCAGTCACCTGCTCCCAATGCGATTAACAGCTGAACGTGCATCCACAACATTGGCCAGAAGGCAGTGGAATGACATATTCAAAGTGCTGTCACCCAAGAATCTGAATACATGGCGGATGGATCACGGGACTTCACGTGTTTTCTGTTCTAAGGCTTGTGGACAATCATGAGAATTCTTTTAAAAGGTATTAGCTTGTAAGAACATGTAATAAATAACTTCAAAATGCAATGGGTGTTTAATTTTAAAGCATGTCTTTAACATTTATGTGAAACGTTTTTTGTACTCGTTCAATAGAAACTTATCTAGCTACTGGGTAAAGCTAGCAATAAAACTACTGGTCCGCAATGTGTTAAGTTCAGAAAAACCACCTTTCAAAAAGGAAGATGCAATGCACTCCCAGACGAACAAAACTGTAAGAATTAGTTGCTAGCAGACCTTCCTTATAAGAAATATTAACATTCTTTAGACTGAAAGCAAGCAACCCCGGACCAACTCAAATCCTCATGAAAAAATGACGAGAACCAGGAAAGGTCATTATGCAATTATACAAGGCAGTATACGTGCATATTTCCTCCTTTCCTCGTGTTGTATAAACAACATGCACACGTTGTATGACTGGGTATGTAACATACAGAAATGGAATATAGTGGACAACAGCCCACAGGAGATGGGGAGGAGCAAAACTGGATTAGAATAAGGAAGTGATGCCAGACGGTAACGGGAATCCACAGAAAGAAAGAAGGAAAGCCAGAAATGGAAAATGAGAAGGTTAATGCAGACAACTCTATAAATATATGTGTGCTCCTTTCTCCTCTCACCTTCTTTACAAGGCGGGAGGATACGTAAAGCAATGGCTAGAACAATGTATCGTCAGGCCTGTAGCATATTTAGATGTAATATGTGCACCAACAGCAGAAAAAGGGGAAGCGGGAATAGAACCACTTAGGAGTCATGTGTCTATAGCTCACTGAAATAAGTGAGAGTAAATCTGATGAGTGAAGATGCATATGTTAAACTCTAGAGCAACCACTGAGAAAGTAAAGCGCTCAGAACTTTCAGAGAACAAAGACAAAGTTATGAAACCACCAACGACGGCCTCCCATGGAGAAGACGGCACTCAATTCAGACTCTCCGAGTGCAGCAGAGACCTGGATGAAACAAGTTCCAGGCGTGAGTTCTTTCCTGGCTACTCCTAAATTCACAGCATTGTCTCTAAACGCCTCCAAAAAATTTTTAAAAAATATTTCCAACCTAAATTCATTAAGTATTCATCATAAAAACAAATACACAACAATTACACAAAAAATGAGCAATTACATCATATAAATTTTCACTTCTAGGTAAAATTATTTAATGATAATTTCTAATGATAGAAAGCCAACATTTTTTTTCAATGACAATGTTTGGGGCTTGGTTGGAGGTCAGCTCAGGTAAACCAGGATTTATTGGAGTCAGACGACTTCAAGCTCCCAGGAGTTACAGGCAGCCGTGCAGGGTGAGAATTCACATTCAGAGAACTACAAGCTCTGGAGAGAAGAGAAAGAGCACAACAGGAGAAAGTAGGACAAGTAGCGACACATTCCAGGTTCTGGGCTAAATGCGTCCGAAGTCACCAGTGGAGGATCTGATGCTGGAAGAACGGGGGTGCAGACCTTCTACCCACCAGATGTCCCCTCGGAACAGCCACTATGGGATCAAACCCCAGTCACAGAATGGAACTGAGGGCTGTGGTTTCTGCACCACTGGGGCGTGCGTGGCGTTGTCTCACACCGACTGGGCCTGACCACACACAGAGCACTCCTGGTGTCCCTGGGCTCTCTGTCCCTCTCTGAGGAATGTTTCTGCACGGGGCTACGTTCTGTAGAGGACTGAAGCTATGACAGCTTTCCTGGGTGGAGAAATGAATCCTACCTCCACCAGTGCCCAGAGCTGGGAACCTGAGAGCTCCATGGAGAAGCTTCCGGAACATGTGAACTCCCCTGGCAGGCGGCTCAGCTGGTTGGGCAAGGGGGACACTTCCACTCCTCCGGCCTCTGCCTTCTGGACGCAAATGACAGTTCTGATGGGATGGTCTGGGCGGTCCCCTCAGCTCCGACATCCTGGGATCCTGTCCATGCCACTCAAATGCATCTCCATCGCTTCACCCCCTTGGTGTGCAGTGCAATTTAGGCCCAGAGTCAGCATTCAACCATCACACAGGCTAAGTTAAATGGAGTCCAAATCACGGGAAACATTCTGGAAGCGTGTACCGCAACCACAGAGCCAGTGCTCATGTATGTACAGGTGTGTATGCTCAGAAACACCATCACCAACCGCAGGTACAAGCATCTTTAGGTTCTTCACACGCATCTACATGACAATTATGTACCTCCGGTTTCCTTCTGCAAAACCCTCAAATCTATTAACTTCTAACTCCACTGAGTGAACCACAGCTCCTGGGTGCAAGTACCAAGTTCAGTGGGTCCAGTCCAGCTCGCTGGTGAAGTGCACACACTTTATCTCACGCATGAAGCCCCCAGAAGACTTAGCAATTAATTCCCTGCTCCACCTGCAGAACGGCTAGACTAAGAGCCAGACATCAAAGCTGAAAGTCTGGGAGAAACATCTGGCGGCAGCAGGCATGAAAGACCGGCAGGCATTTGTCCTAGACAATTTGGCAAGAGGGGTGGGCGGGGGACTCCTTTTTAACATCCACTAATGGCGACAAATCAATCTCAAGTTGGGCTCCTCAAGCGAGAAGGAGGAGGAAGTTATCAATGGTGATGATGATGATATAAGAGATCAATGACCACAGCAAATTAGCAGTAGTAGGAATAGAATTAGCCACCATTGGTCTGGTGCTTACCATATACATAATCCCTTCTAGCTCATACATTATCTCACTTAATTCTCATGAAGTAGGTATCATTATGACACCTCCCACCCCCATGCTATAAAGAAACGGAGGCTTGGCAATAACCCGCCGAGGAAGTCCCACAGCTAGGAGACCGCAGAGTGGCCTCACCCTGCTCTGTGCAGCCTCAGAGCCCGGGTTCTAGAGGACGGAGATGGACGCGGTCAGCTTTGATGGACGGCTGAGTAGTGGCCTGCAGAGGCCGGGGAGCCTGGAGGGGTTGGGGGTGGGAGTGGCACAGGCAATGGCCATGAGTCGGGCAGGTTGAGGGCTGGGTGGGCCAGTGCTCTGCCCTCTGGCCCTTCGGGGGAGGGTGGCCTCCAGCTGGAGGCCACGGCCAAGCTATTGTTTGCAGCTTGCAGGAAGAGGGTTGAAAGGGCCGTTGAAAAATGATCTTACTAAATCAAGCTGTACCAATATTTTTATTTCCTTTCATGCAATGCCCTGTTTGAAAGGCATTAGGTGGGCCTGTTTATAAAGCCTGGGAACGAAGTCTGTGTGACTTCAGTTCAGGAAAACAAAAGCGTCTTGCCCTTAAAGCAGAGAGAACGGCCGGAGGGCAGTTTCCTTCTCAGAGCAGGTCCTTGCTCTCGGCACCTGAGGGATGTTTGACAAAAGCCCTTCGGATCCAAAAGGCCTCCTCAGAGGATGCCACGGGGCCTGACATTTATGCAATTTAAACCGCCCTCTTGTGGGTCTAAAAGTTTTATTTTTTTGCCCTGACTGGTTTGGCTCAGTGGATAGAGCGTCGGCCTGCGGACTGAAGGGTCCCAGGTTCGATTCCAGTCAAGGGCATGTACCTTGGTTGTGGGCACATCCCCAGTGGGAGGTGTGCAGGAGGCAGCTGATCGATGTTTCTCTCTATCCCTCTCCCTTCCTCTCTGTACAAAAATCAATAAAATATATATTTAAAAAAAAATAAAATAAAATAAAAGTTTTATTTTTTTAAACAAGAAATTGGTAGACAGACTTAAGATGATTAGCTGCAGGGTTTATAGCTTATTGTTAAAATATTTTCATTGATTTCAGGGAGGAAGGGAGCAGGAGAGAAAGAGATAGAAACATCAATGATGAGAAAGAATCATGGATCAGCTGCCTCCTGCACGCTCCCTGCTGGGGATCAAGCCCGCAGCCTGGGCATGTGCCCTGACCGAGAAGTGAACTGTGACCTCCTGGTTCCTAGGCGGGGGTCTGGGCGGGGCCCGAGAGTCTGCATTTCTAACTGCTTCCGAGGTTGCTGGTCTGCAGGCCAGGCTCCGGTAGCAACGCTCTCCGAGTTACCAAGAGCTTTTCCTGGTGGGTCCCCACTTGCCCAGGTGGATAAGCACCTGTAAGTCCTGAGGTTCCTGTCATCTTCCACCTGCCACTCACATGCAGCTGGCCACGGCCCGCATGTCCACTGGCTGCCTCTGGACTTCTCTGAAGGGTCTGCTACCTGCCTGGCACGCAGAGAGCGCCACAGAGGCCAGCAGTGCGCGCGACTGAACTGACGCGCACAACACAAAAGAAGGAAGAAGGAAGCGGGCCCGTGCCCATTCAGACCGTCGTGGAAAGCTGTCTGCCGGTCACGTATGGAGACAGGGAACAGTACAAAGCCACGGCCAGACCTGGTGAGGAAGAGGGAGGAGGGGGAGGAGGAAGGAGAAGGCACAACAGGAGCAGCTAACTTTGGGGGGTCAGTCAGCGCCAGGGGGGATCATGTCGACTGTCTACTTAGCCTTTTCAAGACTCCGTGGGCTGGGGATTACAAGGATTTCCACTCTACAGACTGGGAAACCGAAGCACAGAGAGGATTAGCAACCCCAAAATAACACAGTGAGGAAGGAGCCTGTCTGAGCCACACTGTGCGCCCCGCCCCAAGCAGCCCCCTCCTGGCCGGACCCCGCAGCCCTTGGCTCCCCAGATGGGCTTCTCTGTGCGGCCCCCCAGATCAGATAGTAACGCAGCTCCAAAGACCTGGCCGGTGTTTTCCGGCCTCCGCGTGTTTACCAGCTTAGTCTGTTGTTGTGTTTTTTTGCTTTTAGTCAGAAGTAAAACCAGGAAGTGCAGTGACTACTGAGAAGAGGCTTGTTTTAGGAGAGGTAACTTTTTCAAAGTTTCAAGCCCACCCAGAGAGGCTTCATGCACTCCTGGACCTAGTGCACTTTACGGCTGGGTGCACATTAAGAATTCATATGTAATTAAGAATTAATACAGCCTGAGTGCCTTGGCAGCCAGAAAGCCCTTCCGCTACACCCACTCATCCGGGTGTCCTGCCGCCTCTGAGCGCGGGCAGGCAGCACGCTCCTTGCTCTACCCAGAATGGAAACGAGGCTGATGGGACGTGAGATTCAGAGCCTGAGCCCAGGTCCCCCACCCTCTCCCTCACATCATGGCTTGATGCCTAAAAACTTAATTTGCTTCAGTGTCAACCTGCCATCCAACCACTAATCCAAACAATTCTATGAATAAAATATCACTTCAGTGCTTATCTCTCTAACCACTTTAAAAAATAATTTTATTGTTTTCAAAGAGGAAGGGAGAGGGAGAGAGAGAGAGAGAAACATCAATGATGGAGAGAATCATTGATCGGCTGCTTCCCGCACACCCACCACTGGGGATCAAGCCTGCATGGGCCCTGACTGGGAATCGAACCATGACCTCCTGGTTCATAGGTCGACGCCAACCACCGAGCCACGCTGGCTGGGCTCTAACCACTTCCTCTTCTGTTGACATTATGTCTTCTAATTACTACCTGTAATCACATAGTTAGAAGAGGCCTAAGCTCCCGAGGGGAGCAGCGGGGTGTGTGTCTGGGGTCTGTGAGTGGCACTGGAGAGCCTGACCCCCTTGGCACCTGCCCAGCCTGCTTTTGGGAGCCCCACCCACCTCACACACAGACCTCAAACCCCCAACCGGCCCAGGGTCCCAGCTGTGCCTTGACAAACCTAAAAGCCGAGGTACATGGGTATCTCTTCCAGGGCATAGTGCAAACCTTGATTTGAGGCAGGGAGGGGGTTCCCCATTCCTTAGAAGGGCCTCGAACTCACGAACTGGTCTAGGAATTAGAAAAAGCATCAGCTTTCGAAATGGAACCACAGGATTCAATTCCTTCCTCCGCCACTCAGCTCGTCGCCTCGCGGGGCCTCGGTTTTGTCATCCACTAGCCCAGAGGATGACGCACAGCAGAGATGCAGGGGAGTGGCTGTCACGGACCCTGGCACTCGGGTGGGGTCCGGAGCACGGCGGCTGCCCCAGAGCACGGCCCACGCGGGAGCCTCTGCCCTCACACAGCCCCGAAGGCGCGGTCAGCACATGTTAGCAGCAGAGGAGCAACATGGGGGGTTTTGACTACAATTTTTCGTGATGCACTGACTGTTAGGATACAAGTAACAGCCCAGCCTTGCAGCCAACTCCCTCTCTGATGACAGGGAGTTGCAGGTTTGTTTTTTTGGTGTGGGTGTGGGGTAGGAAGAACAAAACATTTACCTTTTCCAGGGCCTCTCTGTCAAGGAGTTCTTGCACAGCGAGAAGCTTGATGCTGTAAGAAAATTAAAACCACACTTGAAAACAAACCATTTCATGTCAGCGGGCATCAGGCAGGTCACAGGGCAAAAGGCTGAAATTTCAGCCGCATTTCTACGTCACCTCCCCTCGTACGGTGGCCTTGGGCTTGAACTGAAATGACCATTACAGAGCTGTTAAGCATGTTTCTAAATGGTGGGAAGCGACTTTACGGTCGGATCCAGCAATTCCGCTTCTGGCAGGTACCCAGAAGGGCTGAAAGCCGGGACTCGAGCAGGTGTCTGCACCCCCTTTCACAGCAGTCAACAGGCGGGAACAACCAAACGTCCATCCGGGGGGCACATACGCAGTGGAATATCGTTCAGCTTTACAAAGACGGCAACTCGGGCCCTCGCCGGGTTGGCTCAGTGGATAGAGCGTCGGCCCATGGACTGAGAGTCCCGGGTTCGATGCCAGTCAAGGGCACATACCTCGGTGGCAGGCTCCATCCCAGCCCCAGTCTTGGCACGTGTGGGAGGCAACCAACCACTCGATGTGTCTCTCTCACATCGATGTTTCTCTTTCTCTGTCTCTCCCCCTCCCTTCCACTCTCTCTCAAAATCAATGGAAAAATACGCTCGGGTGAGGATTAACAGAAAAAAACACCCAAAAACAAAAACAGGAAGGACACTCTGGCCTGTGCTACATGGATGAACCTTGAGGACATTATGAGGTGAAATGAGCTACATAGACACAAAAGACAAATCCCGGGTGATCCCACGCCTCCGAGGTGCCTAGAGCCGTGGTCGGCAAACTGCGGCTCTCGAGCCACATGCGGCTCTTTGGCCCCTTGAGTGTGGCTCTTCCTAAGCCTTAGGAGTACCCTAATTAAGTTAATAACAGTGTACCTACCTATATAGTTTAAGTTTAAAAAATTTGGCTCTCAAAAGAAATTTCAGTCGTTGTCCTGTTGATATTTGGCTCTGTGGATTAATGAGTTCGCCGACCACTGGGCTAGAGTGTCACATTCACAGAGACAGAAAGTGGAGGAGGTTCCCAGGCCCTGGGCGGGGGTGGGGGGTGGGAGTTAGTGGTTCATGGGGACCGAGTCTTGGTTTGAGATGAGGACACAGCCCTGAAGATGGATGGTGTGATGGGAGCACAACAAAGCGAGTGCACTTCATGCCGCTGAGCTGTACACGTATTCGGAGCCAGTTAGAGTGAAGTTTATGTCATGCACATTTCACCCCCAAAAATTCTGAAAGGAACTGACAGCCGCCTCCTGTGAGGAACCTGAATAAAGTCGGAGGAATACAGAAAAGGACACCGGGGCCATGATCAGTGGCCATCTTCCCCGACGGCCCTCGGAGGATGACAAGAAAGAGTGAGGCCACTGCTTACAGAGGCCTGCTCAGGGCCCGCTGGCTCACTGCACCTGGATCGAGCCCCACTGTGCGGGGTAACCGGGGTACACGCTGACTCTGACTTGCTCCCCGCCCACAAGGCGCTCATGGCCCCTGGGAGGCCTTAGTCAGAACAGAATATGACGTACAGTGCACCAAGGGGACGGCCGAGGCTCAGAGAGGAGCCGGCCCAGCTGAGGTCAGGGAAGGCTTCCTGGTGGAGGGGCCGGGGACGAAGGCGCCCCACAGAGGGCCAGCCAAGGCACAGGTGCCAAGGGGAGAGAGAGGGCAGGGGGGACACAGCCCACCCGTTTCCAGTCCAGGGCCAGAGCCCAGGCCGCAGGCAGCACCTCGGTGAGAGACTTCGGAAGTGGATGGGGGTTTATCGGGGAGGTACTTCCCCTTCTGTGTCGAGTGGCTTCTGCAGTGGTCAGGTCAGTGAGCAGGCAGCCATGATCCACGCAGGGAGGACGCAGCGAGCTCGGCGGGGTGCTGAGGGAGGGGTCAGCTGTTGATGGTGTCACCAGCTCCCTCTTCCCCCTGCTCATCTGCTTATGGTCGCTGGTCCCTGTGCCGCACCCCCGCAACCCCCAATGGGCTCTCTGCACAGGCTCTCTGCAGCAGAAAGAAAGGAGCCTCCTGGACCCCGTGCCTCCCTCCCAAGGGGTTCTATCCACGATAAGATTCACCTTAATTGACAGGACTCTGCACAATGATCTCTCTGCACAACTCAGCAAGCACCAGCCAAGCAAATGCAATGAGTTACTTAAGAGCAACTCCAGGAAGTGCAATGGAAGTTTCAAGTCACCACCACTAGCAGCAGCAACAGTTCACAGACCTCAGGGCTCCTGGCAGGGCACTCCCTCTGCTCGGTCACACGGACCTCCCCTCCCTCCCTCCCAGCCATGCTTGCTTCGGCTTTCTCCCTCCTCGCAGCAGCTGCAGTGCGAAGATGTGTCCGGATGGGTCCTGTTACATGATATCCTGACGTTATTTCTTACCCGGTTAGAGACTATCCGAGCGGGGAGTCTTTATTTCACGTCTCTGGTACCAGATTCTTCTAGCACATCGGATACCCCCTGGGAGGGAGTTCACACGTGAAGGAGCAGCAAACCCATTCACCAAACACGCCATTCGACACCTCTAATGTCCCGCCCTGGAAAGGAAGCTCATCTCTCATTTCAATCCGGCTCCTCCTCTCCTTCCTCCCTCCTCTCGCTAACTCCACAAACACACTGAGTCCTACTAAGTGTCAGAAACGGTGCCGGGTGCCAGGGGGGCCAAGATGAGCACCGCATGGTCCGGGCTCCCACAGGGCTGCCAGAGCCGGGATGCTGCCTGGGCCCTGGCCCGGGAGGCCTGTCTCCCTGAGACCCTCCGGGTCCCCACGTAGACCAGCAGAGCCGGGAGACACGGGGCATGTCAGCCGGTGCCCTGGGCTTGGCCAGCGCGCTCTGAGAACAGCCCAGCTCCTGCATGGCGTTGCAATGCCTTTGTCTGCACTGGACTTTGAGAAGAGAGGCAAATCCCACAGAAGCAGTGATTTACTTAGAAAGATGGCGACGGCAGGGCCAGTCCTAAAGTCAAGACGGGCATCGCTTAGAAAGACCTAGAAGGTGTGCAGTCACGGCTGCTAGACAAGCCACAGGAGGAAAGGCACTGAGGGCAGAGGTCTTGCTCAGCGGGCGGCATCTGCCACAGTGAGGCCTACACAGAAGGAGAAGTGGCAGGCCCCGACCCCGACGGCAGGAGGAAACACCGTAAGGCCGAAGATGCAGAAGACAAAGGGGGCTTCGGGGGCCAGGCTGAATGAACCTCACTGGCCCTGACCAGGCAGGCGGAGGTAGCCCTGTGAGTACCGCAAACATGTCCACAGGGTGACACGCCCCCCTGCACCCACGCTCTCCGAGTCAGGATCAATCTCTACTCCCTTGTCTGGCACGTTGAGTGTCACTGATTTACAAAGTGATGCATTTTAGAGGATGAGATTCGACAGTAATTGCACAGACAATGCAATGTGGAGCCGTCCAGTCACCGCACAGATAAAATACTAGTATGTAAGGGTATGTACAGGCACAAGTGGGCGCTGGGGATTCAGTGGGAGCAAACCCAGCCTCAGCCAGGCGAGGGCGCTCCAGGAGGTGGAGGCAGGTGCTGTGAGCCTCTGCACCAAGCGGAGAGGCTCCCTGGAAAGGGGCCTCAGTGGACAGGTACGGGGGTGCAGGCGCAGGGTGGGCGGGAGGAAGAGCAGGAGCTGTTCTCAGCAGCGGCTTGTGCACAGATGGAAAGGCTGGCTCCTCCTCTCACTGCAGACTCTTCATTGTGCACGTGGGAAAAGCACCCCAAAGAGAACCCGTTTCCAAGTCAGGTCCTGCTCCTCCAGGCCCCACAGTGCCGGCCTCCAGGCTCCAGAGACCCTGGCAGGCGCCCCAGCTCCCGGCTCCCAGGGAGACCCTCCGTGTGGGACCAGGGCAGCCTCTTCTGGAAATCTCTTCAAGCACAAACCACTGGTCAGAGGTGACAAGGCCACACTAACAGGAAACAGCAGAAGATGGTCAGACCCCATGTGGACGTGAGCCTGGCTCCTGCTGGAGGCTGAGAACACTTCCCCACACTGCACGCCCTTTGTCAGCAACACACTCCTCACCTGGTGCCACTTTTAAAAAAATATATCTTTATTGATTTCAGAGAGGGAGAGGGAGATAGAAACATCCATGATGAGAGAAAATCATTGCCGGCTGCCTCCTGCACGCCCCACACTGGGGATCGAGCCCACAACCTGGGCATGTGCCCTGCCCGGAATCAAACCCTCACCTCCTGGTTCATGAGCTGATGCTCAACCACTGAGCCACGCTGGCTTTCACTGACTCCTCTTTGGCTGCTCCGGGGCTTTCCTGGGGGAAGTGGAAGAAACCACCAGGTCAAATGAGCTTTTGCGTCTACTGCAGGGACAGTGTCACCTCCTGCACGACCTCACCTGGTCGCAGGTGAAGACTGTGGCTGACCCCATCCGCTCTGCACCTCCACTTGCCCCTGGTCCTCCCGTAGGAAGGTGCTCAGAGCCCTGGGGGATGCGATCTTCCAGGGGTGACCTTGTCTTTTCTTCCCATTCCACTCACCAGGCTTCCTTCCAACATCCTAATCTTTTGCATTATGTAAAAATTCTTTATGAGCATCAAATCCTGGGAGAATGAAAGTAAGCAACACACGTTTTGTTTTGTTTGTTTTTATGCACGCTGACCAGCTATCAAGTCAATAATTAAGGGTTTGGGGTTGCAGTTTGGTTTTCTTTGCTCCCCGTATTTTTGTATTTTGGGATTCACAGGGGACTCCTGGTCAACTGTTTTTTCCCCTATAAATGTCCACAAGTTTAGGATTTGCCATCTAGTTGCTCTGTCTTTTTGCTCCCAATATTGTAATCGTGAACATTTTCAAACCTCCAGGAAAATGCAGGGAACGATACAGGGAACAGCTCCCCACCTACCCCCTACACGTCATCATTGTTGGCATCTCACCCCATTTGCGATAACACACCCGATCGCCACCTGGCCACTCGCCAGCCCAGCATCTTCTGGACTCGCTGCAAAGCAAGCAGCAGCCCCAAGACCTGGTTTCCGATGAGACGTCACACAAAGGCGGGCCTCAAAGCACTGCCTCTGATTTTTCAACCGAACCACATCCTGCAGATTCCCGACCCCATCGTGAAACCCGCCCTCAGCGCTACTTACAACCTACCCTCCCGCCCCCCTAAATGCTTCTCCGCCAGGGCTTTCTCTCAGGCGCCCCCTTAAGCTCTCACTTACCGAAGCCCCTCTAACCTGGATGGAATCACCAGTCTCCCCTCCTCTTGCTCCCCTCTCCTCCTCTCCCACCCCTTCATGTTTCCTAAGCCGGTCAAGCCGCCATTAAATGCATATTCCTAAAGCTCAACTTCGCCTGGGATCCCGGAGACCTGGCCCTGCCTTGGCCCCTCCCGCCCACCACCCAACTTTCTGTAACAAGGAGAGTCCCAGAAGCCCAGCGAGGCCCATTCCTGCTGCTCTCAGCTGCTCATGGCCACCGTCTAAAGAACTTACTTATGTTCGTTTTCTGGGGAAGAGTAAGAGCGATTGATTGAACGTGCGAGAGACAAAAAGTTCCTGTTCTCAGGACATGCTGAAAATCAGACAGTTACCTCGCACAGTGCACGGCCCCCACTCCGTGCTCCAGCCCGAATTCCTCATCTGGCTTTGGATGCCGACCTTTCACCTCTTGTGAGGCTGCCCTTCCTTTCGGGCCAGAAGAAATGCACCTCTGGGTTTTGTCAGAGGCGGCGGCCTCATTAATCAGCAGAAAGCAAACATTCGCCCCGGCTTGTAATACAGAGCAGCCAGCGAGGCTCTCCGGCTGGAGCTGTTTAAAGGCCCAAGCCAGAGGGCACATTTCACAGGAATCTCTCCTTTAAGTTATCATAAGAAGGTCTTCACAGAGCACCCGCCACTGCAGAAAATTTAGAACACACACACACACACACACACACACAGAAATGAAAGAAACGTTAGCACAATCTTGCTGCCTAGAAATACCATTAACATTTTGATATCTATCCTTTTAGACTCTATAAAAATAAATATATCCACTTTATAAAACTGAATTCATATTGTTCATGCTATTATTTTAACTGCCATTAAATTATAAATTATTGTCATTATTGACACGATTCCATCTCATTAAGTATTTTTATGTAATTGAATGGAGATATATATGTAGATAAAAGCATCACTATAGGCTAGAATAATCTGTCGGACATTAAGGCTGTTTGAAATTTTTCACTAATGATCACTTTAGTGCAGCGGTTCTCAACCTGTGGGTCGAGACCCTTCGGGGGTCGAACGACCCTTTCACAGGGGTCACCTAAGACCATCGGAAAACACATATATAATTACATATTGCTTTTGTGATTAATCACTATGCTTCAATTATGTTCAATTTGTAACAATGATAATACATCCTGCATATCAGATATTTACAGTATGATTCATAACAGTAGCAACATTACAGTTATGAAGTAGCAACGAAAATAATTTTATGGTTGGGGGTCACCACAACATGAAGAGCTGTATGAAAGGGTCGCAGCATTAGGAAGGTTGAGAACCACTGCTTTAGTGGAAAACTCTGCATGTACTACTTTTCGAATACCTTTAATTGTCTCAAACAATGAATTTCCGGGCAGCCACGGCAATGTGCGTTTTGAAGATTTTAAGGAACTTTTGCAAAATTGCTTTGTAGAAGTGGACTTCCACCAGCCGTTGGACACTCTGACCGGCTCCCTTACATGCACGCCCCCCTGCTGGGGATCGAGCTGCGTAATTTTTGTTAATCCTCCCTAACCCAAAGGGTGGAAAGGTATTATTATGCAGTTTAAATTTACATGTACTTGACCACTAGAGAAACTGGACTTTTATTGGCCAATTTCAATCCTTTCATCAGAGCGGGTGGGTGGTGGGGAGGGAAGTGGCCTGGGGCGGGGCAGTGACCAACAGGACCTCAGCGACGTAGCTGACATTCTGCAACCATGCTACTCATTCCTCTCCTTCGTTCCCCGCCCCCCCTTTTTTGGTTAATCCTCATCAGAGGATATGTTTTTCACTGATTTTTGGAGAGAGTGGAAAAAGGGAGGGACAGAGGGAGAGAGAGAGAGAGAGAGAAAGCGAGAGAGTGAGAAGAGAGAGAGAGAAACATTGACGTGAGAGAGACACATCAATTGGTTGTCTCCCCCACGAGCCCCAGACGGGCTGGGGATCGAACCTGCAATCCAGGTACATGCCCTTGACCAGGAATCAAACCCTTGACTCTTCAGTGCGTGGGCTGCGCTCTAACCACCGAGAATACTGGCAGGGCCCTCTCCTTTGTTAATTGGATAGAATTCGCTGGAAACACTGGATCAGTATGCATGGGAATTTTACATTATCGCAGTCTTGATAAATAACAATTATCAATATTTTGCCCAAAAAAGTTTTGTGTAGGGGCCTGCCAGCTGGAAGAAGTATGATTAGAGGCTACTCACCGGAGAGAAAAATTAAAAACAACCAAGAGTGTCTGGGAAGCTTTACCAATTGGCTCAAATCATTTGGGGGCACCAGAGCCAGAGCCGAGGTTTCCATCTTCCCTGTGGTTTGGGCAGCACGGGAAGGCTCACCTGCACAGGTACGCGAACTGCGAAGGAATCCCGGTCTATCGGACGCGGGACTGCGGTCTGCCAGGAGGCCCAGAGGTTCTCCCCGAGGGCAGAAGGACCAGCATCAGGGCACAGTGCCGGCCCTGGGTCCCTAGGACACGACGTCCAGATCCTCGACCAGACTTCTCCTGTGGCCCAGCCACCCACAGCCCAGGATCTGTTCTGCTCAGCAGCACAGAACAGACGAACACGGACCCGGGCAGCAAGGCCCCCGAGCGCCGTGAGTACGGCTCTCAGAAGGTGAGTGAGGTCCCACTGCGGGGCAAACGGGCACCGCTCTGTGCCCAGAGCCTCAGGCTTTTGAGTCAGCTCCAGACATGGGGGACCTGGCTGGTCTCTGGATGTCTGTCTGTCCCTCGAATTCCCAGGGGGAGAAAGCCTGGCCTCTGCAGCATGCACGCTGGCTGCTGTGTGCACACCGCGAGCTGCAGCGCAGGGCCAAGCCCCCAACAAGCAGCAGCAGCCGCCGCCGCCACGCTTTGATCTCCGGGGCACCCAAGGGGCACGAGGGCTCGGTGACCCGGACGGTGGCGGGTGGGCCGCGGCTGGTTTTTGTTAAGCGGCAGCATCTCGGTCTTCAAAGCCAGAGGTTCCCCGACGCCACTGCTATGAGTTCCAGCTGCTGTGTGCGAAACCTTACCCTCCGGCCTGCAAGCCAGGCCCCTCTGCTCCTTCCCCGGCTTCTCTTCAATTTAAGACACTGATTCAGGACCCAGGAGGCCCCTGCCTTCCCAGTCCCCGCCCCCAGCCTCCCCAGCACAAGCTGCCTGGGAACCTCTAACTCTGCCAGCCAGCTCTCCATGCTCAGGGCTCCAGGTGACAACCACACAGGCCCTTCGGGGAAGCAGGCGGGAGGCAAGGACGCGGCTGCCTGGGGCTCTCGTGTTCCTGTCCCACAACCATCTGCCTGTGTTTTGGACTGAGGACACTGGCTCTGGGCTGGGGGTCAGTGAGCATCACCTGGGTGACCCACCCCTGAGTTTTCTCCTGAGGCAGGGCTGCCACGGGCCTGAGAACTGGCATTTCCAACACGTTCCCAGGACGGCAGAGGCGGCCAGCCCGGGACCCCCACTCTGCGACCACCGGCTGAGGGTATGACCGCTAACTAAGGTGCCAGGTCCATGAAGACTGACCCCCGGCCACCTTCACATGGGACACGTCGGGGAATTCCTCGAGCGGACCTGCAGGTCAGGGCTCGGTGGGGAGACTCTGGAGGCTTGGTGGGGATGCCAGGTGACAGTACCACTTGCCTTTCCCAAACCAGACATCGATTCCTGCGGAAACTCTGTGCCAAAGGTCAAGTGTCACCAACCGAGAGGCCTCAGCCCAGCTGACCTGAGCCACGCGTCCATCTCCCTCTGACACGTCTGTGCCACGCTCGCGCGTCCCTACCGCTCGGCGGAGCTCCTCTCTCTCCAGGACCTGAGGCCAAGTCCCCTCTTAAAGACACCCCGCCCCTCTCCTCGCCCCGCTGACACTGCTCTCCACTGCTCTTCCCCGGGCCCATCCTTCCCGACCTCCAACCATTCAGACTGGTGCTGGGGCCTGGCCGGTTTGGCTCAGTGGACAGAACGTTGGCCTGTGGATTGAGGGGTCCCGGGCTTGTTTCTGGTCAAGGGCATGCACCCCGGTTGCAGACTTTAGAGCCAACCAATCGATGTGTCTCTCTCACATCCATGTTTTTCTCTCTCCGTCTCTCCCTTTCCCTTCCACTCTCGCTAAAAACCGATGGAAACATATTCTCGGTGAGGATTCACACACACACACACACACACACAAGTAAACTGGTGCTGGGCCTGCTGCCCCCTTGGGCTCTTCTCCTGAACCTCTAGATCAGTGGTTCTCAACCTTCTGGCCCTTTAAATACAGTTCCTCATGTTGTGACCCAACCATAAAATTATTTTCGTTGCTATATCATAACTGTAATGTTGCTACTGTTATGCATTGTAATGTAAATATCTGATATGCAGGATGGTCTTAGGCGACCCCTGTGAAAGGGTCATTTGACCGCCAAAGGGGTCGCGATGCACAGGTTGAAAACCGCTGCTCTAGATGGTGTCCCCCCTAAAATCCACATGTGGAAGTCCTAACCCCCCAGAACCTCCAAGTGTGACTGTAATCGAGACCTGGTAATTGAGTTAAAGGTAATTAAGTTAAAATCGGGCCACTGGAGTGGCCCAACCCAATGAGGGGGCCTTGTAAGAGGCGATCAGGATACGGACGTGCACAGGAGAAGACCATGGGAAGACACAGGGACAAGACGGCCTTCTGCAAGCCAAGGACGGAGGCCCCGGGACAAACCCACCCTGCAGACCCCTTGCCTTCAGACTCCCGGTCCCCAAACTCTGAGAAGATACACTTCTGTTGTGTGGCCGCCCTTTCCATGAACTGCAAATGGGGCTAAAACTCCTATTAGTCGTGATGATGGACGGGAAGCCATGTGACCAGAGTTCAGACCGTCCGGGTCCTAACCAGCCCTTCCCCATGGCCACAGCCACCCCAAGTCCCAGAAGAGACACCCTAGGCCAGGGGCACGTTACCTCCTGGGCAGGCTCGGCCCACAAACCGCCCTGATCACGCAGCCCACACAACCCCTGGCCTGCGGTTTTCAGTGGTGACTCAGCCTCCCCAGAAACCCAGTGGTAGGAAAGCATCAGAAATCCTCACTGAGTTGCCTGACAACCACCCCCAACAGGAGGAAAGAACCCCCGCCCCCCGCCCCCAGCATCCGGACAGACATCGCTAATCGATAATGGCATGCACATGCCCAGCTCAGAGTTGGCCTTAAAATCCCTCTTGGGCTCCGAGCAGCTCCACTCCCACGAAGGAACCAGAGCTGGCGATGAGGAGGAAACCCTCCTTGCTAGCCTGGACCTAGGGAGCAGCCCACATTTTTTTGCAGAATGAGATGGTTTAACAACTGAATGAATTAGATTTCTAAGGGACAGCTCTACAGTAAAATGAGGAAGTGGCCTTGGGGTCAAACAGACGGGGATCAAAGCCAGCAGACCTTGAGCGAGCTAGAGCAAACACTTAGGGTGTGCCTCCCGGTTTTGACATTCGTTACCTAATGCAATCCACACGGCCCATGCAGCAGGTCCTGTTAGCACCCCACTCTGCAGACGGGCACACTGAGGCACAGAGTGGCTGTCCAATCTGCCCGTCCTATGCCGGGGCAGCTCCGTGCCCTCACCTCTCAGGAGGGGTTCCCAAGCGCCGGGGTGTGTCTGGGTGCCTGGGGGGCTTTGAAAACAGAGATGGCCCCTCTCCAGGTCCTCATGCCGGAGCTCCTGGGCGTGGCCTGAGAATCTGCACTTCTTTTTCCATTTTTGTTCCTCTTTACTTGAGGATATTTTTCCATTGATTTTTTTTTTTTTTTAAAGAGAGAGTGGAAGGGATGAAGGGAGAGACACACAAAGAGAAACATCGATGTGAGAGAGACACATCGATTGGTTGCCTCCTGCATGTGCCCCGACCGGGGCCAGGGGTTGAGCCTGCAACCAAGAACTGTGCCCTGGACGGGAATCAAACCAGAGACCCTTCAGTCCATGGAGGGACGCTCTATCCACTGAGCCACACCGACCAGGGCGAGCATCTGCATTTCTAATAGGCTCTCAGGTGCTGCTGCTGGTCGGGGGACCATACTTGGAGAACCGCTTCCCTAAGGAAGGAAAAATGCTTCAAGGATAAGCTCCCTCAGCCACGTGGGAAACACCTACCGAGGAACCGTGCTTAACACGGGCTCTGGCACAGCGTAGGGGCCACAGGGTCCGGCAGGTGGTCTGCCTGTCTGTTTCTAAAACTCTACCATGTCATCCCCTAGACTAGAGCCTGGGCAGCCGCCGCTGACCACTCAATTCCAGGGGAAGAGCACACCCCACGCCGGAGCCCAGCCTCAGAGCGTGAAACCTGCTGCTCCCACTCACCAGCGCAGATAAAACCTCAGTGGAGCTAACATGCGTGGACGCCAAAGCCGAGGGCCTGAACTCTGTCACCAGCCAAATGCTGAGAGCTACACACGCTGCATTTGTGTTTCTAAATACTAACATCCGAATTCTGCAAACTCTGCTTGTTCTTTTAGAAGGGCTGCTAGGGCCCTCGCTGGTTTGGCTCAGTGGATAGAGTGTCGGCCCACAGACTGAAGGGTTCTGGGGATCAATTCCGGTCAAGGGCACGTACCTCGGTGGCCGGCTCGATCCCCAGTCCCGCTCCAGGCGTGTGCAGGAGGCAACCAATTGGTGTTTCTCTCTGTCTCTCCCCCTCTCTTCCACTCTCTCTAAAAATCAATGGAAAAATATCCTCAGGTGAGGATTAACTAAAATAAAGAAATAAATAAAAATTAAAGGGCTGCTAGGAAGAGGGTAAGGGAGGGATACAGGCCCAGTCCACCTGAGGCATAATGCTTTCTCAGTCTGAGAACCTGTCAGTCTGGCGGGCCCTTCTGCCCCTGGCCAGGGTGAGCAAGCCCCATCTGCCCCCACGCAGCCACACAGGGAACCCCGTCGCTGCCACCCCAGCCCGGGGCCTCTCTGAACTGGAGTAACCCGGTCCCGCTGGTCCAGGCCCAGCCGACAGCGCATTCGGGTCACTAGGATTCACACTTTATAAAGAGGAACACGCTGATGAGATCAAAATGCAAACTGCTGAGTGCAGAGCAGGCTCGCCATTCCTGGAGGGCGTGTGGCACTGCCTGTCCTGCCCAGCCATGGCCGAGGGCCCTGTGTGGACAAGGGCGAGACGCTCCCTGTCCGGGTTCAAGTCCTGAATGGAGATTCCGGATGGGCGGCTGGAAACCCGGAAGGTGATTTCTCCCCCAGGTTCCCTGATACGACAACAGAGACACACACACGGCACTTACAGCACAGCCGACGGGACTTTCCCGCAGAGACAACACAGGCCCGAACGCAGAACACTCTTATTTCAGATCTCAAAACGGAAACCGGAGTCGCAGGCCAGGGCCTGGAGCGGAGGTCACAGGTCACCCAGTGTCAGGGCAGCGCCCTCCCACACCGTCTCCCACAGACCTTGCCCGGGCCCTCGCTTTCCAGATGAAGAGCTGCTCTGGGCACAGCAACCCCAGCTCCTGGGCTCGGGCCCTGCTCCTGTGCACCCGGGAAGGGTTCAAGCAGGCGGCCTCGCCCGGCTGGGCTGTGAAGTGGACAACCAGGCCCCGAGTTCTGACCCAACGCGTCCGGTTAGGAATGCGTCTCCCCGTCGCCCTGGCCATCTGCCTGGCAGAGGTCCCCTCATTCCGCGTCTGTCCACTCAGAGACCCCCCTTGGGAGAGTCCCCTGACGCCGGGGCAGAGGGAGGCGTTCTCATGTGTGTCCGCAGCCCCTGCTCATGCTACAGTCCTGACCACGTGGGCGCAGGACTTGCTTTCTCCTCCGCTGGAATCTGAGCTCCAGGATCTGGCACCCAGCAGACCCTGGATTAACTTCTGCCGAAGGGATGGGACCTGCTGCCTCCCTCGCAGCTATAGGTGTGGAAAACAACACCCTGAAAGTAGCCTGTCACGGAAAAGCCCTACGGGAGTGTGAAGAGCTACTATTGATAATTTATGAAGGCTGGAAGCTTTTTCTTTAATAGCAGAAGAATGCTCTAAAGACCCTACAGCAGTGGTTCTCCACCTTGGCTGCACATTAGAATCACCTGGGAATCTTTTTAAAATCCTGATTTCAGAAATGGATTTTAAAAAGATTCCCAGGTGATTCTAACGTGCAGCCAAGGTTGAGAACCACTGCCCTATAGCGATCCCAGGAGCCCAAACAGCACCCGGGCATCTTCCCGGCTGACTCCACGAGGCGCCAGGGAGCCAGCTGCTGGGCCTGCCCTCGCCGATACCACAGCCCTGGGCACGCCCGGTGACGGGGCGCTTGCACGGTGAGGGGTGCAAGCTGAGAGGTGCTGTGGAGGGTGAAACCCGCCCTGGATTTCGAAGAATACCCAAAATGAACGTAACACGTTTCATTAGTAATTTCTATATTGATGATGTGCATCAAATGGTGAATCTTAGTGTTTTGGATCTATTGGGTTAAGTAAACAATATTAAAATGAGCCCCAGCTGGTTTGGCTCAGTGGATAGAGCGTCAGCCTGTGGACTGAAGGGTCCCGGGTTCAATTCTGGTCAAAGGCACATGCCCAGGTTGTGGGCTCCATCCCCAGTGTGGGGCATGCAGGAGGCAGCAATCCATGATTCTCTCTCATCCATGATGTTTCTCTCTCCCTCTCCCTTCCGCTCTGACATCAACAAACAGATATTTTAAAAAAAAATGAATGCCAAGGTCTGCTCATTTCTTGGGATCTGGCTTTTTTCTTTTTAAAAGTTAAATTAATTGGGGTGACATTGGTTAACGAGGTTATATAAGTTTCAGGTGCACCGTTCTGTGACCCATCCTCTGTATATGGCATTGTGTGCTCGCCACCCCGAGTCCAGTCGTTTCCTGTCACCAGGTATTTGGTCCCCTTCCCCCTCTCCATCCCCCACCCTATCCTTCTTCCCTCCGGTAACCACCGTCCTGCTGTCTGTGTCTATGAGTGTGTTTTGTTCATTCATTTGTTGCTGTCTGTTTTCTATCCCACACATGAGTGAAATCATATGGTTCTTGACTTTCCCCATCTGACTTATTTTTGCTTAGCATGACATAGTCTTAAGATGCATCCATGTTGTCGCAAATGGTGGTATTCCATCCTTTCTTATGACTGAGCACATTCCACTGTATATATTTAGCACATCTTCTTTATCCAGCCGCCCATCAAAGGACACTTGGGTTGTTTCCACGTCTTGGGATTCTCCCCATGAAATCCTACTCCATTGTCTGTGGCTCTGTCCAGGGATTTAGCCCGGTTCCCACCCACCCAGCCTTCGAGCAGGCGCCTGGTGCCAGGAAACCCTCTGTGGGCGGGTGGGGGTGGCCGGCCGTCTTGGGAGAGCAGCCTGCCTGTCGTCTGGGCCTGAATGCACACAGGGCCAGCGTGTGAACGCGGGGCACCGTGGCCTCGATTCCGCCATCCTGGCAACAGGAGCTCATTGTGCTGGCGGATTCCTGCCCTTATTTAGGTCAGTGGCCCCATTACCCGGTGCCCGAGAGAGAGAGAGAGAGAGAGAGAGAGAGAGAGAGAGAGAGCCATGGGTTCTGTCTTTGCCGCTCTTTGCTACCCTGTCCCCTCTTTGCAGAAAACACCCCTTCTCAGAGGCACTGAAACTTTATACTTAGCAGCCAGAGAGTGCGTGTCTGCGTGCAGCTCACTCCCCACCCCGACGGGGCGGCCTACGCACAGAGGGAATGTGTTCCCATTTTCAAAAGTTAGATACATAATTCAAAACCGACACCACCTCACTCGGGGTGGGGATCACAGTCCCGGCTTCCCGTCGGCAGTGCAGCTTTCCAGTTCCCACCAGAGACAAAGGCTGCCACCTGCCCCTCGTGCTGGGGCTGGGCCGTGAAAGGAGAAACCCTGTGCACATCCCCGCAGCTGGGCTCCCTGACAGCCCAGGACGTTGGTACCAGGTAAGCCAGGTCTGCTGTCCCTCCTGTGCTGGGATGCAGCCTGCGATGGGTTAGGTTCCACGGCTCGAGTCCCAGCTGATTCACTCTGGGATCAGACGCAAACTCCGTAATTCAGTTTTCTGTGCTTCTCGGGATGGACACGAAATTATTCAGATTCGTTTAAAGAAAAGAGAGAGAAGGAATACACACACCTACAGGTGAACTTCATCCGTGCCCCGGAAATCAGAGACAAGGGAAGGTGTCAGCAACCCCGGAGAGGACAGAATTCCCTGCCCCTTCGTCTGCTCGCGCCACCTCCCCCCGCTGCTCAGAGATGCCGAGGGCTGAGTTTCCCCTCAATTCACGTCTCACGAGGAGTTAGCTGCATCTGCGTGTGTGCTTTCTTCCTCTTTAAAAATAATCTGTGGTTTGTGTGTTTTTACACAATACAGATTAGCTGGCTGCTGAAGCGTCATTGCTCGCACACCATCAGTCCCTGCATTTAAAAATAAACATCACATCTGCAATGCAAAGCTCCCGCCCGCTTTCAGAGACGGGAAGGCAGTGCCCAGTGCCCCTGGGGCTGTGCGGAGCTGGCACAGGTGAGGCCCTCTAACCGCAGGATTGCGACACCTGGGAGAGTCTCGGTGCCCCCAGCCTGGATCTCCCACAGCTGCCAGGGCAGCCTTCTCCAGGGCACGGGACAGGGGTCACGACAGCCTCAGGATCTCAAACCAGAAGAGGCTGCGCCCTCTGGCTACACACTGTCATCAGGAGAAGCCCCCCCTCCCCCGACTAACAGAAAAGGGCAACCTTGCCCAGCAGGTGTGGCTCAGTGGTTGAGCATCGACTATGATCCAGGAGGTCCTGGTTCGATTCCCAGTCAGGGCACATGTCTGGGCTGCGGGCTTGATTTAGGGAGGGGGTGTTTGGGAGGTAGCCGATCAGTGATTCTCTCTCATCACTGATGTGTCTCTCTCTCTCTCCCTCTCCCCCTTCCTCTCTGAAATCAATACAAATATATTTTAAAAAGAAAAAAAGAAAAAAAGAGCAACCTTGAGTCCCACGGTGAAGACCAGAATGAAGCGTGGGTGGTCCGTGCCTGCGTGGCCATTGGGATGGACAGGGCCTCGGGGTCTGGTTTCAGCAGAGGGCCCAGGTCCCCCCTCCTTGGATGGCTCCCACGGCCCAGGGACCTGGAGGCATCACTGAGCATCCCCAGCTGAGAGTCTTCCCGAGTGTGGGCCCAAGGTCTCACTGTGGGAAGCGAGTGGCCGTCAGCCTCTCGGACGCCACCCTAGGTCTCGGCCATGACGGAGGACTCAGCAGGCCGGCGGCAGCTGCTTCTGGGCTAGCCCAGTGCCCGTCCCCATCTCCCGGTGCCGCACGCTCTCCCACCCTCTCCCACGCTCACCTATGCAGCTGGGGGGTCGGGGCTGGAACCTCGATTTCAGTTCTGAAGTAATGCCATCCCAGTGGCTGAGCCCGGGTCCAGGTCCTGGTCCTGGTCCTCTTCACTCATCCACGGGTCCCAGCACGGGTTTAATGTTAGGACCCTCCCCAAGCGGCCCCAGGTGACCACTGGCACTTCATTACCGACACCCACCTGGTCCTTCCAGCCTCGCCCGAGGTTAGGCCTCCGGGTCAAGTTTCTGAGTCAAAGCGAACGGGAACCTGTTTCAAGTTCAAACCCTCCGAGCATTTTTCTGGGGAAGAGGTCAATGACCGGCAGTGACTTCAGGGAGGACGGCTGGCAGGACACCAGAATGAGGAAGCCGGCCTCTGGGTGTGGTGGGTGGAAGTCACGCTCAGCCAGCAGGTCCAGCGCCAGAAGGCGGAGGCCAGGAAGGATATGTGGTGACGTGGGGGTGGGCTTCTCCTCTCTAAAAATAACCCGATGATGGAGTGCCAGGCACCCCCCCTCCACCCGTGCTCTCAGAGCAGTTGCTTCACATCTGGGCTGGGATCAGGGCTAGTTTGTGTGCCAGGCTCCCTGCAGGTATCAGACCGGAGAAGCAAACTGAACCCTCAGGCACGGGGAAGCAGGTGGAAGGCGTCCTAAGTTCTCACAAGTCCACGCAGGCCAACCCGGGGGCTGGGTCCTGCTCCCAGGTCCCCCCACGTGGGGCTGGGGCCGAAGAATGAATGAGACACGCGGCCTTTGGAAAGCCAAGCAGGAACCATTGCTTGGTCAGGCGCACACTGATTCTTGTCTCATGGTGTCACGGGACTTGAAGGTGGAGAGAGAGCCGGGGCCAAGCCATGAGTCGCTGAGCTGGACACAGAGGGTGGTGCTGGCTGCACGTTTTCCATCCACCCCAGGAGCCCTGCCTGCATTTCTCACCTGCATCTCACCCACGTCTGAGAGGCTCCTGTTCCTTTCTTAGTTTATAAGTGGGGAAACTGAGGCACAGGGAGCTGATGTGAATCCTGACACCGAGGGACAGGGCACAGGATTTGAACCAAGTCCACTTGAGGACCTCTGCTCCGAGCCTCAGTGAGGTAAACAGCCTCAGGAAGAAAGGTGAGCCATTCATTCCCGGAAGCCCGGCCTCTCCGTCAGCTGGGGTAGCAGGAGGGCGAGCACCTTCTTCTCTCCCCGAAGCACTGAGCCAACTGGAGCCCTACCCACCGCAGGGACTCAACAAACACCGACCGACAGCAAGATCCTCACGTTCCAAAGCAGATAACACAGCCGGGAACTTCAAAAACATTGAGCCAAACCAGTGTCCACTGATGACACAGAGAAGTGTGACATGAGGCCATGGTCCCTGCACATTTAACACATTGTTTGCGGGTAGTTTTTATCATGCGCTAACAGGTGGAGTGGGCCATTTTTGCAGTTGAATAGATTGATTACCATTATACTTGGAAGTACATACATAATTCACCATTGTATGTGTTAGAGACCCAAATTTTGTCCTTTGGAATTCGTATATCTGCATGTTAGCATCCCTTTAGAGCAGTAAAAAAGTATAAAAATAAACGTATTTATACGTTACCCGCATTCTACCGCTGGTCTATAAAAAACGTATTAATACGTGTCCCGCGCTCTACTACCAGTCAACGTAAAACGTAGAAATACGTCTTCCGCATACAACGTGTTAACAACACCAGCACTAGGATTTCAAGACTAAAGGAACCATCCACTGATGTTTTTCAAGGACTTGGCATTTAAAAAAAATCCCTACTTTTCAACCAGACAAGCGTTCCATCCTTCAGAATTCAGAGTCTCTCACTTTGAGATTCCATAGGTGGGGTGGGCCGATCAGTACATATATTTTTGAGGACCACACAGTGCCAGGCACTGGGCTAGGTCCCTCCCCCTCAGCCCCTGGCTGTCTCCGCTGCATCTCACGTCCCTTGGGGACGGATAGGATGGAAACGGTCTGACACCTACGCACATCAACCCCAGAGGCGGGAGGAGGGCGCGTACCGCCAGGGCACCGGTTACCGTAACAGCCAGCCCAGGGTTCCCACACCATCTGTCCAGCTGAGGCCACTGAATGACACTCTGTCTGCCATGCATTCAACGGAAAGTTTCTCAATGCAGAAATCGGCATTTGCTAACGAGTTGTTATAAAGCATTTCCAAATATGAAATTACAGAAACTCCCGACAACATGGAACATGCATAATAAAACATCGGAAGTCACCACTGGGCCTCCTAGGCATTCATCTCATTTTCCAAACATATTTAAAAATAAATATGTGTAATTAGCCAGTTACATATTTCAGAGCTCGGTGTGTGTGTGTGTGTGTGTGTGTGTGTGTGTGTGTGTGTGTGTTTAGTGCAAACCACTCATTTCAGCCAAGGAAAAATACGGCCTTAACTCTCACCACCAGTTGGCTGCAGATCTCACCTGAGGGAGGGAAGGGCCCGGTTGAAGTTTTGCCTTTTATTTATTTATTTATTTATTTTTTAAATATGTTTTTATTGATTTTAGTCAGAGAAGAAGGGAGAGGGAGAGAGAAAGAGAGGCAGAAACATCGATGAGAGAGAAACATCGATCCACTGCCTCCTGCATGCCCCCTACTGTGAATAGAGCCAACAATCGGGGGTGTGTCCTGACCGGGAATTGAACCCTCTTGGTGGATGTGATGACGCTCAATCCATTGAGCCGCACCGCCCAGGCATGTTTTGGTTTTTATTGACACTGATCACTGGCCACAGCCCGTGGCATCGCCAGGTGCTCCCTCCCTCCCTCCCACAGGGCTGGAGGACAGCTGCCCAGCCTCCCCATCTCAGCTGCAGTCACAACGCTGCCAGCTGCAATGTCCTACCTGTCAACAGTGTCAGGGGAATCGAAGGCCATTACTACACCCCCTAGGCTGACCCCAACGCTGTGCGGGCAGGTGCCAGACACACGGAAGGACCGATAAGATGACACCCTTATGACTGACGTGGGGAGAACAGAAAATGCCTCTTCCTGCCCCCTCCCGGCCTCGTCACCCAACACAATCGTTATTGCCCAAATGATTATCAAGAAGCTGTCCGCATCCTGTGGTAAAAATAACAGGGCTTATTTAGAAATTGGAGCGACAGACCATACGAAACGGATACAAATTTGTACCCAGCGGATTAACAAAGCAAGTAACAATTACAATTTTAAAAACGACCCGCACAGTTAAAAGCGAGTTAAATTGCTAACAAGCGGAGAAATGGGACTGGCAGATAGATATTTAAATGCCTGTCTTCACAGCAGCAGTACTCGCAACCGCCAAGTGGCGGAAACCACGTGCCTACAGGCAGATGGACGGGGAGCAAAACGGGGTGCACTGTTCAGCCTTAAACAGGAAGGGACTGTGGACACGGGCCACAGCATGGGTGAGCCCGAGGCTATGATGTGAAGTGAGACAGCCAGTCTCAAAGGCCAAAGGCTGTATAATCCCGCTTACATGAGGGTCTTGTAGTCACACCACAGAGACAGAAAGTAAAGGTGGTGCCAGGAGCTGGGGAAAGAGGGGGATGGGAGTTCGTGTTTAATGGGGATGGAGTCTGAATTGGGGAAGATGAAAGAACTTCTAGAGATGCCGGGTGGTGATGGTTGCACAGCAATGTAAATTATTTTTGCATTTTTTTTTAACTAATTAGTTTTCTTTCTCTTTTTAAAATATATTTCTATTGGTTTCAGAGAGGAAGGGAGAGGGAGAGAGAGAAATATCAATGATGAGAGAGAATCATTGATCGGTTGCCTCCTACACACCGACACTGGGGATTGAGCCGAAACCTGGGCATGTGCCCTGACCGGGAATCGAACCGTGACCTCCTAGTTCAGAGGTTGATGCTCAACCACTGAGCCACGCTAGCCGGGCCAATGTAAATGTTCCTAATGCCAACGAACTATATACTCAAAAGTGGTTAAAATGGTAAGTTTTATGTTATGTATGTTACACCACAATTTTAAATTTTTTTTTTTTAAAGAAGACTTCACAGAAAATTCTAAAACCTATGGTGGCCTGACTGAGGAGGCAGTGTGGAGGGAGGGGTCAGGCTGGTGGCCTGCAATGACAGAGCTGAGAAGCGTGCAAAACCTCCTCCGAAACAGAGCACGCAGCAAACACATTAGGAATAAGGGCAGCGGGCCTGTGCTCGGCTATGGCTGGCAGAGTCCAGCTGGATGGGCGCACCACTGCCAAGATGAATATGCAGCAACCACAGACTTCACGGTATACAGCATCTGCCCACAGGGACAGTCACCACAGCCTCCGACCGACCCCGTGCGACTCACGTGTTGTAGCAAAAACTGTTTGGTGTTCAGCGTTTCCAACAATAGTTCCTGAGATGACTGAAAGAATGATTTGCTTAACTAAATTTTAAACAATCCAGATTTTGCATACACCCCAGCGACGGCGATGACCCTGCCTACCCCTCCACCCACACAAATGCACACCCATGTGTCCTAAACTGCACATGTATTTTGAGTGACTTTTAACTGCTTGCCTCAAATCATTCTCTTTCCCTTAGACCTATGGTCAGCAAACTGTGGCTCACGAGCCACATGTGGCTCTTTGGCCCCTTGAGTGTGGCTCTTCCTAAGCCTTAGGAGTACCCTAATTAAGTTAATAACAATGTACCTACCTATATAGTTTAAGTTTAAAAAATGTGGCTCTCAAAAGAAATTTCAATCATTGCACTGTTGATATTTGGCTCTGTTGACTAATGAGTTTGCCAACCACTAGATTCTAGAAGCACCTCAACTGGGCTGACTGGGCACTTCAAGACTCTGCCACATTTCTGTTCCATGCCAGTAGCTACCTCAGGAATGTCCTCATGGAGATGACAGAAACACAAGAAAGAGCAAGGCCTCTTGATGTGTAGACTTACAAGCAGCATACTTGTACTTCTGCTTCATTCTCTTACCCAAAGCCAGGCACATGGTCAAGTCCAGAGACAGAGGCAGAGGACACTTCAAAGTTAAATGCCCAAGGGGGTGGATGCCGAGAGGGTAAAAGATCATTCAACCCATCAGCAAGACCTATCAATTCTACCTTAGAAGTACTTTCCACACCTGTCCACTACTCCTTCTATCTTATTGCTCCCACCACTTCAGTTCACCATGATCTCTCTTACCTATCACCACCTGACTGCTCTGTCCAAATCTTTCTTGTCCATTCCTTCCCAGACCATTCTCAATGCAGCAACGAGAATAAACTAAAAAAAGAAAACCTGCTACCACTCATTTCATTAAGTCTGCCAAATGGTTCCCTACTGTTCTCAGGATAAAGGTGAAAATCCTGACGAAGGCCTGAATTGTTTTCAATTTTCAATTGAGGGGTTATTTTAAAGCAAATAGGTGACCTGGTGAAAGGGAGAAAGAGAGTGAAGAGGGAGTGTGGGAAAGAGAGGCTTTGTAATGACTTCCATGTGAGGACAGCCCGAACCTGAGACCCTTCAGTCCGCAGGCCGACGCTCTATCCAGAGGGTTTTGAATCCGTACCAAAAGAAGGGATAAAGAACTGTACTTGGACACAGAGCAGTCCAAGTAAGACCCCAGAGGCTTGAAATAGTGTACAAGTTGGGGAATTATGATGTGTTCCAACCATAAAGTGAAAGAAAGAATGGAAGGAGATGAAGTTGGAGAAAGGGGTCCCGGGCTGTCCTCACATGGAAGTCATTACAAAGCCTCTCTTTTCCCCACTCCCTCTTCACTCTTTTTTCCCCTTTCACCAGGTTCACCTATTTGCTTTAAAATAACCCCTCAGTCAAAGCCTCGGGAAAAAGAAGAGAGGAGAAGAGCGCAGATTGGTTTGGCTCAGTGGATAGAGCATTGGCCTGTGGATTGAAGGGTCTCACGTTAGATTCCAGTCAAGGAAGAGAGAGAGAGGGGGAGGGAAGGGTAGGGGAGAGGGGGAGAGGTGGGGAGGGGAGGGGGGGAGGGGAGGGGGGGCAGGGCTGAGGATCAGCCATAGCTGCTTTCTCCACCCTATTGATTCCCTGAGACCCCGCCCCACCCAAGCTGCAGCAGAGGCTTTTGCATATGAATGCCCTGGCCCTTTGCAATCTAAAAATTACCTAATAAACTGCAGCTGGGCCAGACAGACCCAGAACTTCCAAGAGAAGGCCCAAGGCCCCACAGCAGCTTGCATTGCTTCACAGCTGGGCCTCATTTGGGCACCTCCAAACACCAAACAAGGAAGGGGAATCTGCAGATCTCTCCATAGCTCCTGCTGGGTAGCCTCAGGCAGAGGCTAAATAAGCACCTCCTTACATCCAAGAGCCAGTGTACCCAGTGGTCAGAGTGGGACCATCCAGATTACAACTCCTCAGATCCATACGGGACACACTCAGGGGGCCGACTCAGTGAGCACCAAAGCCCCACTGAAGCAAGTCTTGCCTCATAAGGGTGTCCTCAGTACAGTAGTTCTCCCACCGTAGACACTGCTGATTCTCACTGCCAATTGGCCTGGAGGTCAATTCCTCCCAGTGATACCTACAACAATCAAGGCATAACTACAACAAGACTGTGCACAAAGCCCACAAAGGGGTGCACCAAGAGTGTCCACCTCAGGTAATTGGGGAGGCTGAGCCATTGGGCCCTATAGGACACCTAGCACACAAAGCCACTCTACCAACACAGGGAAGCATAAAAAATGCGGAGACAAAGAAACAGGTCACAAATGACAGAAATGGAGGAAAGCAAACGACTGGATATAGAGTTCAAAACCACACTTTTAAGGTTTTTCAAGAACTTTCTAGAAACCGCTGATAAATTTAGTAAGACACTCAAAAAGACTGGTAAGACCGCCGATAAATGTAGTGAGACCCTCAAGAAATCTAGTGAAACCCTCGAGGTTATGATAAAGAACTTAAGCATACACTGACTGAAATAAAGGATATTATGCAGAGTTCCTACAGAAGACTAGAGGATCACAAGAATCAAGTCAAAGATTTGAAATGTGAAGAAGCAAAAAACACCCAACCGGAAATACAAGAAGAAAAAAGAATCCAAAAATACAAAGATAGTGTAAGGAGCCTCTGGGACAGCTTGAAATGTACCAACATCCAAATTATAGGGGTGCCAAAAGAAGAGAGAAAGCAAGATATTGAAAACCTATTTGAAGAAATAATGACAGAAAACTTCCCCTTCCTGGTGAAAGAAATAGACTTACAAGTCCAGGAAGCGCAGAGAACCCCAAACAAAAGGAATCCAAAGAGGACCACACCAAGACACATCATCATTAAAATGCCAAGAGCAAAAGACAAAGAGAGAATCTTAAAAGCAGCAAGAGAAAGACAGTCAGTTACCTACAAGGGAGTACCCATACGAATGTCAGCTGATTTCTCAACAGAAACTTTGCAGGCCAGAAGGGAGTGGCAAGAAATATTCAAAGTGATGAATGCCAAGAACCTACAACCAAGATTACTTTATCCAGCAAAACTATCATTCAGAATTGAAGGTCAGATAAAGAGCTTCACAGATAAAGAAAAGCTAAAGGAGTTCATCACCACTAAACCAGTATTATAGGAAATGCTGAAAGGTATCCTTTAAGAAGAGGAAGAAGAAGAAAAAGGTAAAGATACAAATTATGAACAACAAATACACATCTATCAACAAGTGAATCTAAGAATCAAGTGAATAAATAATCTGATGAACAGAATGAACTGGTGATTATAATAGAATCAGGGACACTGAAAGGGAGTGGACTGACTATTCTTGCGGGGAAAGGGGCGTGGGGGATGCGGGAAGAGACTGGACAAAAATCGTGCACCTATGGATGAGGACAGTTGGGGAGGGTGAAGGCGGAGGGGGGGTGGGAACCGGATGGAGGGGAGCTATGGGGGGGAAAAGAGGAACAACTGTAATAATCTGAACAATAAAGATTTAATTAAAAAAAAATGTGTGATTAAGGTTGGTCGGCAGATTGACAGATGGGTAACGGGTAACCCTTTGACCCTGCGCAGAGAAAGCCTTCCCAGCTCCAGGGCTGTAGGATCAGAGGCTGGGGGGAGGAAGAGTGCCCCCGTGGGAACGTGCCACCCCAGAATGCCAAGGCCATGACCTCCTCTCTGCTTTAGGTCAGACCTCTGGACGACAACACAGACCTTCCTGTTGGATAAAAACCCAGGGAGAGGCAAGGTGCAGGCCGAAGGCTCTTTGAGGTGAACAGAATGCGCTCTTGGATCAAGTTGGTTCCCTGGGTGATTAAACAGAGGTCAGTCAGCACTCAGAGGCCCAGTGGGTCTGCAGGGACCGCGGACCATGAGCAGGCACTGCTGGGGCTGCGACCAGCATGGAGCAGGAGGCCACGCTCCACCCAAGGGCTTGTGCTGGGGGCAGGAGGAATTACGGCAATGGCAATTCAGAGAGACTGTGGGGGACACCAAATTGAGGGCCTCACAGGGGCACCTGCCCCAGGTATCACTGGACACTGGCATCTACAGGAGGAGGAGGAGAAGGGAAGGGGGCCGTCAGGAGGAGCCCAGAGGGGAGCTGGGAGGATCCCCACTGGAAGGAGCATCGAGTATTGAGGGCTGGGCGGTGGCTGGAGAGCTTCAGATGGGGAGCAAAAGAGGCCCCAGTGTATGTGTGTGACTGTGTGTGAGAGTGTGAGTGTATGTGTAAGTGTGCGAGTGTGTGTGAGGTGTGTGAGTGTGTGTGAGTGTATATGTGAGAATGTAAGTGAGGGTGTGTGAGTGCATGAGAGTATGTGCGTGAATGTGAGAGTGTATGAGTGAGTGTGTGTGAGTGTATATGTGAAAATGTGAGTGTGTGTGAGTATGTGATATGTGTGTGAATGTGAGAGTGTGTGAGTGTGTGGGGGGTGTGGGTAACGGGGGCTCTCTGTTTGAACAGGATGGTCTGGATTCCATCTAAAGTGCTACAGGGAACCACCTGTAAGCAGCATTTTCAGAACATTAGGTGTTTTTTTTTAAATATATTTTATTGCTTTTTATATAGAGAGGAAGGGAGAGGAATAGAGAGTTAGAAACATCGATGAGAGAGAAATATCGATCAGTTGCCTCCTGCACACCCCCCTCTGGGGATGTGCCCACAACCAAGGTACATGCCCTTGACCGGAATCGAACCTGGGACCCTGCAGTCCACAGGCCGACGCTCTATCCACTGAGCCAAACCGGTTAGGGCAGAACATTAAGTTTTTCTTTTAGAAAAATAAACTGCAGCGTGGAGAGGCAGGACCTGGGCCAGAGAGAGGCCAAGGCCAAGACAGAGAAGAAAATGACAATAACCAAGAATATGATGACGATGATGGTGGTGGTGACCACGAGACGAGGAACCAGGGCTGTTGTCAGTGCTTTACACTTAATTCAGTTGCTGGTCCCAACAACCTGTGTAGGCATACGAGGACCGGAGAGTTTAAATGATTCCCCGGAGGTCAGACACTTGTTGAAAGAACAAATGAAAGAAAGAGACATAAACACTACTGAGACGTCCAATGAGACACCATCCAAGGCGCAGAGCAACAACGCTGATGGCTTCAGTGAGGTAAGACTCACACACCATAAACGCCGCCCCTGGCACGTGCACAGTTCAGTGACTTTTTAGGAACTTTCTCGTGGGGCCATCATCACCACAGCCCCGTTTCTGAACACTCAGGCCTCCCCAAATTTCCTGGTGCCCATTTGCAGCCAATCCCTGCTCCCACCCCGGCCCCAGCCACCAACCCACTTTCTGTCTCTAAAAATTTAGGCGACAGCATTCTAAGTCAAAGCACATTTAATTATTTCTGTTCTTATTCTTTCTCTTTCCCCTGAAGACATTCACAGTACCTATGAGCTACTTGAGGAGAACCAGGGGGCTTTATTTTTAGGTTCCACCTATATATAGAATGTATACCATATGCTCTTTCCCCTCCCACTTCTTTTCCTCGCTGCAAAGGATTTATTCTGCTTTTGGGCATTAACAGTTTATTTAGGATAGGATTTATAATAGAGTCGAGCACATATCAAGAAACTGTGATCGAAAGTAAAATACAACTATTTTCCAATTTGAGATGTTTCTCTTTGTACAAAAAAACATTTTACTTCTCAAATGCAATTATTTTTTCTAATTTGAGAGGTTCTTCTGTGTACAACACTATTATTTTACTTTGACTAAGTTTTCCTCTTATTTTAAGGGGTCATTACTAAGGAAGTGTCAGGGTCTCCCCAACAGAAGGAGGAACCCTAATACCCTGAATGCTGAGCCCTGCTAATACTGTACCTGCAGGCTTGCCACTATATATGGCACCTCCTAGCATGTGAACGGAAATAATTTTACCCAAATAGCCATCGCATAACAGAACTGGTAGGATCCGCCAGGCTCCCATGAGACCCGGTTTTTCTACCATAAAACAAGGCCCAGGAATAACTAACCCCTCTCTCCCTCCTTCCAGATTTCCACTCTGCCCCGGCTGTGTGAGGAGGGGATGCTGTCCAGGCTGCTCCTAAAGCAACCTGCCACCCAGGAAGCGTGGACACCTCCTCCCTCCAAGCCTTTTCCTTCCACGGCGCCTTTGCTTGGCTTGGCACCCTGCCCTTCCTGCATCTGAACCCTGCCCCCTCCCAGGCTCACCTTCATCAGGGCGGTGGAGCAGATCCGGGCTCCCAAGTTCCTCCTTCACTTGGTTGTCCCACAGAGGGGCGGGGCGCAGAGGGCCCCTGGGCCTCACCTCCTCCGCCTTGCCTCCTACTCCGCATGTTCCCACCAGCTCCATCCGTCCCACACGCTCTATGGCTAAAACAGTGCCTGCCAGCCTCCATCCACCCCCCCCACCAGATGCAAGAAGTCACCCACAGCTCCTCTTCAACCTCACCGGCCCAAGGGGTCTCCCTGTCAGCCCCATGGCTCCGTCCTTCCTGTCCAGCCCGGGCCCGGGGTCCAGCCCTCTCCTGAAGCCACAGAAACTCTCCTACCTGAGCCAGGTCCCCATCGTGGCCAACACGCTCTGCGCCTCTCTGATGAGTGGTTCCAGAGCAGTGACTCTCAGCCAGGGACAATACTGCCTCCTGGGCACACTCACCTGGCGATGCCTGGAGACATGTTTGGCTGTCACACCTGGGGGAGGGGGTGCTCCTGGCGTCACGTGCATAGAGGCCAGAGATGTCGCTAAACATCCTACAACGCACAGGCCAGCCCTGGCCCCATTATCTGGCCCCAAATGTCAACAGAATGTGAATCTATAATAATCTCAAAAGTGCAAATTTTTTTTTAAGTCAAAATTGCCAATGTTGAGAGACCCCCACCTTTCCATGTGAGGGTCAATTTCAGCCCTTCCTGCTTATGGACTGGTATGTTTTTTGTCTTAAAAATGGATTGTGTTTGAGGAAGACCCTGAGACATGTAACAAATGTCCCTTGGTCCAGGTGTCCACGCTTGTGCAGGGTCTGGCAAGGGCCAGGTGTATGGCCACTTCCCTGCGGAAAGTGATCGGAAAGGTGGAGAAGGTCAGGCTCTTGGAAGTGGCCACCAGCCACACTGCCTCTGTCCCAGGGACCTGGTCCTGGGTAAACTGTCCCCAGGCTGGAGTGAGCTCCTCAGAGCCCCTGTGCAGTCACTGCTACCCAACTCAGCGGGTAGAACAAACCCACCAAGCAGCAGAGCCCAGGCCCTAGCTGCAAAGGATGCTGGGAAAGTGAGCTTTTGCATTTCCTGCGTCCCCATGGGTGGTGGACTCTGGCACAGAGGGATGGGTGGGAGGGGCCTACAGAATGACAGTGGACATGAGGGCTCTGGGTCCTCAAGAAAGGAAAACGCACTGACAAGAGGGAAGAGAGGGCCCAAGTATGGTTTATACACTTTGTATGTTTTAAATGTTTCACATCAAAATGAAAGGCCCTGACTTGGACACCAAAAACAAACTCCACAGCCAGCCCTTGAAAAGAGCGAGGTCATGGCATCTGGCCCTGACTTGAGCAGCACCAGGTCATTGGGAAACCAGTTCTAGAAAAAGAAACTTCTAATATTCACCTGGTCCCGTTGGGCTTGGCTGGAAGGAACTACAGCAGAGAGAGAGCTCATACATGCTCAGGAGACGTGTACAGCCAACTGCATCCAGTCCTCCCACAGCCGCCCGGGCACGGAGAAGGTGGGAGCAGCAGAGAAGTAACTGACACTAAAGATAAAGATCTATTTAAAAACGTGGTATATTTATAACGCACGCAGAACCCGACACTCTGGGGGTGGAAGCATGTTCAGACCTATGTCTGTGGCCACACACACAGGAATCCACGGACTCATGAGAAACAAAATAGATTTAAAAAAAAACCAGACTCAAGATCTGATGCCTAAACTATACATGATAATTCCAAGGTCTGTGACCTCAAATTTGACCTACAATCAAGTCTGACTCGCGGCTAGAGTTGTTCTGCACACAAAAAATTAATTTTAATTTTAAACATTTATCATTGGAGGTCCCTACATTTTTTTTTTTTTTTTGGTTTTGTTGTTCAGGCTTTTCCACTAGGTCCACTCATATTTGTATACCCACTCAGACAAGAAGGACTGTCTGTGGCTGAGAGTATAGCCAGGGAAATGATTTATGCTGGAAAAATACGAATCATGGAGAAAAGCAAAGTGAACTAAAGTTACTCAGGGTGAGACTAGCAGATGGCAGGAGATTAAACTTGCGGCCCCCAGTACACAGAGAGGCTGTGAAGGCTGACTGTTACTTCTATGAGGAACAATTGAGAACCACGGGCCCAAATGACAAATAAAGACATACAGCGGGTGGAGAAAGAGCCTCAGAGTGATAGGGACAGGCACGCATTGAAGTGAGTACAGCAAAACTGTGGAACTTCATTTTCTGGGGATTTTTAAACATAGGGACACAAAGGATCTAAGATTTAACCCGAGAAAGAATGCACAGAACCTTCATGTTGAGCTCTATTAAAAGTTCCCAAAGAAGCTTAACTCAATGAAGAGCTATGGATGTTCAAGGAAAGGATGAGGTGACGCTGCAGTGATGTCAACTTTTCCCAAGCTCCATCTGTAAAGTCAATGCAATTCCAATCACAATTCCAGCAGGATGTTTGAGAAATGCAACCTGAGCCTAAAATGTGCGCGGTTAAACGATTTTTCATAAGAACAGGAAGGAGACTCACCTGACCAGATGCCATGGTATTAGACACGGAAAAGGCACAGGAAAACATTAAACCTGATGGACACATACGATAAAGGAGGCGGCCCCAACCAGTGGGGAAAAGATAAGTTGTTCACAGATGATACTGTGAAAATTCCAAAAAAAATAAAATCGTACCCTTGGCTCCTACACAAAGGTAGACTCCAGAGAGGTTAAAAACATAAGAAGCTAAGAGGAAAATGTAAAACCAAGAAGAAAAGGTAAGGGTGAACTTGGAGTAAGATGAAATTTGCAAAGCAGTACCTAAGGGAAATTAATCAATTGGATTGTAACAAAAATCAAGAATTTCTCTTGTAGAAAGCGTATCACAGGCAAAGGGTCATACTCGACCTGTCCACTGGTCATTTAGCAGCTGTCCTGGTTATCAGATGGGCCCACTCCAGGGAGTGCCCCCTTTAAAAAACTGGTCTTTTCACACGTTCTAGATATGAAAAGGCTAGCCCACACTGTCCCTCCCTTCTTAACCTCCTGGTCCTCTCCAGGGGCGTGGACGGGCTGCCTCTGAACTGAGAGTCTGGGCTCTGAGTAATTCTGCCTGGCACTGACTCTGTTCCCTACTCGCCAACGCTGGGACTTCTGACAAGTTTACTACACATTCTTTTTTTCTTTTTTTAAATATATTTTTATTGATTTCAGAGAAAAGGGGAGAGGGGGAGAGAGAGAGAAACATCAACAATGAGAGAGAATTCTTGATCGGCCGCGTCCTGCACACCCCCGACTGGGGACCGAGCCCACAACCCAGGCATGCACCCTGACCAGGATAGAACCATGGCCTCCTGGTTCATAGGTCAACGCTCAACCATTGAGCCACAGCAGTCGGGCTTCTCGTCTGTGTCCTTTACCATGTTATTCCTCACCTTTTGAGGGCAGGAATGAATATGTGTAAGGTGGGGATATTTTAGCTGCCGCACTGGGATGGGGTGAAGATTAAGTTAGTTAATGAATATAAAAATCTTAGCCACGGCACTTGGGGCAAAGGAAATAGCTAATCAGTGTAGTCTAGGCTCTAGGGGTACAGACTCATCGCACGGGCCGGTACTGCAGAACGGCTGCTGGGGCGCCCCACAAAGAAGCCGGGGAGCCGAGCCAGAGTGAGTTCTGAGGGGTCCCTCTGAGCTTCACCTTCCTCAGCAACTCTAAAGGGCACTGAACTCTAAAGGGCAGACAAACATCATGTGTCACCATTACTGGGGCCAAGGGCACGCGCGGTGCTTGGCAGGGCGGAGCTGCTGCCTGGTGGGGGCGGGTCGGAGGTTTCAGGAGAACACCAAGGGCTGGCACGTTGGCAGGAGAGAAGTTCAAGGGAAGCAAAACCAGCTCCTAAGAGCCAGTCCACACTCGATGGGGCCCGCATAAAGCCATGCCTCTTGCCTGCAGACTGTCACTCCCCAGCTCGGACATGGGTTTCTCTAGCATTTACACTGTGAAGCATCATCGTCTCTCCAGGAAACACCTGAAGGAGTAGGTGCTTCACACACGGCCACAAAGGAAGTCCCAGGGCAGTTTCTCTTACACCATCTGGTTATGGGTTGAATCGTGACTCCTACCCTCACCCCCAATTCATATGTTGAGGTCTTAACCCCCAGTCCCTCCGGATGTGACTGTATTTGAAACAGCATCTTTATTTATTTATTTTTAAATACATTTGATTTCAGAGAAGAAGAGAGAGAGAGAGAGAGAGAGAGAGAGAGAGAGAGAGAGAGGGATTAAAGATGAGAGGGAATTATAAATTGGCTGCCTCCTGCACACCCCCTACTGGGGATCGAGCCTGCAACCCAGGCATGTGCCCTTGACCGGAATCGAACCAGGAACCTTCAGTCCACAGGCTGACGTTCTATCCACTGAGCCAAACCGGCTAGGGCTGAAACAACATCTTTAAAGGGGTAATTAAGGTAAAAGGAGGCCATGAGAGTAGCCCCAGTCCACGATGGCTGGTGTCCTTATAAGAAGAAGAGATTAGGCCCTAATCGGTTTGGCTCAGTGGATAGAGCGTCAGCCTGCGGACTGAAAGGTCCCAGGTTCAATTCTGGTCGAGGGCATGTACCTTGGTTGCGGGCACATCACCAGTAGGAGGTGTGCAGGAGGCAGCTGATCGATGTTTCTCTCTCATCGATGTTTCTAACTCTCTATCCCTTCCTCTCTGTAAAAAATTAATAAAATATATTTTTTAAAAAAGAAGAGATTAGGACAGAGGGGCAGAGGGACATATGGGAAAACAGGGAGAAGGCGGCCATCGACAAGCCAGGGAGAGAGGCCTCAGAAGGCACCCGCTCTGCAGACACCTTGATCTTGGACTTCCAGCCTCCAGGCCGTGAGAAGTAAATTTCTGTGGTGTAAGCCACCCAGGCTATGGTACTTGGCTATGGCCACCTAGGAAACTAACACACCTCCTACCTCTAGGAACAAGCACTTTCCCTTCGCAGAACGAAGGCTTTTTGGTGGAAATAGTGGTCATTTCCCCTCTCTGTGGAACAAGCTTCGGGGTTGGAAGGGACCTTTATGATTTAGAAGAAATGTATACATTTAAATACCCAGCCTTTACTAACACATCAATCAATAAAAATACCAGAGCTATTTCGACAAACACAAATACTGTATTTGAAACCAGGGGTCGTGGGTGTCTGCGGTCTGAGCTCTCACTCACCATCCCGTTTATGGCTACTCCTGGCTTTGTCCACCAATGAGGAGACATTCCTTAACTGCAAGGGTCACACGAATGGTTGCTAATGGTAACGCAGTGAGCACCATCAGATCATCTCCGATGCCCGTCAATTAACTTTACCCCAACGCTTAAAAAAGCAGAAGCACCTTTTAGTTCTAAGTTGATCAATATCTAACGACTCACATAATTATCAATGTTGGAGGCATCAAAACGAACCTCATTTGAGGTTAACATCAACTCCTAACAGTCTTGCCTGGATTTTTTTCTTTTTTAACCCTCACCTGAGGATATTTTTCCATTGATTTTTAGAGAGTGAAAAGAAAGGGAAAAACAGAGACAAACATATCAATGTGAGAGAAACACATCAATTGGTTGCCTCCTGCGCGAGCCCTGACCAGGCCGGGAAGGAGCGTGCAACTGAGGTACATGCTCTTGACTGGAATCGAACCCAGAACCCTTCAGTCCACAGGCCAATGCTCTAACCACTGTGCCAAACCAGCTAGGGCTTGCCTGAACTTAACTGAGTTTAGTTTATAGGTACAGCTACACAGCAGTCTCCTGCACATCTCACACGTGTGGCCATGTAGTTCACATGAACAAAATCCAAACCTGAAAATCAAACTCAGAACAGTTCAAAAAGACGGTGCAGAGTCACAGACTTGGAACGGTTTTAATTGGCCACCCAGGCCAGTGCACCTGCCCACCTCCCCCAGCTTGCAGTTCAGGAGTCTGCAAGCTCTCCATCTGCCACTGAAGGAAACGCTGACCAGCACAGGTCTCAGAACAAGCAACAAACATTGCTCCTTCACCTCCTCTACCGCTAACATTTGCAAGAAATTTCTGGAGGGGTAATTGGGACAATGAACTCTTAGCCTTATCGCAACATGGTTCCATTTCTGAGTCGATTTTCTGGAGAAAACAGTGGGTCAGTAACCACCTCCAGTCACTGCGGGTGTGCGATACACACAGACGGCAATGCTGTCTCCAGACGAATCAACACTATAACTTAGGCCCATGTGCTCATTTACAAACATGATAGATGTTCTCCTAACCAACCTCTGCTCAAGGGGCCCACCAGACTGCCCCCCATGTCTCCGTAAAGCCTGCTGGGGGGTGGAATCCCTGGTCACGAGCACCCCCAGCCGGACAGCGGTGCACTGCCACCCTCCAGGGGCCCCCACCATGTGCTTGCCAGGTCGCCTGCGTCGGTGGCCCGACCTGTTCATGCCAGACGTACATATGACTTTGGTCTCCTAAACAGGCCCTCAACTGAAGAACCAGGAGTGAGCAGGAGAAGCTGTTTCTATGAAAATTGGCAGCTCCTATAAAAGCAAGTTGTTTACAGAAACTGCTATCAAAATAGCTGTGGGCAAGAGGGTCGTAAAAGAATGAATAGTCATAAAAATATGACTGCACTCAGCAAACATCCTTGCTCCACTTTGAAGAGACAAATATGAGAACACACACACACACACACACACACATTGTGACATACCAGCATGCCTATGAAAAGTCATGACTTAGGGAACGCAAAACAAGCTGTGGAGAGAAAGCTAGCCTAACATGCAGGCTGGGGTGTGAATAAAACACAAACAGGTGGAGAGAGTAGTGAGCGCAGGGAGCCTGGGCGATCAGTCGAGCACTCACGGCTGTGTGACCTGGGGAAGTTTACCCCCGCCGCTGGGCCCGGATCTGTCCCCGGGGCAGCACCTGTAAAAGGGCGAGTAACGCTCCCCACCCGTAAGCCTGCTTGCTGAGCTCTGGGCCTCAGCCACGGTCATTATCAGTGTTAACGACTGCTCTTGTTCTCAGCACAGCTACAACCACTAGACGCTGAAAATACAATGCCTCCCATTAAAAATGACTGGGGACGCCTTTGAAAAGGACCAAGAAAGCGACACAGTGACCTGAAGCTGCAGAGGCCCCTCCCCTCGAAGCGAGGAAGCCCAGCGCCCACCACAGGGTCCGAGGCCCAGCGGCGATCATCTGCACGCGGAGGCCCCCAAAACGTATACTCGCCCCCATTTTAGAAAAGGGAGACGCAAAAGCACCGCGCGCAGACTGGATGCGCTTCCTGAAATCACATTCTAAGGAAGCGGAAAGAAAGAAAATGCATTCTGGAGTTCTGGGTGTTTGCTTTTTGTTTTGTTTTGTTTTAGTAGAAGACTGGCTCAGTATTTGTAAAAGCACCATCACCCAAGACCTCCCTGTCGGCCCAAGGCAAGGAAGACAAAGTCCCAATTTCACCCTCCGGCTTTTGTGAGCAAACAGGATCCAGGTCCCCAGAGGCGATACAGCCACACCCCGAGCGCACGCAACCCTAAGTGTGTACACGGGGAACAACATTCTCCGGGCAGAGCACGGCATTTCTGGAGTTGACAGCGGCCTCGAGAGAAAAACAATTGAAGGCCTCCCTGAACAGCTTAATCAGGTAACGGCTGAACCAAAATAGAATCCGCAGGAAACAGGGGCTCGTGGGAAGCAAACAACAAAGCAACAGGGTGCGGGAGCTGTACGCAGGGAAGAAAACCCAGGGCTTCTTCATCAGGAGCTTCGTCGGAGGATTCGGGGCTTTCCTTTCTAAGGAAATGCCTGCTCTGAGCCCCAGGGTTCCCAGCTGCTGGAATCCAGCTGTTTGACAGCTGTCAATCAAACCATGACACTAAAACCTGTTGTTGGGACCAGGCCCGTGTACGAGGCACAGGGTCAGGATGCTTCTGAGATCCCTAAATCTTTGCTGAGGGCTGGCAGCTGCAGGCGGGGCCAGGCACCCCTGTGGCCCCTCCTGGGTGTTTGGGCGCCAGAAGTCACTGGTGGGGAATTTCCAGTCAGCCGTCCATGCCTCCTCACAGACCACGTGTCAGTGATGAGCACACAACATTTTAGCGAAATGCATCCTTTGACTTGGTGCTGGCGGAGTTCGTTATTAAGGAATTCTATCTAGGATAAAATCTCCGGTAAGGCGGGGCAATTTAGAATTAAGAATAGCACACACCTCGCTGCTGTTCTCTACTGGGAGGCACCGAGCGTGGGAGCCTGCAGGTCCCTGTCGGAACATCCCACACTATAAGCCTGGGCGGTGGGCACACTGGCCCCCAGTGCTGGGAACTGACTGCAGCGTCCTACTCCTCAGCTGTGCGAGGCAGGGGGTGGCTGTCACACCGATGGCCACCAGGCTCCCCTCCAGACCAACTCGCTCCCAGCCACCTGAGTTGGTCCTGTCCCTCACCTTCCCGACACTGAGGTCACACACTTCCAGAACCTGGCAGGCAGGTAGCAGGTCTCTGTGCTTCAGCTGTACCTTCTCCCTGTGTCCCTGACCTCACCAGGCAGTGGGCACAGCGTAGGTGCTCAACCAACGCTGAATTAAATATATGTAAATATATGTAAATAGTCACTAAGGTCCTGCCCCCTCCCAAATATGCCCTGTTCTCTAGGGAACTGATGCCAAAGAGAAAGTCAGACGCCAGCCTGCAGAGAGCGTAGCTCTTCCTCCACCCCCAATGGCCCAGGATCCACGCCTGTCCCGAGCTAGACAACAGCAGAGCGGAGGGGTGAGGTCGGCAAGCTGCATCGTGTCCACACAGCACAGAGGCACGCTAGTCGCCCCGGGAATTCTTAACCGCCTCTGAGCCTGTCTCCTAGAAATCCAGCAGTTAATCCCCGCCATGTCCAAAACATGGGCACGTCCTGGCAGTTTTCACCTCTGAAAGATCCTCTCTTCTCCACCCACTTCCCCAGCTCCCGGCCACTATCGCCTTCAGCCTTTCCTCTGCAACAGCCTCTCTACCAACTCCCAGGACCCACGCCCAGGGCCCCAGCAGCCAGAGCCACCTGGTAACAGGTAATTCATCCACCTCTGCTGCTAATCCTCTGTGGCTTCCATGTGTGGTTAACAGAGAGCCCTGGAGGCCCCACCCACTGGCCCTGCCTCTCCCTGCAACCATGGCCACCTGCCACTCCCGACCTCTGGCTTTCTGTCCGGAACAGACCCAGGGCCTTGGCCCTTGCTGGTTCCTCTAGTGGGGCACCCTTTCCCCCACTGTTTCCATGCCTGGCCCTGCTCCTCCATCAGCCTTTAGCTGGGGCCTCCCTGACCCCATCGACCTCCAGGCTTCTTTTCACCTCCCCTCCATCCTCCTCAGCATCAGCCACTGTCTGTAATTGTATATCCACATGCTGACGTGTTTATCTCTCCGCCTAACATGGAAGTCCCCTGAGGGCAGGGACTGTGGCCTGTTCTCTGCTTTATTACCAGAGCTGGACACAGCACCTGGCACCTGGTGAGAGCTCCAAACCATCGGTTGAATGAATGAGTAAATAATAAAGCAACGAACATCCCCGGGACCATCTGTGCTATCAGACCTCCCAAACCAGCTCCCAAGTGGGCCCAGCTCTCTTGAGAGACAAAAGGAGCATCCTTCCCCCGAGTGAAACAACCCCCACGTCATGCCCACACCAGGACTTCTCTCCGTCCACACCCCCTCCTCCTGCTGCCCCAGCCAGGAGGTCTCAGTCCTGACCACCTTTCTCTCTGGAAATGACCCAGCGCTCCTTGGCTCAGAAAACCAGAGCTCCACCCTGGAGGCGAGCAAGGTCACAGCCTCACATTTCAGGGGCCGGGTGGAGGGACCCTGAGCCCTCAGCATGGCTCTACCTCTGGCCATCAGCCTGGTCCTTCAGAACAAAAACAGGAAGAGAGCAGAGGCCTCCGGGGCCTTGCCGCGGGCCCAGGAGCCTAGGTGAGGCCTGTCCAGCCAGAGACCCAGCACAGGGAGGAAGCAGCAGGTGGGCCAGGGGTCAGTCCAAGGACAGGGAGTTTGGGAAAAGACAGCTCTGCTCCCTGGCTCTGCAATCAGACAGCGGCCTGGCTTCAAACCCTGACTCCCACATCTCTATCTCAGAAGGCCACAGGGCTGCTACCAGTCTGAGCCTCCGTGTCCACAGCTATCAGAACAAATGTCACAGCTGCCATGTCTGGCTACATCTACCCACACTCCATTCGCCTAGGACCGTGGTCGGCAAACTGCGGCTCGCAGGCCACATGCGGCTCTTTGGCCCCTTGAGTGTGGCTCTTCCTAAGCCTTAGGAGTACCCTAATTAAGTTAATAACAATGTACCTACCTATATAGTTTAAGTTTAAAAAATTTGGCTCTCAAAAGAAATTTCAATCATCGTACTGTTGATATTTGGCTCTGTTGACTAATGCGTTTGCTGACCACTGGCCTAGGATGAAGGAACCCCATATTCATATGGGGAAAATCCAGCCAGATATCAGTCACAGTCAGTGGCTTTCTAAAAATAAATGAATGAATGAATAAATAAATAAATAAATAAATAAATAAATAAATAAATAAATAAATACATCTGGGTTTCCCGGACGGTTCTGAGGCTGGGCCGTGCCAGCTGATTCGCATGCACTTCACTCTGGCAAGTGCAGGGCCACGCTGACTCTGGAGTTTAGCGAGCGCACGTCCACGGCAGCCATTCAATACACAGTTTTTCAATGAATGAATCAAATGACAAGATGAGTTGTGTCTATAGTGATCCTAGCGATCAAGTCGGATAAACGAAAACCTTGTTTAGCAATTGGGACGCATCGCCAGGCACACATTCCCTTTGTCCTTTGATACCACAGACAGACATGTGGCAAGAACACACGTTTAGACCATTGTCAAGCTCAGGACTTCGACACGGCTCCTTCTGAGGGAGGCCATGGGGGGGTCTGGGTAAGTGGAACATTAAACCTCTTTAAATGTTTTTTGGAGATTATCTGTCCGTTTCCCGGGGCTCATTCTTTCAAACAAGAACTCCTCCTCAGGAAAAAAAAAAAAAAAAACCCAACTGAACAATCTTCATTCCATATGTTGGCTGTCACCAAATTTCTGCAAGGATATTTGGCAGAAGCACTCCTCTGTCAGTCTTGCTCCATAAAAACTGAGCGAGGAAAAGCATTGCCTAAGACAGACCTGGCAGCGGAATCTGAGGAAACCTGTCAGTTCTGCGTCGCGTGTCCCTGGAGGCTCCTGGTGACTGTGAGTCTCTAGTTCTCTGCTGTCCTGCCTCAGCCTTTGCAGGCAAAGCATGGTTTCCTGGAGCTCCCCGCCCCCTCCCCCCGCCCCCTCTCCGCTGGGGCAACACCTCAGGGCAAGGAAGGCTCTACCTGTGGAGTCCCACCCGGGTGCCTTTAATCTAAGAAAAGGCCTCCTAAAGCGAACCCTCAGAAAGGACAAGAAGGGGCTAGCTATTTCCTTTGCAGAAGAAGTGCCTCATTTTTTCTTGCACTCCATTTAACAGATGGGAAAACTGAGACCTGGAGAGCTTAAGGAATGTCACCAATTTAACACAGAAGCGGTGAAGCCAGGGTGTTTTTTGTTTGTTTGTGTTAAATGTATCTACAATGGACTTAATGTAAGAAAATGTGACTGGCACACAATTTGGCACATGTCCTTGAATAGGCAGAGTGTAGGATGCCTGAGCAAGAGGTGGATAAAGGTGACTTGCTTACCAAACATGGCATGCGTGCGAAGAACACAGGTCTACCGTCGGAAGGTCTGGGTCCGAGCCCAGCTGAGTCACTGATGAGCTCATCACGGAACTTCTTTGCTTTTAGTTTCCTCACCCAGAGATGGAGATCATTAATCAAAGCAAGCCTTGCCTTCTTCTCAGAACTACTGGGGAAGTCGGGCGAACGGGGAAGCTGTAGGAAACCAGGAGAGTCGATCCAGAAGCCAGGTGGCCCTTGTACGTACACGTGTCTGAGAAAAAGCGCCGCCCGGGAACCTACCTGCAGCTACCCTTGCTCACACTAACCCTATTTCCTCTTACTAAGAAGAGGATCCGCTGGAATGCGAGGGATTTTTGTGAATCAGCTCTAGCAGAATGCGCACTGCTGGTCTGATGACAGGTGACTGGCGGTCCGTCAGCCCTCTCGGTGCCCTAGGACAGTCACACAGGCCCTAACACTATTGCCTCATGTTTACCAGACCCTAACAAGGTGCTTGGCGAGCCCAGAACACTGAACACATTGTGAAGAGACAAAAGGAACCACGTCCCCACAGGACAGCAGGTGTGGCAGGTGTGAGAAATGAGAGATGCGGCCACGGCCACGCGGACAAGAGCTGCTGACGCTCCTCTTCACGCGCCGGCGCCCAGGTCTGCGCTGTGGGGAGGAGCCCCCTGAGGCCGGCTGGCTGTCCCCTGCGCTCCCTCCCATTTTCCACCCTGACATTCATCTATTCTAGAAGCCTGAGAAGCGCCTTCACATTCTGACCAAAGGCCATCATATGGGTGGATAAATACAGGGATGATCAGAACAACCACAGATAATAACACATAAAACCAGTACCGAGAAAGCTCTTGTCAGAAGAGCCAGCACCGGGGAAGGCGCTATACAGAGCACACCCCCGGGGCACACGGTCCAACGGGCTCAGCCTTGAGTGTGCGCCAGAACCGGCCGGAGTGCGTGAGAAAACACAGACACCAGGGTTTCGATTCGGTCTCGGATGCCAGCGCTGGTCCGTGCCCGTGCAGTTGAAAAATCACTGTCATGGTAAACGAGCCAGAGCTGCCAGGCTGTCATTCTCACTGGGGCGACTTCAGATCCTGATTCCCCCACCCCCCCACCCCCAACATGAGCCTTCGGGAAACTCTTGATGGGAACTGAGCTGCCACCTGCCCTCCGCCGCTCCCGCCCCGTCCACACATCCGTGCTGCTGTGGATGACGACAGCAAGCCACGCCGGATAAATATTTCCCGGGACCGAGTCCGGCTCTCACCTGTGCACAAGATGATTTTGCCAAAGGAGTGAGTCGTGCTGCAAAGCCAAGGACAGGGCGGCGCAGGAAGACGGCTCGGGGCTCCGGGGTCCAGGCCTCTGAGCCGGCGCACGGTCCCTCCATCCTCAGTGGCGAGAGGGCCCCTGGGACGGGGCCAGTGAGACGCTGTGACCTGGTTTCTCCTCACCCGTGTATCCTGACACTCTGTCACCGTGCGCTGTGATCCCCATCCCCCAGCCCCAACTCACTTCGTGTCACCAAACGGTCCTGGGCCAGCCTCGCCCACAACCGGCGCAAAGGAGAGCAGCGAGCCCCCACCAGCAGCCACCACCTCCGGAGGAGTCCTGACCTGGAAGGGACCCTAAAAACATCTCTTTCCTTCCCAAAGCTGATTGCATTATACAGTTCACTATTTTATTAACAGCAGGAGTTACTGCTACAATAATATTGTTTCGTTTTATGGGGGCTTAGCGGAAGTTCCTACAGAGAACTCTGCTGGGAATACCGCCAGCTCTGTGACAAGAGCCCGCCCCCCAGCCTCTCCTGCGGGTCAAGTGGGAAAATGTGGCAACTATTCACCCCACGTCCGTGTGACCTCTGCCGACTATGGGACAGAAGAGGTTGCAGACGTTTGGGGCCGCCACTGTGGGCCTGAAAGCCAGCTTCAGGCTAAATAAGGAGAAAGAATGAAGAGTGATTCATTCATGGCATTTTGGTAAATATACATCACGCATGTGTTTGCAAATACCTGGTGTTTAAGCTGATTTTGTGCACACAAATAGGCCTATTTAGGGAAACAAATGGCTTTCCCGCTCACACACACACAAAAAAAATCCAACTAGCTCTTTCTCACATGCAAAACTGAGCTGTCGTCCCCAGGCTCTGAGGGCCTGGTGGGCATACACCCACGAAGACTTGAGTCAAACTCCAAAGCAGTAACACCAATACGACCTCCACTCACCCACAAACTACGAATTGACCTCAGCTATACCACATTCATGAAACCCGCCACAAGCCCAGGCAGCTGTATTCTGAAAACTATGGAGCAGAAGGAGACCTCAACGGCAGGTAACAATACTGTCTGGGGCCTCGAGGTCACTGATGAAATACCCTTGCCCTCTTCCTACCCCCCTCCCCCAAAGTCCACTCTGCACGCACCCCAGCACCTGTGCGGTTCTGGCCCTCACCTGTTCTCCAGGAGCGTCATGCACACCACCTCTCGCACCCCGGGGTTGTCGGCCTTTTCCAGGGAACAGCCCTGCAAGTTCCACGTAGCCAGCCTCAGCACAGGCCGGCCGCCCCTGGTGCCTCCAAAGGCCTCCACCGAAGGCCGCATGGAGATGATCTGAGTGGGCCCGCCGGGCGGCAGGTCCAGGTCCTCACTCTGCAGGCTCAGGGAGGTGGGGCTGGGGTGAGGCTTGGCGGTGAAGGTCAGGCCCCCGTTGGTGTGGGTGGACGGGGGCCGGGACCGCTCCGCGAACACCTGGTGCCGGATCCTGTCCAGGAAGGCGGCGTTGATGCCGTCCGTCTTCACCAGGTCCTCCACGCTGCGGAAGGGCCCGTGCTCCCGGCGGTAGTCCACGATGCTGGCGGCCATCTTCTCCGTGAGGCCTCGGACGCTCAGGAGCTGAGCCGGGGTGGCCGTGTTGATGTTGACGCGCGGGGTGAGGGGCATGGCCGTGGCCAGGTGGTGAGGCTGCTGCTCGGCCAGCAGGTCCCGCCGCGTGGAGCTGGGAGAGTGCTGCGCCGAGCTGCCCTTGCTGCTCACGCAGATCTCGAACTTGACCTGCTCGAGCTTGGTGGCGCCCACGCCGCTGACCAGGGCCAAGTCCTCCACCTTCTTGAAGCCGCCGATGTACTCGCGGTACTCCACGATGCTGCGCGCCACGGCCCTAGTCACCCCCGGCAGGGTCATCAGCTCCTCCTCCGTGGCTGTGTTGATGTTCAGCCGCTCCTGGTTCACCAGGATGTTGCTGAAGTTGCAGGCTGCGCTGAACTTGCGGCTGTGGGACAGGTCCGAGGGGTCCCGGGGAATGGAGCGGTGGCAGCCCAGGGTACTGCCCATGACCGGCCCGGCCCAGGGGCCCCGGGAGGCCGCCCCGCCGCCGCAGAGGGACTCTCTGCCCGGGAAGGAAGCCCAGTAGACCTGGCAGGCACAGAAGGGCGTCCAACAGCAGCTGCCCCGTGGCCACCTGGAGACAAATGCATCAACACAAGTCAACGGAACCGGTTCATCCTTGCGCACTCGCTCCCCTACCCAGAGCTGAAGGTCTTCACCAGGAGCCCCAGCTGCCGGCTGCCCTTGGACCCCGAACCCGCACGGAGGCTGGCCGCCGTGGGTTTGCCTCTGGAGAGGTCCGGTTTTATCACATTGGGACCCCAAAACGCCACCAGTCTTTTCTCTTGGGAAGAGACCTATCCCGCCCGCCCACACCTCCTGCTCCTGCCTGAATTCCGTCCGCACTAGTGCGTGCGGCGCGGGGGTGCTCATCGGCTCCCACCAGACCCGCCGCCTACCCCGCGCCCCACCTCTCGGCGCTCCCCTGGGGCGTCCTTCTTCCACCTGCGGCTCCACGGCCGGAGCCCAGCCCCGGACCGCGCTGGGGCCCTGCCTCAGCCCTGGCGTCCGCGCGGGTGCGACTCGGGGCCGGGCCACGGGATCCCTCCCACGCCGCCGCGGGCCGTGCGCCCCGGCTCCTTCTGCGGGAGAAACTCTCCGAGTCGCTCTCCTAGGGCCGGCGGAGATGCAGGGCTGCGGGGAGGCAGCGAAGGCAGCGAAATCCGCCCGCCGCCCGCCGCCCGCGGCTGCACCGTCTCGCGGCTGCACCCGGGCTGGCGGCGTCACCGCAGTTGCGTTGATCCCAGAAAAAAGTCCTGCGCTCCACTCGCCCGCAGGATCCGCCAGAACCGCATCCAGCGTCCCGCACCAGCGCCCGGTTCCGCTCGCCGCCCTTGTCAAAGCCAAAGTCCGGGCCCCGCCGCCCGCGCCTCCGCCGGCACCACGGCCACGCCTCCCCGCGCGCGGCAACTCCTCCCCGGGACTCCCAGGGCACGTGGGGGCGGGGCCAGCGCGCGCGGCGGGGGCGGGGAGCGCGGAACCCCGGGGCGCAGCCCGGGAGTGAGAGAGGCGGGGCTCTGAGTGCGGGGGCGGGGCCACGGGCGAGGGGGCTGGCCGAGCGTGTGTGGGGTTAGAGACCGGACTCCGGAGTGCGGAGGCGGAGCTATGGCGAGAGGGGCGGGCCTCGGGGCGGGACTTAGGGCCTGAGGGGCGTGGCCTACGCCCTGTGGTTTGCAAAGAGTCACCTGAGGGCAGAGGGGGAGTTCCTGATCCTGACTTGGGGTTGCCACCCTAGTCCGAGGGCTGCTGTGCGGGTTGGAGGCTTAGTCTCTTCCCCGAGGTGAGGCCTCCGCGGCTGCTTTTGGCGGACGGAGCCCCACAAAGGAGAGGGGCGCCCAGGGACGGACACTACCTGGCCTCCTGCCGAGTTCGGCTCTCTCTGGGGCTTGGGGCAGAGCCAGGGCACTCCCTGCAGTTAAACCTGAGGATGTTCCAGAGGGGACTGGATGGGATTTTTAAATTTTATTTTATTGATTTTTCACCGAGAGGAAGGGAGAGGGATAGAGAGTTAGAAACATCGATGAGAGAGAAACATCGATCGGCTGCCTCCTGCACACCTCCTACTGGGGATGTGCCTGCAACCAAGGTACATGCCCTTGACTGGAATCGAACCTGGGACCCTTCAGTCCGCAGGCCGACATTCTATCCACTGAGCCAAACTGATTAGGGCTAGATGTGATCTTTTTAACTTCTGTCCCCTCACTTTCGGCCTCTTTTCTTCCGCTAGAAAGAAAATGCTCGTTGGAAATGAAGGCTGCTTCCCAAAATTCACAAGTTTTGGGGTCATACCACAAAACGACAGCGAGTTAGAGAGTAAAGGTCCTGCTGTATTACACTGGACACACCAAACTAGAGTATTCAATTAAACAAACCGCGTGGTGGCCGTTAAAAACGTTGACCCTGGTCCTTTAATGCTCTCGGCGGTCTCATCCGCAACCAGTGTCACTGCTTTCAAGTCCCAGGGCCAGGTCAGCAGAAACAGTCACCCTCAGGGAGACATGTGAAAGGAGAGGCAGCCAAGGCTGGCAAAATGCTACTGCCTTTGAGGTACAGTCCCCTAATGTGCGTACTAGCAGGGACTCTAAACTGCAAGTGACAGAAATCCCAGTCACACTACCTTAGACACAAAAGGCGGGTGTCCTGGTTCTTGCGTGGAAAAGTTAAGGAGTAGATCCCTCCTCAAGCATGGCTGCACCCAGCTCAAATGATGCCGTCAGGACCTGCTCCCACCCCCTCCATCTATCAATTTCCACTTGCCCCACCCCACCCCACCCCATGCTACACTACATGGTGCCCCTCCCTTCCTCCTGTAATTCGGTTGAAGTAAGAAAAAAATTAAGACAAGCAGGAGAATCCCTTTTAGGGGAGGGAAAAGTCTTTGTGGAACAGAATGCCGTGCTGAGCTTTTGTGGCTGTGGGTGGGCAGCCTGGGGTCATGGCTAGTTGGATTAGAAGTAGAGAAACCACATATTTTATGTCCAAACCAGGACGCTTTGCAGGGTAAGAAGGCCACTGTTAACTTCACTGGCACAACAGGCATGGTCTGGTCACATTCCCCGTAAAGCTGAGCATTCACTCCCTTTGGTAGAAATGAAACCAAGAGGTAACTCCACTGTTGTGCATTCAAATAAACAAAACCCAATGAGGGGTTAAATTTTAAACGCCATAGCGAGTGTTGTGGAGCAGTTGAAACTCTCATGCGTTGCTAGTGGGGGTGTAAGATGGTACAGCCACTTTGGAAATCAGTTTGGCAGTTTCTTAAAAAGTTAAACATATATTCGCCATTCAATCCAACCATTCCATTCCTAGATACTTAGCCAAAGAGGAAGGAAAGCATGAAATTCAAAGACTTGTACGTGACTGTTCCTAGGAGATTTACTTGTTAGAGGTAAAATCCAGAAACAACCCCAATCCACCACAAATTGTGGTAACACTGTACAATGGAGTACAACGGAGCAATAAAGAAGACTATTAATATAGACAACACTGAAGAATCTCAAAATCATACTGAGTCAAAGAAGACAGGCCAAGAGAAAAGAGAAAGAACATAATGTGTGATTCCATTTATACAAAACTCCAGAAAATACAAGCTAATCTGCAGAGAGAGGAAGATCAGCAGATGGTTGGAGATGTGATGGAGGGAGGCTTGGATGAAAAGGAACATGGGAAATTTGGGGGAGGGGAGGTGGAGATGGAAATGTTTCCAAGGTCATGGTTTCATGGGTATAAGTATGTCAAAACTGATAGAATTGTACACTTAAATATGTGAGGTTTGGTATACTTCAATTTACCTCAATAAAGTTGGGGAAAATCTTCAAAAAGTAAAAAGGAATTCTCTTTGAGCCTAAAAAAAAAGAGATGTATTTATTTTGGAGAGGAGTAGGTGACTGAGAGTGGAGAGGAGGGGTTGACAGGGAGCAAAGGATGCCCAAGAAGTTGAGTCTGGAGCTAACAAGGGTCCAACAGTCATCTCATTAACATAAAAGACACCTTTATCACTCTCAACACATAAACTCCAAGTGTTTGGGGAGTTGTGAGCCAGCAACTATGGATGAAAACCAAATATTTTATAAAGCACAGTGTTGCAGTGGATTATAGAAACCGATATTTTCCTTATTAGCAATTAAAACCATAGGATTGATGCTTTGTTCCCCTTCAGTCATGTCTTGTTAAGGTAAATTTTATCCTGTCTGGCTAAAGTGATAGAGAGCAAGCCACATAACCAGACACCTGGAGAGGAGGAGCAACGACACGTGCAGCTCACTCCTGTCCAAAGAGCAGCAGCCGTGCAAGCAGCCCACCCCAATCCAAGGAGCAGCAGACTTGCAATCAACCTGTCCAAGTCCAAGGAGCAGTAGCCCCACAAGCAGCCCACCACATCAGAGGAACAACAGCAGCATGCAGCCAGTCCCCATTCAAGGAACAGCAGCCATGTGAGCAGTCCGCCCCAGTTCAAGGAGTAGCAGCTGCGTGTGTAGCCTGCCCCCATCCAAGGAACAGCAGCCTCGTGATCAGCACACCCTCTGTCTGAGGAACAGCAGCTGTGTGAGAAGCCTCCCCCCACCAGCCAGAGGAGCCACCATGGCTGTGAACAGCACCCACCAGAGGAGCTGCTGCCAACTGAGGAGCAACTGCTACCACAACCACCCGAGGAGCAACTGCAGCCCAAGGAGCCACAGCCACCCAAGGGGCAGCCCCTGAACGACTCAACATCTAGATCTGTTGGTGAGATCAAACATGGGTAGACAAAGAAACCCCCAAAGGAAAGAAGTTGAGGACTCACCAGAAAAGCAGCTAAGTGAAACAGAGGATGCAACATGTCAGAAAAAGAGGAGAAACCAAGATGGCGGCATAGGTAAACACTGGAGTTTGCTGCCTCGAACAACCACTTCAAAAATACAACTAAAAGACGGAACGGATATCGTCCAGAACCACAGGAAGGCTGGCTGAGTGGAAGTTCTACAACTAGGAGAAAAGAGTAAAACATACCGAGACTCAGAGGAGGCGCAGTGCTGAAGTAAAATACTAAGGTGCGGAGTGCATGCGGAGCGGGCTGGCGGCTGAGGGCGTGGTTGTTGTTTTCAATCGGGAGGGATATCAGACTCTGAGCTCCAGCTCCGGGCGAGTCTCTAGGGACCCAGAATCATACGGGAGAAGCGGGACTGTCTGGCATCGTTCAGAACCCTAGGGCAGCTTTCTCTCCGTGGGGTGTGCAGCAATTACTGGGACACTGAGAAGCAGAGCCTCTGAGGGAAAGACTGAGAGCAGCCATAATTGCTAACCCCGCCCTGTTGATCCCATGGGACCTGCCCCGCCCAAGCCCTGCAGGGAGACTTTTGCTGGATAGCCTCAGGCAAAGGCTAGATTAGCACCTCCCTAGAGATCCAGGAGCCAGGAAGCCCAGAGGTCAGAGTGGGACCATCCAGTTTGCAGCTCTGTGGAACTGTAAAAGACACACTCAGGGGGAAGACTCAGTGAACACCAAAGCCCCATTGAAGCAAGTCTAGCCCCAGAGGGATGTCTCCAGCACAGAAGTTCTCCTACTGCAGACACAGCTGATTCTCACAGCCAATTGGCCTGGAGGTCAATTCCTTACAGTGAAAACTACAACAATCAAGGCTTAATTACAACAAGACTGTGCACAAAGCCCACAAGGGGGTGCACCAAGAGTGTCTACCTCAGGTAATTGGGACACTTAGCACAGAAAGGAACTCTATCGACACAACAAAGCATGAAAAATGCTGAGACAAAGAAACAGGACACAAACGACAGAATTGGAGGAAAGCAAACTGCTGGATATAGAGTTCAAAATCACACTTTTAAGGTCTTTAAAGAACTGTCTAGAAGCCGCCGATAAACTTAATGAGGCCCTAGAAAAGACTGGTGAGACCGCCAATAAATGTAGTGAGATCCTCAAGAAATCTAATGAGACTCTCGATGTTGTGATAAAGGACCAACTAGAAATTAAGCATACACTGACTGAAATAAAGAACATTATACAGACTCCCAACAACAGACCAGAGGATCGCAAGAATCAAGTCAAAGATTTGAAATACAAAGAAACAAAAAACACCCAACCGGAAAAGCAAAATGAAAAAAGAATCCAAAAATACGAAGATAGTGTAAGGAGCCTCTGGGACAGCTTCAAGCATTCCAACATCCGAATTATAGGGGTGCCAGAAGAAGAGAGAGAGCAAGATACTGAAAACCTATTTGAAGAAACAATGACAGAAAACTTCCCCTACCTGATGAAAGAAATAGACTTACAAGTCCAGGAAGTGCAGAGAACCCCAAACAAAAGGAATCCAAAGAGGACCACACCAAGACACATCATAATTAAAATGCCAAGAGCAAAAGACAAAGAGAGAATCTTAAAAGCAGCAAGAGAAAGAAAATCAGTTACCTACAAGGGAGTACCCATACGACTGTCAGCTGATTTCTCAACAGAAACTTTGCAGGCCAGAAGGGAGTGGCAAGAAATATTCAAAGTGATGAATACCAAGAACCTACAACCAAGACTACTTTATCCAGCAAAACTATCATTCAGAAGTGAAGGCCAGATAAAGAGCTTCACAGATAAGAAAAAGCTAAAGGAGTTTATCACCACCAAACCAGTATTATATGAAATGCTGAAAGGTATCCTTTAAGAAGAGGAAGAAGAAGAAAAAGGTAAAGATACAAATTATGAATAACAAATACATATCTATTAACAAGTGAATCTAAAAATCAAGGGAATAAATAATCTGATGAACAGTATGAACTGGCGATTGTAATAGAATCAGGGACATAGAAAGGGAATGGACTACTCTTGGGGGGGGAGGGGTGTGGGGTGAGGGAAGAGATTGGACAATAATCGTGCACCTATGGATGAGGATAGTGGGTGGGGAGTGAGGGCGTAGGGTGGGGTGGGAACTGGGTGGAGGGGAGTTATGGTGGGAAAAAAGAGTAACTAATGTAATAATCTGAACAATAAAGATTTAATTTAAAAAAAAAGAATTCAGATTAACAGTCCTAGAGTGCATAAACCAGATGGAGGAAAAAATCAACAAGTTATGCAAGAATCAAGAAGAAACAGATAAAAAAATCAACAACTTATATAAGAATCAAAAAGAAATGAATGAAAAAATCAAAAACTTATGCAAAAACCAAGAAGAAATGAAGAGCGATATAGCTGCAATAAAAAACACCATTGAAAGTTTCAACAATAGACTAGGAGAAGCGGAGGACCGAATTAGCGAATTAGAAGACAGGGAAACAAAACACACCCAAACTGTACTGCAATTGGAGAAAAAAATTAAAAGACAGGAGGAGAGCCTCAGGGAGCTATGGGACAACATGAAACGAAATAACATACAAATAATAGGGGTGCCAGAACAACAGAAAGAGGAACAAGGGTTAGAAAACCTATTGGAAGAAATAATATCAGAAAACTTCCCTGAGGTGGGGAAGAAAAAAGTCACACAAGCACAGAGAGTCCCAAACAAGATGAACCCGAAAAGACCCACGCCAAGACACATCATAATTACCATGGCAAGTGTTCAGGACAAAGAGAGAATCTTAAAGGCTGCAAGAGAGAGACGGAAAGTTACATACAAGGGATCTCCCATTAGATTATCAAATGATTCCTCAACAGAAACACATCAGGCCAGAAAAGAATGGACAGAAATTTACAAAATGATGCAAAGCAAAGGACTGAATCCAAGAATACTCTATCCAGCAAGGCTATCATTCAAAATTGAAGGGGAAATAAGAAGCTCCACAGACAAAAAAGTTAAGGGAGTTTATCACCACCAAGTCAGCAATGCAAGAAATGCTAAAGGGACTGGTGTAAAAAGAAGAAATAAAAAGCTAAGAAAGAAAACAGGCACAAAATATAGAAATGGCTAAAACAAGTACCTTTCAATAATAACTTTAAATGTAAATGGACTAAATGCTCCAATCAAAAGACATCGGGTGGCTGAATGAATAAAACAACATGACCCATATATTTGCTGTCTACAAGAGACCCACCTCAGACTAAGGGACTCACACAGACTGAAAGTGAAGGGATGGAAAACTATCTTTCAGGCAAATAGAAATAAAAAAGAAAGCTGGGGTAGCAATACTTATATCAGACAAAATAGACCTCAAAGTGAAGGCCATAACAAGAGATAAAAAAGGCCACTTCATAATACAAAAGGGATCGATACAACAAGAAGATATAACCCTGATAAACATATATGCACCCAATGCAGGAGCACCCAAATACATAAAAAAACTCCTGGAAGATATCAAGGGAGAGATCGACAACAATACAATCATAGTAGGGGACTTTAATACGCCACTGACATCACTGGATAAATCCTCTAGATCAGCAAAGAAACAGCAATCCTAAATGACTCACTAGATCAGATGGACTTAATTGACATCTTCAGAACATTTCACCCCAAAGCCACGGAATATATGTTTTTCTCAAGTGCACATGGGACATTTTCAAAAATAGACCACATATTGGGTCACAAGCAAAGTATCCCCAAATTCAAGAAGATTGAAATCATATCAAGCATCTTCTCAGATCACAATGGCATAATATTAGAAATGAACTACAATAAAAACAACCCAAAATACTCAAACATTTGGAAGCTGAATAGCATGTTATTAAATATTGATTGGGTTACCAATGAGATCAAAGAAGAAATTTAAAACATCCTGGAAACTAATGAGAATGAAAACACAACAATCCAAAACCTATGGGACACAATGAAAGCAGTCCTGAGAGGGAAATTTATAGCCCTGCAGGCCTACCTCAAAAAACAAGAAAAAATGGTAGTAAATCATCTAACTCTACATCTCAAAGAATTAGAAAGAGAGCAACAAGAAAAGCCCAGAGTGAGCAGAAGGAAGGGGATAATAAAGATCAGAGCAGACATAAATGACATAGAGACCAAAAAAAACAATACATAAAATCAACAAAACCAAGAGCTGGTTCTTTGAAAGGATAAACAAGATTGATGAACCTCTAGCCAGGCTCACCAAGAAGCAAAGAGAGAGGACCCAAATAAACAAAATCAGAAACGATAGAGGCGAAATAACAACAGGCCCCACAGAAATACAAATGATTATTAAAAAATACTATAAACAACTCTATTCCAACAAACTAGACAACGTGGAGGAAATAAACATGTTCCTAGAAAAATACAACATTCCAAAACTCAATCAGGAAGAATCTAAAAATCTCAACAGGCCAATAACTATGGAAGAAATGGAAACAGTCATCAAAAAGCTTCCAGCAAACAAAAGCCCAGGACCAGACGGCTTCACAGGGAAGTTTTACCAAACATTCAAGGAAGAACTAAAACCTATCCTCCTCAGACTACTACAAAAAATTCAAGAGGAAGAAACACTTCCAAGCTCATTCTATGAAGCCAGCATCACCCTAATACCAAAACCAGACAAAGACAACACAATGAAAGAGAATTACAGGCCAATATCCCTCATGAACATAGATGCCAAAATCCTCAACAAAATCTTAGCAAATCGGATCCAGCAGTACATCAGAAAGATCATACACCATGACCAAGTAGGATTTATCCCAGGGATGCAAGGATGGTACAATATCCGCAAATCAATAAATGTGATAAATCACATAAACAAATTGAAAGAACAAAAACACATGGTCATATCAATTGATGCAGAAAAAGCATTTGACAAAATCCAACACCCATTTCTGATCAAAACTCTCAGCAAGGTGGGAATAGAAGGATCATACCTCAACATAATAAAAGCCATATATGACAGGCCCACAGCCAACATCATACTCAATGGACAAAGACTAAAAACTTTTTCCCTAAGAATAGGTATAAGACAGGGATGCCCACTCTCTCCACTCCTGTTCAACATAGTACTGGAAGTGTTAGCCATTGCAATTAGGCAAGAAGAAGAAATAAGAGGCATCCAAATTGGAAAAGAAGAAGTAAAACTGTCCTTATTCGCTGATGACATGATATTATACATAAAAACCCTAAAGACTCCATTAAAAAAAAAACTATTAGACTTAATAAATGAATTTGGCAATGTAGCAGGATACAAAATTAATGTCAAGAAATCTATGGCATTTCTATACACCAATAGTGAACTTACAGAAAGAGAGACTAAAAATCAATCCTATTTACCATTGCACCAAAAAAATTAAGATACCTAGGAATAAACTTAACTAAAGAGGTAAAAGACCTCTACTCAGAAAACTACAGGACGTTGAAAAAAGAGAAAGAGGAAGACATAAACAGATGGAAGAACATACCATGTTCATGGATTGGTAGAATCAACATCATTAAAATGTCCATACTACCCAAAGCAATCTATAAATTCAACGCACTTCCCATTAAAATACCAACGGCATATTTCACAGATCTAGAACGAACTCTCCAAAAATTCATCTGGAATAAAAAAAGACCCTGAATAGCTGCAGCAATCCTGAGAAAGAAGAACCAAATAGGTGGGACCTCAATACCAGATATCAAGCTGTATTACAAAGCCGCTGTTCTCAAAAGTGCCTGGTACTGGCACAAAAACAGACATATAGATCAATGGAACAGAATAGAGAGCCCAGAAATCGACCCGAACCAATATGCTCAATTAATATTTGACAAAGGAGGCAAGAACATACAATGGAGTCAAGATAGTCTCTTCAATAAATGGTGTTGGGAAAATTGGACAGATACATGCAAAAAAATGAAACTAGACCACCAACTTACACCATACACAAAAATAAACTCAAAATGGATAAAGGACTTAAATGTACGATGGGAAACCATAAAAATACTAGAGGAATCCAAAGGCAACAAAATCTCAGACATATGTTGAAGCAAATTCTTCACCGATACAGCTCCTAGGGCATTGGAGTCTAAAGAGAAAATAAACAAATGGGACTACATCAAAATAAAAAGCTTCTGCACAGCAAAAGAAACCATCAACAAAACAACAAGAAAGCCCACTGCATGGGAGAATATATTTGCCAATGTTATCACCAATAAGGGTTTAATCTCCAACATTTTTAGGGAACTCATACAATTTAACAAAAGGTAGATAAACAATCCAATCAAAAAATGGGCAAAGGACCTAAATAGACACTTTTCAAAAGAGGACATTCAGAAAGCCAAGAGACATATGAAAACATGCTCAAAGTCACTAATCATCCGAGAAATGCAAATCAAAACAACAATGAGGTACCATCTCGCACCTGTCAGACTGGCTATCATCAACAAATCAACAAACGACAAGTGCTGGAGAGGATGTGGAGAAAAAGGAACCCTTGTGCACTGCTGGTGGGAATGCAGACTGGTGCAGCCACTATGGAAGACAGTATGGAGTTTCCTCAAAAAACTAAAAATGGAACTCCCATTCGACCCAGTGATCCCACTTCTAGGAATATATCCCAAGAAACCAGAAACACCAATCAGAAAGGATATATGCACCCCTATGTTCATAGCAGCACAATTCACCATAGCTAAGATCTGGAAACAGCCTAAGTGCCCATCAACTGATAAATGGATTAGAAAACTGTGGTACATCTACACGATGGAATACTACACTGCTGTAAAAAAGAAGGAATTCTTACCATTTGCGACAGCATGGATGGAACTGGAGAGCATTATGCTGAGTGAAATAAGCCAGTCAATGAAAGAAAAATACCACATGATCTCACTCATTTATGGATAATAAAGACCATTATAAACTTATGAGCAAAAATAGATACAGAGGCAGAACAACATTGAACAGACTGTCAAACTATAGCAGGAAGGCTGGGGAGGGTTGGGGGGTGGGAGGGGGGTGGGTAAGAGATCAACCAAAGGACTTGTATGCATGCATATAAGCATAACCAATGAACACAAGACACTGGGGGGCATGGGAGGCTAGGGGAGGGTCAAGGGGAGAAAAAAAAAGGAGACATATGTAATACTCTTTGTAATACTTTAAGCAATAAAACAATTAAAAAAAAAACAGGATGCTCTGGTGGGCTTGTATTCCTAGTTTGAAAAGTAATAATAATTTTGACTTAAAAAGCTTGTAACGTCAACACTTTGAATATTCAATTCTTTCTTCTTTCAACTCTGAGTGATTGGTCTCAAAATGATACTGCAACTTACCAGACATCATCATACTATAAAGAAATGTTCCTTTGCATAACACAATATAATGTTTTTGTCTGGTTTTGGTATTAGGGTAATGCTGGTCTCATAGAATGAGTTAAGGAAGTATTCGTTCTCCTTCTCTCTTCTGGAAGAAATTGTCAAGAATTGGTATTATTTTCTTCCTTAGAATTCACCGGTAAAGCCATCTGGGCCTGGTGCCTTCTGTTTTGGAAGGTTATTCATACTTATTCAACTTCTTTAAGAGACATAGGCCTATTCAAACTGTCAAATGCATAAGCTCCCCGCCCCCTTAATGATGTTTTTAAAGTGAGTTAAAAAAAAAACAACCCACAACAATTCTGTGACAATAAAGTAAATACAAAGAATTGTTAAAAAAAATAAATCCCCATTAAGGTTCTGTTTGTCTGTTTGAAGATGCGTTAGCGGCGAGATTCTAGACAAGTCTCAACTGGGTTGACTGGGCACTTCAAGACTCTGCCACATTTTTGTTCCATGCCAGTAGCTACCTCAGGAATGTCCTCATGGAGATGACAGAAACACAAGAAAGAGCAAGGCCTCTTGAGTTGTAGACTTACAAGCAACATACTTGCACTTCTGCTTCATTCTATTACCCAAAGCCAGGCACATGGTCAAGTCCAGAGACAGAGGCAGAGGACACTTCAAAGTTAAATGCCCAAGGGGGTGGATGCAGAGAGGGTAAAAGATCATTCAACCCATCAGCAAGACCTATCAATTCTACCTTAGAAGTACTTTCCACACCTGTGCACTACTCCTTCTATCTTATTGCTCCCACCACTTCAGTTCACCATGATCTCTCTTACCTATCACCACCACCTGGTCTTATTTGGACTGCTCTGGAAGAACTGCAATAATAAATTAGAGATTAGGATGAGATAATAAGTAGTCAGTATACCCACAGCTCTCCAAATATGCTCTCTTGATGTTCTCACCACCTTTTAATCTAGATAAATATGTACACATGGTTATGCTAGGGTGCGGTGATAGTAGTATGCAGGTGTGACAAGTCATCCGAGAGGTTTTTGAGCCTGAGTCCGAGATACAACTGTTCAATTGGCTTTGCAGAGAAGAAATGTAAGAGGATGAGGTTAGAGGAATGGATTTAAAAACATACACATGGTGCAACCTCTTCACTAAGTTAGGCAACCTGCTCTCTGGAAAAGGACTATTAAGCCAAGACTTTCTTCAAGACCAAGGGTGACCAGAGATGCCTTTTAGTCCACAGGGAGTTCTCCTGTGATTCTTTCAGAGTTTGAGAAGGCTTCTCAGGAGCTAGGCACACATAACCTCATCCCCTGTCTCTTCTCCCTAATTTTCTCGGGGAATATTTCTGAATATTAGAGACATGGGAAAAAACGACATATTCTCCTTTTCTCTCTCCTTATGTAGGGATTTCACAATTTAACTACAGGGGCCCTGTAGCATTCTTTCTCTCTCAGTGATCAACCAGAGGCAAATGTGAGTGCTTCAACCTCAAGTGGTCTTAGTTGAATCTCCCAGAAAAAAGAAGGTGATTGAAACCCTTAGTCTAGCAGGAAAAAGAAGGTGATTGCAACCCTCTACTTTAGGCCCTAAAAAAAAAGAGAGTAGGAGAGTGCAGATTGGTTTGGCTCAGTGGAGAGAGTTTCGGCCTGGGGATTGAAGGGCCTGAGGTTCGAATGCAGCCAAGGAAGAGAGAGAGAGAGAGAGAGAGAGAGAGAGAGAGAGAGAGAGAGAGAGAGAGAGATGAAGCAGGAGGGCAGAAAGGAGGCGCTGCCTTGTCCCCTGCCTACTGGCCGTTTGTGTATCTTCTTTGGTGAACTGGTTTCTGTTTATGATTCTACTTTATCTCCTTGGTGGCTTATTTGCTGTAAATCTTGTATCGTTATTTTAGTGGTTGTTGTAGGTTCATGTACATCCTTCACTTAGCACCATCAACCTTCACGTGAGGTCATCCCACCTCGTGTATGTGCAAGAACCTTCCAAAGGTGCACACCTGTTTATCCGCTGCCCTTTCGTGCTGGTGTCGTCAGGTCGCTGGTTAAATTAGATGCTCTCTTCTGTGCAGTTTCCTGTGCTCTGCTACCCAGAAGGGTAGGCCTTGCCCTGGGAAGCTAGAAGAAGGAACGTACTTGGGCTCATTCTTCCACATTTTGCATTGTTCCTGGAGGGCAGGCCTGGCCCAGCTGTCGGGCTCTCCAGAGGGAATGTGAAGGGCACAGCAGACCTCGGGAGGGTAGGGGTCCTGTCCGTAGGCATGCCCGAGGCACCTCCGCCAGGTTCCTGACTCCTGGCTGCCTCCCTCGGATCCACACCCCGTGCTGGTTCATGACTAATAAGTCTGTCAGCTGCAGGAATTGCATGTGAGTAGGGTGGAGTGACAGGGAGACCTGGGCTCAAATACCAGCTCTACCACTTACAGGTGCGTAACCCCGGGACAAGACACTGAACTCTTGTGAGCCTCAGTTTCCTCATCTATAAAATGGGAATAAAAAGCCTCATCTCAGAACATCGCTAAGAAGATTAAATGAAGTGAGTTGGTAAAAGTGTCCAGCCTGTGACATGACAGGCGCTTTCATTAATATTTTTATCCCTTCTGTATGCCTCACTGTCTGCATTTGCTAATTATATTTCCATATTCTTTCTGTTTCTCGGTCACTCAGAATCCATCAAGTCTTTCTCCTCTTCACACCCTGAAGATTCTAGTGTGTTCGAATATTTTTATGGGCTTGTCACCATCTCCCTACTTTTCCATTTATTGGGCAGACTCAATGTCAGGGCACCGAGCCTGCCTCTTTTCCAAAGCTAATTATCAACCCCATAAGGACAACTCCCTAAGGCTGGGCAGGGTTCCTCACACTTGGCCCTGTGGACCTCTGTGGCCAGAGCATTCTGGGTGGTGTGGGACTGTCTTGTGAATCATAAGATGTTTAGCAGCACCCATGGCCTGCACCCGCCACAGGCCAGGAGCACCCCCTCAGTTGTAAAAACCAAAAATATCTGCTGAAATTGCCACCTACCTTCACAGGGGGAGGGGGGAGGTAATGGGTCAAAGCCTCCCCCAGGTGTGAACCCCGGGGATGGGATTGGTGTCTTTCCCATCTACGCGTGAGAAAGCCAGAATTCAGAGTGGCGGAGGGCTTGGCTCGGGATCACGCAGCTACCAAGTGGTGGGGGCACGATTCCAGGAAGTCCGGCTGGCTCTAAGCCCCGCATTCTGCTGACTCAAGGGTGTCCTCTCCTCTGCAAATAGAGCCTCAAATGCCTTTGACATCTGGCCCTAAACTCTGCCTTTTGTGCCAAAGGTGCCTGAACTCTGGACTCGTCTCTGAAAGCCAAGAATGGGCGCCGAAAGGCGAGATTCGGTCATCACTGCTCACAGACAGGGCTCCGAGGCCACGGGCAACACGCTACACGCCTCTGGCACCGCACATGCTCCTCCTTGACAGGAGGGTGTTATGGTTGGAATCATGTCCCCCAAGGATATGCTGAAGTCCTGGCTCTGCTCCCTGTGAATGGATCTTTTTTGGAAACGGGCCCATTGCCTGCATAACTGAGTTAAGATGGAGTCATTAAGATGGGCCCCTGTCCCGGTACGACTTATACACCAGGAAATCTCGGACACATTCAGCAGGAAGGCGGCCACGGGAAGGTGGGGCAGAGATGGGAGTGATGCTGCCACAAGCCAAGAAGCGCTTGGAGCGTCCAGAAGAGAGAGAGTGAGGAAGGGCCCGCCCTCAGAGGCCCTGTCCACACCTTGATTTCAGGCCTTGGGCCTGTGGACGGGGAAGCGAAAACATTCCTGTGATTTTAGCCAGGAAACCACTGCAGGGGAGTATTCCCCTTGTCCTCTGGTTGCCCCGAGCACCCCAAATTCTGACTTGACAGTGCTCCTTGCTCCCCAGTCAGTTAGAATATCTGGCCATTAATCAAAGTCAGGAAAGATATTTAACTTTCCGACAATAAACTCACAAGTTAGATTGTGCCTCCCCGTCATCGCGTGGCTGAGATATTGATCTGGTGGCGGAATGGCGACTCGGGGACCTCCTGGACAGCGGCTGCCCACAGGGACGCCTTCCCACGGATTGGCAGCAGCAGGGACACGGTGGGGCGGTGCCTTATCTTTCTTGGTAACAGGAGGTACCATATCGTCCTGAGATAAGGAGGAGCGACTTCGTAGAATCTGACGCAGTGGCCGGGGTTACCTGCAGGTCACAGATAAGCAGATGGAGGGACATGAACCCCAGCCAACCACGAGGAAATGGACACTAGACAGGAAGCAGACAAAGCCAGCCACGGTCACTGAGAACCTAAACCCCAAAGCCACTTGTCCCAGGCGAGGAAACTGGTAGCAGCAAGTGCCCTCACATGTACACTGCGATGCTTCGCGGCTAAAGCAGCCCTGAGAAGCTGGGTGTATCCCAAACAGGCCTGTCACCTGGCCCAGCCACGCCACAGAGTGGGATCCAAGTTTAAGGATTGTGTGGACAAGCAGACCTGGGGAGTGTGCGCCTGTATAATCTCCCTCTGGAGAGTTCATAAGGCCCAGGACCGTATTAAAGACTTTGACCTCGGCCAGGGTAGCTCAGTGGTTGAGCTTCGGCCTGTGAACCAGGAGGTCAGGGTTCTTGGTGTCTTGACCCCCAAAAGAACTGGGAAAAGGTCTCAAAGAGGAAATTGTGCAGCTATGCTCATAGCAACATTATTCAAATAGCCCCATAGTGGGAGCCATGCAAACCAATTCCTGGTCAGAGCACGTTCCCGGGTTGCAGGCTTGATCCCCAGTAGGGGGCGTGCAGGAGGCAGTCAATCAATGATTCTCTCTTATCATTGATGTTTCTATTTCTCTCTTTCTTCATCTCTGAAATCAATTATATAATTACTAGAGGCCCGGTGCATGAAATTCATGCACCGGCAGGTCCCTCAGCCTGGCCTGCGCCCGCTTGCAACCTGGGACCCCTCTGGGGATGTAGCAGTGCTCGAAGTGGCAGGCAGCTGGGGAGGAGCCCAAGCCGGGGCCGGGCGCCATGCCACTCCCGCTCATCCTGGCCCCACTGCTCCTGCTGCCGCTGTGCTTGCCAGCCATGAGCCTGGCTTCTGGCTGAGCGCACTGACCACCAGAGGGAAGCTCCTGCGTTGAGCGTCTGCCCCCTGGTGGTCAGTGCATTTCATAGCGACAAGTCGACCGGTCATTCAGTCGACTGGTTGTAACAGTTAGGCTTTTATATATATAGATATATAAAAAAATATTAAAAAAATGTTTTGAAGACTGAGAAATTCTGCTGGAAAGACACCCATTCAAGGCCTTTGGGGGGATGCAATGCAATGTACCTCAGGATACGGATGCATTCTGGCCTGTCTGTTTTGTAGACTGTGAGGCTGAGGCCCGAGAAATTAGATGCCCTGTCAAAAGTTGCCCAGACAGAAAGTGACCTTGTGTGCCTGGACTGGGATGTTCAGGCCCCAAACCCTGTGCTCTTCCTACATTTTCACTTTCCCATTAATTAGTTTATTAATAAACATTTGAGTGGGACCATGTGGGGATGCGGGAATATAAAAATAAAGAAGGCAGGCCTTACCTTGCACGTCATTTGCTATTTCTGGAATAAATGAGCAACAGAATAGCAAACGGTGGAAAGGTTGTGGCGAGGGAGGGAGGGAGCAGCTGACTGGGATGAATATAGAACCAGCCAGTCTGGTGGTTTCCGATTAGGTTACTGCTGTTCTAGGAAGTCCCATCATCGGAACCCATTGTCCCCGCCACGCACAGCCCCTACAGAGAGGTGGCAGCCAGAGCCCGGCTGCCCCGGGCCACCCGCTAACCTGGCTGAGCTGATGGGTCAGGGGTACCAGCCGGCGAACTGCAAGACACTTACAATACACCTGCTCTCCCAAAATTGGATGACCGATCCGATTCCTTCAAATTGGAACTGGGGACGATAGAAAAGGCAGTGGGCTGGGAGACTGAAGACAATGGAACATCTGAGGAGAGAGTGTGGGGTAGGGAGGGCATGGGAGGGTGGGGGGCAGGGGGTAGCCAGGAGTAGCAGTGTGGAGGGCAGACCTGTGGGGCCTGGGACAGAGTGGGCACAGGAGAGACCAGGACAAACAGACAGCAGGCAGCACCCCCCTGACCCACAGCCATCCTTGCTCAGGATTCTGGGAGGCCCTGTCTTCCTTGGTGCCCCCACCCACACGACCTGAGCCACCTGAGAGGGGCTCCAACCTTGGTTAGTAAAAGTGCCTAACTTCTTTTTTAAAATTATGGTAAAATACACATAACATAAAATGTACCATGTTGACTGGGTTAGGTGTCCAGGTCATTGGCATGAAGTGCATTCACGCTGTTGTGCAACCATCAGCACCATCACCCCAGACCTTTCTCTTTATCTTCCAAAACTGAAACTCTGTCCCCTTAAACATTAACTCCCCACCCCTCCCCTCCTCCCGGCCCCTGGCATCCTCCATTCTACTTCCTGTCTCTGTGAATGTGGCTCCTCTAGGGACCTCCTAGATGAGGAAACACAGGATCTGTCCTTTTGTGACTGGCTTATTTCGGTTAGACAACATCTCCAAGGTCCATCCAGGTAGCACCATGTGTCAAACTTCCTTTTTACAGCTGAGCAATATTCCCCTGTATGTACAGATCACATGTTCATCCATCCACAGATGGACGCTTACATGGCACCCACTATGGGGCTATTTGAATAATGCTGCTATGAGCATAGCTGCACAATTTCCTCTTTGAGACCTTTCCCCAATTCTTTTGGGGGTCGAGACACCTGCCAGGGGTGCAGGGGGAAATGGGGGGCTGCCTCGGGCTGAGATGCTGCGCACTGAGCTGAGGTCCAAGAAGATGGGGTGATGGTGGGTCTCTTCCTCTGTGTTTTCTCCTGGTGCCTAAGGTTGGGGGGCCACCTCCCAGCCCACACCACAGGGAGCCTCTGTCCAGGCAGAGACAGATCTGCCTGAGGCACAGTGTCCAGAACCCCTGCTTCCCCGCCCTTCCCCATGCTTTCCCAGCAGGCCTTCTGGAACGTAAGCTCTGGAGGGCAGTGATGGTCCCATTTGGGTCCCTCACCCGTTTCCAGCACCTGCTGAGAGCCTAGCACAAAAGCCACACTTCACTCAAATGACATTTGATAAATCATTAACACACACACACACACACACACACACACACACACACACACACACACATATATATATATATATACAGTGGGGCCTTGACTTATGAGTTTAATTCATTCCATGACAGAGCTCGTAACTCAAATTACTCATATGTCAAATCAAAAAGTGAACGAGTGAGACACTGATGCTGGGCTGATGCTGTGGCGTTCACTGTGACGTTCGCTGCGCCAACTAGCGGTGGGGTATCTGAAGCTGGCTCGTAACCAGAATTTTAGCTTGCAACTCAAAGCAAAAAATCAGCTGAGAGACGGCTCGTATCTCGAAAAACTCGTTAGTCGGGACACTCGTAAGTCAAGGCCCCACTGTGTGTGTGTGTGTATGTGTGTGTGTGTGTGTATATATATATATATATGATTGATTGATTTCAGATATATATATAATTGATTTCAGAGAGGAAGGGAGAGAGAGAGAGAGATAGAAACATCAATGGTGAGAGAGAATCATTGATTGGCTGACTCCTACACACTCCTACTGGGGATCAAGCCCACAACCCGGGCATGTACCCTGACCTGGAATCGAACTACAACCTCGTGGTTCATCAGTAGAAGCTCAGCCACTGAGCCACAGAGGTCAGGCATCATTAACACTTCAAAGTTAGTTCAATCACTAAGTTCTTTTTTCTTAGTTTTATTTTTTTTTTCATCACCCAAAGTCCACAGTTTACATTAGGGTTCACTCTTCTATGCATTTTGACAAATGTATAATGACATGTATCAGCCATTATCTACCTTTTCTAATAATAGACAAACATGGTAATTGACCATAACTTCACTATGCCTCCCATTGGCTAATCAGCCCAATATGAAAATTAACCGCCAACAAAGATGGCAGCTAATTTGCATACTGCAGGCAGAGCGGGACAGCGCCATCCCGCCTGCCCTGCCGCCATCCAAGCCTGCTATCTGCGACCCGGGGTGGTGGGCATCCATGTGTGACCTGACCAGGGGCAGCCAGGCGGTGCAGCAGCGATCAGGCAGCCCACCCCGCCTCCATCCAGGCATCCCGTGTGCAACCCGACCCGGGGTGGCGCCCCAACCCCCGGATCAGCCCTGCTGTGTGTGCGACTGGGGAGGCGGGGCAGGCACCGAGGGATCAGGCCTGCCATCTGCCACCCAGGGAGCAGGCCTAAGCCAGCAGGTGGTTATCTCCTGAGGGGTCCCAGACTGTGAGAGGGCACAAGTGGGGCTGAGGGACACCCCCCCCAACCCCCCTTCCCCTGCCAGTGCACAAATTTTTGTGCACTGGGCCTCTAGTCTATATATAAAAGACTAATATGCAAAGTTTCTGTGGGAGTTTGACGGGAAGACCAGAGTTCTATCACTTGCTATGATGTGCACTGACCACCAGGGGGTGGCACAGAACGAAGGGAGGCTCCTTATCACTGGCCAGGCCTAGGGACCCTACCCGTGCACGAATTTCGGGGACCGGGCCTCTAGTAGTATCATAAGAGTTTCACTGCCCGAGGGCTCCTCTGTGCTCTGACTATTCACTCCTCCCTCCCCCAACCCCCACTCCTGACAACCTCTGAGCTTTCCCTGTCTCCGTGGTTTTGTCTTTTCCAGGTCATCTAGTTGGACCCAGGCAGTATGTAGCCTTTCAAATGGCCTTCGTCCACTTAGTCAGATGCATTTAAGGGTCCTCCATGTCTTTTCATGGCTTGAGAGCTCATTTCTTTTTGGCACCGAATACTATTTCATTTTCTGGATGGACCACAGCTTATCCATGCACCTACTGAAGGACACGTGGTTGCTTCCAAGTTTGGGCGATGATGAAAAAAGCTGCCAGAAACACCTGTGTGCAGGTTTTTGTCTGGACTTAAGTTTCCAACACCTTAGAGTAAACGCCAAGGAATGTGACTGCTGGATCGTGTGGTCAGAGTGTGTTTGCCTCCGGAAGAAACTGCCAGCCTGTCTTCCAACGTGGCTGCACCATTTTGCGTTCGCACAGCAATGAGTGAGTTCCTGTTGCTCCCGTCCTCACTGGACCTGGTGCTGTCCTGGGTTTTGGCTGCTCTCATAGGTGTGAGTGGTATCTTGTTGTTTTTATTTCCAGTGTCCTAATGGCCTATGATATTGAGCATCTTCTCATATGTATATTTGCCATCTGTATATATCCTCTTCGGTGAAGTGTCTGTTCAGACCTTTGCTCATTTTGGTTGTTTTAAGAATTCTTTGTATGTTTTGGATAATAGCCCATTATCAGCAATGTGTTTTGCAACTAATTTCTCCCCATCTGTGCTTTGTCTTCTGATTCTCTTGACACTCTCCCCCACTTCGTGTGAAAACAGCAACAACAAAAAGGCCCTACTATGTGGAGAATGTTATTCAATGGAGGGTTTTGAAAATTTTTCTAGGTTTGGGTCCCAGCTCTGAGATTCCTGTTCTGTAGGTTTGAAGTGAGACTCAGAAATTTACGCCTTTATTTTTATTTTTTTGTTAATCCTCGCCCAAGTATATTTTTCCACTGACTTTTAGAGAGAAAGGAAGGGAAGGGGAGAGACAGAGAGAGAGACACACATCTTTGTGAGAGAGACACATCCACTGGTTGCCTTCTGCACGTGCCCTGACCAGGGCTGGGGATCCAGCCTGCAACCAAGGTACGTGCCCTTGACCAGAATCGAACCTGGGACCCTTCCATCCACAGGCTGATGCCAAACCTGCCAGGGCCAAAAATATATGCCTTTAAAAAGCCTCCCTAGTGATGATGATGAGCAGCTCCATCAAGAACCATGACATTAAAGATGGCATTTCAGTCACGCTCACAGGTGGGAGGTGGCCCTGCCATGACACCTTGCAGGAACTGCCATTTAGCCCTTCCGCCGCCCTGTCCCACAGCCCCATCTGAAGCCCAGGGAGACCCAGACCTCTGTCATTCACTGTGAATTGGACATCTCCGTCTGGCATCTGAAACTTGGCCTCTCCCAAGCCAAGCCCGTAATTATCCCTATCCCCACCCAGAAACCAGCTCTACCTCTGATCTTCCGACCGTGGAAGGTGGCAATTCCAATCTCCCAGCTGCTCAGGCCACAACTCTTGAAGTCAACCTTGAATTTCCCTCTCAGACACATCGAATCTGTCAGCAATGCCTGAGGGCTTGACCTTTCAAATAAATCCAGGGTCTGACTCCCCTCACCCCCTCCACTGCCATCGCCATACCAGGTCTCCCTGCTCTGCCCTTGCCCCTTCCAGTCTGCTCTCAACCCTAAGCCAGAGTCAGCCAATGACAACGAAGGTCAGATCATGTCTTCTGCTCACAACCCTCCGCTGACTCCCATCTCACGCGGAGTAAAAGCCCAAGTCCTAACCACGGCCTACAAGGTCCCATACAATCCTTGCTCCCCTACTTTACCCCACAGCTCTCATCTCACCTACCATTGCCCCCCCCCCCCAACCCCCGGGTCCTTCCAGCACACAGGCCCTTTGAAGTTGCTGGAACATGCTTCCCCAGGGCCTTTGCATTGCTGTTCACTCCTCCTGGAATGCTCTTCCACCAGAGAGCTACTGGACCACTTCCCTCACCCTGTAGATCTCCACTGGCCACCTGCCTAGAATGTCATGCCCTCACCCCGTCTGCCAGTACTGCTATCTTTCTTTTCCTCCTGAGGACTTAGCCCTGGTTTTCTGCCTGCTGACTTGCTTGTCCTTTTCTGTCTGGCTCTACTCACTAGATGCCAGAGCCACGAGGCGGGGCAGGCTGTCTGCTCTGCGTGCTGTGGAGCCGGGAGCCTAGAACAGGGCCTGGTGCACAGTGGTTCCCATCCTTGCAGCCCCGCTCTCTCAGCCTGTCACATCCTATCGTCTCCCCGACCCTGAGCCATCTTCCATTTCACCCTCTTTCATCCCCACCCCCTGCACTTGGTCTCCACTCCCAGGAGCCATTGCTGACAGCCAGGCCGCCTCCCCTCTGGCGTGTCTTCCCAGCTTCCCAAGGCTTCCTGCGAAGAGGCAGGTCTGCAGCAATCCTGAGCGACCCCCTTCACTTCCAGGAGACTGTGCAAACTCCCTGGCTTCAAACACAAGGTCCCTGTCCACAGGGCCCCTGCCTCCCTCCGCAGCCACCCCTGTGGGCCCCGCCCACCCCCCAGCACCTTCCCTCTGCAGGCTGTGTCTTCTCCCTTGCCTTTGCAGGTGCTGTTTCTTCGGCCCGGCCTGCCACGCTCCTCCCTGAATGCTGAGCCCTGCTCTCCACCCAGCAAGCCCGGATCTGGCCTTCTAAGAACCCCGGTCTATCCAAGCCCCTCCCATGGCCCCCTGACCCTCTACAGGTTACTTGTTAGTCTGTCTCCATCAAGAGCCCAGTCCTCTGTGCGCCTGGCTCCTCACACGCACGGGGCCTGGGGCTGACGAGGGGCTCTGCACACGTTTCCTGGGTAAGTACTAGGAAGTCTCCAGAAATGTGCAAACGTGGGCCAGACCTGCAGTAAAGCTTCCAATGCCGGTGGCACTTTGCCAGCCAATGAACTCACTGTTCAACAGGCCATGAATGTTCTAGAAGGCATCACTGCAAGTGTGCCTGAAAGCCGGGGCAGAGGAGAGAGCCCACTTTCAAGGATACCTGTGCAGCTAGCTCAAACTGGTCGGAGTTTCTCCCCTATTTTTACCATCCCTGTGCATGTGTCTATGCAAGTATAGGCAAATATGTGTGTGTATACATGTATGCATTTACATATAAACATGTCACATCTGCACGTCTCTGTGTGTGATTGACGATGCTGTAAATAGTCTTTGGGGCATGGCTGGCTGGCTGCTCTGACGCTTCTCACGTCGGGTTGACCTTCATGCGGGCAGGTGAAGGGATAAACCATCAGAATGAGTGGTCACTCCCAGCATCTCTAGAACGAAAGTCTGTACTCAGATGTACGGTTCTAATTTGTGGGACTTTGCTACAAAATGTCTTCCATGTTGACCTGAGTCTGCTTTCTGCTGCCATCCTAGAAGACCCCTGACCACTGTTCTCATGCACAGGTCCTGGCGTGCTGCAGACGGTCCCCGTGTCGATCACGGCGGCCCTCTGACCCTTTTCCGAGCCGTCCCCTGACGATCACTCCAACACGTAGGAGCCTGTCGTTCCTTCATTCATCTTCATCGGAGGCTCTGCTGGTCACATGACATGTCCTCACCAGGCGTCTGCTGGGTGGGGAAACGCAGGACGCCCACGTGAACACGCGTGGAGGAAACCGTGCCAGCGAGACCGTGTGCCGGGGCGAGGGGCCACCGCGGATGAAACGGACAGGAGCTCCCCTACGAGAGGTGACATATGACATCAATGGTGATGGCAGAGGAGCCAGCCACACGGGGATGGGAGGGAGGAGGCGGGGACAACGCAGTGGGAGCACCCAGCGGGACTGGGTCCTGGCCAACCCGAAGGAGGCAGCCCCCCTCACCCCGGCCCCTCCTCCTTCTCGGGAGGCCCTCCCCTCAGTCACTTGCTTGTGCAGCTGACCCCGTGTCACCCACCACTCAGCTCCTTGGACCAGGCCCAGGTGTGGCCACCCTTCCACCCGTGTATCTCTTCCCAGTGTTTGGCAAACAGGCGGAGGTCAGTAAATGCTTGTGACCTTGTCAAACAGCAATGACTCGACCGCAAAGCAGATAGTGGCGCATGGAGCCGTGATGGAGAAAGAGTTCCCGGAACCAGGCCGAGGGTGCCCTTTAATGTTTAGATAATGTGTAAACGATTCCCGGGGGTGGGGGAGGATACACAGGAACGATCAGGGAACGTTTGGGCTGTAAAACCAGGGGAGGGACAGGTGGGAGCGATTTGGAGCTTCGCTGACAATGGAGCTTTAGGTCTGTGCTGTGGATTCCGTCCGTCCCAGGGCCAAAGCCATTCCTGCCCACACCGAGGGGCTCCACGGGCTGAGCAGGGGGAGGCTCCAGGCCCGTCCATGCTGCTAAGTCCTGTGGCCAGAGCCCATCATGACGCTCCTGCTGGCAGATGAGACGGGACTGCAGTGTGACTCAGCGGTGGAGCCTGGTGTGCCCACAGCTCTGGCCTGTGTCCAGGGAGCATTCACACCCCGGCGGGCCTGTGAACACTGACCAGAGGTGGGCGTTGCCCCTGATGCCCAGGCACCAGAAAGACACTGGAAATGCAGTCCAGAAAACGCTAGAAATATGATCCAATAACTTTCTGACCCAAAACCCCACAATGTGACTCATCTAGGGAATTGTTCTGTGTCAATAGCAAACAACCGGGTGGTTTTTCTGAGGCTTGGCCTCCCAGGGTGTGAGTCAGACCTGCTATCGAAAGCCTTTGGGTAAAAGTGATAACAGGTCCCATTTGCAGGGCGTGGACTGTGGTCCGAGCGCGGGGCCAGAGCCTTATCTCCGTTCGTTCGCTCTCAGCAACCTCAGCAAGCGGTGTCCTCATTAACCTCACATTCCAGAACAGCCAAAGTGGTTCAGTGAGGGGTGCGGGCGGGGCCTGTCCTGCGGCCAGGAAGCGGTCATCTCCACAGCCAGGGCCCACTTCCCCACACCCTGGTCAATACCCGCCAAGCTGCGCCAGGCACTTTGGACGTGTCACCTTGAGGCCGTCTGGGCGGTGGTTCAGGGTGTGGACTCTGGGTTCAGGTCCTGGCTCCACCCTTTTACTAGCTGTGTGACCTTGGTCGACTTCCCTAGCCACTCTGTGCCCGGGCTTTCTCATCTGTGAGATGGAATCATGAGAGTCCCGCCCTCTTGGGGTGATTGTGCATCGACCACAGCGCCTGTCCCACGGTCACCACTCCATCAAGGTTGGTTCTCGGTTATTCCGCGTGACACCCGGAGGCCTTCCCAGCCCTCTCCAGGGCGTCCCTGGGAAGCCCGACCCATAACCAGGGCCCTATGGATAGGGTGCCAGGTGGGGCATATGTCTGTGCTAGATGCCCTGGAAGGGGGACTCCCACGCCTGAGGGGTGAATCAGGTGTGAGAAGAGGGGTGGGTAGGTGGTAGGTTTCTTATCTCAAAGTGCCTCCCAAGAAGAACGGGCCCCAAGGGATTCTGTGGCCCCTGCTGGCAGCTGCCTCTGGCGTCTCTTCTCACGCCTTTCCCAGCTCCCGCCGCACCCGCGCGGGGCCCTGATGGCTTGGGAAGAGCCAGGGGTTATTAGAGGACAGCGGGCGCAGGGGAAGGTCTGAAATATTCAGAACAATGTGGAGAAGTGCAATCGCAAGATGACAACGGGCTCTTAAGCACATGAAAGTCCAATCAATACTTCTTTTCAGAAACGATTGTCTCCTACCCCCGTTTAGCTGTGTCTTATGATCTGGGCCAGAACAGGTCTCCCGTCCGGAAACCAAGTGTCGCTGTGAATCACGCCGCCTCAAGAAGGAAAGTTTGTGCTCATGGCAACTGAGGTGCCGGGAAATAGAAACACGATCCGCTATTAAAAGTGCATTAGACCAGCAGCAGCCCTGATGGCAGCTATTAAAGGAAACCAGTCCTGCCGTTTTTAGGGCCAAACAACACATCGATGTTTCCCTTCTTTAGAGTCACGACCAACCAAAATAGAAGTGGCTTCTGTGGGGGGACACGCAGGACAGGAGTCACCACGTTCAGGGGCGGAGACCTGGGCGTGTCCCTCGGGCCTCAGGGCCGCCTGTCTCCCTGTGACGGGCAGTTCTCACGTGACCGATTCCGGCTCCACTGGTGGGGATTCCACACGTCACTTGGGCCCAGCCAGTGTGGCTCTTGACCTTTGAACCAGGAGGTCCCCGTTCGATTCCCAGTCAGGGCACATGCCCAGGGAGCAGGCTCGATCCCCCGTGTGGGGTGTGCAGGAGGCAGCCGATCAATGATTCTCTCTCATTGTTGATGTTTCTATACCTCTCTCTCCCTTCCTCTCTGAAATCAATAAAAATATATTTAAAAAATAAAAGCATCTTGGCCCCCGGAGGAGACCTGCCTAATGTTCTCTCCAAAGGTCCTCTCAACTCTCTCTCTCCTTCACGGCCCGTGGCCCCGACACCCACCAGCCTCCGCTTTCGCTGATCCACCAGGGGGGGCTGGCTGCTGACCCCCCCAGATCCCAGCAGGAAGACAGAGGCCTCAGCCCACCCAGCCCCAAACTCAGCCCCGAAAAGCTGATCCCTGCCTCTCCCGGCTCTTTCTCTTCAACCCGAAAATGGAACTGCCCAGGCAGGTAACAGTTCTTTTCAATATTTTAACCGTGAAATAAAATCGAGTCTGGAGACCAGGCGGTCTGCCTCTCTCAGTGACAGGAGAGAAGCCTGCCGCCAGGTGGGTAACACAGCCCGCCTCCCGGGCCTGTGCCCTGACCAGGAATGGAACCATGACCTCCTGGTTCATAGGTCGACGCTCAACCACTGAGCCACACTGGCCGGGCAGGAACCGGCATTTCCGACATCACTAACCCCATGTTCTCGGTGAGGAAACCAAGGTTCAGCATAATGTCCCCAAACTCTTCTTGGAGGCAGAAGACGGCACAACTTTCCTGCTCCCAAAGCCGGCTTGCCCTCCCTCCCCCACCACGTGGTCACTCACCTCAAAGGAAGAATTCTGTCCCTGCCACTTGCCTGCGTCAGAAACATGGAACAGTTTTTCTTCATGGGTCTTGGGCTAAAAGCTAAGATCTCCAGGGGCCTGGATGTGAAGGGCAGCGTTTGGTGCTGGACGCGAGGCAGCGTTTGTTGTGTTGGCGGCAGGAGGGTGGACCAGAGAGCTGACCCTCCGAGACCCCAGAGGCTCAGCACGTCTCTCCACTGTGAGATGCTCGACTGGGGGAGGGGGGGTGCAGGATTCTTAAGGGAAACGGTGATGGATGGGCGGCTGGCAGGGCGTGTGGACGGAGAACGAAGAAGAAACCCCAAGAGATCGGGGGGGGGGGGCAGCTCACACACAGCCCAGCGTTAATTCTCTCCCAGATCAAATTTTCCCAGGAGCAGAGGTGGGGGTGGGCCACCGCCTGACACCCGATCGCCCTGGGCTGAGGCTGGCGACCCCAATGAAAAGGGTCACTGAGGCCAAGGACACCTCACACCTGCCTCCTGGCCAGGCTCCCCCCGTGGGGTGGGGGGAGGAAATTTTGTCTCTTGTTCAGTGAGTTACAGCCTCATGGCTGAGGGTCTCGCGTGAACACACACACACACACACACACACACACACACACACACACACCACCAAGCACCCCCGAGGGGCCCGTCCACTGAGTTCCCGGCGGCAGCAGGGTTTTCGCAGGACGGCACAGTGTGTTAGCCCTAAATCTGTTCAAAGCACCGCACCCTGCTCTGACTCGGTATTTGTGGGGTGACAGGCAGGGATGAATACACTTGGTGGCTGCTGAGGTGGGGCTCCCTGTCTGGTGGGACCGAGACCCAAGGGCAACCTTCAGTCCAACAGAGAGAAGGCACCAGTATGGGGGAGCTAATGTGCTTGGGGGCGTCAGGGGGGTTCCCCAGAGGCCGTGAGGTGCTAAGGACAGGAATCATCACCAGGAGCCGCCACCGAAGGGCAGGAAGTATCCAGGTGGGAAAGTGGAGAGCTGGGTTTAAATGGAGATGTAACCTACAGGCCAGAATCAATGACAGAAACAGGAAGACAAGCAGCCTGGCCAGAGAGAGACAGAACCGGTCCTCAGATGACGGGCGAGGGCGTCTGCCTCCCACCCTCCCACCCCGCACACATTTCATTCCTGTGGCTTCACCGCTCCCTCCTGTAACGGCCGCACCCCCCACTCCCCACGCAGCCACCTGGCAAGCCCCGGTCTCGGATCTAATTTTACCCGAGAAATGAGGACTCAGGAGACACTGTGCCGGAGCCTCGCTTGCCAGGAGGAGGCTGGAAGGACGCAGTTTCTCGGCCCCAGAGAGACCCGCGGTGAGAGTGTTCCAGGAAGCTGTGGGGTGTCCATACCCCAGTGTGTGTGTGTGAGAGAGAGAGATATGCCCCAGTGTGTGTGCGCATGTGTGTGCATGTGTGTGCAGAGAGCTATGTGAATAGGAAGGCATGACAGGGATGCGATGACTCAGGCCTGAGGGCGGTGGAGGAGGAGGCGCACATGTTAATGTCAGAATCAGCCCTGCCCCCCGGGCAGCAGCCTGCCAGCCTTCGCCACTCCCTCCCGATGCCAGGCCGGCCCTCCGCGGGTTTCACGCTGTGTGTGTGTCCCGAGGCTTCTGCTCAGTCACCTGTTGCCAACACCCGCGCACCTGCAGCTCAGTGCAGGCCCAGCAGAACCCCATAGAGCGCCTCTGCTCTGCGAAACACACTGACTACGTGGAGACAGGCCACAGGCTGCGAGACTGTTTGCCAGAGACGTTCTGATAAGAGCCCGCCACCCAAATGTGCAAGGAACTCTCCAGGTCAGCAAGGCCAAAGCAGACCCCCAGCAAAAGACTGACCAAGGACCTGGGCAGACACCTCACCAAAGACAATAGATACGTGGCAATTTGCACACAAGAGGATGCTAAACGTAACGTGCAAATCAAAGGACCATCAGCAAAACTTGTGAAGTACGAGAGAGTTGTACACACACACACACACACACACACACACACACACACACTCACTCAACACGCTAAGTAATATCAAGAGGTTGTGGAGGAAAGGGAACCCTCATCCACTGCTGGTGGGAATGTAGACTGACACAGCCAGTATGGAAAACAGTCTGATGATTCCTCAGAAAATTAAGAATTGAGCTACCATACGACCCAGCAATCCCTCTCCGGGGACACACCTGAAAACCTCGAAAGCATGTTTGCAAAGACAGATGCACCCCTATGCTTATGGCAGCCTTATTCTGGGTGGCCAAGACATGGGGACAGTCAAGGAGCCTGTGATCGAGGGTCAGACAGGAAGAGGTGGCACATGTACACAGCGGCCTGCCACTCGCCAGAGGAAGGATGACATACTGCCATTCGCCACAGCACGATGGACCTTGAGAACGTCATGCTAAGTCAGGCAGGAAAGGCTCAGAACCACATGATTTCACCCACATGCGGGATATAACACCGAAACTCGTGGGCGCAAAAAACAGCAGTGGGTGGCTGCCAGAGGGAAGGGGGCGGGGTGGGGTGGAGAATATATATGGCGACAGAAGATGATGAGACCTTGGTGGTGGGCACACTGCCATGCACAGATCTTGGAGCATAGAAACCTTACACCTGAAGCTTATATGCTCCTATTCCCCAAGGTCACCCCACTAGATTTAACCTAGAAAAAAGGAGAGAATAAAACGGAGTGTTAAGGAAGAAATGTGAACAAGTTTTAAATGTACAACATAAAGAATGAAAATATAGATCAAACTGTGGTAAAATAAATAAATAAATAAATAAATAAATAAATAAAGTGGAAGACTGCGCCTCTGAGTCTCCAGGGAACACGGGAGGCCTGGGCCTTGCTCCCCAGGGATCCCTCCGCCCCCACCCCCCCACCCCACCACGCCAGACTCAGCTCCCCGGCCTGCAGAGGGGCTCCTGCGTTCATCAAGGCAAATGGAAGTCTCTGGATGCAGCGGACGTTACCAACAAAGGCAGCTACCCTCCGGCTTCCTGGGAACACCCAGGTTCCTCCACGGGAGGGGCCTGTGGATCTGGCGGGGAGGGGGGGGCATCCAGCCCACACCACCCCTCACCCAGCCTCCCCGGGCAGCTCCCGGGACTGAGCAGAGATGGCAGGGACCTGAGCCAGCGGTGGTGTGGGTTGGACTTCAGTGGGTGAATGTTCCTAATCCTTCCCCCTTCCCTCTCCACTCCAAGAAGTACTGCCTCCTCCAGGCTACATCCAAATGGCCAGAAAGCCTCCCCCAGGCAGCCCTTACCTGCCCGAGAACCCTCCATCGCTCCTGTGTCCTCTTCCTTCGGCTCTGCCTGCTCTAAAAACCTTCTCTTGATCACTAAGGGCCTCCAGGTGAGGCTCCAGGTGAGGCTGCACCCTCAGGCAGCCCTCCACCTTCCACGTGAGGGTGAAGACACGCCCATCAGGACGGTTCATGTATCAGGGGTTGGTAACAAAGGCCCGTGAAATCATCTGGTCGGGCCCTGCCGAGGCATTAGGGGTGCGTTAATTAAATGTTTGACCAACTATAGCTAATTTCTAAGTTGATAACTTTGCGTGGCCCACGAATGATGTTATAAACCTCCCAATGGCCCTTGGTAGAAAAAGGTTCCCCGCCCCTGACTTAACCGAACCCTTATGAGGTCTCTTTGTGGGGCCCACTTAGGTCTGGGCATGGGACAGTCAGGCAGTGACATCCACAGGGCAGGCTTGACGTCAACATACAGGAAGCAGCACAAGATCGAGGATTTCTTCCCCAAAGGGCCCCTTTCAGGTTGTACTCAGCCTGGAGGTTTTTAGCAACACAACTTGAAAGATCAGAAAGTACCTCCTAGAACAGTGATGGCAAACCTATGACACGCGTGTCAGAGGTGACACGTGAACTCATTTTTTGGGTTGATTTTTCTTTGTTAAATGGCATTTAAATATATAAAATAAATATCAAAAATATAAGTCTTTGTTTTACTCTGGTTGCAAAGATCAAAAAATTTCTATATGTGACACAGCACCAGAGTTAAGTTAGGGTTTTTCAAAATGCTGACACGCTGAGCTCAAAAGGTTCGCCATCACTGCCCTAGAGCCACAGCACAACTCCAACAGATGGAGAGGTCACGGGTAGGCATCGTGGGGCGGGGGGTGGGGGGGAGGGGGCGGGGAGGGGGCGGGAGGGAGGGGACGGGAGGTAGGGAAGGTGCCACCTCAGGGTCTGGGGCAGCTGACCTCACCGAGCCCACATCTCAGCCTCTGCCCCGCACGGCCTGTGCAGCAGCATGTAGCAACCAGGAGAGCTAGGGCTCCTGAACGCAGCGGGAAAGCCTGGCTGGGAGCCACTGGAGACAGAGAGAAAGCCCCTCTTACTGGAGGAGAAGCCCTGGCGGAAGGCTGGACCCATCCAGGGCAGACTGGAGGGCAGCGAGGAAGAGTGTGGGCGCAGAGGATCAATGCGGAAGGAGAGAAGTCACAGTCACGGGGAAGGGACTGTGACATTTCCCACAGTCCCCTCTGGCTAAGGTTTCACCATCAGCGGGCTGTGGGCTTGGGAGTAAATGCAGGAGACACACCCCGTTTGCCCTCGGTGCACTCGTGCTGAAGTTAATGATTTAATCGTTTGTTCTGTAGCAGGGGATTAGCCACCAGGATGCAATTCAATCAGGACGGCTCTGCCAATGGATTTGCCTAATTTGAACACCCACTCCTCCCCCTCTTCCTCAGGCCCTACCGGGTGTTATGTAAGACGTGACACATGCATTCCAATTCCTTTATAAAACCTGAAAATATCTGAATTTTAATTTCTGATGTAAAAATATATCTGGTCCCAGAATTTCGGGTTAGAAATTGGGGTCCTCTTCTAACTCCAGGCCTGACCTCCAGCTGGGAAGGATTAGACGTGGGGTGACTAATGGTAACCCAGTCTCTGACCTCCAGGGGGCGGGGGTGTGTGAAGATGTTTAATTCTTGAAAAAAGGTTTAATTAGAATGTAAGGGAGCACGGAGGTGGAAAAGTGAATTTTTCAAGTCAGAGAGACCTGGGTGCAAATCCAAGTTGAAAGGTCCCTGCTTCTGATGCAGCTGAGCACCAACATCTGGAAAACATCTGTGAAATGGGCGCAGGGTCCCCCTCCCCCCGGGGCAGGATGTGCAGATGTGAGTGTAAAGGAGCAGCTAAGCAGCTACCGGAGAAGCCCGAAGCCAGGGAACTCCATAAACAGGACCCGCCCTTCCTCCACACACTGACTCCCCAGCGAAAGGCCTTCCCGCAGCCCAGCCGGCCAAACTGCGGATTCTCGGGGGAGAGGGAAACCCCTGCCAAAGCCCAGCAAAGGTGTCTGGTACCTGGCACCGGGAGGTTATTGGGACGCTCACAATCATGCTTGGCACTTGCCAAGCGCCTCCCAGGGCGTCAGGCCCTGCCAGCCGGGGCCAGTGCCAGCTGCGTGCTCACCCAAGGGCAGCGAAGGCCACCGCACGGCTTGCCCCTCGCTGCTCACTCTCCTTCGCCACGGACGTTTTCAAATGTCCTCTCCCTGCCTGTACGTCCCAGGGGACTTCTGTAGGGCATGGGGCAGGGAGTGTGGGAACGAGAGACGCAGCAGTGCTGGCCGGAGTCCTGTGCGCTGAAGGGTCGCTGGTCTGATTCCCATTCAGGGCACACCTGGGTTTTGGGTTCACTCCCTGGTTGGGCACATGCAGAGGGCAGTCAGCTGATCTCTCTCTCTCTCTCTCTCTCTCTCCCTTTCACCCTCTCAGAATGTCCTCGGGCGAGGAGATTTGTGGGTGAGGTTTCCTAACAGCCACCCTCCTCCTCCCCCCTCCCCCCAGCCCAGAGACAGGGCCCAGGAGGGTGCTGGAGCAAGCAGACCCGCAGGTTATCTGCCCTGGCCAGTTTGGCTCAGTGGATAGAGCATCGGCCTGAGGACCAAAGGGTCCTGGTTGGGGCTCGCGCAGAAGGCAACCAATCGATGCATTTCTCTCTGCCTTTCCCTCTCTCTTTTACTCTCTGTAAAAATCAATGGAAAAATATCCTCAGGTGAGGATTAAAGAAAAACAATAATAATAGAATGCATGTTATCTTTTGTTCAGCCAGTTTCCCCTTATTTTACTTGAAAATGTAGGGTCTCTTCCTTGATTCATAGTTTTGTCATTAAACCAATGGCCTTCTCTAGCTTATCAACCAAAAGCACTTGTGCAAGGGCTGGCGGGAGGCGCGCGTGACGGAGCACCCAGGCCCCAAACCCCGGCTGCCTGGTGACCCGCTGGCCCTCCCACTTCCCACGGGATTTCTGAGCCCGACCTCTGGGAGAGGGCAGATTACATTAGATTTATTTCACCCCGAGGGTGTCTGCTGCCTACAAGTCTCGCCGTAATTTGGGGGCCAGGACAGACTACTCCGCTGTCTCCCCACCGACGGGACTTGCGCAGCGTGGAGTCCCTCCCAGGCGAGGCTGGCACGTGGCGGTGACGCCGGGAAATGGGGCAGCGCCCTTGACCATGAGGGAGAAGCTGCACTTTGAGCCCAGGGGCCTGGGGCGCGGACGGCACTGACCCAGCCCCGCAGCCTGAAACCCCCACCCAGACAGTTACACAAGAGAGGCTCCTGACTCACGTGGGACAGGGCGTTGGGTCGGGGTCTCTCTATAACAGCAGCCACCCGGATCTGCAGTGGCAGGGACACGGCAGGGGAGAACTCCGAAAGGGCTCCTAAGTCAGCCGGCCCAGCCCCGACGTGAGGAAAGGCTGCACTGGGCGCTGGCTTCTCCCCTCCCTCTCCTGTTCGTCTCTCTCTCTGCACACAAAAGGGATGAACGTAGGAAGGCGCATTACAGAGAGAAAACTGAGAAACGACAGCTGGAGGGCGAAGGTAGCTTTAAGGCGCCACTCAATGGAAGTAAGGTGAGAGCAGGCAGGGGTGAGCGGACCAGCTCGAAAACGTTTACAAGTCTTTTTTTTAAATGTATTTTTATTGATTTCAGAGAGGAGGGGAGAGGGAGTGAGAGACAGAAACATCAATGATGAGAGAGGATCACTGATCGGCTGCCACCTGCACCTCCCCCCTGCTGTTGGGATTCGAGCCCACAGCTCCTGGTTCATAGGTCGACGCTCAACCACTGAGCCACACCGGCCGGGCTGTTTACAAGTCTTGATTGGAGCTTCTCCATGGCCCCTGTGCCTACTCCCCACTGAGGACAGACGGGAAGGGGTGTCACCTGCCTCCCCCAGTGCCCGTCTCTGAAGCAACAGCAACGAGACACTATTGCCGATGCTGCAACACTTCGCAATTTCGTACAAAAGTCAGGCAGGGACCGCGGCAGCTGTTCCTGAGGTGGAAGCGGGGAGACTGGCTTATGAGCAGGGAGTTGACACAATTACTTGGGCCTCCACCTGGGGTTTCCTGGGTCCCTGCCGCTGCCAGGGGCCAGCTATGGTCCTTGGGGTGAAGCGCAGACTACGGACACTTCTTCCTTATGAGGGCCTGAGGCAGAAGCAAGAAGGCGTCCAGTGAGGCAGAGACCACGGCTTTCTGGCCAGTCCTGTCCTCCAGGGCCAAGTTCACTGCTGGGCGTGGGTCTGGATGCTTCTTTGTGGGGAAGGGGAGGAAATCGCCCCTCAAGCTCCTGGTACCCCATCTCATGGCCTCGTCCGACAAAACTGGACCACAGACCAGGCAGCCTGGGAGGCTGAGGACCCAGCGTCACACGGCTCATCAGGGAGGTGGCTTCTCCCGGGAAGGGCTCTTCCCGAGAAGGACCGCTGGGTCAGCAGGCAACTGTTTCGGCCACAAAATAATGGCCCCTGCCACATGCCCTGCTCTCAGGGGGCAGCATTTCCCTGGGAGGCCTCTCGGCTCTCCATCGCTCATGGTCCTTATCCCACTCAGAGGGCTGGCCCACTCCACACGCCAGCGGGAGCGAGGGCTGGAGTGGTGGGTTCACGTCCAATGCTCGTTCTCCCGGACACACCTGCTGCGAGGGAGAGACGCCCCCCCCGCCCCCCCTCCCGCCCCCCAGGACAGGACTGCCTACCCGTGCGGACGGCCCTTTGCTGGCAGGAAGCCTATGCAAGACAAAAGTTCATATATATATATATATATATATATATATATATATATATATATATTATTATTATTATTATTATTTTCCCCAGAGGAAGGGAGAGAGAGATAGAAACATCAATGACGAGAGAGAATCACTGATCGGCTGCCTCCTGCACACCCCACACTGGGGATGGAGCCCACAACCCAGCCATGTGCCCCGACTGGGCATCGAACCGTGACCTCCTGGTTCATAGGTCGACACTCAGCCACTGAGCCCTGTTGGCGGGGCAGCAGAGGCGACTCAGACCTCCAAGATGACCCACAGCATTCGCCACATTGTGACAGGGCCCATAACCTATTTTGCTGAAGAAAAAAGTAAAATAAAACAAGTGTAATCTCCAGCAGCCCTCCCTTCTGACACGATTTTCTTGTCCATGAACACACAGGCCGCCAGGATTGATCCTGGTGAGAGGTGCCCGCCCGCCAGGCCCGGGGCGCCAGGTCGCAGCCCTGCTGGGTTTCCTGGAGGCCCGTCTCGCACCCTCCGCACCCTCCGTGTGGCTCTCTGTCCTGTTGCCTGGAGGCCAGCACAGCCTTCCGGGCCATTCAGGACCGGCCTGATGAGAAATCAGCCCTCGCTCCCCTGCTGGGGCCTTCAGAGGCTCCTGTTTGTTTTCAGAAATTGCTGCCTGATAGCTTTTTCACGGACAATGGGGAGCAATTTGGCATCGTACGTAATCCTGGATTACTGACTCGGTTAATATTTCATGATGTCGATGAGTCATTTGCATTTATAAAAACATGGGTCATGAAAAATTAAAGCTTTAATTGCTTCAGGTTTCTTTGTTTTTCTTTCTCTTTTTTTTTAATGGTTGAGAATTTGTCTCTTAGCCGAGCCGTTTTCCAAGTCTTGGGCCCAGAGTTCCTCAGACGAACCAGGGAGTTAGTTTGGAAGCAGAACTTGAGGACTGACTGATGGGCCACAGGACGAGGAGGCGGGGCTCGGGGAGGAAGGAATGGCCTGACGTATTGCTATTCTTCTTCAGCCTTTCACCAGGAAACAAAGGTCGAATCCATAATTGCAGAATTTCAGGCCGAGGACAGCCCAACACGAGAGATTGTGACGAGCGGCACTCGGGAGGCCGGGCCGGGCCCTGGTCTCCGTGAAAATGCCCCTGGGCTCCTCTGCATTAACTAGGCCCCTCAGGTACGTGTAGGCCCCGGGACGCACACAGCAGACGTGGCCACTGCCCGGGGCCGTGCAGGGCTCCCCCGGAGTCCTCCCCTCCAGGCCGGTGCTTGTCCTGCCCGGGGTTCTCTCGGAAGATGGGGAAATGCCCCCGGAACCTGCGCAGGTTCCCTCGGAGGCGTATTTACTGTGTCTCTGTGGTACGAACGGCACGGCAACCCTAGCATCTGCCGAAACAGAGCGCAAACAGGCCGCCTGCTCTCCGCGAGTCCGCTCGGACCTGTGTCCTGTGGCTCCAGAGCAAAGCCTTCTGCATGAGGGACCGGGCAGCGGGTTACACAGGAGGGTCAGCGCCTCGTCCTCAAGGGCTTTAGCAGCTACAGACCAAGAAGGGACAGCACTGGGCTCCCACCGCTTTTCAGTTCCCAGGGAACGAATAGATGCAGACAATGTCAATCGTGGGGGAGAGAGAGAGAGAGAGAGAGAGAGAGAGAGAGAGAGAGAGAGAGAGAGAGAAAAGAAGGAGGAGGAGGGGGAGTGGGAGGAAGAGAAAACCAGACATGTGTCTCCTGACGAAAGAACACACCACCACCTACAGTCTTGCCAAGAGCATTGGGAGTGAGACTGATGAAACCTCTGACTTCAGCTGCCAACTTTCAGGAAATCGGAGCACAGAGCAATGAGTGTGCAATCAGCCAAAGCCAGGCTGGGGAAGCACCGGCTCAGCAGCCCTCTGTCTTAGAGGGACGGAGGGGAACCTGTGAATCTAATGAGACGGAGAAGACGTAACAGGGTGGGGAGGCAGGAGAGGGTGAAGCGGGATGCTGGTGCTGGAAGAAGACGCCGTGGGTGGTGAACACCATGGAGAGTACAGAGGATGTGCTGCAGAGCCGTACACCTGAGACCTATGTCATTTTATTAACCAATGTCACCGCGACAAATTTAATTTAAATAAAAGACAGAACACACGTTTTCAGAAGGCAAGCTGAGACTGTAGAGACTAGGAATGTGAGCAGGTGGTAGGATTATGAAGCACAAGGAAGGGACAGCCCTACAAGCCAGGAGAGTGTCTTCGTTTAGGCCAGGAGCCTTTCTTCCGCCCAGGGCCATGGGGGTGTCTGTGACACCATTCGGGGCCGTACATGATCAACTTACAAGCCAGCTGCTAAAGTTGGTCAAACATTTAATTAACTCACCCCTAATGCCTTGGCAGGGCCAGACCAAATGATTTCACAGGCCTTACCCGGCCCCCCGGCCAGACGTCCCCCACCCCTGCTCTAGGGGAAGGGGAGGAGCTGAGAGGACGTGGAGGGGCTTCTGAGGTGGCGTGAAAGTCAACCCCATGAGGTGAGCAGTGATGAAGGGACGGTCACCTGTAACTTGTGGAGCTATACATTCATTTGATGTGGTTTCTATAGGTCTTTTGTCCTATACTTTTTAAGGGGGGCGGAGGAGAAAGCACTATATAGCTTCCCATTCACGGCAACGACGGTCACAGGCATTTGGGGGTCCTGAATGGTACCTGGCGTCTTCTAAGAGCCTGTTGCTGCCCCCAGGATGCCTGTCCCAGGGGATGGGCACTACAGAGCAGAGACCCAAGTAGGTGGGTTACAGAGGACATGGCCTTCGAGGTCCTGCCTCCACGGACGGTGCTGCCTGGCAGCCGGGTGGGGAGCGAAGGGGGGGAAGGCAGGTCCTGAGAAGCCAACACTTGTTCTGGGCACTCTCTGTCCTCCCCATGCCCAGATCCCAGGAGCTGTTTGCTAACGGGGTACGTGACAAAAGGTCATGGCTAGAAAGGACCTCAGAACCCCCTGCGCCCACCCACACCGGGCTCTCTGGGCTCATGTAGAAGGCAGACCTGGAGGGGCTGAGCTCAACTTCACACAAGCTCCCTGCGCCAGGCTGACACCTCCTGCAGTTGCCACCCGGGTCTAATCCAGCCCCTCCTGTATCCTCGGGGAGAGTAGCCCCTCCGGGGGAGTAGCTGGAGAAATTGTTGTGCAGCAAATTGGTACAGACAGGACTAGAACCCCATTCTCCTCCTCCTGCTCCTCCACCCGCCCCAGCCCATTCCCCTGTCCCCCCCCCCCCCCACGGGTGGAAGGCCCAGCAGGTTCCATTGTGAGTGAAGCAGACCTCATCCAGCCTTTCTGGTGCTTCCCACCAACAGAGGACATTGGAGCTGAGCTGTGTGGAGCTGAGAGGTGGGTGGGGAGTCTCCCAGGCAGAGGGGAAAGCTCCAGGTTCAGAGGGAGTTCTGCTCCGAGGAGGAGCCAGCGATGCCCAAGGCAGCTGGAGGTCAGCTGGCCCGAGATGAGACGGGAGGGACAAGGAGGTGGCACCTCCGAGCGCCCCTGGACCCAGCCTGTCCCTCTGCACCTCAGACTGGGCTGTGCATCGTAATCCTCCTGGGGACTTACAACTGCCCCTGCCCCTGCCCGGCCCAGGAGTCAGCAGGCCTGGGGGAAAGCCCAGGAATCTGTATTTTTAAAAAGTGTCTCCATTTACTCTGATGGGCAACACGGTTTGGGAATTGTGGCCTAGGAGATCTGGGGAAAATGAAAACAGCGAAGGGTAAGCGATGTGCAAGCTCTGAATCCCCTCGCAGGCCCTCAGCGAGCTCACCGGTCCCGCGGGAGGAGAGACACCAGCTTCATGGGGTTGGGTTGGGGGCGGGGGTGGGGGGTGTGTGTGGCATCACATAATATCCGCGAAGAAGCGGTTTGGGCCCTGGGACCTCGGGACCTGCTCGGTGCTTAGGGACTGTAATTAGATCCAGGCCTCTGGTTTATAGGAGGGCTATTTTTATTTTGTTTGTTTGTTTGTTTCTCTTTTTTGGGGGGAGGGGCTGCTATTTTTAGAAAGAAGGGTTATTTTTATCACTCTGCAAAACAGTCGAGGGTTTTTGGGAAACGCTGCATTGCACTCCTCTCAAACCCAGAATAATTCCTGTCCCTCCAACCACCTCCCGCCCCCACTGAGAGCAGGGGATTGAGGGCCAGGGCTGTTTTAAATCTCTGCCCACCCCCAGCGACGCTGTATTCCCAGCTGGCCTTACGGGTGAGTCATCTTTTCCCTAAAAATAGACAGCGGACACAGGCTCCGTCCAGATTGGATTTCACCTCTTGTTTGTAAGGTTGGCGGCCTGGCAACCAGTGCTGAGGCTAAACTATCTGCTTGCAAATCTTAAATGGTGAAAGGAAGGCCTCGGGGTACGAATTCTTGGCGTTGGAGCAGTTATGTGGCAAAATCTCCAGATCCGAAAAGTTGGGCAAGAGATTTATTTGCACCACAACTATTCTTGCAAAATCAGCAACGACTCTTGGGCTATTTCAGCGGGAAGGCAGCCCCAGGACCAGGCAGCACAGCGAGTGAAGAGAGGGGGAGAAGTGGGGGCCCGGTTTGCTCCTACGTGCTGCCAAAGTCGCTTTCAGGTATAACGTCCATCGCTTTTGCTCTTAAAGGAGGGAACAAAACAGAGTATACATGAACAGGGAGACAGGAGATGCTGACGGGGCGAGGGAGTGGCAGCAGAAAGGGGAAACGGGCATGTCTGTGGTTGAGGTTCGCTGGCCATTCCTTCTTTTGACCACCGCTCCGGGTTCTCCCTGACCATCGAGGCTACTCCATAGATGAGCCAGCTTCTCCATGCTGAGCCCCTCTTCCAGGCCAGCATCACCCCTAAATACAGGTCTTCCTTTATCTTCTCAACAGAGCTGACACAAGTGCTCAGCAAACGTACCTGGAGCTTTAGAAGGACGTAAAATTACAAAGCAGAACAGGAAAAGCTAACACCTGAGTATCAGATGCCACCTGGTGTTTGGCCCATCAGCCTTGTCCAGCCAGAAGGGCAACCCTACCGGCTACTTCTCTTCTTGGCACGATCCTGCCACCATACTGCATTCCTTCCACCCCAGGAGCGTGTTCCCCTCAAACACTACAGTTTCCCACGCCCAGCCTCAAGACGATGCTACTGATATTTAAATTTTTTAAAATTGATTTCAGAGTGGAAGGGAGAGGAAGAGAAAGATAGAAACTTCAATGATGAGAGAGAATCATTGATCGGCTGCCTCTTGCACGACCCACACTGGGGATCTAGCCCGTCATGTAGGCATGTGCTCTGACTGGGAATGGAACCATGGCCTCTTTGTTCATAATAGGTGCTCAACCACTGAAACACGCCGGCTGGGCAATGCCACTGATATTTAAATAAGTACAAGCTGCCCATTCTCACATGCCTGGAGTGGCGTCTTGCTTCTCTTCCTGCCCTTGGAAATCACCTGTGGGTTTCTGTTCTTTCTGCATCCACAGAACTCAGGGTAGTCACATCTGGTCTGTGAAGGCCCTCGCCTCCTTCCCTCTGCCCCAGGCCCTGGGCACAAGCAGGGCTGACTTTCTGTAGGAGGCATTGGCATTGGCCTCCAGGTTATGATTAGAGACTCAGCAGGGAGACTGCTCACCACAGAACAGCCTGCTCCAGGTGCCGGTGGAGACTGGCGTTAAACACAAGTCTCTCTTTTCAGCGGCCCATGCCCTACGTGCTGGAGGGATTTGAGGGAAATGGGAAAGGTCCAAAGAGAAGGTTAATGGTGCTCCTGGACTGTGACTTGTCCCTTCATTGCCACTCAGGTACCATTCCTTCCATGAACTGCAGAGCCAGCACAGGGATTTAAGCATGAAAAATGATTAGAAAAAAAAAAAAGTAATCAGTAAAAGAGAACATAAATGTTTGTACTAAATAAATAATCCTATATAATAAAAGGCTAATATGCAAATGGACCGAACAGCAGAACGACCAGTCGCTATGACGTGCACTGACCACCAGGAGGCAGATGCTCAACACAGGAGCTGCCCCCTGGTGGTCAGTGCGCTCCCACAGGGGGAGCATCGCTCAGCCAGAAGCCCTGAGGGCTCCCAGACTGTGAGAGGGCACAGTCCAGGCTGAGGGACCCCCACCCCCGAGTGCATGAATTTTGTGCACCGGGCCTCTAGTACTTTATAAAATATATATGCATATGCCAGGCAATATTGAATAAAAAAACAAAAAAAGAGAAAACAGCTAGGTACTGTCTGAACACTACAATGACAACTTTTTTTTGTTGTTGGTTTGTTTGTTAATCTTCAACTGAGGACAATTTTTCCATTGCTTTTGAGAAAAGTGGGGGGGTGGGGAGGGAGAAAGGAGGAGAGAGAGAGGAAGAAAGAGAAACATCAATATGAGAAAGCGACACACACACACACACACACACACACACACATCAACTGGTTGCCTCCTGCACTTGCCTGACCAGGAGTGGTGAACAAACCTGAAACCCAAATACATGCCCCTGACCAGAAATTGAACCCATAACCCTTCAGTGCATAGGCCAATGGTCTAACCATCGGGGAATACTGGCCAGTGCAAACCCCCCACCCCACTCACACACACTGTTTTACAAGAGCCTAATCTAAATTCTTCTACTCATATCAATGCCCCTATATGTGAATATCCTGTTAACGCTAATAGAACAATGCTCTATGGATTATACAGTATACAGGATTCTGAGTTCCTCCACCAACATTTTGGGTCTTGGAGCTGTGTTTCCTCATTTCTGTATTTATTTTCTCATTACCAATCAGGACTCAGGTCTGGCTGTTATCTCTAGCAGACATCTACCCACTTCCCTATCCCCCCAACACCCCTTCTTAGAACTTGCTTCTTCCAAGTCCTAGCAGCTTAAGAAAGAATGTCCCTTCCTTTTAGGGTTACAGAGGGTGACTTCAAGACCAGTGAGTTGACACATGTTCCCGAAGTTGAGATGTGATAAGCAGGCTTCATAAAAAAGTGGGCCTGAAGTGGACTCGGGGCTTCAGAATAGCGGGGTGGCCTCAGTGTGTCCCCAGCACAGAGAAGGCAAGGACAACATTTGAGTATGAGAAAATAAGATGGCACAAGCAGTGTTTTAAGAAGAATTGAGCGCAGTTGGATACCAATAATTTGGGAAGTTATAAAGAATCCTCTTGTGCAATAAACACTTCTGTTTAAGTAAACTTTTAAGTAGTTTGTTTATAAATTCATAGTTAATCAATTTGTTTGTTTTAGGCACAGTAGGTCGATATCAGCTAATTTAATTATGCAATGAGTTACTCATAGTTTGAGATTCTTCAAACTTTCCAAAAAGTTATCATTCCTTAAGAACACTGAAGACTTCCCACACATTATCATACTGAACTAATCAAGTAGAGGCGGTAATGGACATCATCCTCATTTTCAGCTGAGAACATTAATGTAGGTACAAAGTGGTCAAGTCACTCGCCGAGGCCCAGGCAACCAGAACGTAGCCACGCTGGGGCTCTGTACTGTCATGGGCTGACTCTGGTATCTGGGGTTAGGCTGTGGCTCCCTGGAAAGGCACCCATAGGGTGAACCTGCTGTTGGTGCGGCGGGAAGGCGTGGCCAATGAATGTTCAATAGGGGCTTTGAGGCCCTCAGGAGAGGAGAAAGTGAGTATGTAGACCTCACTGAATTAAACATTCCAGCCCCAGTTCAAACCCAAAGAGCCGCTTCTGTATGGCTTTGGGGTGAGACGGAAGCTTGCTTTATTATTGTTTTTTAAAATCTTTATTGTTGAAAGTCTTATGTTTCCCCTTCCACCCCCCCATTGACCTCTTCCAGCCAGCCCCACCCTGTTGTCTGTGTCCATGGGTTATGCATATTTGCATACAGGTTCTTTGGTTGATCTCTTCCACTCACCCACCCACCCACCCTCTCCTCTTCCCTCTGAGATTCATCAGTCTGTTCCATGCTTCTATGTCTCTGGATCTATTTTGTTCATTCATTTATTTTATCCATTAGATTCCACATATGAGTGAGATCATGTGATTCTTGTCTTTCTCTAACTGGCTTATTTCACTTAGCAGGATATTCTCCAGGTCCCTCCATGCTGTTGCAGATGGTAAGAGAGCCTTCTTTTTTACAGCTGCCTAGTATCCCATGGTGAAAATGTGCCACAGCGTTTTATCCACTCATCTGCTGATGGGCACTTGGGCTGTTTCCGGATCTTAGCTATGGTAAATTGCGCTGCTAGGAACATAGGGTGCACACATCCTTCCTGACTGGTGTTTCCGATTTCCTGGGATCTATGGAAGCTTGCCTTCAATGCACCTGGAAGCTGAGGCGTGGACTCAGCGCAGAGGCGGCTCTGACCTGCCCGCGGCCCTGGGAAGGTGCGCGTTCCACCTGGTGACGGTGGGTGAGACTCTCACAGGCACCGCACGGCTCCGGGTGGCTCAGCCGAGTCCACTGCTGGGCGGTGGGTGATGTGGGGCGTCAGCACCCCTGGCCCGGCCCTTGCTGCCCACGCACAGCCTGGGCCGTGGAACCAGCGCCCGCCCCCTCCCGCCCTGCCGTCCGCGGTGACCTGGGAGGGAGGCCGCCACAGCCAGCTTCTGGGCCCTGGTTCTCCGCGGAAGGAGGCCGTTCCTCCCTCCCGCAGATCCTAAGAAACGATTACCACCCGTTGCCAAGACAGCCATCCTTCCAAGAGGGTCAGACGGAGAAGCCGCTCAGTCAGCAGTGATGTCGCTTGGAACCCGGGGGCCATCTGGCACCGAGTCAGGAGGCGCAGCCAAAAGTCCACGCACACTTTCTCCTGCGCCTGCAGCTTTCCTCCCGCCGGGCCTGGGAAACTGGCCGGCGCCCTGGCCCCGCAGCCGGAGCAGCGGCGTTTGTCACGGCGCCTGGGCGAGAGAAGGGGCCCTTTGTGCGCAGCTCGCAGGCTCCCCGCCAAGCTGCCTCTCCCAGCCCGTCAGTGCTCCCTGGGGGGGGGGGGGGGCAGCCTGGCAGCTCTTCTCAGGGCTGAGAAAGCCCGCCCTGCCGCCTTGGCTGGGCCCGGGGACTAGGTCACTGGTCTTGGCCGAGGATTCACAGAGTGGAGCCAGGAGGGGTGGGAAATGTCAGACCTCTCCCCCATGGGGACTCCGGGCCTCAGGGCGGGCAGAAACCCCCACGGCCAGCCGGCTCCCTGCGGGGATGAGAAATGCTGCCCAGCGAGAGTCACACAGCTTCATGCCCGGGGTCAGGCGCCCGGAGCCAGGTCTGAGCCAAGCGGCATCCCGCCCGCCCCCGGCACCTGTTTGCTGGCGGCCCTGCCTCAGCCCCCCTCTGTCGCCGGCTCCTCAGAGCACTGATGCTCCTGACTGCCGTGCCCCCAGTAACAGATTCATTTCCAAAAGGGTGATTCAGCCCTGGCCGGTTTGGCTCAGTGGAGAGAGCATCGGCTGGGACTGAAGGGTCCCAGGTTCGATTCCGGTCAAGGACGCATACCCGGGTTGCGGGCTCGATCCCCAGTGGGGGGCGTGTGGGAGGCAGCCGATCAATGATTCTCTCTCATCATTGATGTTTCAGTCTCTCTCCCTCTCCCGCTCTGAAATCAATAATAATAATAAAAAAGATCCGCTCCCCAACTCCTCGTCCACCCCACCCAGCGGCCAGTGGCCCTGGCAGGCGAGCAGACACGGAAGGAGGAACGTGGGGTCCGGGAGAAGCGAGGCCCCGCGTGGGAGCGGCTCAGCGCCAAGTGCGGGAACCCAGGCGGCCGGCACAGCGGCAGCCGCGTGTCCGATGCTCTGTGGCCTCAGGCTCCGCAGGGACCCACCTCGTCCCTTAAGAGAGAAAGAGACGCCGTCTCTCGGAGTCTGCGAAACAGTTCATTCTTGTATTATTCTTGATTAATTTTTGTGTTATTTTCCATAGGAACAACTGTACACCTACGTTTGCCCCGCCCTGTGTGGGGTTGATTCAAGGACAAAATAGGTTATGACACGACTCCTTTCGCACGCGCCTGGTGTGGGTTAGGACTCCACAATATCCATCGAATACCCACGTACTGTGATGTGTGTGCTACATCCTATCACAAGAACGACAAATAATCTTACCAAATGCAAGCAGGGCGGTGTGCCAGGAATGAGGGATTCTCACCTCATTACAATACACGAGTTACTAAATGCCTCCTCGAGTTTTTAAAAACTCACATCAGTCAGCATCTGTGAGTGTGTTCACCGGCCCGCCGACCAGCAGCCTCGGCCACAGGGGCATTAAACACATGGGCAGAGACGCGGACCTGAGCCCACCCCCCCCCTCACTCACTCACCCCCTGTCGGGGCCCAGCCACCACGGCTCTGTGGCTCCTGCGGTTTGGGCACGGGGTCCTCTGGAAGCAGGTCCGAGGGCCCCTGGGGCAGACAGAGTATTTATAACCACCGTCGGGGGTTGTAAAGCAACCGGTTAGGATTCGTGATGGGGCCATGGAAATCCCCGTGCTTTCTGCCAACCTTCTAAGAATAGAGTAGATCAGAGACTTCCCAGAACTAAAAAAAAAAAAAGGAAGGAAGGAAGGAAGGGAGGAAGGAAGGAAGGAAGGAAGGAAGGAAGGAAGGGAGAAACTGCACATGTTCAGGCTGCTGAGCTCGCAGCAGATTCAAGCTCCACTGCGCAGAGGACGTGTCATTTCTGTTACTCGGCGATGGGACACTCTGGAGAGTGGAAAGGGCCCCGTGAATACTCAGGCCTCGCCAGGAGCTTAGTGCCTGGGCAGCCACTGAAGCCAGTGGAAGGAGCCTGATGCCGGGGCAGTGCTGCCCCCTGGTGCCCACTGGGAGTTGTGCTCCCAGCACTCGCAAGGGAAGTGGGGGTTCCAAGGCAGCACTTGTCTCCTCCCTTCTTCTAAGACCTGGGCAGGGCACAAGGTGGGGGCAGGCAGGCCTCCAGCCACATGCCATTCCCACAGCCAGGCCACCTGCCAGGCAATGCCAGCAGGTTTTCCCAGCGGCCAAAATAACCGGCGAGGGCCCGCTGTGCGGTCGCACCTCCAGGGGGAGCACCTGAATATCTGTCCAACCTCTTCCAGATGGTCCCCCATCCACCCAGAACATGGTGAGGTCACAGCACCCTCACCCCAGTGCCCACGACTACCCGTCAGCCTGATGCTCTAGGACAGCAGTTCTCTCACAGGGATCACCTAAGGCCATCGGAGAACACATATATAATTACATATTGTTTTTGTGATTAATCACTATGCTTTAATTATGTTCAATTTGTAACAATGAAAATACATCCTGCATATCAGATATTTACATTACAATTCATAACAGTAGTAAAATTACGGTTATGAAGTAGCAATGAAAATAATGTTATGGTTGGGGGTCACCACCACATGAGGAACTGTATTAAAGGGTCGCGGCATTAGGAAGGTTGAGGACCACTGCTCTAGGAGCTGGTGCCTCCCTCCCCAGCCACCAGGGGGCGATGCCCTATTGCTCTTGATCTTTGCCCCAAATGGGCACCAATAGGGTGATCCCTTCCCTGTGCTCAGACCCTAGCTTCTCCCCCACCCAGTCCTGGCCTCCTGAACATGTCCACTGGGCCCGGGCTGGCTCAGTCCCGCCCACAGGGCGCACACTCCCCTGGTGGAGCCTGCGGTGCCCTCCACGCCTGTCCCTCTCCTCCCCGGCCCAGCCTGGCCTCCCTGTGCTGTTCAGGGGCCTGGAGAGTAGTGAGGGTCTGGGGGGAGCCCCCCCACCAGGCAGGCTGGGTAGCACCAGGTCAAGATTCCGAGGGGCTGAAAACCCTTAAAGCCTAGCACCCCACCATCCATCCATCCAATTCAAAAGAAAATAAATTTTAAACTAAACAGGGGCAACAAAACCCCAGATTCCAACAAAATCCTCTTTCCCATGATATGTAACGTGAGGTCTTTTTAAAATGCAGGTTCCTGTGCCGCCACTGGTTTTAGGAAAGACCTACAGAAGCACCTGTTCGCCTCATGGGAAGAAACCCCAAGGGGCTGTGCTTGTACCAACAGGGACATGTGAACACATCAGTGTGTGTCGCAGCAGGGGGCACGGGCTGGCAAGGGCCTGCCACTCCCTCCGCGGAGCCACACCCAGCCTCTCGGTCCAGCTGCCAGAGCTCTGAGCTATGTCTGCGAGCACCCAGCTTTTTCTCCCTTATCGGGGTGTCCGTTAGCAAGATGTGCCCTAAGGGAACGCCTTGGCTTCCCCTGATTTGGCTTCAGGGGGGTTTCCTAGGAGCCCTCGACTTCCGGAGAGCGGGCACCTGTGAAAGCTTCCCGCTTTGGCCCGCCCCACTTTTGGGTGACATGAGCAGAAGTGTGAGGAGCCTGTGGGGCAGTGCTGATGGGGCTGGGGGTGGGGGCCAGAGTGCTGGAACCAGGGCCTGCAGCCTCTGAGAGAGGGACAGGAATAGGGAGAGGGAGAGGGGGCTCTCAGAGGGGCAGAGGTGGGGAGGGAGAGGTCCCTGGAGGTGAGAGAGGGGCCCTGGGAGCCGGCAGTGCCTCCCTCCTGCAGCGCTGACCTGGGCTCTAGAACAGTCGCTGTCACGCCCTGTCCTGGGGGAGCTGCGGGCCGGCCTACTAAAGCCAGACCAGCCCAGGCCCGGGTCTGAGCCCACAGGACAGCGAATGGAGGATCACGGAGAGGGTGTGACTCACCAAATGGTGCTCCAGGGAGAGCGAGGGTAGGGCCCTCCCTGGCCCTGGCTGCAGAGGGAGCTGCCTCGAGCTCCTGGTGCGTCCGCCTTCCCTCCAGCCCTGCCCTTCCAGCTGTCACGCCACTGCCCGGCCGCGGGGAGGTGGGTAGAGAGGGGAACTCAATGTTATTTTCTATTTAAAGATATTAAGGTGAAATCTATGCAACACTGAAGTTGCCATTTTAACCGTTAAGAGTACAGTTCAGTGACATTGACATTCACATTGTTGTACAGCCATCACCACCATCTCTTTAAAAAAACTGTCAACACCCCAACAGAAACTCTACCCCTTAGGCAGCAGCTGCCCGCTCCCCTCCCTCAAGGAGTAATCGTGTCTAGCCCTTCCTGTCCCTACACGTTTGCCTTCCCCGGCTTTCCCATAAGAGGGCTGTTTCCACCCACCTGGCTCTTGTGAGTGATGCTGCTATGCAGGCCACTGTGCGAACATGGACGCTCAAGGCCCTGCTTTGGCTTCTTTGGGTCATGACAGGCCCGTAGGATGGGTGGCCCAGACGTGAGTGACTGGGTCACATGGTAATTCTGTTTAACTTCGAGAGAAACCGCCCAACTGTTAATGTTTGCTGTGTTCGATTATGATGTTGTTTTAAGTCTAAGTTACGTTTGCAACATTCATAAAACTGTTCTCTAAGTAAAAATAATAGGAGGCCCTGACGTATTTCTGAAACTAAATAAAATCTAACTCCCGAGTGGGCAGATGGTGCTCACTAAGCCCCCAGGAAAGCCACCTCCCTGCCTAGGGTCGCAGTCTGCATGGGGATGCCGTCCCCTTCTCCCCCAAGGGCCACCGGCCACCCGCCAGGCAATGACGCTGGAAGGGCACCCCGTGGGAGGCAGGGATGCCCCATGGATCCGTCTCCACTGCACCCCAGGAGGTGGGAGGGGGCTGGGCAGCCGCCAGGGGGCGCAGGGGAGCCGCCTCCACCAGCCCAGGGGCCAGGCCTGGCCACCACCCTGGGCCTGTTCATCCCTGAACAGGTGGCTGCGGATTCCCAGGTGCATGCGGCAATGGCTAATGAACAGAAAAGTGATACAACCACCCGGTGTTGACTGTAGTCTGCTTGTTCCCCAAAACCAATGCGTTAAAATGGCGTCAGTGGGAGCCCCTGGGCACACAGCAGGTACCCACGGATGCTTGTGGCTGCACGTTCCTGACTTCTGTTCCCTTCCCTCCGATTTCCAAGTGAGCGCTCTCTCCCTTGATGACCAGGTATTCCTGCCAGTTTGGATCCTGCTGAAATGTTCGCATTTGGCAGGACGCGTCCACCAGGCCTCCCAGTACAAGCTGGAGAGAAAGCCCGTCTCCTCAGGATGCGATCTGTAACTGGGCCAGCCCCACCCGGGGGAGGTCAGTGTGAGGGGGCCCAGCGGCCTCGCCCCATTCCCAAGCGCCTGGCTGGGAGGGGTGGGGTCTGATTAGGCTCAAATGAGGTGGGGGTTCGAGAAAAGGCCAACCTCAGTTCCGAGAGCAGTGTACCCAGCGGCGTGCAGGCCGAAGGATTTTATTTTGGTGCCTGAGTGACAGAACTGTGTTCCTGAGGTGTTCGTTTCAACTGTTCTGAGAGTAAACCACACAGAGCCACAGATTTGTGTAATCACGTGGGGTGTGTCCCTAGGACAAATATCCACGGCTCCCCGACTACCCTCCCATCTGTATCCCTGGATTTATGCAGAGTAAGGGGGAGAGCTCCCACTCCCAGCGCAGTAAGCCAGGGCACCCAGCACTTGCCAAGTTGCTTAAATTGCTGGCTTATCCAAGACACAGGAAACTTTTCTGGGCCTGTAATCCAGTGGAGCATGTGTTTAAATATGAAAGAGACCACTGAAGTTCAAAGACAACGGGGAAATGGGGCCCCACTAGACCAGGTTAGCTCGGCCGTCCACCCTGGGCGAGCCAGCCCTTCGCCCACAGGATTCTGTGGTTTGATTGTTTCCTGGTAAATATCCAGGTGAACTGCTCCTTGCAACACACTTAGATGCCAGGAAGCTAAGCAGCCCCCACTCCCTTGGGAGAGAGAAAACAGACATTTCTGGGCAGTCTCCCCCCCCCCCCACCCCCCACCCCGTCAGTCCCCATCTTACACCACATCTTCACAGACGTCCGTTCTCATGTCAGCTGCTCCCCTTCCCCATCCCAGAGGCTTTCCGAAGGCCCGAGTGGCATTAGATTTCGGCAGGTCCACAAACACTGCATCCCAAATAGTGGTTGTGTGTGGCCAAGGGGTTCAGGCCACCCAGTGGGAGCCTGGCCCAGAACAAGGTCTCCTTTCACTTGACCCTCCTTTGCTAGTACAAGGCGGTTTGGCAGGGCCCAGCACCCCATGGGGCAAAGGCTCAGGCCAAGAATAGTCTTCATTCTTCCCAGGAAGCTTTGAAAGGCTCCTAAAGAATGCAGGAAATTGCCGGCCGGTCTCTGCTGAAAACAGCTGACACTTCACTTTGAACATCCTGTGGATTGACCCCAAATCATGGGAACCAGATTCGCTTGAAAGGCAGCAATGTTTTCATTGCAGACACTCAGATAAACCACCTCAGCATTATTTGCAAAGAATAGCGTATTTTATAACTCCCACTAGAGGCCCGGTGCACGAATTCGTGCACCAGTGGGGTCCCTCAGCCTGGCCTGCGGGATCGGGCCAAAAACCGGCTCTCCGACATCCCGATGGATCCCAGATTGCGAAAGGGCGCAGGCCAGGCCGAGGGACCCCACCAATGCACAATCGGGGCTGGGAAGGGACTGCAGGAGGGTTCCAGGGCATGTCTGGCCCGTCTTGCTCAGTCCTGATTGGCTGGACCCCAGCAGCAAACTAACCTACTTGTCGGAGCATCTGCCCCCTGGTGGCCAGTGCACATCATAGTGACTGGCCGTCTGACCCCTGGTGGCCAGTGCACATCATAGCGACTGGCCGTCTGACCCCTGGTGGCCAGTGCACATCATAGCGACTGGCCGTCTGACCCCTGGTGGCCAGTGCACATCATAGCGACTGGCCGTCTGCCTCCTGGTGGTCAGTGCATGTCATAGTGAGCGTTTGAGCGGCCTTAGCGTATCATTAGCATATTACACTTTGATTGGTTGAATGGATGACCAGACGATCAGACACTTAGCATATTAGGTTTTTATTATATAGGATTACTAGCACCATAGAAAAGCCCACTTCTCCCCAAAGCTACCTTTTTTCTATGGTGTGCCCTTTTGTTGAAACACACCTCAGTCAGTAACTCCAACCAGCATCTGTGCATACACAGGGGACTCAGCAAGTCGCAGCACCATGCAAACGTCCTGAAAACACACCATCCCCTAAAACTGGGAAAGCAATTCACCTGACCTGCGCTGGCCCCACTGTGCCACCTACACAACATTCAAAGGTAATTTCGAGCCCTGGCCAGTGTTGCTCAGTTAGTGTCGGCCCAGCACCGAAGGGTCACAGGTTCCATTCATGGTCAAGGGCATGCACCTGGACTGCAGATTTGACCCTGGGCCACAGTCAGGGCATGTGTGGAAGGTAACCAATTGATGTTTCTCTCTCTCTCCCCTTTCCATTCTCTCTCTCAAAAAATCAATGGGAAAAATATCCTTGAGAGGAGACACACACACACACACACACACACACACACACACACACACACAAGCGTGCGCGCGCGCATGGTAATTTGGAGTCCAGATACCTCTGCACGTGCAGTCAGAAGTAATCTGCACCCCAAACAGCAAGGGATATGTGGCCGTTTTATAGCTGAAGGAATGAATGTTCTGAAGGGATGTCGGAGGCCCAGTTCCCACAGAGCTGGGGTTGGAACCTGGATGACAGGTGGTCCTTAGCATGTGACAGAGGCACATGGTCCCTGGGTCACCAAGCCCGGTTCAAACAGCAGCTCCACCAGTCACCACCTGTCTCCTGGAGAAGTCACTGAACCTGCTTCCACGCTGAGAGAGGATGGCGCTGGCATCTGGTTCTACTGAGGATTAAGTGAAGAGGATGCACATAAACTAGCTCACTGCCCCCAACAGTGAGCATTCAACAGATGGGCAGTTACTATTATTCCCCAAGGAGCAGGGAAAACAACCTGAATGAAATACATTGACTTTTGTTTACTTTGCCAAGCCTTTTATTAGAGAGGATTTCAATTTACCTGAGTGGCAGGGAGGACACACAGCAGTCCACACAGGGCATCCATGGAGATTTAAGACTATTTACAAATCCACATCAACGGCTTCCCGAGTGGGATGTGCTAATTTGCTGAGCCTTGAGGGAGTGCCAAACTCTCCTCCACTCTTGCTGCCTTACCCACACCTTTCCCTTTCCTCTTCTTTCTCACCTACTATCCCGAGTTCCATATTCTTAGGTCAGTTTCTCCAAGAGGATTTTAAAGGCATGAAAGGTACAGGGAGTCAGAATGTGAAGGTCTGACAAGCTAATGGCCCAAAGGCAGAAGCCCGTGTCTCCTCAGCTCCCAAGATCACACACTGCGCTACACAGAGATAAGCCAGATCTAATTCACTGTCAGCTTCCCCTGCTGCCTGTGAACTTGACAATGAAACAATCAGACCTCATCCCACTGGGTGGCAGTAAAACCCTGCCACGTGCTGCCCTAACTGCACCGGGACTTGCGCTTACTCGGTCAACCCAATAATGAGCAAGGCAGTGGTTCATTAGCTACTTCAACTAGAGAGGATGCTTCTGACCAAGGGGACCAGCGCTGCTGTCTGCTGGCCTTTCCCCATGCTCACCTGAATGTTACAGTATCACAAACAATACAGCAGTTTTCACAAGCCTATGGCAAAAACAGCCCTTCATATGCTTGAAGAGCCTGAAGTCAATCAAAAGGCCCCGGAAAGCTGCATCGCTCCTCCACCAGATTGAAGAACACCTGAGGCATGACATGGATGGAGACCGTGGAAGTTGTCATGGTGGTAGAATAGAGATGCCTTATCACAATACAGACTTTCAAAACGGTAACCATGAGAACCTGTTTCTAGAACAGCAGTACTTCAATAAAAAGAAACGCAACACATATACATTCTAAGTGAAACAAACAGACAAAAGACGCGCTGCAATTGTGGAGCTGACAAATTCAAGTAGAAAAGTTTCTTCCCAAAATATACTCGTCTTGTACATCAACTGCAGAACAGTTCAGACCCACACTCTATTACATCACAACATTGTTTATTATGTGACTTTTTTACAATACAAACAAAAAAATACAGAAATGCAATATATGAATACAGCTAAATGCAGAATGGTGACTTTTTTTTCTTTTCAAGAGGCCATGATTCCCATTTCTAGTAAAATAAAGAGGCTGCACATGGGTAGAAAGAGGTTGGTCGTTAGCTCCACAATTTTGCCTAGAAATGATCTATAAATGCATTTTTCCCCTGCTACTTACCATAAAATGTAAAAAGGGAATTAAAGGAAAGTTTCCTTGTTGGTTCCTACCATATGAAAGATGCTATATTCTATTTTAGCAGGGCCAATATATGGAAAATACCTAAATTAAATGTTATTACAAAAATGAAGCAGTAATGAGACTCTGGCTAAAGAGGGCACTAAATGAGAATAATATATATTTAAAGAATCCAAAATAAACAAACGAACAAAAAAAGGCTGTTATAAAAAAGCTCTAGGTGCATTGTAAGCATATAGGTTTTTTTTTTTCCATGTGTATTTTTAAACAATGGAAGTGTCAAAAAATAGGGTCAACTGTGTTAGACTAAATTACATTATTGTATATGCTGCATTGGATGGAACCTTTGTATTGTAATTATTATAGAGAAGCATAGTTTGCATCATATTATGGCAATTTATCCTCAGTGAAAACCTTTCAGAGTCCTTTTATTTTGGAATATCCTGTAAACAGTCAAACCACCAGAACATGATTGTACAATAGTAAAATGTTTTCTTGCATTAAATTGAAGACATCTGTTTAATAAAAAAAGAAAATGTAGGAAAGGTACTTAGAGCTGTTAGTTTCTAAGTACACAACACCCTAGACAATTCAAGGCATCTGAATCTCCATCAAGAACAAAAAAATAATAATAATTTTTGTCATGCTGTTAAATCCATCATTAAGAATAAAACTGGTGCAAATTGGTCAAACGGATCCAACAAACACTGATGTCCAAGCTGGCATATTGGCAACTAATACGTAACTGGTGGTCAATGGAGGGTTTAAAAGATCTTCCCTTTCTTCTTGTTCTTTTCCAAGGTTCTAAATGATTAAAGAAAATAATCAACATGATTGACTACATTATAAACAACAAATGGTAACAATAACTAGCCCAACTACAACTGTGTTGGATTTTCAAACACTACTTTTTCATTTGAAAAATTAATAGAGTAAACAAGGAGGACAATGCTAGTCCATAATAGTATTTTCTTAGGCAATCAAATATTTGACAAATAAATACAGTAAACATATGATAAAAACCAATTTTCAATATATGAGAACAATTCTCAAAATAGTGCAAATTTTAAAAAATCAACCAATATCTAATAGGGTATCCTTTTCTCCTATAGCCATTTGTATTCTAAAATGCATTTGCTTTCACAAATATATTTTCCTCCTCCTTGGAGAAAAAGTTAATTGAACAAATGTCTCATCTTAAAAACATTTAGCAGTGAGGGTAAATTGTAGAATCATTACAACACTTCAACTTATTCAGTTTTAAATGGGACTAATGAGGCGGGAAGAAAAAGCCAAGGTACAAATATTACTGAATTTTTAATAAAGACTGCAAAACGTGTTAACTGCAATAGGAATTAATGCACCCAAAATTTTATCTTAAGAATTTTACCTAAATAAATAATTTCAACACAATTAAAACATCCCTCTGACTGCATAAAAGATCTTTAGATCAGTGTTTTCTATGCTTACTAAAAACTGAACACAACCATTAGTCCAATAATTGGAGCGAGAAGGTAAGAAACTCATTATGGTGAGTCAACTGGGCAGAATGTCATGAACCTACTAATTTAGTTATGATGACTGTTAAATCATGCAAAATGTTTGTAGTGAAAAAAATTGTCATTATATTAGATTATATTCATCTATATAAAAATATTTGTCCATTAAAATAATTGTGCTTAGGATGCATAAGGGGTGATGTCTTTTAAAATGCTATCCTAATTTTTTTTAATAAATAGGAAAATAATTCTTTAAAACATTACTAGACATTTCTTGGGAGTTAGTTACCTTGAAGAGTTCTGTTGTTCTAAAATACGCTGCTGGGCTTCCCAGTTGGCTTTCTCATCTTCAAACTGACGGCGTTTTTCCTCTAATTCTTTGTGCTGTGCTTCCAAATTCTTTTTCATTTGCTCATGGCGCCGTTGGAGCTAAATCACAGCACGACATATAAAAGTGGTTAAGAACTCAGGAGCAAAAGTGTGTTTCATCCATCCTAATGTTAAGAGTGTGAGCACTGAGTTCTTGTGCTATAAATACAGAGCACCATCTGGAAAGCACTAGGATTCCTCTTCCTATAGGACTTGTGACCTCCCCAAACAGAGGCCCATGAGAATAATCTTGAGAAATGGGGGAAAGTGCTACAAACTTATGGTGTGTAGCACACTTTCTAACAGCAGACACATCCTATCTCATTTTTCATTACTCACAAACATGTAGGAAGCTCATGAGGGAAGACGCCAATGTTCCCTCCCACTGCATAGATAAGCAACAGACTACAAGTTTAAGTCCTATGCCATGGTCATTATCCAGAAAGTGGCAGAAAACCAGGATTTGAACCTGTCTCCTAATTCAAGGTTCAGAAAGCTGACATTAGTGGGGAAAAAGCAGGGAGATATGGCTTACATACAGTATTAGGGGAAATTTGGCCCAGATCTCTTTACAGGTAGGCCCTTTAATACTAAGAAAGGTTTCATCCTTCAAAAGAGTAAGTTAAATTTCTCAAAACTCTGACAATTACTTTTCTTATTCTAAATATATGGAATGGCTTATAATTTCATTTCTCATAACTTACTCATTATAACTACTCTATTATGTCTTTCTACCAAATATACTATGTCCACTTACATAATGAAGTATATATTTTATAGAAACATAGTGCTTGCTTTTATTTCTCCATTTTATTACATTAGAGTATTATATTCAATTTGGAAAAACATTTATAAAAGTTCTATTATCTTTGAATTTTATGAACAATATTATTCTGAAAAGGAAGTGTGTCATAAGAAGTGGAACTATTAGTTTGATTACCTCAGCTTCAGAGTCCTTCAGTTTCTGAACTTTTTCTTTGACCTTCATCTCAAACACCTGCTCCATCTCCATCTCCATCTTCTTCATCTTAGCTACATGCTCCCTTCTTTCTTCTTCCATTTGTGCTAGAGGGCTCCTGTTATGAACATGAAGAATAATCATTACACATCCAGAAATAAAAAGTTAACACAAAACTGAGTGATCAAAACAAATGAGATACTGTATGGCATTACGAAAATCTCTGCTTTCTGTTTCTTGAAAATAAGTTTCAAATGATTTTTCAATTATTCTGACACCATGTAAATAACATTGAACACAGATCTGAAGTTCCATAAATGCATTAAAAATTCTTTATAAATTTTAATATTTATAATCTAGAACTTCCACAAAATTTCTTACCTAAACTTAAATCTCTAGTAAGTAATTATTATGAAAATAGATCTAAAAAACAAAGGCAACTGTTAGTAGGATGTTTCTCTAAACCTAGTGCATATCTAACCTAAAGACAACCTATTAAATAAAGTGTAGAAGGAAAATGAAAAGGAAACATTTCAAAATACATTCACAGAATGGGAAACTAGAAGAAAATTATTTCATTTTGTACTTTCTTTAAACAAGATTAAAACATGAAAAAAGGAACTGAGTTAATAATATATGTAGAATACTTTTAGTTCTACAAATCTCCAAGTATTACAATCTCTAAGATAACTACTGACATCATAATTATACTGTTAACAATAATTCAAACTTATTTTGGTAACTGAAATGATGTGCTGGAAATGACCACCAGTCAATACTACACCACTCTTCATTTAGACATGCAGAGCATTTTTAGTCCACTTTGGTAACTTTGATGCTCTTGAAAATTTATTCCACCTAACACAAATATTTCATTTCTTAATTTTTCAAGATTGATAACAATAGTGATAAAAACAAATACACACACAGAGAGAATCCGAAGCAAATAATTATCTTAATAATTATTTTAGTATGTCAGAAAATAGACACAAGCATAAACAAACGTAGTTTAGTATTCCACTGACATTCAAGTTCACACGCTTAAAATCTCTGCACAATTTTGTTCAAAATTCTTATGTTGAAAAATAACACAAATGAGTTTAATGTAAAGACTAGGATATTTATAGAATCGAAAGAATGCCGAAGTATCGGTAACCTACTACAGCCCCAGCGAGGAGAGCAAAGTGAGCTCTGTGGCTTTGAGGAGCTCTGACCACTATTCAAAAACACTGGGACAACTGAAGAGGCAGGCTCTTCTCTCTATTGCTAAAACATGTTGACTTGGCCTCCACAAAAACAGGCTCTGACCATTGAATTTTACATTTTAAATTGGTGAGTTTTATTTCAAAAAGTGATTTAAAAATTAAATCATGGCTGAAAAAGAGAATCAGGTCTTAAATATCACCCATAACTCTAAGAGTAGTTACTAATCCTGACCTGACACTATGAACATGCTGATTCTCTCCTTAGGAGGCTGCCTATTTCTGACCCTTACAGCACTCTTCTCTATCAAGGAGGACAAGAGAGCTAAACAGAAAATACTGAAAAAGAGCAACAGGACGGAATATAGGTGACTGCTTTTTCTTAGCAAAACAGGAAGGACAAAAATGTGATATACAGCTGTGATCAAGATGAGCTGTTTTTGCAGTTAGTGTCAATTAGAATAAAATGTTATTTGACGAAAGGAGATTTCTTCACTAAAAGAAAACTTACAAATCTGCAGTATAATTTAACAATTAAGCAATGAAACCGAAGTCCTGAAAATGAAACTAAGCCAAACATTAACTTAGAATAAGAACCTGCATTCAGCCGAAACCGGTTTGGCTCAGTGGACAGAGCGTTGGCCTGCGGACTGAAGGGTCCCGGGTTCGATTCCGGTCAAGGGCATGTACCTTGGTTGCGGGCACATCCCCAGTGGGAGATGTGCACGAGGCAGCTGATCGATGTTTCTCTCTCATCGATGTTTCTAACTCTCTATCTCTCTCCCTTCCTCTCTGTAAAAAAATCAATAAAATATATTAAAAAAAAAAAAAAAAAAGAACCTGCATTCAAAAAGTGAGGTCAACAAATAATAAAATTTTAAGTGTAAATGCCATTATTATTTCACTAGAGGCTGATGAGGTCCTTTTTAATAATATGTTTCTTATGTTATGGCATCACATCTCTCGGGCACAGAGCAAATGAATACCCTCAATGACATGGCGGCCTTAGCCGGTCTGGCTCAGTGGATAGAGCATTGGCCCACGGACTGAAGGGTCTCGGATTCGATTCCAGGCAAGGGCACATACCTGGGCTGTAGACTTAATCCTCTCAGCTGGGTGCTTGGGAGAGGCAAACAACTGATGTATCTCTCTGTCTCTACCCCTCCCTTCCACTCTCTCTAAAAATCAATGGAAAAATATCCTCAGGTGAGGACTAACAACAAATTACATGCCAAATGTGTGTTGCACACGCACACGGGGGCATTTTTCTGGTAAGAGGGTCCAAAGCTGCTGTCAGATTTTCAAAAAGGGTGTATATCAATAACCTCACTTCTTCCACCTCCTAAAATCTTTTAGTCTAGAAAAGAAACAATCAAATAACTATTTTTGAAGTGACAGTCTTAATAACTGAATATGTTTAAGCAACTTAGATTATATAATATTGCTGTGATTTGAAAACAAATATTCAAGACTGTAAATATATTTAAAAATTTAAAATTCAGATAGAATTGTGATTTTAAAGTTAAATATATATATATATTCCTACTTATAAAAACCTATCTATAGAATGCTCTTTTTAATTTTATCCCTGGGAGGAAATAGGCAATTCATATAAATTTAAAGAATTCATAGCATAATTTGTATGTAAAAAGACTATCAGTTTACCAAGAGTAAACACTTATATAGATTCTTATTTAATTAACTCTGGGAGAAAATATAACACTTTTATAGCAGAGAAATATGCTATAATGTTTTGAAATTTGCTTTTAAGGTAAAAATTTATATATTAAAAATCCCTACATACTAGACCTGCTGTCTTTGGAAAAACAAATAGCCACTTACATGCCTTCATATGTGTCATATCTAAAAGAACAAAAAATACAGAAACTTAGCATATGTAAAGTGAACCACACCAGAAAGCAGTGATTAAAGGCAAATTCATAGATTTTATAATTAAATAAAGTATGTGCCCAAAAATAAAAGTTTATGGCAAAATTTGTTAATGTGATTTTATTTCTTTTCCAAAATTCTGTTAGTACTTACTATCCCAAATTATAAATATAAATACACTGTGCAATTATCTTCTTATAGCCTGCTCAAATTTCTAAACCTATTTAAATATGCGTACTTTCAAAAGAAATTTGTATTATTTCACATTTGAGATATTTTAAATATTTCACCTTGCAAAAATATGACTCCTGACCAAAATAATTTGATCTTCCAGTATTATATTTACAAAATGGTCACATATATTTAAAAATGGAATTTTTAACACCTCTCACTAGTCAAAATGATCTTTCAAATCTCTTTAATTTTTAAATAAATTGCCACCCTACTTCTGGTCATCTTTACTAAAGTGGTATTTAGAAGTAATACGAAATTATGCTTACTATGTAGAAAACACGGGAAAAAGGATTACTTGTCATAACATTTTTTTCAAATAAAACCTTTTTTATTAGATGGCTAGAAAAAACACACACATTACATTACCTGCCTACTTCTTAATGGGAAACTCTTTTTCACACTCAGATATATTAAAAATTACAAACAAACTTGTCAGAGAAATTTAAAAGAACTCAACCAAAGAAATAAAAAGGCTTGAAGATTTTTTTTTTTAAAGAAAGGCTATGACATAACTTGAATATCACACTAAATCCCCAAAGATATAACTTGGCTTTTTCTAGAGTTCTCTTTAAGGGGCTCTAACTCCTAAAAGCCACCAGATGACTCATCCTTTCACATGTCCAATAAGAGAGTCACAGCAGGAAGCAGCCAAATGATGTTTTGCTCTCACATCGATGTTTCCCTCTCTCTAAAAATCAATTAAAAATCTTAAAAAAACAAAAACACTGTGTAAGTATAAGGTGTACAACATGATATCTAAATTTTGTTTTTAAGTCTGTCCAAAATATAATTGGTCTAGGTACTTTGTGGAAGAGCCACGCTGAAGGGGCCAAAGAGCCACATGTGGCTTGCGAGCTGTGGTTTGCTGGGCCGCAGTTTGCCGACCACTGGCTTGGACCATTAACATAACAGAAAAAGACATTTCAGACATACAAGCCAAATATTTTTATTTTTAATCCAGGTTCCATAAATTCTACAGTCCTCCCAAAACTGTCTCAGAAAATTAAATATAAGATGAATCAATTTAATTTACTACCTAATATCTAACTTTTAAAAAATTAGCTTATTGACTTAAGTCAACTTGAATGTTTTATAAACTGCTAACATTTTCAAGCCAATGGATAAAACTTCCAAGTGACTTCTGTAAGATTCAGTACGTGTTATTCAATAAAGCAGTAAAAACCTAAGTTAACATAGCAGATCAATATCTATTCTAATGTCAGCCATTCTCCAGTTGGAAGAAATACATTTCCAATAGAATTCTACTTTTAATGTTTTCACCTGGGGTATAATTTAACTCAAGTAATCCACACCGGAATCCTGTATATGCAGAAGAATTTTTAACAACACTGTTGTAAGTTTTACTATTTTTCTCTGAATTACACCTTACCTGCAACTAACAAAAAAATATCCCAGTACTACTTTAAAAGCCTTGTATTTGAAATATGGAAACAAACAATTCCTTATTTTTAGGACATGAACAAATGTTTAAAAGAAGAAAATTAAACATTAAGCGCATACATTTAATGAAAAATACGTAGATAGCACATTTCCCTTTAACATATAAAATTATAAGCGGATTTACCTATGTTTTTCTTTAAACAGTTATAAAACATTTAAGCTAGTGAAATGCATTTAAAAGAAATTAGGAGCCCAGCAGGAGTGGCTCAGTGGTTGAGTGTCAACCTATGAACCAGGAGGTCATGGTTCAATTACATGTCAGGCACAGGCCTGAGTTGTGGGCTCGATCCCCACTGTGGGGCATGCAGGAGGTAGCTGATCAATGTTTCTCTCTCATCACTGATGTCTCTCTCTCTCTCTCTCTCTCTCTCTCTCTCTCTCTCTCTCTCTCTCTCTTCTTCTTCTGATTCTCTGAAATCAATAAAAATGTATTAAAAAATAAAATAAAATAGGATTGGATCACTTCATAAGTTACATGATTGTCAAAATTATTATGCTGTATACCTGAAACTAATATAAAATAATGTTGATTGTGAACTGTAATTGAAAAATTCAATAAAACAAAAATATAAATAATTGAATGGCCTTTTAAAGGATATATTAAAATAAAATAAAATGGATAGGATTTTATTAACATTTACTAACAATAATGATTAACAATCCTTACATTTTTTGTGATAAAGTTGATAATTTTGCTAAAATAAATAAAAGTCTTGCCTTTTCTCATGTGTTGAACCTTACCTCAAATATTTTAAGTATTTAAAAATTGTATTTTAAATATTTAAAAATTGTTAAAAATATTAACCAAATCAATTTTTCCTAGAAGTCAATGTTTTGCAAAGCATGAATTACTAATCACCTATATCAGAATCACTCAGGGTGCTTATTTTAAAAACTAATAATAGACAAACATGGTAATTGACCATACCTTCGCTACACCTCCCATCAGCTAACCAGCGAGATATGCAAATTAACTGCCAACCAAAATGGAGGTTAATTTGTATACGTAGGCACGAAGCAGCAGAGCGAAGACTGAAGGCGGCTCTGGCCGGCCAGAGCAGCGAAGGCTTGAGGATGGCTCTGATCCGAGCAGCGAAGGCGGGAAGGCCTGGGTCCCGGGTGCCGGAGGAAAACCGGTGCCGGCAGCCAGGGGAAGGGAAGGCCTATTGCACGAATCTTTTCGTGCAACAGGCCTCTAGTTAAAAATATAAACTCAGGCCCATCCCCCATCTACCGAAACAGAATCACTTGCTAAATGATTGAACCCAGAAATTTACCTTTTTAAAAATCACACTCACAAGATCCTTGAAACCAGAAAACCAAGAAATTGATCACTAAAGTTTCTCAAAGAAGCATGCTAATAACATAAGAAATTCAAAGTTAAATAAGAAATTAGGGACTATGACCCAAATAGCATTAAGAAAATATGGAAGAAAATAAACACAGGTTTTAAAAGAGAACTGCTTTGTGTGCTTTCTTCTGGAATGTAAAGGCCATGTGGAGACATAACTAAAAAAGAAAAAAGGAACATTTTCTTTTTGTTCCATTATGAGGGATGCTGGACACTATAAAACACAGTAATGGCTACTGTGAAAACTTGCCTTTCTCATTATTTATACAGATGGTCCTTCAGATTACCCTTGAATGGTAGATAACACCTGGCTACAAATGTACATACTACAGTTAACATAGTCTTTATAATACTTAGGATCTTCAGTAATTCCAAGTTTAAGGAAAAAAAAGGGCACAGACATTGTTACCAAGAACTACCCAGGTTAACTCACCATGTCTTCACACACCTCTTTCCCCATCCCATCACAAAACCATGCAGCCTGATATCTGCACTAAGTAGGTGAAGCTACACACTGGGTAGTCACTCACACCGCTCCAAGAAATCCAAACCCAGCCAATTTACTCCGTGTAAATACACAACAGGAACAGAGAAAGCAGAGAAGGTAACCACGACCAGAGTCATCTAAGTATTCTTTTAGTTTGGTTCTGTCCCTTGTTTCTACATAATCTGTTAGTGAAAACTCTGCTATCAAAAAGTCTTATTTAAAGAAGACATAATAAAAGGTAGAAGCTCTATGGGAAGTCTTTTTAAAGAGACAATTAGATGCTTATCTTACAAGCATTATGGGTTAAGAGATCTTAATAGTAACTTTTCTCTTTCCTTTTAAAAAAAAAGGAAGTATTTTCTAAAGGAGCTGTTTAATTTCTAATTGTGGATCTATTAACTGTGTGGTACACAGATTATAAAAATGGCAAATGACCAAGAGAATGAAAGGTTCTTTCTCTTAAAAACAAGGTAACAACACTTCCTTCAACAATTGAATAATAAAATATAAAACTGCCAAAACAAAGTTTAACATAAAATTCTGCTGTTGTGCATAAGTAACATCCCAGTTTTCTATTGAGTAGCCAGGAGATACTTGATGAAAATAAAACAATATAATTATATACGACATAATACCTTTTCTGATGTATACTTACTTAGTAAGCTGCCCTTTATTCTTGTTATTATCAACTCCATTATAAGTCACAGCTGCCAATTTTCTGCTTCGGTAGTTCTCATAGTGTACATTATTAGTGACGTCTTTCAAGTCCTGCATATGTGTTCTGTCATAAGTAAGGAACAGATCAAGAGTTTGCTTTTATTAAAAAGCAGAGCAAGATACATGCACTAACTTGACACCAATGGAAATTTAGGTTCCAAATGAGAATTTAAGAGCCATAAATCCCCTCAAAGCACTTACTAAAGATGACATTTCCACATAAGAGTATTTACTTTTACACTACAGTAAGTCCTCCCTTAACATCATTGGTAGGTTCTGCAACTTTCCAGGCTAAACGATATAAACAAGAGTTAAGTTCCTATGGCTTCTCAACATCATAACAAAACAGCATTGAACAAAATGACATTATTCAAGGATCTGCTGTATGTATTTTACTAGAGAAGGGAAAGTAGATTAGCTTCTACGGATGCTCATAAAACCTGAAAGAATTCCTTTTCTTTTAGCAGTATTAACATGAATTTTTACTAAGGTAATAAACTCACAGGGACACTTTAGATCACATATCAAGATGAATTTAAAGTAGGGAATTTAAATTTGTTTATTTCAAACTGCCCGACGAATGTGGTATCTTGGCTAAATGAATGTTTGCTTGTAGCATTTCCATAATATGTAAAATCAATACATGTAAAATAAACTGCACAATACATCACACAATGTCATCATTCCTTAATGATTCGAAATGCTGAAGACACCCTGAGCTGCTGCATGATTTCCTTCCACAAATGCAGTTTCTTGGATGTGTGTGGTGTGGAGGTCTCTGTATCATTCGATCCTCCCTTCCTCACCACTCCACCACTTTACCAAAACTCCCTTCTGGGAGACAGACAAAGGTGTACTCCGTTTTTATTCTTCCCAATATCCATGAAACATTTACTATCACTCCCCCCTTTGTGATTAGAATGTGATGTTAAATTACTGATTTAATTCCTACTGACATTCCTATGCAATTCTCTGAGAGTTTACTGGCCCTGGCTCTAAGTCTGGTTTTCCATGTCTCCTTTCTCTTTATACTCTGCTCTTTGATGACTTTATCCTCTCTCTGGCCACCATAGTTACACCTAAAGCTCTATCCCTCTCCACTTCAGTAAAGCCAGGCAGCTTATTCCAAGCAAAGCCAGTGGTTGAGAATAAATAGCTCATGCTAACTTGTCACTGATTTTCCAAACTTAGAGTTCCATTGCTGTGGGAGCTCTCTTCTCAGCCTTTGAATCAAGGCACTCTATCTCATTACAGTCTCTCCTTGGCTGTCACTCAATTTTTGACACCAGTGTATCTTATAGGTGACACCACATAACCTCTTCAACTATAAGCTCCCTTTTACAAGAAACATGCCTTCAAAACCTAGCCTTCCCTTCCACTTTTCCCAAGCTTTTCGCATTAAAAAAAAAAAAAAGCAAAAGTTTTTTTTTCAACTTTCCATACCTCTTTCAGTGTTAAAACCTCAACTGAAAATACAATGATAGACTTTTTTCCTATACATTCCTAGCCACACAGCTTATTTTGTATTTTTGTGAATGACTTTAAAATCCTGGTGAAATAATCCAAGTTGTCTCCATGCACTACTTACTTTAGTGCTAGAATGAGACACCAGTTTAAACTAGCTACATTTATGGAAGGCAAAACAAATCTGTCCAAGTCTAACTTTATTTAGGGAAAGAAAAAGCCTGTTTTCATCATTACTTACACTTACCTTATCAACATATTTCTTAGAATTGTGAAATCACAATGTTCACCATTTTCAACTATAAAAGAAATAGACCACATGTATTATTTCCATTAACTGCAAGCTTTTCAAAGAAAATCTCACAGAAAAGTGGGGGTAACAACAATAAAAGAATATGCAAAATAGCTTAGATAAATTTTTCACTAAGGATTTGTTTTTCTCTGTGCCATTGAGTGACAGCTACCACTGGCACAGTCCCAGGAAAAAGATGCACTCAAGGGTTTTCTTTCAGCACCAGCTACCAAATCCTGGCCCCACTGCCTGGGCAGGACCTGTGAAAGTGCTATCCTTCAGGGTTAACACGGTAACACAATACTTAACCTAAGGGCATGCCTGGCAAGCACAGTGTAATGCTGCTTTACTGTGGTTTAATCTTCAGTGATCAAATATATACATCTAACAAAATGAGCTCTTCAGAGCAACTTTTGCAAAGTTGAAAGGGAGATCATATCTTTTCCTTTACGGGTAGAGAATACGTTTACTCCATGATAAAATGCATTTTAAAAGTTTAGTGGTGGGAGAGTAAAAGAGGAATGTCTTTAGAAACCCCCTTATAACTTACAGGGACATATTTAGTGGGGAGAAACCACTAAAACTAGAGATATTAAGTAAATTCTTCATCGCAGATTTCAAGGGTTGTACAAGCTCTAAAGCCTCTGCTTAGCAACTGCAGGTCATCTGGGTGAAGGGCTGGGAACGAGTATAGTTCATTGGTGGGGGAAGCCACTGATAAGGACAGTAACTTGGAACAATACCCTAAAAATTACAGAATTTTTCATAGTAGTAACAAGTAGATAAAATAATCATGACTCGCCCTAACCGGTTTGGCTCAGTGGATAGAGCGTCGGCCTGCGGACTGAAAGGTCCCAGGTTCGATTCCAGTCAAGGGCATGTACCTTGGTTGTGGGCACATCCCCAGTAGGGGGTGTGCAGGAGGCAGCTGATCGATGTTTCTCTCTCATCGATGTTTTTAACTCTCTATCCCTCTCTCTTCCTCTCTGTAAAAAAATCAATAAAATATATATTTAAAAAAATAATAATCATGACTCAATCTTTGTTCCAAGTTACTGTAACACAGAAGACTTAAATCTTTCTATTAGGTTAAACTAGTAATAATAAATACAAACTTAGGGAAACGCATCTTTTTGCCAGTGGACTTCTGAGAGTTGATACTATAGCTAAGATTTTATTGATGTTTAAAACTCTTTACAAAATGAGTAGAGGATCTCTTGGTAACGATCCCTGCTGAAGATAAGATGCCTAAAGAGGGAGCTTCTGTCTGAGGAAAGGAGACTGTGAATGCTCTCACTGGGCTTATGAAAGTTGTTCTCACTCATTTTTGAAGATCCTAGACCCAACTGAGACTCAGATAAAAGTGAGAGAGGCCTTTTCCCCAAAACTGTTTTCAATTTCAGAAAGGGTATTAAATTCCTCAGAGGCAACGTTTGGATCCCAGGTAAAGAACCCTGCACTGTTCTCATGTGTTCAAACAACAAAACAGAATAGACCTAATGATGGGGCAGAGGTGGGAGGGTGGCGCACTGACAAGTGACTTCTGAGTATGTGTTAGGGTTTAACACACATCTGCCTGACTTAGGAGGACACAAGATCTGAGAAACTGGAATGTTTGAGAAAATGAGACTAAATAAAACAATTCACAACTAACTCTGACAATCTAAAATATATCAATACAGTGATCATATTATACTACTTACTATAAATACAAATTTTTATCACTTTTTTGAGCTCTTACAGAAAGTCATTCACTAAAGAAAACCTTACCTTCAGCAACACCCCAAGGATACTGCCTTCCTCTGACCCTTTTGCCATTAACTTCAATGATAGTATTACTACCTACCACAGCAAGAGGTAAACGGTCCTATAAAACAAAGTATTCTTGTTCAAATACATCTCTGTAGTCCTCACAGGTCAAGAATAAAAGTTATATTACTCAAGAACAGACTGGTAAAAAAATTACCTTGATAGTTTCTATATTCACTTTCATAGGGCATTTAATTACTATTTAGTAAACTGCCATATCATGGTATTCTTAGCAATGTAAACAATGAATAACATATTTTCTCTAAAAATTTTAGAATACTAAAGCAGGTACTGATAAAATTATTTGTAAAAAAATCATTCCAAAAAGAAGCTGTCCCATATTGAAAAACTAAAAAGGGTAAAAAAAATATATTGGCAAATTGAGGGGAAAAATGAGGCTTGTGACTAGCCCGCCTACCTGATCACAAAGCGACCCTAACAGCCCTGGAAGCAGGAAACATTACACTCGCTAGACTATACATCTGGAAGTCCAAATCTGGGGCCCACATCTGTATTCATCCAGACCAGATCAGAATAGTCTTTCAAATTTCTTGTAGCTCCCAGAGTATATAAGAATATATAAAATATATGGCTATTTTTATAAAAACTCAGAAATTCTTTATTGGTAAAGTATTTCATTATTCCAAGATAATTATGTGCTTACATAATGCCATTTATAAAAACCTTTTTAGGTCCAGGGTACTTAGGAAACCACTATAAATTAAAAATACAAAAAATTATGTTGGTATAGATTTTTGGTTAGTTTTTATAAAAGAACAAAAGCGAACATATTTTGTCTGGCTGTTAAAACAAAGATTGAGCATAGCAGTGTTTAAAAACAAATCCTCTCACTTCTCATTACCTGGTTTTGAGGAGGGAAATCTTATGAAACCAGTTAATTGAAAACCACATGAAGATTGGAATTATATTATTCATCCCTCTATTCCACACAATGCCTTATTACATATAATAGTCACCAAACAGAGTTAATTGCAAAGTTGAAGTCAACAATGAATAATCTCCCAACTGATATTGTTGAGGATATTATAGTGTTTTTTAAGGCCCCAAAACATTTTAATATATGTATGGGAATGAACCTACCTTTATCTTTTTAACAAGCTTATTTTCTTCTTCATCATCTGTCTCTGGAAATTCATATATTTTAATTTTATGTTCTTGGATTTCTTTCATTATCTAAAATGGAAGAGGAAATTAGCAAAAGAGCACCACACATAATGAGTACATTAACTTTATTTTTATTATACTCATCTTAAATTCCTATGAGCCCTCAGCTTTAGGTCCTTGATTGTTTTTCAATAATGTAAAAACTGTCATCTAAAAACAAAGTACTATGCTGGTCTTTACCACTGCTGAAATGCAATTACTTCAGAAGTGTTAAAGTAATGTGGTTATAATTCCAAAAGAGTCTAAACATGAGGTGAGATTCCAGAAAGGGCTTTCTCTAGTTGATTGCTACTATATTGGCTGTAGGTCATTTATTTACAACTAGAGGCCCACTGCATGAAATTCGTGCATGGGTAGGGGCCCTAGGCCTGGCTGGCGATCAAGGCCTATCTGTGGGGAGACCAGTGTGGTGATTGGGGGAGCCCCCACTGGCACCCACCTTGGCTGGCCTGGGGCCTGTGGGCTGGGGCAGCTCCTGCATGAGCATCTGCCCCCTGGTGGTCAGTGCATGTCACAGCAACCAGTCATTCCACCAGTCATTCTGCTGTTCGGCCGATTTGCATATTAGGCTTTTATTATATAGGATGACTGAGATTCTTTCTCTAGATAAAGCTCTCTCCAACTGTTTTATTCAGCTGAATCAACAATGCTTAAACTCACCTAAAATTTTTAGAAGACTTTGGCTAAGGTAAGTAAAACTAAATACAGTACTGGCTTCAGTAGAAAAAATTCTACACCATCAGAACATATCCTTGCATGTAAATGTGCATAAACACAAACCAAGGAAGAACAGATACAAGATTGGGCAAGCACAAGGAGAAAATATGCTCTGGAAATAATGAAGCGAAGGTATTAATGAGGAGAATGCAAAAAAGAGAAAGATAACTTAATAACATCAGAAATAACCCACTTCAAATTAAATTATCTTGTCCAAAATTATTCTAAATTCTAAACAAAATATAGATATCCAAATATTGTTCAACTACTGGCCCTATTCGAATTCACAACAAACCACTAACATACCTAGAACTAGCTAGCTCCCTACCTGTACTGGTATTTCAGTGCTATTCTCACTGCCAAGGGTCCCCAGCAGCAGTAAAAGGATCCTAAACAAAATGTGTTAGATGGTTACTATACTAAGAGGAAATAAAATTGCCACTGGGAAAAAAACAACACACACACAAAAACAGAACCACACGTTTTACAATTGAGGTTATGTATCTACATGGAAAAAAACATGAACTAAATAATAATGTGTCAAATGCATGACTAGAAGAAAAAAAGAAACACTAAAAGCTGGCTCTAAGAGCAGAGGTTGTGTATTTAAAGGACCTGAATAAACATCTTCAAAATACCGAAGCTAAAGCCCCACCTTAATCTACTGAACCAATTGGTAGAGATACAAGCCAATAACTCATTTTGAAAAAGTTCTCCAGATGAGCTTGATAGGCACACTGGGTTAAGAACTATTATTTTTAAGCATATGAAAAAAAAAATTGTACAACCACTACAATGCAACTGATTTGGAAGAAGAGATCATTGCTTGCTCATCTTTTTTAAGTTCTTAGTACTACTGTTCCAAATCAAGATACATTAAAATCAAGACAGAGGGGAAGAAATGTATATGATTAGTATTTGAACTTAGAAATAGCACATTCCAAATCAAGATACATTAAAATCAAGACAAAGGGAAGAAATGCATATGATTAGTATTTTAATTTAGAAATAGCACATTATAAAGTAAAAATGAGAGTGATAGAAATGCCAAATATAGTAAAAATGTATTGAAACAGTCTCAAAATCTAAATAGCTTTAACAAGCAAAATTCAGCAGGTTTTTGTTTTGTAACAGGTTTAAGATATCCTCAAATTTATATTGAAAAAGGTGAAAAAATAAGGTTTCTCGTTACAAAGAGAACTATAAGGAAAATAAGATATAATTAACTCTAAGATCTATTTTAAAATATTATACAAAACAGCTGCAATTTAAAAGACAGAACATTGGCCTAAAATTTAAAAATAGCTACTGGAATAGATGAGTAATTCCAGAAATTGACTCTACATTTCATAAAATATATGTACAAACCAGAAATTGACCCTACATTTCATAAAACATACGTACAAACCAAATACAATGAGGAAAAAATAAACTCCTGACTTAAAAAGTGTTCAACTTTTATAGAAAATTAAAAATTAAAGAAATTATCAGGTACCACTGTATTCCAAAAATTTTTTTCTGAGTAAAATGACAAACAGTGCTATCAAGGCACTGAAATAAATACACCCATTACAGAAGAAATTTGACTGTTTTATTGGGAAAGCACCATGACAAAATGAGGGGGAAAACATAATCATATTCTTTCAAAAAGTAATGTTCTTGGAAATTCATGAAAATAATTCTAAAGTGTGTGGGGATGCTATTGAAAGCTATACAGAAACGTCTAAAATAGCCTTAAGCGACAAAGGATAAAGGCACCACGATAACAGAGAAGAGCTTTCAGGAGAAAACTAAGGCAGAGGATTATTTTCAAGAGTTACTTGTAATACAGCACAAACAACCATATGGAAAAGTAGCAAGAGAAATACACTGTAACACATTAGACTGAAAATGTGAAAAACTACGAATTACATGAATGGTATGAAAAAGCCAGGAGTTAAGCGCATTCAGCCTACCTGTTTTTTAAACTGTTGGCACTCCTCTGGTGTGAGTGTGTCTGCTTTGGCAATAAGTGGGATGATGTTCACTTTTTCATGCAAACGCTTCATAAACTCAATATCCAATGGTTTAAGTCTGAAATACACAATATTTAATATAACTGAATTTTAAGTTTGGAAAAGCAGATTCTTCACACCCCAAATGCTAATTTAAATACATTGGAACTACTTTACTTAGTTGACAGACATACTCTCTAAAGAAGTGCTGGGATACTAGTGGTTATAATAGCAATTATCTACCACTGAACAAAGAAAAAGAAGCAACAATAGCTGAAACAAAAAATTAACGCTGGGGTGAGGTTGGGGGTGGGGAGAGGGCAATGAAAATACATTGCTGGAACAACTCATAATTACTCCAGGAAAAAAGGAAATCCAGGGACTACCCATATAAGACAGGCCCTTATTCATGTATCAGACTGCCTAGAACTTCAGCCTGCAATGAGCAGGGGATTGACAACTCTCTACATAAAATTTAGTGTCATATTCTTTCACTTAATGCATACTAAGGTAGCACATATGAATGGACAAAACTTCGTTCCATTTCCAAAAATAGTTAAGCTGAGAAACTATTCAAAAACACATTTTATACATCAGAAACATACATTTTGAACTCCCATTCCTGTGACAAACAATGAATGGCCCAAAGCCACTACACATCATTTGAATTATATCAAAAAATTTTTGCTTAAAAAAATCTTATTTCCCATGCAATTTTAAGAAGTATATTTCCCCCTGGGAAACAGAAGAAATGTGATTTCATGAGAATTACAAAATCTTGGAGAGAGCCCAAAAGACCTAAAACTGGTTCTCAACCTTCTGGCCCTTTAAATACAGTTCCTCATGTTGTGACCCAACCATGAAATTATTTTCATTGCTACTTCATAACTGTAATGTTGCTACTGTTATGAATCATAATGTAAATATCTGATATGCAGGATGGTCTTAGGCGACCCCCGTGAAAGGGTTGTTCAACCGCCAAAGGGGTCGCGACCCACAGGTTGAGAACCGCTGACCTAAAATAATAAAACTCAATACAAACTGACTAATTTCTATTGATTCAACCTCAGATTAAGATTTTACTCTGTCCGTCTCCAGGGAAAAAAAAAACCAACACATAAAAACCCTTACAAGTTAAACTGGAATGATTAAAAATGTGTAAATTCAGGGAGCAGCTAACAAGAAATCATAAAAGGCCATAGAGTGTGTGTTGTATTTCTGACATTACTTTTTTAAAGAATTGATTTTGGAGAGGGAGGGAGAGGGAGAGACAGAAACATAAATGATGAGAGAGAATCATTGATCGGCTGCCTCCTGCACGCCCCACATTGGGGATCCAGCCCATAACCCAGGCATGCGCCCTGACCAGGAAATGAACTGTGACCTGGTTCATAAGGTTGATGCTCAACCACTGAGCCACATTGGCTAGGCAATGTTACTTTTTTGAGCCTTTTGAGATAATTTTTGTGCTTTCTTCATAGTAGACAAATATTTGAAACTAGGGGCCCGGTGCACGAAATTCGTGCATTGGGTGTGTGTGGGGGAGTGTCCCTAAGCCCAGCCTGCCCCCTCTCACATACTGGGAGCCCTCAGGCGTTGACCCCCATCACCCTCCAATCGCAGGATCGGCCCCTTGCCCAGCCTGACGCCTGGGCCAGAGGCGTCAGGCCTGGGCAGGGGACCCTCATTTCCCCCCATCACTGGTTCTGCCCCCAGCCCAGGCCTGATGCCTCTGGCCCAGGCGTCAGGCCTGGGCAGGGGACCCCCAGACCCCTCCGATTGCTGGCTCTGCCCCTTGCCCAGGCCTGACGCCTCCGCCAGAGGTGTCAGGCTTGGACAGGGGACCCCCATCTCCCCCCGATCACTGGCTCTGGCCCCAGCCCAGGCCTGATGCCTCGGCCAGAGGAGTTGACCCTCATCACCCTCCGATCACCAATCACCGGATCGGCCCCTTGACCAGGCCTGAGGCCTCCAGCAGAGGTGTCAGGCCTGGGCAGGGGACCCCCAGCTCCCCGCGGTTGCAGGCTCCACCCCTGCCCAGGCCTAATGCCTCTGGCCTAGGCGTCCGGCCCGGGCAGCGGGGACCCGCAGCTGCAGCGGCCCCGCGATCGTGGGCTTCGCTTTAGGCCCAGGCAAGGGACCCCTAGCTCCCAGGACTGCCAGCTTCGACCGTGCCCAGCTCCCATCGCTGGCTCCACCCCTACTTCCTGCTATCACTGGCCAGGGCGGCAAAGGCGCCCGATTCTCCGATCATTCTCCGCCTTTGCTCTGCCCCCCAGCTCTTAGCTCCCCCCTGGGTTTCCGATCACTGTCAGTGGCAGGGGGCTTCTTCCTGCTTTCCCTTTCGCCTCCCTGCATTGTGCCTGCATATGCAAATTAACCGCCATCTTGTTGGCAGTTAACTGCCAATCTTAGTTGGCAGTTAATTTGCATATAGCCCTGATTAGCCAATGAAAAGGGTATCGCCATACGCCAATTACCATTTTTCTCTTTTATTAATGTAGATAAAAGAAATATTTGTACCACTACAATCTGACTGCAAAAAATGGTAAACTACATAATTAAGGCTTTATGTAGTAATAAAGCGAAACCAAAACAGTGATAATGGGCAAAGGTGGAGAAAGAAGCAGGAAACAGAAGAGAAAGGTACTCTTATGAAGGAACTGGTGTACACTACTGCAACTTGGGTGTTGGACTATCTAGTCTGATAGTATATAAGAGTCTAGATCCTTTTCGTGGAGAGATGGTGGGGTTCCTAAGATCAAGTGACTGAGTTATGCTGAGTCATTTACCCAGATTAAAAGCAATTACCTACCATTGAATCTTTTACCCAGAAAAAGATTAAAGAGTAATTATAAAAATCTGCAGTTACCAATTACACATATATCTACTCAAAATGGCAGATGAAATAAAAACAACAAAAAAGAGAGTGCAGGCTGGCAAAGAGAACAATCACACCAGCCCTAGCCAGTTTGGCTCAGTAGTTAGAGCATTCGCCTGTGGGTCAAACAGAGGGTTCGGGGTTCAATTTCGGTCAAGGGCATGTACCTTGGTTGCATGCTCCTCCCCAGCCCAGGCCCTGGTCAGGGCTCGTGCAGGAGGCAACCAATCGATGTGCTTCTCTCACATCGATGTTTCTCTCTGTCTTTCCCTCTCTCTTCCACTCTCCCTAAAAATCAATGGAAAAAACATATCCTTGGGTGAGGATTAACCAAGGATTAATCAGAACAACAACAAAAAAAAACCACACACACACAAATAAACAATCAAACCAGATGAATGTCTAGATACTTAGTTCTTAACTCCGTATAAGTAGAAGTTTAGTACTGATGCCATGATACTTAAACAATGTGGCTGTGATGGCTCAGGTGAAATAAGCCAAATAGATTTTGTGACCAAAGAAATGGTACGTGAGGACTTTGGTACTTCTGTCTTTCTGTAACCTTCTCTTTCAGATCTATTTTAAATAACATCTTTGGAGTTTCTTAGAATATAATCTAAGCTAATTGCTATGGTTGTTTCTCCTTATTGGGTGGTTCAATTAGTGGCACAGTAGTAAAAAAGAAAGCAAAATTAGCCACATTGAAATATCTAATCTAATAAAAGAGAAACATGGTAATTGGTGTACGACCGCTACCCTTCCCATTGGCTAATCAGGGAGATACGCAAATTAACTGTCAGCCAAGATGGCGGCCGGCAGCCTGGCAGCTTGAAACTAACATGAGGCTTGCTTGCTTCAGTGACGGAGGATTCCAACGTTCCCTGCCTGCCTTGCCGGGATCTGAGCCTGCAGTTTGAAACATTTTAACAAATATAGAAGCTAAAAAAAACCCCAGAAACCAGCTTTCAGTGAGCTGGGATCTCAGAGCTGGAGTCAGAGCTGGAGTTATACATTGTTTCGATTACCTACTTTCAGCAGCGGAGGCTTAAGAGCTGGAGCCTCAGAGCTAAAGCTGGTCCAGAATTAAAAAGAAGAAAGAAAAAAAGGAGCGGTTGGGAGCTTCCGTCACCCGCCAGCCTGAAAACAGCCCTCAGCCCCTCACCCAGACTGGCCAGGCACCCCAGTGGGGACCCCCACCCTGAAGGGTGTGTGACCAGCTGCAAACAGCCCTCAGCCCCTCACCCAGGCTGGCCAGGCACCCCAGTGGGGACCCCAACCCTGAAGGGTGTGTGACCAGCTGCAAACAGCCCTCAGCCCCTCACCCAGGCTGGCCAGGCACCCCAGTGGGGACCCCCACCCTGATCCAGAACACACTTCAGGGCAAACCAGCCAGCCCCACCCATGCACCAGGCCTCTATCCTATATAGTAAAAGGGTAATATGCCTCCCAGCACTGGGATCAGCAGAACCGAGAGGCCTGCCGGCACCGGGATCAGCATGACAGGGGGCAGCGCCCAAACCCCCTGATCGCCCTGTGGCTCTGTGTGTCAGGGGGTGGGGCCACAACCTCCCTATCCGCCCTGCTCTGTTCCTGACTAGGGAAGGCGCCCCAACCTCCTGATCAGCCCTGCTCTGTGCCTGATACCGGGGAGCTCTCCAACCTCTGATCGCCCTGCGGCTCTGTGTGTGACAGGGTGCGGCGCCCCAACCCCCGCCCCCCCGCCACGGCCCTGCTCTGTGCGATGGGGTAGAGCCATAACCTCCCCATCGGCCCTGCCCTGAGTGTGAGAGTGGTGGCATCCCAACCCCTGGATTGGCCCTGCTCTGTGCGTGACGGGGTGGCACCGCAACCTCCCCATAGACCCTGCCTTGAGTGTGACAGGGGGCGGTGCCCCAACCCCCCAATCGGCCCTACCCTGAGCGTGACTGGGGGTGGCATCACAACCTCCTGATCCGCCCTGCTCTGTGCATGACAGGGGGCAGCGCCCCAACTCCCCAATGGGCCCTGCTCTGAGCCCGACCAGGGGCTGCACCTAGGGATTGGGCCTGCCCTCTGCCACCGGGGAGCAGGCCTAAGCCAGCAGGGCATTATCTCCCGAGGGGTCCCAGACTGCAAGAGGGCACAGGCCAGGCTGAGGGGCCCCCCCTTCCCCCTGAGTGCACAAATTTTTGTGCACCGGGCCTCTAGTATAACTATGATTAAAACACTGTTCCTCTCTATGAAAGCAAGTTAAAAAAAGTATGTATGAGAAACTACAAAGTAAAAATCATTGCTAGCTTATTTAGGACTGAAAAAAAATTGTATAAGCCATTTTTACATGGAATTTGAGACTTTACAACCGGTATAGTGAAATGTACACATACAAAAAATACTAAAATGTGAACCAAAAATTGAGTAATAAACAACAACAAAAGGTTATCAGAAGCATCAAGGTACTGACCCATGTCCTGAAGGAGCAATGAAGTATAAACAACACTGCACCCTGCTATCAGGCATCTGACGTCTGTTCACTCGAGATTCTGCATTTAGGTAGTCCTCAAATTTACTATCAATGTAGTCAATAACAGGCTGCCAGCTACAGAATGAAGATAAAATAATTAAGTGGCAATTCTACATTTAAATATACCAATGATGACTATTAAAGGGCAATAATCTATATTTTTAAATAGGCAAAACCAGTCTAACCAGTATGTCTCAAACTGTTCTACATATAACTGATTTAAATAAAAACAGTGTATAAATTATGTTGACTAAATCTTGATTATTTCTAAATTTTCTGAATAAAAGAATATTTAAGTCAAAACATAACTAAATTATTACCATATTTGTATCGATAAGTATATCAATGCTAAGGCAATTTACAGTATGAAAAATTATATCCAAAGAAATCTGTACATTTATATACAATACAGAAACCTCATGATAAATTTATTTGCGTATTTTTAAAGTTGAGAGAAATTTACTTCAAAAACAAAACAAAAGATGGAACTAAAAAAAATTAAAACCTCCAACTAAAGTGTCATGGATGTTTTCTTCATTTATGATATATGGAAAACTGAAGATCTAAAGTCAGGTTTAAATTAGAATGTGATGAAAAATAATGTATACAAATATATAAAATTATAGTAGAAAATGAAAAGTTTTAAATTTCTTACCAGAATTCTTGTATACATGTTTTAAATTTGTCTTCAAAATAATTCTAGGATAAATATTATATCCATTTTATAGAAAAGAAAGTCAGCTCAAAGAAATTAAGCAACATTAAGTGGCAAGTTGGTGTATGAACAGTTTAGTGGCCTTTGCTAAGATGGGAAATTTTAAAATGTTAAGGAGAAAGAGTTTAAAAATACCCCGAACCCCAAACATAATGGAAAGCAGTGATGACAAACGCTTCTTACCAATTACTATTATCCACTGCATCTCCAAATCCTGGGGTGTCAACTATTGTGAGCAGCAACTGAACCCCACCTTCTTTGATTAAAACTTTGGATTGTTCCACCTGTAAGAGTAATTGGTGCAGATATTAATACCACAACATTACACCTGTGGTTTCCTACAAGGTAAGCTGTAGGAAGATTAGCATTAATCAAAACTAATCAAGAAGCTTTTTGCAAACTAAATCTACCCACCCCCACATTTTCATTATCGTGGACATAAAAAGTCATGGTTACTTGAAAGAAAAGTACAATGTAAATACTGGGTTTATGACTAATAGTTGGTATAAAGAAGGAACTGATAAATGGTAATAATCACTAAAGCCATATAATACTTATATGACCTCAATGTACATCCATTAATACAAATACTGTGTTCGAATGATTCAATAATTAAGAGATCAACTGTGATTAGGCAAACAAGTACATTTAATCTAACACAATAAATGTTCTCCATCTACTTTGGTCCAAACCAATTACCGTTCTTGAGTAAACTTATTACCATTCCCAAATCTTTCTCAGCATGTAATTATTTACACTTGTGTTTATGTTATGGCTAAGATCCAGTTTGCTTTTCTAAAGGGATATTGCATATTTAGGCCAAAGCAATCAACAAAAGTTCCAGCAGTTAAAAAATATATATTCTGGTAAAGTAAAACCCTACTAACTCTAATTGAAATATTCCATTCTCTGTAGAATTTGTAAAAACCTATTGAAAAGAGTATTGGATTTAAACAATCAGAACATATAAATCATTCACTCTGGGCATATGCTGCTGCTAGATAAAGTGAAGAAAAGAATACTAATTCCCCCACTCATTGTACATTTACATCTAGTGCTTATTAAAACTAGAGACTCTAGGTATGCCTAAAGGCTAACATAAGAGGCAAGAATTATATTAAAACTTTGAGTGTTAAGTGCCATTATACAATCCAGATTATGTGCCACCAGACTTAGGGGAAAATGTAATCATGAACAGGTGAAAAGCAACTGCAACTATTTATGTGATTAACAGAGTTTGGAAAGGAAAACTGACTAATTTCTGGTAAAAGAAATTTGGTGCTCCTTTACAGAACCGATAATGTCTTTCCATTCTCCTTAGGCATTTCTTACAGATGCTAGCTGATGCATGAAGGGACTGAGGAGATGAAACTGAGATTACTGAGCAAGAAAGTCTAGAGCAGCACTACCCAAGAAAACTTTTTGAGATAATTGCAATGTTCTATATATTGGCACTGTCCACTACAGTGGCTGCTTGCCCAAGTGGCTACTTAGACCGTACAATGTGTAACTGAGAAACAGAATGTTTAATTTCATTCAATTTGAATTATTTTAAATAGCCACATGTGGCTTAGTGACTATGGAATTGGACAATGCAGGTCTACAGAAATCAAAAGTTATTTTGTTAAAAAGAGTATTATCAAAAAAGAATTCTGTTAAAACTGAAAACAGTTCCTAAATTTGGACATGCAAGTCCATGGAGGAGCTTCTACTATTTTAGACAAGAGGCAAAGGTCTTATCTTTCAGACCAATGGTCTTCAGACAGCTCTGATCCTGATGTAAACTCTCACATCCCAAATATATTTTCAATTCAATTATATATAATTGGCAATCTGAACATTAAATATTAATAAGAATTTTTCTATAGAAAAAAGTAAACATCAAAATATAAGGGTCTTAGCCCAGCCAGTGTGGCTCAGTGGTTGAGCATTGACCTATGAATCAGAAGGTCACCACAGTTAAGATTCCTGGTCAGGACCCATGCCATGATTGTGCGCTCAAACCCCAGTAGGGGGTGTGCAGGAGGCAGTCAATCAATGATTCTCTCTCGTTATTTTTGTTTTTCTCTCTCCCCCCCTCTTCCTCTCTAAAATCAATAAAAATATATCATTCATAAATATATATACATATATTCATTCTAATATTTTTTGGTCATCTCCAGTATCCATTTGGGAGAACACTGTTTCAGGCCACACAGCCTCCACCTCCTTCATAAAAACAGGTCATTCATTAATGGAAACTGTTATTGAAGCAGAAATATCCATAGTACTATGTATTAGAAACTGATGCAAAAATACAATTGTTCTATATGAATCATCTTCCAATTTTACTTCAAACCATTTGATTGCCTTATTACTAAACCTTCAGTAATAAATTGTACATTATTCACACATCCTAATAGAATAAATTTTAAGGTCTTTGTCTCCTTGTCTTTATTTTAAAAAATCAGCACAACAACTTGTTTATTGACATAAGAAAAATAAAGATCTGTATTTTACATACTTTAAAGAATGTTTATAAAGCTTCTTTTCTCCTTTGGCCTATGAAATTCTGTGTATCCATACATGGTCAAATACAGAGTCGACAGCAACATATGGAAGAAATCCAGAAAACATCACTGTAAACGAGTGCCCTTCACAGCATCCAACTGTATCCTATCATCTGATTCTGCAAGTATCCCCATGGGATCCATGGAAAACAAATCAGTGCAAGTCCAGGAATTTCAAACTTTTCTTAACAAATGTATTCCAAATGGCCACTTTCCCATGCACTTTACTTAAGCAGGTCACATCAGCATTTTTTATGGCATCACTCAAGAGTTCTCTAAGATTAAACGCATAATTTAATACTGAAGGAATGAATCAGGGGCATTTTCAACTCTGTTTCTCTCTGGAAAATAAAACTAAAGCCCTTATATTGTTTATGTATAATTAATTTATTGAGGCCTCTTTTGGATTCTTAGATTCCAGAAATCCAAGGCACTGTTTTCTAATATTGTTGTTTTTCAATCTGAAGAAAAAGTCAAACCTTCCATGTTTATATGCTTCATTTCTTTCATTTTCAAAAGACTGTTAAATACACTAAACTTTTCTAACCTAATGTTTAAGAATGATTTGCTATGGTAAATAAAGTGTTACTTAATTAACTGGATTAAATTTTAAGGAAAGGGTTAGAATTTTCTCTTTTTTTAAAAATGTATTTCATTTATGTATTTATTTATTTCGTTAATCCTCACCCAAGGATATTTTTCCATTGATTTTTAGGGAGAGTGGAAGAGAGAGGGAAAGACAGAAACATCGTTGTAAGAGAAACAAACTGATTGGTTGCCTCCTGCACAAGCCCCAAACAGGGCCCAGGCCAGGGAGGAGTGTGCAACCAAGGTACGTGCCCTCAATTGGAATTGAACCTGGGACCGTTTGGTCTGCAGACCGACGCTCTATCCACTAAGCCAAACTGGCTAGAGTGAAATTGCGGTTTATTAAAATTTCACTCCCTATTTAGCTACATTACAGGATTTTTCTTTCCTCCTCCTCCTTTTTGGGACAGTTGAAAGTGTTTCAGAAAGCCATCAGGTCAGGGAAATTGCAGAGTTTGCCTTTTGAAATTCAGGATTGTATGTTTCTTACGGTCTAATATGTCTGGGCTGGGATATAATTCTCTGAGCACTCTCTGCTGAGAGAATTTATGAGCTTCCAAAAGCAGATCATCTGAGAGATTACTGGGCTTGGTGAAGAGCCAGTCAACTGCAAAAGAAAATTACATTCTATTCTCTAACTATGCTGAATGACTTGGCATATGTCATGTTCTTACCCGGGTAAGGGGGAGGAGGGCGGGGGAAGTTTGGATGATCTACAACTTGTGTCAGTATACCAAGGAATACCTCCATGCTATAGTCAGGAAAGAGGACTTCTCTGGGATTCTAAGTCTGGATCAATCCAATTCTCAGAGGCTGTGGGTCTTACTTGTGGGAAAATGGAGGAGACTTAACAGTGGTACACAGGCCTTTTTCTTAAAAATCTTACTAGAGATACTAAAAAATATTCACAATAAAAGATGGCACTTTTTAAAAAAAAGTTTATTGATTGATTTTGAGAGGTGGGAGGGAGAGGGGAAGAAAAGTAGGGAGGGAAAGAAACATTGACTTGTTGTTCTGCTTATTTATGCACCATTGGTTGATTCTTGTACATGCCCTGAACAGGGATCAAACCCAGAACCTTGGCATATAGAGATGATGCTCTAACTAACTGAGCCACCTACCCAGGGCAAAAGAGGGTACTTTTGAAGCGTTATCTTAAAGAAAGGTCAAGTGAGTTTAGAATGGATTATTGGAGATGGGCCAATGCAAAAAGAATTCTAACAAAATAAATTGAGAACTTCTCCTAATGTCTTTAACAGATGCTAGCCTGAGAGAAGTTATCTGTAACTTCTGAAATGTATGGGACTATTATCTAGGTAAGGAACTCCTTCAGATCAAGGAAAGAAAGAATAGTCATATTAAGATGGTCAAAGCACTTTAATGATATCTGAACACTTAATGAGTATAAAAGACATGTTCAATCCTGCAAGAAATAAAATGTAAAAAGTGAAACAATGAAATACATTTACACACACACACACACACACACACAATGTTCACAAGAAAAATGAGTGCCTATGTCCACCAAAAGATATGTGTAAGAATATTCATATTAGTCAAAAACTAAAAATCCAAATGCTCATCTACAATAGAAAGAATATATTCCCACATGATTATAATCCTATCTAATAAAGAGGGAATATGCTAATTGATTTCCCTGCCCTCAAAAATGGTGGTGCCACAGCCAATAAGGGAATATGCTAATTGACTGCCATGCCCTCAAAGATGGCGGCACCCACAGCTACAAGATGGCAGTACCCAGTCCCCTCAGCCCCGCCAGGGTGGCAGGTGCCTGCCTCCGGAGACCCCCAGTCCCCTCAGCCACCCAGGGCTGGCTCTAGGCGCAGGCAAACCTCAGATGGCAGCTGCCTAGTCGCCCAGGGCCAGCCCAAGGCACAGGCAAGCCTCGGATGGCAGCCCCGCAGCCACCTAGGGCCGCCTGAGGCTCAGGTAATCAGGGCTGGCCGAGGCTTGGCAGCAGCAGAGGTGTGATGGGGCGTCGCCTCCCGGCCCTGAGGGCTCCCGGACTGTGAGAGGGGGCAGGCCAGACTGAGGGACCGCGCCCTCCAGTACATGAATTTTCATGCAGCGGGCCTCTAGTAGTCCTATAATGCAGCAGTTCTCAACCTGTGGGTCGCAACCCCTTTGGGGGTCGAATGACCCTTTCACAGGGGTCGCCTAAGACCATTGGAAAACACATATATAATTACATACTGTTTTTGTAATCACTATGATTTAATTATGTTCAATTTGCAACAATGAAATTGGGGGTCACCACAACATGAGGAACTGTATTAAAAGGTCGTGGCATTAGGAAGGTTGAGAACCATTGCTATAAGGGAATATTATATAGCAATGAAAAAACGGCTATGCAACATGAATAAATACCACAGACATAATCTCCAGTGAAAAAAATCAGACACAAAGAGTATATTTAAATGAACAAGAACATCTATAGAGAGAAAAGTAAAAAAGTTGCTATTTAGAGTTCGGTTGTAATACTGAGTGAGAACAGCACAAGGAAGCCTTTTGGGGTGCTAGAAATGTATATATTAATCAGAGTGGTAGTTACCTGGATATAAAAATACACACAAAAATTCATCAAGCTCTATGCTTAAATTTGTGCCCTTTAGTATATAAGGTACACAATAATTAAAAATTAAATTTTTAAAAATGTTGCTTGAGATAAGATGAAAATAATAAAACTAATAAAGATCCTCAAATTTAAAACTATTTCATTTAATCTATAACAAGGATTTACAGGACATCACAGACCAAAAAACAAAAATTAACAAAACTTCAAATATCCTCAAGTTAAAAAATATCCCAATTAAACTTACTCCTATAAATTTCTTAAGTCATTTGTTCAATCACTCAATAAATACTGGATGCTAACATATGACAGACACAGTCTAGGAACTGAGCTTATAACAGTGAAAAAAATGAAGTCCCGACCCTCACAGAGCTAACACATTTGGAGCTGGGGGCAGAGACTAGGAGAATTTTTTAGTATTACAGGCAGAATAAGCCAAAAGTGAAAATAAGTGTAGGAAATAGGTTGAAGGGGGGCTACTGCAATAATCCAGAAAAAGAGAAGATGGAACTGTGGATATGAGTGGTACTAGGGAAGTGGAAAAAGGTGGAAGGGTTCTGGATATGCTGTGGTGGACTGCATGTGGAAGTAGAATGAAGAAAGGAATTAAGGATGGCTCCAAGATTTTTGGTCTGAGCAACTGGGAAGGTAGAGTTGCATGTAGTGAGATGGAAGAATCTGCAGGAAGAGCAGCTGGTTTAGGGTCAACAGTACCGTATGGCTATAGATGTTTTTAATAAAGCTGTTGATTTGTTTGGCAAATTTATTTTTGGCATAAGGAATATTAGAGGAAGGTTTTGTGGAACTGACTTAGTATAAATTTTACCCTGCCCCCAACCCCCACCATAGCTACTTTTTAATCTTTTGGTGCTACTTTTTCCTTTCTGAAAGGTGTTAAAAAAAAAAATGATAAAAGCATGCTTACTGTATAAAATTAAGAAGAGATAATAAAAGGAAAAAATATTCAGTCTCACAATGTGGGAATCACTGATGACAATTGTATATGAATCCTATTTAATATACTTTTTTGCACTATGTGAACCATTACAGAATAAGCACTGTTATAACTACATTACAAACAATCTCTCATTGTTTGAACAAATACTTCATTGCAGAGTATGTAAAACTAGATTTCTGTGTGTTGAATTCCTGAGATTGCATGGGATGATATTCTCACCTGTTTAGACACTAGTAAAAATCACTGCACAGGGAACCAAGAGAGCTAGAGATATTTTTTAAAAACATGGTAAGGCACAAAACTTTCGTGAGTTAACTGGCTTCCATCATCCACCCAGCAGTTTATTGGAATTTCAAGTCCAGTACTTAAGTGAAAGTCAATACCCTCCCGAGTCCATCTTGCAAATTCAAACCTAATAAGCAACAGCAAACACCATGTGTGTACAATGACAAAACCCCACTTCAAGTATCCCTACTAGCTAGCACAGCACCAGAGAGCAGCCTCATGGCCCAGAGAGGCATTTTCATGTTACTTAAACTACTTTCACATATTACAAAACTATGAGGAAGAAATAACTTCACTGATCAAATCATTTAGTCTTCATTTTAAATTGCCTAATTGGGAAAATATCTCCCTATGTCATATTTTTAAAGGAAAAGGTAAAATAAGCCAAAAGAAAACTGATAATTTATTGGACCAAACATTATTTAAAAAGGGGTAGATGTAAAGAAAAGCTAATCCATTTATTAAGAATAAGTTAATTAAACTAGCTCTTTATTATCTACAATAGAGAGATAGCATAGGCTGACAGAATACAGACTAAACCAGACTGCTTCTATTTGTAGCCTAGTTCTGTCACTCTACATGATCTCAGGCATATCAGCACCTCTGTGTCTCAATGTCCACATTTGTGAAATGGAGATCATAATACCACCTACTTCATAAAGTCCTTATAAGAATTAAGTTAATGTATCTAAAGTACTTGGTACACTACTTGTAAGATGCTAATGACTCATTATGTGAGTTTAAGTACTAATGCAGGCCTGGCATTTTGTTAGGTGCTAAAATTACTAAGAGGATTTAGAAAACCTCACTAGCACTAATCACCTTGGTAGGTACAAGAAATTAAGATTTAAGAGATATTTTTTTAAAATATATTTTTATTGATTTCAGAGAGGAAGGGAGAGGGAGAGAGAGACAGAAACATCAATGATGAGAATCATTGTTTGACTGCTTCCTGCACTCCCCCAACTGGGTATCGAGCCCACAACCCAGCCATGTGCCCCTGACCAGAATTGAACCCACAGGCAGATACTCTATCCACTGAACCAAGCCAGCTAGGGCTAACAGATATTTTATACTAAACTAGTGGCCCGGTGCCCAGATTTATGCATGGGTGGGGTCCCTCAGCCTGGCGTGTGCCCTCTGGCAATCCAGGACCCCTCAGGGGATGTCGGATAGCAGGTTTTGGCTGGATACCCACAGGCCCGATCCAGACAGGAGGGAGCCCGATCCTGTGCGCTGAGCATCTGTCCCCTGGTGGTCAGTGCGCATCATAGCAACCAGTCGTTCAGTCCCTTCGGCTTTTATATATATATTGACTAGGGGCCTGGTGCACGAAATTCGTGCACTGGGTGTGTGTGTGCCCCCTCTCACATACTGGGAGCCCTCAGGCGTTGACCCCAGCCCAGGCCTGACGCCTCTGACAGAGGCATCAGGCCTGGACTGGGGGCAGAACCAGTGATGGGGGGAAATGAGGGTCCCCTGCTGGGCGGGAGAGCGGGTTGGGGGCGAGTCGCCCTGCCGGCCCGTGTGATCGGTCCCGGGCGACCACCGGCACTCACGCCCCCAACCCGCTCTCCCGGGTTGAGGGCATGAGTGCAGGCAGATGCCGCAGCCGCCCCGCCGGCTCGCGTCCCGGTTTGCCGGCCGGATCGGGTCCCGGGCGACCGCTGGCACTCACGCCCCCAACCACTCTCGCAGGTTGGCGGCGTGAGTGCGGGCGTGAGTGCGGGCGGACGCTGCAGCCACCCCGCCGGCCCCGCGTGATCGGGTCCCGGGTGACCGCCGCAGCCGCCCCACCAGCTCGCGTCCGGGTTTGCCAGCCAGATCGGGTCCCGGGCAACCACTGGCACTCACACCCCCAACCCACTCTCTGATGGCGCTGTACCATCCTGCCTGCAATATGCAAACTAGCCGCCATCTTTTTTGGTGGTTAACTGCCATCTTAGTTGGCAGTTAATTTGCATATCTCACTGATTAGCCAATGAAAAAGGTATCGGTCGTACGCCAATTACCATTTTTCTCTTTTATTAGTATAGGATATGCCCAAACCTAGGAATCTACACTGGGGTTCCTTTAACATTTCTATGTACTTCATTTACTGATCCTGAATTTAAATACCTACATTAAGAAAGTTAAAAGTTTAACTTTTTGCTTAGGGTTAAAATATCCAATACTGATTACAATAAGCAAGGTAATATCAAGTTTTTAGAACACACTTTTGCAGGTAATTTGAAATCTCAAACTCTATGAGGGATAAAAAAAGATTCCCAGCAGCAAATCTTTAAAAAGAAGAAATAAAACATTTATGTCACAGAATTATGTCTTAGGGATCCAATTTCTACACTGCATCTTGCAGTTTGATATACATGTTCCTGTCCCAAATTTCCAGACTGTCCTTCCATCTTGTGCTCTGAAATAATTTCTGCCAATTCTCCAAATCCAGCTCCTGCACCACTAATGAGTAAAGTCTGCTCCATGCCCCTCCTCTCTGCTTACGGGCTGCATCACTCCACCAACAACTTTTTCAATCAATAGTTTAGAGCAGCAGTCACCAACCGGTGGTCCGTGGACCACTGGTGTCCATGAGATCCGAAAGGTTGTCGACCGCTAGTTTAGAGCACTGCTGCTGAACAATAATGTAATGTAAACTCCAAAAGTAACTTTGAATTTTTCAGTAGCCACTTTAAAAAGTAATAGATTAATGTATTTTATTTAACCCAATATAACCAAAATATTATCATTGCAAAATGCAATCAATACAAGAAAAACTATTAGACATTTTACACTCTCTTTTACATACTAAGTCTCCAAAATAGGAGGTGTGTTTTATACTTGCATAACATCTCAAGTTGGACTACCCATATTTTAAGAACTCAACAGCCACATGTGGCAAATGCTATTGTACTGGACAGTGTAGACAGATCTAGAGTCTATATATGAAATATGGCCTATGGGCCAGTACCACTGCCATCACCTAGGGTTTTGTTAGAAATGCAGAATCTCAGTCCACCTCAGACCTAACAGAACAGAAATTAAATTTTACCAAGTGATCTGAATAGACAAGCCAATTTGAAAAGTACTAAATTAGACCACACATAGCTTGGAAGCCTTAATGAATTGCTACTGCCATTCAACTACTATGTGGTATTATGTTACCAATGAACACAGAACACTGTATTTAAATAACAATGGCTTTTCAGAGTCATGTTTTCTCTACATCACTGTCCAAGAGAACTTTCTGCAATGGTAACATATATATTCACTGCCCAAATAGTAGCCATTGGCCACATATGGCTAGTGAATACTTGAGATGTGACTATTGCAACTGAGAAGTTAAATTTTTAATTTTATTTACTTTAACTCATTCAAACTTAAATAGCCACATAAGGCAAGTAGCTACCTTACTATTCAGCACAACTCTAGGAGTATTAGTTACTCCTATAATTATCACAGTGTAATTTCTATTAGGGTCTTCAGGACAAATTTGGGTTTTAGTCAAGATAATCCCTCTAATTGGCTGCACTTCTTTCTCTCTTAGCAACATGTTTACCACTTTACATTAGCTGAGGCCAACTCTGAAAGCTACCTCTAGGGAAGCATAAGAAAAGTTATAGTACGTGATTTTGTGTGTTAACATTATTCCAGCTTGTCATCAATTAACAAAACTAATACGCATACCTGTACAGTCTTTTTTATTCTATGGGAAGGACCTGGATACTCTGGAGAATACAGATCTGTGAGGAATAATGAGTTGATTAACGTTGACTTTCCCAATCCAGATTCACCTAAAAGAAACAGGGAGGAGGGGGAATTTGTTAAACTCTGCCATGTTATCGACTGTAATATTCAACCAATGCTATAATCAAACTTGCTATATCCAAGTACTTCTTGGTGGGACAAAAATGTGACATTAGAAAATATACTATAAAGACTCCCTATTAGAGTAAATTCTTTGTCCTCATTTTCTTATCAAATTAGACCCATGTTTCCAAGGAATCTTTTTAGTTTTATAATTTTACAAAGTAATGTTCCTGATACCACAGCCTCCATTTAGAAAAAAAATGTTTTTATTGATTTCAGAGAGAGGAAGGGAGAAGGAGAGAGGGATAGAAATATCAATGATGAGAGAGAATCAATATGGGCTAACTCCTGAACGCCCCCTACTGGGGATCGAGCCTGAGACCCAAAAGCCATGCATATTTTATCCCAGTTCTCTGAATGGGAATCAAACCATAACCTCTAGTTCAGGGGTGGGCAAACTTTTTGACTCGAGGGCCACAATGGGTTCTTAAACTGGACCGGAGGGCCGGAACAAAAGCATGGATGGAGTGTTTGTGTAAACTAATATAAATTCAAAGTAAACATCAGTACATAAAAGGGTACGGTCTTTTTTTTTTTTAGTTTTATTCATTTCAAACGGGCCGGATCCGGCCCGCAGGCCGTAGTTTGCCCAAGGCTGCTCTAGTTCATAGGACGCTATCATCACTGAGCCACACCAGCTGGGCAATAGCCTTCATTTTTAACAATAATGTATTCCTAGAGGTCAAAGTTAGGCATAAACAAAACACTGGATTGTATATGGCTGCTTTAGTGAAATAAAACATAAAAGTAAAAAATGCAATAATTAATGAATGACCAAAGCAAGAAATCATACAGCTAGGAAAAGAATCTCCCTACACCCCCCCCCCCCATACATGTACCCATATACACACTGGCTGGGAGAAACCTGTAATATACCATTTAATTTAAACATCGTACAAAGATGATTGCACAAGGCGCTACAAGAGCACATAGTGAAAGACCAACAGGCCTCTCAGATACTGCTAAACCAAGTAGTTAAAAAATGGAAATAACCTGAATAATATGCTTAATTATTAAAAATAAACCTGAATAATATGCTTGATTAAAAATAAATGAAAAAATTCTACCCAAGTAACATTTTTCAGATACCTACTGAATACTTAATATATTGTGGCATCTTTGAGTTTTAGCCCATGAAAGCCATGCATATTTCATCACTGTTCAGAAATATTATACTTCAAGCCTAAGAATAAAACATTCATAAGATGTTTGTTCACGAAGTTTTGAAGTCCCGCCAATAATTATTTATAATAGTTACACCAACATTTAAAGATGGTCAGTTTCAACAATAAAGATTAAAATAATAATAATAAAAGAAAAAAAAATAAAGATGGTTAGTGGAAAGGAACCTAAGCAACCAGATAAATCAAGAGGCGGTATCACAAAAAGTGAGAAGGAATTGCAAAGAAAAGTGGTCAATAATACCAAATAAGAGATTTTTTAAAAAAGTGGCCAAGGGACAATGAGAAGGCCTTTTACTGACCTTTAATAAAAGCAATTTTTTATTAAGAAGTCAAATGGTGAGAGTTAACAGGTGGGAAATTTAAAAATACAGATTTATTCAGTTAAATAAAGAAAAGATATCACCCAGGAGGTAGATAAAAATAAGTTATCCAGGAGGGTGGTATTCTGTTTTGCCTTTTTTTTTTTTTAATTTAATGTTTTTAATATATTTCATAGATTTTTTTAAAAATATATTTTATTGATTTTTTACAGAGAGGAAGGGAGAGGGATAGAGAGAGTCAGAAACATCGATGAGAGAGAAACATCGATCAGCTGCCTCCTGCACACTCCCTACTGGGGATGTGCCTACAACCAAGGTACATGCCCATGACCGGAAATGAACCTGGGACCTTTGAGTCCGCAAGCTGATGCTCTATCCACTGAGCCAAACCGGTTAGGGCTATTTTGCTTTTTGATATGCTTATCTCTGAAGATTTAATCTAACAGCCTAGGTTACATTAGATACTGCTTATTTCCAAGGTATTCTATATATCCTGGAATTTGCAACATACAGATGATGTACAGGCTAATTATAAAATGAAAGCTAAACAGGTTCCCTATGACCTGGTTCTGCAATTATGTAAACAAGGTTTACTTATTCTAATTACAGTAATTGACCACCAGCACGAAGAGCTAAGTAGTAATTCTGCTATGTAGCTAGTAGCAAACATTCCAACCAACCACTCAATAATTACCTCATTCACTGAGTTCAAAAGTTTTCACTTGCTACGCATCAAAAGTTGAGAGGTCTTGAGGATATTTATGATTTATGATATTTCTTGGTATACTAAAATACAAGTACTCTTTTTTATAGCCCAATTCAAGAAGATAACTACTTTTTAAAAAATCCTATTACCAGAAAAATCTAAATGTCTATGTAGAAAATTTTGTTTATGATTATTTTTAAAATGGATTATCACAACCTTGTCTTTAAAATGCACTGTCCTTAGTGAGTATATGTCTGGGGTGGGGCAGGGGCTGGATGGAAGGGGGCAAAGTGGGGGGAAATGAGGGACATCTGTAATAATGTCAAGAATAAAAATAAATAAATGTATTTTTTCCTTTTGGCTAGGGTATGCCATCTTTTGGAGTTTGTAAATCAAGTTTCTGTAAGTTCTGCTAAACTGAAAAAAAAAGCTGAAGTCAACAGATACTGTTTAACAGCTCTTCACACCACGTTCCTCTAAATTCTTCATGTTGTTGCCTAAAATTCTAACTGATCATTCAATAAACATCCCCTCATAAAAATCAAGTATTCTTGGAAATACTGTTAAATCTTTCATACTGGGGTGAGGGATATTACATTTTTTCTCTAATTTCTTTCTAGTAGTGGCCAGCATTCACTATGGAAGTTTTAGTTTGAAAGAAAATAGGATTAGTTTTGAAAAATATGAACCAGACAAAGTAAAGATTTTGTGGAAATAAAGTGGAGGGTTCTATAAAACTAGAGGGCAGCTTAAGGCCAATGATCACACTAGAGAGTAAGAAAAAGGCGAGCTATCAGGAGAAAAAAAAACACACCACAGAGTATAACAAAAAAACCCAAAACATTTTACTTGGATAGAAGAGGGGAAGAAGGGAGTTGATCTATTCTTGAGCAGGGAGCACATTCTACAAACTGATGTTAAGGAGTGCCTTTTAATGCTGAAGGGTTGACTTTGATCTTATGCACTAGATGACTCATAGATTCTTTCAAGTCCTATATATCTCATATACCCAAATTTATACACCAAGGACAAATAGTAGGTTGCATGAAGCAAGCACACTGGTGATTGTGTGAGCCTGTATTTCTTTAAAAAAAACAAAAAACTTGAGTATGCATAGTTATAACATTCACAATAAATAGTTAATGGTGTAAATCCTATATAATAAAGAGTGAATATGCAAATTGACCATCACTCCACCACAAAGACAGTGGCGCCCACTGTGGAGGCAGGGTTTCCGTAACACAAGATGGCTGCACTCACAGTGGAGGCTGAGTTCCGTAATGAGTCTTAACGAGCAATCAGCAGGGACCTAAGGCTCCCCACCTTGCCCTTGGGAATTGACAGGGAACCTCAGGCCGTGCCCCCTGCCGGGTGGGGCTTGACAAGGGTGAGACCGGCCAGGTCTGGATCTAGCCCAATGGGGGAGGGGAAGGAGGGTGGTAGGGTCTGGGTCTCGCGCGATTTTGAGGCGTACATGGGTGGGCAGGGACTTGACTCTGGGTCCTGTGGTGCGCCCCAGTCTCTGACAGGAGAAAGATTTTCACATATATTTTACTAATTTTCTTTAATCTCTGACACTTCTATTATAGAGAAAGGGCAAATAGCAATATTAAAATATTTCCTCTAATCAATCCCCTTTTAATGTGCACGAATTTCATGCACTGGGCCACTAGTATGCTTAATAAAAAGCTAGACAGATTTCATACTTTGCTGAATTAGAGACCTAAATGTTTTATCAATGAAAATATAAAAGCTGTAGTTCACAAAAGGATACATTCAGAGATTACATATTTCCTCTGAAAATCAAGATGATATGACAGTGTGGCTCTGGCCACACAGTGAATGTTGCAGATTCAATCCCCTTTTGGGGTGCATACAGGAGACAACCGAGTGCGTGCGTGCGTGCGTGCGTGCATGTCCCTCCCTCAAATCAATGAAAACATATCCTCAGGTAAGAGTTAACATTTAAAAAATATATATTTATCTAGAAAAATCTCACAGGCATTTAAAACTCAATCTGGCCTGCATATGCCAATATTATTCTACTAAGTATATGTTCAAGAAATTATTCTTTAGTCCAACTGGTGTGGCTCAGTGGCTGAGTGTTGACCCATGCACCAAGAGGTCAGTGGTTAGATTCCTGGTCAGGGCACATGCCACAGGTTGCAGGCTCGATCCCCAGCAGGGTATGTGCAGGAGGTAGCCAATCAATTTGATGTTTCCTCTCATCAGTATTTCTATATCTCTCTCCCTTCCTCTCTTAAAAAAAAAAAAATCAATAAAAACCTATTTTTTAAAAAAGAAGTTATTTTTTTATACTAAAATTTTAATATCAAAACCTTTTTGAAAATCATTGTAATTATCCTAATGGACCCTGGAAGTTTTCTTACAAATTAAAAAAAATGATCTTGTATTTGTCTACAGTTTGACATTTAAGATCACTAAAATTACATATGTAAATGTACTATTTCTTCACATATAATGATCATGTTACCAACTTATGGAAGAAAAGGCATGTTCTATAGAAGTTTTATGCATATAGCTAGACCCACTTCTACTCCATAACAGCAATTTGGAAGCTAGGCATACTATATTTCTACTATACCTGTGACAGGCAAGTTAACTAAAGTATTATGGTCAATTGATAAAAATATTTTTCCCTTCAATGAAGGAGTATTTTATAAATAATTTAATCTAATTCAATACCATGGGTTGACTGTATTAGCAAAAATTAATGCACACAACATAAAGGCCCAGTATCAACTCAATTTTCTTTGTCAAGGACAGTCAATCCATTATCCTGCTTTTAACCTTCTTACAAAGTATAGACAAATACAATAAAGTTGCATCATACTTAGGATCTGTTCTAAAGTCAGCCTAAATGTCGGGGGGATAAAATGGATACATATGTAATACCCTTTGTAATACTTTAAGCAATAAAAAAATAAATAAAAAAAATAAATAAATAAAGTCAGCCTAAATGAGATGAAAATATTATAGTCATTTAAGATTAAGACTGTCATTTAAGTCTACTCAGCTTACATATGGTAATGTGTTCCTTTATAGACAATGATGATGTTACCAACCTACTGTCAAAGTAACCCTTGACAATCTTAAAATTGACTACATGCAGGGTAAGGTATTCAAAGAATAAAGCACAGAAAAATGAGACTGAATTAAAGAATAAGGAGATTCATATTTCACTCACTCCAGAACTTATACTCAATGAATTCCTGGGGTAATAATTTGCATGATTATGATCCTTCCTACCCTAACCTTCCTTTTCAAATTGAGAGCACATATGTTTAAGTTAAATGCTCATGTGCTATGATGCTACTTAGCAATATAAGCCACAGAAAAAAAATTATCATGGAGAAATAGGTAATCACCAGATGCTATTTCATCTTGTAGCATTACTAAGTGAAGAGAACTTCTCCAGTGTTCTATTCCACCTCCACCCCACTGCTTGTGAACTTTTAGTTTTGGAAACTATAAGGAGACAAGGAAACATATAAATCCTATTATACCAAGCTCAATTTTAAAATGTAGTCACATAATAAGAGAAAATATAACACTGGGTCCCTGTAGTTTTTTGGAATATTGTTTTCTTAAATTCATTCAGAGTTGATTAATAGTTTAATATTTAGATCAAAATTCAATTTTAGGGAGAAATCATATCTTACCCACAACCATAAGTGTGAATTCAAACCCTCTCTTCACTGATTTCCTGTATACTTGATTTGGTAGATTTGCAAATCCCACATAGCCTTCAAGGTTCTTCTGTTGCTGAGAAAAGAAAAAAGGGCCAAGTTATTCATTTATCAACAAACTCTTTTGTCACACATTTCAAATTCCCTTCACTAACCTATTTTTGAAAATGATACAAACTATTATTCATGGCAAATAAAACAGGCTTCTAATGGTATCAATAAAAGTATTGCTTAACTGCAGCAATGGACAAAATGAATTAAGCATGAGTTAAATGACAATATAGTGGCCAATTATAAAAATCCAAGGAAATAAAATAAAAATTTCAAAAAACCTGCCTCCAAGGAAAGATTTCACTTTATAGTGAGTTATTCACAATAAGATTCTGACCAATCAACTTAAAAAGAAACAACAAAGGATTATTCACAATATAAAATCCCTTAAAATTATATTAAGAACTCTTCTAATTATCCCATTTGTTCATACTAATTACCACATGTATGAGTTTAAAAAAAAAAAAGTTGAGTTTAAAGCAATTTCTCCACAAATTTTTGAAGGCTCTCATGACCAGTGTTAATCAATAAACAGTATCTTTCATGCTATTATACCAAATCCAATTATGTCACTTCAAGTTTTCACATGATCCTGCTGCCTTCATTATCAGGGAAATCAGATTTATCCTGGTTTTAAATTATAATTCAGTTTTATAATTTTTATGTTTTTTTGATGGCCTCAATATAATAGTTGCATGAGTAATTCAAAGAAACTTACTTCTAAATTGGTGTAGTGAATAAGTCTGATTTTTTTAACTTACCCATTGGTGAGAAAAACTGTCCATAGTTCAGGCCATCTGAGTAGAGTCTTATTAGTTAATTTTACTTAAGAGGTAGGTCTTATTCATCATTAAAATATAATTGCAAAATATTCCGAAGAGGTACTCATTTCTTTTAAAAGTTTTTGTAACATTTAAATTCTCATTTAAAAAACCTCATATGAGATTAAAGCATTAATCTAACACATTTGGATTTAACAACAGTCTGCACTCTTCACTAGTATCACATATGTAGTTAAATATTCCAACCATAACCTTTTACCCTTTTTTCATTCACATAAACTAATTTTTAAGCCAAATGTTGAAACAAAAAAAGCCAATTAAGTTGAAAACCTAATTTTAAATATAATTAGGATAATGATCAGAATATATTATTTTAAAATAAAATATCTGAGAGCCTACATGTGTAGAGCTACAACTATGTATTAAATTAAGGCTTCCTTGGCTTATATTTCATCCAACTGTAAGTTAAATTTAAGTTAATTTAGACTGAAAAAAGTCTGTATAAATTATCAAGTATACTCACAGCTACTTTGTAAAGAACACATTTCCATCATCCAGTGTTCCAGATTCCAACAGAACAGATCCACAGAGGAACAGTAAATGAAGAATTCCAAGAATTGTACATGACACATTTAGTCCAAACAGGAGAGGAAATCCATTGGAACATAGCAAAAGATAGGGAAAAAAATAAAAGTTACTTAAATGTAATTCAACAAATCACAGGTAAATTACAAATAAATTAAAGGCAGACTTTTCTCTACACATGTCAATAAGACTTTTTTTTTTTTGAGGGATACAAGGCCCAGTGAGTTGAGTTCATTTTCAGCAGCTCTCTTGATGAAATACAGAACAAAAAACCTCCTACCTTTTATATACCCTGCACCTGAAGTGTTATGAGAAATGGTGGGAAAGCTGTCAAGCATACAGTTTCTGGAAGCTATATAGGAACCAAGTTTAAATACCAGTAAGAAAAAAATGTCAATTTTGCTTTGTCAGTCACTGGATTAAGACAGCCCAGATCAGATAAAGACAAAGTGTTTTAGGTAAAATATTTACACAGTACTGTGTTTCGGGTTTTATTAATTACCTAAACTAAAATTCAGAATTGGAAGAAATGCAGGCTCATGGATGGATACATGAAAGGGAAGGAAGCTAAAGATGGAAAGCAAATACAAATGGAAAAATGAAGTAAATGTGAGCTGTGAAAACTGAAAGACAACTAATGAAGCACAAAGAAAACAGACTGCCCTTGGACAAAATGTCTGTGAAAAGTGTACATTTTTATTCTATACTGACATGAATCTGTGAGTTATATTACAACCTGAAACAATGATAATAATGCTAACCCTTCACATGTCATCTTCACAGCAAGGCCCACCCTGACCACCTTATCTAAAATTACACTCCCACTCATCACCTCAGAACTTCGCTGTTTTATGATTTTATCTTTAGCCCTTACCACCATCTAACATACATTGTGCTCATCTTGTTTATTGCCATCTCTGCCCCAACCCACCTCCAACTAGACTGTAAGCTCCATCAAGGTAGAGGTTAATGAATTATATAAATTGTGGCATCAAAAATTTAAAAAAGGGCCATCTGGGAGAGTTGAAGAAGTTTCAGAGAAAATATTATAGTTTGCATATTCAAGAAACCCACCAGACAAAAAAAACATAACAAAACCGCCTCAGAGTCTGCCCCCTGTGTCTTATTCCTTGCTTTATCCTCATCTCCTAGAAGTCTTTGGCATATGGTATAATTTGAGGACTAAAGTAAGAAAAGAGAAGTATTCTAGGCAAAGTGGCAGGCCCTAAAAGCGGGGATGAACTTTTACTTCCAGGAACAAAAAGAAGGTACATGAACTGTAATGATGTGAAGTAGTGGACCAGGGGATAAGTGATAGAAAATGAGGTCAGGGAGGCAGTCAGGGGCCAGGTCATGTGGGATCAGACAAAAGAAATGCGGATGCTATTTTAGGTATGATGGGAAGCCACTGGAGGGTTTCACACAGGAGAGTGACCTGACCTGATTTGTGTTTTAAAGATAGCTCTCACTGCTTAGAGAAAGAGTGAAAATAAGGAAACTAGTAAGGAGCCTACTGCAATAGTCCAAGAAAGAAAGGGTACACTAACTTTAGATGGTGTAGATTAAGGTGTAGATTAAGATCAGAAGGATTCAGAATGTTTTGAAGGTAGAACTGTCAGGACATTGCTAATGGACTGGAGTTGACTGGTGAAGGAAAAATAGACCAAAGAAAACTCCTAGGCTTTGAGCTTGAACAACTCCATGGCTAGTGATATCTCTTAGGGAAAGAGGCAACAAAGAGAAGGAAAAGGCTGGAAAGGTGGGAGCCAAAGTTGCCAAAATAGAAAACATCTTTGAACATGCTAAGTTTGAGGTGTCCATTATATATTCAAGGAGAGATGTCCAGCAAGCAATAGAAGAATCTAGAAATTCTAGGGTTAGTTGGTGCTGTAAACATATATTTGGGAATCATAAGCATATAGATAGTATTATGGAAGGATTGAAAAGAGCACTTGTTTTAGAAACTGCTAAATATACTTTTCAGTAACAACAAAATTGATCACAGGGTGTTGTAATAAACTGGAAACCCAACAAAACCAGAATTTGAGGAAAATTGAGATAGATTCCTAGTAGGATCTACTTAAAAATCTTCAACTACTCCCATCTTTACATCTCCAGAACCCTGGAAATTAACAAAAGGCTTGCAGCAATCCAAAGAGTGCTTATTCAATAAAAAGGACTGAATCTCAGCAAAAACAGCAGCTCCTTTTGCATTTTAACTTGTCCATTCTCATCTCCCCTCCCCAGCACCACAGTAGCCTTGAAAACCAACAACATGCAATAATGGCAAAAATCAGCAGCTGTTCACAACTGGAGGAGGCAAAACATGCTCCTTCAAAGCTTCATTCCCAAAGAACTATCATTATTTGACATGTCTGGTGGTTCCCTGAAAGATCCCACAAGATAACAAAACCACTAAGATAATCAGAGACTTCAATGACAACACACATCAAAGAAAACAGACTTTACAGAATTAGTTCCCCAAAAGTTGATAAACAAACAACAAAAAGCAACAATAAACCCTATGGAATGGGAGACAGGAAGATTCTGACCCCAGTTGCCATACTATATTACTTAAAAGTTCAGCATTCAAGAAAAAATTATGAGAAATGCAACAAGACAAAACCAAAAACCCTCTCCATGAATGCACGGCCCATATAGAGGGGGGAAAAGCCATCAATGAAAACTACCCCCAAAAAGCCCAGACATTAGGTAAACTTAAAGGTGTTAAAAAAAGAAAAAAAAAAAGAAAAACTAATGGAAAGCATGAGAACAATGTTTGCCAATACAGAACATCAATAAAGAGAGAGAAATTATTAAAAAGAACCAAACAAAAATTCTCAAGTTGAAAAGAACTATAAGTGAAATGAAGCTTCAGAACTTGACAGATGTAAATCTTACCTTTCAGTGTACTTAGATTAAATGTAACAGGATTAAACATTCCAACCAAAAGGCAAAGACTGGCTGAATGGAGTTTTAAAAACCATGACTCAACTGTATGGTGCCCACAAGAAACACTTTTAGAATCAGACACAATGAGCTTGAAAGAAAAAGTTTAGGAAAAGTAACAAAAAGAGAGTTAAAGTGGCTACAATACTGACTTTAAGACAAAGATTGTTACCATAGACAAAAAATGTTTTATGTTGATTAAAAAGAGTATTTATCAAGAAGGTATAACGGTTATAAACAAATATGCCCCTAACAACAGAGCCCAAAAATACACAAAGCAAAGACTAACAACATGGAAGGTAGAAATAAGACAATTCAACAAGAACTGGACTTCAATATCTCATTTTCAAAAAGGGATAAAGCAACTACACAGAAGATAAGAAAACAAGACCTGTACGCTACCTTTCACTTATAGTTTTTCTGTCTCCTTTCTTACAGTTTTCTTATTTATGTAAAAATCTAGGGAGAAACTAAAAACTAAATCAGAAACTAATGAGATTGATTGTCCATATGGATAGGTGGAACAGTGATAGAAAGGGGGAACCAGAATAGAGTAAAAAGAGATGTAAGGTCTGAGGGACATTTGTGGATATACTGTTTTTATAGAGTTGACTATTAATACCACAGTAATGTTTCACACATTCCAATAAAAAGTAACCTAAGCCAGCCAGGATATGAGAACACAAAATGAACCAGAAAAGAAATAACAAATGAAGCTAACTGTACTTCAAATCAGTAACATTATCACACTTAGAGTGGGGAAGAAAAAAACATAACTTTGAAACAGTACTTTGTATAAGACTAAAGACAAAAAAGTATATACAAATACTATACCCTAGTACAGTGATGGGGAACTTATGACACGTGTGTCACCTCTGACACGCGAACTCATTTTTTTGGTTGATTTTTCTTTGTTAAATGGCATTTAAATATATAAAATAAATATCAAAAATATAAGTCTTTGTTTTACTATGGTGGCAAATATCAAAAAATTTCTGCATGTGACACAGTACCAGAGTTAAGTTAGGGTTTTTCAAAATGCTGACACACCAAGCTCAAAAGGTTCGCCATCACTGCCCTAGTAAGTAAATAATAACACCAATTCTGAAACTACATTTATGTGTATACCAGAATTGAATAAATATGTAAATTGTGATGGACGCCAGGTTTTTTTCACTGTTGGAGAAAGGAGTTACAAATAAGGTAAAGAAAAAGACTAGATTGAACCTTGTGTTAGTGGACTGAAATTGGTGTATTAGTATGAATTAATGACTTTACATTAATAAACATATACATATATAGTGTTTAGACACACTTAGATACATCGAAATTAATATAGGTGTGAATATATAATTATGTAGTTTCCTAGATCTGCTAAAGACACCTAGAAGCAATGACACCCCAAGAGCAATGACCACTTCTAGTGCTCAGACCTTGCATTCTAAATACTATTCTCAAATAAAAGGAACTTAGACTCCTTGGAGAAATGACTGATCCCAGGGCTTAGGAAAGGAAAACACAAGATGAATCAGAAAGTAAAGAAGTACCCCCCCCAAAACTGAAGGAGCATGTTGAAAGAAAGAATAGGAGCCAACTGAAATAGCTCTCAATGGTCAAATCCAGGACAATTTGATAAAATTTATATTCGTTTCCCTATACCAGTATTAACAAGTAACTGAATGAGTGAATGAATGAATGAATAAATACATAAGACAGAACAGCTCTTCCTTACAAAAGAATCCAATTTTTTTTAAGATATATTTTATTGATTTTTTTACAGAGAGGAAGGGAGAGGGATAGAGAGTTAGAAACATCGATGAGAGAGAAACATCGATCAGCTGCTTCTTGCACACCCACTCCTGGGGATGTTCCCACAACCAAGGCGCATGCCCTTGACCGGAATTGAACCCGGGACCCTTCAGTCCACAGGCCGACGCTCTAGCCACTGAGCCAAACCGGTTAGGGCCCAATTTTTTAAATGTAGCATAACAGAAACAGAATTTATATTTTTCCCTTAAGACATATTTTTAGAAGGAAAATTATTCATGAGAAATATAAACAATATAATGCCTTTTTGATAGAAATTGTTTTTAGATGGTGGTTAATTTGCATACGTAGGCACGAAGCAGCGGAACAAAGACTGAAGGTGGCTCTGGCCGGCCGAAGCAGCGAATACTGAAGACGGCTCTGGCCTGAATGAAGGCCTGGGTCCCAGGTGCCGGAGGAAAACCGGTGCCGGCAGCCAGGGGAAGGGAAGGCCTATTGCACGAATCTTTTCATGCAACAGGCTTCTAGTATATATATACTACAGGCCCGATGCATGAAATTCATGCAAGAGTAGGCCTTCCTTTCCCCGGCTGTCAGCACCGGCTTCCCTCTGGCCCTCGGGACTCAGGCTTCCCTCGCAGCCCTGACTTATCTGGAAGGTCATCCAGAAGGATGTCTGGTCTAATTCGCGTATTATGCTTTTATTATTATAGATTTATTGATTTCAGAGAGGAAGGGAGAAACATCAATGATAAGAGAGAATCATTGGATTGGCTGCCGCCTGCACCACCCCCCCCCTACTGGAGATAGAGCCAACAACCCAGGCATGTGCCCTGACTGGAAATCGAACCTGTGACCTCCTGGTTCATAGGTCGATGCTCAACCACTGAGCCACACCAGCTGGGCCACTTACTGCTTTTAAGAGAAGTTTACAAAAAAAAAAAAAAAAAACTGGAAAGAAAATATATTCAAATTTTAACACTGGTTGTATTTTGCTAAGTGGATTTGGGGTAATTCAGTTTTATAATATTTTCTGTTTTCCAGGTTATTATTACGGAATCTGAAGCATTTCTAGTAAAAAAAAAAATCAGAGAAAGAAAATGAAGTCATGTTCACCACAGTATGTTGTTGTTTTTTAATAGACAAATCAGGTGTTCTTTATTTTCCATTTCTGACAAGTTCATCAGACCAGAGGTCACCAACCTTTCGGATATCACAGACCACAAGTGGTCCGCAAACCACAGGTGGCAACCGCTGCATTGGACTGCAAAGGAAAAAAGAGTAATTCTGACAAGATCTCAAGAAAAATTGTAGAAGGTAATTCTGACAAGCAAGGTACAGAAAGACTGAAAAATTATAAAATAAGATTGATCAATAGCTGGTTAGTTGTATGCCAAATTCAACAGAATTATACACCACCAGGATCCATCTTACTTAAATCCAGATAACATCATTCAATACTTTTGATAAAAAACATGAAAGATAGGCCTGTCAAACTGGCAGATGATAAAAACTGAGAAAGGGCCCTAACCGGTTTGGTTCAGTGGATAGAGCGTCGGCCTTCGGACTGAAGGGTCCCAGGTTCGATTCTGGTCAAGGGCATGTACCTTGGTTGTGGGCACATCCCCAGTAGGGAGTGTGCAGGAGGCAGCTGATCAATGTTTCTCTCTCATTGATGTTTCTAACTATCTCTCTCCCATCCTCTCTGTAAAAAATCAATAAAATATATTAAAAAAAAAGAAAGTCTTAAAAAAAAACTGAGAAAGGTAACAAAAACTTTATATGACACACTCAGAATCCAAATTAAGTTTTAACATAGAAATATGTGGATCTAAACCATTACCTTTTTCCCCAACCCAAACCAGAATTTGAAAGACAAACTTTCAGTTAAGATCAGACTACAAAAGAAGGTGAAAGCACATTTTCAGCCATTCAATCAACAAGTTGCTCTAGTTACCACAACAACAAAAAGTGAAGAAGTTAAACCAATAGCAGCATGAAAGGAAAAAGCAGGAACATCTTAGCTAAAGCTATGCTCCATAAATCAATAGCTACCCTAAAAGGTAATTTAACTCTAGATCTCATTAACAGACTTATAGCAAGTAGAACGAGACAAAAGATAGATGTATTCTGATCTGTAATTTTAAGATCACAAGATATGCACTTCTTGGTTTCAGCAGGGATATGTACAAAACAAAGTTCACAGGGAAGTAACGATGGTTAGAAGCATATAACCCACTGCCACAAATATTGTTAAAGGTAATGGAAAGACCAAATCTCTACAAAAGACTCAGAGAGGGATTTTTAAAAACTATCCTATATAATAAAAGGCTAATATGCAAATTGACCAAACAGCAGAACAACCAGTCGCTATGACATGCACTGACCACCAGGGGGCAGACACTCAACGTAGAAGCTGCCCCCTGGTGGTCAGTGCGCTCCCACAGGGGGAGCACCGCTCAGCCAGAAGCCAGGCTCACGGCTGGTGAGCGCAGCTGTGATGGAGGAGCCTCTCTCGACTCTGCAGCAGTACTACCGAGTGACGGCAGCAGGCGCAGCGGGCCAGGATGAGTGCAAGTGGCATGGCGCCTGGCCCCAGTTCTGGCTCCTCCCTTGCCGCCTGCTGCTTGGCACACTGCTACATCCCTCAGGGGATGTCCGGCTTCCGGTTTTGGTGCGATCCCCGCAGGCCAGGTGGACGAATCCAGTAGTATATTTTAATAAGAAATATGAATACCAGTATCTGCTCTAACTCAGAGCTATGCTCTGGTGAGTAAATTACATAACCTTTCTGAGCCTTAGATTGGGATAATGTCTTTATGAGGTTATTGTAAGATATACATATATTTTCACACATATACATATGTATGTATACTAGTATACATAAATGAAATATTTACCACTTCACAAAGAGTGAAGTACAATGTGCAATTATTAAGGTCTCTATTCTTTGCAGATAAGTGATTCCCAATCCTGGTTGTAATCAAAAGTAACTGAGGAGCTTTATAAAAAAGTTACCTGGGCCTCAGCCTAGAAACAGAGTAAAATCTTTTCCTGGTTCATAGGTTGACACTCAACCACTGAGCCACGCAGGCTGGGTGACAAGTAGAATCTTGCTGATAGGGCCGAGAAAACAGTATTTTTAATAAGAATCTTTAGAAGCCTATACTATAAACAGAAAAATATTTAAAGTTCTATAATTGGCCAATTATATTAGTAGTATTTGGGGTACAATAATCTTATAAAGACTTATTAAATGAAGTGGGAAGAGACTGGAAGCAATGAGACCAATGAGGAAACTACTCAATAGGAAAGACAGTCCTTTGTTCATCTTGGTTAGATTCTAATTTGTTAAATGGAATGCACTAATGAGTAGCTAGATATAGAACACTCACCCTTCAAATCATCTAACACAGATTCAAATAAAAGTTTCCATCAAGCATAAAATTCCTCTTATTCCCTTATTCCAGGCCAGTTTATTCCATATAACACTGATTTCATACAACATGGCATATTTGCAAGTTTATGGTATTACTTCTTCATTTCCTCCATGTTGATCAAAATACTTAACTTTCATAAAGATAGGGGTTGCAATTTTTAAGCAAGTCTAAACTAGCTCCAAAATTTAAAAAAAAAAAAAAAAAAGGCCCTCGCTGGGGTGATCAGTGGTTAGAGCGTCCACCTATGGATTAAAGAGTCTCAGATTCAATTCAAGGTCAAGGATGGGGGCACATGTGGAAGGCAACCAATCGATGTGTCTCTTTCACATTGATGTCTCTCTCTCTCTCTCTCTCTCTCTCTCTCTACCCCTTCTCCCTCCCTTCCACTTTCTAGAAATCAATGGAAAAAGTATCCTCCAATGAGGATTAAAAAAGAAAACAAAGAAACAATATCTATATAATTATCTTTCTAACAGCACAGCACCATGGTCAAACACAAACTTAACTACTTTTGGTGAGTCTGCTTGCCAGCTAAGTCATTCTAGTTTTATCTTTATGGCTCACAGCTGAATGAACCCTCCTCTCAAAATGTAACTCCTAGTTGTTCTGTATGAGACCAACTTTTATATTCTATTATAAAATCCAAAACAGAACTGTGTATATTTCTATCTAGGATCACTAGTTCCATCCTTTCTGCCAAGTTCTCAAGTTTCCAAACTTAAGCTAGAGATATGTTAACTACTAGATTCACCCTTTCCAGCAACGAGAAAACTAAAAGACAAGTTCCTGGCTGTGTAGCTCAGTTGGTTAGAGCATCATCCCTGATATGCCAAGGTTGCAGGTTCAATTCCTGGTCAGGGCACATACAAGAACCAACCAATGAATTCATAAATAAGTGGAACAATATGCATAATCCATGGTCACAGACAATAGGGTGCTAAAGGCCTAGATGGGGTGAGGAGGGTTGGAAGGGCTCAACGGGGGAGGGGACATATGTAATACTTTCAACATTAAATAATTATTTTTAAAAAGATGATAAGAAAATAAGTGGAACAACCTATTTCTCTCTCACGATAAATCAATAAATAGCCTATATAATAAAAGTACAATATGCCAGTCAACTGCTCGACCAGTCGCTATAATGTGCACTGACCACCAGGGGGCAGATGCTCCAACTGGTAGGTTAGCTTGCTGCTGGGGTCTGGCTGATCAGGACTGGGTGAGAGGGCTGGACACGCCCTGGAGCCTTCCCACGGTCCCTCTCTGGCCGGCTGGCCCCCATCGGCCCTGATTGAGACTGGGCAAGATGGCCCGATCACCAGCCAGGCCAAGGGACCCCACCCATGAATTCATGCATGAATTTGTGCACTGGGCCTCTAGTAAAAAATAGAAGACTACAATTTGTCCTCTAAGCATGTATGTACTAGCATGGTCTTTGCAAATTATACAATGAGTACATATTTTGGTTTTCTATTTGCACATTATTTTATACTCCATAAAATATTAATCACTTCTACTTTATTTCATTTTCACCCAGCATATCAACTATACAGAATACAACTGGAAAACAGAAATGGATATCTAACTCACTGCTTAACAAGTAGCAGACCTTCAATACAGAAATGAACCAGGAAATAAAAGCTGAGCAAGTAAAACACAAAGATTTGTAACAGCAAACTGTATAGTTACAAACTCCAGGGACAGAAGAAGATAAATATATCCACAGAACAGAAAAAAGTGAAAAGCAATGTACATATAGTTTAAAAAAGCAAAAATGACTATCATATTGCATTATTTAATAGTTCTATACTATATAAGTCACAGCATAAAACAAAATATTCCTGATATTGATTTTAGGAAGTTCAGTATATTCTACTGAAAATATGGAACTAATCAGTTTATACATAACAAATCTCTCTCCTGTAATATAAGAAACAGAAATTAAAACAAGTTTAATGTACTAAACTAGGAAAATAACTAGGGAGAGCAGAAGAGGTTTGCTTGAAGATACTCTTTAAAATAATTCTTAAAATTCTAAAATATTGAAACTACAAATAAAAAATGGCTAGGCAAATTAGGGTATCAACATTGGAACACCATGTATATATTTAATACATATGTTTAATTCATATAAGTTAATACACCAAAAACCACATTAAATATTAAGTGAATAATATCTTGGTTTTGTATAAAATGTAAGAGTTTACAGAGTACTTTTACAAATACCACATAATATGTAATTCATGTCAGAGGTTATCAATCCTGATGGCTCATCATAATTAACTAAAATACTGATATATGCACACTTTTTGAACCCCCACCTCATACCTGTGAATTAATGAGCCTCCAAGCATTAAGCATTAGAAGTGTTTCCAATGCCTGACCAAGGTTAAGAACCACTAACCACTAATATACCTCTAATTACAGCCATGAAAAAATTTTAAGTAATTAAAAAAGAACACAAATTAACTTTTAGCGACTGAAATAACTTAATGGTTTTTATTCCTTCTGGTTAATTTGTTTAAATTAATCATAAAAGGAACTAAATATATATATACATATATATGAAACTTTTTAAAATTAAAAATAGTTTAAAATGTTGGTGGTTGGCAGTATATTAGTTACTGAAAAGTGTTTCCCTGTTTAGAACACCTCACATCCCAGAATGCTAACAAATGAAGTGGTACCCTGGTCATTTAAATAACAGTATAAACAGAAAGCACTAGAATAAAAGTACTATAAAGAGTTTGCCTCCTCTTAACAAATAATGATTTCACTGAAAGTATTTACAGATTCTCTAAAACTGTACCAAAATATTCCTCAAAAAGAAAGAACTTGAATTACAATCTGAATGAACAATTTGAATACATAAGGATACAAAATGTCATTGTGTAAAGAAACACCTGCATGACCCTTAAACAGCTGCTGCTGTGAAATATACCAGCAGAAATTTTAAGTAAACATTTTAGTATTACTCAAGAAAGTGGTGACTTCTGATCTAACTTTGAAGAATGCATGAGTTTCACACAAATCACTGTATTCCAATTTCCTTCAATTCTGCTCACCAAAGCACAAATATTAACCAAAAAAAAAAAAAAATGTACTGACCAAACTACCAGTATAGCTTTTGTTCAATATGTCAGATTCAATTACTAAACATAAAAATTCAAAGCACAAATGAATAAATTTATAATAATCTTAAAATGTTTATTTTCCATCCAAGATTTCTCCTAATCCTGAGACTACCAGACATGCCTACTTAGCTATCTCCCTAGCCTCGCAATTTCATGTGTGTTTTTGTTGTTGTTAGTTTTTGTTCATCTTCATTGGAGGATATTTTTTTCCTTTGATTTTTAGAGAGAATGGGAGGGAGGGAGTTGGGGAGAGAGAAATATTGATGGAGAGAGACAAATCGATACAGTAGCCTCCCACACGCGCCAAATATGCGAATATGCAGGTACACGCCCTTGACCAGAAATCGAACCCATGCATGGGCCAACACTCTAACCACTGAGCACACTGGCCAGGGATCAATTTCATGTTTTAAATCACCTATCTCAAGAATTGATACTCTTTTATTTTTTTAAGTAAATCTCCCATCCACACCCTTCCTCAGCTGGCCAGTTTCATCCAGAAAGCTCCAACATTTCTGGGTTCATTATCTACCACCTACATCTCCTCACACACGACATATCTCACAACATCCCTATACCCCATGTCCTTTGCTAACACCCTACTGATGTCCTTCATCACTTTTTAGTTCTAGGACAGCTGCGTTAACCTTCCTTATTTCATTGGCCACACCTTGTACTCTATCTTCCCTACTGGAATTATCATCATGTTGCTCATCGTTACCCCTCGTCTTTTAAAATCCTTTAATAAAGATTTTTTTAAAATCCTCAACATACCACACAAGATCTCATAACCTACACCACTATGATTTCACAGCTTAGAATAAGTGTGAAAATTTTCCTCTACCTAATAACTTATACCCAACTTTAAGATTCATCTTTTCCATTTTGGAAAAGGTATCCTTCTCCTACTACTCCCACTATATACATACCTTTAAATCATATCACAAATGATTTAGTAAGTAAATATTAAAGTGAACAAAACAGTCCTTGAGAGTTTAAGAAACTTACAATGGAGACAGAAAAGTAGCTAATTGCCAAATAGTCTAATACCCTTTTTAAAGCTAAGATCTGAGTGCTTGTTATAAGCCAGGCTAAGAACTTGCCATGTATTATCTCATTTAATTTTCCAATAACTTTGGAGTCCTACTTTTTTTAAAATATATTTTGATTTTTTACAGAGAAGAAGGGTAAGGGATAGAGAGTTAGAAACATCGATGAGAGAGAAACATTGATCAGCTGCCTCCTGCACACTCCCTACATGTGCCCGCAACCAAGGTACATGCCCTTGACTGGAATCGAACCTGGGACCCTTCAGTCCGCAGGCCGATGCTCTATCCACTGAGCCAAACCAGTCAGGGCCCTACTTTTTTTTTTTACAAAGAAGGAAACAAGAAAAAATTCTGTTATCTTTCCAAGGTTCAGTTAAGTTTTAGGGATGTGAATCCAGGCCTAACTCCAAAATCTAAGCTCTTAATCAATCACCAGGCCTTCTATTTCTGACACAGCATTTAACTCACTTTCCCCGGTGCCTGACACACAGCAGGCACAAGATACAAATTTGTTAAATGAGTGAATGTGAGTGTTGAGATCCTAAGCTAGTTACAATATCATCAACACTACTACTTTAATTATAGTATCTTGTGTCAAAGAGTTCAAAAACTCTGCGAAATAATAATAAAAGAGTTATCTGGGAGTTTGACCAGGGGGTAGGGCCGGCCGGGGGAAGGGAGGGAGTACCAGGCTAGCAGCCAGCAGCAGCTAGGGACCCTACCAGTGCACGAATTTCATGCATTGGGCCTCTAGTTGAGAATAAGTATCTATCAGAAGGGGACATGTTAAACAAATCACAGCCTATCCGTATATAGTTACGTACAACTTAACAATGGGGTATGTTCTGAGAAATGAGGTAAGCAATTCTGCCGTGCACTTATACAAATCTAAATGATATATAGCCTACTACACACCTAGGCTATATGGTTTAGCCCATCTCCTAGGTAATACACCTGTACAGCATGTTACCGTACTGAATACTGTAGGTGATTTTAACACAATAGTATTTGTGTATCTAAACATAGGAAAGTAAGTAAAAATACGATGTTAAAAGAGTAAAAATGGTACACCTATATAGGGCACTTATGTAAGAGGCCCTGACTGACCGACCCTCCTGTGTGAGGTTCATCAATTATACTTTGGAAAATACTGACCTAGTACTATAATGTTGTATGTTCAATAATTACTGACCATGTTTCACAAAGGTCCACTAATTAAGTGATGAATGTACAGACACACAAAAGCTACCTAGGTGATTCTGATTCCCAAGTTTGAAAAATACTAAGTATTAAGTGGCTGGAGTTCTAGGAAGAAGAATTATGGACTAGATCCGTGTTCGGCAAACCGCGGCTCACGAGCCACATGCGGCTCTTCGGCCCCTTGAGTGTGGCTCTTCCACAAAATACCACGTGGGGGCGCGCACGTACAGTGCGATTGAAACTTCGTGGCCCATTCGCAGAAGTCGGTATTTTGTGGAAGAGTCGGTATTTTGTGGAACAGCCACACTCAAGAGGCCAAAGAGCCAAATGTGTCTCGCGAGCCGCAGTTTGCCGAGCCGCAGTTTGCCGACCATTGGCAAACTGTGTCTAGTCTAGTCACTAGATGGTTAAGAAAGACCTCTCTTCTCCACTTCCTACAATGCTGCAGTGGCTACCACCCAACTCCATCTGGCTTTGAGATGAGCTCCTCTCAAGCAGTAGCCTCAGCTCTCTCTATCCACACACAAACGAATCTGGGTAAGAAAAAGCCACATGGACTTAATATCATTTAAAGCTTTCCTCCTCACACCAAGACTTCCAACCCCTTGCACATACTGCACATCCAACTATATATCCCCCAGAGTGTTTTTACAAATTTTTACCATAATTCTTAATAAAAAAAGAAATATCACAAACAATACTTATATAACAGAATTTAATTCTCCCGAAATTTATACTAATGTACTGCTATTTTCTATTTCTTTCTTACCTTTTTGTTGTTAATCCTCACCCGAGGATATTTTTCCCACTGATTTTTAGAAAGAGTGGAAGAGCGGGAAAGACAGAAAGAAATATCAATGTGAGATCAACACATCGATTGGTTGCCTCCTGCAAGAGCCCCAACCAGGGCCGGGGAGGAGCCTGCAACCCAGGTACATGCCCTTGACTGTAATCAAACCTGGGACCCTTTGGGTGACGCTCTATCCAGAGCCAAACCCGATAGGGCTCTCTCCTACTTTTTAAAAAGCATTAGGAGAAATCCACAAAATTGATTTCAAGACCAACTAATAGGTCTCAACTTGCAGTCTGCAAAACACTGTTGTAGAGACCAACAGTCTACATTTAGCAGTATGCTCTCATCGGACAGGCCTAACCTATAGTCATGCTACCTTAAAATTCTACTCTGCAAAACACATTTTTTTCTACATCACTTTCATTGTGTAATTAATCTCAAATCATTTACAATTCAAATTTAGTACAGTGAACATATCAAAAGTTTTGTCTTAAAATTTAGTAAAATGCATAAATGTTAAAATAAAATGTTTCAATCTCTAATCAAAATTGAACATGGCTTATTAGCTCAAAATGTGAAACGTGGTTCTCCACTGTAATTCAGTAGGTAACAATACTCTATTGGCAAAACCCAGAGTAGAGCATAGCCATTGTGAATATGTGTACCATCGAATTATAAGAAGTCTGAAACCAAGAGCTCTACCACGGTCTTCACTGACTGGTCCTGTCATCTGACCACCCCCATGCATGAGACCTTGGAAACCACAGATCTAACTCTTCCTCCTCCCCAAGCTGTTTTTTTTTGTTTGTGTTTTTTTTGGGGGGGGGGGGTGAGTGAGGGGAGTCACCTATGTTGTAGTCAACCCTCTACAATTGCTTTAAGATCTGTCAGGATCCAACCTTATCTCAAACTAGCTCAGAAGTTCTGGCATGGACTTATTTAAGATTATTTCTATGGGAAAATCCATAAATCTAAACAACCAATTTTATAACAAACTTCTGAAACATAATCTATTGATAACACTACCTTTCATGTAGTTACACTATTGAATACCTTATCTGCAAGAGAAAACCAGAAACCAAAAACTCTTAACTAAATAACAAATATATATGTGTGTGTGTGTGTATATATATATATGTATATGTGTGTGTGTGTATATATATCCTTTCTGTAAATTAAAATCTACTTGACAAACACAAAATGAAGTTCTAGAATCAGTTATGAACTTCAGTTCTGTAAACCTAACCGCACAGGTGACATTTTTAATAACTTTACTGAAAGAACCTGGCTTCTCAATAAAAAGGAGGGAAAAGAGAGAGAACCAGGCTCCATCGTGTTGTCCCCACAGACTGACGCGAAGTGACCAGACAGCCCACCCCTGCCGCGTCCACGCTCACTTCCCGCTGCCCGCGCCCTCCTCCAGCCCCACCCGACAGCTGGGTGGGTGAGGGACCGTTTCCTGCCGCCTCCTTCGCCCCGTCCCGGCTATTTGGAGGCACAAGGGATCCAGGCAGCAGCAACCAGCTTTGGAGCCGTTTATATCCGAAGGCACCGGCCTTCCGTCTAGCGGGCTTCCATAAATTTCATGTCAACGCTATCTGTGCATTTAACGCCTAAAACGTTTCCTCCCCAACTTGCTCATAAGCTGGGGGTTGGGGTGGGGGACGGAGGTGCGGACCACATGCGTCACCTGCGTGTCTGTCAATGTGTAAAACAAGTAACATGTTCTGAATCCAGACTGCCCGTTCATTTAGATTTTCAGGGGCACTCGGCACCCTTCCCCTTTTACCAAAATAGACCAAAAGAAACCTTAGGGCTGAACTCTGACAATGAACTCGCAACGACGTTATGGCGGTCACGGAGCAGGCACCTGGGTGCCACGGTTCCTGCCTCGCGCGGGGAAAACCCCGGTGGGAAACAGGGTGCTCCCACCCCGTCCCGCAGCGAGGGGCGCGCGTCCGGACACTCGCCGCCGGCTGCCCACCGCCCGGCCCGCCAGGGAGCGCGGCAGTGGAAAATGTGAATGAAACGGCCTCGCTCTCTCCGACGCGCGGGGGGAGCGGAGGAAACGAAAGGGCTCGGTACAGAGTCACCGAGAACACTGCACACTTTCAGAAATGAGGGGTCCCTCCCCTCCCCGCGACCCTTCCCACCCGCTTCCACTCCTCGGGAGGGCGCCCTTCCCCGACGTTCTTTCCCTTTTTTTCTTACAAATTAAGCCCAAAGCGGGCTCCTTAGTCCCGGTCCTCAAGCCTCGCCCGCCATCCCCCGGCCTTCGGGCCGCGCCGGGGGGAAGGAAGCCCGAGCGGCGGCAGGGGCAGCGCTGCAGCCGCCTCCCCGCGGCCGCAGCCCAGCGCATCCTTCCTCCTCCCGCCCGCGCCCGCCGGGCCGGCCCACACCCCCCACCTCCGCGCCGGGCCGGGCCGCTCCCGCGAGGGGAGCTCCCGCGGGGCTGCGGCCGGCCGCCCGGGGAAGCCGGGCCGCGGAAGCCGGCGGGCCGGGCACAGACGACCCCCGCGGGCTGCTCCGGCCGCGGCGCCGGAGGCCGCGGCTCCCGTCTCCCCGCTCCCGGGCCCGCCCGCCGCGGCACAGGAAACGCCGCCGCCTCGGCTCCCCTCGCCTTCAATTCAAACTGTCACCGCCGCCGCCTCCCCTCCCCCCGGGCCCGCCGCCGCCGCGCCCCGGGCCCGCCGTGGCCCCCACCCCACCTCCTCTCGCCACCGCCCCCGCCTGGCCTCAGGGCGTTCCCCCGGCCGGGTCCGCGGCCGCAGCGGCCCCCCGCGCCCGGAGCCGCCGACCCGCGCCGGGCGGCCCGGAGCTGAGACTCACCCATGGTGCTGCTGTTGACGCTCCTCTCCTCAGCAGCAGCGGATCTCGCACTGACCGACATCCCCTCCCCCTCCGCGACCAGCCGGGGAGCGGCGCAGCCCGCGATTCTCCAAGGCCGCCTACGCCAGTTCCGCGGCGCAGCCGCCCGGCGTCGCTGCCCGGCTTGCGCAGCTCGCAGCACCCGGACTCCTCCTCCGGCTCGCGCACGCCTCCCGCCCCCGCCCCCTCCGAGAGGCTTCCGGGCCGCGCGGCGGCCGCTGAGATCTCGCGAGATTTCCCCTTCCCGGCCTCGCCTCCCTGCTCCATGGTGAGCATGACTTCATTGGCGTCCGCGCTCGTTTGCCGCTCGGGGGCGGCCGCCATGTTTAAGTTGGCGGGGTTGGGCACCGCCGGGGCCACGTGCAGGCAGGCGTCAGCAGGCTTCTTCAACACTGCCTCTAAGGTTAAACCCTCCCGTTCGTCGGTGAAGAGCCTGAGGAAGGTGTGAGGGGAAGGCCGGTGGGGCGCGAGGGTGGGGTTGCCCTCACTAAACATGGCCGCCGCGAGGGCCGCCCCGCGCGATCTGACGTCAGAGCTTGGGAGGCGGGCGCCGCCCGGTTGGCCTCGGCGCCTCCTTACGGATTTGGCGTAAGGCGGAGAGGCGCCACCGGGGGAGGCCCGGCTGGGGAGCGGCGCTCGGGGCGGGGGCCTGGTCCGCGCCCGGGCTTCCAGCTACTGACCTGGCGGCGTGGCGAGTGGAGGGGAGAGACAGTTGGAGGCAAGCGTCCGTGCCCCGTCCACCCCGCCGCCTCAGCCTCCTGCGCGGGGTCGCAAGTGAGATTAGGCCCTGGACGCCCCCCGCCCCCCGGGCGCTGTCACTTTGGGGGCCTGGCACAGCCCAGGGGTCGGCTGCGCGGCTGCCCCCGCGGACCCTCCGCGTTAGGCCCGCCCTGGGCCCGGGTCCGGCCGCCGGGGGCGCGCACTCGAGTTGAGAGAATGAATGGGCGCACGTGAGGCCACGGGGTGACCGTGAACGAGGCATCCAGGGCTGACAGTGTGTGGCCCTTGGAGCCGCCTCCAAACGCTTTCCAGGGAGAGCGTCACTCATCCATCGGCTTCTGGGCCCTTCTGGAAGACGAATGAATGGCCTGTATAATTCATGCACATGGGTTATCTTTCCTATTAAGCTGCATGTTAGGACTTACATAGGAATAAATAAATATAAACTTATACTATATATATATATAAATATTCATGAACCGGCATAAGGATGTTCATAGCAGCATTGCTTATATTAGTGAGACAATTTAAATGTCCATTGTGGGAGAGTAGATGTATAAGTTACGTTTGTTGGACAAATGGACATACATGGAATACTAAATGTACACTAATGAGCCAAAGATGCTAGTGTTCATTTAAACAGAATCCATTAACATAATATTGAGAGGGGAGGGAAGGAATCAGGTTGCAAAAAGACATATATGGTATACAAAAGTTTAAGAACCGGAAATCACATAAGGAAGTGATGGGACACCAAATTCAGAATAGTGATTTACTCATGGAGAGGAAGGGAAGGGAATGTAATAGGGAGGGCTCCCTAGCATCTGTAATGCTTTATTTTGTCCCAAAAATAATCTGCAGAAAATGTGGCAAAAGCTTAGAGCCAGGTGGAGGATACATGGGGTGTTAAATTGTAATTATTTTCTATACTGCTCTGTATACTTGAAATGTTTCCGATTTCTTTTTTCTAATAAAGGACATTTTATCTAAGGAAACAGCTTGGTTTGCATCTTGGTATATTTCCAAAGTCCTCATTTGCTCCCTCGTTTCTTCTCAGCAGAAAGAACCCTTCAGAGAGGAATGCCAGCAACCTCCTGTCTCCATCTTCATCAGCCTGCCTGCCCCCATGCCCACCCTGCCCAACATTGCAGGGCATCAGGTATCTACCTTGTCCAAGGCACGGATTTCTGCATGTTCTCTGTATTTGATCTGCTCATGTCTGTCCTCTGGATTCTGTTGCCTCCTGTCCACCCAAGAGCTTCATTCAATGGATTATTTATTCAATGCGTCTCGGTTCTGCCCCTGCCACTCCACTGAGATTCTAAATAAAGTCCCTAATAACCTGTTTGTTCAATCCAGTGGACCCTCTTTCTTATTTCACTTGACCTCTTGGCAGCATTTGATACTGGTGATCAAGGCCTGCTGCGTTGACAGCCCCTTGATTTGTGAAACCACACTTTGCTAGTTTTCCTCTGGCTTCTTTATAGCACGGTATTTTAACTTCCAGGATGCCCATCTTCTGCCTGTCCCTTACATGCCCATGTACCTCAGAGTTGTGTCCTAGTCAGTTTATTCCTATCTCACCTTTTATACTCTCCTTTGATGATCACATTCACTGCCATGGATTCGGTGATTATGCTAATGACTCCTAAATAAAAATTTCTAGTTCTCTTTTCTTACTACAAATCTGCATACCTGACTGCCTTCAAGATATACATCCCCAAGTTCCAATGTATCTCAAAACAATGTATCCCAAATTAAATCCTCATTTTACTTGTTTCTTTGTTCTCAATCTCTAAATGGTATCATCATCAACCCAGTGGCCTCAGCCAGAAATACTCAGCCCCTCCCTCTCACCATTGACAGCCATGGGAAAGTCCCGTCAATGTCTCCTTCTCAGAGATGTCTAAACTCTTCATTTCTCTCCATCTCCACTACTCCTGTTCTAGCTAGGCCAATATCTCCGGCCTCACCTCTCTACAGTGGCCTTTCTGTCCAGTTTTATCCCAACTCATTCTTCACATTGTACCCAGAGAGACCTTCCTAAACTTTATGTATGTACTTAAAGTCTTCAGACTTTCTCTCAGGAAATTTACATGATCCATATTCTTATTTCTGGCCAACCTGCCATGCCTTGCTCTCTATAAAAACTCTAGCAAGCCTTGTTACCACCCCCCCCCCACCCCCCGCCTTCACTCTTTTTTTACACTAGCATTCCTTACCTGGCTTTCTCCTTTAAGTCTCAGCTCAGCCATCATTTTCTCTTAGAGCCTTCCTTGATCTCCCAAGATGCCGGAAGCCGGTCCATCCTTGCTGCTTGACACAGTCGCTGCAGGGAAGAAACATCTGCACAGCATATGTTTCAAGGGACCTGGCATATGTGGCATACTGTTCTTAATATGTTTGCTCCCGCCGAAACCGGTTTGGCTCAGTGGATAGAGCGTCAGCCTGCAGATTGAAAGGTCCCAGGTTCGATTCCGGTCAAGGTCATGTACCTGGTTGCGGACACATCCCCAGTAGGAGATGTGCAGGAGGCAGCTGATAGATGTTTCTCTCTCATCGATGTTTCTAACTCCCTATCTCTCTCCCTTCCTCTCTGTAAAATATCAATAAAATATATTTTAAAAAATGTTTGCTCCCCCTCTTAGCGCTATGTGTTTTAAACAAGACCACCTCCCCAAGAAAGGTTGTTTCCCCAGGTGAGGATTTTTTCCCTGAAGTTAGGGATTAACAGGACTAAGGAAGAGAATAAATCAGTGAAACCCCCTAGTGTTACAGAAATACCATGTACTACTTATGAAGAACTTGGACTAAGACTATTGGCAATAAATTTGGGACTTGTTGGGCCCACATCCCCAGGGGTCTGCCCACCAGGGAAAGCACCAAAGCCTATACCCCTGGAGACCCACCAACACAGGGCAGTCTCAGGGAAGGGAGGACATAACCTTTACTGGGTAGGATAATCTCCTTCAGTCACTTCTTTGTAGCTTATCAGTAGAGCAGTGACCTTGGAATAGCCCTTATAATGGAACAGAGATTAACCTAGACAGGATTAAACTCAACAGAACTAGATTAACAAACGCCCTAACCTTTGGAATACAATGGATAGGATTAAACTCAACAGAACTAGATTAACAAACGCCCTAACCTTTGGAATACAATGGATAGGATTAAAATCAACTGGTATAAATACAGATGTAACAGGACAATAAAGAGAGAATCTGGTGCTCAGTCCAACGCAGGAGGCAGGAAGTGCTCTAGCTCGTGTCAGGGCACGGGATGGGCATCGTGGTGGGTCGACTCTTGGAGCGCGCGGAGGTGAACGGGGAACTAGTATTATGGCGGAACAGGATGTGGAAAACGAGCTTCTGGATTATGAGGAAGATGAAGAGCCCCAGGCTCCTACAGAGAGCACCCCAGTACCCCCCAAGAAAGATGTCAAGGGGTCCTACGTTTCCATCCACAGCTCTGGCTTCCGGGACTTTCTGCTGAAGCCTGAGCTCCTGAGGGCCATAGTGGACTGTGGCTTTGAGCATCCATCTGAGGTTCAGCACGAGTGTATTCCCCAAGCCATCCTGGGCATGGATGTCCTGTGCCAGGCCAAGTCTGGAATGGGCAAGACTGCAGTCTTCGTGCTGGCCACCCTACAGCAGATCGAGCCCGTCAATGGACAGGTGACCGTCCTAGTCATGTGCCACACTCAGGAGCTGGCCTTTCAGATCAGCAAGGAGTATGAGCGCTTCTCCAAGTACATGCCCAGTGTCAAGGTGTCCGTGTTCTTCGGGGGTCTTTCCATCAAGAAGGACGAAGAGGTGCTGAAGAAGGACTATCCCCACGTCGTGGTGGGGACTCCAGGCCGCATCTTGGCACTCGTGCGGAACAGGAGCCTCAACCTGAGAAACGTGAAGCACTTCGTGCTGGATGAGTGTGACAAGATGCTGGAGCAGCTGGACCTGCGGCGGGATGTACAGGAGATCTTTCGCCTGACGCCACACGAGAAGCAGTGCATGATGTTCAGTGCCACCCTGAGTAAGGAGATCCGGCTCGTCTGCAGGAAGTTCATGCAAGATCCCTTGGAGGTGTTTGTAGATGACGAGACCAAGCTCACGCTGCATGGGCTGCAGCAGTACTATGTCAAGCTCAAAGACAGCGAAAAGAACCGTAAACTCTTCGACCTCCTGGACGTGCTAGAGTTTAACCAGGTGGTGATCTTTGTGAAGTCGGTGCAGCGCTGCATGGCCCTGGCCCAGCTGCTCGTGGAACAGAACTTCCCAGCCATCGCCATCCACAGGGCCATGGCCCAGGAGGAGCGCCTATCACGCTATCAGCAGTTCAAGGACTTTCAGCGGCGGATCCTGGTGGCCACCAATCTGTTTGGCCGAGGGATGGACATTGAGCGAGTCAACATCGTCTTCAATTATGACATGCCTGAGGACTCGGACACCTATCTCCACCGGGTGGCCCGTGCCGGTCGCTTTGGCACCAAAGGCCTGGCTATCACTTTTGTATCTAATGAGAATGATGCCAAAATCCTCAATGATGTTCAGGATAGGTTTGAAGTCAATGTGGCAGAGCTTCCTGAAGAAATTGACATCTCCACATACATTGAGCAGAGCCAGTAACCACACACCTGATATCCCGGAGCCACCCCGCTTCCCACTTGCTGCTTCAAGTCCTCTTTCTAGGCGACAGTGGGGCTTTCTTTTTCTGTTCAAACACTAGATTTGTGTAAGAATAAATTTTTATTATGAAAAAAAAAAAGAGAGAGAACCTGGCTGGAGAACCTGGCTATGATGATCAACTGAATGCTGCCTCCGTGTCCTTCATTCTTTGCCGACTTCGTCCACACCTATGGGAACCCCTGGGCCTGTTGGGGATGGACCCCAACACCAAGATTGGGCAAGATACCCTCTTACCACCCCACTCCCATAGTATCGTATTTACTGCTACGGTAGCACAGTTTTTTGCATACTTGTCTCTTTCATGGAAGTCTAAGCTACTTAAGAGCAGGCACTCTTATCTTGTTCAGCTGTGGGTCCCCAGTACCTAGCACAGGGTCTGGTATTCATTATTTCATTCAGCAAATATTTCTTGAGTCATAACTGGGTACTAGGCACCAGCACAGTGGATAATGTGTGGAATGGGAAACCCTTGAAGGAGGTCTCTGAGAAGCAAGGGGATCTGTGAAGTCAAAATTAATTTCAACACAAAGACTATTTTTAAATTTTTTTGATTCTCATTCTCTCATGAGCATATAGTAGAGTTTTCCAGAGACTACATGAAGTGTGATAAGTGCAACAGATTGAATGCAGAAACATATAAATAATTTCAGCTAATTTTAAGCCAAACATTAAAGGGATTTGCAAAAATGTAAAACAGTACCACTCTTCAAACTAATTTCTTTTTGTTTTGCAAGATATGGTTAATTTTCATAAAAAATGTGTTATTTATGTTGATGTATAATGGCTTTGTTATTTTTAATAAATAATATTTTTAAACTTCCTCAGTTTTAATTTCTAATAAGTATCAATATATATACTCCACATGTACAAAAATTCTTTGGGGTCCTCAATAATTTGTAAGAATGTAAAAGGCTCCCGAGCCCAGATGTTTGAGAATTGCTGCACTAACACATCTTGTATATATGTCCAATGTAGATGTGGCAAATAATTAATGGATGTCAGTTTGCCAAGATGCTGGCACGTGGGTGCTTAATGTTTCTTAATCAAAACTTCCCCAGAATATCTGAATAGCAAAAATACCCTTACTATCTGAATATGTATAAGTGAAAATATTTTGTAAATGAATATGCTTTGTCAACTATGGCATGTCATACAAATACTATTGTTTTCGTAATTTTTTGTGACAAATTTGGACTAACGTTCTAGCTTTGATAGTAGAACCAGAATTACCTATTATAATCTATTAGAAGCCCAGCACACAAAATCTCACGACCCCACCCACCCATGTGCACCTCACTGTGCTCGAAGCCCCGCCCACCCGAGCAGGTCTTTGGTTGTTATGGCATTAGGGCCAGTGGCTTTTTATAATATAGATAGTTGACTTGAAGATGAGAATTTTTATAGCCAGCCATGTCACATCAATCTAATCCATATAACAATTTTATGAAATAGATATTACTCTCAATTTTTTTTAAATGAGCAAACCAATATTCAGAGAAGTGAAGTGAAAGGCCTCCAAATTTGTAAGAACCTGAGACAAGATTCAGAGACCTCATGCTTTTCCAATACATAAGACCTCAGGTGAAGAGATTCATTTCTCTGTTGTCCTGAATCCTGTCCTCATTTGCTAGACATTTGGTCTGGTGAAAGGGTAAGATGGTTTTACAGTTTTCAAGTACTTGTACCTTTAGTGCAAGCAGAAGGACATGTGGATGGTTTTGAGTCTATATGGAGGTTTTCTTTGAGGACCAACTCACAACTGACAATATAAATGAGATGGCACTTCTCATAGAACAAGTCTGTCCTGTTTTCTACAATGACAGAGCTTAGCAGACAAAGTCAGGTTGGGGGGTAGGGGTGGAGCTTGAGATTTCAGAGGTTTATTTTAGGAAGTGGGTTAGACAATCTGCAGTATTTCCCTGTTAACACTAATACCCAAATATCCAAAAAGCCCTCGAGTACTTTCTGTTCCTCCTCTGAAGACAAGTAGGGGAGGACTGAGAAATAATGTTGAAAATAAGGAGCCATTGACTAACTAAATTTTTTTCTTGTGAAATTAAAAATATATAATTAACTCAAAAGCCGAAACTAGTTTCATATGAATGAATATTGGAGTATATTTTGTTCACATCAAATTTAGAATATGAAACCTCAAGAGAAGTATTTTACCATCCACAAAATCTCTTTTAAAATACAAATACATGGAATCAAGCAGTATATGGTTTAAGTATTTTTGTACTTAACTTTTAAGTATTTGGAAAGGAATAGTGTATTCCAATATTAAGTTCACAATTGAACAGTATAGTTATTAGAAAAAGTTCTGTTGAGGTCAAAGAATGTAAAATATTTGACAGTGTTAATGTTCTGCAAATAAAAGGAAATAGATATCAACGTGCCTTTTTATAGCTTAATCTATAAGTACAGGAAGTCGAGTGACATTTGCAAGGTTATAAAACTAATGAACAAAAATTAGAAAAAAATAAAGCCTACTTCCTCTTCCTTTGTAAAGATCAAACTTCACCCCACAGAGAAAGAGAAGCCAAAAGACATAGTAGTGATAACAAACAAAAGACAAGAAAACTAGAGAACCAGGCAACTTGAAGACCAGAGATTTAACCAAACAGCAAAATAGCTGTTTAAATAACAAATAACTCCCATTCTTAATTCTTTACCTTAGAAGGAGGGATTTTTTTCTTTTTCCCACCAGCCAAGAAGAGAGTGGGGGAGAAAGCAGAGCAGAAATAGGATGTTTGGACCCTGACTGTCCAGAGAGGCCTGATTTATCTCAACTTATCACTGGAGGCTCAAGGAATGTTCAAATTCCAGGGCTGCCCTGGAGACTTAGTTCTTATGCAGATGAAAGCCCCACTTCCCTCTGAGGACCCCATGTTCCTGGTAATAGACTGGCAGCCCGGTGGCCTCTGGGACTGAAGGCAGAGAGGAAACCATTTACCTTGAGGTTTTCTTGCCAATCAGCACCTTGTTGTAGAGCTGTCCAATCTGATTACACAGTAAAAATACCACTGAGCACAATACCGGAGAAAAATCCAAAGTACATAAAAAGAAAATCTATTATAAGTGTAAAAGGCCACTGTTGCCAACTCCCTTTGGCATTTTCTACCACTGAATCATAAACTGACTGAAATAGGAAATGGGGACACATGATTCTATGGGAAACCAGCTGCCTTCAGCAACCAGAGTTCATATATTGACTTTGGCAATGACTGAATGCCTCCTGCTGTATGAGAGGCTAGTGAAAGTGAATTGAACTGAACTTAAGGACTTTTATGTCAATGACATGCCCAAGGTTAGAGCAAGGCTATCATTTTAGCGCGCAGTTGGAGCCTACCGGCTCCAAATCACTCTTCCTAGCAGACCTCTGAGTAAGCGACTGTTTCCTGAAAGCGCACCTCAGAGAACCTCACATCCAGGAAAACAGGAAGTTCAGAGAGGAAGCAAATGCCTATGCCACATAAATGTGCTTTAGGTGAAGCAATTGCACTGGGTCACCAAGGAGACTGGCTAGTAATAGTGAAAAAAGTATGTTATTACTGCCTTCCTTTGTGCGGCTCCTAGCAACTTAGAGACTCTTTCTTACACATTTCTCTAGTCATTTGACATCAATTGGATCCTATTTTAGTTACATAGTTAAGCATCTGATAAAAAAGAAAAGAGCAAATAATGGTGATGTTAATTGTTACCCACGACGTGCCCATTTCATGGAAGGAATCGTGATTGAGATTTATTTATGGTTTTTAGTTGATTTTTTCCCTCCTTTGTTTTGCTTCCAGAAATTTGGTAGTAAATTATAACAGCTTGCCAGTCAACCACTATAAACAGATAAATAGATTTTATGAGACCAATATAATAGCCATCTTTATCATCCCAAATGGTAGGAATACAGCATTAAAAACTAATGTTGAGCTATAGATATTTCCCCCTGGAGTTCTTATTCCAAAAGGCTACATTTGTGCCCTACTAGAATATAATATTTTAAGATTTGGAAGAGACTTTATAACTCTAAATCAGCTACCTACCAAATTCAAAATCTTTCTCAAATATAATTTTTTATGTGACATACAAGGCCACAATGCCAACTATTAAACCTATAAATGTTAAATTTGAATTTAAATGAAGCAGATGTATTGTAGATGATGTTATATTACTTTAGAGCCCTCTAGTTCCCATATGGCATGGGTGTAACTCTGCTTTTTACAACTTATGACACACAAGTGAGCAAACTGTCCCAAAATCCTTATTTCTCATAAAAGTGTTTATTTAATTGTTTCTTATTTCAGAATATGTTTTTGGTTTGAGTTAAATGTCAGTGACATTTAGATGCTGTCAGTGAGCACTAGACAATTAAAATGTTTTCTCTTGTAAAATGTAGCTGCTTTTGCAAATTTCTGCGCAAATATGATCATGAATTACCTTTGCTATGATACTGCAGACCTTGAAGGAGAACTAAATCTTAGCTATCTTCTCATCTTGTTCAAACCTGGCATAATGCCTTGTAGTAGGCACCCAAATAATTTTTGGAAATAATTTTGATACTTTTAGGGTTCATCCGTAGCTTAGAAAACTAGAGTAGAAAAATCAACACCAAAAAAGGGCAAAAGAAAAAAAGTGGAACTTGAGTATTGCAAGGAAGAGATTATTATTATATTATCTTCATATTTGCTCCTTCATTTATTCCCAACTTCCATTACACGCACATACATCTGAACACATTGAGGAAAAAAGTCAGGAAAAAAACCTATACAGTTTCCCCCCACATTTCAAAAGACAGAGATTTCTTTGTTTCTTTAGCATCACCTTGAGACTTTTGTGTTTGTTTGTGGAATGGGAGGGAAGTTGGCATCACCTTGTTAGTCGCATGAATGGCTCAGCTGATAGTATCATTGGAAAGGCTGGGGGAAGAGAGCAGGTCTGCCTTACTTCTCCTTCAGCCCAGCTGCTGCTCACTCTTCTCCCTCCCTCTTGATCAGTTCTAGGTAACAGGCAGGCCTGACTCTTAGCTTCCCAAAGTATACTAACCTGTTGGAGAAAAGTAGGCAGAAGCTTTCCCAGATCCATGGTGCTTAAGCGACCAGAGTGGACTCTGGAAAGAAAACAAAGAGAAGGAAGAAATGCCCAAAGTAAAACCCTCTTTTCAATCACCGGCTGATACTCTCCCCCTTCCTTTCCTTCTGTCACTAACACACAGCCATCTCCGGCAAAGCAATCTTCTACTTTATAAGTAAAAGGAATTGCTGACGTGAGAAAGAAGTATTAGGAGACCTTGAGACCAGTTATTCCAGCTACTGTGGCTGTGTGATTCTGGTGAGTCACTCTTCTTCAGGAAATTGAAAGAATGTCAAGTATGAGGATGGCCGTGGAGCAGAATGAAGATTGTCATTCTGCCTCATTTCAAGTTCCTTCTACATCTTTCTCACAGAAGCACAGATGTCACATGCAGTAAAGGCCAAGGGACACAGGTGCCCAGAGAGAGAGAGGCTGTGGTAAAACAAAGCTTCAAGAAGTGCATTAACCCCGGCTAGCCACTAGGTTCATCTAGGGTGATCTTAATCTAAAGATTTATCTAATGAATTTAAAATAATCTACAAAAGTGAGTTATTAACCCCCCTCAATCAGTGCAAGAAATGTGAGAGAACTGATGTGGGAAGATTTTCTTCTGATCATTTCATAGTTTATATAATGAAAATAGAGGCTATGTCAGTGGATAAGTACCTTAATAGCTTCTTCCTGTTATCTAAATGCTGCACCGGAATGAAATACATAAAAAACAGATTGTTCACAAACATCCAAAGATTCTTGAGATTCCCGGTGTTCACAGTAAACACCCCTTATTAAATAAACTGCAATGAGCCAGGAGGGTAATGATGATAAAGGGACAGAAAGAGCATGGGGTCAAGTAAGTAGGGAGCAAATGACTAGAGCACCACATGGACCTCAGCTCAACGCAGAAGGGCCACCAAGGCTTTTTGAGAATAACCTCTCTGTATTAGTTTGCTAGGGCTTCCATAACAAAATGCCACACCCTGGGTGGTGTACACAGATTTATTTTCTCATGATTCTGAGGCTCCAAGTCTAAGGTCAGGGTGTCAGCAGGTTTGGTTTCCTTCGCCTCTGCTGGGATTTGGTTGGACAGGAGGCCCCTCCTCAGGGACTGGGGAAGAAACAGGGAAAATTGGGGAGGCTGGGGGCACAAAGAAAATGCTGGCAATCTCACTGCTTCCCAGGACATGCTGCTGGGAATAATGAACACCCTGAGGGTCAGGAATCGTTGGGTGTTTTTGCTCACTAGTGAGTAGAGGTGCCTGGTGCCTCATGTGACCCTTCAACAGTGGTCTTCCTAGCTCACCCCTGGGTGAGCCTGACAAGCTTGTGCCCAGTCCCTGTGGCACCGGGAGGGGCAGAGGAGTACAAGTCTGCAGTCAGAATAGAGTTTGGTTCCACTGCAGCTCATCCACTTACTGGCTGTCTGACCTTGGGCAACCCACCCTATGTCCCAGGGCTGTCATGAGGATGAAACGAGATTATGTAAGTGAAGAGCTTTGCACAGTGCCTGCTACACAAAAGGGACCCAGTAGCATGCAAGCAACCCTTTCTAGGTCCTTGCTGAGAACTCCGCCAGGACCAGAGCCCAGCTTGAACCATAGCCCAGTCAGCTCTGAGTCCTGACCGTTTGCCCAAATCCTGCTGAATCCTTTCTCTTGGGCCGTTTTCATATCCTTTCCGCCATCAGGATGCAGCTTCAAATACACATCCTGCCTGCCTTCCACCCACCAACTGCTTTCCAAGGATGGCCGTGCCAGCTTCAGTCAGACCAGAGTCAGCTCTGGTCCCCCTTAGCCTCGGTGATTTAGACCAATGGTTCTCAACTCTTCCTGGGACCACGCCGGACCCAAACCGCCCTGTGTATGGATCCTGAGCATCTGCACGTTTTAAAAGCTCCCCCTTCCCCCCCAAAAAAAATAAATAAATAAATAAAAATAAAAGCTCTCCCTCCCCCACTGCAAGGGCCCCTTACTAGTCTTCACTCTTTTTTTAAAAAAACATGTATTTTAAAAAATTGTTTTCAGAGATGAAGGGAGAGAGAGAGGGAAAGATAGAAACATCAATGATAAGAGAGAATCATTAATTGACTGTCTCCTAGAGCTCTCAACCTGGGCATATACTCTGGGAATTGAACCATGACCTCCCGGTTCATAGGTCCACACTCAACCACTGAGCCACCCCGGCCAGGCTGTCTTCACTCCCTCTTGCTTTCATGCAGAGGTTCCCTGCGTGCTGTGTAATCAAGACCCAAGCATCTACTTTGCAGATAGTGAATGCTTAACAAATGCTTACTGAGCAAGCGAAGTGTTAGGTGTTATTTATTTATTTATTTATTTATGCCTTACAAAGCTATTTAGCTATGAGATTTTAAAATAACGGCACATACTTGTTCAATAAAGGTTGGTTTATGAATGATTAAAACCTGTTTTGGAGTGGATTCTTTGGGGCAGGGAAGAGGGAATGACAATCATTTGGGAAAATGCCTGTGGGTACAGAAATTCCACAGAAATAAATGAAATGACAGCACATGGAAGCGTTTTATGTAGCATGAAGGAATATGTGGGACAATAATGATGTGATACCATCCACATATTAGTGTCAGTACATTCTGATTTTTCTGGAGAAAAGGGACCTCGGGTAAGCACTGTCTCAAAGATTACTGTGTAAGTCACCAGGAAAGAGAAAAGCAAAGAAAGGCTCTCATTAATCCCACCTATCCAAACACAACAAAGAGACAGCTCCTTGTTTTTTTCTTTTTTCTTGTTGTTATGGAAAATTTCTAACATATACAAAGTAGAGAGGATAGCATAGTGAAGCCTCATATCCACTGCGCAGCTTCAACAATAATCAACATTTTGCCTATATTGGACCAACCCATGTGATGCAAAATAGGGTTTCTGAGTTTGCTTTTAAAATCTTTGAAAAGAACGTGTAAATAAATGCTTTAGGACTAGGTCAACATTCTCTGGGAGGGTTTAGGGATGGCATGTCCTCCAGGGCCCATTTACATATATTTTTCAACATCTGACTAACAATCCCTCTTTGAGTAGGGTGATTACCACATCCCAAACCCTGCGCAGTCTCCTGTTGAGTGTATATAATAGAGTCACTGTACTTGTCCTTGGAAAAACAGCTTATTTATGTTTAGAACTTCAGAAAATTGTGACTGTGTCTCCATCTGGGGTACAAAGGACCAGTGAGTCCAGTGTGCTGTGGTCCCTGCACTCAATGGCTCCAGATGTGCCAGCCCCAAGACTGTTATATCAATGCAGAGGGTGATGGGGTGAGAGAGGCTGCAGGTCTGGATCCATTGACTGTGGAAAGAGTATAAACTTTCACTCTGTGGGTGAAAGTTTATACTCTAAGGCAAAACATTAGGCAGTGATGAGTCATTTCACATTGAATCCAAGCAGGGTCTTGGGAATCACTGTTATTGGTCCAACCATTTAAGAACATGGTGACATTACTGGGTTTAGCTTTCCTATCATTTCTTTTCTTCCAAGTAACCAGTTTTATTTTCTACTTTTACAACAAGGTCACCAGGTACTAAGTTGTACCCTCTGACAGTGGGAAGATAGTAATATTAATTAAACTATTCTTTGAGAGGAATCTACCAGATCATGCTTATTGAATACAGTTTCACATTAAGCACATGGCTCAATATATATTTGTTGAATGAACAAGGTTGAGTGTCTGCCTTCCAAGTATATTTCTAGCTACTCATATGTTTTAATACTATATTAGTGTGGGCCTTTGTCATGTGAAAAAAAATCTCATCTAGAACTAGTGTATTCTTTGGGACTCAAAATCCATGTTGATAACCTTTTCAACTCTTTGGCCTTCTTTCCAATTCTCACTTCCTTACCTTGTCTCTGTGACTCCATCTCATTCCACCTCAGGTCCTCTGAGTGTAGCCACAACTTAGTTTTCACTATCAAACTAGAAAAGTTTTCTCTGACCACGACCCACCAGTCTCTCTCTCCTGTTACCTCACTCCTGACCCACTCTTCACCTTTGTGGACACAGACTCTGTGCTCTTTATCCATAACTTCTGTTCCTGGCCTCTCGGGACATCTCAGGCACCTCACAGAGCTCAGGAACAGTTCTTCCCACTGCACTCACAACTGCATCCCAATGACCCTCATCTCCCGAGCTCCTGTCCCGTCTGTCCTGCCAATCCCCAGCCCTGGTTAAGGCAACCACCTGTTTCTTCTGCTCCCTATTCTAGGCGGCTGAGCACTTCAGGACAAAGTAGCTTAACCAGGTGGGTTAGATGCTCTAAAATGTATTCCAATTTTTCTGGGGATTCAACAAAGCCAGAAATTCCTTTTCTCACCCCTCATCAACTCACTCTTAAAATACACATAGCTGCCATTCCATCTTTAGCATCCCCATTAAAGTTCCATACCTACCTCCCCCCTCTTTTGCTACCAACTTCACCAGAAGCTGGAATACTATAAAAATTTCATTTGTCAAGAATTATCACCCATTCCCTTTCTCTTTCCTCTAGTTTCTTTTTTTTTTTTCAGTTTCCCACTGAACTTTATTAGAATTATAAAAATGCATTCTCACAGAGAGCGTTTTGGGTTCCAATACATATTTATTGCTCCACTGTCCATCCAAACTTGTATTTCCAGAATCATTGATCCATATGTCATTCCTATTGTTGAAGGAACAAGCCGGCATGAGAGTGGCCCAGGGAAGGAGGACTCCCTGAAGTCCATGCAGCTCAGCCCATCTCCCCAGGTGTTGGGAGGGTGTGCTGGTCTCCTGAGTCACCTAAAATTGCTGTATGCTCATACCACCTATGCCAGCTACTTAGATCTTTTTTTTTTTAATTAAATCTTTATTGTTCAGATTATTACATTTGTTCCTCTTTTTTTTTTTTCCCCCCATAACTCCCCTCCTCCCAGTTCCCGCCCCACCCTCCACCCTCACTCCCCACCCACTGTCCTCATCCATAGGTGCACGATTTTTGTCCAGTCTCTTCCCACATCTCCCACACCCCTTTCCCCCCCAAGAATAGTCAGTCCATTCCCTTTCTATGTCCCTGATTCTATTATAATCAACAGTTCATTCTGTTCATCAGATTATTTATTCACTTGATTCTTAGATTCACTTGTTGATAGATGCATATTTGTTGTTCATAATTTGTATCTTTACCTTTTTCTTCCTCTTCCTCTTCTTAAAGGATACCTTTCAGCATTTCATATAATCCTGGTTTGGTGGTGATGAACTCCTTTAGCTTTTCCTTATCTGTGAAGCTCTTTATCTGACCTTCAATTCTGAATGATAGCTTTGCTGGATAAAGTAATCTTGGTTGTAGGTTCTTGGTATTCATCACTTTGAATATTTCTTGCCACTCCCTTCTGGCCTGCAAAGTTTCTGTTGAGAAATCAGCTGACAGTCGTATGGGTATTCCCTTGTAGGTAACTGAGTTTCTTTCTCTTGCTGCTTTTAAGATTCTCTCTTTATCTTTTGCTCTTGGCATTTTAATTATGATGTGTCTTGGTGTGGTCCTCTTTGGATTCCTTTTGTTTGGGGTTCTCCGCGCTTCTTGGACCTGTAAGTCCATTTCTTTCACCAGGTGGGGGAAGTTTTCTGTCATTATTTCTTCAAATAGGTTTTCAATATCTTGCTCTCTCTCATCTTCTGGCACCCCTATAATTCTGATGTTGGTACGCTTGAAGCTGTCCCAGAGGCTCCTTACACTATCCTCGCATTTTTGGATTCTTTTTTCATTTTGCTTTTCCGGTTGGATGTTTTTTGCTTCCTCGCATTTCAAATCATTGACTTGATTCTTGCGCTCCTCTGGTCTGCTGTCGGGCGTCTGTATAATATTCGTTATTTCAGTCCGTGTATGCTTAATTTCTAGTTGGTTCCCCAATATAAGATCGAGGGTCTTATTAGTTTTCGTGTAGATCTCATTAAGTTTATCGGCAGCTTCTAAACAGTTCTTGAGAGACCTTAAAAGTGTGGTTCTGAACTCTATATCTTCCTTTGACAATTTTGTCCTGTTTCTTTGTCTCCGCATTTTGTTATGCTTCCTTGGTGCACCCCCTAGTGGTCTTTGTTCGAAGTCTTATAGTTAAATCTTGATTGTTGTAGCTAATTCCAGGGAGGGTTTGACCTCTAGGCCAAGTGGCTATGAGAATCAGCTGTGTCAGCAGTGAGAGAACTTCTGTCCTCTAGGGAGGTGCTAATCTAGCCTTTGCCTGAGGCTATCCAGCAAATGGTTCTGCGCTGGGCTTGGGCGGGGCGGGTCGCACAGGATCAACAGGGTGGGCCGGAGAGAGCAATTATGGTGGCTCTCAGTCCTGTCCCCAGGGGCTCTGCCTCTCTGAGTCCCAGCACCCGCTGCAAAGCTCGGAGAGAAAGCTGCACTCGCTCTGACCTAAGCCAGACAGTCCCGCTTCTCCCGTTTGAGTCTGGGTCCCTAAAGACTCGCCTGGATCTGGTGCTCAGAGTCTGCGACTCCCTCCCGATTGAAAACAACAACCGCGCCCTCCGCCGCCAGCCCGCTCCGCGCACTCCGCACCTCAGAATTTGACTTCAGCACTGCGCCTCCTCTGAGTGTCCGTGTACGTTTCTCTTTCCTCCTAGTTGTAGGACTTCCACTCAGCCAGCGCCCCTGTGGTTCTGGGTGATGTCCCTTCCGTTTTTTGGTTTCACTTTTGAAGTAGTTGTTCAAAGCAGCAAACTCCGGCGTTAACCTATGCCGCCATCTTGGTTCTCTCTAGATCTTAACAGATCTCTTTCCTCTAGTTTCTAAAGAATTTTCCTGACTTCCTTCTGAAGCCAGTGTTCCCACCTATCTTTTCCCTCTTCCCTCCCCAGGTCCTTGACTTTGCTCCCCCTCCATTTGTCCCCTTCGTCTACTTCCCTTCCATGTTCTCGGACTGCTTCCCTTTTTGTCCTTCCCTTGAGACCTACAAACCTTTTCCTTCCTGTTTTAATTCTCTACCTTGATTCTAATTTCTGTTCGTGGTATTTCTGTCTCCTTCCTGTTCATCCACAATTTTATCCACTTTTTTCTTCTCCCTCTCAATCCTCAGCACCATTATTCTACAGAAAGTGCTAATGCCAAAAACCAACCTTTTCCTAGATCTTCTGCTCAAATTCTGTTTTCAGTAGAATTTGAAAGCATTCCCCACCATCTTCTTGCTGGAGCTCTGACCTCCCCTGGAGCCCTTGTTACATCCTACTGGCTCTCCTGCCCCATGGATGGCTTTTGTTGAGTTTCTGCCCTGAATCCCTACATGCTACCCCCTTAAAACAAGCCCTTTAAATATAAACTTTCTGAAGATTCGGTGTTCAGTTCTGTCTTAACTCTTGACCATCCTTTGGTAATCTCCTATCTTACAGCTTGAGCTACCTAGCTGTTCCCTTGCAGTGGTTCTCAACCTTCTGGCCCTTTAAATACAGTTCCTCATGTTGTGACCCAACCATAAAATTATTTCCGTTGCTACTTCATAACTGTAATGTTGCTACTGTTATGAATCGTAATGTAAATATCTGATATGCAGGATGATCTTAGGCGACCCCTGTGAAAGGGTCGTTCGACTGTCAAAGGGGTCGCGACCCCCAGGTTGGGAACCGCTGCTTTAGAGAATGGCTCACAGCTCTACCTTTACCCTCATCTGTCTTTCCCTAGTCAAACCTGTTCCTAACCGTATGCTGAGCCTCCCACACTGATGTGTTGCAGACACCTTACACTCTGATCTAAATTAAACTCATCGCTTTCCACTGCTGTGTTTTTGATCTTGGCTAATCAATCCAATGAAGTCTCCTTTCATCATTATCTTTCAAATCATCTCCTGTTCACTACCCTTCTTCAAATAATTGGCTAATATAACAAATAATAACATGTTAAGAGGAAGGCACAGTGCAAGTGAAAAAATATAAGCAAACACCACAGGAGCTTCTGATTTTAATTAAAAGAAAATGTATGTGAAATGCTTATTATTTGATACAGACTAAGCTCTCAGTAAATGTTACCTAATATACAGCAAGTAAAGGGGCTGGAAAAAACAATGTGCTTTTTTCTATGTAGCCTACATAATTTTGTGTGATAGCTGATACTAACTTTGAACTGCATTCAGTTTCAAGTCGGTTGGATATGTATTTTTATGATAATTTCAAGAGCAAATAACAAAGAGTAAAGCATGTGAGGAGCAGCATGATATAATTAACCACGTGCACTATTGATGAGGACTTGGCTTCCCTCTGTACCACTTGATATTCAGCGAAATAAATAGTGGTGATAATTGTCAGATTCCTAACAAAGACATCTGCTAAACCAAACAACTCAGGCAAAGCTGTTTGCTACTGACAGCTTGCTTCAAATGTGAATGTTACCATTAAGAAAAAATAGAGTTTTTATATTTATCACATTACTTAATCTGTTGTGTTGGCAGTGTTTCATCTGGGGACCCAAAGACCTGATAATTAAATTCAACGTTTAAACTTCTACATTTGCTTAAGGGACCATTAGAAGATCTTTCCCTTTTTTGTTGTTGTTTTAGTGTAAATGCAATATATCTACACAATAAAAATGAAATCCAACAATGAAGAATGGTAGCAACTGAAGAGTAAAAGTCTCATCCATTCTCCCTACTGCCATTCCTCCGCTCTAGAGATTATCTTTTGAGTCATTTGCTATGTAAAAATCACATGATAAAATAATAAAAATCAACCAATGCCACCTTATTTTATATATGGCCTTGAATTTCAGAAAACTCCAATGGAGCATAAAGACTAAGACAGATCATTACATGTTTAGATTTTTCTCTACTTGTCAATCTCATCATTGAAAAGGTCTCCATTTCAAAGTGTTATTTCAAAGGACCAGAAGAATGGAAAGGCTTACTCTCTTTTTCCTCATCTGATGATCAATCACTAAGAAGTAGCTGAAACAGAAAGGTCCCTCATCCTGGCCTGGAAATTGTTGAGGATCCTACTCTTGCCTTCCTTTGGCCCAGCCCCACCCACGGAGATAACATGCCCACTCAGAGCCTGTGTGCCCTCTACCAGACCATATTTGGGGTGACCTGGATAGAAGAATGAAATTTCTAGCTCACGTGGTCCAAGCAACTTCCATGGCTTCTTCCCACCTCTTTCCTCACAAGGATGGGGAGGCCATGGGCAGGGGGACAGGTCTTCTCCTCCTCCTCCTCCTCCTCCTCCTCCTCCTCCTCCTCCTCCTCCTCCTCCTCTTCCTTGCTATTTTCTGGTATGGATGGAACTCTGAAGACTCTGAGAAATCTAAATTCAGCCTTAAGCTTTTAGGTTGTTATGAAGATGTCAAGGGAGGAGGATTTATTTAACAATTTTTTAGCTTGACTTACAGCTTTAAAGTATTGAATTCATTATATTCTTTTGACAGGGGCTGCCTTTAATGTTAGGAGGTGGGCCTGATTTGAAGATAATATCATTGTGAAGCTCACATAGTTAAAAGCCTTATCATTTGAATTGTGCTTCTAACAGTTCTTTGAAATAAAGGCAAAATAAATCTAACTCTTCAAATCATTAGGGTTTGGTTTTATTTTAAATGAATAACTTTCAATTTCAAATTATTCGGCCCCTCTTTATATCTACCGTTGAAATATTCAGTGAAGGGATATCCTACTAGAGGTAGAACATAAAATGACTTTGTTAATCTTTTTAGAAAATAACATTCATAGTTTGCACTTCATTTCAAATAGTTATTTATGGACCTCTCATTTTTTCTTCTATCCACTAATTATCTTTCTTTCAATCAATAATAAGAGTTTTTCAAAACAGAAAATTTTATTTAGACCTACCCTCATTTTACTGAAAAAGTAACCGGCAATACTATGGAAGGGTCACATGATTTTTTTTTTTTTTTAATCGCTGTCGGGATTGCTCTTCTGCCTTTATTTTATTGTTTTTAGACATTTTTGAGTGCTGTGGTTTGGACGGCGCTTTTTGTCTCATTGCTGGGTTTTAAGGTGTGTTTTTTTCCTTCTTCATCCTTCTATGACCACTATGGAATTCTTATTTGAATCATGTTTGGATTGAAGCCGCCTCTGTATTACTTACCAGGTAAGTGAGCTGAGCACCTCCCCGAGTCTCTCGGCACCGGCAGGTTACATGATTTTTTTAAGCCAAGCCATTTAGGAGTTTTGGTTCATAAAAGTTTGGCAGGCTGAAATTGGTTGGATTTTCACTTTGTAGTTATTTTTTAAATGAATCCATAGAGATGTAAGGGATGGAAAGATTCATCATTTGAGGAAGGGAGTTGTTTTTCCACAATAATCACATTTATCCAGGGATCCATTTCATTGCTTATTCATAGAGGGTTCTATAGGCAGCGTTTGTGTGTTTTTTCCTCCTCATGCTGTTCTCCATCACCCTGCTATTCCCACTCTAGCCCTGACATATTACCACGGTTGTTAGGTACTTGTGTGTGCCTGCAGGTTTCTCTAGGCAAATACAAGGCCTTGTATAACTGCTTTTTTAAAAAATATATTTTATTGATTTTAGAGAGGATGGGTGAGGGAGAGAGAGATAGAAACATCAACGATGAGAGAGAATCATTGATTGGCTGCCTCCTGCATGCCCCCTACTGGGGATCAAGCCTGCAACCCAGGCATGTGCCCTTGGCGGGAATCGAACCTGGGACCTCTCAGTCCACAGGCTGACGCTCCATCCATTGAGCCAAACCAGCTAGGGCATGACTGCTTTTTTCACTTAACAGCCTTGCAGATCTTTCCTTATCAGTTCAGAGAGCTTTCCATTCTTTCTTGAAGAGTGCATGGAATTTATTCCATTATATGACTATTCTATAATTTATTTTTATTAATAACTTTGATTTCTTAAGAACTTTATATTTACAAAAAATTGTGAAGACAGTATAGAGAATTTCCCTTTTTTATTAATATTTTATTTTAGTATGGTACACATTACAATTATTGAACCAATATTGACACATTATTATTAATTAAAGTTGATACTTTGTTTGGATTGCTTTAGTTTTACTATTATTATTAACTAAAGTTTATACTTTGTTCTAATTGCTGTAGTTTTACCATTTTCTGTTCCAGGAGCTCATATTACATTAGTCATCATGTCTCCATAGGCTCCTCTCGGCTGTGACAGTTTCTTAGACTTTCTTTGGTTTTGTTGGCCTTGACAGTTTTAAGGAGTAACTGGTCATGTATTTTGTAAAATGTCCCTCAGGTGAGTTTTATTTTTATACAAATGTATTTTCCACAAAGAAGTCTTTGGATAAATGATAGATTTTTTTCTAATCATTCACTATTACCAACAATGCTTCCTCAGTAGCAGCACACCTCACAGGTTGCCTCTGCAATGTTGCGTCAGCCACTTCGTATATCTCAGGTAGAGGAGATAAACTCCCAAGGTGGCATGGCAGGTTAAACGGAAATGCTTTTGTAATTCTGACACTATTGTCAAACTGTCTTCCATAAGGACTGTGCTGGTTTATACTGTATGTACAAGAGTGCCCATTTCTTGACAGCTTTGCCAACAGACTTCCAGAGTTTTGCCTGTCTGATGGGGAAAGTTGGTATCTCAGCATGTTTTTTTTAACGTTTATTATAAATGAGGATGGAGTATTTTTATACATATTATTGCTTATTGTCAATAGATTTTCTTCCATTATATTTGCTAAGCATCTTTTTCTCGTGAATATAAAAGCTATTGATTTCTGTATAATAATTTCATAAGTTAGATATTTTAGCTGCAGAATGCTTGTCATGCACCCCATGTTCAATCTTGTACTCATATTAAACATATGAAAATTCTAAGACACAAAATTTTAATTTAAAAATAAAACTTTAATTTAAAAAATTAAAAGATAAGGTTGAACATAGATGAAGGTGAAAGAATGTTTTGCTCCATAGAATTTGGCTGCTATTGGAATTAGTTTTTCTGTCAGTGCTAGGTTGCTGACACGTAGTCGTCAGATGATCACATTATATCATCGAGCAGTAGAGGCATGTTACATTTCAGGTGAATAATAATACAATTCACGGCATAAAGATCAATAGCATATACTCTAGAGTCAGATTGACTGGACTCAAATTCTAGCTTAACCACTCACTAGCTGTGTGACATTAGGCAAGTTAATTAATGTCTCTGAGTTCTTGGCACCTACTAAGTATAAAAATGTACCACTACTTTACAGTGCTCTTTAAATCTTACCAAGGACTTTCAGTTATATTAGTTCACTTTGATCACCAACAGCACTTGGTATATGACTGCTTCACACTTCATTGTCCCTAATGTGGACTATGAGATTAGGGGATGTGATGCTGTCCTGTACCCATTGCTGGGCCATGTTGTTCTATCATACTACCTCTAAACACTAATCTGGAAATGTATAAACCATTAGTTCTTTCCTTAACCATTTGTAGGCCATAAGCGTCTATAGACACAAGTGGCAGACCTTTTGTAATTAAATTCAAAATATCGTGGCAGTTAACTGGTTAAATATAAGGGTAATCTTGGGGACACTTTGTCACATTTCTATTTATCATAAGTAGAATTATGAATAATGATTGATATTGTAGAGTGTTCTCAAACATATGATTCTTAATGAATTCAACTTTGGCCTTCTTTATTGTTTGGGTAGTTTGTGTGTTTTTTTTCAACTTTGGCCTTTTATAGACAATGGCTATTCTTTGGTCAGGAATGCCCTCTTGATTAGCACGGATGTCCCACAGGAGCGACTGTGGCCTGGGAGGCTGCCCTGAGATAACACAGGCTTGGGATGCAGAGCCCACTTAATTCATCTTCCTCTTGAAGGCATTTCAAATTTTAACTTTCCCCATAAAGGTATTTTTTTCCGCATTTGAATCTATGCTATGCATTTCTCGACTTCATCACTTAATTAAACAGCAATTCAAAAAACCTTCCAAGGTTGATAAGTTTGATCTTTGGGTTAAAGATAAACATATATGCTTTTCCTCTCTCTGGCTGGGCCTTGCTCTTCAGCTAAGACACAGAGCATATGTCTTACATTAGAGAATCTTATCAGGCTCAGAAGATGCACTCCCATTTCCTGCTCATACCACGCTTACGTGCTTCAGAGCTAAATTATAATCATAGCCACTGTGCTATTTTTAAAGTGCAGTCACAGTTGGAGTTCCTGGCTTCCTTCTAAAACCATGACCATACTGCCACTCTCCTCACAGTGTTTCTATGCTGAAATAAGAAACATTTTAGTGCTAACATCCAATAACCCTTGCTACCTTGCGGAGAAGTTTATTTGATAAATAAGATGTACAAGAAGTCTCTTTGAAAACTGAATAACGTGCTTCCATGTCTAAGTTGCATTCACTTGTCTAACTGAGAGATGGGGTGGGGGTGGGTAGTTAATCTGACAAGCTAATAGAAACAAGCAAACCTTGTTTTATAAGGAAGCAATAACCTTGATGTATCCTTTAAGCCAGGTGAAGCCGAGGTTTGCCATTTATCTGGAAAAAAGGGAGCTTGCAAAGTTGAGTCTGCTTACTTATTGTCGTGGGAGTTGGTGTTGGCTGGTTTTTGTTTGCTTGCTTGAAATATCTGGCTTGCTGATTAGTGTTTAAATAAGCTAGATAATGCTGTGCCGTGTAGGTTCAGCCGTGACCTGTTGCTGGTTTTCACATGTGAGAGTCTGGGCATAAATCATGCTCAGAAGAGTCCTCCTCCTGGTTTCATAATTCAGCTGAGAGACAGAGTGCTCAAAGGGGAGAGGAGGGAGATTGAAGTCAGACCCAGAACAGAGACCTGCATTTTCGTTATTAATATTTCCATTTGACAGAAATTTTTATCGCTTAGAATATAAATGGGCCCAGATAAAAGGAGAGGTCAGCCGGCCACAGAGTAAATCCTCTCAGCTCAGCCTGGAGGAGAGTCACTGAGGTTGTTCTTCATGTGTTTCGCTCTGACGTCCCTCCTCAGAGCCCTAATTTTGGCATCAGAAGTTGGATCATTTGGGTTCAAACATCTGTTGTTTCTGGATGGCTTTAAAATTCCATCGTGAGCTCAAAAATGCTCAAATTGCAAGGCATGTCCTTCTGAGAAGTATCTTTTGGTGTGTGTCTGCCCTGTTCTCTCACGGATCTTCCACGAACACTTCATCTGGGCCTCCAATTTCTGCTCTTTTTCTACGTGGGATAGTAACGTAAAGTGTTTGTTTCTTGCACTTGGATCTCACGGAATGCCTTTCCCTGCTAAGTTTATTCTTTATGTGTTTGGAATGCACTGGAATGTATGCTAATACTTTTCAAAGTCATCACTTGCTGCTTTTCCCTTTCCTGCTTGCCGTTGCCTGACTGCGCCATACCAATTTCTGTTAGAACATTACAAGTCCTAGCAAGATTTTTTTTTTTTTGGAGAAAGATAAATGCAATCAAATAACCCTTAAAGGGCAAATGTAGTACAACTCCTTTTTCTGAGAAAGCCTTATAGCTTTTTCCCATTCCGTGAAGCACCCCAACTAAGAGGTATGATTACAGGCAGAAGCTGAGTTAGCACAATAAATATCCTCATGTTGGAAAAACGTATTTGATGAACAGATATTGAAGAGGGTCAAGTTCTTGTGACTTTCCCACCAAGCCACTGAACTCCCTAGCTCTGCATTCTTCCCAAACTATTGAATACATCTTAAAGTCAAAATGCAGAGTAGCATTTCAGTGGGGGAGACCACACCATTGCTGATTTGATTGGGATTCAGAGTCACTTAAAAACAGCTGGAGATAGGACAACCCTTCAAGAGTGAGTCTTGGCGCCCTGGCTGGTTGTTCAGTGGTTAGAGCGTTGGCCCACCGACCCAACAGCGGAGGGTTCCATTCCTGGTCAGGACATGTATCTTGGCTGTAGGCTTCGCCCTGGCCCCCATCAGGGTGCGAATGGGAGGCAACCAATCGATGTGTCTCTCTCACTTTGATGTTTCTCTCCCCCCCCATCTGTCTTCCGCTCCATCCTCTCTAAAAAAATCAATGGAAAAAATATTCTTGGGTGAGGATTAAAAAAAAAGAGTGAATCTTGGCATTGATCTCCCACACGAAGTCAGATATCTAAAGAAAACAGTTTGAGAGATTTTTTTTTCTTTTGTACACAAACTTCATGTTTTCTCTCTCAGCTCTCTAATCGTCATAAATTATTATAGGCTGTACTATCCTAAGAATGACAGTTTATTAAATAAGTGATTTATAGCAAAACTAAATAAACCCAGGGAAGGTCTCGGCCTTGGAGGGCCCTCTGGTCTTAGCGGCTAATTCTTGACTTCTCAGTATCCGTGCCATTCCCATGGTAGCGGCCGCTCCTTCAGGGTCAGGGGTGACTGCCACGCGGGCCAGTAATCTTGGCTTGGCCCCTCTGACTGCTTTATCTCTAGATGCACATAACACGCTTTAAACCCACTCGGCCACTGACTTCTTGGACTTCCCCCCCTCGGTCTCAGCTCTGCTTTTCACAGAAGTAACTGTGATAGCTGGAAGGCTGCCCATCAGAGTGTGCAGTATGGTTTCCACTTTCCTCCAAGCTCTTTAAAAAAACATCGCACACACATTAAAGGGTTGCTCTTCTTAAGAAATTTACTGTTGGAGCTGAGAGGGTCATATCAGGTTTGCATCCTGCCTGCTTTTGTTATGTGTGAAAATACTGGCTACTGGATCCCGAGTACCTTGCTGGGCTGTTTCATCTTTGTCTTTGGCAGGAATGGCCAGGCGCTTGTCACCAGGAGCAGAAGGGTTGAGAGCTTACGCCCCGACATGAGGCCACCTGTATTGGAGAGCTGGCTCTGCCATGTCCTAGCAAGTGACAGGTGGCCCTTGTTTAGCCCTGAAAGCTTTGGTTAAATAAGATAATGTGTGTAAACCTCTTGGCATGTGTTTTGTGCAGAGTCCTTGCTCAAAATGCTAGCCAGGGGGAGTTGCATGGATCTGTGCGTGGAACCGAAGGGAGGAGGGCAGCTGCTCCTTGGAGAATCTGACCTTTACAGCTTCTGGAGCAGAAAGACTGTTTCTACAGAAGAGCCCAAGCAAACCTCTGACATAAATTATTTACACTGATAGCACATGTTTATGCAAATGAGCCAACAAAATCTACAGGGCAGCTGTTTCTTAACACTGCCCCTAAAATTAATAATTGCTGTTTCAAATCCAAGTGACCACATGCACGGACAGCCCCAGCTCAGGTGGAGCCTGTGGTCAGTGGCTGCACAGTGGCCTCAGGCAGCGGCCGGTGGCCAGGATATCAGACACCTGCTTGGCCTTTGAATCTGGGGCTGGCAAATCTGTCTGGCAAGGAAACTTTTCTAAACCATGAACCCTTGAAGAACGTGGAGAAAGCTATGCCCAGATAAACATGTGTGGTAAGAGGCAGACGATGGGGAAGAGAGAAGAGGGACAGAGACTTTGGTAAAGACTCAGAGAAAAGAGAAGGAAGAGATGAGCCACGAAGCCAGAGTGGGAGCAAAAACCAGAGAGGCAATAAAATACCGGGCTCTGGATTCAGACAGACTTGATTTTAAGTCCTTGCTTTCAAGCTGTGTGATATGGGCAAGTTCCTTAACTTTCCTACGGCTCAGTGTCCTTCTCTCTAAAGAGGCACCACAAGAACACCCACTTTAGGAGGCTGCCGTGAGGCTCAACTGAGAGCGTGCATTGGAAAGCATGGGGCCCAGGGGGCATCTGTTTTCTAACTTTCTCACCTCATGGCACATTGAAGACTCTTCCTCATGTATGGCATTTATGTTTATTTATTTAATTAGGTGTTAGTTTTATTAGCAAGAGGCATCCCTGGAACCAAATGCACATGGTCCTGTCAATCTGGACAGATTCTTATTGCTGTTTTCGCAGGAACAATTGCAGATAAGTGATGCTGGGCAGCTTGTATCTCTTCTAAGGGGCTGGCTGTACCATTTAAAAATTATATTGATTAAATGGTTCAAACACCAGAACAGGAGTCACAAGGCATTCATGTATTCATTCGTTTATTCTGAGGTCAGAAAGAAATTCGATTTTTAGCATCTGGTGATGTTAGTCTAGTAAAGATTTCTGAATACAAGGTACAGCCAACAGAAAGTGGGGTCTTCATTTATCCTATTTGCTAGCTAATACCCAGATGAAATGGGAGAGGGAGAAAGAATGTGGGGAGAGGGCTGCCATCAGCAAGAACTCGGTCACTTCTCACATCCTCCTTCCCCTCTGCTGTGCGATCACCCACGCCTCTGCTGGGATTTGAAGCATGGCCTATTATTTATAGATTGGAATCAGGGTAGAGGGATGAGGCACCAGGTCTACTTTCAGCCTCAGTCTCTAATAATGCTCAAACTCTAAGTAGAGGTTGTGTCCCATTTGCTTCCTTCCCATCACTTCATAGTACGCATGAGGGTCACAGACCTGTTCTCTCTGGCTCCGTCTTCCTCTGGGGCAGATAAAGCTGAGATTGCACCATCACAAGCAATTCAACCAATCGTTATGTATAAACCGCAGCCCTTTTACAATAAACAGGGAAGCTCACAGCCTACATTAGTCCCAACTTATCTGCGGCATCAGGGCCACAGAGCCCCTCTCTCCTTGGAAGTAAATCTCTGCTCTGGTGGTAAGCAGATGCCCTCCTTCGGGAAAGTATTTCACAAAGATGGAGTGTGCATGTGATACACAAACATGTCTAATCGCTTTAGAAGGGAACTGTCCACTGCTCGCCCGCCCGGAAGCTGGAGCACACAGTCTCAGGAGAAGCAGTGAGTCTCCGGCCTGGGATCCTTTATCCCGGCCACGAGTAGCACAGCCCATGTGAAGAAAAGACCGGCGAGTTTTCCAGCCGGACGTGCTATTTTATTTCACCAGAGCCGACTGCTGGGAAACCCCTGGAGGCTCTGGCAGCTGCGTCTTGTCTTTAGTATGAAGCCCTGGGTGGGGGGAGAGACGCATAACTCACAAGAGGCACAGCCTCAAGAAGGCCATTCTGAGTAACTGGATCAGACAGAGGGGGAGCCGCTAGTCCATTCCCAAGTCAAGAATGCTTTTTGTCTTTCCTTCTCTCCCTATGGGCTGTGTCCTCATGAAAAGATCATTTATGGCTGTTGGAACGAGTGCATCACAGCCAGCTTCTGGTTCTCCCTTTTTCTTCTCCCAGCGCGCTGTCCTGCTCAAAGACCTTTTGTTAAAGACAAACAGCAGATGCAGCTCAGATATCGTCAATAATTTGGGGTGGGGGTATTTTATCTTGAATTGGTCTAATACCATTTTTGTGTTGAAAGTATAAATAGTCTAGGAAATTGAGAGACCCATACCAAAGTAATATTTTTTTATATGTATCTCTTTAAAATGATGTAATTCGGGAAGAACTGATCATGTCAAACTTAAATGATATACAGAAGAAATGGACATACAATGGCATCACAGGCTGGAGTGAGTCAGGGAGGCCTTATGGAAGAGGTAAGAGTGATAGAAAGTGCTGGGTAAACATGAGTAGAAGCATGGAGCTAGGAATGGACTTAGCAGGTGCAAAAGTAAGAAGGCTTGTTGATTAGGAACCTTGAGTTAGGAGTCAGGTAGAAGAAAAAGGTGGCCAGGTGCTGCAGAGACTGAAAATTAGATTTAAGATTTGAGACTGTTTCAGTAATCAATTAGTCGCTATCCAATGAGTTCCTAGTCACATATATGTGAAAAATATTTTAAATATAGATCATAAAAAGTGCAATCATTTACAGTCTCACCAGTCTTAGGACAATGGCGGTGAGCATTCTGGTGCATTTTCTTTCACAGATTTGTTACTAAATTTACTGTCCTAGTTTAGGTCCCCCAGAGGCAGACCCTGAGACTAGGATTAAAGTGCAAGTAGTCTGTTTAGGAGCTGATTCCAGGAAAGGCCAGTGGGGGAGTGAGAGTAATAAGACAGGGAAGGCAAGGAAGGCCCAAAAGTGCATGTTCTCAAATGCATCTGTTGGAATGCAGTCACGTGGGGAGCTCAGAATTATCCCACTGGGAACCAGGAAGCCGGAGTATTTTTTTTAAAAAAATATATTTTATTGATTTGTTACAGAGAAGAAGGGAGAGGGATAGAGAGACAGAAACATCGATGAGAGAGAAACATCGATCAGCTGCCTCCTGCACACTCCCTACTGGGTATGTGCCCGCAACCAAGGTACATGCCCTTGACCAGAATCGAACCTGGGACCCTTGAGTCCGCAGACCGACGCTCTAGCCATTGAGCCAAACCGGTTAGGGCGGAAGCTGGAGTATTTATTAGATAACTCCTGTCAGTTGAGAGTTGATTTGGGGGGGCATTAACTCTGAAAGGGTCTCCCTTTTTTAGAAAAAGAGTCCTAAGCAGAGAGTTGCAGGTTTTTGCAGCCAAGAGCCCTCAGTGTGTTGTGGGAATATGGGTGCTACATGAATATACCCAATTTATATTTTACTTATAAAAAAACTAGAGGCCCGGTGAATGAAAATTCATGCACTGGAGGGTGGGGGGGATCCCTCAGCCCGGCCTGCCCCCTCTCACAGTCAGGGAGCCCTCAGGGGCAGGAGGCGACCCAGTGATCAGGGGAAGGCGACGCCTCATCACACCTCTGCTGCTGCCACTGCCGGCAGCACAAGCCTCGGCCGGCCCTGGTTACCTGAACCTCGGGCGGCCCTGGGTGGCTGGGCATCCAACATCGAAGGTTTGCCTGTGCCTTGGACCAGCCCTAGGCAGCTGGGGGGCTGAGGGGACTGAGGGTCCCTGGCAGGGCTGAGGGGACTGGGTGCTGCCATTTTGTGGCTGTGGGCACTGCCATCTTTGTGACAGCATGAGGGTCAATTAGCATGTTCCCTCCTTATTGGCTGTGGGCACCACCATCTTTGAGATGGCACAAGGGTCAATTAGCATATCCCCTCTTTATTAGATAGGATAAGCTTTCTGTGCATCAGGCTTTGTACTATTTGTTTGACTTGTGTTAGCTCATCTAATTCTCACAGCAGCCCTGTAAGGTAGGCACTGCTCTTTCCCCCTGAGGGTTTGAGCCTGGGATTCCAGGCTTATAGCAGATAGAAGTGTCATACTCCCAGAGAGTAAATATCTGAAATCACAAACATGATGCACAGAAGAGCTTTAATGATGGCCTTATTCACTCAGCTCCTTTCTTCTGCATATTTTTTCTTCCTTCTGTCAACACAGAGTTTTTCCTTTGCAACTGTAATGTCTCCTCTTTTTCAGAGACATTTGTTGGAAAACAAAACCAAACCTTGAGACATAAAGGATCTGTAATGAATGCCTGTCAGTGGTGTCTGTTCAGCATCTCCTTTCCCATCTTCTGGCACAGCACCTTATTTCATTGGGGAGAAATGATCCACTCCTTTTCCTTGTGGTTTTAAGGGCTGCCAAGCCAGTCTTCAGTCTACAGGGGTGAGCTTGAGGTCTAGACTTGGCCAACCTTAGTCTCCATTGACTTGGCCACAGTGTTTAGCTAGAAATGTGTTTGTGCATCAAGCTGAACTAACTTGAGTCTTTCTCTGGGACTTTGTATCAGGCTTTCAGAAAAGAAAGCTGATGTTACTGGACTGAGATGATAGAACCAGGATTGTCTGAACCATGCTCCACTTCCTCTCCACAGCAAGGGTAGAATAAGCCCATCTGCAGTAGGAGAGAATGTTAACAGGGAAGAAAGATGGGGATAGAGGGGAGGGAGGGAGGGAGGGAGGGAGGGAGGGAGGGAGGGAGGGAGGGAGGGAAGGAGATAGATAGATAGATAGATAGATAGATAGATAGATAGATAGATAGCTCTGACTGCATGGCTAAGTCCCTGCAATCCCCTGGGGTTTACTCCTCCTGGACTCCCCATTGCATGAACAAAATAAACCAATCAACAATAACCTTCTTCCTTCCATCCTTCCTTCTTTCCTTCATGCTTGTTTACTTACTTGTTCATTTGCTTGCTTGTTTAAGCTGGTTTGACGTGGATTTCTGTTTCTTGCAACCACAAATCTTGACTAATTCAGGACCTAGTGCATTCTGACCAGGAAGTGTGTTTGTGGCCCATCAGTTATATATTGGTGTAAGAGAGCAGGGAGGTGGAGAGAATCAAGTTAAGATAGGACAGGAGTGACCTTTTTCCATTCTTCACAATGTTATTTGTCTCCATGATTCCCAGGTCGATTCCAACTCTCTGAGGCATGAAGGAGGCATCTGCCTCTGGGAAGTTTTGAATTTTAATAGCATCATGGAGCACAGTTTTGTATCGACTGCTGCCTTTGCCTGCAGCTAGTGATGGCATTCATCAATTCAAAGTTAACCAATTTTTTTTCCCCTCCTCTTGTCACTCAAGGACATGGAGAACTCTGGTTTTAGGAGCATAAACTGGTGGTTCTATGAGTTCTAACCCTGCCTCAAGCAGTCTTTGGCTTGTGTGACCCTCCAAAGATTCAGCAGATCTAAGATCTCAGCATGCTGTTATTCCTCTGGAAGCTAGAAGACATCCTTGAAGTAATAGCTGTCCTTTATTAAGCACTTACTGTATTCTGGCCCTGTGCAGGTCATGTGCTACTCCATGTAACCCTCGCAGAATCCTGCAAAGTGAGTGTTAACCCACAAGGTCTCTGCAAGATCAATAGGGGAGCTCCAGAGCCCAGATGGCCCCTTAGAGTTCTTGTGCTGGTGGGAATAGCTGGGCCTTGTCTGCCAGCCTTGCTCAGTCATTGGCTGGGGTTGTCCTGAAAGGAATGTGCCCTTTGCTGGAAAGCTAAGGAAGACCCTAAAGAGCCTCATTCCTCCCAGCTGGGCAGCCAGTACTTTCTTGAAGGAGGTATTTGAGCAGCACTTTTCTAAGTCTACCACCTCACTCAGCCCATTGTACAAAAGGGTATTATTGCCTTAGACCATGAAAATCTCCCCTTGGACCAAACAAGGGCATACACTGAAATATTGGTTTGGCCAGTGTCAAGAAAGAGAGGTTGCTCTAGATCAGTATTTTTCAACCTTTTTAAAAAACTAAAATTGCCCATTCCCCCAACCCCAGGAGCATTTTTAGACATTTTTTCCTAATTGTTTTCCCACCATGAAAATTTAATATCAGAGTTATACTATTATCGACATAAGAAACATCCAAACCTGTAGAGAATTTTTATAAGCATTTATTTGAGCCAAACTGATGACATTGCCAGGAAGCAAGATCTCAAATGCTCTGGAGAATGACAGTTTTATGCATTTGAAATTAAGAAGGGAACGTAAGGAAGATTACATGATGGTGGGAGAGAACAAGGTGGGGATTGGATTATAGGATAGTTAAGATTATGTGCTCAAAAATATCTTGTCCCGGGGGAGAACCAAGATGGCGGCATAGGTTAACGCCGGAGTTTGCTGCTTTGAACAACTACTTCAAAAGTGAAACTAGCCGAAACCGGTTTGGCTCAGTGGATAGAGCGTCAGCCTGTGGACTGAAAGGTCCCAGGTTCGATTCCGGTCAAGGGCATGTGCCTGGGTTGCGGGCATATCCCCAGTAGGAGATGTGCAGGAGGCAGCTGATCGATGTTTCTCTCTCATCGATGTTTCTAACTCTCTATCTCTCTCCCTTCCTCTCTGTAAAAAATCAATAAAATATATTAAAAAAAAAAAAAAAAGTGAAACTAAAACACGGAACGGACATCACCCAGAACCGCAGGAACGCTGGCTGAGTGGAAGTCCTACAACTAGGAGGAAAGAGAAACGCATACGGACACTCAGAGGAGGCGCAGTGCTGAAGTCAAATTCTGAGGTGCGGAGTGCGCGGAGCGGGCTGGCGGCGGAGGGCGCGGTTGTTGTTTTCAATCGGGAGGGAGTCGCAGACTCTGAGCTCCAGATCCGGGCGAGTCTTTAGGGACCCAGACTCAAACGGGAGAAGCGGGACTGTCTGGCTTCGGTCAGAGCGAGTGCAGCTTTCTCTCCCAGCTTTGCAGCGGGTGCTGGGACTCAGAGAGGCAGAGCCCCTGGGGACAGGACTGAGAGCCACCATAACTGCTCTCTCCTGCCCACCCTGTCGATCCTGTGCGACCCGCCCTGCCCACGCCCTGCACAGAGGCATTTGCCGGATAGCCTCAGGCAAAGGCTAGATTAGCACCTCCCTAGAGGACAGAAGTTCTCTCACTGCTGACACAGCTGATTCTCATAGCCACTTGGCCTGGAGGTCAAACCCTCCCTGGAATTAGCTACAACAATCAAGATTTATCTATAAGACTGTGAACAAAGACCACTAGGGGGTGCACCAAGGAAGCATAACAAAATGCGGAGACAAAGAAACAGGACAAAATTGTCAATGGAAGATATAGAGTTCAGAACCACACTTTTAAGGTCTCTCAAGAACTGTTTAGAAGCTGCTGATAAACTTAATGAGATCTACACGAAAACTAATAAGACCCTCGATCTTATATTGGGGAACCAACTAGAAATTAAGCACACACGGACTGAAATAACGAATATTATACAGACGCCCGACAGCAGACCAGAGGAGCGCAAGAATCAAGTCAATGATTTGAAATGCGAGGAAGCAAAAAACATCCAACCGGAAAAGCAAAATGAAAAAAGAATCCAAAAATGCGAGGATAGTGTAAGGAGCCTCTGGGACAGCTTCAAGCGTACCAACATCAGAATTATAGGGGTGCCAGAAGATGAGAGAGAGCAAGATATTGAAGAAATAATGACAGAAAACTTCCCCCACCTGGTGAAAGAAATGGACTTACAGGTCCAAGAAGCGCGGAGAACCCCAAACAAAAGGAATCCAAAGAGGACCACACCAAGACACATCATAATTAAAATGCCAAGAGCAAAAGATAAAGAGAGAATCTTAAAAGCAGCAAGAGAAAGAAACTCAGTTACCTACAAGGGAATACCCATACGACTGTCAGCTGATTTCTCAACAGAAACTTTGCAGGCCAGAAGGGAGTGGCAAGAAATATTCAAAGTGATGAATACCAAGAACCTACAACCAAGATTACTTTATCCAGCAAAGCTATCATTCAGAATTGAAGGTCAGATAAAGAGCTTCACAGATAAGGAAAAGCTAAAGGAGTTCATCACCACCAAACCAGGATTATATGAAATGCTGAAAGGTATCCTTTAAGAAGAGGAAGAGGAAGAAAAAGGTAAAGATACAAATTATGAACAACAAATATGCATCTATCAACAAGTGAATCTAAGAATCAAGTGAATAAATAATCTGATGAAAAGAATGAACTGTTGATTATAATAGAATCAGGGACATAGAAAGGGAATGGACTGACTATTCTTGGGGGGGAAAGGGGTGTGGGAGATGTGGGAAGAGACTGGACAAAAATCGTGCACCTATGGATGAGGACAGTGGGTGGGGAGTGAGGGCGGAGGGTGGGGCGGGAACTGGGAGGAGGGGAGTTATGGGGGGAAAAAAAGGGAACAAATGTAATAATCTGAACAATAAAGATTTAATTAAAAAAAAAAAAAGATTATGTGCTCGCTTGAGGGTGGTTTCAGACCCAGGGGTCTGAAAAAGAGGCATTTTAAAGGTATATTAATCTAGATGCACAATAACAATGGACAGGGCTTGCTGAAGTAAAAGATAAACATTTTTCTCATCAAGTTATAGGCCTGGGCATAGCTATCTACCATGAACTGCCCAGTTAGGAATTTATGATCACATCAGCCTGTGAGGTCAATTTTGGTTAAATTTATTATAATAAATCTAACTGTGTGTATATGTTTATGTACTATATGGATATCTGTGCTTTGTGTATAAAAAAAAGTTAAATTTTTTTTCATTCCCCAAGAACCAATTTTTACTTCCTTGGAGACAATATCACCCTTCTTAAGAATGCATGTTCTAGATTCAAAGAGACTCAAAGGCTATAACAACCAAATATAATGTATGGCCCAGGGCTGGGTCCTGGGTTGGATAAACCAGCTAAAATGGGAATTTGGGGGATATGTGGGAACTTCTAATATGGACCAGATACTTTTGTTAGGTGTGACAGTAATAGTTTGGATGTGTAGGAAAACACTATTATCCTATATAATAAAAGGCTAATATGCAAATCAACGGGTCACTATGACTCACACTGACCATCAGGGGCTTCCCCCTGGTGGTCAGTGCACTCGCATAGGGAAACACCCCTCAGCCAGAAGCCAGGCTCACAGCTGGTGAGCGCAGCAGCGGTGGCAGGAGCCTCTCCTGCCTCTGCGGCAGGGCTAAGGATGTCCAACTGATGGCTTAGGCCTGCTCCCTGAGGGAAGCGGGCCTAAGCCATCAGTTGGACATCCCCCAAGTGCTCCCGGACTGCGAGAGGGTACAGGCTGGGCTGAGGGAAACCTCCTCCTAGAGTGCATAAATTTTGTGCACCAGGCCTCTAGTCTATATATATAAAAGGCTAATATGCTAATGTCCATCTGCCCAGTAGCTATGACACGCACTGACCATCGGGGCAGATGCTCAACACAGGAACTGCCAAGCTGCAGTGACTTGGCAGCGGTGGTTCTTGGATGATGCACCAGAGAGGAGGGAGCCCGATTCCTCGCGGGGCCATGTGATTCCACCTTCAGCCGTGGGTTTTATTGTTGCTAGGACACTGTTGACCCCGAATCTGGTTTACTGCACACTTGTGTTTACATTCCACACCCTGTATGACAGCAACTTTGCAAAGTGCCCTGTCACACTCAGGACCCCTCAGGAGATGTCAGAGGGCTGGTTTTGGCCCCATCCCCGCAGGCCAGGCCAAGGGACCCCACCTGCCAAAGGGACCCCGTGCACTCCACAGACACCCATTGAGCCACAGCACCATCCCAGGTGTGGTCGGCTGGGGAGGGACCGAGGGAGGTTGGCTCCAGGGCATTGTCTGGCCCATCTTTCCCAGTCCCACCCTGCCAGCCACCTTCTAATTAATTTCCTTTCAATGTGCACGAATCCGTGCACCGAGTCACTAGTTTTTTATAAATGCATATGGTAGTAAAAAACAAGAAAGAAATATTGGCTTTTTGAAGACACCTGTATTTGTTATTAATCAAGTTCCCTGACATTCATGGGACTTCCCTCCTTGCCGATCTTATACATATTTCTGTTACCGGCAAAGTTTGGCATCAGAAGTGGAATAATTGGCCGTTGTGGATTTGGAATAGCTGAGTATTGTAAGTTAGTGATGCTGGTTCTCTTAAAGTGAACTGAAATGTCTTGTAAGAAAAGCAATATTTTAGCAAAACACTGGAAAAAACTCGTTTATAAAACTTTTCCATGCTTTCTTTAAGATTTGGGTGTTTTAGGCATTAGCAAGTTAAAACCTATTTTATCAAATAGCGTCATCAAATATTTATCCCAATTATCATCCATCATCATCTTATGACGAAAACTTTTAGATGACAACATAACATATGTGAGGAGTTACAGAGGTTTAAAAAATTCTTTTGGGGGTTATGTAAGCAACATGCTTAAAGATTCCTGGGCTAAAATCATACATTTCCAGGAAAGGAGGCCCTCTCTTTTGCATCCTTCCAATCTCTTTCCTTCCCAGGAGCCAGTCGCTAGTTATAGACACACAACCCACCTGGTCAGGACTCCAGGCAAAATGGCAGCCCTTTGCTTTTGTCAGTGAGAACCATTTTTATTTCAATAACATTTCTCTTTCTTTTCTCTCAGTGGTTGATTTCCGTGGTGACACAGCTCTACTATGTAAGCACATCAGCAGAACTCAAGCAGCTCACCTAAGGCTGCGACTGCTTCCTGCAACTTTTCTCACTGTGGTTTGCAAACCTCACTCTCAGTGTTCACAGACCCCCTTCCCGTTTGCTGCTAAGAGTATGAAAAGTCATTCCAAATGGCAAAGAGATGACTCTTGTTCTTTTCAATCGGTGTTATGTTGAACAGTCAAATGTGAAGGGCTGTACATTTCCTCAGGCAGGATGAACCATGGGCATGCTGCTTTCTGAAGGGTGTCTAAATCATCTCACACGTTTAAACAAAAGCCCACCCGTGAGGCCTGAGCATCTGGTGGAATACACATTCTCCCAGATCTCCTGGGATTCAGATCTCCGTGACCCACCTTTCCGGGTTCCTCTCCTACTTAATTTGCTGGCGTGTCTCCCTGTCAGGTCTCGCATATAATTCTCCTCATTGCTGACTTTGATTGTCTAGTCTTGGCCTAAGCTTGGAAAATTCCAAAGAGGAATGCTCCACCAGTTTGCAGGCCAGAAGTAAAATTCTAACAAATTCTGTTTATTGCTCACAGAGCCTGAGATTCCTGGAAGATGATTACAATCAGCTGTTGGGGTTTAGACGGGCTACAACCCCCCCCCCCCCCCAACCCCCCAAATCTCAAGCCCTCACCCATCTCTTAACTCCAACTGTTTGCTGAGCATGGTCCTTGTGAAGACCCACTGTGATGTCAAACTCAAGCTGTCTGGGATAGAACTGCCATCCTTCCCTTTAATGCTTCCTGTCTGGTTGCCCTGTGAGACCAAGCTTCCTGTAATGCCGTTTTGATCTTGTCACCTCTTGTGCAGAAGCCTTCAGTGGTTCACACTGTCTGCAACATGAAATACAAATTCTTTTCCTCATATTCTAGGGCCTGTTACTCAGGTTAGACAGAGTCCAAACAAGCTTTCTATCTCCTGCTACAGATTTTTTGGTCAAATGTTCCCACATTCTGGAATGTTCTGTCTACTTTTTTCCATTTGTTTTTCCTACAAATATTTATATTGCGCTTCAAATTTAACCCAGATAGCTGCATGTGGCTTTCCCCTCATTTCCTGGAAGTCTGATCAAATGTCACATCTTGCCTCCACTCCCCCAACTTCCTATCCCCATTCCCTGCTTTATCACCACACATTATTTATTCATGTATTGTCCATAGGCCTCCCTGGGAGCAGGGATTTTGTTAATGTTGTTCATTGTTGTAACCTCACCAACTAGAAGGGGTCTGGCACAGAACAGGCAGACAATCAGTATTTATGAATTAAGTGAGTGGATGAAGGAACTCTGAGAATATTTAAGGGCATTTAGCATGTGGCTGGCATTCTCCTGGGTCCTATAGAGATGGATAGAAATGAAAATGGGGTTCTTCTATTTTATTTATTTGTTTGTTTATTTATTTATTTTTAAATATGTTTTTATTGATTTCAGAGAGAGCAAGGGACAGGGAGAGAGAGATAGAAACATCAGTGATGAAAGAGAATCATTGATCAGTTGCCTCTTGCACGCCCCCTACTGGGGATCAAGCCACAACCTGGACATGTGCCCTGACCGGGAATTGAACTGTGACTGCCTGGTTCATGGGTCAACTCTCAACCAATGAGCCACGCCAGTCGGGCTATTTTATTTTATTTTTAAAAAATGCTTGCCCAAGGATAGTTTTTTTTTTCCCCCCATTGACTTTTAGAGAGAGGAAGGGTAGGGGAGAGAGAGATATATGGATGTGAGAGAGAAACATTGATTGTTTGCTTCCCATATGTGCCTGCACCAGGGATCAAACCCACAACCTACATAGGTGCCCAGACGAGGAATTGAACCTACAACCTTTTTGTTGTACGGGATAACGCTCCAATCAACTGAGCCACTCAGCTGGGCCAAATGGAGTTCTTTTAGAAATCTACAATCTTGTGAGGGTAGGAAATGAGAATTGCAAAAAATGAAACTGAGGCAGGATAGTAAGAAGCCAGGAAAATTCCTTGACAAGTAGAATGGGGAAACTGAGACAGATAGCTGATTCAAACTCTGGCCTCATCCAGCTCCTTGACTCACCTGCCTCCTTCTCCCTTGTACAAACCACTCCTTTAAGCATTAAGCCCTCAGGACAACGAGGTCCTGATCAGCATCAAATAATTGTAGGAACAAAGTTTCGGGATTGTTGACCACAGAGACAGAGTTTTGGTCAAAATAGAGATAGCATCTAGGCCTCATTTGTGTTTCAGCTTCAGGCTCAGAAAAGCAGAAAAACCAGATGAAGCCACACCATCGCTGACATCAGGACCAGATGCACTGATCAGCTGCCCGGTAGCCTCATGCTGACCAATTAGTAGAGACCATGACCCTGATTCTATCCCCTTATTTTTATGAATCAACATATTAAAGAACACATACCTAGAAAGCTGATGAATATTTTATTGAGATCCTCCCTTGAGGGCTCCCCTAAAATCCCTGCCTTTAGAAAATGGATAAAAACTGTTAAGACAAAGGACCCAGTGCATCTCGGTCTCTAGAGCACACCCACAGCACCTTTGCTTTCTTTCTCCTAAGCTCAAAAGGTTCCCACAGGGTTTGCAACCAGGGGAGCAGTGGGCAGTGGCAGCTCATCCTGGGCTAACCCCCTAAACCTGTCTTCAAGCGGCCTTCTTTTGCTTCTGTAACTTGTTCCCCGAGTCCACACAACCCAGCTGGCTCACTTCTGCCTCTGTGACTTTCTTTCTAAAAGGCCAAGGCAGTTCTCTCAACAGCTCCCTCGAATCTTCTCTTTTGGTGAACTTTTGCTTTGCAAGCTAAATGAAGTTTCTTTGCGCTAGAGTTCTTGGCTCTGAATTCTTTCTTTGCCAAACTCAAGAACCAAAAGCCGAAATCACCAGTAACAAAACCAAGTTGAAGTGGAGCATGGTGTAGGAAAGAGAAAGGAATTAACATTATAGAACTCCTATGGGTAAGGTGCACGTATGTATCTGGTCTCATTTAAGCCTCACAGTGATGCAACCTGGTAGGTTTTATTATTTCCAATTCTGAAGATAAGAATACTGAAACTCAGGAGAGTTAAGTAATTTTTCCCAAAGTTTTATGCTAATAGGTGGTTAAAATATAATAAAAAGGGATTTACACCCAGGTCTTCTCATGCAAATATGAGTACACTTTGCATTATACTAGATTGCCTCTCAAGTCATTAGGGAGCAGATATATTTAGTTTAACCTGAGATGGCATCTGGAGTATCTGCTATTTGAGTGATTAATGAGAAGTGCATCAAAGCAGATAAGAGATGGCAAGATAGTCATAAACTTTCCACCTTACTACATCCCATGGGCCGTCCCCCTCTGACCTTTTATTCTCTTCTGTAATATTCATTCATTTAGTAAATATTTATTAAATACTTGCTATGTGCCAAGCAATGCTGTATACCCTGGTACTATAGTAGTGAATAAAACAAAGTCCCTATCTCCAAGGAGATTTCATTCTCTAAATATTTTATGTGACATTGGGAGAAAACAGAATATTTCAAATGTAGAGAGCTCAGATTAAAGTTATGGCTTCATCACAGTCTAGCTGAGAATTCTGGAGAAGGAGCACATTTAAACTTTCTGAACCTCAATTTCTATGTTTGGAATAGGAATAACTACCCATCTCACAAAATATGATATTGTGAGGCCCAAATAAGATGAAAATAGTTTGAACCATGAAGCACTAGATATTGTGTTTTATTAAATCTAACATGCCATTGATTTTAACACTATTATGTTCCATTGAGAAAAAATTCCACCATTATGATATGCCATTGATTATAAAGCCCATTCCAATTGCAGAATGCCAAAATGTGAAAAGAAATTATGCATCTTAGAATAGTTAAAATATGGTATAAGAGAGCTATTATTATCATTCTGTATGGTGCATGGCATATGGTACATGTTCAGAGAGGAATGGATTTAGCAAGATACATTAAAGTAGATCAATAAGACAAGTGATAGAATATTTCTTATAGATATGCAAGGGTCTATCTATCTTTGGATACAATTATTTTTTTCTAATGTTTCACTATAAGAATTTTTAAATATCTAGAAAAGGTGAAATACTTTAATAGTTAACACCCATATACCCACCATCTGGATTCCATAGTTAACCTTTTCCTGTACCTTCATTATTAGACAGTTATATCAATTATTCTTTTATATATTTCAAAGTAAATTACAAATATCTATACATTTTACCCCTATACATTTAGTATGCACATCATTAAAGTTCAATATTTTTGTTTGTTTTTTTGAGGTAAATTTTACATTCAACAAAGTGCATACAACTCACATGTACCATTCAATGGACAAATGGATACACTTGTGTAACACAAATCCTTATCAAGATACAGAATATTCCCATCAACCCAGCAAGTTCCTTCATGATTCTTATTCCTTCCCCACAACTTCAGAGGCAACTACTGTTCTGATTCTTTTTCACACCATAATTAGTTTTGCCTGTTTTAGCACTTCATATAAATGGAATCGCACATGTACTCTTATATAATCTTTTACTCAGCACAATGTTTTAAAGATTCATCCACACTCTTAGGTGTTTCAGAATTAGTTCTTTCTTGTGTCGGTAAGTATTCTATTTATGAATATACCTCAGTTTGTTGAGCAATCAGAGCTGCCATGGATGTTTTGTATAAGTTTCTTTGTGGTAATGCTCTCATAGCTCTTGGCTACATACCTAGGACTGGAATTTCTAGGCCAGAGGGTACGTGCATGTTTAGTTTTACTAGAAACTGTCAGACCTTTTCCCAAAGTGATAGTATCATCAACCACTGTGTATGAGAGTTTAGGCTGTTCTGTGTCCTCCAAACATTTAATGCCGTCAGTCTGTTTTAAAATTTAGCCACTCATGTGGGTAGCAGTATCTCATTGCTGCGTTAATTTGTAACTCTCTGATGAATGATATTGAGCATCTTTAAACAACTCTTCCTTTGTGAAATGTCTGTTCAAGTAAATCCAATTGAGGTGTTTTTCTAATTCTTGAGTTATGGGAGTTCTTTACATATTCTAGATACTAATTTCTTGTCAGATATATGTTTGTGAAATATTGTATATTGGTTTGTGGATTTCTGTATTTCATGAACATTGTCTTTTTATAAGCAAGAGATTTACATTTTGGTATAACCTAGTTATTCAATTTTGAAATGGTAATTGCTCCTTTTATCCTAAGAAGCTGTTGCTTACCCTAAATTGTGAAGATTCCCTCCCTTTTTCTTCCAGAAGATTTATGTTTTCATTTTTACATTTATGCCTGTGATCCCTCTTAAATTATCATGGGAAGTAGGGGGTCATGGTTCATAGTTTTGCCATTTGGGTACCCAGTTCTAGTACCTAATCTATTTATAAACGTATTATATACATTTTTGTAAGATCCCTCAAATGTTTTTTGGAACAAGCAGTAAATGGATTCTGCCCAACGGCCAGAGGATGGCCTCCTGAGTCCCGTTGAGCGCGGTGATGAGTAATATTCCCTCAGCATAGCCATGTCCAAATGTGCCCCCTCCCTCCCAGTAAAGAGTGCTCTGTGTTCCCTTTCGCCTTGGCCTTGCTAGTCTCAGAAGTGGGGAGAGGCTGCTGTGTACTCACTTGCCCGTGATGGTTAGCTTGTTCCTACCTGGTGTTTGGGGATGGAGATGAGGCAGGAAGAGGCATAGGATTGCCTGTGGGGTCTGGAGCAATCGCAGTGGGTGTCTATAGGCCAACAGGGCTCATCTTTTTGAAGGTAGAGATCCAGCGGTTCTCAACCTGTGGGTCGCGAACAATGAAAATACATCCTGCATATCAGATATTTACATGACGATTCATAACAGTAGCAGAATTACAGTTATGAAGTAGCAACAAAAATAATTTTATGGTTGGGGGTCACCACAACATGAGGAACTGTATTAAAGGGTCGCGGCATTAGGAAGGTTGAGAACCACAGGAAGGTTGAGAACCACTGTTAGACTCTGATGAGCTCTGGAGACAGAGCAAAGCTATGCTCGGCTCTTTTGGTAAATTTGGTTTCTCATTTCTGAATGGGTACCAGTGGCTAAGAGGAGCCTTTCCTTTATCCCCTTCTAAACTTTTTTTTTTTTCTATTTTTCTCTCCTTGCTCAGCAAAGAGCTTTGGAAATAGATGTTGTATATATGTATGTATGTATGTAGTATATATACTTACTTATATATTCTCATAAAAGTAGTATAAACTCATTGTTGAAAACCTTGCTAGTACAAATGATGTATAAAGAAGAAAGCGCAAATTAGCTATAATCTAACACCCCAAGGTAAGCCATGGTAATATTTTTTGTCAACTTGGATTTTGAATCTGCCCTCTGCCTCTTACCAGCCTGATACCTGTTTGAGTATCTTCCCCACCTGGGAAATTGGGAAGCCTCCTTCGTGGACAAGCTGAAAAAAATCAGAGAGGATAAATGTAAAAGATTTGGCAAATAATAGATCCTTAATATATATAAGTTCACTAAGTGATGCTATTCAAGGGTGTAGGAAGTGAGTGGGAGGTAGGAAAAAAATCTCAGTTCCTCCCTCTTCCCCATTTTAAGTTTTGTTATTAAATTAAATATCTTTTTTTAAAATTTCACATTGGTTTCTTGACCTTTTTATTTTATTTTAATTTATTTTTTAAATACATTTTATTGATTTTTTTACAGAGAGGAAGGGAGAGGGATAGAGAGTCAGAAACATTGATGAGAGAGAAGCATCGATCAGCTACCTCCTGCACACCCCCTACTGGTGATGTGCCCGCAGCCAAGGTACATGCCCTTGACTGGAATCGAACCCGCGACCCTTGAGTCCACAGGCCGACGCTCTGCACTGAGCCAAACCGGCCAGGGCTAAATTAAATATCTTTAAAGCAGGGAAAACTAGAGGAACAGGAAACAGAATAGTGGTTGCCAGGAGCTCAGGGTGAGGGAGAAATTGATTACCAAGGGGCCGGAGGGCACTTGGGGGATGATGACACTGTTGTATATCTTTGTTATGATAGCTACACAACTGGATGTGATGTTTGAAATGCATAGAGCTCTCCACTAAGAGGGTATGTTTTATTGTGGAAGTTATACTCCTGTAAACCAGACTTTAAAAAATACTCTTTAAAATAAAGTCTTAATTAAGATTGGTCTCTTCTCTCCTTTCAGGCTTCCTTCTCCAGTTCACCTCTTCTCTCTAGCCTCTTCCTGACGGTGGGCTGAAAGAGTGTTCAGCTCCCGTTAATTGTCATACTGGATTCTTTGTTCCTCGTCCTCCAACTCGGCTGCATATTTAATTTCCCTCTTTTGAATTGACACTCTGTTGAGCTGGGCTCAGCTGCGCTTAACAAACAAAATGTATGGCTGTTTCACTTGCTCTTTTTGTGCCAGTAGATGTGTGATCAGGGCAACGCATTAATTATACTGAGTGAGATAAGAGAAAAGCTGACCCAGGATCCTTGTGGCAGTGGTTGAACAGAAATCCTTTAAAATCCTCTAGATTGTTCTTTCTACTATGAGCAAAGGACTTGGAACAGCATTTATGCTGGAAAACCAGCATAACCCAAGGTCACAGTGGGACTTGTTATAGCTACTTGTCGTTGCTCCTTTAAAACAAGACACAGTTATTTTGAGGTATATGCTGATTATCTATCCTGAACTTTCCAGGTCGGTCTGGATTTCAAGTAGTTCATGCCGAGTCTCTCTAGGACACTCATATTCTGTAGAACAGACAACGTGTCTTGATTTTGGCTCATAAAATACAGTTGTCAGACTCAGAAGTTAGATACATTCATTCATTCTTTACTTTTCCTTTCTGTAAGTATTTAATGAGCACCTGCTGCTGAGTGCCAGGCTTTCAGGTAGGCTCTGGAGAAACAGATTGGTAAAATCATGCTTGAGAAGCTAGTGCTGTGCAGCCTGGAGGATGGACAGGCTAACAAGTGCATTCAGTTTCTCCAGAGAGCAACTCCTACAGGAAAAGACAGAGACAAGGCAGTTCACGTGCGATATAGCTTATTGAGACAAATTTTAACCTGTATTGTATATATCTTAATTGCATACGTTATATAGGCTTGTTTTCCAACACCAGTGTTAGCACGATTTCATTAGACAGCTGTCTATAAAAAATGTGTCCGCATGTATAACATTGCGCATACTTATATGTTTTTCGTAGGCGAGCTTGTGCTCCATGCCCAGTGTTTTCGCTGGTATGACTTTTGGTTAGAAATCTTCCTCTGATTGGCTCGACTACATTGCAGTTACTTCCAATAACAGCCGGTGTGTCCTGTGGTCTGCCAGGTAATTTGCACACATTCTTTCTTTTGCTCCTTCAACGCAGTGGAGGACGCATCACTCTCCCCATTTCACAGGCTGGATGGAAGTGGGTGCCAGAGAGGGTGAGTGGCCCCTGGGTGCGCCCGGCCGACAGGAGGTGGAGGGAGATGTGATCTGCCTTGCCTGACTGGGGCACAGTGTGCTCTCCTCCAAGCACACAGCCCTCCATTGTTGGAGCGCTTTTAACTGCCTATCGGGCGCATTTACTCAGATCTCCGTGGCTACCGGAAAGGAGGGTGAGAAAGGGGAAGTCATTCGGATGCAGCTCTGCAAAGCAGCCCAGGTAACCCAATATTCTCACTGCAGCCGGAGCAATCTGTGTAAAATGCCACCTGCACCATTTCTCTTCCCTCCTCAGAACCTTCTGGGGCTCCATTGGTTTCAGGTCTGCCAGCCTGTTCCTATCATTCCAGCCCCGACCTCCCCGGGAGCTGCCCCAGCCACGCCAGCCTCTTTTTATTTTTCTCCCCCTAAAGCTCTGCCTGTCCTGGGCCTTTGTCCTGCAGCTCCTTTTGCCTAGAAGAGTCCCCCTAGCCCTCCCGCTTCTCATCCACCAGTTAGTTAGCACTGCCTCTGCCTTCTCATCCACCAGTTAGCACTGCCTCTGGTCCTCAGTGCCCTGGGCCCCTTCTGACGCCTGTCCTACCTCCTGCATACGCCCTCATAGGCACCTGCACCACCCTTCCTGGAGGCCACCATCAGGTTGTCATTTACAGACCAATGCAGTCAGATTCTGTGACTCCGTCTCCCCCAGGAGACAGCTTCTGCTCATCGTTAGCTTAGTGGCAGCGCCTGTGGGCAAAGAATACCCCATAAATAACTGCTGGAAGAATGAATCCTTGCCTCTTTCCAGTCACCTCCACTAGTTTAGGACCCCTCTTCCTATACCCTTAGCAGGACCTGAGTTTTTCCTCGCTAGCCCAGTAACTCCAGACTTGGCTGATGACTGGATGATTTGTCTCTTCCCCTGAGGGCCCATGAAAGTAGGGTTGGTGCTTGTGAGCTTAGCAGCGCCCACATAGAGTATGCGCTCAATACTTGTACATTTTTGTACCGAGGACAAGCTTGGGGCCTATTTACTTAAAAAGGGGTGATTCCATGTCTGAGTGTTAAGATTGCACGAAGTGGCTCATTATCTACTAATTCAAACTTGTGTGCATTTAATAAATTACCTACTAGTGCTATGAGCAGCTCCCAAGCTGAATGAAACGTTGTGGCCCCAGGGAACCCTGCACACTGGCCCGGAGTCCCTTCCTCAGCTGGGACGGCTCTCTGGCCAGTGAAGTTCAAGTCCCTCTGTTCTAGGAAGAGGCAGATTTTCTGTGGGAGGCTTCCGCTTCAGGAGCCCTCACCTGTAACACCACCCAGGGCCCGGGAGAGGTCTAACAACTGTGCACAGGGTCATGGGTTCTAGTAAAATTAGCAATAGAGATTTAAAATCACAGTCAGTCAAGGCCCTGTCTCTCTCTCCTCTGACGTCCCTTCTGTCACCTGGTCAGGGGGACTAGAATGACCATGGTATCTTGGAGCTCTCTCTATGCGGACGTTGAGCTGGGGGCACACTGAGTTAAGCTTTAATGGGATGCATTCATGTGATTTTTCAGACACTTCTATGTCTAGTTATGGCTGGTAGTCCTCTTGTCAGAGTGGCTTCCGGGAATACCCCTCCTGCCCTCTGTGACAATTTACCCCATATAATGACACCAGGGGGTGGCTAGTATCAATGAAGCTCCTTCTGAGAATCTTTTGCTTTGGTGCTGAAGGTTGGGGGGTTACTGGCATGGTTTGCCTATACTTCCTGATTTCCTGCAAATGGCCTCTTGATCTTTGCTCTCCTGGTCTATCCATTGATTGTGTCAGCTTCGAACTCCCTGCCACAGCAACCTTTCAGGAATCCCCTGAAACACTAAGAGGGGCTCCCTTTTCCTGGCTCAACTCTGGGCAGGTTCTGCTGTGGCATCAGTGCAACCCTCTTGCAAAGCCCTCTCTTGGGCACCTTCCGTTCCTGTCTCTCTCGTCCTGATGTGCCCTGTGGAACCAAAAGCCAAGATGTACACTGCTCTCCCCAAGACTCAAGACCAACCCCCAGGACTGTGCCCTGGACAAACAGACCATTCATAAGAGTAAGGAAGGGCAGACAGAAGACTGAGCAGGAGGCAGAGAGAGAGGGAAAGGGGAAGAAGATCCAGAGCAGAGTGGTAGGAAGACATGATGACGGCTGTAGACGGATGGCTGAGAAAGTTGCAGGAAGAACTCAGCTGAGGTCTTCCCTGCCAGATCTTCCCTCTGTGTGGATTCGCTCCCAGAATTGGTTCATGTCAGGCACCACATTAAGGACATCCCATACTTCATCTCTCACCTGGCTCACTGCAATGACTTCCTAACTGGTTTCCTCCCTCGCCCTCCTAAGCCTGTCCTCAACCCAGCAGCCCAGTGATCCCATTCAAATGTGAGTCAGAGATGCCACTCCCTGGCTCTCACTCTCTGACCTCATTTCCCTCCACATGTCCCCACCCTCCCAGGCAGACGCTCTGTTCCTCAAACATACTTGATCTGCTCCTGCCTCAGGGTGTCCCTCTGTCTGGAAGGCTGCCCCCCTGCATGTCCACCTGCTGCTACATCACAATCACCTCTTCTGGTCAGTCCATCTAAAACAGAACCTGCCAACACTGCCCAGCCCCTTTCCTTTCTAACATAATATATAATCTACTTGTTCATGTTTGTTGTCTATCTTCCACTGGAATGTAGCTCTACGTAAGGACAGGAATCTTTGTTCGTTCACTGCTATATCTCTCTTTTCAATAATAGTGCCTGGCACTTGGTAGGAATATATCTGATGTTGGTTGAAAGAGTGACCTCTGTAGAATGACCACATTCTATAGAGGATAAAGCTTGGGCTTAGCAGTGTAAAGTAACTTGCCCAAGATCACGGGCCAAATGAAAGGCCACAGTCGAACCAGCCACGTCTATTTCAAAAGCCTGTCTGTGTTCCTCACCACTCCGCTGTCACATGGGCTTCCTCTTGCTGCGAGCTGCTGAAGCCAGTACAAGGAAATCGTTCCTCACGTCAGCCTTCCTTTACGGTTAACCAGACCCCCAGGCCTTCAGATGACCTTCCTGAGTTGCAAGGTGAGAGTATTGACAGAAAGAGATAAAGATCAGAATCGCAGTGCATGTGCTATGTGGGGAAGTGAAGGGATAGGTCTAAATCCACTTGGTTAAAAATAGGACCATGAACTTGTTGAGGACAGCCTCAGCTGGGTGTCTTGGTGGGGTGCAAAGGGGCTGCCCCCTCAGGGCAGGATCACCTGCAGGCCAGCCAACACATGTGTGGGGCACCCCCAATGCTAGGGGCACCCAAAGGATGAGAAAAACATTATGGGCTCTTTGATAGTTGCAAAAACATATAAAAGGAGGTGTGTGGGAAGAGACAAAACTTTGCTGGACTTCCTCAGAGGCATCTGAGGGCACAGCTTTCAACAATATACAGATGGTGTAGACTTGCACACCTGAAACCTATATGATTTTCTTAACCAATGTCATCCCAAAATATTCAATCAAAAACTACGCGTGGGGATCATCATCATCTTTTCCGTCTCTGAAGGTCAATCTGGCCCTGCTGATCCTGATGCATGGGGCCAGTGGATTCATTTTATCTGTCATTTTAAAAAATGTTAGGTATGTGTGGTTTCCATTGCACATGGAAGTAGGGTAAGTAGGGCAAGAATGGTTGCTTTGTAAATTGTTGAGGAATAACAGTGGTGTTTCAGGCAAGGTTGGTTAATGCTGCTGTTTTAAAATTGGAGTTGGAGCTCCTAGTCCTCCTCCTACACCTTCTCTAATGTCCCCCTTGTGCAGCCTTCTCTGTGCCCACATCTGAGCTGCGCTCCCCCAGCAATGACTCACTCCTCCTCCGTGCCACAGACCTCATTATATTTACCACGTTGCAGCATAATCATCTGGATTGCTCCTGATCCCCCGTGAGACTGAGATCTCCTGGAAGCCCAGGCTCATGCCTTAATGCATTATTCATCTTTGTGTCTAGCACATGCTGGAGGTTCCAGTTTTGCCAAAGGCCATTAAATCCAGACTCTGGAGGCTAGAGGAGCTCCTAAGGAAAAGGTGTCCTTTGGCGCATCCCTCTGTAAGACATGCCAGGCGCCCAAACACTACAAACCAGGTTGTGCGGAGCAGCTGCTTCTAGAGCCCCTCCGTTCTCGCCAGAGCTTCTCTGCAGGGCTGCTCAGTGCTCAACTGTCCTCCAAGCCTCCCCCGCCAGGCCCCAGGGAGCAAAAGATGTCAAGAAATGGGCTGCTGGGGCCTCCCCCATCACTTCTCTGCGTTTTGGTTCCTCATTTTGCAGAAGTCATGAGTTGAAACCTGAGTTCTGAGGTCTAAAATCTCTGACTCCTTGGCCATGACCCTGCCCCCTTCCCACTCTCCACTGAGCAGGCCTGGCCTGGCTGCCTTGGAACCAGACCTGCACCCACACCTGTCCTCTGAGCTACCACTGTGACCTGCCTTTCCTTCTGCCGGAAGTGCATTCTCCTGCACATACCTCTCTGCTGCTGCCCCCCTCTGTGCTCCGCTGCTGTACCCGATGCGGTGAATCAAGCTGCTCTCCGGGGCATTTTAGCTTGATTTCATCCCTGTAAAAATGATGTGATACATTTAGAACACTGCATACATCCTGATGCTATTTATGTATTTTATTTTAAACTGCACCTGCTGGGTTTTTGTCCGTTTGCTCTCAGATCTATTCTCTGCCACCCTCAATCTGGGCTGTGCATCCCTGGGAGCTGTTTTCCTAGATGCCCTTACAGAGCTGGCCCATGGTGGAACACTGAGATTGAGAGGAGGGGAGAAGCCAGGCTATTTCTCCCCTTCTCTGCTTCTGATGGTGTCAGGCAGCATCTTGTCTACGTCCCCAGCCCTGCTGTACAGCGTCAGCACTGGGGCTCCAGTAACACTGCCTTCTCCTTCGTCCCTTGAGCCTCAGGTTGATGGTGGGCTATCTCTGGCCTCTCACCTCGTCCATAACCCGTATTGAACTCCCTCTGCAACATCTATCTCTGCCTCTGCCTTCTGATTAGACTCTCACCAAAACACTCTGAATGTGTTACACCTTTTTAAAAATAGTTTGACTGTGGCATAATTTACATATATAAGACCATCACTTTCATATTTATGTGTATGTGTTGTTTGAATATTTTAGAGATCATGTACTCACTTATTGCTTATATAATATTAAAACAATATTTATAGCAGCCTTGCCCAGTGTTTCTCAGTGGTTTGGGCAGTGGCCTGTGCACCTAAGGGTCACGGGTTCAATTTCCAGTCAAGGGCATGTACCTGGGTTGCAGGTTCAATCGGCATGCAGGAGGCAACCAATCAATGTCCCTCTCTCACACTGATGTTTCCCTCTCTCTCTCTTCCTCCTCCTTTCCACTCTCTCTAAAAATCAGTGGAAAAAATATCCTCAGGTGAGGATTAAGAACAATAAAATATTTATTGCAGAAGTGGGACAAATGAGGTGAAACATCAAGTGCATTAGCTGAAGCCTTAGGCCATGCAGATGTCGTTAACATTCGTTCATGCAACAAATACTTTTTATTTACCACGTGCCAGGCACCAAGGGTCCACTGGTGAACAATATGGGCACGATCCTGGTCCGTATTACCTACAGTAGTTCAGTTCACAATTATTTCAATTTTAACTAATGGTACGTATGTGGAAGTAAAGAGGGCAACGAAAGGCTAGCCTAGTCAGGGAAGGCTTTCCTGAGGACGCCACTTACCAGCCGAGAGCCGGAGGATGAGAGAGAAAGCGTAGTTGCGAGAGGGAAGTGGACAAACAGTGTGGGATAGCAATGCTGTGGGATGGCAATGCTGGGCTGCCGCTGAGTGCTTCCCTGCTTCTGTTCTCAGGGAAGCTGCTCTCACAATAGAGAGTTGGCTGGAAGGTGTTTCTCATCGGAACCCACAGTGGGATGCCAGAGGGCTGGAGGGTTTTCCAGGGCTGTAGCCATGCCTTCTGACATGTGCGACCCATCGTCTGCACCCCAGGTGGCTCTTACTTGGAGGAGAGGAGCCATGTGTCCTGTGGGAGTTGACAGGACTGGCTTGGAAATGGCTCAAAAGCTAAGGACACCCTGGGCTCAGCAGTGGTGCCAAAGTACCCACGTCCATCCACCCCTCATCCTTGGACTGGTACTGACATTTTCTCAGGCTTAAGTAGAGTGGAAATGCCCAAGACAAGTCCTCCATTTATTTTCATCCATATTTCCACTCCCGAGTTCTTGGAAAAACATGCTGGGACTGTGGTAAAAAACTACCCATGAAGCAAGTTTCATTCTTCCCATGTTCTGTATTATTCTCTTTTTGCATAACTGGAGAAATCACCTACAGGTAGGCTGCACCTAGCTTTAACTACTCTAAATGTTTTCACTTGTGATGCTAATGGAAAGACACCTATGGAGCTACATTGGTGTCAGAATAAAAGGAACAGCCCAGAGACCACCTGGGGCATGGTAAAGTGAAGTATGGTAACAATTAATTCAGGTAAAAACTATAAGTTTCATATGTCTTAGAAGGCACATTTTTCCTTTACCTGGGAAGGACAGCACAGCTATCCCAAGTTCAGAGGGCTCCAGTTAGCATGTCAACTCAGTGTTCTGGAGACCCAAAACTGCCTAAGTGCCTAAGTTTAACCCAGGTCACTCAAGGGTTCTAGACCCAAAACTGTAATTTAGATAACATGCCTAAGTTTAACCTAGGTCACCAAGGACTCTAGATAATGTGTTCATCCAAAACTGTAATTTAGATAGTATACTGTCTCTGCTTCTGTAAATTTCTTCTTTTTTATTTGAAAACTAGGTTCCTCGTTCCAAACCTTGAGATAGCCAGTTTAGAAAATTAAGTTGTCTTTGACCTAGAACAAAGAATATTCTTATATGGTATTATTCTACAAGTTTCATTAATAATTTTTGATGCTTTACAACAGTATGTTGTGCATTTATCCCAAACAAACTTACAAATTAATTCTTTGACATGAAGGGATTTATTCCCTCCTGGGAAGACACTTAAGCATCCTGTATTGACCTCTCTTGACCTTTTTTTTTTTGCCAAAAGGATTCCAGTTGTCTACAGCTGTTATCTGAGCTCTCCGTTCAAGCTGAGATCATGAAAAGCTGGTACCATGGATCTGTCTCTTGCCCAATGGCGTAAGCTGGGCCCTCTCTGGAGAAGAAACCTGGGTTCCCTATGATCAATGCTGGGACCCCGCCAGCAGGCGAGGGGATCCAAAGGCAGTTGCTGGGCATGGAGGCCAGAGGGACATAGATTAACAAGGAGACAGAACTGAACCTCACATCACCCTACTTGGCCCAGAGATGGTTGGTAGTCAAAGACGAGTAAGACCCCACAGGGTGGGGCAACCTAAGACAGGCACAGCCGGGGGCCAGTAGGAGAAAACTTGGGGTTCAACAGAGGTGGGGCACAGATCCTCACCCCCCCAATGGTGCAGGGGCTTGAACACTCACCCCTTCTGAGGAAGGTCTCCTGTCCCCATGGCTGCTTCTTGCTTCCCATGCCCAGCCCAGATCAGGAACCAAATAACAGAAGAGACTTGGTTCAGCTGAAAATGGTACCCAGAAAAACAAAGGCTTAGTTTAACAGACTCTAAATTTAAATCTAGCCTAAAAACAGGAATGCTCAGGCCTCACCAAGCTTTTATTGATCTGGGATGCCCCCATAGCATAGCCCTTAGGCAGGTGACCCCCTAGTAACAAGCAGACTAGCCCATCAGCAAGGATTTACATAATAATAAATGGGGGAGTAGTTTCAGCTACCACTGTCTGGACAAACAGAGGTGGCGCCTAGCTCCGACCTTTGCTAGGGCTTCAAAGGCACCCAGCCTTCTGGGGTTCTCTGTCTATGCTTATCAGATAGTGAAGGCAATAAACAGTTTCCCACACATAACCTAATACAGATTCTTTGGCCTGTGTCTCAGTCTGGGCAATGGTAATACTCTCCTGTTTTATTGTAAGCCACCATTACTCTGTGGACTAGGTGACTTATACACTAGCCTATTAATTGCAGTTCAGCTACAGCATGTCCAGGTCTCCCGGACTCCGTGAATCAGGTCCCCTTTCCTTTGATGTCCAAATTATAGAGGTAACAACAGATCTCCGCTCGCTCGACCTCTGTGTCCTCTAGACACTTCTGGGTGTCCCCAACAGGATGTGTCACACACCCGCTGCTGTAACCTCGCAGATTTGCCTGCTTCTTTCTCCTGTTCTGGCTCCGCCAGGCCTGCTTCCTGCGGGGCCACGTGGACAACGGCAGGGCTGTTACTGCTGCGGGGGTCAGAGCAGCATGGCCAGGCAGGCGAGGGCCTCTTCCTGTGCTCTGGGCTCTGCTGTGTCCCCTGGGATCGGAAGCAGTGATGCTTAGGACTGAGAGTCAGGAAGATTTTGTGTGACGTTTCCCTACTTTCTGGGCCTCCCCCATCTAAGCACTGGGGCTTAACACCAAGTCCTAAAACCAGAGTCCTAGCACCATCCCTCATGCCTCCTTGGTTCTTAGCCATCCCAGCAACTATACTTGGGGCTACACTCCAAGTCACAAAAGGTCCCAACCGTATCCACAGAGGCAAACAGGTGTATCGTGTCTGGTCACGGTGCTGATACCTGAGGATGAGAAAGACGTGGCTGGTGGGATGTGTTTGGACTTCTTGGAATCATCCATTCTGGGGCTGGATGTTAGCTTCTTACAGGATTTCCCTGGCAGAGCGGCTGTCCAGCACCCGAGGTTCTTGGGTCCTATGGAAGGGAGACACGGGTCCCTTGCAAAGTTTGGGTGCAACACCCCTGGCGGGAGGGTGAGGAACCCGGGTCCCATCTGGGCTGTTGTCCAGAATGGTTTACCTACGTCAGTTTTGGACAGTTCTGACTGTGGGCCTATGAGTCTCCTTCACCTTTACACCACAGCACTGAGCACACAACCGGTATAGGATAAGTCTCTGAGCAGTGCTGCCAGTTTAATGAGCAAATGCACTTCTGTGCCCATTGAAACAGCTCACTTGTTCTTGCCAACAAAATGAGGGAGATTGGTAATAGATGCTGTTGTCCACATTTCTCGACCCCATGGAAGTGAGGTGCACGCTCTGCCTGGGCTCTAGAGGATCTGCCACTCCAGGACGGGGCTCAGGCTCCAGGATAGGACTCCCGGCTCCAGGACAGGGCTCCTGGCAGGACGGGGCTCAGGCTCCAGGACGGGGCTCAGGCTCCAGGATGGGGCTCAGGCTCCAGGACGGGGCTCCTGGCAGGACGGGGCTCAGGCTCCAGGATAGGACTCCCAGCTCCAGGACGGGGTTCAGGCTCCAGGACGGGGCTCAGGCTCCAGGATAGGACTCCCGGCTCCAGGATAGGACTCCCGGCTCCAGGACGGGGCTCCTGGCAGGACGGGGCTCAGGCTCCAGGATGAGGCTCAGGCTCCAGGATAGGACTCCCGGCTCCAGGATAGGACTCCCGGCTCCAGGACGGGGCTCCTGGCAGGACGGGGCTCAGGCTCCATGACAGCGCTCCCAGCTCCCAGCCCAGCAAGGTCTGCCTCTACTGGTTGCTACCATTCCCTGCAGCCCTGGCCAAGAGGCAAGGTCTCGGATCTGGGACACTCCGCAAGGAAGTCCCTGCAGACGCAGGGGCCTCGAACTTTCCAGGGCCTCTCCCGGGGCAGTCTTTTCAAGTCTCCAGTACTTCCATGAATTAGATGCGGAGTATAATGGGAGGATAGCCACTGTTTGTCAGTTTTTAATGAAAATAATTGGGAAAATTACACCCCTTAAACACTTCTCTAGCACAGTATGTTTTATTCTACTTCCCACTGAAAACCCCTTTTAAAAGGACTGTCCCCATAGAAGGTCTGTTTTGAAAGACTTTGTTTATAGGCAAACACATTTGTTCCATAATAACGAATTTATTTTCTTAAGAGGAAGCCAGAGTCAAGATTTTTTTTTTCTAACTAAGAGTCATCCTTGAGGTTTCATTTTGAGTAAACAATTACTTTTGCGCTTCCTGAAAAACTGAAAGTTGCTGCAGGAATTCTCCCAAACTGCTAGGCTTCTAGGTTGTAATCCCGGGTTCCAGAAGGCAATAGGCACACAGCACAAAATTCACAACAGCCTGCGCCTGCTGCCCCTCCTGCTGCCTGCCCACCTCCTCAGGTAATGCGTGCTCAAGTCTGGAGGAGCCCTTCCTGCCGCAAGTTCTCCCAGGCCAGGGGGCCCGCTGAGTGGCGGGGTTTGTATGTGCCAGGCCGGAGAGGCCAGACTTTAGCCCCAGCTTTTTGTTCACATGACATCGCACGGGACATGGTCAACAAGCGCGCTGGCACATTCCGCCCTCCCACCTAAGGAGCTGTCCCTTGGAGATTTAGAATAAGTCACCCGTCTTCCTAGAGGAACCTCTCTGCCATGGCTGTGCTGGACTGGTATGAAGCTGTTACTTTGGGATGGGGGAACTTTGCAAGCAAGAGCGGAACACAGCAGTAACACTTTTCTAAAAGAAAAAAAAGAGAGAGAGTTTTTATTGCCTTTGTACATCGCCATAAGCACTTTTGGGCGGAAATATCAGAATAAATCGGAGTTGGAAACCTGACCTTGGCTGTGTAAGAACAGCGAGAATCTGGTACGTTTTCATTTCCCATTCAGGTCCTCAGAATACCAGGAAGCAGTTTGCTCAAGTTTCTTTTCTGCATTTAGCTCTCCTGAATGCCCAGCCTCAGTGCCCAGGCCCTGCTGCCAAGGGTCCTGCTGGCGCATTCAGCTGCCGCTCCAGGACACAGCCCTCCAACCGCCTCGCCCCTGGAAGTCTGTCTTACAGCACAAAACAGGTGGAGGGACATTCCGCCTCTGGCGCCTGGCCCGCATGTCTTGCTACTTCTACTGCCCGGTGCCAAGAATGACAACAATCTTCTGTGTGTGCTTGGGGGTGGGAAAGCCCAGATATAACTGTGGATAGCAGTGAGCTTGCTCGTTGGACAAGATTCCCAGGGCAGCTGTTGTATCTCAGACACTTGGCTCTATTGCTAGGATGGATGAATAGAAACTTTGGACAAATCATTTATTTATTTATTTTATCATTCTTTTAAAAATTATTTTACTTTTTTAATTAGATAATTTTTTTTATTGCTTAAAGTATTACAAAGGGTATTACATATGTGTCCTTTTTTCCCCCCTGCCCTTGACAATCCCCTGGCCTCCCCTACCCCCCAGTGTCTTATGTCCATGGACAAATCATTTAAAAAATTATGCTCCCGTGATAACTGTTGAATATAACAGGGATCATTTTAAAGAGTGAATATTTGCTAATATCATAATAAGGAAGTTATTTGCTAACATCATAATGGACTTGGGTGTGTTTACACTTTCAATTCTATTCTAACTGTTGGCAAAAATTTGATCTGACACAAAATTTACAATCTATAGCTACAACTGAGACCCAGTTATCACTTTAAAAAATATGTCTTTATTAATTTCAGAGAATAGAAGGGAGAGATAGAAACACCGATGATGAGAGAGAATCATTTATTGGCTGCCTCCTGCACACCCCCTACTGAGGATCAAGCCCACCACCTAGGCATTGTGCCCTGACCAGGAATTGAACCATGACCTCCTGGTTCATAGGTTGACACTCAACCGCCAAGCCACACTGGCCTGGCAGGGTTATCTTTTTTAAAAAATTATTTATTTATGGATTTAAAGAGATAGAGGAAGGGAGAAAGAGTGAGAGAAACACTGACTTGTTGTTCCTCTTATTTATGCATTCATTGATTGATTCTTGTATGTGCCCTGACTAGGGGTGGATCCTGCAACCTTGGCATATCAGGATGATGCTCTAACCCACTGAGCTACCCGGCCAGGCTCAGGGTTATCTTTTTCATGTGCTGACATTCTTAGTTACACTAACAAGTTAGTTAACTTCACAACGGAATTACAAATTCTAACTTAAGGATTTGCCCATTGTTTGTTCTTAGCCAAAGACTTTAACCTATGTTTGATTCAGTCTTGATGCATAATCATCTTCTTTATTTTGTGTTTAAAGAACAAGATTATATTAGTATTCAATTGGCAGTTATTTCTACTAAATTAAATGTACACTTTAGTGGAAGATAAAAATGTGACTAACTGAAATGCTATTCCTGGAAAATGAAGTCTCAATGAAAAGTTCTGTGAATTTCAACACTGTCAGTTACATTTCCTCAAGATCCCCTAAACCGGATTAATGTGCATCAGTTTAAAAATATAGTGTTGAGTGGTCCCGCCTTCATCTTTTCCTTTTGGTTGAACCTAGCCAGACTAATAGTAACAGAGACAATTGCCCCACTTCAGAGTGGGTTTCGCATGGGCATTATTGATACAGCTACAGGTCCTGTATCACCAGCAAAGCATAGATTAAAATTGGCCTTGACTTAAATGGACTTAACATTTTGTTTTGATTTTTAATGTTTTTATTGATTTTAGAGAGGAAGGGAGAGGGAGAGAGAGATAGAAACACCAATGATGAGAGAGACTCATTGATCGGCTGCCTCCTGCACGCCCCACACTAGGGATCGAGCCCACAACCCTGGCATGTGCCCTGACTAGGGATCGAACCCTGACCTCCTGGTTCATAAGTCGATGCTCCACCACTGAGCTACACCCACCAGGCTGGACTTAACATTTATTTTGGTTCTTGGATTGCAGCCGGAAAGTTGGCTCCACAGCATCAGCCATCTGGCCTGCCCTGTCTCGCTTCACGCTGACCATTCACTGCCTTGGCTTGCTACTGCGTCTCTTCTACTCTCTCCTAACTCCTCCACCTGAGTCAAAGCCCAACACGACTTCAGCTCTAGTTCTGGCCAACCTGGTCCGTCCTGCTCAGCAGCTGACACTCACCTGTGCCAGCCTTCCTGTCATTCCTGGGGCCTGGTTCCGCCCAACAGTCTCTGCCAGTTTTGCTACTTACGAACCCACGCCTCAACCACTCCCATGGCGTCTCCTTCTGCCACCACCTTTTCTCCGACCCTCCTGCTGTCTGTCTGCCTGTGTTGGCCGCTCTCGGCTCAGCTGCTGGCACCTGCATGAGCCACACACTGATAGAGCCAAACACAAGGTCAACGTGGCCCCGCCAGGCTGACTTCGGTCCTTCCTCCGACCCCGTGGACGTAACACTGGCACATGATCTCCTTGGGATTCCAGTCTTGGTTTTCTGCTCTTTTCTGGAGTTCGTTTCCCCTTGGTGCCTCCGGGGAGCACCCTCCATGTTCCTTCTCCTCCGCCTCTGGCTGGTGTGCCCAGCAGGTCCCAGGCCCGGCCCAGATTCACTGGGATGCTCTGTCACCACCTGCTTATCTACCCTTCTTATCTTTTTGGACAGGCGGATAGTGTTGCCTCTGTTCACCTGCCCAGGGTTTAAGGCAAAATATGCCTATAGCCCAGCCAGCATGGCTTAGTGGTTGAGCATCAACCTGTGATTCCGGAGGTCACGGTTAGATTCCCAGTCAGGGCACATGCCCGGGTTGTGGGCTCTATCCCCAGTGTGGGGCATGCAGGAGGCAGCCTATCAATGATTCTCTCTCATCATTGATCTTTCTATCTCTCCTTCTCCCTTCCTCTCTGAAATCAATAAAAATATATTTTAAAAAATAAGCCTACAGATCAGGGCAGCTGCAACTAAATGTAAGTAGGAAAGATGACACTTATGGTGAGGAAAGAGTTATGGGGAAGGAGATGGGGTGAGAGCATCTGAGTGGAGGTCTGAGTAGGAGGAGGTAAGAATAAATATGAGGGAAATGAAAGACTGGGGTGGGGGGGGGGCAGGGAGGTGAGAAAGAGATTGTGAGTATTGCTGGGCCATGAGATCTACCGACTCAGAGCCCTGCTATTTGATTAGTAACATGCCTTTCACATGCAATGGATGAAGTTTAATGTCACAAAACAGACAACTTTAAAAATACAATGTTAAGTAAATAAAAAGCAAATCGCAGAAGGCTATATGCAGTATGTTGCTATTTTATAAAAGGTTAAAATATATATATATATATATATATATATATATATATATATATATATATTCCTAAACAATATATATATATATAGTTTAGGAATTCATGCCTTTGTTGTCAAACTATAAAAACATACACAGAATGATAAACGCCAGATTCACGCTGGTGGTTACTTACAGGGAAGGATAATGGGGACCGGGCTTGGGAGAGAGGGCACTGGGATTTCATCTGCACCTGAAATATTTTCATTGTTTTTTAAAAATTCAAAGCAAGGTGCTCAGGCAAATAAGGAAGATGTTACACTTTGAATTGGCTGATAGGTACCTGCAAGTTCACTATAGAATTCTTTATAGTTTTCTGTATTCTGGAAACACCTCATTATTAAAATTAAGAGGAAGGAAGAACAGTGGATTCAAGTTGCTGCAAGACGGGCCTGCATATTTGCACAGATACATTAATTATTTGGGAATATTTAAATACATTTTTAAAATCTTCTCACTGGAAGATATGTTTTTATTGATTTTTGGAGAGAAAGAGAAGGAGAGAGAGAGAGAGAGAGAGAGAGAGAGAGAGAGAGAGAGAGAGAGAGAGAGAGAGAGAGAAATATTGATGTGAGAGAAACAGCAACTGGTTTCCTCCAGTATGAGCCCCACCAGAGATCAAATCCGAAACCTAGGTATGTGCCCTGACTGGGAATTGAACCAGTTGCATGGGACAATGCTGGCCACACTGAGCAACACTGGCCGGGGCTTTAAGTATATTTTTAATCTAAATCTTTATCGACACAAGTCCATTTATGGACAAAGAGTATTTCAGATTCAGCCCTCTCTGAGACTCAAATATAACTCAAATGTAACCTAGATATAACCTAGTGTCCCGTGGGGCCCAGTCTCATTCAAAGACACATGTCTAAGCCCAGCAGCCTTGGGAGAGAGGGAAGCCTTGCGGTGGGGGTAGCTGCTGCCACTTGGATCCCACACTCTGGAAATACCCCTGTTTTTGACAGGAGAGAGAGCACTATTGACATATGGGACAGACAGAAAAGGGATCTGACCTACCTTAAGCATGGCTGTGACCTGCCTGGGCTTTTAGGGTTTTTGTAGATTTATCTTCTCTTGGTCTGATGATAGCTGAGATTAACCTCTTTCCCTGGTCAGCAATTATATTCTTTACTCCTCTCCCCCGCCTTCTGCAGAGAACTCTGTGAATTCCATGACATTAAATCATTCCCAACCCTGCGACTCAAGATCCCCCATTACTTCTTCTTCCTTACCTACTTCAATATATTTAATATGATGTATTCTCTAACTTACGACCATTTTTTTCCTGAGACGGTGAACGTGATATTTAAATTCTACTTTCTCACTCAGAGTTCTATCATCTACAGCAAGTTCTGATTTTAGTTCCTCTATTTATAGTTTGTAGAATCAAAAATATGATCTCTCTCCAATTTCACTGCTGTTTGAATTCAAATGTTTGTCATCCGATTCCACCATTCATTAGTTTCCCCAGGAAGATAAGTAAATCTGTTACACAGCTAATTTATTAAATGATAGTGATTCCTAGCTCAAGTATTGAATTGTATTCACATCCAGGGGCGCCTCAAATTCTGAACCATTTATGCTAGATTTCTGGAATTCCTTTCTTCTGATGGAATGATTCAGGGCTAAAATAGAATTTTTAAAATAATGACTCTCATTCAAAAATTATACATTCAACCTAGCAAATGAAAAGGGACGGCAAAAAAGAAAAAAATTAAAATGGGGCTAGGAGCCCAGCTGACGTGGCTCACTGGTTGAGCATTGACCTATGAACCAGGAGGTCACAGTTTGATTCCTGTTTGGGGCATATGCCTGGGTCGCCAGCTGGATCCCCAGTGTGGGGTGTGCAGGAGGCAGCCAGTCAATGATTCTCTCTCATCATCAATGTTTCTACCTCTCTCTCCCTCTCCTCTCCTCTCTAAAATCAATACAAAATATATTTTAAAAAATGGGGATAAGAGACTGCAAATGGAACAAAGAACACAGAAGAAAACGGTAGGTTTGGGGGAGAAATATTACACTAAAAGAAGGCAGGATGGAGAAAAAGTTTATCGTAAAGGCACAAAATGCTAGTGTCATGGCATACTGAAATATAAATGGAGGGCAAGTTTCTAAATAATGGCCAGACCCAAGGTGTAGATCTGTGACCTTAGGGAGAAGTAGCCTTAAAGATCCCTTACCCAGAGGCCAATTGCACATCTGTGGTGTGGGTTACGCTGCCTTTCTTCTATTCACTAGCCCCTACCAGAGCACATGACACCTGTACAGGGAGAGGCCAACACCAACACAGCTTTCCACCTTCCCAAAAGGAGAATTTATTCTATTCCTGTCTAGAGATAACTTTAAAAATTATTATTTTTAATCCTCACCTGAGGATATTTTTCCATTGATTTTTAGAGAGAATGGAAGAGAGAGGGAAAGACAGAGAAATATCGATGTTAGAGAAACACATTGATAGGTTGCCTCCTGCATGCATCCCGACCAGAGCCTGGGAGGAGCCTGCAACTGAGGTATCGAACCCAGTACCCTTGGGACTGCAGTCCAAGGCTCTATCCACTGAGCAAACTGGCTAGGGCTAATGGTAACGTTTTGTTGTTGTTTTCACTTGAGTTACTTTAGGACTCTGGAAATGACAGCTCTGAAGCTAGCCAAGATGTCACACAGGAAGAAATTTTGTTTCTGATGAAAACATTGGAATAGGAAATTATGCGATATTAAGGGACAAATAGAAGTTTCCCCCTCTTCTTGGCAAGTCAAACGCCCAGTTATCAAAGAGCGTAAGAAAATAATGCATACATGAGCAGAACTGCTTCTGAATAAAATATCTAGAATGTAAGTGCTGCATCATTTCCCAGTTAAGCATTCTGTAAATAAAGCCTTGCTCTTCCTCTGTGTTCCTGGAAACTTCCATGGGAGACAGAGAGTGGAGCGAAGCAGTGGAGCCACCCAGTGGCCAGTGGGTAACCACAGCAATCATGAGCTTCCTGGTGCATTTCGTCCGTTTCCGGTGTTACAAACTGTGTATATTTCCTCTTGAAAATATGACACTAAGCACTTCTAATAAGAAATTTAATAATGTAATAGTAAATAGGAGATCCATAACTTGAATATCACTCTCAGATTCTTCACATAAAAGTCTGAAGAATTTGCGAACAAGCAACTTTTAAAAATAGAAGCTTCCACAGATACAAAAATGGTGGGGAGCAAAGATCATCTCTCATTTGCACAGAGAAAAAGCACCCACTTATGCTGGGCTTTCTTTTCCTCCCTGAAGCTCCTTTACTTTCGTAGGTCCCTTGGCGTCCTCACAAATGTAGGTGTTTATAAGGGCGGAGCCCCATGATTTTCCCTTCCTGAAGTGCTACTCTATAAGCTGCAATTTGGGACAAGAGTGAATAAGAAATGGCTATGTTGACCAAAGAATGACTTTCATAGACAAAATAAAAAGCTATCTATACTAATAAAAGAGAAAAATGGTAATTGGCGTACGGCGATACCCTTTTCATTGGCTAATCAGGGCTATATGCAAATTAACTGCCAACTAAGATTGGCAGTTAACTGCCAACAAGATGGCGGTTAATTTGCATATGTAGGCACAATGCAGGGAGGCGAAAGGGAAAGCAGGAAGAAGCCCCCTGCCACTGACAGTGATCAGAAACCCAGGGGGGAGCTAAGAGCTGGGGGGCAGGGCAAAGGCGGCCCTGTGGCCGCCTTTGCCCTGCCCCCCAGCCATGATCGGAGAATCAGGTGCCTTTTCTGCCCTGGCCAGTGATAGCAGGAAGTAGGGGTGGAGCCAGCAATGGGAGCTGGGCACAGTCGAAGCTGGCAGTCCCAGGAGCTAGGGGTCCCTTGCCTGGGCCTAAAGCGGAGCCCACGATCGCGGGGCCGCTGCAGCTGCGGGTCCCCGCTGCCCGGGCCAGACGCCTCAGCCAGAGGCATCCTGCAGGGGCGGGGTGGAGCCCGCACGATCGTGGCACCCACCGCTGCCACTGTAGGTCCCCGCTGCCCGGGCCGGATGCCAGAGGCCGATCCTGCGATTGGAGGGTGATGGGGGTCAATGCCTGAGGGCTCCCAGTATGTGAGAGGGGGCAGGCTGGGCTGAGGGACACTCCCCCCCCCCCCCCACACACACACCCAGTGCACGAATTTCGTGCACCAGGCCCCTAGTAAGCAAATAATTATAGGAGATTCCAGTCATTTGTGCAATAATAAATAATAGATTAAAATACCGAGTTTGGCTGAAGAGTTAGCAGGAAAATGCCTGCAATATGGCCAGTTATTAAATGACAGAGAAAATGTATTAGAGATAAGAATCAGGCACAATGCTGAGATTCCTGTGGTTGTTCTTCTGGGTGGATAACCAGCAAGTTAATTGGGGGATGCTGCTTTTAGCTACCTGGGATTCCTAGCAGATGTCTGAAGAATGATGCCCCTCCCCAACAGTTTTTGCTAACCCCGGGATACAGCTCCTCAGTGTGGCCAGATTTCCATCTGGGAGTTCTCCCAGATACTCCGCTGTCTATTATGGCACCATGAAAGAGGACATAGATGGTAACACCAAAATCCTACAGAAACGGAAGCTAGAAGCAGTGTTAAATAGAAACAAACAGAAATGCCATCAATTTTGTGGGCTTTTGTATCAACAGCTCTATCGATTATTGTTACCTTGGGCATATTACTTAACTTCGCTAAAGCTCATTTCCCTTCTCTGTAAAATGAGTATTATCATCTAGTCAATAATATTTATTGTTATTATACAGCAGAAATTGTTCTGGGCAGCAGTGATGAAAATAGGGTTAAGGGGAGCTCATAGTCTGGTGAGAGAGACGGACTTACAGAAAGACAATTACCACATAGTAAATGCAGTAGATGTCACTCGGAAGCATTGAGAAAACAGCTAAGGATGGGGCAGGGTGAGTTTGAAAGTGGGGGCTTAGGGTTTATCTTGAAGGGATTCAAAGAGCTCACTAGATAAAAGCACCTAGCACCTCCCACATTGGTAATAAGGCACCCTGCTAATGTTAAGTTGCGTTGCCTTCCTTCTGGAGTGATCTTAGGTGCAGCTTCTTGGGACAGAACTGAGCATATTGCACTGGGCAACGTCAAAGTTGTGAAACATAATCCCCTTAGGGGAGATAAAATCCTGCATTCTTTACCAATGAGTATTACAGAGACTATGCTCAAGAAGCTGTCCCATGACTCCCTAAAGCCTGGAATTTAACAAGTTTTCTTGGTCAAAGCCAGCTTGCTATTTCAAAGACTCAACCTAGTTTCAAACCCTAGGGAGTCATGAGGAGTAATACACAAAGAAAGAAATTAAGAAGGGGAAAGAAATGTGAAGTCAGCCAAGATTTTTCTTAAGAACTTTGGCCTTTTCTCTTGACCACTTATGCAACTATTTAAAAATTGTTAGGCATAAAGTTTGGAAATATTTTTCAATAAAACATTAAAAGCATAAAATCTTTGGAGTGCAAAATGCTTTGAATGAATGAATGAATGAGTGAAATGGGTTTCTAGTGTGCAGTATTTAAAGTACTTGACTTAGCTGTCATTCCTCTTCCCTCTTCCTTGTCAATCAAACCAATCCATTATTCTCATGATCCAAGATCTGGCCTCGGAGTCTTAACACAATTAATAAGGAAGGCACTACTAACATAAAGAAATGGTTGCCCTGGCTGGTGTGTACAATGGTTAGAGCGTTGCCCTTGCATCCAAAGGTTTCGGGTTCAATTCCAAGCCAAAGGCATGTACCTGGGGTGCAGGTTTAATCCCCAGCCCCTGTTGGGGCGCGTGCGGGGGGTAACCAATCGATTGTATCTCTCTCACATCGATGTTTCTCTCTATATATATACCCTCCTCCCTCCCTCCCACTCTCTCTAAAAATCAATGGGAAAAAAATATCCTCGGGGAAGGTTTACAACAACAACAAAATTGTAGTTACTGGAAGTGAACCTGGCAGGATGGTGGAAAGTGGGTGAGGGTGAGGCTCTTTAAGAATGGCGCAGTGAGCCCTAGCTGGTTTGGCTCAGTGGATAGAGCGTCGGCCTGAGGACGGAAGGGTCACATGCCCGGGTTGCAGGCTTGATCCCCAGTAGGGGGCATGCAGGAGGCAGCCCATCAATGATTCTTTCTCATCATTGATGTTTCTATCTCTCCATTTCTCTCCCTTCCTCTCTGAAATCAATTAAAAAAAAAAAAAAAAGAATGGCGCAGTGAAAGGCAGGCCTTGAGAAGGCACACATGTCAGCCTGGTAGTGTGGGGCCTGTCTTATCTCCTCGGCGCAGCTGGAGGCTGAACTGAGCATCCCAGCTGGGCCGGGGAAGGGCAGGGGTGCGGTTTTGATGAACAGAAACTCCGGGGGAAGTGTAAGGAAAGGTTGGAAGAGGCCAAGGAAAGCAAGAATCATGTAAATTACTGTTTGCCTTTTGCACATCGCCCAGCCCACTTTGACATGGCAGATGACACACTTCCCCTCACTTTCCTCCTCTGCTTTTGGCTGAGATGAGCTGGGTCGCAGAAACGCCTGGGGCACCTCCCTTACTCCCTTGTCTCTTACAGTCACTTACATGCTTATTTTTTCCCAACTAAATTGCAAACTCCTGGAAGGCAGCTACATCTTACTACTCTTTGAAAGTGTAATAGTGAACAGCACAGCTATTCTTAACGCCAGTGGTGGACAGAAGTGTTTTTGCAGTTGGGCTAACGACCCACATGCCTCTCTGCACGTAATGGTCTCTGACTGAAAGCACACACGGCGCCCTATAAAACAGACCCCACCCTTTCCGGCTGTGTCTCCCAACTGGCACTTCAACTGGGGAGTTCATCCCAGTGGCAGCATCCCCTTTGGCCATACCAGGCCTGCCACTGAGAGCAACCCCAGAGCTCCATAAGGACGGGGTACCCCCCTCACTAACATATTTTCCGGGTCTTCTCATGGAATGTTGGCGGGGTAGAGTGGATGTACAGGTAACACACATGGTTCGGTTTAACATGCCTATCTGCCTGGCCCCGGGATTCCTTCATCTACATTGTGTGAGGAAAACTCTGGTATCGCAGTTATATTACAGGTAGGCCATGGGTCCCAGACTTAGTCAACCAATCAATCAGTCAGTCAGTCAGTCAATCAATTCTGAGTTACCTTTAGCTTCATGAACTAACACATTAAATCTGGAATCTCTAGTAAGTGTATTCGTATCAGTTAATTGTCCCAATCTAGTGTCATATGTCACCCTCCTCGATCTCACATTCAGAGTACATTCCCACGCAGGTCCCTGATTTCTGCTGAGACATATTAGCAGAGTTTACCATTATTTTCTGTGTAAGCTATTTCTTCCTGGGTCACACACAGTGTGCACTTGCCCCTGAGCATGCTGAAATTTAAGTCAGGTTATAGGGCTGGTGGGTCGGGAGGAGAATAAAGATCCTCTTTTAAGAAACTGCCCCCAAGTGAGGTTATCACAGAGTTTTCCAACAAAGGGCTGGCTACATCCACTGACAGAGGAGGCTGAGAGTGACGTAGTTTCCAGATTGTCAGTGTCATCTGGGTCCAAGCAGATGTCCCCACTCCAATGATCAGGATCCCAGTCTTCCCTGTGTAATACCCTAACTGTCACAAAAATGTGATGGGTCTATGCATTCAATTATTGCTGTAATTCGGCAACCCTTAAGTTAAAATTTGTGCTTGATTTTCAACAATATTACTGCTGTGCCCGAGAGAACTAAATGGTTCCTTATAGCTGTCAGGGACTGTCAGGGAAGCATTCTGGTCTCTGACTGTGACTTGAGCTGAGAGTTGAAAGACACGAGCTCGTCACTTTCTTCCTATGAGGGCTAAGGTGTTCTCAGAAGAATTGATCTCCTACCCCTGTCCTTATAGACACCTTAACTGCCATGATGGTCCAGTGCGGCCACCGCTTGGGCAATCCCTGGCTTCAGCTGGCTCATCATCGCTGTCAACCACAGATGAGAGTTGGATGAACTGCCTCATTTCCCACTGGGGAGGAGCGCGGCCAAAGGGCACGGCCACAGCAATCCTCCAAGTGCCTGTGTGTCTGTCTCCTAGGATCACTACTGATGCAATTCTGTGTCAGTCAGGGGCCAGTTAGGAGGCAGAAACAATATGCTGAATATGGAAGGTTAAGTACAAAGATTCCTACCCATAACAGGGAATTGGAAAGATAGGGAGATGGCAGGTAAGGAGCAAAGAGAATGCTGAGGAATGTAAGAAAATCAGATAGAGGGACCAGCTATTGCCTGAGGGCTGAGACAGACCGTCCTGGAAGAGGTCTGGTGACTGTGACTCATCTCACATCAGGGAAGTTCCCTGAGGGTGGTGAAGGAAAGCTGTTCATGGAGGGAGTTGTACTGATGGTCCTCACTGAGGTGCGCCTGGAGGGGTTGTGGGGGAAGCTGTTTATGGAAGGACCTGCGCACTGCTGGCCACTGGGCATGGCCGGAAGGGGCCACAGCAGCAGCCATGGCTGGGAGAGCTGCCTAAGACAGCGGTTCTCAACCTGTGGGTCGCGACCCCTTTGGCGGTCGAACGACCCTTTCATAGGGGTCGCCTAAGACCATCCTGCATATCAGATATTTACATGCCGATTCATAACAAGTAGCAACATTACAGTTATGAAGTAGCAATGAAAATAATTTTATGGTTGGGTCACAACATGAGGAACTGTATTTAAAGGGCCAGAAGGTTGAGAACCACTGGCCTAAGAGGACACTGCATGCTCAGGCCGGGGATCTCTCCCTCCTCGGGGTCCCTCCTCTTCCCTCCACTGTCAGAGCTTATTTCAGCACAACTTGAAAAGGAGAACTATTTAAAGAATTTATCCCTATTATCACAAAGCAGGCAGTGAACTATTTGGGGACTCCTTTAGGCAATAATGTAATAATCAGCTCAATAAATCTATGTCCTTTAACTGGGAAAACCTTACAGGGAAGACTGGATTTTATTGGGGCTTTGGCAGTTGTTACGAATGGTCCCTTGAGGAGCTGATAAAAGCCATGGACTCTCCCTCTGGATAACTGCACAAGTGTGCATACGTACAGTCTCATAGGCAGTCCAGAGTAACTGTCTGAACCCAGATTAAGAACCCCTGGTTAGGCCAATGGCTGTTGCCCATGTTCAAATCAGTGACTTATTTATTTGCACCTAGAGTAGCAAATTTAATATCCCAAACTCAACTATGTTTGCTTTCAGCACAAAGGTAAACATTTGAGAAACATAGCCAATAGTGCTAGATAGTTCTATTTTGGGGGGAGGAACTTGATGAAATTTATCTGGAAGAGAGAGGCTGAATACCAGAGGAAAGGCAAGCATTGTGAAACAATTGCAAGACCACCAGTGGGATTTGGACTTGGGTAGCTGCCTGTAGACGGAACGGGGTATCTATCCTGACCTGCTCTGCTTTGGGAAGGTACGTTATGGCAGCTGGCCTCCGCACGACACGGATGGTCCTTACCTCCTGGTGTTCAAGCTCATGTGTTCTCTCCTCCCACACCGACGCGGAGCTGGTATTTGTGACCAAGAGCACCGTGTAGGTGACCGGATGATTTCCGAGACTAAGTCAGGAATGCCATTTCTGCTTTTGCCTCGGTCCACTGGATCTCTTTCTGGGGGAATCCAGCCACCATGTTGTGAGAAACTCAAGCAGTGCTGTGGAGAGATCCACAGGGAGAGGTGCTGAGACTTCGCACCAAGGACCAGCTGCCTTGCCAGCCTAATGGAGAGCCACCTTGGAAGTAGATCCTCCAGTCCCACTGGGCCTGCAGATAACTGAATGCCATCCTGACTGCAGTGTCATGAGACATCGGACCAGAACCATCAGCTAAGCTGCTCCCAATGTTGTGACCCACAGTTTTGGGGTAATTTGTTTTGCAGGAATAGACAACTAATGTATATATTTAGGTCAAAATGCTCTAAATGGTGAAAAATATAAAGGATTGGGCCTTCCCCCGCCCCCAGGTCTCTCTGGTCACCTGAAGGAGAAGTCAATATAGCTATTTAGCTACGTTTTTTTCAAGCATTATCATAAATAAGTCACTCGGTAGAATCATCAGAGAAATAACAGACTTCTCTGTTAGCCAAATGGTCACTCTAAGTCAGGGGTGGGGAAGCCTTTTTCTGCCAAGGGCCATTTGGATATTGGTAACATAATTCGCGGGCCATACAAATCTATCAACTTAAAAATCAGCCTGCCAAATTTGGTCAAACGTTTAATTAGCTCATCCTAATGCCTTGGCAGGGCCAGACCCAATGATTTTACAGGCCTTATGCGGCCCGAGGGCCAGACATTCCCCACCCCTGCCTAAGTACTGACTGGACATGTAGTTTCTGAAAAGCAGGAAATCCAATTGCTAAACCAGCTTATGAAGATTTCTATTGATGCAGAAATTTATAGAAATAACAGATGTCTCCTTATAAAGATTGTTCTAAAATCACAGTGTGTCTAAATGCTCCTTAGGGCTGCCATAATTGATGAAGGTATACGAAAATAGTGTGTGCCCAGGTGAGTGAGTATTCTGAACCGGCCGGGAACTGTGCTGGAGGATGGTTGAAGGATCTGGAGCTCTTTAATTTGGAGAAGGAGAGAGAGAGAGAGAGAGAGAGAGAGAGAGAGAGAGAGAGAGAGAGAGAGAGGGGCATTTAACAGGTATACATTTGAAGGGCTGGCATGTGGAATAAGAGTTATATTTTGGGTTGGTCAAGAGGAGAAAAGTGGCTTAATGAGAAATCATAGGAATGATTATGAAGTTTCTACTTCACTTAGAACCATAGCTGTTGAGCAACGGGTCATGCTGTAGTGAAAACGAGGGCATCTCCTCTCCTTGGATGGGTTTAATCCAAAATTGGCCGATGGCCCTTCAGAGATGTGGTAAGAGCGATCCCGGCAGTACTTGGGAAACTGAGCTAGGGGACCTGAAGTTGTTGTGCCTGAAAGCCTCTCCCTCCTAAACATGTCTTCTTACGCATGAGCATCTCTAAATAAGAAGGCAGGGTGGTGGGAAGTGTGTGCGTTACAGAGGAATCGGGACTCTATTGGGAAGCTACTAGCTGTGTGACTGTGGGCAAGACAGTTAGCATTTCCAAGCTTCACTGTCCTTACTACCTTTGAGGATTGTTCTGAGGTTTCATCAAATCACTCACGTGCCTTTTGATGCATATGTGGATTTCTTTCTTCCATTTTCAATGGTATGGTTCATAATCAAACATCTGGGACCCATTAAGATTTTGAGAGTGCAATGTTGAAATGAGCTAATTCGCCTAGGCTGTAGCTGTAGGATTTCATTTGTTTTTCAAATAATAAACTTGATTAATATTTGATTAGATGCTTTGTGGCACAGCATCTTTTTTTTTTTTTAAGGGAAAAGACAAGTTTGTTGTGTGTATTAATAGAAGGAATCAGAAGCCAGATGGCCAACATCATCATTGAAATTTGCAACTGTAAGATCATCACTTGACTAAAGTCTTTCCTCCCAAGAGTTTATTAAAAAAAAAAAAAAAAAAAAAATTCACACCAAAAACAAAAGCCAAAATACCAAAAACTAGATTATTCAATATCAATAAAGTATTTTACCTTCCTGAAAGGTATTCCAAATTTCAGCAACAAACAAACAAACAAACCCCAGTAACAAGGCCTTTATTTTCTTTAAAATAGTAAAAGAAATTGGAATATAGCAGACTGAGTCAGTATAGGCTTTTCTAGCTGCCCTTCCCACCCCAAAGATTACAATAATTGGAAGTAAATAAACACCTCACAAATACTGGAGTCAGTTTTTATTATTTACAAATGATTTTTTAAATCTTTGGGGTTTTTTTATGTTTTTTTGTGTTTTTTTAAAAATATTTTATTGATTTTTTTACAGAGAGGAAGGGAGAGAGATAGAGAGTTAGAAACATCGATGAGAGAGAAACATCGATCAGCTGCCTCCTGCACATCTCCCACTGGGGGTGTGCCCACAACCCAGGTACATGCCCTTGACCGGAATCAAACCTGGGACCTTTCAGTCCGCAGGCCGACGCTCTATCCACTGAGCCAAACTGGTTTCGGCTGTTTTTATTTGTTAACAAAGAAAGCTACTGTAATGGCAGATCAACCCAAATTCTTGAACTAGCCACTAAGATGACGTGTACTGAATTAGTTAATAGTCTTAAAAGTAGATTTAGTCTTAACGATCACAAATTCTTTGTTATCTATTAGCATCCTATTCTTAAGCACTCTCACTACAGGCTGTCCTTAAGTAACAAATGGAAGCTGAGCTATGCAATCCTTCTTTCACATTTCCTTTTCTTTGTCTTTATACATTTTTTTTTTTTTTTTTTTTTTACTGATTTCAGAGAGGAAGGGAGAGGGAGAGAGATAGAAATATCAATGATAAGAATCATTGATTGGCTGCCTCCTGCATGACCCATACTGGGGATGGAGCCCTCAACCTGGGCATGTGCCCTGACAGGGAATCAAATGCTGACTTCTTGTTTCAAGGGTCGATGCTCAACCACTGAGCCATGCCGGTCCGGCTGCACTTCCTTTTCTTTTTTTTTTTTTAAATATATTTTTATTGATTTTTTACAGAGAGGAAGGGAGAGAGATAGAGAGTTAGAAACATAGATCAGTTGCCTCCTGTACATCTCCCACTGGGGATATGCCCGCAACCCAGGTACATGCCCTTGACCGGAATCGAACTTGGGACCTTTCAGTCCGCAGGCTGACGCTCTATCCACTGAGCCAAACCGGTTTCGGCTGCACTTCCTTTTCTTATCTGTGACACACACAATGACTGAACTAGGCACCCAAGGCCCACAGCAGCCTCTGAGTGACTGCTGAATTGCATCCCCTCAATGCTATCTATTTTTCCTACTGGAGGTTCCAAGTTAAACACTGTCAGTATTCTGGGGACCACTTTCATACATGGTTCTACATACATACATAATTTAACAAAAATGGGATATTTACGTACAGTTTGTATTGTGACCAGGTTCAACAGCATCAAAAGCATTTTTAGGTACTTAATTCAGGTGGCTATAAAGTAAAAAAAAAAAAAAATCACTTTTCAGACCCTATATATATCATTTTTATATCCATGTATTTCAATCTCTTGAATGTTCATTACACTTTAGAGTATTTTTGTCCATGCTAGTGAACCTTTGATGGGTTCTGCTTTAAAGAGTGCTCATCAGCCCTGGCTAAAGCATTGGCCCGTGCACCGAAGGGTCTTGGGTTCAATTCCCAGTCAAGTACACGTACCTACCTGTGTGCGGGAGGCAATCAATTGATGTGTCTCTTCACATCGATGTTTCTATCTAAAAACAATGGGAAAATACCCTCTGGTGAGAATTAACAGCCAAAAAAGAATAGTGCTTATCATAGTGAGGTGTACATTCTCTTTTAATATTTTTATTAATTTAAATCTCATTAATAATGTACATTTCACAGTGCCAAATGAGAGGACCCCATTACTCTAAAGCAGTGGTTCTCAACCTTCCTAATGCTGCGACCCTTTAATACAGTTCCTCATGTTGTGGTGACCCCCAGCCATAAAATTATTTTCGTTGCTACTTCATAACTGTAATGTTGCTACTGTTATGAATCGTGTTGTAAATATCTGATATGCAGGATGTATTTTCATTGTTACAAATTGAACATAATTAAAGCATAGTGATTAATCACAAAAACAATATGTAATGATATATGTGTTTTCCGATGGTCTTAGGCGACCCCCAAAGGGGTCGCGACCCACAGGTTGAGAACCGCTGCTCTAAAGGAGTCCTGAAGTCTGAGTCACAAGCATAAGTGACAAGATCTGCAGGTTTTCGTGGTTGTGGAGATTTCCTGACTTAAATAGGAATTAGACCAAAAAAATAAAGAAGCCATAGAGGTGACAGTTTGGGGCTTATATGGGGGCACGATGGTGCCATAAAGGATCCAGCGTCTTTTAACTGTTCTGCTCTGTTTGTTGCTTTGTGACTAAACTGTGGTTGCTGCACCTCCACTCCTCCAGGAAGAGAGACAGGTGTAGGGCAAGGATGAGCCCGATCTGCACATGTCCATCCTCCCCAGAAGCCCCAGCAGCAGCTTCAACTTTCATCTTATTGGCCAAGTTGTGTTAAATGGCTGCCCTTAGATATATGGGAGTCTAACAAGGTATTTTTTCAGCTAGAAAAAAAGGGTTCCATTAGGCACTCGTCAGAAAAAGACCAGAGACTTCTACAGAAAACCGGAGCAAGCTGTCCTTATCCCACGACAAGAAAGAGGACTTCCTCTCGTTTCAGCAGAGCGCTGAAGGGAATGGGTGATGGGGTAGGCGTCCTACCGCAAAGGGCCAGGTAGAGGAGGAGAGGCGTGAGGGACCCATCCTGCTGCGGGCGCGGCTGGGCGGGAGAACTTGCCCTTGGTCGCGGGAGAACTTGCCCTTGGTCACGAACACAGTGGTAGCGAACCGCCGCTAACCCTCCTGAAACAGGAAAAGGAGACCCGCTCCCCAGAGCCCCCTACGTCATCTGCTCGCACCCTCTGAAGCGCACTCCTGGAGCCGTGAAAACGCTCGTCTAACCAGCCTGAACTTACTGCACCGGCTCTCAAACTCGTGCGGAGAACGGAGAGTGAGTGAGTCAGCTTGGGGCACCGCACCTAGCCTTTGCGTTCCCATGTTTAAGCCATAAAACAGAAAGATAACACGGTGCTGGACACACAGTAGGTGCTCAGGACACACTTGTCAACTTTTGCGAAGGACCAAGAGGAAGGAAATGGACATGAACATGTGTTTGGGAGACTGCCACTCGCTAGGCCTGTACCGGACGGTTTCCATACATCGCTCATGGACTCATCAGCACGCAGTCAGGTAGGCATCACGGGCTCCATTCAGGAGTAAACTGAGGCTCAGGAAGGTTAACCAGTCACACTTGGAGGTAGACACAGGGTGATCAGACAGCCTCTGCGCCTTATGCAATGTGCCCCACGGTCTCTCCGCCAAAGCTGCGGAAACCCTGCTTTGCAGACAGTCGACACTAGCCATTTTGAGAAGTCGGATTTAACATCAGACTTTTCCAGAGACAACTCTTAGGATGGAGGAACCCGCCCCAAATCTTCGGGGTCTGGTCCAAGCAGGACATGCTAACACCCGCTAAGCTAGCGGTGAGGCCTGCGTGAGGCCCCGCGGGCGCCCGCGGCTCAGGGGTGGCCGGGAACTGCGCCCGGGCTGGCCTGGGGGAACCCGGCGCGGGTGGTCGGCGGGTCCGGCGGGCGGGGCGTCGGTAGGGCCGCGCGTGACGCACTTCCGGCCTGCGGCTTCCGGCTTAAAGGGCCCAGACCTGGCTCCCAACAACAACAAAACGGGTGCGCGGGCAGCAGCGCCTCGGCTCCAGTCCCCGCCCTCCTGCCACCTGCCACCTGCCGCCGCCCGGCCGCGCCTGGCCCTCGCCGGCCGCCCCGCCGGCTCCCCGCCCCCGCCCTGCCCCGCGGAGCCGCGGACCCCGGCCGCGCCCTTCGGCCAACTCCTCCCGCCGCGCCCGCGCCGCCTCGCGAGACCCGCTGGCCGCGGCCGCGCAGAGCAGCAGGAAGGGAGCGGTCGTGGCGGAGGACGCCCGGCCCGACTGTGCGGCCGGCGGCCCTGCCTGGGCGCGGAGGGCGGCGGTGGCGGGCCCCGCGACCGTCTCAGGTATCTGCCCGGCGGCCGCCCAGAGCCCGGCCTTTCTCCTGCCCGCGAGGCGGGGCCGTGGCGTAGGGGCCTTGTTGCGTTTCAGCTCTGGGGTCGCGGCGGGGACGGCGCGGCGGCTCGGGTCGGAGCGCCCCCACCCCTCCCTTCCTCCCTCCTCACAGCTCTCTCTCTCTCCCCCCCGGCCCCCTCCGCAGTCCGGAGTCCGGCGGAGCCAAGCGGAGCCCGGACCTGGCGGGGAACGCCGCACCCGAGGCCGGGCCCCCAGACCCCGCCGCCGCCACCGCCCGCCATCCTTGGTCCCGGCAATGGCCTTTGCATCGCCCGGTGCACTTGTGACTGACTTGGACCCGGAATATTAAGACCCACTAGCTTCGTCCCCATCCCGGCCGCACCGGCTCCTTCGGGCTCTTACCTGCTGCCCCTCTGCACTCTGCCGCCTTGGGGGCACCATGGACCAGAGCGGGATGGAGGTTCCTGTGACCCTCGTCATTAAGGCACCGAATCAGAAATACAGTGACCAGACCATTAGCTGCTTCTTGAACTGGACCGTGGGGAAACTAAAAACGCACCTCTCTAACGTGTACCCTAGCAAACCAGTAAGTGTCTGACAGCTGGGCCCGCCGCCCGGCGCAGCCGCGTGCCCTGGGCTCACCCCCACCCACCCCCCCCCGGCCCCCCCCCGGCCCCCCATCAGGCTGGTAGACTGGGAGGTCTTGTGCGTTCTGAGGTTGTGTGCGTCTCTTGAGTGTCCGAACCACCTTCAGTATCTTCCTGATGAGGTTCAGGTAATTAGTAAGAGTTTACAGAAATATCAAGGGCCATAGGAATTGCAGGCAGTCATAAAAAAAGACCATTTTCCTTGGACTAAAAGTCATCAACCTAATATGGGATGACAGATGCATTCTTTAAAAAAAAAAAAAAGCACTACGATTCATGTTAAAGCTGCTATTGCTTATTAGACTAAAATTCCTCTTTACTTTCAACACAGGCCCAGGAAGTTGCTCACCAATGTTGAAGAGCAAATGTTTCTTTTCTTGGAAATAAGTATGTACCCCTGTAAAAGTTAGATGTTCAAGACTAGTATATATCTTCGAAGAAGCAAAGAAGTATGAGTTTTAGACTCACATTCCTCTGCCCCTCCCTACCTTCCTCATTTTTCTGCTGTACCAGGACACAGACATTTCACTGATTGGGAAGAGAACAATCCTTCCACCCCCTCCACCATTTGGTGCATTTTTTTATTCCCTTCATATGGCCACTTGTAAATCAGTGTGGCAGTGTTTTCCATTCTGAATCATATCTGGATATTGCAAAGATAATAAATAACAGAGTACAGCTCCATCTGTCCCCAAAGGTAGCTTTGAAAGGACATAGTTGGTAGTTAGGTCTTGATAAGTAAAGAAGGCATGTGATCCACATCCAGATGTTGATGAATTAGGACTGTTTTGGCGTTACTGTATCAAGTGTAGTTTTAGATTTCTGAAAGAATTACAGAAATCCTGCGGTTATTGCAAGAATAGGAGGTTTAGAAAAACATTTCTCAGTTGGCATTCGCTGTGTTTGTCAGCACCTTGTGATACACATATTTTTAGTACAGGAAATAAAAACCCAGAGGTATTTAAGGACTTGGAACAGACTAGCTGGAACTCTCATTTATTCAAATCTTTTGTTTTAAAGTTGAAGTTTACACAAGGGGTAACAATTTGTTTTAAAAACTTAGGCTTTACGAAAGATTTCCTATTGCCTGTGATTCGTTTTTGCACAATTTCGAAGTAGAAAATAGCTTTTCACAACAGTCAGAATTTAAAGTCATAGATTTCCATAGTACTGTTCATAACATAGTCTGAATACCGTTCCTAAGTAATACACGTCCCAGTACCTACTCTCAAGTATGTACTCAAGTGAGGTTCTTTATATTACATGATTAAACGAAGTCAAAAGGAACTCGGTTTGCGCTCTGAAAGACCAAGAGTTCTTGCTTTTCTAAAACTTTCTCTTTTGTGAAGACTCTAAGTGAGGAATGTGAAGCCGGTCTGCCTTACCTGCGCCCTCCCAGCACTCACCTGTGCAGGCTGCCAGCGCTCACCTGGGTGGGTCAGCTGCTGGAGACAGGGCAGTTACACACTTCTTCACACCCGCCCTCCTTATCTGCCTGGAGACTCTCGCAGGCTGTAGCATGATATGCAACCTAGTAATTGCCTGACTACCTAGTTTTGTGGCAAGCCTGACATTTTTCCTCCTCCAGCAAGTCTTCTCCAACTGAATTGCATTATCTGAAGGTTATTTCTGGGTTAATGAGAGTGGGTGGGCCTTGGGGGAGTCGCATGTGTTTATTTTCATAGAACTTCACTGAAAACTTTGTATGGTGATTGGACTTGACAGGCTTACAGTCTAACTTAGTTATCACATGAGAATTTGAAGTTTCACCGTTGTTAAACAGACCAACTGTTAAATAATACCCCAACGCCATAGATAGTCCTCAGTCTAGCGAAGTGGAGTTCCAAAAGTTTTCTTTGTCAGGCTGTTATTTAGAACAGAGAACATTTTGCAACATAAACAATGTTACATAACAACTTGATACATTACACAGGAAGTTTAGGTTCTTAGGACCACCCACAGTGATTACTTAACATTGATTCTGTGTGTAAGTGTCTCAAGTTCGCTTTGGTGTTTAACAGAGGTCATTTTTATGCCTGGTTCTGTGCACATCTGCCTGCTGAGGTGGGTGGGCTTGGCGGCAGAGTGGGGTTCCAGTGCCTTGTAGAAGCACTTGTCCCCCAGTAAGAGGTAGAAGAGTTGACGGCTCTGGTCAACGCTGCTCTTTGCTGGGTGTGATGGTTCACCGGTAGGTGGAAGGCCTTGGTCCCTGTGGGCCGGTGGCCTATAGGAAAATAAATGGAAGCTGATGGAGGGAGAAGAATGGATACTTGAAGTTGTGCCTCTTAGGATCTCTACAGAGATAGGTCATGTGTCTACACACTATTAATGGCATTCAGCAACAGTGTGTAAAATCTTAAAATTCTAGTTTTAACAGATATTGGCTTGACTTAATCATAGATAATCTCCATATGGATATTTTATCTTTTTTTAAAATATATTTTATTGATTTTTTACAGAGAAGAAGGGAGAGGGATCGAGAGTTAGAAACATTGATGAGAGAGATCGATCAGCTGCCTCCTGCATGCCCCCTCCTGGGGATGTGCCCGCAACCAAGGTACATGCCCTTGACCGGAATCGAACCTGGGACCCTTCAGTCTGAAGGCCGACGCTCTATCCACTGAGCCAAACTGGTTTGGCAGCCACATGGATATTTTAAATTCAATAAACTCGAAACAGATAAACTACCCCCACCAAGCCCACTTTCTTGGGCTTCATTTATTGACTTTAATTTGGATTTTATTGATGTGGCATTTGAATGTCTGTATGCCAAGCATGAAAGGCATGGTAAGAATCCCTTGCTCTTATGACGCTGAGGTCTAGTGGGGGAATACAGAGATGAAAGAAAATAACTAATATTATGGAAATGGTGTTACAGAAAGGGGTGTACTGAGTGTGGCAGAAGCACAGGGAAGGAACAGTCAACTCGGGTCCAGGGTCCAGGTATAGCTGTTTTAAGAAGAGGTTCTTTCACAGGGACATTTTTCTTAGGGTTGGTAACAGTTTTAAGCATACAAGATGAAAGCTTTTTATTTTTTATTTTTCTTTTTTTAAAAAAATATATTTTATTGATTTTTTACAGAGAGGAAGGGAGAGGGATAGAGAGTTAGAAACATCGATGAAAGAGAAACATCAATCAGTTGCCTCCTACATGTCCCCTACTGGAGATGTGCCCGCAACCAAGATACATGCCCTTGACAGGAATCGAACCTGGGACCCTTGAGTCCGCAGGCTGACTCTCTATCCACTGAGCCAAACCGGTTAGGGCAAGATGAAAGCTTTTTAAAAGCCTGTTCTCTCAGAGCTCATGTTGCACTGATTCTAAGTACTTTATATACTTTACTGGAGGCCCAGTATATAACATTCATGCACTTCAGTGGGTCCCCCTCAGCCTGGCCTGCACCCTTTAGCAGTCCGGGAGCCCTCGAGGGATGTCCCACTGACATCCTAAGCCACAGTTGGACATCCTTAGCGCTGCCCCAGAGGCGGGAGAGGCTCCCACCACCATCGCTGTGCTTGCCAGCTGTCAGCCTGTCTTGTGGCTGAGCAGCGCTCCCCCCTGTGGGAGCGCACTGACCACCAGGGGGCGGGGCAGCTCCTGCATTAAGCGTCTGCCCCCTGGTGGTCAGTGCGTGTCATAGGGACCTGTCATTCTGCTGTTCGGTTGATTTGCATATTACCCTTTTATTATATAGGATTACTTAGTGTGATGGTACTATGTAAAAAAGATTATGGATCCATAATGGGCTACACAGGGGAAGGTGTTTTCCTGGTAGGAAGTAAGGCAGTTGCCATATTTATGCAAACATTACAAAGTCATTATTAACAACCTCAGATACAGAATTGAGCTCTTTGGAGTTTTGCTTAACTTTGAATGGTGTTGATTATTGGTTTAGAACTGGGAAGTGTACCAATTCATGTTGATAGTGTATGTAGATATTATTCTAATAAGACATTTGTCATCGCTTCAGGACTTTAGATTTTGAGATCCTGAAATTGTGGTAATTGCTCCTAAGGGGTGAAGCTGCCTGTGACGAAGGCCCCTTTTACATGAGTAGTTTCAGACTTTGATGTAGCTTACAGATGTAAATATCAAAATGGTTGAACTCCACATTATCCAGTAGAATGCACTCTCCTGGAGAAAACTTGAAAAATAAGAATCTCTAAATCCATTAGGCACCTTTCTCGTTATCTCTCTCATTCTTTTACTCTTCTCATACGTACATAATTACTAAGATGGACCTGACTCACAGTGAATTCAGTTTTGAATGCAAACCTTCCTGGAGCTTGTATGCCTGGCTTTCCACTTTTCAGGGGTGAGGCCGAATGCCTGCCGAACATGCCCCTCAGTACAGGGTAGATTTCCTGTGTCTTGGTGCTTCAGACTGTTAAAGCAGTCAATTTCTTACTTAGACCTTCCAGCTCTCCTGCTTAGCTAGGGAGGTTTGTGCTGTTTTTCAAATTGTTCCTTCACTTTGAGACTCTGTTAGAAATAAAGAAAACAGGAATAAAACCAGCTGTGTAACTTCTATTTCAGAACCAAATTACCTACAATTGAGATGAACATCTGACTTTCATTATCAGTGAAAATAGCTTGTGTAATATAATTTGAAGTTATGTCTCTTAATTTTGTAATTCCCCATTATCTTATTTAGGCAGGTCATTTAAAAATCTTATCTGCTTAACCACCTCTGAACTGATTCAAAGGGGCTGTAATCCATGCACACTTTTAAAAAAATTATAAGACAATTATCATAAAACTTTAGTACATAGGTTTAAGAGGGTTTCATGTCACATAGTATAGTTCACATTTTTAAAACTTTATTAAATTGAGTGTGAAGGCTGATGAAAAGTTAAAAGTTTTGAATGAATGTGGGTTAAAATTTGTTTTATGTAATTCCTTTGTAGCCTTTTCCTAATGTCTTTATGGGAAAATAACAGTACAAGTTCGTTTAATCATGAATCAGTGCTTTTTAAAATAGGATTTTTCCAGAACTTCAGTTTATGTTTCTCTCCTTTACATAATAAATGCATACTAATTTTTAAAAGGTTTTATTTTAAATTTTTTTTTTTATTGATTTTTAGAGAGAGAGGAAGGGAAGGGAAAGAGAGAAACGTTCAGTGTGAGAGCGGAGCAGTGCTTGGCTGCCTCCTGCGAGCCCCTACTGGGGATCAGGTCCATAAGCTGGGCACGCGCCCTGCCTGCAATCGAACTGCAGCATTTTGGGGCAGGGGACAACGCCCAAGCAACTAAGCTACACCGGCCAGGGCAGTACATACTCATTTGATGGCCTCAAATGCTTTTATTTAACTATTATAGTTGTATCCTCCTATCTAATAAAAGAGAAAAATGGTAATTGGCGTACGACGATACCCTTTTCATTGGCTAATCAGGGCTATATGCAAATTAACTGCCAACTATGATTGGCAGTTAACTGCCAACAAGATGGTGGTTAATTTGCATATGTAGGCACAATGCAGGGAGGCGAAAGGGAAAGCAGGAAGAAGCCCCCTGCCACTGACAGTGATTGGAAACCCAGGGGGGAGCTAAGAGCTGGGGGGCAGGGCAAAGGCGGCCCTGGGGCCGCCTTTGCCCTGCCCCCCAGCCATGATCAGAGAATCAGGCGCCTTTTCTGCCCTGGCCAGTGATAGCAGGAAGTAGGGGTGGAGCCAGTGATGGGAGCTGGGCACGGTCGAAGCTGGCAGTCCCGAGAGCTAGGGTTCCCTTGCCTGGGCCTAAAGCGGAGCCCACGATCGCGGGGCCGCTGCAGCTGCGGGTCCCCGCTGCCCGAGCTGGATGCCTCAGCCAGAGGCGTTAGGCCTGGGCAGGGGCGGAGCCTGCAACCGCGGGGAGCTGGGGGTCCCCTGCCCAGGCCTGACACCTCTCCCGGAGGCCTCAGGCCTGGTCAAGGGGCCGATCCGGTGATTGGTGATCGGAGGGTGATGAGGGTCAACTCCTCTGGCCGAGGCATCAGGCCTGGGTGGGGGGCAGAGCCGGGGATTGGGGTGATATGATGGTCCCCTTGCCCAGGCCTGAAGCCTGGGTCAGAGGCATCAGGCTTGGGTGGGGGGTGGAGCAAGCGATCAGAGGGAGATGGGGGTCCCCTGCCCAGGCATGATTCCTGGGCCAGAGGCCTCAGGCCTGGGCGGGGGCAGAGCCAGTGATCAGGGGGAGATGGGGGTCCCCTGTCCAAGCCTGACACCTCTGGCGGAGGCATCAGGCCTGGGCAAGGGGCCGATCAGGCGATCGGAGGGTGATGGGGGTCTACGCCTGAGGGCTCCCAGTATGTGAAAGGGGGCAGGCTGGGCTGAGGGACACTCCCCTCCCCCCACACACCCAGTGCACGAATTTCGTGCACCGGGCCCCTAGTAACTAAATAATAGTTAACTACTATTTAACTACATTAACTGCCATTTACTAAGTGGTTACCGTGTGTACCAGACATTCTGCTGAGCACTTTATCTGTTTTATCACATTTATGCCTTAGAGATACCTTATGATGTTAAGTTTTATTATTAGCTCTTTTTTTTTTTTTTTTTTTTTGCCCAAGTTAATAGAATTCTATGTAGTAGAATTTGAATTTTAGGGACTTGGCCATCTCAGTTGTATGCTTGCAAATTAAAAGAACTATAAAAAGAGGTGTATGTGTTTAGATGGTTTGTCATTTAATGGCTACAGGTGAATGGGTTGCATAACCTTAATACTGTTCTAATGCATCTCAACTTAGTGTATGGTTACTTCTGCTGATTTTGATAAATGATGGGGTAAATGGGGGATATACTCTCTTAAGACCTCAAAGCACATTGCTTTGCCCTATCTTCTCACATTCCTGCATGTTTGTGTGAACCGTAGCAGGCATGTACTTTGGCAATCCCTGCTGTATCTATACCTGATTTGTGCATGGCCTGTGAGTGGAAACGGTTAGGCAGGAAATGTCCCTGTGGAGTTCTAGAGGAAATTCTTCTGTAAGCTCTGTGTGCTGGTGTTGCTTACAGTTGTTGCAAGGAGATAAGGTTTAGAGACAGTTTGGGTAAACTATGCTTCCATTTATAGTGTTTGTGAATTTCCTGGGGCTTTAGGTGGGCTGAATCTAGTGGGAGTGGGAGATATGTTCCAGTACAGATCCGCAGCACTCATTTCCCACAGAAATGATGTTTTGTGCATGTCTCGAGAACCAGCTCTTCAAAGCTATTTGACCCTTGTGACAGCTGTATGCAAGTAGTACTGAAATGTTAACAGTTACTACTCTCAGAGGGCTCTGGTTATCGTTCTTTGAACTAACATATAAGTTGTAGATTGCTTTTACTGAGCTATTTGATTATTTTGAAGTTGGATATACTAAGGACATGCTTTCTTAAAGCCATGCATAATTATGAGAGACTCATTTGGTTCTTCACATAAAAAATTTAAACTTTTGATACCAACTAGGTGACTTCTAGAAATGTAAAGTATTGCTGACTTTGTAAAAGTCAACTACCAAACTCTTGTGAATATTTAAAATCCATTAGGGATGCATATAGTATTTTATCTGTTTTTGATGTCTGATTAAATGTTGAGAAGTCAGACACTTTAGATAATAATATGTAACTCTTTTAGAAAGAGAAAGGTCTTTCCCCAATTTAGGATTTATCTTTGCATTTTTGACTAGCCGGTGAGCTTTCCTCACCTTGGTTTGTTAGCAGTGTCTGCTTAGTGGGTGGCAGAGTTTTGGGGTCAGCTGGTTAAGCAGCTGTGTATTAGGGTGGTGTAGTTCTCTCTCTGCCTGTTCGGATCACCATCAGGATGTTTCCAGCTTGGTAATTTAGATGGCCATGCAAGCGCTGGGGAAGGATATGCAGGTAGGGTGTCTGAGTCAGGAAAGGAGCTTAGCTTATTGGAGAGCTAAGTGAACGCCAGTTTGGCTAGTGAGTGAGGAGGAAAGAATACCATCAGAGGAGGTTGGAGAGAGACAGAAACCAGATCTGCTGGGACTGTCTGGCGATGGTAAGGCATTAGAATTACACCCAGTGTGGTGGGAATCCAGCCGAGTGACAGGGTTGATTTACACTTTTAAAAGATGTTTCTAACTGTACTCCTCTCCTTTTCTCTCATATCCATCCCAAATAAGTTTTTACCCTATTGTCCACCAAGATTGCTTTTATTAAGACCACTAGGGATCTCCATGTTGCAGGGAGTACAGAAATAAATAGAATAGTATGAATGAATTACACTGTGAGTAATAACAAAAGCCTGGAACTACTCAAATACCTATTAGTAAATGGTAGCATCTCTATGTAATGGAGCATTGCGAACTGTCAAGACGAATGGGGAAGACATCATAATAGTGCTGAGGCATAATCTCCAGGTTATACTAAGTGGGAGGACAAGGCACAAAATATTAGGTAGAGTGTACTAGCTTTTATGTGAGAAAAGAAGGGAGATACTTGTTTATATTCAGATTTGTTGTGTTGTTAAAAAGAAATGGTGGAAGGGAAACTCAAAATCGATGTTTCTATCTCTCTCCCCTTTTCCCTTCCTCTCTCTGAAGTAAATAAAAGCATACTTTAAAAAATTAGGTAGAGAGGGAACAGGGACATAAACTAAACCTCTCTGAACATATCTCATTCTATAATTTTTACTCTGTTGCCATATAATTTTAAAAATTCAGTAGAAAAAAGTAATCCTTAAATGGCAACACAATAATTTAGTAACTTCATGTCAGAATGGTGACATAACTGCAAGAGGAATTATCCCAAGTAATTTTGAAACAATATTTCAACTATGTATTTCTAGTGGGCTATATGTAAGGACAGAAGAAAGCCACAAGACCTGGTAAACTTCATCCAATATTGTTATTCTTATTTTGAGATTGTATATAGTAGGATAAAGCATATACATAAGTTTGCTGATGGCAAATTTTGTTTGTTAATGTCATTTGGAAATTTGGTAATTATCTGTATTATATCTATAATAAATATGCTACCATTTGCTGGGCTATTAATGTCTTAAGTGGAATTTGGAAAAACAAAATTCTTAAAATATGTCAGTTTTCTGCTTATTTATGCCTAAAAGGAGTTTACTTTGCCCATATTTAGGCATGTTATTCCCAACCTTTATTTTGTATAATTAGAAAAGTTGAATTATTTTCTTTGTCCCATTTCTTAGTTGACGAAGGATCAGAGATTGGTGTATTCGGGCAGACTGCTTCCCGATCATCTGCAGCTGAAAGACATTCTCAGAAAAGTAAGCAGATTTCTACCACTACTCGATACCAGTCACAGTCAGAGTGTGAGCGGAGAGTTGTTCTGAAATTTTATCAATATCCAACCAGTTCAGTTTTCAGATACTTAAAATCAACCCTTTGGGTAGCATAACATGTAAACATGAGCTAGAAAGTAAAAAACATACTGATAGATTCCAGTTAGTTTAGGCAGCAGTTTTGTATATCTATCTGATAGCTAACTAAGATTACATATTGTGTTCAGGTGATTGGCATTTTGTGTAGGAAAGCTCTATCAACGTACCAGTAGTGCAGGAGTGGAGAGTTCAAGGAGTGGTGCGGGATTTTCACTGAGGACAGTCTCCTCTCCTATATCCCCTTTGACCAAACTGTATGACATTTTAATACAAGTTGCTTGGGTTAGGAGTTTAATTTCAGAGCAAGAAATAGAAGGAAGCCCAATTGGTCCATCAGTTAGCAACCTTGAAGGCTGGTGCTTAGAGCTAAAATATATTTCAGTGTAGCTTTTTTGATAATCAGCTGGAATACTTTTTTTTGTTTTTTGTTTTTAACGGAAACTTTTAACTCATGATTATTTGTGGATTTATACTTTTATAACTTTTCTGCATTTGTGATGCTACATTTTGGTTGTGAATATATAGCTTTGGTATTTTGCCTTAGATCTTTGACTTAACTCTTAATGTTGTCTGGACCGATTTAGGAAATCTGCATCCTCTCCTTTTGTTTGTGATCATCAGGGAAACTAAGACATCTTATACCAGCATATTCCTCCTGTTCAGATAGATGACGTTTTCACTCTGCCAGTGTGACTTCTTGCTGTCATTTTCATTTTAACTATGTAGTTTCAGTTTGCCAAGGTGGTTTAATAACTTCTTTCTTTCTCGAAAATAGTGGAATTTGCAGCAGGTTTTCTCTCTCTCTTTTTAATTGACTATTTTTAAAGACAGTTTTAGGTTCATAGCAAAATTGAGTGGAAAGTAAAGAGATTTCACTTTTACTCCCCCCCCCCCCCCCCCATGCACAGGCTCCCCCACAACAACATTCCATATTAGAGTGGAACATTGGTTACAGTTGATGAACCTACATTATTGACACATTATTATCACCCAAAGCCTGTGGTTTACATTAGGGTTCCCTCTTGGTGTACATTCTGTGGGTTTGGACAAATGTATAATGACATGTATTCACTATTACAGTCTTGTACAGAATAGTGTCACTGCCCTAAAAATCCTCAGTGCCACACCTGTTCATTTTCTCCATGTTTTTATGCTTAAAAACATTGCTGCTGTATTCTCTTCAAAGTAGATATTTATTTTATTATTTTAACCCAAAGATAGCTAGTTTGCACTGGACTGTTTTTTAAAAAAGTTCTTGCTGCCAGAAATGGTTTCTGACCAGAAGACTTAAAATAAAATGTTTCAGTTGAAGGACTGTTGGCCTCTTATATAAAACATTTTGAATAATATGTTTACATTATGAATAGATCTTTGAACTGTTTTTGTTAAAGTCAGTGAACCACTTCTTTTTTTCAATTAAATGCTGCCGTTAGCTTTACCTGCTTAGTTATAAAATGTTTTACAGGAACATTCCCAAAAGGTGAACAAATGCTATAGTTAATTTGATTAGTATGACCTTTGAAACTTGGTTTCTAAGGGTAAATATCTTATACTTGATGCTTTTTAATGCTCTGTGTTCTGAAGCTACGGGTGATTTTGTAAATCAGGAGTGCCTTCTGTCTACCTTACTGGGCACATCTCATGTCAGACTATCTCTGCAAGTTCCTCCTCTTAGCATTCTACTAACAACCCCCATTAACTTCTTTCTTTAAACTCCTAGAGCTGGTAGTTTGTGCTCCTCCATCTGTGCAGAAGACTGTTTCGTATAGTTCTCTAATTGTGCTCTAATGCGCGCGTCTGGTCTTTTAACAGTGTCATGAGCCTCTTTAGGGGAGGGGCTGACTCTTACCTTTCTGGGCTTCACCTCAGAATTCGGCACAATTCTAGATTTATGGTTGGCAATGGGTAAATTCTTAGTTTCCAGTAGCTTTGTTTCTCTTTCTCACAACTGGGCATCTTCCTTGTCTTCCTGCCCCTTTCCTTTATCATACTTCATTTTTTCTTTTCTTTTTATGAGTTGCTGAGCTATCCTGTGTGCTTCTCTGCCCTTCTTTATTCTCTTTCCTTTCTCTGTCTTATTTGCTTGCTTCATGCCTAAGTATAAATCTACTCATGTAATTGCTAAGCTAAAATGTCATTCCTAATCATTTCTAGAATTTTTTTCTTCATAGTTACAGTTTTATGGAAACACATGAAATATTTATAGAATCTAGTTCAAACATATGCTTTTACTTAAATATAAGTATTATAGATAAAACCAGTTTTTGACTTAAAAAAACAACAACACACCTATACATCACCTTGCTAAAATTAAGGCAAATGAGATTATGGTGAAATTATTTGAGTTTCTTTATTATAGTTGCAAAGTCTAAGTAATAAAAATATTTTTGCTTCTCAAAGTTTGCAGGGCTAAGCTTCAGCGACTATTGCCGTTCTGATATTAAGGTGCTAGATGTTTTTATATTGAAATAATAGGTTGCATGACACAGCTTTACAGCAATGTTTGCTTCAAGACTCCTCTGTATACAAAGTAATCTTTTTTCATATAGCAATTACTGAGTGTTTAGACCAGCCGTGGGCAAACTACAGCCTGCGGTTTGAAATGAATAAAACTAAAAAAAAAAAAAAGACCGTACCCTTTTATGTAATGATGTTTACTTTGAATTTATATTAGTTCACACAAACACTCCATCCATGCTTTTGTTCCGGCCCTCCCGTCCAGTTTAAGAACCCATTGTGGTCCTGGAGTCAAAAAGTTTGCCCACCCCTGGTTTAGACCATTTTCCAGGCATGGAGAAAAAGTAGAATTCAGAAGGGCTCCAAATTCTAAAATGGTAAATTTACTTTCAAATGACAACAATTTCTTACTAATAAATGGCTATGCCAGAAAGGAACTTAAGTTTTGAGTCAAGTATTTCAGCTTAGTTGCTTTTGACATTTTGACTGTACATTTCCATACTCCCCTTTCAATGTAACCTTCTTTACTTTTAGCAAGATGAGTATCACATGGTCCATCTAGTGTGTACTTCCCGGACTCCTCCCAGTTCTCCAAAGCCCAGCAGCAGCAGAGAAGGTCGCGAAGTGTTGGCATCCAGCAGCAGTTCTGTGAGTTGTTTGGGAAGAGTAAATGATGATTTCTCATTATATTCCTTTTGCCTCTAAAAATTAATGGAAAAAACAAAAAACAGATCAGTTGGAGCTTGTGGGTTGTGAGATGGTGTTTTGAGTTAGGGATTTAAACTTTGTTTTTAGAAGTCCATTATACAGTGTTTTCCCTTGAAGGCTGTTCCCCTGTATGGAGGTCAGTAATAGTCAGGAGTTTAATTACTAAAATACCAAGAAAACAGAATTATCATATGTTATATAACATAAACTCCAAGGCCAGTAAAACTTCAGAAATAAGGTATTGAATATAGTATATTTTATTCAAGGTGGATTACATTATTTCAGTTTTAAATATGCTAAATCCTCTTGAAGTAGATTGCTTGGTCAAGAATTTTATTTCATTTTTAAAGAGTTTTATTGATTTTTAGAGAAAGAGGAAGCGGGGAGAGAGAGGGAGAGAAAGAGAAAGAAACATCTATGTGAGAACAAAACATTGACCAATTATCTCCTGCACACCCCCTACTGGGGGTCAAGCTGCAACCCGGGCATGTGCCCTGATGGGGAATTGAACCAGCAATTTTTTGGTGCAAAGGATTATGCCCAACCTACTGTCTGGGACAAGAATTTTACTTTTTAAAAAATGACTAGATTTGGGCATACATTCCAACTGCAGGAGGAAAAATTACTTAACCTACTCAGCTCTTTCAGACTTGGGTATTCATTTCTCCTACCTTAGTTTTTCATTTACCTAAAATTGTTCAGGAAATTTTTCTTAAACTTTTCAACTTAGGCATTCTCTACAAGTACGAAAGACACTGTCCCAAATCCTTTTACCTTTAATTATTTTTGGTTTCTCATAAAAGCTTTGAAGGTGAGAGGAAAGGATTGGATGAGTGGAAGCTTGCTTTAAACTTCCTGGGCAGAGACTATTATACTCTAAGTCAGGCGTCCTCAAACTACGGCCCGCGGGCCACATGCGGCCCGCCGAAAACATTTATCTGGCCCGCCGGGTGTTTTTGCCGCCGCTGCCTGTCCTGCTTAGCAGCCGACTCGTCCTGGGCCTGCAGTGTGCATGTGTGGAATGTCTGAGGGACAGTGAACTGGCCCCCTGTTTAAAAAGTTTGAGGGCCTCTGCTCTAAGTATACTTTCCTTCTTGTCAAGAATTGAGCCGAAACTCTAAGGAAGGGGATGAGTGGCAGATGATAACTAGATGAAAGATCTTCCAGTAGATGCTAGTAAAATGCTTAAGATCTAGATCCTCTAGTTGCTGTATTTAATTATATGTCCTCAATGGTAAGTATTCTGTAGTATCAGTTGTGGGAATTTAGCTTATATTAAACTGAAATATGTTTTGTCAACCTAAGGGCCTGGATCTGTTTCCCACCTTGGACCAGAAGGGACAGTCATTGGCAGTGGCATGAAGTTTATGTAGTCTTTGGGCACAGTTGTGTTGGTTTAGTTTTTGTTTAGTTTAGTTTTAGAATCCTTTGAATTGTCAGTGGTTCCTCAGCCATGATTTCCTGTCATTAGTATATATATGTTCAGTTTTCAAGGTGTAGTATGAAAATCTGAAATGTGTCAAAGGAAAATTAAGTTGAATTCCCCTTAATGTTTTATGACTAAGAAATTTCAGTAGGATTTGAAAATGTCTTAAAAATCTAATCATGAGAGAGTTATCTAATAAGGTCAGAAATCCTGAGTTCTAAAGAAATAAGGATGGGCTGCCAAATGGCTAGGCCTTTCTCCTATTAACTTTTAATTAACCACCTTGTTATGCTTCATTTAATGAGAAATCTTGTCAAAAAAGAAGCCTTTCCGAGTAATGTCCCTAAGAATCAGAGTCCCTAGTGAGTTATTTGGTATCTATTTTGTGTGGAATAACATCTTAAAGAAAGCTTGTATTAGTTTTGCAAAAGACCAGTGTTCTTGGGACCTTTTACACGGCAGGACGTAGGACGGGTACAGACGCTAAAAAGACATCCTGTCAATAGGAAGGCAGTGCAGCTAAAATACAGCGTTAGCAAACCTGGAAGGATGTTCAGATTATATTGTACCCAGGTATTTTAAATGGAAGAGCTATCATTTATATAAAATATAATTGCGTTTCACATTTACATAGGACATGATAAATTATTTTCAAATACTAACAAATTGGCGGTCTTCAAGGCGTTATATTGTTTAAGGCTGTTGAGTCTAGTGAGTTACTGACATTGAAACATGAGAATTTTAAAATCCTGATTGATACCTTGTTCATATTTTTAAAAACACTATTTTTGGTATCTTTAAACTAACAGAAGTTTAGAACTGAAAGGAATCTTGAAAATGTAGCTCAATCTTATTTTTTTGTAGGGAAGCTGAGACTCAGAGGTTAAGTGAAATTTTAAGGTCATGTTCCTTGCTAATGTCAGAGATAATACCAGATTCTAGATCTTCTGATTTCTAGCATGTTCCTCATAATTTTAAAACAGTGTGTTACTAAGAGCACATTATACAGTACCTGGCGCATAGGAAATGGCACAGTAATTGGTACCATTATTGAGCACTTTCTATGTTTTATGGCATCATGAAAAGAACTTTTCATGTAACTTAACCCTCACAATTTTGTATGCTCTTTTTGTATACAATTACTTCACTACTTAGCCTTTTCTAGTTGATAATTGAACTGTTGTGTAATTAAGAAACTTTGATTTTTCTGAACTCTTTAGTCTCATCAGAATTAAAGTATCTTCTTACTATGCTGGGCACAAGATTCAAATGAGTAAATTCCTAAAATTCACTGTTTGCAGAGAGATTTCATCAATACGTTTTTAGCACTGTGTCTATAACCTCATGATTGCAATGAATTAAATCTTCCTGAAAAAATAGTTACATTTCTGTTTGTAGAGTTCAGATCAGTCAGGATCAAGAACTCCATCATCCAGTCAAGAGACCTTGCCGTTAGCTGTCAGTTCTTCCTCAGAAGGACTGAGGCAGCGTTCCCTTCCCCAAGCACAGACCGACCCCGCACAGAGTCATCAGTTCCCATACGTAATGCAAGGGTGAGTGAACTCCTGGCAGCTGTGGGCCTCTTCGAAATCTCTTTCTCCTGACTTCCATGGTAGCCCTCTGCAGTGATCAGAGTGCATTTGAAGTTTATTCAATTACCTGAGTGCATATTTTGAGAATTAGAAGGTGAAATAGAGCAGTGATGTTGAAAGCTGCTCATGTATCAGAATCATCTAGGGCTGTATTTTTTAGTTTTTAATGTTTGTGCTAATCACCTGGGGATCTTGTGTAGATGCAGGTTCTGATTCAGTAGGATGACTTGTAGTTCAGAAATGAAAATTTAGAGAAATGCTTTCAATTCCAGAGCATTCAAAGACATTTCTTTAACTCTTTATGGCAGAAATGTAGACAACCAGCTTCCCGGACAAGCTGTTCCAGCCGGATTCCCAGTGTACCCCGCGTTCAGCCCATTGCAGGTGCTGTGGTGGCAGCAGATGTATGCTCATCAGTATTATATGCAATAGTAAGTGAATTTCAGTATCTTAACTCACTGTGTTATTTACTTTATTTTCTGCTTTTATCCTAAGTAACTTGAGTTGGGATTACATTTACTGATGTATTACATTAACTTTTAAAAATTATTATAAGGAGTTCACAAACATCTCAGCAGATACTTATTAAAAAAATCAAATGGCTATATCCCTGATGAACATAGATGCTAAAATCCAAGAAAATATTAGCAAACCAAATCCAGCAACACATTAAAAATAATGATCAAGTTGGATTTATTCTACTAGAACTGATAAATGAATTCAGTAAAATAGGATACAAAATAAATATCCAGAAATCAGTTGCATTTTAATTAATTTTATTTTTATTACTATTATTTTTAAAAATATATTTTATTGATTTTAGAGAGGGAGAGAGAGATAGAAACATCAATGATGAGAGAGAATCATTGATTGGCTGCCTCCTTCATGCCCCCTACTGGGGATCAAGCCCGCAACCCAGGCATGTGCCCTTGGCCAGAATCAACCTGGGACCCTTCAGTCTGCAGGCTGACACTCTATCCATTGAGCTAAACCAGCTAGGGCTCAGTTGCATTTTTATACACCAATAGTGAACTATCAGTAAGGGAAACTAAGGAAATAGTCCCATTCACAATTGCTTCAAAAAGGAATAAAATACCTAGGAATAAATTTAACCAAGGATGTAAAAGACCTGAACTCAGAAAATTACAAGACACTGAAGAAAGAAATTAAAGAAAATACAAGCAAGTGGAAGCCTCTATAAATATAAAAGCCCAGTGACCAAACAGCAGAACGACCAGTTGACCAGATGCTATGACATGCACTAACCACTGGGGGCAGACGCTCAACACAGGATCTGTCCCCTGGTGGTCAGTGTGCTCCCACAGTGGAAGTGCCATTCAGCTGATCGGGATGAGCGCCGCCCCCACAGCAGGCCGATCCCTGCAGGCCATGCCCCCCACCAGTGCACGAATCCATGCACTGGGCATCTAGTATACCATGTTCATGGATAGGAAGAATTGACATCATTTAAATGTCCATGATACCCAAAGCAATCTAAAGATTCAATGCAGTTTCTATCAAGATACCAATGGCGTATTTCATAGAACTAGAGCAAATATTCCAAAAATCTATATGGAACCACAAAAGACCCCAAATAGTCTAAGCAATCTGGAGAAAGAACAAAATTATACTAGAAGATCATAGTAACCAAACAGCATGGTACTGGCATAAAAACAGATATACAGATCAATGGAACAGAATAGAGAAATAAACCCATGCCTTTATAGTCAAGTAATATTTGACAAAGGAGGCAAAAACACAGTGGGATAAAGATAGTCTATTCAATCAATGGTGTTGGGAAAATTGGACAGATACGCGCAAAAAAAATAAAACTAGATCATCCTATACCACACACAAGAATAAATTAAAAAATGGATTAAGAACTTAAATGTTAGTCTTAAAACCATAAAAATCCTAGAATAAAACAGGCAGTAAAATCTCAGACATTTCTCATAATAATATATTTTTCTGATGTATCTCCTTGGGCAAGGGAAACAAAATAAAAAATAAACAAATGGGATTACATCACAATAAAAAGTTTTTGCACAGCAAAGGAAACCATCAACAAATTGAAAAGATAGCCCACTGAATGGGAGAACCTATTTGCTGGTACATTTGACAAAGTGTTAATACCCAAAATTTATAAAGAACTTATAAAACTCAACACCAAAAAACCCAAACAAATTAAAAAATGGGCAAAGGACCTGAATAGACACTTCTTCAAAGAGGACATACAGATGGCCAGTAGACATGAAAAGATGCTCAACTTCTGAATCAATATGAGGTGTAGTAAGTGTTTTGGAACCAAAAACCTGTATAGATGCAAGATCTTAGAATACAGGCTTAAATAGGCTTTTGTAGCCTAGGAAACTTCTATTTTTTATTTTGCTATCTTGATTTTTAAACTTTTGATTGTAGAAGAATTTCAACATATAGAAAGATAGAATATAAAATGAACACTGTGTTCATCACCCAATTTCAGCATTTATCAATTCATGACCATCTTCTATAACTTTCCCCCTAGGCTGGATAATTTAAATTCTATATATATTATTTTACTAGGAGCATATTATAGAAAAATTTTCCTGATTTTCCAGCAATTAAATTATAAGCAAACTTTAGAACCACAATTCTTTGCAAGTTAATAAAGGACCTCTATCAGTGGTCCCCAGATAGAGTTCCCAGAAGTCAGGATTGGGGTTGAAGGGTTAATATCTTAAAATGCTAATACAAATCATTTATCACTGACAGTGGACACAGGGTCATGACTAATGTACATTTTTTAGACAAATCCTTCAAAACCTGGGTCTGGGGGGAGGGGGTGGGTACTGTGTAGAGTGACAAAAGGGGCCATTAGTGAAGAGATTGGAAAGAGGTTTGGTTGTTACCTTATAAAGTATTTAGTGCAAAGGAGGAAAGAGTGATTCACGTGGCTGTTCTTATCTTCCCTCCATCCCCCCAAACCAGGCTGAGAGCCTCCTTCTCTGAGCTACTCCTGCCACAATCTTGGTCCCACTTTCCCCTGAAATTTGTGCTTACCTAAAAAATGGGGGGCAGGGGTAGTGATAGTCCATATCAGGTTTATGAAAAACACATATGGCTTATCCAGGACGCTTTGAAAAAATACATAGTGTGATCAAGCTCTTCCCTTTTTAATGTTTACTTTGGTGACTCTTCCAGTCAAGCTGCCGTTTCAGCTCAGGCCACATCAGATGCCACCCCTGCCCAGCCTGCGCCTTCACAGCCTCTAAATTTGGCACGTCTTCCTGGAGAAGAACCTCCACCAGCTCCCAACTTAGTGGCCCGAGAAAATCGACCCATGAATGAGAATGTTCAGATGAATGCCCAGGGAGGCCCGGTGCTAAACGAAGAAGACTTCAATCGAGACTGGCTAGACTGGATGTATACGTTCTCACGAGCCGCCATCCTCCTCAGCATCGTGTACTTCTATTCCTCTTTCAGTCGCTTTGTCATGGTCATGGGAGCCATTCTACTGGTTTATTTGTGAGTGATGTTCATTACCTTTCTGTGGTTCCTTTTAATGACTTTTTCAAACTGGTCAGCACAGAATCTGGCATATGGTCGTCTGTCGTGAATGTCAGATGAGGAAATAAGAATGTTGGGTTTCGTAGGTCTGGCATCAGAAGCAGACCAGGTTATGTTGAGTGAGAACATTTATCAGAATTGTCTAGAAGCAAATTTTTCCTTTATTGTCAATTATAAAAACTATTAATTCAGCTATTAACAATATTTACAACTGGTGGAAGTATATGATTCATTCTTGTACAAGTATGTTCTTTTTAATTATAGTTACTAATAGTAAGTGCTTTAGGTACAGGTCAGATTTTTTTCTTCCTAAGTAGACTAACTTTGCCTTGCCACAAGAGGCAAGCAAATTATCTAGTTGAATTTCATTTTAAAAAATAACAAAAAGGTTTTATAACTCCGGACATGTCTTAATATCTAGCATAGAGGCAATTAAGCCCATGATAGACTTTTTGCCTTAAATTGGTTTCTGTTTTGCTGTTATTGCTTTGAGAGGGGTAGTTCTCAGCCTAAAGTAGGTAATATGGTCCTTTCATGTAATATAGTTCTAATCATTTTTCTCTTGTAGGACACTAATGCTTCATAGTTTTATAAAGAAAAACAGTTGTGACTTATTTTCTTTTTCTTTATTTTACCAAACAGACACCAAGCTGGATGGTTTCCTTTTAGGCAAGAAGGAGGTCAGCAGCAGGCTCCCAACAATAATGCTGAAGTTAATCATGGGCAGAATGCAGACAACCTAGAACTTGAAGAAATGGTATGCTAATGAGGTTTTGTATGTTTTCAGTGTGGATGTGTCCTCAGCGTTGTATGAGGCAACATGATAAAACAGTCTTGGGTGTTCCGTAAGTATTCCAGGAATAGCACATGAAGAAAAGTTAACATATAAGCTGTGTGGTTTCATCTGGAAGAACTTAGTCATATTAGAATTAAGTGGGAAGAACTAATATTTTTCTTCCTTAAAATAGCCTAGAAAGAAAATTATGCACATGTTGAGAACTTATTGTATTAAATTGGCAGTTATCCCTTTGAACTCAAACACCAAGGAATTTATCAATTTTGGATTTAACAAAGATTTCTAATGACCAGCTCTGTACCATTTTCTTACTCTCACGTTCCTTCCTTCTCAAGGGAAGTACTTAACTCTCCTTTTTGGCACACGTGCGTGCTAGCTGCTTACTCACTTAGGAGTACATTTCTTGTTTTGTTTGAAAGGAGCGTCTCATGGATGATGGGCTTGAAGATGAGCATGGAGAAGAGGCGGGTGAAGACGGCAGTGCACTCCACAGGCCTGGACTCATGGCGTCTGCTTGGGCTTTCATCACCAGCTTCTTCACTTCACTCATACCAGAGGGGCCTCCCCAGGTCGCCAATTAGATCTGAAAACTCTGCCAGCTGCAAAGGAAGGTCTGGCTTTAGGAACGTGACTTAAATAACAGTGCAATTTCAAAAAAATTTATTACTTCCTTTTCATCATCATGTACAGAGGTGTTTTTTTCTTTAAGCTTCTCATGCATATGAATAGTTTAAGCACAAATGAACTACTAAATGTGTGATTAAAAAAAGAAATCCTAACAGAACATAGTGCAACAACATTGATCTTCCAGGTTTTATTAATTTTAATTATGTGTTTTAAATCAGACAGGCCTATATGTGCATCTTATTTCTTTAAAGAGCTGCTTCACATACAAGTGTTAAAATAGCCCAGCCCCAGTGTATAATTTGAATAAATATCTATTTTCTGTGAGTTACCCTAAAAGTTTTAAACAGAATGACCTCATAGTTTCTAAAAAGATTATTATTTACCTAAAATGTGCTAGTAGCATCTTGCCCAGCCATAAAGCAATAAACTTCTCAATGATCTTAATTTTGACATTTGAATAAATAATGGAAACTTTTCTATTTTAAGGGTAAGTGTCCCATCAATTGGAATTAGTACCTTAAAAAAAAAGGCAGCTCTTCAGTGGAGTTAATAGTGATAAAAAATGTTTGATATAAGCAGTACTTTTATAAAATAAGATATGCTGGAAATCATTCCCTGTAATTTTTTAAAATAAAAGGTCAACTATGTTAAACTGTGTTAGGGGATATTTGTTTAAACTCTTCAGTAATGTACACGGTAGATGCAAAACTTGATATAAACGTAAGTAGTTGTTGGGAAGGGTTGCTGAAGTCTTCAAGGACATTTTTGCCTGTTCCATTTCAGATGGATATCTAGTTCTCAGATAGCTCTGAAAAAAAAAAAAAACAAAACCCTGTGTGAGCCCATTCAGTATTTCAGATGAAAGGAGTAAGTTTCTTACGGGAAGCTAATTAAAATTGAACAAATGAGGATAGGACGACTTTCCATGGGCAAACTTACTCTTAGGAAATGTATTACACAGTTAATGGTAGAACAAAATGGAAGGTTAAGAAACATCTATGAATTATTCTCTAGGTTGTTTACTCATAATGATAACGGTGACATTTCAAGGGATAACTGGTTTACTTTTTGAAAAGTAAAATTAGGTTTCTGTTCATATGTCAATCAAGACATCACGATTGAATATGAGCAGCTGAACCATCCTATCTAATAAAAGAGAAACATGGTAATTAGCATACAACCGCTATCCTTCCCATTGGCTAATCAGGGTGATATGCAAATTAACTGCCAGCCAAGATGGCGGCCGGCAGCCAGGCAGCTTGAAACTAACATGAGGCTTGCTTGCTTCAGTGGCGGAGGAAACCAACGTTCCCTGCCTGCCTTGCCGGCCTCTGAGCCTGCAGTTTGAAACATTGTAACAAATATAGAAGCTAAACAAAACCCCAGAAACCTGCTTTCAGTGAGCTGGGATCTCAGAGCTGGAGTTATACATTGTTTCGATTATAGAACCGAAACAAACCAGATACCTGCTTTCAGTAGCAGAGGCCTCAGAGCTGGAGCCAGAGCTAAAGCTGGCCCAGAATAAAAAGAAAAAAAAGAAAAAAAGGAGCAGTTGGGAGCTTCAGTCACCCGCCAGCCTGAAAACAGCCCTCAGCCCCTCACCCAGACTGTCCAGGCACCCCAGTGGGGACCCCCACCCTGAAGGGTGTGTGACCAGCTGCAAACAGCCATCATCCCCTCACCCAGGCTGGCCAGGCACCCCAGTGGGGACCCCCACCCTGATCCAGGACACCCTTCAGGGCAAACCAGCCGGCCCCCACACGTGCACCAGGCCTCTATCCTATATAGTAAGAGGGTAATATGCCTCCCAGCACCGGGATCAGCGGAGCCGCGAGGCCTCCCGGCACCGGGATCAGCATGACGGGGCAGCACCCAAACCCCCTGATTGCCCTGTGGCTCTGTGTGTGACAGGGTGCGGGGCCACAACCTCCCTATCCGAACTGCTCTGTTCGTGACAGGGGAAGGCGCCCCAACCCCCTGATCAGCCCTGCTCTGTGCCTGATGGGGGGAGCTCCCCACCCCCCTGATCGCCCTGCAGCTGTGTGTGTGACAGGGTGCGGCGCCCCAACTCCCCCTCCCCCACAGGCCCTGCTCTGTGTGTGACGGGGTAGAGCCATAACCTCCCCATTGGCCCTGCCCTGAGTGTGACAGGGTGCGGCACCCCAACCCCCTGATCCGCCCGGCTCTGTGTGTGACAGGGGGCAGTGCCCCAATTCCCCTATTGGCCCTACTCTGTGAGTGACGGGGGAGCTCCCCAACCCCCTGATGGGCCCTGCTCTGTGCATGACAGGGGGGAGCTCCCCAACCCCCTGATCGACCCTGCTCTGTGTGTGACGGTACGGAGCCCCAACCCCCTTGATGGGCCCTGCTCTGTGTGTGACAGGGGGCAGCGCCCCAACCCCCTGATTGGCCCTGCTCTGTGCGTGACGGGGTGGTGCCGCAACCTCCCCATCTACCCTGGCTTGAGTGTGACAGGGGGCGGTGCCCCAACCCCCCAATCAGCCCTACCCTGAACGTGACTGAGGGTAGCATCGCAACCTCCCGATCTGCCCTGCTCTGTGCATGACGGGCGGCACCCCAGCTCCCCAATTGGCCCTGCGCTGAGCCCGACCAGGGGCTGCACCTAGGGATTGGGCCTGCCCTCTGCCACCCGGGAGCAGGCCTAAGCCAGCAGGTCGTTATCTCCCAAGGGGTCCCAGACTGCGAGAGGGCACAGGCCGGGCTGAGGGACCCCCCTTTCCCCCCGAGTGCACAAATTTTTGTGCACCGGGCCTCTAGTAAAAATATAAATAGGAAATATAGATGATACCTATATAATATTGGGGTGAGAAAATAACTTTATCCATAAAAAAAAAGGTTGCTATGTATGTAATGTTTTGACATAATTAAAAGCCAAACAATTAGGAAAAGAAGATTAAAGAAAAGGTAATAGATAATTCATTAAATTAAAAAATAAGTAATTCAGTAAGAAAAAACTTTTTTAAAAAGGATAGTACTCTGGTAAGAAATGGACAAGCATACTTTCTTAGGCAGTTTAGGCTGCTGTAACAATTTATCATAGACTGGGCAGCTTAAACATTTATTTCTCACTAGAGGCCTGGTGCACAAAATTGTGCACTCGGGAGGGTCTCTCAGCCCAGCCTGTGCCCTCTCGCAGTCTAGGAGCCCTTGGGGGATATCCAACTGAAGGGTTAGGCCACTGGGAGCAGGCCTAAGCCTTTAGTCCGACATCCTTAGTGCTGCCGTGGAGGTGGGAGAGGCTCTCATCACCGCCAGCCATAAGCCTGGCTTCTGGCTGAGTGGCACTCTCCACTGTGGGAGCACACTGACCGCCAGGGGGCAGCTCCTGCATTGAGTGCCTGCCCCCTGGTGGTCACTGTGCATCATAGAGACCAGTTGTTCCACTGTTTGGTCAATTTGCATATTAGCCTTTTATTAAATAGGATAGGATAGTAATTCTTGAGGCTGGGAAGTCCAAGATCATGGTGCGGACGGATTCTCTTTGGTGAAGGTCCTCTTCCTGGCTTGCAGAGCTGAAGCAAGGTCTTTCCTGTCTCTCATGAGGGCTCCACCTCCTGCCTCACCTCCCGAAGACCTCACCTCCTAATGCTGTCACATTGGGGGTTGGATGTGGGGGCGTCACAGACACTAAGTACATAACAGATGTCAGCATGGGCAATAACCCCAGGAAAACAGTAATGTACAAGTTAAAACATTGTAAGGTAATAGTGCTGGGGAAGCTACAGGGCCTATCGCTTCACCAGCACGTAATCCAGGACGTATCAGGTTTTAAAGTTGCAGAGTCATTCAGTGTCATCCATTGTTCCTAGAGTCAAGATCAGGCAGGGCCCCTGCCCCCTTTCTGTCTGTGCTCCCCTTAACCTACCTGTTGCAGCGAGGCTGGTCTCCCGGCCCCAGCACTCCTTCCAGCCCCAGGACTTCACACTAGCTGTGGTTTTTGCTTGGCACTCCTTCACACTTACTTAGTCATTTATCAGCCCTCAGCTCATGGCCAGTCCCTTAGGGAAGCCCCCCCGCCTCCCCAAGCACTACTGTTTGCATTTAACATTGGTGCAGTTTAAGTTTATTTCCTTATTTGTCTCTTCCTGCAAGATAGCAGGGTTGTGAGGTTGGGGTGTGTGTTTATGCTCCTTATTGTATTTTCAGACTTAGAGGTAGTTCAAGACTGAAAGAGTGATTAAATGTACTCTCTTTGGATCAGCAAACATCTGAAGGGGTAGAGATTTAGCTTTTAGGACATTCATTGTATTGCTTATAATAGGAAAACATTCAAACTGACTGATAGTCAGCATGATGAGCTCTGCACAAACCTTTGTTCCCATTTGGGTCCATGGTTAGGGATGGCTTGTTTCCAGGCTGGTGCAGTCATCACAGCCAGAGGGAGGGTCTGGGCTTTAACCCGGGAGCTAAGTGCACTGTCAGAGCTAGAAGAAATCCTGTGTAGGTCGGATCCAAAGCAGAGCCGTGGGCAGAATAGGAAGGCAAAGATAATCACCAGATTAGTCTGGGAGTCGGAGTGGCAGAATCGGAGCCACAGAATTCATAGTGGGGAGCAGCGCTTGGGGCACACCGTCCGGAGGAGCAGGTATCTGGTTGGAGCTGCAGGCTGGGCCTAAGGAGAGGAAAATACTAGTTGTGGCTGGTGCGGCTGGTTCTAAGGACACGAATGACTGCATTACTCAATTTTTTAAAAATATTTTTATTGATTTCAGAAAGGAAGGGAGAGGGAAAGAGAAATAGAAACATCAATGATGAGAGAGAATCATATCAATGCCTCCTGCATGGTCCATACTGGGGATTGAGTCCGCAACCTGGGCATGTGCCTTTGACCGGCATTGAACCCAGGACTCTTCAGTCCACAGGTTGATGCTCTATCCACTGAGCCAAACCGGCTAGGGTGCATTACCCGATTTTAAATTGTTTTCCGTACATTGCTAATTCCCTCATATTAGTCTCACTTGTGGTAATTTTTTTTTTTTTTGTCAAAAATAAAGGAGGCCCAGCTGGTGTGGCTCAGGGGTTGAGCATTCACCTATGAACCAGGAGGTCACGGTTCGATTCTCGGTCAGGGCACATGCCTGTGTTGCAGGCTCGATCCCCAGTAAGGATCGTGCAGGAGGTAGCCAATCGATTCCCTCTCATCATCGATGTTTCTCTTTCCCTCTCTGAAATCAATAAAAATATATTTAAAAAAATGATAATTAAAGGAGTTGTGTCCATACTGGGGCCAGATGGTGCCTGGAGAGTGGGGGCGGCTGGGAGGGCGGGGCCGCCTGGATATGGTTTCCAAGTGGCAGAAGGTGCATCACAGAAGCCCAGACACGGGCTCTGGGCCAAATAGCAATTGGCAACACCGGGAGGGGTTCATGGGCTAGAAGCACTTCCCAGGCCTGCTCGCCTTACAATCAGGAGAGATGAGGCTTCCTGCATCGCGCAGTACTGGTGAGAGCCAGATCGGAGGTGGGTGAAAGGAGAGGGGGAGCCCGAGGGCTGGAGAAGGGAGACAGCTCACCACAGTGCAGTGGCCTGGTTCAGTGCCATCACTCGTCATGGTCCTGGCTAATTCCTCTGGCTCTGACTCCTGCATCCTATGGAAATCTGGCTTTTCAAATTAGAGGGAAAGGCCTCATTTGGAGCCTCATTTTTGCTGTCGCTTCACTGAAGACGAAGGTGTGCTGATTGAAGACCAATTTCTCTAAGTCTGGGCAAGTCAGACCCGGGGGCCTGTTGTATTTGGAACTTGTTGCTGCTTTTGCAAAACTGCACTGGGCCCCGGAATGTGCTGTTCTCAAGTCCGAGAGTCCTGGGAGCCCAGGTGGCTGGTGTGTGGGATCTGGTGTGGGGTCTGCGGGTGTGGGGTCTGCAGTGTGGGGTCTGCGGGGTGGGGTCTGCGGGTGGGATCTGCTGTGTAGGGTCTGTGGGTGTGGGTCTGCGGGTGGGATCTGCTGTGTAGGGTCTGTGGGTGTGGGATCTGCGGTGTGGGGTCTGCGGTGTGGGGTCTGCGGGTGTGGGGGTCTGCAGGTGTGGGGGTCTGTGGGTGTGGGGTCTGCGGTGTGAGGTCTGTAGGTGTGGGATCTGCGGGTGTGGGGTCTGTAGATGTGGGGTCTGCGGTGTGGGGTCTGCGGTGTGGGGTCTGCAGTGTGGGGTCTGCGGTGTGGGGTCTACGGTGTGGGGTCTGCGGTGTGGGGTCTGCAGTGTGGGGTCTGCGGGTGTGGGATCTGCGGTGTGGGGTCTGCGGTGTGGGGTCTGTGGGTGTGGGGTCTGCGGGTGTGGGGTCTGTAGGTGTGGGGTCTGCGGGTGTGGGGTCTGCGGGTGTAGGGTCTGTGGGTGTGGGATCTGCGGGTGTGGGGTCTGTAGATGTGGGGTCTGCGGGTGTGGGGTCTGCGGGTGTGGGGTCTGCGGGTGTGGGGTCTGCAGTGTGGGGTCTGCGGGTGTGGGGTCTGTAGGTGTGGGGTCTGTGGTGTGGGGTCTGCGGGTGTGGGACCTAGGACAGGAAGGCCGAGGGCAGAGCGATGCAGGAAGGTTGAACCCCGAGCGAAGGAAAAAGGCTTCTCTTGGGAGTGTAGTATCTAGAGCAGACTGGAAGGTAAGAAGCATTGCTCGGTACAGGGACCGTCTCATGCTGACAGGAGGGTTACTTTACTAGGAACAGGCGTTGCCGAGGTGCTGAGCTGCTTGTCATGTTCAGAGGCCGCCCAGGCTTGGCTCGTCTTGGTGATGGCCCGGGAAGCTAGCAGTGCCGAGGCACCAGACTCAAGTAGGTATCTGAAGATACAGTGTGTGCCTGGGCAGGTTTAGGGGAAGCACAAGCATTCCAAAGGAAAGAAATGTAAGCTTGGCCCTGGCCGGGTTGCTTAGTTAGAGCGTCGTCCCCATAAGCCAAGGTTTGAGGTTTGATCCTGGTCAGGAATCAGCCAATGAATGCATACGTAAGTGGAGCAACAAATCAAAGTTTCTCTCTAATCAATATAATTAAAAAGTTAAAAACGTAACATTTTATAAATTAAATAAATGCTGGCTCTGAGCCTCCCCCCCTTATTTGGGTCAGCATCATTAAGAACTGTTGATAGTAGGCCGCACTTAGTAAATGCTCACTGTGCTAAGTGCTTGCAGGCATTCATTTACTCAGTCCTCCCGACAGCCATAGGGTGAGGACTCTTCACCACGTTTTCTCTCTTAGAGAGGGGAGATAAGCAGCCGCCAGAGCTGGTACTCAGCACGAGGCAGGCTGTCCACGGCCAGAGCCCCTGCTCCACACACCGCAGCTTGGCTCCGGTTTTACAGCCTGCCCCACTTCAGGGTAAATGCTAGCATACCACTCATGACTCTAGGTTGTCATGGAAACACCTGTGCACAGGGTTAGAGAAGAGCATGGGGGGGGGGTGTTTGTTGGGGGCCGCTGTGAACCCAGGACTCAAACATGATAACCTTCAATGTAGCTATCTATCTATCTATCTATCTATCTATCTATCTATTTATTAATTTGAGAGAGACGGAGAGAGGAAGAGAGAGATAGATTTGTTGTTCTTGCATTCATTGGCTGATTCTTGTATGTACCCTGACCAGGGGTCCCCCCTGCAATCTTGGTGTATCTGGATGATGCTCTAACCAACTGACTGATCTGGGCAGGGCCTGTGTTTTCATATGAGGAAAATAGTGTTCGGGGATGAACAAGCCACGTTGGGTGGGAGTGGAGGAGGAGTCTCTCCTGGTCTGCCTGACTCCAGGGCCTCTTCCCAGGAAGCCACAGTGGCTCATCCCACTGCACAGGCAGAGTACGCTGATGAGATCTTGGCATGCGGCTTCTTCAGGTTGTCTACATTCTTCCAATACCTGTGGCTGGAGGCAGGGGCAGGCTTGTTGCACTTTCTTCTTTGCAGCACCAGATGGCGCTGTAACACCACCTAGCTCCTCTGCTGTGGGTCCCGGGGTTACTTCCCAGCTTGGAGGCACAGGACAGCAGCACGCTGGCCCTGGGATTCTGGTCCTTGGAGGCTGGAGGCAGTGACCTCAGTCAGTTCCCGGATGGGCGGTCCTGACAGCCTGGGCTTCTCAGACAGGCGAGGGGTTTACTGTCTCCACCACGTCCTGGAGGCTGCACTTGGCACATGGCCCAGCAGACATGCCTGCGAGTGGGGTGAGGTGTGTGGGCAGCAAGGAGCATGGTACTGAGGTTAGGTACCCGGGAGGCCTTAGATTTAAAAACTCGGTTTGTCTTTGAATCTGGAAGTCAAGTCCTGGTCCTGCTAACCCACTTTTCTGCCCCCCTCGGGCCCCTGCTGGGGACTTGCTCGGGGTAATGGAATCATCTGTGATTAGAACTCATCAGGGCTCTTCCCTGATGTGCTGGCAACTATCTGACAAGCTGCCTTTAATAAAACTTAAAAATTAATAAAACTACTTGGGGAGCTTGGCTGGTGTGGCTCAGTGGTTGAGCGGTGACCTATGAACCAAGAGGTCACAGTTTGATTACTGGTTAGGGCACATGCCTAGTGGGGGGGTGGGCATCGATGTTTCTCTCTGTCCCTCCCTCTCCCTCCCTCCCTCTAAAAATCAAGGCAAATCTGAGGAGAAAAAGAAATTAAACAACGAATACCACGTCTTTGAACCTGTGACCGATGGTGTTCTGTGTTGCAACAGAGAAAACAGGCTCAGTGCCTGGCACGAAGTAATCAAACTCAAACGAAACGCCTGGGCTCCTGGTGGCCCAGCACTGCGACAGGTCACGTTTGGAGAAAGCCCAGTCTGACTCTCTCTTCCTTACCATCCCCCGCCCCCCATTCTTTCCCCTTTCTAGACGCGATCAGCCCAGGGCACTGCTGGGTCCTGGCCACCCTCACATGGCCCTGGGCGCTCCTTCACTCCTCAGAGGGCAGTGGGTGATTCGGTCTCCGCCAGTGAGGGACACTGTCCCCTCATTAGTCAGCTGGTGCCTGGCAGGTGGATAATGGGAATGTTACCTCCTGCCCCCTGGCCGGGCTGAGGGGCAATGAGGATGACCAGCTCGGGTCTTCATGTGCCGGGTTTGAGGGGGGAGGGGAAGCAGGAGACAGACTTTCAGGTGCAGGGGCCCCGGACAGCTTTGGACGCTTGACAGGAAGTTGAGAGGCGGGTTGCGGAGGGGGGGGGGGGTGTATTCACAGAGCAGGGGGGCCAGATGAGGTCGCTTACCAGTGTAAGTTAAGAGAGTGTTACTTAATGTCAAAACCATCAGATGTAATTATGTATTAAAAATGCAAAATTGCATGTGTAATTAAGTTAGAATAAAGACCTCTGAGAGGGGGGAAACTTTCAACAATATAGAATTACTAAAAAAAAAAACTCAGAGAAAGGCCATTTTGTACCCAGACTCTTAGGGAAACAAGCCCTGGTTTCTTGGCTGAACAGACACACCTCTCCCTTCCCTTTGCTGCCCCCTGCTGGTGTGTGCCCACTCGGCTCTGTGTGACTGCAGTGCCAACCAGACACCTGGTCCGCAGCGGGCACTGGCAGAAGGATGCTCATTGCGCAGTGCTCAGGAGGGAGGTGGGAACAATGCAGATGTCTAAGGGAAGGGCCTGGCTTGGTAAGCGAGGTGTGCCCGCTCCATGGAATGTCATACCGCTTCTCTAAGTGATGGGTGTGAAGACTATGTTGTAACTCCAAAAATGCATATTTTTTTCCTGAAAAAAGGGACCTCTATGCATCTTTTCTTAAGAAGCTGCTAAAGGATATGTTTCCAAAAACAAACAAACAAAAACCAAAAACAAAACCAGACAATAGAAAAACCTCAGGACTCCAGACATTAGGGTTAAGAGGTATAGACTTTAAAACAACTAAACTTACTGCGTTTGAGGGATAAAAAATAAGAGGAAACCAAAAGTAGGAAAAGAAGAAAAGGCACTGTGGGATACTGGGATCAGGACATCAGTAGCAGAGAGCGGGAAGGGAGTCCCTAGGACAGCGGTTCTCAACCTGTGGGTCGCGACCCCTTTGGGGGGTCGAACGACCCTTTCACAGGGGTCGCCTAAGACCATCGGAAAACACATCTATAATGACATATTGTTTTTGTGATGAATCACTGTGCTTTAATGATGTTCAATTTGTGACAATGACATTGGGGGTCACCACCACAGGAGGAGCTGTATTACAGGGTCGCGGCGTGAGGAAGGTTGAGGACCACCGCCCTAGGACGGCTGAGGAAGGTGGCGGGAGGGCCGCGTCTGCAGAGGGGGCGGCCGCTGCACGTGGGGACTGGATTCCGCTGCTGCCTTGGCCCCTCCTGTGACTTGGGGCCGGTCAGGACTGGCCGCATTCTTCTCAGCCCTCGGCTTGTGTTGGCTACGGACCGTGACCGTTTTGGCGTGTTCTCTCTGCCTTGATGCTCGGGTTCGCCGAAAACCACTCCTGAGGGTGATGGTGAATTTGGGAGGAAAGCCACAGGGCAGCGTCCTGCCTCTGAAGCCTTTTTGTTCTTCTTTAATAATCCTCACCCAGGGATATTTTCCCATTGATTTTTTTTTTCTTTTTTAGACAGAGTGGAAGGGATGGAGAGAGACACAGGAAAAGCAACATCGATGTGAGAGACACACACCCATTGGTTGCCTCCTGCCCAGGGCGAGGGATGGAGCCTGCAATGGAGGTACATGCCCTGGACTGGAATTGAACCTGGGACCCTTCAGTCTGCAGGCCGATGCTCTAACCACTGAGAAAGCTGGCCAAGGCTGAAGACATTTCTGATGGACGTCCAGTGCATGGCCCAGACTGTAATTCTGTCACACGCTCCAACATTGTTGATCCTTGTGATGCCTAAGACTCACTCATGACCTTGCCTGCTGACATCCCACAAAGGTCAATTGCAAATTCTCAGGGAAGCTAAAGCCAGACTATGACTCAGACACTTATTTTCTTCCAGGAGCCTTTATAGCAGTGGTTCTCAACCTTGGCTGCACCTTAGAATCACCCGGGAATCTTTTTAAAATCCTGATTTCTGGGCCTCATCCTCCGGAAATTCTGTTTCTTTGTTATGGGGTGGGGCTACAACATTAGTAACAAAGAAACAAAGGCAACGTCTAAAGTATTTTCGATATTCTAGTTCTTAAACTGGGTGGTGGGTTGCATGAGTGTGAATTTTATTTTTCTTTAAACTGTATGTCTTTTATATACTTTCCTGTATGTATGATTCATTTCATGGCAAACATTTAAAGTCACTCTTTTTTGTACATTATGACCACTTTATTTTATGATTATTATATTTTCATTATGACCACTTTAGATGAAAGGCTATTTAAATCAAAGGTTAATTGAGCCTGTTGATTGAACATGAGCTGTAGGCGTTTCAATGGGAGCAGTGTTTTGGGCAAGTTTTTCACAATATGTCTCAGCAACCCAAACACTACCCTCTGATACAGTAGTTCCACTTCTAAGAGTGGAACCTGTGGAAATAACCCTACATGTCGGAAACGTTTTATGCAGCAAAGTGATAACTAGCAGTGACAAATGGAAAGAGCTGCATCCAAGCAGGGCATGTCCCCTCAATGGAAGGCCACAGGCTTTCCTAAGTGATGGTGTGAAGCCGATCCCGGAACCTCGAAGGGTGTCTGATAGGCTGGGAGGGGAAGGACAGAACCCACCATCTGTGTACGGGGAGAGCAGAGCCGTGGGAAACAGCGGAAACCAAAAGCCCTGTGCCCAGCATCTGCCAAGTTCATCCTGCACCGAGTGTCCTTTCGACCATTCCTTTGAAACACAATGGTAACTTAGGCACAGTCCAACCTTATGTTTAGGAGGAAAATAGAAGCCATGTTTAAAATGATAGATGAGGTCCTTTTCTCCTAGATTAGTTTTAAACATCTGAACACAGAATTAACAAATCGGATACAATTCAGCAGCTCCCTTAGAAGCCCGGAACGCATTTGTGAGGCAGGAGGAGGGGAGGACGAGAAGGTGGGCTGGGGAGGGGATAGGGACAAGGGTCAGGACGGTCCAGCGGCTGGCGCTGTAACGGAGAGCAGTGCTCAGCTCTTTGTCAGTGACTGGGAGATGACCTCCGGAGATGCCCCCATCGTGTCTAAGACCTTGGGTTTCATCACCTGAAGGGAAATGACAAGATGCCCTCTTGTTATCATGGCCCTTCCTCCCCAAGGCTTCCTGGTGAAGACGGAGACTTATGGGTGGGAAGTTGGATGGTGAAGCGCACAGACCCTCCGTGCCGTCCCCCTTTCCCACTGACAGACCCGCCCCGTCCTTCCCAGGTGAGTCCTGTCCTCCACCAGCTGCTGTTTACGCTCCGGGTAAGTCACCGTGCTTGGAAGCAGTAAGACAGGCGGCCACTTCTCACCGGGCTCTAACGGCCTTCCCACTGTCCCCCCCGGAACGCTGCCCAGGTGATGGGATCCCGGATCACAGACACTGAGAAGATGGACAAAGGAAGACGCAGGAAGGAGGTAAAAATGTCCATAATGAACTCGAATACCTCGAGGAAACCCCTAATCTAATGAGAATGGATTTTGTTGAGAAGACTGTACGAGAGCAATTAATTACTCATGGCAGAGACATCATTAGGGTTTCACGTTGGTGAAAGGCCTCTAAGTGACTTCGGCAATTGAGTTAAGCTGGAGAAAGAATTTCAAGAAAGAGACAAGGGAAAGCTTTTCACTGTATTGACTTTTTCTAATATTTTCAAGATAGTTATTTTGACGTGGCGCATCAATTCCACTCTGACTGGAGACCTCCCGTGGTTTGCCGGAGCAAGATCTCCCCTTGGGTGGGCTGTGGACCAGTGTGGTCCGGAGGAGGCAGAGGGACAGGGATTTGTGAAAGGGTCGGATTGATTCCAGAATTCTATAATAGTTCTGTCGGTGTTTGGGTGACTTTGGGAGTGTGAGGAGTCTCCTTGAAATGACAGTGGGGTTTGTGCAACCTGTGACGTGTGCACTCCATGATCGCTTTCCCAGGGCCCTCTGGGAGGTGAGCGCCTGCGCATTTACAGTAAACGTGAAGTCAGATGTTCTGATAAAAACCCTGGAGATGTGGAGTCTGATAGCCCCTCCTGCCTGCTTCTCTTAAAGACGAACACCAGAAATTGGTGCAGGTTGAGATTTCAGTGGGATTGATTCTAAAAACATAGGGTTCGAGATATGGGGTAGATTTATGGAGAGGCATTGCCTACAGGACCAATTTCAACGGGCCCTTGAGAAATGTTAGTTGAATTGATTAAGGAGGGTTTTTTTGGGGTCTATTTTGTCTATGTTTGTATCCCAAGCAACCAGGACAGCGTGTGGCTCATAGTAGGTGTTCAATAAGTATGAGTGTTGAGACATTTTAAGATTGAAATGGTAAGTCAAGGTGTGTGTGGGGGAAATATTACGCCAACCAGGGATGGAGGGTTGGGTGGAGGGGCTGGTAAAAGGGAGAAGCTTTCCCCTGTTTGGGGACTAGAAAGCCTGTAATACCTTTCGGATAATCACGTGTTAGCATTAGCGCCCAGGCCTGCAGAGTGGAAGGTAGAGAGGAAAGGCTGCAGATGTGGAGTAGGAAGCCCTGGGCAGGAGCCGTTAGCTGGGTCCTGGGCCCACAGCCCCAGCTGCAGCAGCGGCCTCCATATGCAGAGAGTCAATAAACAGTAAATGCAACAGTAAACGTCAATTCTATACCGTGGTAGGAGGTGATAAGTGCTATAGAAAACATTTTTTAAAATAGTGGTATGCCTAATGTGATTTCATTTACAGAAATCTACCTGTTTCAGAAAAAATGGAAAGATAAGATATTCCCTTATCTTTGTACATTTCTAGCAACAGATTTTCATGGCTGCTGCTTAACGGATGACGATATCGAGGCAAAATTTACACTGCTTTTGCACAGTGGTGGCCCTACTTTCTCAGCAACAGAGAAAGCCTCCCTGTAGCCCTGGGAGGGCTGTCACAGCTGACAGCACATGTGTGTGTTGATCTAGCTCAGCCCGCTGTAGCTGTGTGCTACACACAGGGGTGAGAGGGCGTGATGTTTTCTTAGCTCGCCACGTGACCACAGCCAGGATTCCATGGCACGACACGGTTTAGTTTACAGCTAACTGTTTGGGCCTTGGGAACGGGCCTTCCTGTCTTGAAATGAAACACTTGGCTTTCAACACTGCTTCCTTCGCGAGGGGTGAGGAGGAGTCTGGGCTCTGATGTTGGCTCCAGGGCCCTGGCCCCGAGGGAGAGAAACGCAGGCCCTGGGATGAAGCCCAGACGGGGCAGAGGAAATAAATGTTTCTTCTGTTGGCTTCGCTGGCGGCCACACGGAGAGCTTTTGTTTTCATAACAAGCAGACACTTTCGAGGGTAGGGGAAGGGACTACTGTTTGTGATGGAATCTCAAGATAGTTCCACCCGATCTGGTTTCTTTTAGCTCATTAGTGACTTGTGGTGCTTGTCTCATGAGCTCACATTTTTAGGATTCTGGCGCTCAGTGATACTTCACAGTGAAGGCCTGGGCTCTTGTTTTATTGACCCTATTTGGGGAAAAATGGAATGAGCTGAGGTGCATTCTTCCTTCATCTCTATTCCATACAATCTTTCACACCTTCCATGCTGGGTGGTATGACGTGAGCTACAATATCTTTGTTCTCTGTTACTCATTCAAATCTATGAGGCACACTAGTCAGAAGGCTGAGCACGGAAGCGCCTTTCTCTGAGCACAGCAGAGTCAACAGTTTTGTGCATCGCTCCGATGGTGTTCTGTTCCCTTCACCAGTGTGATTCCATTATTGTAAGAACGGAAAGGGTGCTGGTACCCGGATGGAAGGGAGACTAGTGAATGCATGTTCTTTAGGAACCTGAGTGGTGTGCATCTAGATGCCTGGTTTCCACCCTGCCTACCGTCGGGTTGTGTGCCCTACAGGGAAGTAACCTGCAAGGATGCTGGGAGGAGACCCCAGCTAGTGGTGTGACTGCTAACTGCTGCATTGGGATTGCCATTAGGTCTCTCCTGAGAAAAATGATGTCAGCCAAACCTGTACCTTTAAGCCAGGCTGACCTGCCGAAACACCACGAGAGCAAGTGTCATATGGGCACGCAGTGGGTGCTTTGGTGCAATGGGCTCAATTTTTGGATGAGTCATTCCAGTTCCATCCAGTTATACTTGGCCTCTGCCACTGGCTTGGTCTCACGGCATCAGCCCAACTTCTGCTGCATGGATTTTGTGTTTGAACTTTGTTTCCCCAGCTTGGACTCTTCGATGGCTTGAGAACTCAAGTTCTGGCATTTCCCCTCTGGTTGCTTTAAGGAGACTGAGCCTAGGGTCTGAGGATCAGTTATCTATCTGGGCTCTGGTCAGGCTGCTTTAGTTGCCTGAATATTTGGATTTCAAACAATCAGAGCAATGCTGATTCCCAAACAGCTTGACTATGGTCATCATGGGTCCTCGGAATGTGCTGAGAAGCTTTTTCCGTATTTGCAGCCTGAGCCACAGTCTCAAGCCTGAGGTTTGAAGACCCACGTGTAGGCTGGAGGGGCGTCGTTTGCTTAGGAGTGAGACCCGAATTCTCATGCCTGGTGTGGTAGGCAGAATAGGGGCACTTCAAAAATGTCCCATCCCAATCCCAAGAACTTCTCACTGTATGCATTACAGGCAAGGCGGATTAAGGTTGCAGGAGGAAGTAAGCTGCTAATCAGATGACTTGAAAATAGGAAATTATTCTGAGTTATTGAAGTGAACCTAATGTAACGATAAGGGTCCTTTCATGTGGGCGAGGGAGGCAGAATCGGAGGTCAGAATCAGAGGGAGGCATGGAGATGACATGCTACCGGCTTTGACAATGGAGGAAGGGGCCGCGAGCCCAGACATGCAGGCACCCTGTCTGTACGAGGCCTCTGGGAGCTGGAGAGGCAGGAAACGGACTCCCCTAGAGTCTCCAGAAGGAGCAAGCCCTGGGGACGCCTCCCGCTTGGCCCAGGGAGACCCATTTCTGACGGCTGTCCTCCAGAACCGTAAGACTATAAGTGGGTGTTGTTTAAACCATCAGTTTGTGGTGGATGTTACAGCAGCCACGGGGAACAAATGCACCCGTTGGCAACAAAAAAAGCCCCTTTCTATTCAGCATGAATTTTTATAACAGCAGAAAGGAATCCATTCTAAAACATGTAAGGTTAAACTGCTCCTTAACATGCCTGGACTATTAAATATCAGTACGGCTTCTTGCACATCCCTAATTAAATCCTTAAATCAACCACTGATATATGAAAGTGCTTGCTCAAAGTATATGGCCATTTCAGAGACGTTGGAGACAAATTTCCTGATACAACGTACGCTCTCTCCAGAGGTGTCTAGAGTGCCGTTCCTGGGAGCCCTTGCCAATTCCGTGAATTAATATTTCAAACTCTTTGCCAATTGTCGGATGAAAAATTGTTTTTCATGTACATAATGAACGTTCATTGAGTAGTTCCTTTTGTGCCAAGCGCTATACGGAGCAATGTGTTACTTTAATTTGAAAACGTTTAGTTGCTTGTTGAGATTGAACATCTTTTCATAAACTCAGTATTCCATAGACATATATATTTCCTATTTGTAAAGCTCACACTGGCTGTAATGAGACAAATGGACCACGGGAGGGGGATGGGGGCCAGAAATGAGGTCCAGAGATCCTTCCAGAAGCTATGGCACCAGCATATATGTGTGTGTATATATGTGACACATTTATTTAAACTTATGGTAGGGGATTTGCAGTTCCTTTTAAAATAGATTTACTTAGGGAAAAAAATGAAAAAGAATAAATTCCCCAGAGAAAACACCCAGTTTATTTGCTGTATAAGAATACAGCTCTATAAGAATTGCAGCCCAAATTGTGAATTTGACGTGTGAATACCTGAAGTTTCAGGCCTTCTCAGCCATGTGGCCTTCCGCTGGGCAGATCCCTCCCTCTGAGGAACTCTGTTTAATCCACAGCCTCCGTGAACCAGGGCCGCTAAAATATTAACAATCTGAGCATTCTTAAGCATAACTGAATCAGCTTCCATTTGCCTGGACAGATAGACATTTTAGTGCTTCATCACAAAATGCAATAAACTGAGTAACTGTGGGCTTTAATGTAATCTCACACAATCCTATTACATCCCAATTACTTTTTTGACCTTTTTAGGATATTTCTTGCCTTAAAACACACACACAATCTGCAGTTCTGAATGTCTTCTTCCCGGGCTCTGCCAAGGAAATCAATAGATCAGAAAGAATGACTATCTCGCCATGTCTTCCATTTGTAACAATGTTCCCCTCCCCCCCCCCCCAAAGGCATAATGCATGCCTCCCGGGCGTAATCGAGGTTTACTACTGGGCATTGTTTGTGAGGACCTCCTTGTTTTTCCTTCCCATGAGTTTTGAAAACTTAATAACATCTTTTATTTTGCTCAAATGCATAAACAAATTCAGGATCAGTGTTATGGCTGCATCAGAAAAGAGGAGCCTAGTTAGGTAAAGATTTGATGCTGGAAGGAAACTCCTCTTGAAAGGAAGTTTATAAGTTTATACTGTGTTTATTTATTATTTAAAAAATATGTATATATTTTATTGATTTCAGAGAGGAAGGGAGAGGGCAATAGAAATGTCAATGATGAGAGAGAATCATTGATCAGCTGCCTCCTGCACACCCCCGACTGGGGATTGAGCCCACAACCCAAGCATGTGCCCTGACTGGGAATCGAACCGGAACCTCTTGGTCTATAGGTAGATTGATGCTTGTACTGTGTTTAGAGGCAAGTGACTGGGTCACTTCTACCGTCCAGATAGAACTATCAGACTTACAGCACGCAGTCCCCACCCACTCCCACAGAGCGGCGAGCTGGCCAAATAATTATGATGTCAATAAATTAAAACACTCATTCAAAATTAAATAGCCAAGTATCATTTATTGTGCATCTATCATGTACCAGGTTCAAAGCAACACCTGGGGTGAACCAAGCTGAGTAAGACGTGCAGACTGTCCCCTGGAGACTTCTGTTTGGCAGGAGGAAGGCTGAGAAAGGGAGTCCCAGTACAAGGAGATGGGCCAGAAATAGAGGAGGCGCCAGGCTCGGTGGTGGCACAGAGGAGGCTGCGATGGGCTCTACCTAAAACAGAGTTGGGAGGGCTTCATGGAGGAGGAGGGGAGGAGCAGGGGCGTGGTCGCTGAGGGGGTAGAGAAGCTTGAAACAAAGGCGAAGGGAAGTCGTCCCAGAGTGGAAGCACTCCTGGGAAGAGGGTTAATTCTAAAGTCACTGGCGCATGTTCTGAGAGCCTTACTGTTTGGGAAAGGTCATCCGTAAGGTTTAGTGGCTGCATTCACGCCCAGCTGACAGGAAGCCCGGCGGACAGTGCTTTGAACGGGCCAGGATGTCTCTGTTTCAGGCCGCGAGAGCGGGTGTCGGCCACGAGGTCTGGGGTGGTAGCCCAGGCGTGCATTTGTGCACCAGGCTCTCTTCGTCTTCTTCCGGCACCAGCGTTGCCTGTGGCCTCGGTCCTCATCTGTGTGCCTCGTGGTCACATGGCGCAGCCTCAGGCTCGTGGCCACCTCCACGCAGGAAGACAGAGGAGGGATGAAAGGGCGAAGGGATGTGACAGCTGGGCGCGTCCTTTTAACAAGCTGTCCTGGAGTCTCTCTGAGATACTTCAACTGGCGTCCTTGGCCAGCACTTGCTGCCACAGCCGTCCCTCCCAAGTACCACGGAGTCTGGGAATCAAGAATGTTAGCTTTGCAGCCCAGGGCCGAGGAGGACAAGAGGGAGGGGCTGTGGGTGTTTTGTGAATGGCCAACACCAAGTCCGGCACCAACGGCTTGCAGGAGAGACAGTGCTAAGCCTGAGTCATATCATTTTAGCACAAAAAACATCTAAGGGAGGAAAATGTGTTTCCTTTAAGCTCTTCATTTTGTAGATGAGACATCTTGGTCCAGAGAGGCTAAAGGACTTGCTCTGGGACTCCAGGCCACCTGGTGTCCAGTCCTGGGCTCTGTCTCATGCATGCTGAACGATGTACCGAACTTTAATGTAGTTTACCATGATTTTGAATGGAACTGTAATTACAAAATATCATAAAATGTCATAATTATTATAATCAGAACCGAGGCAAGGCAACCTAAAGTCAAAATGAGACTGACATTTTGAAAAGGGGTGGCAAATTTTGAATGTTGCCTTGAGGTTGATCATTCTCCAAATTCTTTTACAATGTTCATTTAACCATTCCACAGTTGCATGCTTTAGCGCACACACAGCTGGATCACTTATTTGGCAATGAGAACGGAGTGCTAAGTCAGTGGTTCTCAGAACTGGCTGAACACTGGACTCACATTGGTTGCTTTTGAAAAAGTCCCCCGACCTCATGCTGAGCCCTGATCAATTTCATCGGAATCTTTGGAATGGAGGCCAGGCCCTGACTGCTGGGAGCGCCTGTACCAAGAAGAGAAAACGGTTGATGTTAGAGAAAAGTCATTAGAGAATAATGACATTCCTGGGGTGTAGGATGCACAGTTATGATGGAGTTCTGGAATTTGGAGGATCTTCCAAAAATTAGAACAAACGAGACTTTCTAAAGCATTTTTCTTCTTGTGTGAGAACTTATGTGAGAAGCATTTATTATTACAAATCCTGTTTTGCAGAGGGTACGAGAGGTGACTCACAAAATAAGGGCTCCAGAGTAGCCCGAACCTACCATACTGGCGAGGATTTTCTGTATAGGTATGGCATGGCGAGGGACGGCCTAAAGTTCTACCAACACCAGATAATTGGGGTGATTTCCTCGAGAGGCTGTGAGAGATCCTAAGACCAAGTCCAGTGTCAGCAGCTCGCGTCCTGAGTGTGCTGATGACGTCTGCTACGGATGTGGCAGTGACCTGTGGAAACATTGACGCCATGTTTCCCTACCTCGAGTCTCCAGGAAAGAGCAAGAGTTGTAACGTTAGAAAGGGATAAGAATTCCAGTTCTGCCTCTGGGGTGATTTTGTAATGTGAGCAAACTCTGACACACTTCCCCTATGAAAAGTAGAGTCTGTTTCTCCCTCATTCCCAGGGAAGTGAGCCGCCATGTTTGGAGGACACTCAAGCAGCCTGTGGAGAGGCCCTGGAGGCAGGTCTTTACTCGCGTCAAGCCCCTCACTGACCGGAGTCCCAGCTGACGGCGGGACAGACACCTCATGAGAAACCCTAAGCAAGACCTTTCCAAGCCATCTCCTAGCACCTGACCCACAAGAACTTTGGGAGAGAAGAACTGTTCATTCTTGGGGTAAGCTACTAACTTTTGGGGGGAATTTATCATGCAGCAATCAACACAGAGATTCAGTGGCTTTATTCCTTATTTAGCAGCTTTGGTTTCACCATCTGTAAAATGGAGACAAAAAATATCTCAATGTTGTTGGCAGATAGAATGAGTTAATAGGAAAATCTGTCTTGCCCTGAGTGTTTGCGTACTATTCTATGGTCTTGTGTATTAGCCTGTGAGTTATTTCAGGGTGTGGAAGGCAGGCTGACCCCTATGAGCAATCTCTATGCATTGTGAAGGGAAAGATGCTTCTCGTGTTGTATAAAGTCTTGAGGAGACGAGTCTTTCTTAATGCCCTAAGTGGAGAGAAGTCAGACCTAGGCTTGAGGTTTGTGTGTTATCTTCCTGGGTATAGCAGTTCCTGTGTGTGACAGTTCGGGGGCGGGGTAGCAGAGCACTGAGGGAAGGCCGATCCCCCATCACTAGGAGAAAAAGGAGCCACTGAGATGACTGGGGGTCTGGGGAGCAGCCTTGTCTATGGCTGTGAGGCTTTGCTGGATTCAGATACCAGCTTCCTCCTGACTGCCTATTGTATTGGTAGACCAGATAGCCTCTCCTCTCTCTCTTCTGTAATACGGCGGGGGGGGGGGGGGGGGGGGTCATTCCTTCGTGGGCTGCTGTGAGGAGTACAGAGGACTGTGCACATGCCCAGCTCTGTATGATACACAGTTGGGCTCCACTGTGAGCTCCTGTTCCCCAGACCTAATCTGCGCCTGTATCTCTTCTCTCCAGACCCCGCGTCAGCATATCTTTAGGAAGCAAATCATAGGCTTGACCCTCCAAAAAATATTTACTCTTTGTAAGCTCAGTCCTGCTAGCCAAGGGAGAGTGCTTAGCGAAATCGGGGGAATTAAGAGCATGATTCTCATTCTGGCTCAGAGGGGCTCTGGGCCTGCTCTTCTCCTTGGAGAACTTCTGGGTAAAATCAAAACGCAGCAGCTCCCTGTGACCCGCGGAGAGGGCCTCGCTATTTCTGGAATGAAAGAAATGGAAGGCAGGGCCAGATCTGTTTCTGCAGGGCCGGTGCTCCCGCCTCCTCATAGCTCAGCCAGGCTCTGGGGGGGTGTGCCGCGCCAGCATGGCCAAGGGTGAACCTGAGTGGGGGCGGCTGAAAGGCTTAGAAAAGACAGACAAGAGAATGAAAGCTGGGTCTCGGTGGGACACTGCTCCTGGGTGGAGAGACAGCGCCAACCCCACCGACCCCACAAGCTGTGTCTTTATTTTATAGCAGATGCCAGGAGGCAAAGTAAAGGCGTGATCAAGATGTTTACAACATTCTCGTGGGTTTCAATCCTACTCAACTACATTCACCTGAACTCTATCAAGCCGACACCACTCAGGCATGTGGGGCCAAGTGTTCGCACCATAGGTTCAAGCTTACAACGACAGCTGTTGGCTATCATTGTGCTGGGAGGGCCCGTCCTCCAAGCTGGGACTTGCACGTGACCACGAGAGGCCTGTGCCCTCTCATTAGCCCAAGGCTTGAACCTGTCCAAACACTGTAGCTGCTCCCCACTGGGGTGCAGTCAGCCCTGTACCCCAGGCTGCATGGCAAGACTAGACGCCGTGTTACTCATTCCCACTTTGTGTGTTTTAGGACCAAGATGAGTTCTAATCCTTCCCCTTTGACATTACCTTTGAATTTCCAGGATATCTCAGCCTGCACTATTCGATGATCATGGTGCCAAACCCTCACAATTTTCAGAGCCAGGGAAATGCTAGCGCCATTTTACAGATAAGGGAACAGTCAGAATAGTTGGGAGATTGGCCTGGAATTCAGTTTCAGAGCAGGTGCTCCTGGCACGTCCCCGTGGGAGCTGAGGGGTGAGAGCAGAGGGGGCCCTGGACAGAACTTTTCAGGGGCCAGCGGGTCCTGGGCATGCTTCTCAGGCCCACGGCCATCTTGATTGTCATCAGTTGCACTGATTGTCTACATTTTAAATGGGGGGTAGAGGCCAGCGGTGAGGCCTCCCTTTCAGCACGCGCCCTCAGTGAGCTCAGGCTGCATCTTCGGAAAACTCGGTTACGGCTCATAAATGCATCAGCCTGCCGCTCCAGGGTCACCTGTTTCCTGTCTGGATTTTTCCATCCTTAGATAAAAGGTCGCAGGAAGGAGAGATTTATTGGTGCGCATTCATTGATGGTCCTTCCTTATCATCCCCTTGACTGAATTGAGCTAGCGACTGGCCCACCGCCCCGGGCGGCCTCCACTGTGGGGGAGCTTGACCTTCTAGCATCCTGCCGCCGCAGCTTCCCGCGTTCAGGCTAGAACCGAACCAAACACGTCCCAGAAGCCAGTTGGTGCCTTTGGAGGTCTGTGTCCTGATGGGAGGAACCCATCTCCTGGCGGCTATGTGATTGCCACTGTGTTCCCTCTGTTTCCCTAAGGCGGTTTTTCTCGTGTTTGATGGCATCATAAGTGGGTTGTTTCTTTGGTTTCTCTTTCAGACAGTTTGTTATGAGTGCATTCCGGGCCAGGGGGCCTTTGGGGCCTGGTAGGTAGGAGATGAGGCTGGAAAGGAAAGCCGGTGGGGTGCAGTGCAGGGAGCCCCGAGGCCCCGGGAGGGTGCACACCAGGGATGGGCTGCTCTCCTGCAGGGGACGCGGATCAGCGTTTCTTTCGGAGAATAACCCTGCAGCCAGGGGACAGCTGGATGTGGGAACGGGTGACCGAAGGAAGCCACAGTCTGAGGCTCGGATCGGGCCTGGAGGAAAGCCCAGAGCCCCGAGTTCTGCCTTTGTATCCGGCACAGTTCAGACTCTTGGCAAACCCTTGTCGAATGAATGAACCTTTTGGGCCTTCGCTTCCCCCAGAATGAAGGAGGGATAAGACCAGACTGCATCTAAGTCTTCTTTCTGCTCCCGTCTTATGTTCTGATTTAATTACAGGAGCAGAGCAGCTCCGAAGGAATGTGCCACTGCTTGTCATCGGAGAGATGCTCTACCCACGGCTTCCCTCATGGGCTTTCTATCTTTAAAAAACTCTATCATTTTTAATTTTGCTTACAAAGTCATGCATGCTCATCACATACCCTTCCTCGGTAGTGTGGTGTGTACTCTTTCAGATGATGTCCTATGCAAACGCCTACCCACAGTGCATAGCTGGCAGCCTTTAGCTTGGTCCTTCCGAGGCAATGTTCTTTATGGAAAAATGCAGTGAAATTCCTTGGTGGCTGATGTCAGTGGCTTCTGTTAAAAGTAGAAATAATACTCTCCCGTTTCTATCACACTCTTGACCAAAAAGGTGGTCTAATCCTCTGAGGGAGGGGCACCCTTCACCTGGAATTTTGTTGAAAATACAGATTCCCATCGCACACTCCACGCAGGTCCTGGCAGTCCCTCGAAGGTCTGCTCGCCCGCGGGTCTGGGATACCTTCAGTGGCACCTTTGGTGGCTGTCAGGGAACGAACATACTGGCTGTGGGCACCGGGAAGCCCAGGTCCCTAAGACTCACAAATGCCCCCTCTGCCCTCCCGGCTTTGAGGCTGCAGCTCCTCCAGGGACAGCCCCACTAAGTAGCCCGAATCCCCCTCCTCTCTGTACCCCCAAGTCCCACTCAGGGGCTGCTTGATATGCAGCCAGCATCCACTCAACATAATGCGCCCTTACCTGCCAATGTGCTTTGAGGGATATTGTTAGCATTAAATTTGCCATTTACATTTTCATGTCTGACATAATTGAGGAATGAATGCTCTTATGAAAATTAAACTTGTGGTTCTCCTGGGCTGCTGTAACCCTGTTAAAATGTAATGTGATTTTTGATGCTTCTCCTTGAGGTTTTTATTAAATAGAATATCAGGATGACTAATTCCCCGGGCCTAAATGCAGGCCGGGAAGCGCATTATTGATAGGGCCGCGTCCAAATGCTCCCGCGTGCCCAGCCTCTAATGGCCTAATAATGCATTACACGCGCATCAGGGAGCCTGCGAGTTGTAGTGCTTATTGCCATTATTGAAAACACCTGGATGCTCCATTCATCACGGCTACCTCCGAAGGGCCCATTTGTTTATTAGGCTGTCAGTAAACATCTCTATTTGGTCGGGGCTGAGCCGCATTTGGCCACGTCCGCGGGAGCCGGGATCCAGGCGGGACCTCTTGTGGTTTCTCCTGATTAGCCTTCTCGTTAGGAGAAAGCAGGCTCCGGCCAGCTGGGAGTGGCTTCATACAGAGCACGCTTCACCCCGCAGAGCCCGCCGGGGTGGCACGGAGGCGGGCTCCTGCCCAGGCCCCGGCGGGCACGCCCTGCTGTCAGCAGCTGCCAGCCTGGCCCCTCTGCCCGTCCTCTGAGCGGTGGAACCCTCACCAGCTCCGACGCCCAAGGGGGTGCCTTGGACCCTCCTCGAGGCCGTCTGCTGCTCGCACCCCTCTGGGCATGGAGGCAGGCCCTGGACCCGGGAGGGGCAGCGCTCCCCTGTCTGCCGCCTCCCACAGAGAACATCAATTTCCTCTCATCTGTTGTCCTGAGAGGGACGCCCTTTCTCAGACATTTCCAGACTTACGTTCGCCGTCTCTCCAGGAGGCCTTCGTAGCAACTATTGTGATTAAACTGGAAATGCTTCAGGGCGCCTGTTTTAAAGCTAGGTTTCAAACCAAACACACATGGCTATGGCTTTTAAACCTGTGTTTCAAAAAATTGTTTCCCCAAATGAATTCAACAGACATCTGACTGTATAAAACATAAATATACAGCAAATTGGATTTTTGTGAAGTAAAAGAACCCCTGTGTAACCCCTCCCAGGTCAAGATCTAAAACTGTGGGCACCCAGGAGCCCTTCTCTGCGCACATCCCCCCTTTCCCGCCCCGACCCCTCACCTCCAAGCTCATGCAGTGGCCCTGAGGTAGGAGTCTGGGGACTGCTCAGGACCGGCTGCCGGACCCACCCAACTTCCTCCTGTAAAAGCATCTTTGAAGGAGGCCCTAGCCTTTGCTTTCCCATCGCATTTGAACGCGATGGGGGATGGGGGATGGGGGATGGGCAATGCCCGTAGCTCAGTGAATGCAGAGAAAACCTACAGTCTGGTAGGTAACACAGTCTGGTTCGGGGCGCCATGCAAGCCCTGGGTCGGTTTGTGCTGGTGACCCCAATGCAAACGTTCCCACCGCTGCCATTGCTCTGTCATGAGGCAGGGAAGGCGGAACGCGCATCAGTTAAAACCTGTGTACGCAGTGGTCACCGTCACCCCAAAGGTGCCCTCGGCGTTACTGCCTTTTTGGGGACCGCTGGTCGGGCCTCCCGGGGTGTGGGTGAACAGGTGGCCTGAGGAGCGGGGGGCGGGGCCTGCCTGGGCCCAGGAGACCTGCTCAGAGGGAGGGTCAGGGCTTGTCTTTCCAGCTCAGGGCCCGGAGGGAAGGCGGAGAGGGGGGAAGGTTGAGAGGGGGGAAGGCGGAGAGGAGGGAAGGCAAGGACAAGGCTTCTCTTCTGCCAGTGAGCGTGGCCCGAGCCCCGCCCTCCCTCCGAAGCCCAGCAGCTCTGTTTTCAGTTCCACACCTGCGAGGGGGAGGGCTGGGTGAGGCCACGGCCTCTCACCTTCTTGCTTTGCAGGCTGGGAGCGCACCCTGCCCCGGCCCTCCGCGCCCGCATTTATCAGGGTTCCCCCTCTTCATGCCCCACGAAGACCAGACCTCACTCCAAGGAGGAGCTGGGCCTCCCCCTCCCGCGCACTGATGTGGGGGCTCCAGCTCTATTTCCAGGGAGTCTGCTCTCACCGCCCCATAGGTGACCAGGAGGGGGCAGGACAAGGTGGGAGGCAGCCGGGGGGGACCCGCACACCTGGGTCTGCATTCCGAGCGTGCGAAGGCTCCCTGGACCTGAGACTCCTGTCTGTAGATGGGTGGGCGTGGGGCTGTGCCTGCCCTCGCTGGCTGGGATGATGCGAGCCTTGGTTTCCCTCTTGAATGAAGTGGGGCTCATCGGGCTGTGGTGGGGCTTTGAAGCCGGGGCCCCTGCGGACGCTCCGTAGATGCCCAGGCCTTGCCCTGCACAGGTGGTTAACGCGAGCCTAGGAGGCTGAGAACACAGTATTTCCTCCCAAGCGTGGATTCTAGAACATGAAGCAGACTCATTCAAGGCATCTCCCTGTGTGTCTGAATGACCTGAAGGCTTGTTCAAGCACAGACTGCTGCCCCACCTCAGAGTTCCTGGCTCAGTGGGGCTGGGGTGGGACCCAAGGATTTTTGCGTTTCTAACCAGCTCCCCGCTGGTGGTGGTCCTGGGACCGTTGGCAGATGGACCATCATTACTTTAAACTTTGAAAGGCTAAGATGCCAGGGAAGTGGGCGCCCCGGGAGCGGGAGGGAAAACAACCAAGTCAAATCAGGACACCTTGTCTTCAGGGTGCAGGGATCTCCTGCCACAGCCGAGAACACAGAAGCTGAGAGCTGACAGGATTGAGGGGGAGAACACCCTCCCCAAACACCCCATCTATTTAGGAAATAAATGAAGGGAGGGCTTTGAAACGACTGCTGGCGAGGGGCGTCATCACTCATCCGCTCCTGGCTTTTGATGGAGCGTCTGGGGGTTCCTGGGAGAGAAGCCACCGCTGCCTAATGGCCAGGGCTCCAGTGGGGGTGGGGGTGGGGGCAGCCCCCTCCCTCTTCCCCATCCGGGCCTTGTCAGAACCGCAGCTTCCTGAGGCCAGAGCTGCCGAAGACGAGCTTTGCTTCAGGGAACCTGCAGCCGGGGGGGTGTCATCTTGGTTGCTGCGTTTGAGGACACCTGGCCTGGCCTGATGCCCACTTGGTGGCTCCCACCCCACCTGCACCCTGGAGTCACCTGGGGAGACTGCCCAGCGTGCAGATGCCTGAGACGCTAAGAGGGTGGGAGAGGAGGAGGAAGGGGCATCTTTCAGGTCTGTGCCCAGAGCGGAATTGCTGGGACATGAGGTAGTTCAATGGCTAAAGTGTCGAGGGACAAGCGTACTGTTTCCGCAGTGACTACACTGTTTCTCATTCCCACCAGCAATGTCAGAGGTTTCCAAACCCGCCCCCTTCTCAGCCACACGTATTGTCTACCTTCCCAGTGGGCGCAGAGCGGTACCTCATCGTGGCTTTTATTTGTTCCCTAATGACTGGTGATGACCGAGTGAGGGGTGGAGGGGTCCGGGCCTGGGGACAGAGAACCCAGTCTTTCCAGCGTGAGCAGTGGATTATGGAGGCAAAGCCCTGCTCCCCTGCCCGGGCTCGAGCTGTCTGTCCCCAGAGGGAGCCGTGTGCCGAGCCGTGTGCCGACCAATGGGGAGTCACAGTCCCTCTCCTGAGGGAAGGGTGACTGTCAGACCCCTACTTCTAAGTCAAGTCCTCTGAGGCTGTCCCCGATGCTCCTCCTTAAGGGGGGACTGCAGGGCACCCTGGAGGGATCCCCCCCCAGATCACTGCTCACTGTGAGCACCTGGGCCTCTGTGACGGCTCCCGGCCCACAGTCTGTGGACGATTTCCTTCCTTACAAATCGGCGCATATGCAAAGAGAACTGTATGATGATTGCTCCCTGACAATCGTGTTCCCCGTCACCTTTCCAGAACAAGAGACAAAGGGAGGGAAGGACTCCAGGGGTGCCGCACCTGCACTTTCAGGCCTGCTGGGTCCCCAAGAGCCACCTCACTCCCGGAACACTCTTTAGCTGCCCTGAGGGTTTTCGAGTCCTGAGGTGGTAGGAAATTTTATTTCCTTTGACGTTCTGTTTTACCACGAAGTGTAACCTGTGGCTAAATTTTTAGCAAGGTAGAAGTCAGCATCGCGGCGTCACCTTGTCCGTGGAGGCGGCTGTGTTTTGCGTCACCGGCCACATAGAGTTGAGGACCAAGTGGCTCCAGGGGGGACCCAGGACTCCAGGTGGCCCCCTCTACCCTGCTCTTGGGCAAATCTCTGCTCTCCGGGGCGCAGGGACTCCTCAGTGAAAGTTGATGATCAGAGGTGCAAGTTTTGGTAAAATAATAGAATTCTGCCAACACTAGGTGGCGCCCGTGCCCAGCTGATCTGCGCTTACACACCCCATCCCGCTGATAACAAGGGCTGAGGTCTGAATCTGTACTGAGAGGGAGAACGTGGACCACCCCGTGCAGCGGCGACCTCAGCCTGCTCTCTGCTTGACAAGCCCCCACACTGTCCCCCGCGCCACAGCCCCCAACCCCCTATACGCTCCTCCGCCACCACGTATGCCCTGCCACTCCTCCCCAGGAGCCCAGCCTCCCTCAGCTCCCCAAGGCCTCCCCTTCCACGCCTCACCCCCCCTCCCCTACATGCCCTTCTCACACTCCTGATGCCCCGCCCCCACGTGCTGCCAGTGTGGCTGCCAGTGACGCTTCTCCACGGCGCCATGTCGGACGCATTTAGGAATTCTGGGCTCTGGTGACTGTGCGCATTAGGGCGACTCCTGTGCGTCCACGGTTTTATTATCCATGCACCACCGCTTCCTCCCTAAGATGTGACTCCGGTGTCTGCCTGCAGGTCCAGCCCTCCCTCTGATCGGGCACATTTTTCATCTTGGAATTCTCCCCTCCCTGGCAATGCCTGGCACATAGTGGGTACTCAGATCGCGTTTCTCGAATGGACTCTCCATCCCTGGTCATGAACAAGGTGACTCGAGTCATTGATTCAAGGGGCAGAGAATAGCTCATATCAGTTTTGCGACCTGGAGAGAATAGAAGATTGCCCACGTGGATGTAATGGTGTCTTCCTCAGAACTGCCTGTGTGTTCAATGTCTAAGGGCCATCCCTCCTCCCTTCCCCGCAGGGGCAGTCGCCATGGCAACATCAAAGGCAAGTGGATGTTTTGTGCTTTGAAACTGGGCTTGCAGAGGGAGAACACGCCTCCTTCTCTCAGAGCAGGTCTCCTGTTTGTAGTTTATTAGGGAGGAGAGCAGAGTGAAGGACCCTGTGAGGGACACCCCTCCACATGCACCTCTTTGCACCCCTCGTCCTGCCCAGCAGGGGAGAGGATGGGTGGCGGGTGTTCTGAGAGCTGACCTTGGCCGAAGGATTCCCCTCCGCCCTCTGCTGTGTGAAGTCCTTTTCATCACTGCAGGTGTCACCTCCCCGAACATGCCTTCCAGCCCGTGCCACCCAAGCCCACTCACTCACTCAGCACCTCTTCTTTCAACCTGCCCATCTGTAGGGACTCGCACTTGCTGTCTGTGCTTCCACTGCTAATCCCAACTTCTTGAGCCTCTTCTCTCGGAGTTTGGAAAGGGCCAGGGTGGTGCTCCCACCTGTCCACGTTCCTTAACTGTCCTGTGCCCTTTCTCCTCAACTCTCTGAATCCGAGGCACCTTGGAGCCCTAGAGAGAGAACTTGCTGGAAGACCGCCCCTCCCCCAGGCAGCACCCACAGCTCATCTGTCCCTTCCTCAAGCCCATGATCCGGCCTTCCCATTTCCTTGAGTTTCTGTTCATTTCACACAAACCAGCACACGGAAATCTTGTATGGCCCCTGAGTCAGCGTGCATTGCACGGGGACAAAAGCCCGTGGGATCCAGCTTATGGGAGGACACGCCCCTCCCCCCACGCGGAGCACCGAGGCCAACCACTGCCCTCGGCTCCATGTGACAGTCAGATGTGGCTGGATAACGTGGACGTACATTTCCTGGCACGGCACCAGGCTCCTGTGTTTATTTTATTACATACACATCTTTCTGTGAATTATCGACATGTACTTCCTCTGTCTCGATGCTCCAGGGCGGATTAAGAGAATCGCGAATCAGCTAGAGAGACCCGCGAAGCAGGCTGCCCACTGAGGACAGGAAGGAGTGGCTGGCACTCTGGCCGCTGTGGGCACAGCCGAGTAACTGGTAGGAAGAGGCTGCAGTCAGGGCAGCAAATGAGGGGCTGGCCAGACACCCTCAGAGAGCTGACTTGGCATTCTTAAACATTCTTTAGAAAATTGAGAGATAATTGGCACATGACATTCTATTCGTTTCAGGTGTACAACATGGAAATGTTTTTCCTTGTGATGAGAACTTTTAAGAGCTACTCTCTTAGCAACTTTCAAATATACAGATACAGAGTACTGTTAACTACAGCCATCATCCCAGGCTTAATTACCCTATAACTGGAAGTTTGTACTTTTGACCACCTTCACCCAATTCTTCCATGTACACCCCCTCTGGTCACTACAGATCTGACCTCTTTTTCTGTGAGTTTTGCTGTAGATCTCACATGTGAGGTCATATAGTACTTACCTTTCTCTGCCTGACTTATTCTACTTACGATAATGCCTTCAAGGTCCACCTATGTTGTCATGAATGACAGGAGTTCCTTCTTTTTTATGGCTGAATAATATCCCACTGTAGATATGTACGACATCTTTACCCATTTGCTCACCACAGACACCAAGGTTGCTTCCATGCCTTGACTATCTATATATATAAAAGCCTAAAATGCAAAGTGTCCCCTCGGGAGTTCAACCAACCGGGAGTTCGATCGCTTGCTATGATGTGCACTGGCCACCAGGGGGCAGTGCAGAACGAAGGAAGGCCCCGGCCGGCAGCTGCTAGGGACCCTACCCGTGCATGAATTTCATGCACTAGGCCTCTAGTTGTAAATAATGCCATTATGAACATGGTGCTGCAGAAATGTTTTCTAATTAGTGTTTTTTTTTCCTTCAGATAAATTCCAGAAGTGGAATTGTGGATCCTATGTTCCTTCTCTTGTTAATTTTTGAGGAACAGTGTACCATTTTCCATGGTGGCTGCATGAATTTGCATTCCCATGATTTGCATTCTCTTTTTTCAATGACATTCGATATTATTTTGTATCAGTTTCAGGGGAGCAGCGTAGTGGTTAGACAAGCACACACTTTACAGAGTGTTCCCCCCGGTGACTTGGCATCCTAGATGCCGCCTCCTGGCCCATAAAGCCTCTGGATGACCCTTAATTATAAGGGGGTGCCAGGAAGGCCCAGTGAAGAGGACAGCACAGTGAGGCGGGGCTGGAGGGCGGCGGCCGGTGCCGGGGCAGGTGCTGAGGGTCAGTGATGAGCAGGGAAGAGGGGAAGGACAGGAGGGTCTCTTGGTGGCGTGTAAGCAGGCCGTCCCGCCGGTCTATAGAGGGGGCCTCAGAGGGAATCCGGTGAAAATCATGCTGCTGCAGGGCTCTGGCTGGGAGCGGGGCTGGCAGCCCCGGGGCTGGGGGTGTATGAGGTCTGCCTGTGCTGGTGCTGCCTGGCCTGGTCCCTGACCAGGGTTTGGGTGAGCAGAGGGCCAACAATACTTGTGTTCTTATCTCCCTGTATTTTCTCATTTTCCTTCCTCCTGGTGCAGCCAGTCGCTGCCTCTGTGTTCATGTCTTGGGGAGATTTGTGGCTGCCAGCAGGAACCTTCTAGAACAGAAAACAGACTTGTGACTTTCATGCTTGTGAATTCTAGAGACACTTCAGTCCCCCAGGCTGAGTCCAAACTTCTCAGCAAAGCACCCAGGGGCCCCCACCCAGCTCCACTTCCTGCCTCACCACCTGCTGCCCCTCCCACACCCGGAGGCCTGGGCCTGCAGCTGGGGCTGGGAGCGGGCCATCCTCCCAGGGAGTTAGGGGCCAGGCCTCTACTGTCAGACAGACCGGAGGTGAGCCCTATCACGTACCAGAGTACCAGCGGGGCCGCCTGGGCGGGTTACCTCTCTTCCTTAAGCCCCCCAAGTCCTCACCTGTAACCTGGGGGGACGCTCATCCCTATATCAACGCTGCCCCCTCTGGGCCCCCTGCCTGTGGGTGTGTCGGGCGGATCAAATGAGATTGTGGGAGAGCCTTGGCCAAGTGCCAGGCGAGGCGGCAATGGTGACTTCACACTGGCTGGGCCCAGAGATGGGGAAGGGGGTTGGTAAGAGGCTGACAGTGGCTCCCCGGGGCGGGACTCTGGTGACGTCTTACCTTCTCCTTCACGTCTTGTTAGACTGTGTAGGGTTCCCTACGACAGGAGGCCTTACCAAGAAAGGGTGGGGAGAGAGTCCCCCTCCAGAGCCTCCCTGACTGTCCTGGACAAGTAGCTCTCCCCTCCTTCTGCGTCTGCTGGCACTTTGTGCCTCCCTGGGCAGAGCCCGCCCAGCAGGGGAGGGTCATTAGCTGCCGCCTTCCCCACGCCTGGCACCCTGACTCTTGCTGCAGTGGGTCTCAGTGTCTCCGAGGCTCTGCCCAGCACGTGGCATCGAGTGTGTGCCCCATCACGGCTGGTTCCTTTGGTTAATTCTCAGGATATTTCCCAGTGATTTTTAGAGAGAGCAGGAGGGAGGGGGAGAGACAGAAAGAAACATTGGTGTGAGAGACACATATCGGTTGGTTGCTTCCTGCATGTGCCCCAACCAGGGCCGGGGATTCAGCCTGCAGCTGAGGTACATGCCCTTGACCAGAATCGAACCCGGGACCCTTCAGTCCGCAGGCTGATGCTCCATCCACTGAGCCAAACCAGCCAGGGCTGCTGCTGGTTCGTTTGACTTAGTGGAAGCCTCTCTCATTGGGATCACGGGGCGCCGCCTCTCCAGGCGTTGCAAGTCTTCTGTTGAATGTCCATAGCACTTTAGGAAACGCACATTTCTCTCCTAAATGCGTGTTTTCTCCCCTAAATGCACAGAAAGCCAAGCGTCATTGTGGCGACGATGTCAGGAGGGCAGGACAGCCGCGAGAACCCACGGCCGCTGAGCCTCCTGATGAGCATGGGGGCGGCTGCTCTCCCGCAGCTCCCGGCCCTCCGTGGAAGGTGCATGAGGGCATCGGTCCCGCCTCCCAGTGAACTGTTGGAAGACAAATGGTATCTGCGTTGGGGACAACTACCCTGCCGCACAATGCAACAGGCCCTCTTTAGTCCTTGTTGGCAAATTCTACTTTAAGTCTGGAAATGTCTCTTAGAATTTTTCATAGGATGGTCTCTGAGACTCTTGCCACCTGGAAATGTGGCTCTCACTCCTGCCGGTTGGTGGGAACAGGTGTCACCAGGACATGGGGCCATGCCAGGGGTCACGGGGCCATGCCAGGGGTCGCCCTCACCAGGCTCCCATGGCGTCTGAGAATCACTGTTGGATGCTGGGTGGAGGGAGGACCCTCATTCCTTGCTCGCAGAGGAGCCGGGAATGACCTGTCTGGGGACGTGGTCTCCTCCCTCGCCCGCCAGGAGAGGTCTGAGCACAGCTCACCCATCAGCCCGCACTCACCTGTGCACGTCTGTGACTAAGTGTGTGAGCATGCTGCTCCCTTTGCTTTTATCACAAAACGTGGTCCATCCGACAGTTCTTCTGACATAAGTGCTACTGCCTGACTTCTTGGGAGGAAAGTCTATTTTCCAAAACGCTGGACTGAAGGCCCATCTAGGAAACCAGGTGAGGTTTTCGTTGCTCAGGAAGAGCCCGCAGACTTTCCTGAGCATCCGGTAAGCCACAGGGCACACCTGCTGTCCGGGTAAAACAAGGTTGCCGGTAAACCAAACTGTCGTTGCTATGTAGACACTAGATGGGCCCACTTTGTATTATAATGACCGTTCGCCCTGCCGAGGCATCATCTTCAGGTCTCCTTCCCCAACGCGTACATTTTATTATATAAAAGGTGGCCAGGATCATGTTTCCCACGCGCCCCCAGCAAGCAAAAATGAAAGGCCCGCCTGTGAGACTGTGTTCTCATAGTTAACTCTCCGCTTTAAGCAGAGAGAAGTAGAGCAAATTCCACTGGGCTGTTGAGGTCAAATCAACCTGAGTTACCACCTTGTGAATAAAACGGGTCCTCCAGCCCCCATGTCCACGAGCTCCTAGCTGCTCTCGCTGTGCAGTAGCACCAGTCTCCTGTAGGTGGCGCTGCCTCCCAATTATCTCCCCACCCCATCAATCTGCAAGCTCCCTTCGTAGTTCTATGGAGCTGGAGCCAGAGGCTACCAAGTGGCAGTCCAGACCTCAGGGCCTGGGTGTTAGTGGGCACTGCTAATGCAGAAGAGAAGACCACTAGGCATTTAAAGAGGGGGCATTGGAAAGGTCCACGTCCAGTCTCAGCAGCGCGGCAGCCACGGCTTCAGTCTGGTGATGGGAGGGGACCAGACCCAGGTCCGAGCGGCACACCAGGATTTCCCAGCACGTGTTTTTAAAGACACGAATCTGGCAAGATTCTCAGTAAAAACAAAAATCAAGGCACTGTAGTTAGATATATTTGGCTAAGTCTGTATTCTGTTGTCTTTGGAGCATCATAAAACCTCTTAGTATTTTAAAAACTCTGAAAAGTTCCCCTGGAGGAAAAAATACCTGTTCAACTTTGCTGAACTTGGGACTTTCCGAACTCAGGACGTAACACAAGGCAGAGCCGTGCTGTGCGTGCATGTATGGAGCGTGGTCAGTGTTTCTGAGGGTGGGGGCAAGGAGCTGGGGTCTGTGCTTTCCCGGGGTGGGAGGGGGGTGCAGAAGAGGCTCCCACCTTTGGCAACTCTGCCAAGTGGGCAGGTATCACGCGTGTGTGTGTGTGTGTGTGTGTGTGTGTGTGTGTCCAACACATATTGTGGAAACAGACCAATCGTTCCAAGAACTGGGAAAGGGCGAGTCCCCCTTGGCGGGTGGTCCTGGGCCAGGCCCTTCCTGTGCATGGCTGCTGTATTCTTCGGACGCTTCCTGAGCAGATAGACACTCCACGTCATAGCTGAGTGGGCTGAGAAGCAGAGAGGCAGGGCGCTTGCTTGAGTTTGCAGGTTAGCTAGTGGCAGAGCCAAGACTCAGACTGTCGTCCTCGGATGCCCTGACTCTGCACTTTTTAAAAATATATATATTTTTATTGATTTCAGAGTGGAAGGGAGAGGGCAAGAGAGAAACATCAATGATGAGAGAGAATCATTGATTGGCCACCTCCTGCACGCCCCAGCCGGGAATCGAACCACAGCCTCCTGGTTCACAGATCCATGCTCAACCACCGAGCCACACCGGCCGGGCTGTTTTGTCTTTAATACACGAGGCCAGGGAATGACTGAGAACATTTTAGGATGGTGGCAGTTTGCATTGATTTAACTTCAACAGCCCATTGGGATGCAGAGGGAAGAGGAGTGGACGGAATGCGGGGGACCCAGGTAGGAACCCCAGCGTCACCACTTCCTGGCCCTGTGGCCTGGGGCCAGTTCTCTAACCTCTTCGAGCTCCAATGACCTGCCCAGGGGCACAGGCAAGGGTGGCTGCTGCGTTCTGGGCAGGGCTCTGAAGCCCTAGGCCTGGAGGCCAGTCTCGGGGAGACAGCTCAGGTCTGTCTCCTCTAACCCTCCCCAGGGTGTCGGCGCCTTGGATGCTCGCCAGCACCAGGTCAGAGAACAGCCGTGGCAAGTTCCCGGTTATCAGAAGTCGGAGCTAAATTTAGGACGCAGCTGTGAAAATGAATCCTCGCAGGCTCTGGGAGGTGAGGAGGTGAGCAATTATCGGGCAAATTTGATTAATGTGGACAGGCTGTGCTGATAATTCGTCGGGTTCTCAGCCAAACAGCCCCTCCTTCTCCCCAATATTTTCCTTCCCCAAACCATCTGGGTCCTCACCCCGTGTCCTTTTCGCAGGTTTCGCCCTTGGTCGCAGGGGGTTTTCTTCTGTGGAGTTTACATCTTTGCTTTCACTGTGCTCTTCCCTTAGAAGATTGCAAACTGGGGTGCCAGTCAGTCCTCAGAATGTCCCTCTGGGCCTGCACAGGTTTAAAAAAAAAAGGAGCTTTCATTAGAGAATTTGGAGATGTCACACAAAAATTTAGATTTCTGTCTCATCTTGAAAAACTGGGGAGCTAGAGTCATGCGAGGCCCCTTGGTGTCCCTGGTTTCTTCCTGTCCCGCCACACCTCCCCCAGAGTTTGGCATCAACTGGAACTTGTTGGAAATGCAAATTCCCAGACCCTTCCCCAGACCTCCTACTGCAGAATCTCGGAGGGGGTGGAGGCCTGGAAACTCATGATTCAGGTCCAGGCTCACGCTTGAGGTTCTGAATGAGACTCGGCAGTCAGGGGGTTCTGCTCCGGTTCCCACGCGTCCACTGGGCCAGGCATCTGGAGCACTCCTATGTGGCGAGCACTGTGCTAGCAGCTGATGACATCGGGGCGACCCAGACAGGCAGCGTCTTGCTCTCACAGAGCACGTAGTCCAGTGAGGAGTGGAGACAGACACCTGTTTTGTCACCTGCAATTGCTCCTGAGGTTGGACCAGACTGGCGGGTTTCAAGCTGAGTCCTGCAGAGTCCTGGGCCCTGGGGAGGGACCTCTAGCTGGAGGGCCACGGGACCGAGAAGGAGGCTAAGGGAGGGGCCCTGCCCCTTCCCCCCCCCCCACCTGTGAATTCCCCAGAACCGCTCTATGTTGATCTCTTTTATATTTTAGTTTCCAATAACACTGAGTAGGGGGGACAAAGGGTTCTGCTGTGAACACAGTTTCCACCCTGCTAGGCTCAGCAGTCTTAGATCCCATCAGCTCTAAAATGCCATTAGACGGGGCACTTGCAAACAATTTTTTTCTTTTCGGTGATGAAGGGTGGATAGCAACATCTTAAAAAACTCATCCTGCATCTCACCCTCTAGGATGGCTGTTACAAAAAAATCAGACAAATGTAAGTGCTGACGGGAGTGTGCAGACGCCGGTGCGTCGCAGAGAGCACGCCCAATGGAGCAGCCTCTGTGGAAACAGCACGATGGCTCCTCGTGAATGAGACGTGGAGCTACCATGGGATGGGCAGTCCCACTTCTGGGTAGTGGAACTTACACAGATATTTGGACACCCAAATAGCAGCGTTATCCACAACAGCCCCCAAAGGAAGCAACCCAATATCCACTGATGGATGAACGGGCAACCACACGTGGACATACACACAGTGAACGATCCGCCAGCCTTCACAAGGCAGGAGATCCTGCCCCGTGCTGCCACGGGGGAACCTAAAGGGCATTGTGCTAAGTGAGATAAGCGAGGCACAAAAGGAAAAATTCGGTGCGATTCCACTCAGATGAGGTACCTCTAAGCAGTCAGAGTCATAAAGACGGAGAGTGAAATAGAGATGACCAGGCGCTGGGGAGGAGGCAGGGGTGAGGAGTTAGTGTTTAAAGGGACAGAGTATCCATTTGGGATGATGACACAGTTCTGGGGATCGAGGGTGGTGAAGGGCGCACAACAATGTGAATGTACTTCATGCACTGACCCGTAAACTTAAAAATGGTGAAGATGGCAAAATTGTTGCATGCTTTCCCACTATCCAAAGAAACCCATCCCACAGTTGGCCTATGAAAAATGGTCTTCCCTTGCTCCACTCCCCCCCTCCCTCCCCCACTCTCTCCCCTGCCTCTTTGTCTCCATTCAAGCTTTTTGATGTTGTTTTGAATAACTTACCCCTGGGAAAGTCAAAGCAAATGTAGTAAGTTACTCCCTGGGCGATGTGACGACATCCTCCAGGCCGGGGCTGGTGTGGGCCGGTTGGAAAAGGCCCGCGTCGCTGCCCAGGGTGGTGCTGCTGACCTGGAGGGGAGGAAAGAGCTGCGAGCACTCCCTGCAGACTCAGAGCCCCTGGTGTTTTCTCAAACAGGAGCAAGGAGCTGCTTGGTGGCAGGGGCCGGAGGGACACATCAAGGGGCCAGTGGGGCCCGGCCCCCAGGCTTCAGGAGGAAAGCGAGCCGCCCGGGCCCTGTGTGGACCCGGGTGCTGACACGCATTTCACCGGGGCCGCGGGCAGGCTTCCGGAGGGCGCTGGGGGCCGCCGGGCTGGCGGGCCCCCCTCTGCTCCAGGCCATGGCGGGAGGGGACATGCTGACAGGTCACATTCAGCGCTGGTGAGTGACGCAGGGCGCCGGTCACCTCCGGGCTCCTAGAGAAGAAATGCTCGCAGGGGCTAGATCCCCGCTGGTCCCTGCACTGAGACCTGCTTATTCTAGCACTTTCTGTAGGGGAAGACAGTGTGGGTGGTCAGAACCACGGCAACAGCACCTTGTCCTGCCCTTTAGGGTGTGGAAGGCCGGGGCCAAGGTCAGCGTGACTGGGGAGGGGCTGTCAGCAGCTCCCTCACTGGGGCCGCATCAGCCCCAGGCACATGGCTCCGGCTCTGTCTGTGCCAGCAGCCCCTTTGCCCCAGAGAACCGGGAGCTGCCTGGGGCGGGAGCGGGCTGACTGCTTCCCTCCTCCTTGGGCAGGGCAGGGCAGGGCAGGGCAGGGCAGGGCCCTTGTTGCCGGGCAGGCGCCTGCAGAAGGCAGGCGGGCAGAGGGGCCTCCCTCCAGGGCCGCCCGGGCTGGGGCGGGCAGGGAGGCAGGTTGTTGCTGCAGGAGCCACGTCACGTTTGGGAGACATTTTTGCTCGACCCGCCACACCTGTGGTCAGAAACTTGTGGCACGAGATCAGCTCAGGAAAGAGAAAGACATCCAGACCCCGTTTGGAAACAGGAGACATTTCCAGTCGGGAGGCACAGCGTGGGCAGTTGTGCTGGAACGTTCCTTCTCGCTCCCTGCCCAGGGGGAGAGGAGCCTTTCCTTTCTGGGCGGGGGCAGGGGGGGGGACCTCCTCGCCCTGTGGTCCGTTTTGTGCCAGATGCCTAGCCTTTGGAGCCCTGCAGGGGCCTCCCCAGGGGTGCCCCCCCCAGAACTCAGCCCTGGGACAGCTAGGGGGCCTCAGCGGGAGGTGACCAAGAGGAGGCAGCGGGCGCTGGCAGCACATGGAGGGGAGGCCTGTGTGGGCAGGAAGCCAAGGTCACCATGGGCTCAACCTCATTTAGTTTGGTTTCTCGTCCCTGAAATTTCATCAGGGAACAGGCCACATAGCCTGGCCACCATGGGTGGCTTATCTCGCTGCTGGACTAAATTCCATGGGTGGGGTCAGTGCCCTGGTCACAGGGACCTCAGAGAGCTCTCTGACATGTGGGGCCACCCGGGGAAGTCCGCAGTGCGTCCCTGAGGCGATGGCTGTCACCGGAACCCGACCACGTGGGCACCCCGGGCTCAGACCTCCAGCCTCCAGGACAGTGGGCATAGTGTCTGTTGTTTCTAGGCCACCCAGTCCATGGCAACCTAGACTGGGACAGCGGGTGCCATTCCTCCACGCAGCAGAGACGGCAGCGGAGACCGAGGGAGGGCCACGCCTGGCTGGAGGTGGCGCAGGAAGTACATGGCAGGGCTGGCATCTGAACCCAGGTTTCCTGCCCCCCAGGTGCAGTGCTCTTTACTTAGTAAGTTCTGGTCGGTACATGGGGATGGGCGTCCACGCTCCTATACACGTTACTGAGGCTGGTGACAGCATTCATGAAAAGGGCCAGCTGATTTCTGTTGTAGAGGCGATTTAAACAGATCTATATGTCATCCACGGACATTTTAACATCTTTGAAATTAGGATGCATTTTATAATCAATAGCATGTCTTAGGTTAATGATGTGTCTTATATTCAGTAGTGTCTTAGATGCAATGCAATTCAATAGAAATTGTGAGGTTCTTCCCATTTGGATAAAATGAGTGTGAGTCAGTGTGTGTGTGTGTGTGTGTGTGTGTGTGTGTATGAGTGTGTGTGTGTGTGTGTCCGTCCACCATAGGCTGGTGGCTTAGAAACAACAGAATTATTCCCACAGTTCTGGAGGAATAATTCCAGAACGTTGTATTTACTTGTAACAAACATAACGGTTTAGCACTGAACTCTGGGTTCACAGAGGCAGAAAAACTCGTGAAATATTCTGGGCCTCTACAATTCTCCTTGGACATAGAAGAGGCACTTTTGGAAGAGAAGAACGAGTAATACTCTACACTCTCCATTTCCCACGTGTCTGCCACTGCCAGAGAGTCCCCCTGGATGGCCCCGGCCTGGGTGTCCATGGGGTCCCTGGAACAGCACATCTGCCTCCTCCGGGGGCCTTGCTTCTGGTGCACTTGCTACCCCAACAGCTGACCTAACCTCCCGGGGCTCCTCCAGGCCCTTTCACAGCCCCCAGCACTGCAGCTGGGACTCCGAGGGCTCACCCCAGCTTGTCAGGGCAGCCCCAAGGCTTCCTGTGGATGCCTCTCCAGGGCTTGCAGGTTGCTGTCGGGTTCATGTTTCACTGTGAGTGTTCTCAGCAGGGAGCTGTGGGGGGACGAGCAGGTGGCTGGGTTAGGAGAGGGTGGCCTGTCTCCTCCCAGCGGGGCCCTAGCTGGCTGTGAACTGAGAGAGGTCTCCAGGGCCCCTCTGATCTCACCTCCATCCTCATGAGAGCGTCCTCATCAGAGCGTAGCGAGCTCAGCAAGCAGGGCGGGGTTCGCCTGCCTCTGCGACTGTCCACAGCCTGCACTGGCCGAATGTCCTGCAGCCTCAGGACTCCCCCGTCAGAACTGTCGTCCCTGCAGTCCGGCTGGGCTGAGTGACTGGCTCTCTAACGGGCGGTGACCCTCTCAGGCTTGTCCTGCGTAATCAGAATAAATTGGAGGCTAAAATAGGTGTCTGGACACTTCTGATCAAAAACGCCCCTTGCTTTGATCTTTCAGTCAAAACAAGGTCTTCTCCCTGAATTCTGACGATATTGACCCTGAGCCACGGCTCAGCTGGGCAGGCAGGGGTCTCAGGGCTCCTTAGTGCCCTTTCTCAGCCGCTCAGCCCCGACCAGGCCCGGGCTGGGAGCTTTGCCGCTGGAATGTACATCGTTATTGGCAAGTGGGGAGCTGGCCTGGAAAGCCAGCCTTCAGTGGTGCCAACTGCTGCCGCCTTTTGTCTGCGGACTCAGCATTTGGGCTGAGCACCCCCAAAGGGACAGGTGGACATTGAGGGTGCCAAGGGGGGGTCGGGCACAACAGGAACACTCTCTGAGAGAGATCATGGCGGCCAAGCAATCTTTCTGTCTTCCTGCAGAGGGTTGGTTCAGGAGACTGAGCAATTGGGCTTTAGTTCTGGGAGGTAATGGTTTGTCTCAGCTGATGGCGCTACCATGAGAGACCTACCGTCACCCCGGTCCTTTCGCTCGGCCTGAGCAGCGCATCCTTCCAAGCTGTGATTGTCCCATTGGGGCACGGACAGATGCTAAATAGCCTTTCCTGCTTCAACCACAGGGCAGTGAAGAGCACTGAGGACCAGTAACTTGATTTTGAGTGTTATTTTTAGACAACCTCTCTCATTGTGTCAGAGGGTTGCAGGGAACATGTATTGTATTTGATCTGCCAAAGGTCCTTTCATTTGGACTGGCGGCATGGTCCTGCGATCCATGGGGCTGCTCATCTCCACCCTATCCTTATTCCATCTATGAGGGGGGCACATGGCCCACGCAGGCCAACTGAGGGTATTCTGTCCCCCGGGCCCATGATTGGTGCGGTGCTGGGCGCTGACACCATCCTGGCCTGAGGCTCCCAGTTTCCACGGGCTGTGGAGACAATGGAGATGATTTGATAGGAACTCGAGCTGCCTGCAGCCGTGCCCCTTTCCCATCGCTGTCAGCACAGGGAGCCTGCCCTCTGCAGCAGGAGACATGGGGGCTCAGAGAGGAGCTGACCCGTGTGTGGAATTGTGTCACATAGGCTGGCTTTCCCAGGGTACTCCCCGCTCACTTGCGTGGGGTTTGTTGAGTTTCTATCGCTTGAGAACAAGTGAGTTTCAACTCTGACTGGGATTAAAAATCCAGGCCTGGATTCACATTGCAGTGAAGTTGGGCAACTTGCTTAGCTTCTCTGAACCTGTTTCTTGTCTGTGCGTGGAAAACGACATCTCCCTCACAGGACTGTCACCAGGGTGAACGAGCTTAGTGTAGAGACTGAAGGGCTCAGCCCAGCAGCTGGCACACAGTAGGCACTAAGGAAATCTTCACGGGCACAGAGTAGTACTGGCTGAATTAACCCAGGGAATGTTTTCATTCTGAGGTTGACATTTGTTTCTCAGAGTCGGTTGTGGGTACTGTTGCAAGTACATAGTGGTGGGCTGGGGGCACTGGCAGCCACAGAATAAATAAGCATGCAGCTCTTCTTAGATGATCAATAAAATGAATTAATTCAGTACATTTTTATATTGAAAGGAAATGGATGTGTTATGGAGGATATCAAAGACATTTGACTAAGCTAGAAGACGGAGTCAAAGGAGACCTTGCATGTGGAATGAGGCTGTCTTTGCCACCAACTGTGCTCTGAGGACACGGTGTGTGACACATCGAAGGGGAAACGTGGGGGCCGGGAGCCAGGGTGGTGGCCCCAGCCTGCCTCTGTGAGCCCCTCATTCTGTTTTCTCATCCAAACTGTGACTTTATTTGTCCTCAAAGTCTCTAAGCGTCTAACACCCCAGCTTGGCCATGAGTTAGTGAATTCCTTGTCAGTAGAAGTGTTAAAAAAGGGACTAAATGGATTAATTTATTAGTTATAGGGTTTAATTAGTTCATGATTCTACTGTGAGCCTTAGCCATGTGGATAGTACAATAACTTATCATTGGGATGGACATTTTCTAGAAGTAAGGTATATCTAGATTTTTATAGTAGTTGATTTTAAGTGTTGATTTTAATACTATATCATATCTATCATAATACCACCATAATGCACATATTTAATAAGACTATATCATTAATATTATATCAAAAACCAATAATCAAGTAAGGCTTTTAGTATTTTAATGATAATCACATGAGTATATACTAATGTGTTTAAAGCCAAAAGTAAATTGGGCACAAACCCATGCAGGGCGGCCCTCTGGGCACATATAAGAAGAAGATGAGGGTTTTCTGCAACATGCGAGGTCAATAGGAAGCTTCGTTTTAGCACCTGGCAGAGTTGGAAGGGAAGAGGGGAGTGAAGGAGACATTTAACGCTTGCCAAATGTCCATGGGTTCCCCATCCTTCCCAACCTCCCTTGAGGTTGGGCCAGGCCATGTGGCCAGTCTAGCCAATTGATTGAGTAAAAGTGGCATGTGTCCCTTCCCAGCTGTAGGATAAAGCTCCCTAGAGACCCCCGAGTTCTCTTCTCCCCTAGCCCTTGACACTGTGGAAGCTGTGTTCTGAGATGATGGAGCTACAAGATAGGAACCCCCAGGATCTTTGAGATACTGCTTAGAGGGAAAGACCAGACCCATGCGTCACGCTGACTTTGAGATGGGCTATTCTGAGAAGTCATTGAGATTTTGGGTTTGGTTATCACCAAAGCATAACAGCCTATCTTGTCTGATTCTTGTGCTGTTGACTTGCTAGCTGCAAATGAATTTTTAAGAGTACAGTACAGTGTTGTGAACCATAGGTCCGATGTCCTACAGGATGGATGGAGGACCAGCCTTCTCGAGGCCCCAGAGCACCCAGGACCATGTGGGATGCTCAGTTAGAACAGCTTGGAAGGAGCGCGAGGCTTCACCTTTGCCATGTCATTTACAAGTGTGTGAGATGGACTTAGAAGGCATCCAAGAGGATTTTTCATTATAAAGATTGTCTTTGGTGACTTGGAAAAAGGTTTAGTCTAGCACCGAACATGATTTTTCTTTTCTCCTAATTAATTTATTTTCTGCCAAAGAAATTGACTGTGTCCCTTTAAGCAGCACCAACCCCAATGCAAGGTGCCCCTGGGGGCCACCATAGGATCAATTTTCCAGCCAGGGCCTATGCAGCTTGGCTGAACGGGCTTAAGGCTTTTAATTTGCTTATACATAGAGTGGCTTGAGCTCTATACATCACCAAATCAATGCAAATCAGCTTACTTGAAGCTGGCTCAATTTTAAAAGAATTTCATTAACCAGCAATAAAAGGCCTGGCTTAATGCAATTACTACAGGATCCCAAGCTCATCAGGAAGAATTCCTTTTCTATAATGATCTTAACATTTATATTATGGCATTTTCTAAGAAAAAAGAAGGGGGGAAACAAAAAAAAAAGGCATCGTAGAGGAAGATGCCCAAGATAATGCTTTTATTCTTGCACAACTCAGTGTTGGGGCCACCATGAAACAAACTTCCCTTCCCCATGGCAGGCACCTGGGGGAGGAAACATACAAACGCTGGTGTGTGGATGCGTGAGACACTCGTGCCCAGATACGTGTTTGATGCATTATCTAACCCACCGGGACTGTGGCCACCCAAAGGCAGAAGGGGCCTTCGTGGCATGTAATACCATCGCTTCATTTTACAGAAGGAGAAACTGATGCCCGGAGACCTTAAGCGGCGATCAAGGTCAGCCATCTGTTGGCAGAGGCAAGGGCTGGGAGGTCAGGTCGGGGTTCCCTCTCCCTTACCCCCCATTGAGGGGGAACCTGAAGCCCCAACACTCCAGCAGGTGATGAGAGACACCATGGGAAATCACCTCGCTGGGAGTGCTTTTAATCAAAAAAGAAGGAAATCCTGCAATTTGTGACAACCTGGATGAACCTTGAGAACATTGATGCCAAGTGAAATAGCCAGTCACAGAGGGACAGATACTGCCTGATGCTGCTTGTATGAGGTATCTAACGCAGTCAAATTCATGGAACCAAGGAGTGGAGTGATTGTCAGGGGCTGGGAGGTGGGAGGCATGAGTCGTTGCTCAGCATGAACACATTCTTTTTTAATTTTTTTATCCAAAATGTGTTTATTGGGATGGTTTCCCACTCATTTTGATTTCAGGTGCTATTAGTGCTGCTTCCTTCTGAAGGCGCATCCTTCTGTAAGCCTTGCTTTTCTTCCTGTTGGCTGACAGAGAACAGTGGAGCAACCAACGCACAAAACTACCATTTGTGCATGGCTAAAGACGGTGGTGATTTCATAGCGTCCTGGGCATTTCACATCCATGAAGTAGGAATTGGGGCTCTGCGCCAGGTGCTTCTTCTTGTGCTTCCTCTTCTCCTCTTCTGGAGAGGGGTGGAGGAGGCCCTTGGCGAGAGGCATATTGTCGTGGGGAGGTCATTACCGCCGGAAAAGCAGATGAATACATTCTTGAGGTCTGCTTAGAACACTGTGCCTACGGTTAACAGTAGTACTCTGTCGTACACTTAAAAACTTGTTAAGAGGAGAGACCTCATGCCGTGTTCTTACCACAGTGAAAGAATATTAAAAATAAATTGTAAAGGGCCATTGGAGGTAAGGCATTCATATTTCTATGTGGAGAAGCTGGCCATCCCTTTTGGCGACTTGGGAAAAGGTTTCATCCAGCACCGAACGTGGCTTTCCTTTTCTCCTAATTAATTTATTTGCTGCCAAAGAAATGGAATGTGCCCTTTAAGCAGCACAATTCCCAAAGCAAGGCTCCCCCGGAGGGAAGTTTAAAAGGGGAGCTTTGGTCTATCTCACCAAGATCTCACTCCTGGGCCCATCCCACATCCTCACTCCGTCTCCTCTTAGGAGAGAGTTCATTTGATTTGTCCAACCTAATTTCCTCTGGGTGAGGTTGGTGAGAGTCAGCGACCAGCACCCGGAGCCATGCTCCCCTCAGGTCCTGTGTCCAGGCGGTGAGCCCTCTGTGCTCCCAGGAGCAGCCCTGCCTCCTCTCCTGTTCTCCTCCTCCGCTGACCGTGTAACTTGGCGGAAAGGGAACCCCGGGGTCCACTGTGCAGCCCATTCCCCTTGGGGTCAGAGGATAGAGCGTGGGGACCCCTGGAAGGCTCTCTACCTGAGCATCAAGCTCTCATTAGCTCTCACCACAGAGCCTCCGTCAGGGGAGGGCAGACATCGCCAGGTTCTCCCAGAGCCGCTCTGGTTTCTCATTGGGTCGGACACTCTGAGAGAAGGAGTGAGAAGCGGGGCAGCGTCCAGCTACTCCTCGGTTTTCTGACCTAATCTCAGTGCACAACCCCTTACCTAAATGCTGGCACCAGAAGTGTTAGAGAATTCAGAATTATTCTGTGGTCACTAGGCTAGGAAATCGGTCCTAACATCTGGCTAAGGCCTCAGAGTCAGTGTGGCCTGAGTAGGGAACATATTTATATTGGAGAGATGGTATTTATCTTGGGACGATGTAGAATTTAATGAGGTGGATAGATTTGCTCTGTTCTAATACTTCAGTGGAAAGAGCTAGACGGCTGGAGGGTTGACCACTGATGAGCTGACGGGATTTGGGTTGGGCGCCCTCCCAGGGAGCCTGGGCCACCTGCGAAGGTTGCCCTTCCACGTTACAGAGTGATGTTGCAGCCACGATCGCGGGAGGCATTTGAGTAGCTTGAATCCCTGCTCACTGCTGGAGCTGGGGCCTCAGAGTCCTCTAATAGCCTAATGCTTGGCACACGCCGTGTGGAGTGCAGGGCCACCAAGAGACATGGAAGGGAATGGCTCTCTGTCCGAGCACCTGGGGGTGGTCTTGGGAGGCCAGCAGCATTGGAGATGGGGGTGTCGGAGGGCTGATTCAGAGCAGATGTGGAGGCAGACGGGAGTGGTGGGGGTGGGGGTGAGGGGGTGGGGGGCGTCTGTCTCCAGCTCACAGCCCTTCTGTTGAGTCTGCCTCTGCTTCGCTGCCTCAACCCCAGTGGCCTGGGCTGGCGCGGCTCTATTTTTAGCTCACATTTCACCTTTCTGTCTGTGAGGTGCTTTCCCAGCCTAGGAAAACATACCCCTCCCCACACCCCGTGACCTCTGGAGGGAGAGGGTCTCACTTGGAGCTAAGTGGGCTCTGTGAGGGAGGAAATGGACCAGGGGCTCTCCTGGTCTGTGAATTCTTCCAGGTTGCTTAGTGGGGCTGGTGGCCAAGAGAGCCCAAACCTTGTCCTGACCACAAAGGAGAGCACAGGGTGAGGGACCCCAAGATTAGAGGAGTGACAGCCAGACTTGGTGGAGGAAGGCAGCCTGGGGGGTCCCTGCTCCCCTGCAGGATCCACATGGGGCCCTGGAAGGTGCAGCTCCCACATCTTCATTCTCCACATTCTCAACCAGGAGAAGGGAGGGACAATATGGGTTCCATTCTGCTACTATAAATATATATGCCAATTAGGGGATAATTTTAAATATAGACATGTAGAAGGAAGAAAAAGAATTCCACCCATTTGCTACCACCTAGAGACAATTGCTGTTAAACAGATACTTATTTCTAATCCTTGTGAGTTACATATATTTTTAACATATTACAATCATATATTAGATACAGAATTGCTCATAGCAGTTATTAAAAGTCTGTTTTTTATTTCATGGTGATTAAGGTTCACGCATATTGCATATACAATATAGAAAATGTATTAAAAATAAAAAAGACAGATTTCCAATATCTTACCACCTATGGATAATCTCAGTTAAGTTATGGGCATCTGTCCTGACAGCTTTTTCTCTATGTATTTTAAAATATAAAACAAGATTTTAAAAAAGCCTATTTGACTTTCAAGCAAACTCAATAAAGGAAGATGCTATGGAGAGGGACTCGATGATAGATATGTGCTCTCGGTCTTTATCAATTATTCCAATGAGTCCGTTAATTAAACAAACAACTTTTAAAGATGCAGAATGACTTCAGTTCTTGGACAATAACCATTGATCATTGATCGCAGAGATACGTTTAAGCAGTTATTGGGACAGTCCTGACGACGTGATCCAACTGCGAGAAATGTGTGAGTGTCGTTAGTGATGGAGGGAATGGCGCGGTGGCCATCGAACGCACTAAGTCTGCTTCTGAAGGGTGTGGTGGCAGAAGCACAGTTTATATCCATGAAACAAAGAGGCCCCTTTGGCAGGGCCGAGTCCGGGTTGGTTTTCAGAATCTACGGACAACACAATCCACGCTGAGTAAGAGAAAATAGTGAGTTGTGAGTTCAATGCATTCCCTTGGCAGCTTGTGTCTTCAGTCATTTTTCTCAGTAGGAATACGCTGATGCTTTTAAAAATATGTATTTTTATTGATTTCAGAGAGGGAGAGAGAGAACCATCAACGATGAGAGAGAATCATTGGTCGGCTGCCTCCTGCACACTGGGGACTGAGCCCACAATCTGGGCATGTGTTCTTGACCGGAATCGAACCCAGGACCTTTCAGTATGCAGGCCAATGCTCTAACCACTGAGAAAATGGTCTAGGGCTATTGATGCATTTGTCTTTTGGCTGCCTTCTCACCTGAAAGAAAGCTGCTCTGTGTTTTACCTCAAGTCATCACCTTTCCCTCGGAATTTTGCAAAGACGTTTTATATTCTAACCTGAGGACTGCCTGCGGCCCGCCCGACCTTTGCTCCTTTGAGTGTAACTGATGTTTATAGGACTTTTTAATTTATTTTAAAAAATTATTATTGAGATTTTTTTCAAAAATATGTGGGTATGGTCCTACTTTCATTCATTTTAGAATAGAATGTGGGGACCCTTTCAATAATCTGGCTTCCTACTTATCCCTGGGAGTCTTTAAAAATGTACATTGCTCTGTTTTTTTTTTGGGGGGGGGGTACCAATTACACTCTCTGCTGCCTACAATGAGGACTTTTAATTGTCATTTTGATTTCCATTGTTTCCTCTCATCTTCCTCCACTGCCCTTTTAGTTCTCATCGCATCTTTTGATCTCAGTCTGCCTTTTTCTGATTTATTTTTTCCAGTTCATACAGATGGAGACTGTTTTCTTACATTCAATTGCAGAGACCAGTCCCTGAAAAATTGCCCCTTGTTCAGATAGTCGATACTTTTCAGAGGCACGCTCTTCCTCTTGGAGTTCCATAGGATGCTTCCTTTCCCTTGGCCACAAATATGTTTTCATAGTTTCCTATTATAATCTATTCTTAAATGCTCTCTCTGTTAATCACGGGGAAGCCTTGTCAGGCTCCGTGTTTCACATCCAACATGTGGAATGTGTTTTCCTTGAGTTGGATTTCTGTTCCTCTAGGTCAGGGGAGGGGAACGTGTGGCCCGAGGGGCCATATCAGGCCCGCAAAATCATTAGGTCTGGTCCTGCCAAGGCATTAGGGGTGAATTAATTAAATGTTTGACCAAATAGAGCAGGCTAGTTTTTAAGTTGCGAATTTTGTATGGCCCGAGAATGATGTTGTAAATATCCAAGAGGCCCTTGACAGAAAAAGGTTCCCCACCCCTGACGTAGACCATACAGGGACTGAAACTACCCACTGCCGTGTCCGGACATGGACGCTTCTGGCCTCTGTGATTTGAGCATTCCAGTCTTTGGAAGAAGGTTCCTGCCTGATCCCCATTCTCTCTCGAAAGTCTCTCTTACTTGCAAGTATTTGAGAATCAATACTTGGCCTGATCACGGGATGTTGATGGAACTGGCACAGGGTCCCCAGCCCTGGGGGATGAGACTGGATGGGGTGTGAGAAGAATCATGTCTCGGCTAGAAACCTGCCTATGTGTGAATCCCAGCCCCTCACGGACTGGCTGTGTGACCCTGGGCAAGTGGCTTTGCCTTTCTATGCCTCGTTCTTCAACTACAAAAGTGGGATGGTGCTAGTATCTGCTTGATGGGGCTATCGTGACAATTACATGACTTCATATACGGAGAGCACCGGGCCTGGCGGAGTGCGCACATTCTTGCTATTATCACTGAGTTTTGAAGCCATCAGACACATCCAAGCTCTTTTAATATGAAGTCACCCAGGCTCGGCGGAGCCAACATCTGCAGGAGTGGCCCGCAGAGGACGCCAGGGTTTCTGCCATTCGATGCCCCGCAGCGCTGACCCACGGCGCTCCTTCTGCTACGAACCAGGGTTCCGCCCAGGCCCCAGACATCTCTCTGGGACCACTTTGTTCACTATCTGCACGATGGGGCCTCAAAAACTGCTCCCACCCGAAACCAAGACGCCATGTCCTGGTGGGAAAAGAACAAATCGGCCCACCGGCATTTGGAGCATTCGACCTCCTGACTTTCATTCCGTCTCTTGTCATTCATGCAGCTGAGTCAGAGGTCCCAGGAGAGCGAGGCCGGTCCAGGGGCTGGGGAGGGAGAGAGAAGGGCATGAGAGGAGGGGAGAGAAGAAGAAGCAGAGAGCATGTTTGTGCGGGGAGCAATCAATCGATTCAGCCGTGTTGGCACAGAAATTTCAATTTACCGGACATCTTGTGTAGGCTTTCCAGTACCTTTATAAAAGAGCGTCTTGTCTATCTATAGCTTTTTGGCATTTTTTGCTCCTGGTTTAGTCCAACCTGGAAAGTTTAAAGACACTGGAAAGTCACTAGGGAGGTCGCGAAGTGTCGAGTCTGTAACTACAAGCCCTGGATTCAAATCTGCTCCTGCTTTTTATTAACATCGTCGTTGGAGAGTCAGAAAAATGACCGGAGGCAACGTTTGCTCATCTGGCCTGAGAGCCAGGCTTACAGGTTCCAGGTCGGCCACTTTCTGCTCGAACTCGGGCAGCAGCCAGCCTTCCCGCCGTGGAAAACGGGGCCTCACTTGTTTTACGTGTTTCTCCTTCCAATAAGGCCTCCTGTGCTATTGCTCTGAAGACGTTTTAATTATTAAAGAAAGCTTGCCCGGCAGGTTCAGGTCTTGGTCCACATTTTAGTACAATACTAGAGGGTATTTCTTACCTTCTCGTGTCCTAAAGCCGCAGAGTTTCAAGTGGTTACTGATCGCCGCACCAATTGTTTTCAATCTCCCTTCACGCCCCCTTTTGGGAAAACTGATACTTATGAAGCATCTACTATGTTTTCAGCCCTCTCTCTGGCAATTGATGCGAGTCATGCTACTGAAAACATTGCATTTGGTTCTGTCTCCCTTACTCTGTTCTCAAGCCCACGGAGGCTCAGTGAGGTTAGGTAATTTGCTCAAGGCCACACAGTAAGTGGAAGAGGCAGGATTCCAGACTATACCAGCTGCATCCCTGCTCAAAACTGATGCCCAGTTGTCCTCTAATTGGGGACAGCTAGAGGAAGAACCCTAGGAATTAATTTCTAGGGTTCCCCCTCAGCTGCTGGCCCAGGGCTCCATCCCCCACAGCCAGGGTGCGGGGCTCTCCACCCCCACCCCTGCCAGCCAGGGTTCTGGCAAGAGGCCCCTCACTTGTCTCCCAGCTGCCTCTCTGCCTCCCTCCAGGATCTCCCCACACCACGAGTTTCTTTTCAGCATTTTAATATGAAACATCAGATGTGTGAGAAATGATGAATTTGACAGTGAGCACCTATATACCCATCCCTAGATTCGGCCATGAATATTTATTATACTTATGTTATCACAGACCTACCCATTTATTTGTCCCTCTACCCGTCCTTCAATCACTGCCCAGACTTCCTCTCTCTAGAACTCCAAGAGGGCAGACAGAGATTCTAGAAGGCCTCAAAGTTCTAGAAAACGCACATGCGTGCAGAAACCCCGCTCCATCCCTGCGCCTCTGTTCACGGGTGTCCTCCTCTTACCCTCCGTGTTTCTACTAAAGCCTGTGGGGTTGCTTCCTCCTTCCCCCTTCAGTGCTGCCCCTCATGGTTCCCCGTCATCCTGGGGAGGAAGCTGAGCTCTGCTCCCCACGCCAGGCAGCAGAGCCCGTGACCTTGGTGCTGCCCACCGCATTACTGTCAGGGCCCCAAAGGGCTGCAGCCCAGATGGGGGCCGGGAGGGCCTCTGTGCCTTTCAATGGCACCGTTTTTATTTCCTCCTGGAGACATAAGAGCTTCCACTGCCCTCAGTGCCCGTCTCTCTGCCCGTCCACAGGTGGAAGAATATGGGTTTGCATCTCACCACCTGCGCACACTCCGTGTTTGACCTTGAGCAAGCTGGGTAGCCCGTTCAGCGATTCAACCAAGTCCCTGCGCTGCCCCGTGTTCGCGGCGTAATCTTGTGCAAGGCACTTGACCTCCTGTGTGTCAGTTTCCTTATCTAGAACATGGAGATCATCGTTATTCATCTGCTTGATGGGGTTGTTGTGGAGATTAAATAAAGTAAAATATGTGAAGTGCTTGGAGCAGTGCCTGGCACGCTGCGCAGCCTGCCTCCGGCTCGGCACAGTTGTGAATTCCTGTTACAACCGCCTGCGCTGGGTCCTGCTCCCGGAGGAGGCCACTAGGCACAGAAAACCAGTAACTTGTCAAAGATGCTGAAGACCTTTCTGCGGTGATGGAAACGTTCTAAAACCTGGCTGTCCAGTGTGTGGTGACCGAGGACCTGAGAGTGTGCTAGGCAGCATCTGCCCCCAGAATGACTCCGCCACCCCCAAAGACGTCCACATCCTTGTCCCTGGAACCTAGGGCTGTGCTTCAGTGCATGGCAAAGGGATTTATAAACATGATTAAATTAGGCGTCTTTTGGTATCTGGATGGGTCCTTATGAAAAGGAGCCAGAGGCCCTTGCTGGTTTGGCTCAGTGGATAGAGTGTCGGCCTATGGACTGAAGGGTCCCAGGTTCGATTCCAGTCAAGGGCACATGCCCGGGTTGCGGGCTCGATCCCCAATGGGGAGCGTGCAGGAGGCAGCCGATCAATGATTCTCATCGTTGATGTTTCTATCTCTCTCTCCCTCTCCCTTCCTCTCTGAAATCAATAAAAATATATTTGAAAAGAAAAAAACAAGCCAGAGGAGTCAGAGCCAGAGAAAGTCAGAGCCAAGGAATGGAGGTGACCTCTATAAACTGGAAAAGTCAAGGAATGGATTCTCCCCTAGAGCTTCCACAAGGGCTGCAGCCCTGCCCAGACCTGGAGTGTAGCCCAGTGACACCCATTCCAAGTTTCTGTCCCCAGAACTGAGATAATAAACTTGTGTGACTTTAAGCCACTAAGTTTGTGGTAATTTGTAACAGTAACAATAGAAAGGTAATATACTGAGGAACTGAATGTTTATTTTATTTAAGTTTATTAATTAAAAAATATTTTTATTGATTTCAGAGAGGAAAGGAGAGGGAGAGAGAGATAGAAACATCAATGATGAGAGAGAATCATTGATTCCCTACCTCCTGCACACTCCCTACTGGGGATCAAGCCTGCAACCTGGGCACATGCTCTGACCGGGAATCGAACCATGACCTCCTGGTTCATAGGTCGATGCTCAACCACTGAGCTATGCCGGCTGGGCTAACTTTATTAGTTTAAATTAAGATGTCAATAGCTACAATGGGACAAGTGGCTACCATGTTGGAGTGTGCAGTTCTGGGGAGCAAATGGTAATTAGGAGAGTTTCAAAATATTTTGCTGATTGAGGTAGGAGAAAAAGCAGTTCAGTGCACAGGATTCCATCTTTACTCCTATCTGTCCATTCATACATCTGCCTGGTTTGGTGGACATCAGAGTGATAATGAGTGGAGGGATTACGAATGCTGCTTTTCTTCATGGTTCATTTTTGGTACGTTTTTGTTTCTGGGAATTTGTCCATTTCATTTGGGTTATCCAATTTGTTGGCATACTATTGTTCATATTTTATTCCTCATTCCTTTTCTCTAAAATTGGTAGGATTTACCCCTCTTTCATTTCTGATTTTAGTAATTTGAACCTTCTCTCTTTTTTTCTCAGCCAATGTAGCTAAATGCATGGTCAATTTTATTGATCTTTTCAAAGAGCCAACTTTTGCTTTTGCTGATTTTCTCTATTGTTTTTCTATTCTCTGTTTTATTTATCATGGCTCTAATTTTTACTATTCTTTTTCTTCTGCTAGCTTTTCATTTAGTTTGTTCTTTTTTTTGGTTTAGTTAATTTCTTATGTTGTAAGGTGAGATTGTTGATTTGAGATCTTTTTTGATGTAAATGTTTCAGTTATAAATTTCCCTCTGGGCACTGCTTTTGCTGCATTCCATCAGTTTCAGATTGTTGTGTTTTCATTTTCATTTGTCTCTATTTTCTAATTTCACCTGTGATTTCTTTTTTCATCCATTGGTTGTTTGGGGGTATGTTTTTAATTTTCACATATTTTTGAGTTTTCCAGTTTTCCTTCTGGTATTGATTTTTACATTTTATTCGTGTGTCATTTTTTTTTTCTTTCTGATTTCCTCCGGTCCTTTCTGTTTTCCTTTAGCTTTTTTGAGCATACTAAAAGGCAAATTTTAAAAATGCTTTTGTTTATTAAGTCAGATGTCTGTGTTTCCTAAGGGATGAATCCTGGAGATACATTTTTTTTTTCAATGGACCACGCTTTTCTGTTTCTTTGTACGTTTTATTTTATTTTTAGTTGAAGACTGGACATGTGGAAAATAGTCGCCTCTCCCAGTGCTTTCAGACCGGCTCTGGGCTCAGGCTCTCTCTACTGACAAGCTGGACATACTTGAGTCTGGGAATCAATCTAAGGAGGGTGCTCCAAATGTTCATGAATGTTTTCTGAACATGTGCCTTGCCTGGACCTGAACTGCCTTTTCCAGTTCCCCTGTGTACACGGGTCGGCAGGCCTACCCTTTCTTCCTGGGTCCTCTCTCCTGCTTCACTCAATCTTCTCTCCGCTCGGTCACCTGTTCATGCCCCAGGCAAATGGCAGCTGGTTGGCATTCTCTTGGCAGGCATAAGTGGGTGCTAATGAATGGAAGAATATGCTGTCCTTACACCCGATAAGGACCTAATTGACCCCACCTCCTCTCTCTCCACCGTATTTCTTTTTAAGTGCAACAATCTGCACAGGCAAGACAGAGACCCCAGTTTAGACCCTCGTTTAGAAGGTACACTTGACCAAGACCTCACAGAATGCTTAGATGCTATCGCAAGGTGCAAAGTTCGCATGTGGTGTCATGATTGAAAACATTATTTAAACAATGCTTTGAGGCATTTGACACGGGTACTACACAAGCAGATTAGATCAAAGGGCTGAGATGTCCATCTGTCTACCTGTCCACATGTCCTTCCATCCATCCACCCTTCCAGTCGGCATTTATTTAATGTCTACTCTTTGCCTGGTCCCATGATGGACTGTTGTCCTCACAATGCTAGAAGGTGAGCCCTATTTTATGGACAAGCAAAAGGGCTCAAGGGATTAAAATAATGTGCTCAAGGTTCTAGAACTCAGAGATGAAAAGCAAACTCTTAACTTCAAGACCACACAGTCAACAGTGCTGCCCTGAAGAAGTCCACTGTCTACTGCAGTGATTCTTACAAATTTGTGAAAAATTTCCAGTTAGCTGGCTGCTTTTGCTAAAAGCCCTTGGGGGACGAAATGATGCGGATAATTACTACAGTAGACATAGCCTCCGAAGGTGGTATGTCCTACTTAGTAGCGAGTACCCAAGGCCTTCTCCTTGTGCACGGTGGCGATTACCCAAGGCCTTTGCCTTGGGTACAGTGGGCTACTTCCTGGGCATCTTCATTGTATTTGCTCTCTCTGATTTCCCCACATTTCAAGATAGTCCTCATGCCCCCAACATTTCCTTGCCTCGGGAATTTTGCAGGAGAGTCACAAACCCAAACTGCTGGAAGTCTGTGGTTCCTCCTGTATTTTGTAAACAGGCTGTGTGTGTGCAGGAGGAGGGAGACGGGGAGAGAAAGATTCTCAGGGTCAAAAGAGGACAAGAGAAAGTTGACTCATAGCCTGGGGGGTGGTCTCAGGTCAGTGAGTTGCCTGAAAGATGTGGGATCCACTCCTACTTCATGGCAGTCCTGGGAGATGGGCAGACCTCAGGGGTGGCCTCTCGGGGCTCCCTGGGGGGTGGTTTTGTGTGACTCTCTGGGACAGGGCACCATCCTGGGTGGCAGCCAGGGAGGGGACATCTCAGAGGTGACCAACCCAGCAGAATGCTGTCAGAAGGTAGTTGATTATCAACAATGCATGTGAAGTTCATACCAGAGTTTTCTTTGCAAAACGCCCAGAATGAAGGATTTTCCTACTTCTCCTTTGCTTCCTAAATCAAAACCACATTTCTCAGGGTGGTTTCCAGGTCCTCCCTGCTTCTGAGCCAGACTTCATTTCCATTGGAGCCGCTGTCCTCAGGACTTCCAACCCCCTGCTCCAGCCACTGGGGATTGTTGGCAGATCCCCCTGCATGCTCTCCTGCCTCCACGCCTTCGCACATGCTGTTCCCTCGGCCTGCAAGCTCTTCTATATTCTCTGGGAGGCTCATCTTTCAAGGTCAGAGAGGAGTCTTCCCAGACCCTCCTCCCCTAACACACACACACACACACACACACACACACACTTCCATGTGTGCTTGGTGGCATTTGATCAAAGGTAGGGACCCGTCTCCTCAGTTGATGGTGAGCATCCTGAGAGAGGTCTGGTGCTGGGTCTGATTCATCTCTGATTCCCCAGGACCTAGCACAGTGCCCGGTGCAGAAGGGAGCAGGCAAAGGTGCGTGGAATGAATGTCAGAGCATGAGCCAAGCCCTGGAGGATTCGAGGAGCCCAGGGAGGTGGAGAGGAAAGCCATGCCTCACTCCCAGTGCCGGCTGCCCACGGCCAGCTCTGATCCAAGCCCTCCTGCGACCACACAGAGGAAGAATCCCGTATCAGAGAGCGCCACCTGGCTGGAGTCACGCCGGCAGGAAAAGTATGTGACCATCTTGGGTTTGATAACTGTTTATGTGTTCCTTGTATTCTTTTATGTCATGCCCTTTACTGATTTTTGTGGTTCTCCTAACCTTGAGACTTTTATAAGCAGAGAAACGGGCACTAACGAAGCCACCGCTAGGTGCTGGGTCAGGTTATTTCACGGCGCTGTGGGTTGGTGCCATTGCCTCCGCTTTACAGCTGTGTACCCGGGCTCAGAGAGGGTAAGTAACTTTCTCACGTTCTCACATGAGGACGAGGTCGGATGCAAACTCTGGGCTGCCTTATCCATCAGGCGCCCGTGTCAGCGTCCCAGCAGGAACAGGGCCCTCCATTGAGATAATAGGTGGGTGTTTATTTACAAAGACATTAATCACAGAGCTGTGTGCTCCCAGCGGTGGGCAGGGGGGAGAGGCGCAGACACCCGGAAGGAGGGGTTGTTGTGAGGCCCCAGGCAACCTCCTGCAGTCCCTCTCCGACAGGGGCTCCTGTCAGCCAGGCCTGGGGTCCACGGGAGTCCGCCTCCGGGGCAGAGGGCAGGTGGAGCAGGAGGAAGTGGGCCTGGAAGGGAAAACAAGACATATGCCCAACAGAAGCATCTCACACAGGTGGGCAGGGACAATGGGCCATGTGCCCACCAGGCCCCTGGCACTCAGGGGACATTCTTTAAAAAATTAAATTTATTGGGGTGACATTGGTTAATAAGATTATATAGGTTTCAGGTGTACAATTCTATAATCCATCATCTGTGTATTGGTGGTGTGTTCACCACTCCAAGTCAAATCTCCTTCTGTCCCCCTATGGCTAACCCCCCTTTTTCCTCTTCATCCTCTCCCACCCCCCTTTCCCTCTGGTAACCACCACACTGCTGTCTGTGTTTCGGAGCTTTTGTTTGTCTGGTTTGTTCATGTTTTGCTCTCTGTTTTCTATCCCACATAGGAGCGGAATTGTATGGTTCTTGACTCTTTCCATCTGACTACTTCGTTTGGCTGGATACTCTCAAGATCCATCCGCGTCGTCGCAGGTGGCAGTCTTTTGTCTCTTCTACGGCTGAGTAGGCCCCATTGCATGCGTGTGCCACACCTTTATCCAGCCCCCATCGAGGGACACTTGCGTTTTCCCATGTCTTGGCTATAGTGGATAATGCAGCAGTGAACATTCTTACAAATCCCTATGCCCTTGGGCCTTTAACTGGAGGTCACACTCCCACCCTGCAGGGCGCCCCCTCTGCCCACACCTCCACAGCTCCTCCTCGTGGCGGAGTCGGTCCCAAACTGAAAGATGGAGACCGAGGACCCTTGTTTAAAACAGTCACCACGGAGGGTATCCGAAGGCCCTTGTGGGTTGCAACTTCCCGCAGCATCCCGTTTCCCTTGGAGTGAGGAGAGCAGTGGGCAGCCGGCCAAGCTTGGCCTTCTCTGCTCCTGCTCCCCCCCCCACCCCTCCCATTTGAGAAGAGAAAGACAGCTCTGTCTTTCCATCAATTTCTCTCCCACTTGCTTCCCTCACCTTTCCTCCTTCTTAATCTACCCGAGGCTCCTAAAAGGATTAATTAGAAAGATGTGAGCAGGGGTTGGAACGTTAGAAAACAATCGTCACTTTCCTATCTGACCTCTCTCACCAGCTGCAGAATTAACAAATTGAATGTCCTCAGCAGACAGGAGTGGCACATGATACGAGTTCATTACCAGCCCGGCCAGGGCCTCTGCGAGAAGCCCGTTTAAACAACTCTTGCTGATTAAATTCCTCCCGGGCACTCCCGCCAGACACTGTTAGAAAATACTCACATCCAATAGCTTTTTAATTTTTTTTTAAACATGTGCCAATTCTTGGCCTGCTATCTGCAGGTGCTGGCAAGCCTCACGCTGGCCTCACTGTCTACGCTCTTATCCACTCGGCGCCTGCCTGGGGGCTCACGTCGGCAGGAATCGGGCCCTGGGCTCTGGTCTGGGCTGTCAAAAGCTCTCCAGCCACCCTCCAGGCTGGCCTTCCCTGCCCCCAGCCCCGGCCCACACGTCTCACCTTCTGAAGCTCACAGCTCTCTCCAGTGTTTCAAGGTGACAACACGGCCCGGGTGACCTACTAGAAGTGGGACCCGGAGGGCGAGGTGCGCATTCGTGCCTGGGCTGGTGCCAGCTGCGTCCCAGCCAGGGTGTGCTTCAGCCCTGAGCCGGGCAGGGACATGTGATGGCCTCGTCGGGACGGGGCAAGGGGAGGGCAGTGAGACCCTGCGTGTGCCAGGGCTTGGTGTTTGCTCAGCGGCCCCTTTAAAGGAAGTCTCAGAGCCCCCCTGTTTATACCCCCACTCCCGCTGTCCCCATTATGCACACCGTTGCTTGTTTGATCCTTAACGAAAGCTGATGAGTTCTTAGGCTAATAGAAGCCAAGGAATATCTAAAAGTGAGGGTGTGAGGTGGGTGGGAAGAGATCAGTCAAAGACCTTTTATGCACATATGCGTAACCCACGGACACAGACAACAGGGGGCTCTACTTTCCATTTGAACACTTTCTTGGTTCATTGACCTCTTAGTTGTAGGGAAAAATGACAAAATTCAAGCTTTTCCCCTGGTATTTTGCAGTTCTATCCGCCGGCTGGTGATTCCTGTGATAGAGGGGTATAGGATGTTCTACAACTTTCATCTTGCACCTGGATCACTATCCTGATCAAAAACAAACATCTGCACTCAATTTATAGTGGACTGCCTAGTCACTATCTTGATTCCCAGAACTAGAATATTAAGGACTGTTTGGTTACCTAGCAATTAATCAATAAACATGTATTGACATCAGCGGGGCCAGCACTGGGCCAGGGACTCATGCTGCAGATCTCATCTATGTCGCACTTTCAGCACACCTGGTCTCACTCCGTCCTCACGACCACCCCCACCTTCCTACGTGCTGTGCTCCCACCAGGGAACAGCACGGACCACTCAGAGCTGCCGTGTTCGGAAATCATTCTCAGGGGCCTCTCCCTGGTGTGGAAGACGCCACTCTGCCCAGGGAGAGTGTGGCCCTGCCGCTCTCCCCCGTGCGGAGAACACCCTGAAGGACAGCCCCTTCGCCATAAACCTCGGGTTGGCCCAAGACCCAGCCTTCAGCTTTACAAGAACCACCTTGTGGGATTTCTCATCTTGCCAATGTCGCCTTGGCCAGCAGTGCCCTGAGACCAGCCTTCCAGGCCTGTTTTAGCACTTCTGCCTCCAGCTTCTCCGGCAGCAATAACGGCCAGGGCGTGAGACGCTAATAGTGCTTCGCCCGCACACCTAGGCTTCTTGGGAATGGCCCGTGTTAGTGCTGTTTCCGCTGCACATGAAGACGAGGTGACAGCGCGTCTCCCAGTTTCCCTTTTCTGTATGGAGGCCCTCAAGTCCACGCTTTGCTCTCACAAGAATGCCAAGCACCTGGGAGATGAGGAAAAGAATCAGGAGATGCGGGCTTTCTCATTTATCCTTTGAAAACATCTTTTAACTTCAACTTTATTGTGTGAGACAATTTTATGAGTCCCTTTAAGAAACTCCCAGTCTAGACAAATAAACAGATAAATTATAATGCCATGTCCTGCCATCAATAGTTGCCTACATGCTTGACAAATGGCCATTCTACCTTCTTTCTGGCTAATAGAACTTCAATTTCATCCCCATTTAGCCAGCTCTTCCATGGTGGACCAGTTAGGATGCGTCTGAATGAGTCACTGGGAGTCTGATGCCCTTTTCGAGGGATCAGCCCTAGGGACGTATATGTGACTCCGTTTGGGCCAGTAAGACTTCCAGAGAAGTCTCTGAACCTCTACAAAGGGTCATTTCTCCCTGATGGAAGGTATTGCCAGGTTAAAAACCTTTGTTTCCACTTTGTTCTTCTTTCTTGGGATGTTGTTGTGTAATTATATGAGGCTTCAAATTGGAGGAGCCATGTCATGACTCAGAGGAGAGCTATAGTCAATACCTGTGGGTGGCGAAGTAGAGACACTGGTGCTTGGGTCCTTGGTGGCGTCATGGAGCCACCAAGGCAAACCTGGGATCATCTGTCACCTACTTCCTTTAAGGAAATAAACCCCCTGCAGTTTAAGCCACAGTTAGTTGAATTTATTTTTGCTCCCAGCTGCCCAAAGCATTCCTAGATGTTAAAATGAGGAAAGGGCTGTAACAAGAGATATGCTACTAAACCCTTGGGGAGGAGGGCTGCACAGAGGGAGCGACATGGAGCTGGGTCTTGAAGGACGAGAGGAGTTCATCACATGGAGGAAATGGGGGAAAGCCTTCCTCTCAGAGGCCTCAGAGAGCGTGGGCTGGACGGATGGGCCCCTAAAGGACCCCTGCCATGTCTAAGACCCCTGGACTCCACTCTCCCTAAATCTCTGTCTCGTAACAGTGGTGGACAGATTGGGCAGCCTGGCCTGGAGGCAAGGGACAGTTAAGAAGCTGAGTCAAACAGAGGTGGTGCCAGTGGGACAGAGAGGAGGGAACGGTTGTGAGGGACATGGTGGAGGAAGAATGACGAGCACCGAGGGTCTAATGGGCTTGGGGAGGGTTAGGAAGCCAGAGGGTTAGTGACCCCTAAGTTTCCCAGGCCGCATCTCTGTCAAGCTGTCGCCCGACCACAAGCAGAGACAGAGAGGAGGAGAGCCAGGTAGGAGGGGAGGATATAGGAACCTCCCTATAGGAGGTTCATCTGCTGAAAACACAGAATTAGTGAAGAGATCGACACTGGATGATTAGATTTGGGAACTGCCCAAAAATATGATTTAAAAAATAGGAATTGTCAAGATCATCAAGAAAGAAAGCAAAAAGCAGAGGTAGTTAACCTGGAGTTTACAGATGGGATCCATGAGTGTGTGTGCGCGTGCGTGTGTGTGTGCATGTGTGTTTACTAGATTGTCAAAGGGTCCCGTGACTTACAAAAATGTTAAGAATCACAGCTGTGGGAAGAGATGTTCTGGCGGAAAGGAGAAAAGAATTTATAGAACGTCATTCACAGGTGCCAAAGGGAAACTGGTCCCAGGAAGCAGGTGCTTGGCAGTTGCCAGTGCCGCACAGAGGCCCGCGGAGGGTAAGAACTGACAAGGGCCTTTGGTTGGCCAACGGGTGACCGTGAAGAAAGCCGTCTCAGGCAACGGGAGAGGGTGCGGTTCAGACCTCGGGCTGCTGAGGAATGAGTGGGCAGTGAGGCTTGAGAGGGCGACAGTGTGGCAGCCCTCCCAAGAAACTCATTCCTGAGAGGGAGAGATGGGCCAGGTGCTGAGGGGTAGCCGACTCTGTCTAACCCGGGGAAGACAGTGGAGGAGAAGAAACCATGGGCAACAGGGAGCAAGAGCGGGCATTTCTGGAGGGTCTTGGAGGGAGTGGGCAAGGCCCAGGCTGAAGGTCCAGGGGGTGTGAGTGAGTGGGAGGCGGGTGGAGGGCTCAGTCTAGGCCAGGAGGAGGGAGGAGCGAGAACACACGGGCACATTGCAGGGCAGAGGAGGGCAGCGAAGGAAGCTCCGGAAAAACGGCCTTGACATCACCTGCTAAGGAGGAGGGGTCATGCCCTGGCGGGTTGCTCAGTGGTTCGAGCACCGGCCCTCGCACTGAAGGGTCACAGGTTGATTCCCTGTCAAGGGCACATACCTGAGTTACAGTTTCCATCCCCAGACAGGGCAAGTGCAGGAGGCAAACAATTGATGTATCTCTCTCATATCAATGTTTTTCTCTCTCACCCCCCCCTTCCTCCCTCCCTTCCACTCTCTCTAGAAAGCAATGGAAAAATATCTTCTGGTGAGGATTAAAAAAATAAAGAAAAGAAAAAAAGAATGAGGGGTCAGAGGTGGACCTGGGGGCTGAGCCGATGCATTTGGAATCCCTGGTGTGAAAGGTTAAATGGTCCGAAAGCATCAAAGCCCACAGAGCTGCAGGAGGGGCCATGGCCTTGACCCCTCCTGCCCCTACTCAGGCCACATGCTGATTGCCAGTGCCATCGGCCCATGTCCCCTTCCTGTCACCTTGCTGCTAAGGTGTCCCTCTGGCTCAAACCTTCCTGTGGCCCCCACACCAGTTCTGGGCCTCTGCCCAGGATGTGATTAAAGGAGACCTGTGCCTTTAAGGAGTGCCCCCTCCCTCAGCCCTTCCCCCTCCAATTACAGCACTAATTTCAGTAATGGAGCATTAATAGAGTAATGGGCGAGGGAGGCAGGCCTGAAGGAACTGTGGAGCTCAGCACAAATTGAGTAAATAAACCATATATTAGATTTCTAAACAATACTTTTAGTCTAGTCTCCAGGGAGAGAGTCGTCAAGACTTACTTAAGTCATCCCGCAAAGTGTATGTAAAAGACGCCTTCTCTGGGGCCTGCTGGTTGTAGGAGCCGGAAATCGCCCCTCTTCCAGGGACAGAGAGAGGAGACACCGCTGGCCCCACACCTTCCCCTTTCTCCTTATCTCCCCATTTCTCTTACTTTGACAGATGTATCAGAGGTGAGAACCCCCAAGGTGACTCCTCCTGGGGACCCTGATAGGCGTGGAGGGCATGGGACATCTCTAGGGAAACGTAGCCAAGGCAGGTGGTGCGAATGGGACGTGGGGGAGGGGCAGGGGCCAGAGAGGAGAGGACCTTGGGGGAAGGAGGGGACATTGTTAGCAGATCACCTTAAGCTGGGAGAATGACCCTGTTGCTACCACTATGGGCAATGTTTTAACAGGGGCCCCTTTAAGGAGACTAAGGAATAATAATGCATTACCATAAGGAGTTACATCTGTGTAGCCTTAATGGATAATGGAAAGAACAACCTGAGTGTCCGAAGACCAAGGAGATGGTCTCAGCTCTATTAAGTACTAGCTGTTGGACCTGGACAAACAACCCCTCTCTGCCTCAGTTTCCCTGTCTGTGAAATGGGAAGAGCAGGGAATTAAGAGGGCAAAGGGAGGTTGTGTTCGCGGGGTGGAGGGCGTAAAATGAGGCTGCATTCCTGCCTCTGCTGCCTGTAGCCCAGCTGCAGCCTCTGAGTGCAGGAGCGGTGCATCCTGGGCGGCGAGGGCGGGGCAGTGGTAGGAAATCCTTGGAAGGTGAGTTGAAGGTCATGAGATGTTACCATATCGATCACCAGCTCCAAGGCCATGATGGTGACACTGTGAAGCTGGTCAATGGGATGATGGGGCTTCAGTATTGTTGCTAAAGTCTGTCCTGACTTTGTGGGCTCCCCTGGCCCGGGCAAGTCCGGAACTTGGGCAGAGAGCCAAGGCGGAGAGCCTGGGAAGAGCCCTGTCTCCACAAAGGGCCGGCTGGTCAGAAGGGCTGGTTCTCAGAGGGACTTCCGGGGGCTGTGAAGACACCCCGGGGAGGCATTGCCAGCCAATGGCTGTTCTACTCAGGCTGCCAGAGTCCTGGATGGCCCCTGCTCGCGGTCAACTCTGAGGGTAAGTTCCTCATGAAGCCGGGAGGGGAGTGGGGGGACGGGGGAGGGAGGAAGCAGGTTCCAGGGCCTTCTCTGTCTCGGTGGCTGCGAGCTTGGGTTCTGCATTCAGACTTGGGTTCCAGTCCTTGTCCTGTGCTCACTGGCTGTGTGACCTTGGGTGAATTTCCCGCGTCCTCTAAGCAGCAGTTTCCTAAGTGTCGGTGTGTGTGAGCGGCCCGTCTTAAAGGTCTGACAGGGCTGATATCTTACAAATTGCTGTCGTTTTACGCCTGTCTTTGAGCTCTAAGTTCAGTATCATGTTTTTCTCCCCTCCCCCCAAAACCTAGCACCGACATAAATAAGGCAGGAAGGTGGGAAGGAGGGAAGATGGTTATCTATCTGATTTCCTGGTGAGGGTCTGGGTTTCTTCTAATCCCTCAAGGCCTTCGGTGATAGTAGGGCTGGGTCCATAGGTGACGAGGCTCAGGGTTCTTACCTGGATTCTTGAGAGTAGTATCTGCTCTAGGGAATGTGGAGAAACCAGGATCCCCCATCCCTCATCCCCCATCCCCACTCTCCACCCTCTCCACCTGTGCCTGCTTCTGAGCTAGCCATTCAAACAGACGCCCATCTTGTAAACAGTCAAGGGAATTGAACTCACTCAGCTAGAGTGACAGACTGCTTCTGACCTGGGCTCTGGGGCCCAGGTATGGGTCACACAGACCCCAGAAGCACTGCACCCTGACAGCTGCTGGGTGGCGACCGCCTCCGGGCATCAGTGAGGGCAGAGGACCTGGCTTTGTCTGAGAGGCCACTCAAGTGAACTCAGCCTTGGGGACTTCAGGGTGCATTAGATGTGCAAGCAAGGCACACAGAGACAGAAAAAGGGCTGGAAAAACAGAGGGGGAAGTGAACACACAATGAGGGCGGAGAGGCTGGGGGCTAGACTTTTAGCTGGCATCCTGACCTTGTTTCTAGTCTTGCCGTTACCAACCATGACCTTAGACAGGTCACCTCGCCTTCCTGAGTCTCTTTTCTCACTGCAGTTATTCAGTTGGCTGTTTTGGATCGGACAATCAGGAAACATGCAGGAAGGTCAGCCTTGGAGCACAAATGAGAAATGAACTTGAATCAGAGGGTCTGCCTCTGGCCTGGCCTTGAGGATTCCTGCAAACTCCAGTTACTAGTGGGTGCACATCAAACCATCTCCCACTTAGTGGCTGGTTTAGATGGGGCTCCCAGGAGGCTGGTGTCTCAAAGGATCTCAGGCATAAAAATAATTATACCCTCTGGAAGAAGATGCCTTGATACATATATCACTTTCGAAAAAAATACCAAAATCTGTATGCTATTTCCATCCTATACAAACAATGCAACCTGAAAGTATTTGCTCTAATTAGATTCCTACTGAGCAGCAAGCCCTATGAAATAGAAAATGCATCCAATAACTCACAAACAATACATCTCACAGAGCAGGTTTGGAGTTTTACTCTCACCCGAATGTGCCCTCGTCTTATCAGAACATCTAGTCCAGTGGTCGGCAAACTCATTAGTCAACAGAGCCAAATATCAACAGTACAATGATTGAAATTTCTTTTGAGAGCCAAATTTTTTAAACTTAAACTATATAGGTAGGTACATTTTTATTAACTTAATTAGGGTACTCCTAAGGCTTAGGAAGAGCCACACTCAAGGGGCCAAAGAGCCGCATGTGGCTCGCGAGCTGCAGTTTGCCGACCACGGGTCTAGTCCACCCAGCCTGGACAATGGTATCCTCTACACGTCAGTGTGTATAACATTGGCTTTGACAGTTCTCATAAGTTATTTTAGAATGTTTGGGAGGAAGCATTCTTTTAGAGACAACCTCTATTCAAATTCTGAAAGGCTGGAAAGAAGGAGAACATGTTTTTAGCCATGATTTTTTGGCTGTTGATCTGAAATTCACCCTCACCTGGGCGCAGAGGTTTAGAACGTAGGTAGACATTCAATAACTTGACTTGGAAGGGATCTAAAGGATGAGGGCATTCTAGGTAATGCTGACATTAATGGGACAAAAAAGGAGAAGAGCAACTTTTGGGTTCATGACCTATGGGGTGATTGGAGATGGCTGCCCGGTGCTTTGGAACAGTTTGAAATCAATGACCTAGGTAGTGTCCGAGGCTCTGTTATCACTGAAATGTGTCCAGTTCTATGGGAATGATGCAGCGAATGGCCTGGAGAGAGGTGTGTATTTCAGCAGAGTTGTGACACAGTGGGCACTCTATAACAGGCGAAAGGTGGGTAGGTGACACCAGGGAAAACAGGGCTTCTCTGAGCAGGCCTCCACAGCCCCCAGGTCTAGACCCCAGAGGCACTTGTGGTCCCCTGCCTATCGCTATGGGGATCAGCTCCAACTCCTCCTCAAGTGTGCTTCTTGGAGGTCTCTTCTCCTGGCTGATGGCTCCAGCTCCATCCTGCGGGCCCCACACCGGGTCTGCTCAGCCCTTTGGAGAGGCCTCTTGTTTGGGAGGATGTCTGGTGTGTGGCTTCCATTTGACCTTGCGTTACTGAGTTAGCTGTCCATGTACCTACTACTCAATCTGCTTCTCAGGCCAGTCCCAGACTCTTCTTCCCACCCCAGCCCTCCACACAGCAATCCAGCCTCTGCCATATGACTGTGGACAGGAAGGAAGGAAGGGAAAAGAGAGAGAGAGAGAGAGAGAGAGAGAGAGAGAGAGAGAGAGAGAGAGAGAGAGAGAGAGAGAGAGAGAAAGAGAGAGAGAGAGAGAGAGAGATTGGGTTTGACACCTAAAATCACCCTGTTAATTGTAGTGGCGAGTGCTGCTTTTTGCATTCCGTTCTTCAATGTCAACAAACATGGGAGCGTAGATAATTAGCCTCGCCTTGGTCTTACTGGGGCTGGGGAATGATTTGCCCCTGGGCATCCTAGGCTACCTGTCCATAGGCATCTTGATGTCTGAGAGGCATTCCCTGTCTTGGCCAGGAGAAGGACCTTCTGTACAAATGTGTCAGTGTTTCTCAGGTGACTCCCAGTCAACTGGGTCTCCTTTGATCATAATAGTCTGAGTGTCTTAATAGTCATGGCACTCATCAGCTCTGTGTACCAGGCACTCAACGTGCATTTTTGATCCTCCCAGCGGCCCCATATGGTTGGTGTTATCATTAATTCTCCCTCTTTATAGATGAAGAATTCAAGGTAGAGAGATTGAGTATCTTACTCCAGATTACAGAGAATGGCGTGGCAGGGTGGGGTCAAGTTTGGCTGGAAATAATGATGGCACTGTACTCAGCAGCAACACTGACTTGCTTGGAAAGATATGACTACTGGGAAAGCTGTGGTTAAGAGATTTCAAGTGGAAGACGCATAGGTAAGACGCAGTGGTGGAGGGAAGAGAACCGTAATTCCAAAAGCTGGTTCATTGTCTCTGCTTCTTTCTGAATCCTCAGTGGCAGGCTGTCCTGAGTAGGTTTTTGATCCAGGAGCTTTCCCGGCCTTGACTCTCGACTAGGCTAGCTTTAGACCTCCAAATGGCGAGGCGGGGGGGGGGGGGGGGTGCGGGAAAACGAACATTGGTGGGGAGTAGGCGGGGAGAGATTGCACCATGCTGCTCCGGAGGATGAGTTAATGTTTTAATTTAACTGATGGCTGCTGTCCCAACAGAGCCCACTGCAGTGTCAGAATGGCATTTGTTGAGCTTGGCAAAGAGACAGACCCTGCCTGTGTGTGCTCCTTCGTCTCTGAAACCAGCACTTTCTTCTTTACTGTGCTTTCCCTTTGGTGTGCTAATTAGAGCAGTTCAATAAATCAGGCCCTTGGGCATTGACACTTCAACACAGGCCTCATTTGCTAAGCACTGGTGGACATTAATCAGTGGTTGGAAATGTGCTGTGAGCTTCCTCATATAGGGATGGAGTCCTACCAGAGGCCCCAGACCCACTTCTGGCCCTGAGTGTATGTTGCCCAAAGTCATCTCAGAGAGCCCATGACTAACAGACCTCCCCAGGCCTCTAATGGATTAGGCTCTTGTTTGCCTAAACTCCAGGATAGACAGAGATATGCAAGTGTTAAGTGGTGGCCTCATGGCTCCAGGCTTCCTGTGGTCACTGCCCAGCCTTCAGGACTGATTTGGGAGCTATCTCTGCGGAGTCAACTGTCCTGTGCAATCCTCATTCATAACTTCCTGCTCCCTGTGGCCAGACGCCAGATCACTCAGTCTTTGTCTACTAGGCTGAAAGGGGGCAAGAGGCGGAGAATTACGGAGGAAGAAAGGGAATTAGGGATGCCTTATCTTCAGAGTTCCTCCATCCCTTCTCTGCAGAGGATACGAATAGCGAGTCAGCCCCGTTGGCATCACGGTATCCAGCCTGGGATAGAGCAGGAAGGGTGTGATATGCTGGGGGAGGGACACTCCCACCTAACAGGGGCTTCGGAACTCGCACCTGGAGAAGTCAGAGGACACCAGCATTTTTCTGAGGCTCTCCTAAAGCCAGACCCTGTGCTTTCTTTGAGGCAGAAACTCTTATGATTAACATGTTAACAGAAGATGAAATTGAGGCCAGGGGTTCAGCTCCGTGCCTATCATGTAGCTAGTGAGAGGCCCATGTGGTCTGACCTTGAGCCACCATTTATGTGGGAGGGGCAGTTTCCAGCTTGTCCTGAGCAGGTGGGAATGTGGTGGTTCTCTCGTCGAACCCACTCCTGTGGTGGGTACTGGATCGTGCACAGGCCCCAGAGGGCCAGTTATGGAACTGGCTTCCAAGTCCAGTGAAATCAAGTGGGTGGAATGAAGCTGCTATTACAGAGGATAAGCCTGGCCCTGCTCGAATGGATGTTTCAGCAGAAGCTTTGGAGTTCTTAACTCCTATTAGCCAGATATTACCTGCATTCCATCTCATGGCTGATCACGGAATTCCTGTGGACCCATCTCTTCATTGTGCCTCATGCTTCCTTCTGTGATGTTACGTGTTGCTTTGGCTCTGGTCCCTGCTACCCTTTCCTCCATACACACCTCTTAGGTCCTTGCACATCTGTCAGGTCCTGTGCTGGTGGACTAGGATACAGAGAGAATAGACAATGATTCCTGCCACTGCCATGAGCCCAGGCTGGGATGTGGTCAGCATAGAGTACACAAGGGCCTGGGTCAGATTATTTAAATTCAGCACCCAGCTCCACCAAGTATCTAATTCTGTTGAGTCTTGGTTTCTCATATATAAAAAGGGGACAATAATAGGACCTACTTCACTGGGAATAGCAAAGATTCATAACAGAGATAATTCCTATAAAACCTTGACCCTGTCTCTGCTGTGTAATGAGCTCAAATAGATACCAGCACTTATTATTTCCTGACTGTTTAGTGGCCTTGGCTCTTGAATCTGTGTTTGGCTGCTGACTCCCTGACAACATGGTCTTGGTTTTGAACTGGCCCACGTTACAAGACAGTGTGGTGGCTCATGCCACCAGAGGGGCAGCTGGCTGGGATGCTCACTCCTGGGCTTGATTTGTATTGACATTTTGGTCAGGAAGATATGTGAAGGGCTGATCAGCACATGAAAATATGTTTAACATCATTAGCCATCAGAAAACTGCAAATAAAACCACAATATGATGTCATTCACACCCGCTAGGATGGCTATAATTGAAAAGACAGATAATAACAAGTGTTGACAAGGATGAAGAGAAACTGGAACCCTCATGAAATGCTGGTGGGGATGTAAAATGGTATAACCACTTCGGAAAAGAGTTTGGCAGTTTCTTAAAAAGTTAAACAGGTGCTTACCATACAACCCCAAAATCTATTTGTAGGTATCTAACCAAGAAAAATTAAAACATCTACCTACACAACGATTTATAAGTGAGTGTTCATAGGAGCATTATTCAGAATAGGCCCAAACTGAGACAATCCAGATATCCATCAGCCGGTGAATGGATAAACAAAATATGTTATGTCCATAAAATGGAATACAATTCAGCAATCAAAAAGAATGAATACACACTAATACACGATATAACATGGAAACATGGATGAAACTCCAAAGCAGGTGCTAAGTGAAAGAATCCGTAAACAAATGAGTACATACTGTATGACTCCATTTATGTGAAATTTCCAGAAAAGACAAATCTGTAGAAACAGGAAGCAGGACAATGGTTGTCTGGAGTTGGGGTGAGAATGAGGATCAACAGCAGATGGTCATAAGGGGCCTTTCAAGGTGATGGAAATGTTCTAAAATTGGATCAAAGAGACACTTGCACAACTATACATTTACAAAAAATAATTTCATTGAACTGTATGCTTATGATGAATAAATTTTATGGTATATAAGTTACACTTCAGTAACGATGTTAAAACACATGCACAAATGCTTGTCCAAGATCACACAAGGGGCAGAGTAGGGATTTGGACTCAATATTCCTTCCATATTCTTGCTGGCTTCCGCCTTCTGCTATCATGTATGGCTTGTCTCCCCAACAGATGGATAACTCTTGGAGGCCAAGAAACGTGCCTTTACCTCTTTGGGACTCACCTCACCGTGTTCTCAATAAACACAGGGGCTGGAGTTGATAGGACATCATCTTATAATGGGATTATTCTGTACCGGAGGGATCCGCGCAGGGCTGCTCTTTCTCCAAACGCTGGCTGGAGTGTTGAGACATGAGGGGCTGATAGTCCATCAAAGGCATGCCGCCTGAAGAACAATGTAGTGACAGGGCTGGCTGACAACGAGAGACAAAGAGCTGTGCTGTTGAACACTGCCCAGAGCGACCTGTCTCTTCCTGCTCAGCCCAGCCGGCTGTTAAAAGGACCACAAAAGGCTGCTGGGGAGATGACAAGAGCTTAAGAATTTGCTGAATGTGTTGCCCGTGATAGCAAGAGTAAACCCGAATGACCTTCCTGGGACACACCGCACAGATTACTGGCATGTGGGCCGGCCCTGAATCCAGGCGGGGAGGCGGAGATATGTGTTTGAAGACTTCGAAGTGACCCCACACATATTCAATCCACTCAGTTAATGACTCGGATGGAAACCAATATTAATTTTTTTCACAATTAAAAAAGGTATTATCAGAAAAAAATGTCGAAAACTTGGAACATGGGTAAAAAGAGACTATTGGGCGTCCTTCCAGGGGCTCTCTGGACACTGTCTAGCTACTCTCTAAGGGGTGCACTTTTTGACCGGCTTCCTATACTTCAGGCTATTTTCCAACCATGGGGGTAGCAGTTAACTTGTAGAAAACTTGACAGTAATGCAAGTGATTCTTTTCCACAGCAAAAGAAAGGAACTTCATCCAATAAATATAGAAAAGATCACCCCAAACATTGCTTTTTATTGACCTTTCAGATATTAGCCAGTGTTGCACCTATTAGCGAATTTATTTCAGAATTCCTGATTGCCTGTAGATACCTCTGTTCAAATTCTTCATTGAAATAGTCTCAACATCTTGTGGATTTTTTCATTAATTTATGAGCCACATAAATGCAAATACTAATAAAAAAAATCTCGACTTCCACTAGCTATTAAAGAAATGTGAATGAAAATGTTTTATTTTAAGTTTTCACTATTTAAGTTAGTAGGGCTTTAAAATTGATTATACTCAGTGTTGTCAAAGGTTTGGGAAGCACACTTATATGCTTCTGGGAGGAGTATAAATTGGTAGAAACTTCTGGAAGTTTACTTAGCAGTCTTAGGAAGGTTGACTAGCAATTCCTCTTCTAGGAACTTACATCAAGTAAATAAACATATAATTGCAAAAACAATTTAACTACAAGACTATTGCAGAGAGAAAAAAGGTTACAAACATCTGAATTTGTTATATATACACAATGGTGTAACACATAAGAAATTATATCATACAGGAATATGTAATGACACAGAGATAAAAGTAAGCAAAAATGCAGGTTATAGTATATACTGAATGATTCCATTTTAAATGAATATATATATATGTATATATATGGCTTTGAAGTGTTGAAAAGATAGATATCAAAATATGGTTCTTTCTTAGTGGTATAATTTTAAATGCTTTTAATTTTCTTTCTTGTGATTTAGGTAGGATAGATTTTTTTTTATTTTAAAAAAGAGTATTGTTTTTCTTTAAAGCTAATATATAGATTTAAGATATCCATATGGCCTTAGAGATTTTATACTTTGTTGACTCCTATTGAATCATTCATTGTGCATACATCTCCCAGGTCTTGAAGAAACCCACCTTAAACACTGTACCCGTTGTGTCAGCCTGAGAAAGACTGCAGGAAGGACAGGCTATGACGGGGCTGGGGGCAGGCTCAAGCAAGGAGGGGCATTGATCAAGGGCAGGGTTGGGTCCCACTAACATTTTGGCGGGGGGATATTTTGTTCATTATAGAATTTTTGCATTAATTTTGGGTTTAAAAAATCTTATGGAAGCATTGCTTTTCTTGAATATCAGTTTTGACACCTTCCTCAACTTTTGCACCCTACTCCCAGCCTTGCTCCCTGACAGCCCTCTGCACCCTCCATGCTCCACAAACAATGTTTCTACCTGTCCCCTCTGCCTCCTGCCAGCAGCTCCAGTGCCCTCCTGGCAACCTAGAAGCTGGGGGTTGAGGGTGGTGGGGGGTGGAGTGAGAGGTGGCAGCAGTCCCCGCCATTCAGGGAGCACTGCCTTTGACCTGGCCTCTGCGCCAAGCATTACCGGAGTCCTAACGACAGCCAGAGAGGTTGGATAGCAGAGAACCCTATGCATCCCCCAGTCTCATGCTTTCCTCTCAGAAACAGACTTTCCTAATGGCAGCCAGGCCCGTGGCCAACCGGAATCAAGACCCCGTTTCCCAGGCTCTCTGGTAGCCAGGTGTGGCCATGGTTAAGTTCGGGGCGAGAGGAAGTTGAGGAGGAGGGCTGTGCAATGAGCAGGACAGGTCTATGAAGGGGAAGGCCGTCCCTGCTTCCTTTGCCTGCTTCTGTGTGGACTATGGTACGAGGGCTGGAGCGGCCGCATCCATTTTGGACCAAAATGTGAAAGCCACCATCGAAGATGGTAGAGACTGATAGATAAATAGACTTCCAAAGGCACCGTTGTCTTAGGTTTCCTGGTACTTGCAGATCAACGTAATCCTAATTCATTCTGGTTGACATTACTGTTATGTCCCCTTTGTAGCTTCAGAGAGGTTAAGCACCGTGTGCAGTTTGCACAGCTACTGGGTGACAGGCCAGAGTCTGACTCCAATGCCCTGCTCTTAGCCCTGTGCTCTTAGAGTCCCTGCTCCAGGGCGATGTCCCAAGCTGAGCAAGGGGCTTCGAGTCCTCGATTTCAGATGCTCATTGCTATGCTCTTCTCTTCTCCAGCCAAAGTCCTAAACCCTTCTGGGGCGTCAGCAGTTGAAAATGAAGAGGAGGAGAGAGCAAGAGAGCAGGAGCTCTTTCTAAGTGTCTTCTGAGTTACTGCTGTACCTTGCTCTGTCCTCGGCCCACTGTGTGGCACCAGCGCTGTTTATTTGCATCCGTCTTTGGGGGTCGTCCGTTGTTACTACTCAGGACAAAGGCGTGTAGACAGTTCCCCCGGATCTACAGGCAGAAAAGCTTTTACCAGGATCTCCCCCTCCTCCGTGACTGACCAGTGTCTCAGCATTAATGCATCTGATGGCACTGAGCCCTGGTGGCCTGAGCGAGGGCAGTCGCCAAGCAGGGATGGAAATCACATTTTTATTAACATTATTACTTTTCCACAGCTTGGTTTCTCGCAGGCTTTTGATCTATTAGGCCACACTATTTAGTCTGGACAGAATCCTTGAATTACTTTGTTTTTTTCTTCTAAGACTCTCAAAGAACTTGATAAACTTGTAATCAAACTATTCACCTGTCGTGTCAATACATCAGGTCTAGATGTGAAACTGCTTGATGTGCACAGCATGGAAGACAATTTATACGTTTTCTTGTGTAGACTTGGCGATTTTTCTGTGAAGACTCGTCCTTGCCATGTTGGGAAGACCCTTGTTAGAACTGGCTGAGTCTGGATCCTTACCTTAAAATGGGAGTGTGAAGTCCACGCCTTCTTGTAAAGCAAACACATATTATCCTTACAGTGTCCAGTCATGGCATCGAGAAACACAGGTTGTCCTGGATAAAACACACGGTTAGCCTTTACGGCAGATGTGAAGGTAGGGTTATCGATCATTGCTCTTTAGTGTACACTTTTTCAATAGCTTCTTAGGATAAGTTGTTAAATGAATTGCAGTTGTTCTTAAAGTCCCAGCTGCCCCTTCTGTTCCATGGTGTTCCTCGTCCACACACCGGCGACAGACATGGAGACAGGAGCAGTCACAGGAAAGGCAGAGGGAGTTGTTGGGGCAGAATCCAGGTGTTCATTTCTCTATCTTAACAAACATTCTTGGCCAGACCCTGAACGAGGCCCTTGCGTCATGTTCCGCAAAGACTTTGCTGTCCAGTGGATGAGACACATAGGTAAGCACAGCCATGCAGCAGTAGTTAGAGGTTCTAGGACAGAAGCCTGCCAGGCCGCCTAACCGCACATGCATTCTATGTAACCACACAGCAAAAATAAATATACCCCTCCTCTCCTCAACGCGGAGTAACTATAGAAAGTCAGGCATTAACGTCTTGTCCCCAGGGCGTAGCAGCTCCCCATTGACAGTGTTTTAAAGTCTCCTCTTCGGTTTAAAGGCTTAAACAGGCAGGAAAACGGTGACCTGCTTCTAGAGCCCAGGAGCTAGACGCGTTCCCATGGATACCAAGGAAAGCGGTGTGATCGCATCAGCTTGGTCACAGGGCAGACTTTTAATGAGAAGTGCTTAGCACAGTCCTGTCCCCATCCTCTCACAGGCATCTAATATTTGCAAGGACTTTTTCCAAAAGGGCCAACTTACACCCTAAAATCTTCTGTGGAATCTTGAAGAAAGACCTCTCCCATATTCCTCCCGAATTTTGTTCATCTCTCTATCCATCTCCTTATTCGATGGTACAGTTTTCCTCTGTCTTGTCTGTCTGCTGCCCTGCATTGTGTGTTCTCTGGCACCCAGGCCCTGGGAGATCACCTCAGAGTGAATGCACCCTTATCAACCAGCAAAGCGTACAGAACCAGTTTCCTAGTGAGGACTCTAAGTTTGGGAGTTAGACGGGCATCCTCGGCTTGGAATCGGCCTCTGCTACTTACAGGTTTTAGGAACGTGAGCCAATCAGAGACTCTCTCTGGGCCTTGGTAGTGTCACCTGTAAGATGGGCATCATGAAGAGTGCGTGGCTCACAGCTCGCTGTGTGTAAGATTGCTTGGGGCAACATGTGTCAAAGATGTAGCTCACAGTCCTGCCACGCCCATGGCTCACCCTAGGGAAGTGCTGGTCGGTCATTGCGATGGGTGTGCCCATGGAGAGCAACGTGCTTCCTTGTAGCGGGTACCCTCGCATTCAGGAGGCCTGGAAACTTTTGGATCGAACAAATCGTACATTTGGCCGTTGGCTGCTATTTGCTTCTGTTTTGCATAATGTTTCATAATATGGAATCGGTGCCTCTACCTGGCCCAAGGCTCGGTGCACTGTGACCCCAGGAGAAGGTGGCATTTTTGTCTTACTCCTGTGGTTCAAATGTTCTTTCTCTGCCTCCCACTGCTCTGGAGGGGTATTTGGTAAGAAATTGCCCCAGCTTCATTTGAAAGCCCATCCCCTTAATTCAGTGGTTCTCAACCTTCTGGCCCTTTAAATACAGTTCCTCATGTTGTGACCCAACCATAAAATTATTTCCGTTGCTACTTCATCACTGTCATGTTGCTACTGTTATGCATCGTCATGTAAATATCTGATATGCAGGATGGTCTTAGGCGACCCCTGTGAAAGGGTCGTTCGACCGCCAAAGGGGTCGCCACCCACAGGTTGAGAACCGCTGCCTTAATTCATCATGAAACAGAAATAGGACAAACTGGCCTCATGAAATTAAGAGCCCAGTATCACTGCAGTGGAGTGTGGGGAGTAGGGGAAGCGTGGGCAGGCCCGGTGGGAGTGGGAATGGCAGGATACGCCCCCACCCCGCCCCAAACACAAACACACGCTGTTAAAATAGCCGGCATGGCGTTGTTTTTCCTGTTTCTCCTCCAGTGGGGCTTGTTCTGAAATGGGACCAAGTGGAAAAGCACAAAGCCCTTCAGACCCGCCCTGCTTTGGAGCATGACATTGGGATGGAGCACGTGATGGCGGTGGGGCAGTTTCATAATATAAGTGGAACCTTTTAGCTGCAGTAAGTGAGTCTGACTCAGGAATGTAGGCGATTGTATCTCCAAAGAAATCAATATTAAGATGCACAATTGCTCCCCTGGTATCGCAGGAATTGGATGATCTACATGCTAAATGACAAGCCTCTTGATAACAGGGGTTATGGGACCGGCCTTCCCAGCCAGGCTGCTGGGGACCGACCCTGGGTCCCTCAGGCAGAGATAATCTAATTAGAACAACAAAGACCAGGTCCATTTGAGGAGAAGGCAACCATGGGGGGTGGGGGGGGTGGGGGGTGGGGGGGTGGGGGGGGGTGGTCGGGAGGTGAGGGTGGGCATGTGGGGACTGTGTTGGGTCTTGTCTTGGCAGGGAGGAGCTCATCCAGAGGGAATCATCTAGGTGCTGACTTGCTGGGGAGTGAGGCCAGGAGGGAGGGGATGCCTGAGAAAGGGTGGGCAGAGGTCACCTCTAAAACATGAGTTAATCTCCACTTTGGCTCCACAAACACTGCCCCGCTGGCTCCCAGACTCCAGCCAGACTTGATGGAAGGAGAGAGCAAGTCTCCAGACGGTTGGACTCTCAGAGGCCCTCCAACCAGTCACAGGAGAGAGGAAATGAAGGAATGATGTTGGGGAAGGGGGTGAATGATGGAGAGGAAAGGGCTTTGACTATCTACCAACCAGTTTGGCAAAAAAAACACACACTAATATTCCTACCTAGAAACAAATTAGAAAAATATGTGAGGTAGCCTTAATAATGGCAAAAGATCCTGAATTTTTATGCTTCTTATACCTCCCCCCCAACACAAATTCCTAGAGATGTGTTAGAGATGGCAACTGTGTAAATAATACATTAATTTGGTATTGTTTTTATTCAAAGTTGCATTACTGATAATTGTTGTGTTTTCTTTTTTGGTAAGAACAAGCTTACAGGGTTTTGCTAAGGGGAAGAGATTACGAACATTTTTGGATGGAGACCGAAAGCAAAAATCTTTAGGGATATTATCTATATCTGACTTCCTTGTTGAGTTCTGAGGACGGAATTCTACCATAGATGACAGTTAACATCTGTTTAGCTGAAGTTAATACTGTACTTGGGAGGCTTAACAATCTCTTCCCTTGACTTATTGAAATGCCAGGAATTTATATTAAATTGATTTGCTTAAGAATACAGTTGGGTTTGGGTTTTAGAAAATGCTGCTTTTGTCTGAATCTCACTATGATTGCGTTTAGAAGGAGGTCATGGCTGAGTGAATGAGAGGGGAGGAGGCAACGGAGATGGGATCCCCAAGTCCCACTTCTCTTCTAACTGTAATAAAACATACATGTATATTCTAAACATTAAAACTAAATTTGCTATTCACTTTGGCTTCTAATGTCAATTGTTGAAAACCTGTTATGTTTCCACTGTTCTATTCAAGACACCTTTCCCCGTGGGGGAGAAAAGATGAGCACACAGGAAATAGCACAGGCACAGAGCAAGACTGCAGTCAAAAGCTAAATTGTGCGGCCTGTCGCAACGCAGGGGCCATCTGTGTGGGCTGTGGAGAACTAGGCCTGTGGTTTGATCTGATGGATGGAGAACATCATGGAGAGTACACCAGGCAGGAAAACACAAAAGGAGAAAGCTCAAAAGCAGAAGTAAGAAAGGCACAGAGGTAGTTCAGTGGGAAGGTTGAGTCAGACTCCAGCAGAGCACCCTTGTTTGGAAGATGGGAAAAATGAGGTTGGGTGCGTAGGATGTGGCTAGGTGAAGGTTGGGTCTCATGTGCAAGCCTGTGGCCCTTCTCCATTTCTTTGTCTGAGAAAGACATCACCGATCACTCGTGGCACTGTGTCCTCCGGAGCGCTCTCCTGACAATGGATCACTCCAGCCTCCAGGAGGCAGTCTATTTTCTATTCCCACCCCAGGCCGGCATCTTTAGACTTGATGCACAGGAAATGGGGAGACACTGAGCAAGACCAGATGGATGAAGAAGACTGAGGCCCCAAACTTCCGGGTTCCCCTTGGTCTCAGCCTTTCCTAGCCCAGTTATGTTTCCAACTGAGCTAGCGAGGCTTGGTGGAAGGAACACTGGACTAGAAATCCCGGGGCTTACGTTTGAGGTCCAGTCTGGCCACTGACTTCCCCAATGTGTGCCTCATTTCCCTCATCTGTAAAATGAAAGGTTGAAATGGATGGCTGGGTAAGGTCTGTCCTGACACTGACTTTTGGGAATCCTACAAATGCCAACAGAAAGGGCAGCCAGGCTGAGCCTTGCTTGAGCTCCTCTAGGGAGGAGCTGGACGGTGGTACAAGCCAGGCCAGCCGTGCAGGGGAAGAGGAAGCTGAGGTCTGGCTAACTCACACCCTAAATCAATAGCTCCTGGATGACGGTGCATCGGTGTCACTAGATGCTGTGTGTGTGTTAGATGATCCGTATGGTACAGAACAGCGTTGAGGCGCCTTGAGGTCTCTCAGTAGGAAGTTGATGAAAGGCCTCATCTGGAAACAGCTTTCTCTAAGGATCAAGGCTGGTGGAAAATTTGTGTGTATCATTGTTTGCTTCCCTCTGGGTCACATGTCCATGTCCTCAGCTTCATGTGGCCAGTTGGCAGATGTCCCCACCCAAAGGGACTTCACAACAAAGTACCCTTTCTCCCTGACGATGTCCCCTCCTTCCCTGTTTCCCTGCTTGCCAGTTTCTTTGGCCTCTGAAGGATGCATTTTGGAGACATGAGCGGTGGCAGGATGAGGTCACGGCTCCATGCAAGGGGAGCTGCACACCCTTTATCCATGGACCAGGCCTGAGCTTATTACCCCATTTGCCATCTCAGTATCAAGCGATCAGCCCTTGGGAGCCAGCTTGCCAGTAGCTTTGGTTAAATTTCAAGAATGCAGATAAGGCGGAGAGGCTTGGAGCCATGGTATTTGAATGTCTAGCTAGGTACTTTGCAGGCCTGAATTTGCTCAATTTATTAATCTGTTAGTATTCAGGCAGGGTCACAATGAATCCTGTGCTTCCCTCATGAAATGTGCCATTTCTCAAGCTCCCTACGTGCCCAGTTGGGGGCTCAGTATGTGAAGTCCCCTCTGAAGAATTCGATATGGCAGGAATGATGTCTGTCTTTCAATTTGCTCATTTTTAGAAAGTTCTTTGATTGGTGCCTAATAAAACAAACATTCTTTTTCTATTGTCACTTTTAAAATACATCTTTGGAACATGTGGCTAGAGACAATAAAGAGGAAAACTATGTATTCCTTACAGACATTTTACATTTCATAGTTCTAGGAGGTCCAGGAGCCCATGGACAGAAATCAGGAGTATAATTTAAAAGGAGCTGAACTTGTTTCTCTCCCTCTTCCTGAGTTGGGTTTTGTTATAACCATGCATCCATCCATTTATCCATTCATTTATTTGTCTTTTCTTCTGTGCACATGTCTTTCCATCCATCCATCCATCCATCCATCCATCATCCATCCATTCAACCAACCGAACATCTTTCCTTCTGTCTACCTGACTGTCCATCCATCCATCCATCCATCCATCCATCATCTATCCATTCATATTCTGTTGGCAAGTCACCATTTTTGTCACATTCAAAGGGAAGGGATTATTCAGGTGTGAATACTAGAGGGTGAGGTCATGGGACCATCTTCAAGTCTGTCCACCACGATGAACTCCATGTTTTACATTTTTCCAAAGGTGTTCTAATGGCAAAGAACAATTGTAAGTTGTCACTCCTCGAGTCTCTACCTCAAACCAGCCACTTCTAGATGGAATCCTCACCTTTCTTGCCCTGTCTTCTGCAAGGCTGGTCCTCAGCCTCACTTCTCCTATCTTGTCCTCCACAGACAGCCTCGGCCACCTTTCTGGCACCATCTTCTTTCTAGTCACCATGCACACAAGACCTTCAAGTCTCTCCCTTTCCCCCTCAGTCATTCAATTACTTCTGTGTGCTGTCAATTGGTTCCTAATTGTCATTCCAATAAATCTGCTCTCCCTTCTTTTCATTGTCACGGAGACCAGCTCAGTCTCTTTATCTTTTGTTGAAACTATCATAGCAAACCCCCAAACAACTCCCTGCCTCCATGTTAACTCCCTCAAATCCATTCTCATGTTCCACCTTTCCCACCACCATCTCCCTTTTACCTCTTCACCCCAACAATTACAGAACAGTGTGTTCCTTCTGCCGCATGCTATTTCATACTCTGTGGCTCCTCAAAAATCGCACTATTAGGAAGGGCCGCAAATGGGTTAGTTCACACACAGGTTGCTCAGACAGCAGTCTGTATTCCTGTACAGTGGGTTCCTAGAGCTGAAACAGAGGCTTACAGATCCCACAGTCTGATGCAGGACGCCTCCATGGTGATCCTCTTTCTGGAAGTCTGGGGACTGTCCCTCTCACAGTCCACCAAGATGATTTCCTGAGCACTGGGTCATTGTGAGAGGAGTTTAAAAAAAATCTGTTAGACAGCTTTTTCCAGTAAATGCCTATCAGCTAAAATGATTGGAGATAAGAGTGAACAGATGTCAGAATAGACCACCAGGGAGCCAGGAAGCCTGAGGAAATATGGGAAGGATTCTGAAGGGGCAGGGGGACAGAAAGACTCAGACTTAGGAACCACGCACAGTAACCTGTCAGAGAAGTGGAATTGTTCCTGCTTCTAGTGCATTCATTTAGAGTCAGAGACTCTCAAGATGGTGCATGAAACAACTGCCCTGTAGGAGAGGCAACATTCTTCTCCAGTGGACTGTCATTATTCTTCACTTTTTAATAGTGAAAGTAAGAAAGCAGGAGGGGCACACTACCCTCACTCCTCATGATGTGTGCTGCTTGGTCAAGAGCATGGGCCTATGTGATGACATGGCCGAGGGTGTGTGGAAACATCCCCCGCGTGAGCGGCAAACAGATACCACAGCAGCTTCTAGGGTGAAGGGAGCTCCAAGCTCCTCTCAGCATGGGACAGAAGTCTTAGGGTCCAGAATTTCACCCTTACATTTTGAAAAGCCTATGACATCAGTTTTAGCAAGTAGCTAGCTTGAGATAATTTCTATTTTACATGGCAGCTTTGAATCATGTATACTTTCCACTGGCATCTATAAACAGACCGATGACACTGTGTGTCCAGCATGACCCAGAAGCTAATAGCTTATGGAAGTGTTGATATTTCTGCTCTCAAACGCACGAGTGAGTTACTTAGCTGCTTTATTCTGGCTATTAGCAAAATGAACGGGTGTTAAACAGAATCCATCAAGGAGTCCCAGGATAAAGGTTTACCAGCAAACAAAATGCTGAAGTACTAACTACCCACAAATCAGATGACAATCATAAGTTCAACGTGGATGGCCTTGTGAAAGGACGTGCCAACAGAAACACAATCGATGTTGTAATCAACTTGAGTCAACTAATGAACAATGAGCTACAGCACCCAGCCATTCTCTTAACATATACTTTAAAATATTTAAAAATGTAAAAGTCCTCCAAATAACTTGTTTCAAATCACATAAGCATTGAAACCAAGTATGAATTATTGCTCTGAACTTTAAATAATTTCAATTTAATTTATGGAAAAACTGGGATAATTTCATGGGCAATGTTTTGCCACCATGATATCACTGACACCTATCATGTCTTGGGTATTCAATACATGTATTACATTAAATGGACTCTATTTCCATTTAAGCAGTATTTAGTTCAATATGTGTATGAATCTATGCACAGATCTGAAAGGAAAGCCAGGAATTAACACTTCTAACTCTTGTGTAAATGCCTTAAAAGCCACATTTAATTTCCAGTTAGTAGTATGGGGCCGTGGAAGCCACTTGACTAATGAGACTCAGAGAATCCCAGCATGTCTTTGATTGACCAGTAGATTGTGACTTTGATCCAATTGTCTCTGCTGTATTGTCCTGGCAAAGTCTATTATTTTGTGACTTGCACAGAAGAGAGCTTTGCTGGGCTGGACGATTGGATGGTGTGGACAGAACTAATAGGGAGAACATAAAATATTTGACCTCAAGCACATTTTTAAAATGTGATGGCATTGATGGTCCTTTTTGTGAAGTTTTGGCCCTGCACCTTCCCGTTATACTTTTTTTTTGAGGACAGGAATGGCCAAGTGATGATGACTCTTCATCAAAAACTCAGATTTTGCTGGCATTACACTCATAGATTGCATTGTGAGCACTTTCATCTGATTCCAAATAACATCCATTAAGAGGTTTGTTGTCAAGTTTCCAGAGGGCGGTCGGCGAGGGCAGGAAGCTCCTCTGTTTTAATCTGATTGCTTAGTGACCTACATCCTCAGTGGTATGCCTCTAAGACGCAGAAAACCCGCCCCTTCCCAGGTTAGAGATGACCGAGAAAGCAGCCATGCTAGAAAGATGCGAATAGCTATTAATTAATTAACCATGTTAATTGAGCTGTTATAACAGTGTTTAGTGCATCGTCAAGTGTTTTACACATAAATCTCATTAGCGCCCCCCCCCCCCCCCCCCGATCTTCAGAGGCAGGCATTGTTCTGGTTATTGATTGCTGTGTAACAAGTTAACCCAACTCAGTGGTTTTGCCCCAAGGTGGGACCCAGGCCTGTGGGCTGCCTATGAGCCTGACTTGCATGTGGCCATTGGGGACTTGCTGCTCAGGGAAGGAGCCTCCATGGATGGACAGGACCCGAGGGGGCGGGGCGAAGCATGGGCTTGGTGGCTAAGGGTCAGTGGGGTTTCTCGTATCTTTCTTATCCCTGAGACTAAGGGGATAAACAGACCCCCTTCAGGTGAGCACCCAAATACATAGTATTCACTTCATGCTCTTTTCTCTTCCTTCATGTTTGGAAAATAAATTTCTTTTCTTCCTCTGTCTTGTTACCCTCTCCTCTCCCAATCATTGCCATTCTTTCTCTCTCTCTCTCTCTCTCTCTCTCTCTCTCTCTCTCTCTCTCTCTCTCTCTCTCTCTCTCTCTCTCTCCTGTTTTGTTATCTGATTTCTCTCTTTTTAGAGAAAAAAACAACTGGAGGAAGACCAAAGAATGTGGCCCCCTCCCGCCCCCCCCACTCCCCACCCCTTGCTCCTTGACCTGCCCTTCATGCCGCTGAGAGAGAACACGGAGTAATTCTCAGGTGCTTAACCTTGACCCACCTGCATCAAGGTCCCAGCTGTGAAGAGGCTTGGAGAGCTGGGCAAGCAGATAGGCCGGCACTGGGCTTGGGGCCTGTGCAAGCACTGGGCCCCCAGGGACCTCTCCCTGGGAGCGAAGTGGGTCCCAGGATGGAAGCTGGTCCCCGACGTGTCTGTCTCCTTTCTGAGACACTGACTCCAAACCTCCGCAGGCAAACTGGGAGTTTCAGTTCCACGCCGTGCACTTGGGCCGTGGCCCCAGCGCGGTCACTTGTTGCTTTCACACAGAACAGCTGATGCTTTTCTCGCTCAGGCCAGGGCCCTGGTGTTTCAAGCCTTGTGCAGACTTCGTTCTGGCATCGACTCTGCTCTCCATGTGTATGTGGCTGCTTTGCTACAACCTTAGTGGGTTTGAGAAGGTAAACAATGCTATTAAGACCCGAGCTCACTCCCCGGGGCCCAGCGCTGAGCCAGCGGGCCCCTCCTCCCCTGCCTGGTTCTCTAGTTTGTAAAACTACTCCCAGCTCTGGGTTGAGAGGTTGATGCCAGTGTCCCCGGCTCACAAGTGGCCCTGTCACTTCCTACTACATGATCATTGCCAATGCACTGTAACCTCCATGGGCCTCAGCTTTCTCATCTGTCAAATGGGGACATTGGACTAAATTGGTGGTTTTCAAATTCTCTTCTATGACCCTAAGAGTCTCTACCTCCAGGAAAGGGAGGAGAAAAACGGTGGGAGGGTCGGGCTGTGGGCCCCTCCCCCACTTCACCTGGGGCAGCCCAGGCTTTTGCACACATTTCCTTGGCAGAGACTTCTGCTGCTAAGAAGAATTTACAAATCACTGGCCCAGATCAGGGTTTGCCAAGCTTGCCTGGTGGTAAAAATCTTGCAGGGGGGCGGGGAGGGGGGGAGTTGGGGGAAGGAGGGGCTGGTTACCATATAGATTCTCAGGACCCGCTCCTGGAGATTCTGAGGTGTGAGCACAGGGTGGACCCCTCTCCCAGGCCCTGACAAGTTCTCATTCAGCCTGAAAGCCCAGCACAGCCCAGGCCCCTGCAGAGAGGCTGAGGATGGAGGCCCTCCCAGCCCAGGAGCCACAGGCCAGAGGACACTGCAGCTGCCCCAGCACTGCCTGTGATGTGGTTGCCCCATCCCACCCCGCCCTCTGGGCTTGCCAGCCCTCCCCCTCCGCCTAGCAGCCATCCCTGGCTCAGTCCCCACCTCCTGTGCCTGGATGGTGACTGGTGACTCCTGATGCAAAGACAAACAGGCAGAGCCCTGCAGGGAAGCTCACAAAGCGCATGTCTCTCCAAGGCTAGAGTCTCAGAGCACTGTGCCTGCACGTAGTAAAGGCCTCTTTTCTGAAAACTTACCGACATGATTTCCCGTCGCCCTTAGGCAAGTTGGTGAGTGTCGGGTTCCGATTGGCGACTTCTCATGGAGCACCAGTTAGGCCTCCTGCTAGACACCCTGCATACGTTATTTCTTCCGCACTCAGAAGGAGAGCGATCACCACCCACTCACAGGGCAGTAGACGGAGGCTTGCAGGACGAAGGGACCAGCCCAGGGCCATGTGACATTCGTCTGTGGGTCAGACTCCCTGCCCCTGCTGTCCCAGGTGCCCACATGCTTCCCCATCCCCCATTCCCCTCCCCCAGGGAGAGGTGGTTTGGGGTTTTCCCTTCTGCTTTTGCTACCTGCTTATGAATCACCTTCCTCACGGGAGAGCTGCCTCCACTGTCTCGTGCACCAGGGTGTTACTTTGGGCCCCTTTTCTCCTCCACACTCACCTCTAAACATTTCTCAATCCCTCAGCCTCTCCAAACTCAGTGTCCTCATCAGTGGAATGGACAGAGCTGGCCTCGCTGTGAGAGGCGAGAGTCCTCAGGCTCCCATCAGAGCACAGAATTGCTTTGCACGCTGTGAATAACCTATGTCTGTTCCTGAAAACAACCAAAACATCCTCCCGAGTATGGTTCCACCAGCCAGCCTAACATCGAGGCAGATGGGAAGGACCGATCTTTCTCCTTTGCACTGTGTACACACGCACATGCACACACATGCACACCCACATATGCACACCAAGCTGAATGTTTCCCTCCTGAATTGAACATTTTTGCCTTTCAAAGTCACCCTGGATGCTCATTTAAGTCTGATCTTGCCCACATGGAATGTTGGGGAGACAAAGACACATTAGTAAGTGCCATAAAGAGAAATAAAGGATAAGGGGGCGGAGGGGATGGGGATGCTAGTTCGTGTAGGGTGGCCCAGGAAGGAAGGCCTTTCTGAAGAGGTGCCATTTGAGCCAAGTCCTGCATGTCATTTTCTGGGGGGAAGTCCCAGGCTGGGGGAAGAACAAATTCTGAAGCTGGGAGGATTAGACACGGCTGTGCGAACAAAACTCGACATGCAGCCAGCTCTTGAGAACAAGAGATAAAGTCTATCCCAACACAGAATGATGACATATTTTTGAATAACAATTTTTGTGTTGGGTCCATTAAAGAGTTTTTCTCCTTGTTATTTCCTCTTCCGACAGCACGTCTCCATCTCTGCAGAGTTGGCCCAAGGTGACAGTTCATTCCTGTCCCTGGGCTGCTACTGAGTTTGCCTGGTCTTCCCGAATGTACTTACAGTTTCAGGTCTGATCAGAACGTCTTTGAAACTTGGGGGCCACCTTTAGTCCTGGCCTTCAACCCTGGGCTAGGAGAGCAATGTTGGCAACCAAAGTTCCCTCCTGAAGATGATCCATATAGTTTTTAATCCGCCTCTCCATTGGTTCTATGTGGCCATTCTATTGCGAGTCCCAAATTGAATTTGTATGGATTGTTCATGCAAAAAGCCTTTTAGAGAGAGTGGTGGGCAGACTTATGGGGGTGGAATGGAGCTTTGGCCTGGGATGAGTCTGGTTTTGAAGAAGCTCTCTCATTCTCTCATGTTCTCTCCCTTCTCTTCACCTTAGTCTGCGAATGGTAGAGGTGAAAGGGAAGTGGAGCAGGATGGATAGCCCAGGACTCAAATCAATCAGAGAATCAAACGGACACAACCCTTTGCTTTAGGTTCTTGAAGGCGATAGAAAATGGGAAAGTCCCAGGAACCTCTGCGCTTCCCCTCCTCTCCCCACCAACACATGCGCTGGAGAAAAGCATTTGTGTTCGCTCCCTTGCCCAATGTCCAGGGTTCGGGCAAATCATTTCACTGTGACGGCTGGGGGCTCTGGTGGGAGAGTGAGGCCCTGGGATGAGTACCCCACCGGGAGGATGAGGACGGGCCAGGGGTGTGTGGGAGAATAGATCCCCAGGGGGAGATGTTAACAGCCTCAATCCAGCCCAAGAAGGTGGAAGTTTTATTTCATTCTATCACTCCCCACAGGGAAATTCTAGTGCCTGGGGCAACACAGCATTCATCATTTTGACACCTTTCCATTGCTTGTCAAATCTTAAGGGCCCTCCTGGGCCTCTTTACAGTCCTCCTCCTCTGAGGCACCCTTGTCTCTGGGAGAGGTCTCATTGCTGGAAGCTGTTAGGAAATCCTGTTAGGAGCAGCTCAGGTCCAGTTTCAGGAAAATGCACATCCGTTCATTATGGAGAGTCCTGGGAAGAGCGCAGGCCCTGTCCTCTGTAGGGGTTTCAATCCCAGCTCCTCACACTTCATGTTTGGGCCTCAGTTTATGGACTCAATCATGGACTCCAAAATGGAGAAAGTCATAGCTGATCCTAAGCGTTGTCCCCAGAGTTGAAGCACAGGGCATGGTTCCACGCACGGCAGCTGTCAGTCTTGCTGATCTTCCAGGTTCTCTGCTGGTCGGAGAGACAGTCATGTCTACCTCGTCAGCTCAAACACTGCTTTAAAGAAGGCAGCAAACCCAGGTCACGTGCAAGAAAGCAGAGCCTTCCTTTTTGAGAGTTGCTACTTGGACCCCAACGGAGTGTATGGCAAGGGCCCCTGGAATGTAGCCTGGAACTTCTCAGTGGATCAGAGGATGTCTGTTGCCAAATTTAGCCACAAAACAAAAAAAGACAATATTTGGGACATATCAGAGATTCAAATGGAGCTGGGAATCCTGTGTTTGGCTAGTGCTCCTGACCCAGGGCCTCTTACTTCCTCACATTTGGCCTTCTGTGGTCTGCACAGTAGTATTGGCTTCTGTTCCATCCTGTCCCTTCCATCCATCCTGTTGGCAGCAATAGCAACCCATTCTGGAAGAACTCCATAACATGGCATCAGTCTCCAGCTGTGGGCCCTGGGCCTGGGTGCCTCCCCTCTCAGAATCTCCGTCTGCTCATCTGTGAAACTCCTGGCCTGCCTGTTTGCGGAGTGGTTAGAGGAGCAAATGGGACGTGAAGCCTGACCCTTTCCATCCTGTGGGCTGATGCATTCTCTGGGCATAAGCATGCATGGTCTTTCTCCATTGGTGGAAGGTTACATGTGAGGGACATCCCCAAAGCTGGCAAAGTCAAGATCGACTGCCAGGGTGAATTCTAACCCAAACATCAAGCCTGCCCTAGGAAGGTGAATTAGATCCCTCCGACAGAAAGCTTACTTTATGAGGCTGTGCTGGTTATCATCACCGTTAGGACAGTGCCTCACACCTAGTAGGGTCCTCAATAAATATTTGTCGAGGGAATGACTACAGGAGTAAGAATGTCACTCCATTCCCTGAACACCTCTGAGTGCTTACAAAGCCATTTAGCATTACTTTTGCCTTGCTGGCCGTAGGGTCTGAGTTTAACCAGTTAACTGCCACACATCCAAAACGGAAACCATCTGTGTCTGTAGACATTTATGGCGTACAAAGGGTTAAAGAAGGTTACTTCAGATGCCTCACCATCACACCAGGGTTTGTTGGCTTCTCGCCTGGCAGGCCTCTGGGCATTTCTCCTGGTGGCCTGGGTCACCGTCCTCAGGTCGTGGAGTCAAGCTCCATTCATGACCTGAGGCAAGCGTTGGCATCACCTGCTCATGCCTCCCTCTCTCTGGGTTACCTACCTTCTTAGTCTTTCTGTTGACTTGTGAGGTGGCTCAAATAAGATGGCATGGATGTACTTTGAGAAGTGTAGAGCGTGGTATGCTTCTAAGGAACGCTCATTCATAGTTCTCAGGCGCCAGCGTCTGAACAGGGCCGGTGGCCGACTCCTCCTTTCCCCCCAATAAAGGGATGGCATTTCCCTCGCCGGTGCTTCGTGGAAGAGCTCAGATACTGCCCCCCATTTCCTGACTTCCTTAAACACAGTTTTCTCATTTCTTTGCCGTCCTCCCTGGGGACAAGTCCATTTTACAGTTTCTCCGGCGGCTTCGCTGTGTGTTGCTGTAAAGCCCAGGGCTTGCTCTCTTGCTTCCCTTCACCTTCCACCCCCGCCCCCCTCCCCCCCACTCCCCAACCCCCCCCACACACACACCGCAAGCCATAACCATGTAAACCCTTTGAGCAATTTTCTTCCTGCAGGAACACCTGGCCACCTCAGGGCCCCTGTTTGGCCCTTGATCTCCTTTCTGCAGAGGCTTTTCAAGGATCCCTTAAGCCTGCTGGGATCCCCTCTTAACATCCATTTACTTAATTTCATCCCCTCTCCTGCTTTCCTGCTTGCTCCAGCCCTGAGCAGTGGGGCAGTGTGGTCCCAGGACACCCTTTCATTTTTATTTTTATTTTTTAAAAAAATATATTTTATTGATTTTTTACAGAGAGGAAGGGAGAGAGATAGAGAGTCAGAAACATCAATGAGAGAAACATCGATCAGCTGCCTCTTGCACATCCCCTACTGGGGATGTGCCCACAACCAAGGTACATGCCCTTGACCGGAATCGAACCCGGGACCCTTTACTCCGCAGGCTGATGCTCTATCCACTGAGCCAAACCGGTCAGGGCACTCTTTCATTTTTATATTCTTTTGCCCAAGCCCCTACCCCCTATGGGAAAAGCCTCAAATTGGAAGAAACACAAACCTCTTTCCTTTCCACAGGCTTTCGGGTGGCTTCACTCTTGCTGCCTGGCAAGAACTAGTGCTAGAAAGCTCACTCACTTGCTTTCTGGCTCATGGAAGCTTTCCTTTGTCAGGGTCTGACATTTGAGCTCAAAATCCATAGCATCTTTTCCAAATGATTTAATTTTATGCCTGAAAGTCACAAGTAGCCCAAGAGGTGATGCCTCTGCCATTTAGATTTTCGGATTTTAATAAGGGGAACATGCTTTCATCAGGTTGCCTTCCTTAAAGACAAGCAGACGTGAGCACCAACCCACGTGGCTCCAGCCTGGTGCAAGGTTGCAATTTCATAATCCGTCATCAGGTTCTGTCCTCGACCACAGAATGAGCGGCCTGCCTGTGATCCCCCTCATCCTCCCTGTCACCTCACACACACTTACCACCACGTGTTCGCATGAGACGTCCATACGATGGCAGTGACACTGGGCAGCTGACGCGCACACCCCAACCTGCTCCTCCCACGTCCAGCACGTGGCTTTGTTGGGATGTGTCACTGCCTCGGGGATGCGAGGAGCCAGGGGACCCTGCAGGTGGAAGCCTTATCCTGAAGGCTGTGCACATTTCACACTGCGGCACCTGGGGCGTTACAGAGGACTTGCGCTCTCGGAAGCAATCGATCTGTGAAGCGCAGGGCAGTGCCCGGCAGTGGGGAGCAGAGCCCGCCTGCATTTGCATAATGTTGTGTCAGTTTGCAACATTATGCAAATGGCGGCTGATTGCCAGGTTGGCATCTGGAGGACAAGTGAGTTAAGCCGGGATGATTGCCCAGGGTTTTCATCAGGACCAACAGCATCTGGGGGATAGGGGGGGTGGTGGTTAGTGCATTCAGTTTTTCCTGTTTGGGTGAAGCAATCACATTTGAATTTAAGGGGATGGTGAGACTGTGTTCAATTTTTCTGCAAATGTTTTGAAATGAGCAATGTTGTCTGTTTCTTCATCAGCCTCCTACTCTTCAGTTAGGGAAAATCACGAGGACATTGAGGAAATCTTTTCCCTACTTCATGTTCCTCCCCTCCCCCAGGCTCCCCTGTGCCCTTCCTTCCCTTCAATAAATTTCTCTTGCTTTACAAGTTAGGTTTTGGGGGCCACTGTCTCCCTTCCAGGACACAGGAGTACTGTTAAGTAACTGGCCCATCGGTGCGCTGGGTATAATTTCACAGCCTGAGAATACAGACTTCTCTGTGCAGATGACTATAACTTCCCCTCTCCCTAAAGATTTACGGCTCATTCCTCCCAACTACACCCCTGGGTAGAAGGCAGCAGCCAGTTATTTCTCCTGCTTCCCCAAGCCAGGAAGCAGGATGCCGAAGGATGAGGTACTTTATCTAAAATCGCCCAGGAAGCCAAGGACACACACGCTGGGGTGAGAGAGTCAGAACTTCGGAGATGGCGCCTTTCCCTTCGCTGTGTGTGTGGCAGCGAGCAAGCGGGGCTGTGCACAGAGAGAGGCACCGCCACAGCATGGGCACGCGGGCCAAGAACAGGGGACCTGGCTTCTCGCCTGACTCGACATCACCACACTGCGTGGCTTCGGGGAAAGTGTGGAAAGCTCTTGGGCACAGGCGTCCTCTTCTGTATGTCAGAGTGTTGACCACGGTGACCTCTAAGGTTGTTCTCAGCTTGGGACATCTGCTTTCTCATGATTGACGTGCGGCAGTCCCAGGTGAAGTGGGTTCTGAGAAAGGTGACCGAGTGTCCACTTCGCCTGGGACAGTGCCGTTTACACCTGACCTCCCAGGGACATTATTAGTGGAACCTCCTGTCATTTTCCAAGACGACCCAGTGTGAACGACTGTCATTAGCCAAAATGTAGTAGGTGGACCGGAACATTCCATCAAATATCAACAGGACTGCGGAAGCCAGCGCCCAGGCCGGTGTGTTCCCATAGCAGCGTGTTTCCGAGGCCCACGCTCTGACAATCTGAAACCTGGGAGACTAACCTACGTCACTTCCTCTACAGCGTTGGTTGGGTATCTATTAAATGCCCGCCCATATTGAAATACACACCAGTAGAAATGCCGGCTTTGCATGCCCGGCGGTTGGCAAGCAGGGACTTCATGGGTTGACGTCAATCGCTTTGCCATCCAACGTGAAAACATAAACTTGATCCCTTTACCAATGGCAGTCGGTGCTGGGCCGCAGGGAATTTGTTTTGTTAAGTAACCAACTGGACGGGAGTTCCTTTAACGCCAAGGAGAGGGTGAGGGCCACGCGGTCCAGTGTTGGCTGTTCTGTCCATCTCGGGTCACTCTTCCTTCTCTGAAGGTTCTCGTCTGCTGGGCTGTGCTATTTTGATTTTCCCCAACCGCCTATGGGGTGGCATGTGAGAGGCAGGGCTCCCATGGCGCATCCTCGGAGACTGCCGCGTGTGGGAATGGCGCCCAGGCCAGTTCTAGATGGCGGGTCTGTGTCCGCCTCTAACTGCGGGACATTAGCACAGCCCAAGGACTGCCAGCAAGTGGCCCGCAGCAACCACATGCGGGGACAGCCCCCTTGTGAAACCGAGCCCTGGCACGGCCAGCCTGCGTGTCCCAGGATGGCACCAGGAGCTCCCAGGGCCAGGAGGCGTGCGCGCCTGTGTTCTGTGAAGATACGGAAACCTAGTTTCTCAAAAAACAAAAATGCTCTGCGCATAAATCCAGGCCAACTGGCATTGAGGCTTCAGGGGAAAGAGGAGAGGCCCTCAGCCAGGACTCCTGAGGGAGATGGGCAGCAGCGATGTCTGCTTTTTCCTGCTTTCTTTGGGGTGCCCGTGCTTTCCTCTGTGCTCTGGGTGCTGGGTGGCCTCACCCTGCAGGGTGGCACCTGGCAGTGGTGCCCTGGGACCGCACACACTCTGGCCCGCAAGCCAACTTCTGCTTCTGTCCCAGAAGCACCCTGCCCCATGCACGCTGTAAGCCACGCTCTGGGGCGGCTCCAGGGTGTTTGGAAAGTTCTCCAGTAAACATCTGACGGTGAGTAAAAGGCTGATTTACAAGTTGTAAGCAACCCTTTACCAAGGAGAAAGGCTGGAGGGGGTCTCTGTGGAAATGCACAGCAATACACGGTGCTGGTGCCGCAGGATCCCCAAAGCCATTAACAGGCCGAGGCGACAGACACATGGCAAAAGGTGAAAAGGGAGCCTTGGGGAAAGCAGCCATTAACGTCAGAGATGGGAGAGAAGCAAGTGTGAAGTGTGCTCGCTGAGCAGGGTCAGCGGTCCTGTCCTGGGCTGGACTTGTCGCTCAGCCTCTGGGTCCGGACAAGATGGTCCAGGGTCACTGCCCGCTGCACATCTGAGGATGTTCTTGCTTGGGTAGGATGGCTCATGAGAGAGAGAAGATCAGCAATTCTTAATCTGGTCATCACTTGCCAAATAGGTCCAGAGATTTAAGTCTTTTAAAATGTTCACTTCAAGAAAGCATTGTTCAACTCCAAGTCGGTGTCCACTGTGGAAAGCAGGATGGATGGTGTCAGAGCCTGCCCAGGTGGTTCTACAAGGTCCTTCCCTGGGTTGAATGTTTCACATCACTGTTACTTGGAAAGTCTTCCTGACGTGAAACCCCAATTGCCCCAACAGCCCTTTCCGTCCGATTCATTTTATGGGAGAAGCAGTGGGGGTTGGGTGTGGCTGGCCAAGAGTGGTAAACTTGCATAGACTTGCAGTCTTAGAATTCACAGCTTTGGGACAAAATAGCCTCTGTGAGCCTTGCGTTACGCATCTGCACAATGTGAATGACAGTGACCATCACTGAGGGTTGTTGTGAGAATGACATCAAGTCCAAGGGAGCTGGTTGCCTGTGCAGTGGCTGACACAGACAAGTCCCTCTAAAGCAGAGTTAACTTGGAGTCTCATTTTGCATGTTCAACATGAATATATATGGAAGGAGCCATGAGGTGCGCTGGGTAGTGGGGTGAGGTGATTTTCTGGGGAGATGAGGCAGAGACACGGTAAGGGGACCCAGGCACGCTGCTCTCAGGGCCTGGTAGGTGGGCCCTCATGTGCCCGCCACCTCCCTCAACGCACAGGAATCCAGAACTAGTGGGTCCTACGTCCTCACCTCTCTGTGGTTGCTCTGTCTTTGCCCTTGATTGTTACCCAAGGTCAGTCAGAAGAGAAGCTGCCCTATGACCCGTGCGTTTCTTATGTCCCTTTCTTCGGGCTGATTCGGAGCTGGGGAAAGACACTCTCGGCCGGCTTAGGGTATTGTCTGGAAACAGCACACATGATTTGGTCTGGGACAAATGTCATTTATGAGCCATAATAGAATTTATACCTTCCATCCCCAGGAGAGGCAAACACTTTCTCCCCTGACTCCTTAGGCTGCGTGGACTCTGGTGGGTAAGACACGGCCGCACGGTATTTTCTCTGAACTTCCTACAGCTCTTAAATGAATTAGACGATTTCATTATCCTCGTGTTTTCATTAAGAATGTTTTGGTGTTTTTTTTTTAAAGTAAGTTCTGGGAATTCTCAACCTGGTGTTGCTTTAACGATATGTAAGAAGTTGAATTTGAAAGTGACCTTCCTGAGAAATATCACTGAGTGAAGGCAACGCCTAAAAATAACAGCCACGGGAAACCCAGTCCTGAGGGGTTGCCAGTAGAACAAAGGAGGCAACCACGTGGCCGAGGAGCAGCTAACACCGCCCTGACGTCCCGGGACTGAGAAGAGTTCTCAGCGCCACACGACCCTTCCACAAACACCGCAGCTGCGTGAACTATGATTTTCTCTCCACAGCCATCTTTCCTCCTCAAGCACCTGCGGCTCTCACAATGCAATTCACGTTTTCCCAGGACATTATATCATGTCCCGTCATCATAGTCATGATACCGTGTATCATCAGGACATGATGTCACACCTCAGCCTCAGTTTTTCTAAATGGGCATTTCACCAGCCCTGCAGCGGGGGGATAGCTTCTGAGGGACAGTGCCTGGTGGAGGGACTAGAAAGGGACCCGCCTTGTGGGATGGCCAGTCTGCTTCTCTTTGGGCTCAGTCACATCAAAGTTTTCTGTAAAGATCCAGATTGTAAATATGTTCGGTTAGCAGGATCAGCCATACACACATGAAGGATCAAAGCGATGTCCCAATAAAACTTTATTTATGGACACTGCAATTTGAATTTCACATAATTTTCATGTGTCATGAAATATTATTCCTCTTGATGGCTTCAACCATTCAAAAATGTAAATGTAGACTCGTAGCCTTACAAACATGGGCCGTGGGGCGTGGGCCAGATCGGGCATGGTGTCTGTGGCTGGCTGAGCTCTGCTCTAAGAAAGGAAGCATTTCCGCCTCCAAAACTACATCAAACTGCTTCTTTCTCAGCCTCGTGCCTGTGCAGTGTGATTCACACCCATGTGGTTCCTCTTTCATGATGTCGCCAATAACCCAACGAGTGATCCTAACATCAGGATGGGGCTTTCTCTCTCTCTGAAGGCACAGACACCCTCCCTCCAAGGAAACAAAATGTGGCTCGTGCATCCACACACCACTGAGCTCTAACGATAAGCCATGTGTACGTGGTAGGGAGTAAGGTTTGGGTGGGAGAGGGCTCTTTTTGAAATTATCAGAGGCAGCCAAGTTACACTCCCCCTGTTTAATAATCACAAAGCCGGACGTACAGCTCTTATCAAACCCTTTCAGTGGGGTCTGCATCATTTCACCAGTTTCAACAAACTGTCCGAGCGCCGAGAAAGATTAGGCTGCGTGTTTACTCGGTGGAGCTTTGGCTGTGTTCTCTGCGAGAGAAAGCGATATGGAACTAGAAGCTCACTTCGTCTGGTCTCTGATGGCTTTCCTGACAGGAGACAGTTGGCAGTGTGTGCTCAGGTGAACGAGAGTGAAATTCTACACGGAATCCTCCCTCTGGAGATGCAAACTTTAAATGGGGTTGGGGAGGGGAGGCTGTAGCCTCTGCCCCAGTTGTATTTGGTGGTGGAGGCCTGGGCAGAGGCCTGGGCAGCAGGAGGGATGGGGAGGCCAACATGGTGCACTCCACACTCCACAGCATTGGAGCTGAAGGAGGCAACCGGTCCTCTCACCTAGAAGGGGGGATAGGGGTCCAGAGAAAGAGGTGTGGTCTCCCAGGTGAGGGGAGCAGGGAGGAGGTGGAGCAGCCCAGGGCTCCTTCCATCACTCGCTGGTTGGAGGTGCCCGCTGAACCCTCAACGTCCCCACAGTGACCAGGCTCCCTTAGACTCTCCCGGGCACCTCAGGGGGCAGGCATAGTGGGGTGATGGTTGAGCCTGCTCACCAACTGGGGCTTGAATTTCAACCTCCCACCCCCAACCCACCGCCCAGGCCCACAGCTGGCCAGGGTGTGGCCACCCCACTGATGTCAATGGAATGGGGTTTTATTCCAGACCCGCAGTAGCTTTCCATGGAGGGATATTTTAGCAAAAATCTTAAGCTAAACACTCCAGTGGAGACCCAACTGTGAGGAGAACAGAAAACTGGGTGAAATATGGAAGAATTTTTCTGAGGTGTGAAGAGTCCCGGTATGATTGCTCTAGAGCCCGAGCTAGCCTGCTGGCTGCCTCCCCCTTGGAGAGACGTGGGCGTAGGCCTGTGACCACTATGCCCCTCGGGGTGCTGCCAGGGACAGATGACACATGACTAAGCTTGGGGTCAAGACCCGTAGCAGCAATGTCCCTCACGGTCCCTCCTTAGGCCTCAGGGTCCTCCTCTGGGAAGGCTCGCGCTGGGTGAGATGTGTGGAGACCTTGGCCGTGCTAGCGTTTTCTTTTAAATGCTGGCCACGGTTTGCATTGCTTTTGATTATAACAACTGTAACCAAAAGTAATTGCTAAGAACGTCACCACTGACTGTGAAGTGGGAAGATACCACCGAATGACAAAAGGGAAAAACAGCGACCTGGACACATACATCCAAGGCAGGGCTTGGAGCTCCTCACGCACATGGATTTAAAAGAATTGATCTCACTCTGGGCCGGGGGCTACAGGTCTTCTCACTGAGTCTTTCCAAGAGCCACAGGAGGAAATGAAGCTGGGGGAGGGAAGTTTGCCCCAAGTTATAAGGCCAGGAAATGGTAAAGACTGTTTGAACTTGGGTCTCTTTGGCTCCAAAGTCCCCATTATGCTATGAGACAAAGATAAGAGAAATCAACCTCTCATTTATCTAAACCTCCCCTCCCCACCCACCCCAACACCCCATAAAACCCAACTTCTGTTGTTCCCTCTCTGACAAGTTATACAGGGTGGGAGAAAAGTAGGTTTACACTTGTTTAAATGGAAAACAATACAGCAATTGATAAATAATAATACAAGAGTAAACTGTTTCACAACTGAAAATCTACTTTTGTCCCACCCTGTATATCTTTCTTTTAATGTCAGGGGCCAGGGACCAATTCAGCAACAAAGATTTCTTTTGCAACCGGAAGAGAGGTCACAGTACTTGAGGGATATGCTCTGCTGGCCCAGGAATCAGCACCCACAGGGGCATTCAACAGGCAGAGGACGAGCTTGCCTCGGGCTGCATTTCAGGTCTCTCCTTGTAATCTGGGCTCTGCTTTGTGCTTCTCTTGGCTTTTTGGCCTGAGTTGGCCGTAGGTGGTCAGGGCCCATTGCTTCTTGGGTTCACACGCCATCCAAGTACCATTAAGGAAATACGTTATCACCAGGAACCTATTGCCAGGAGAGACCAGATGAACATTTTCAACGTTGATGCACAGTTATGTCGGGGTGGGGGGCACACAGAGGGAGAGACGGTCCTCAGGGGTTTGCATATGTCCGTCCAATTACACCAAAGGCCTGGTGCCTCCAATCTGTTTCCCACTGTCACGGGGAGCTGGTGAGGAGCCGCAGCTGCACTGAGGTCAATGTCAGTGAGGCCTGAAGAGCAGCCTCATGGCTAGAGCCGGAGCCCTGCATGGACTGGGCCGATGGGAGTGGATGAGAGAGTGTAGCTGTGGGGTCCTCAGGGAATGGTTCTGTCCCAAGATTTCAGTTTATCTTGGGTGGAAGAGACGTTCCCCTCCAATGGCCTGGCCAAGAATGTTGATGTCACAGGGAACGGGAACAGGGTCTGATTGTGTGTCACATAGAACTGGGAACGGCCGCTCTGCTCCCAGGGACGCCCTTATCAATTAGGTAATGTCTGCTGGTGATTGAGGAACTGTGTGAGGCAGTGCTCCAGCTGTGGCCGTGTTAGCACACATCTGCAAAGGGCACCCGTACCTTGTGAGGAAAGGTCTTAGACGGGGTCCTGCTGGTCCGAGCCCTGGGAGACTGGGGCACCCAGCAGCGTCACAGGGCATCTGAGACCGAGGAACATGGCCGAAGTGGGGACCTGGCATGGCAGGCAGCTAAGGTTGGGATTTTAGTTACATCTCCAGAGGTAGAGGTCTGTGCAGAGTAGTGCCTATAACCAGACTTTCTGCCCTTCTCCCCCAGCCCTCTTCCTCCCTTTTATGCTTCCATTCCCCCTCCCAGTTCCCCTTCCCTTTCTTTTCTCTTTCCTCCCCTTTTCTCTCCCTCCTTCCTTCTCTTCTTTCTTCTCCTCTTTCCTTCCTTCCCCCTTCTTCCCTCCCTTTTCTTCTCTCGTTTCTCCCTCTGTTTTCCTCTACCTCTCTCACCCCCTCTCTCCATTCCTCTTCCCTCCTCTCCCTCTGTCCTCCTTTCTTCCTTCCTGGAAATACTAACATTTAATGATGTCCACAATATATAAACCAATGGGCGAAGTGTTGGGCATGCAAGGATAACAACAGTGCCTGTCCTCAAAAGAATAATGGCTAGAGGCACAAAATAAACATGAAAACTGATAGGTGTAAAAAAATTTGTAAAACAATATGGTAGTGGAAGTATACCGGTATAAGCTCGACCATAGCCAATACCTTTGTAATTAGTTTTATTTAATGTTATCTTTCTTTAAAAAAAAAATAATATTACATAGTATAGGCTGTAAAATTTGAAGATCAACGAAGTAACCCCCAGTCTCACCAATCAGCAGTGGAAATGTCTCAACAATATCCACATGTAATATTACATGACTTATCCTAAAACAAGGCTGGGATGTTACTGTCCATTCCATTATGTGCTCTTTTTGCTGAACATACTATTTTTCATTGGTTATATGGCAAGCAGTCCATCAGATGAACTCTACCAACCCGCTGTTACTAACAATTAGTATCGTTTTCAATTTGGAGATATGATTTTTTTAAAGCATAGAAATAATCATTGTAACTAAATAATCACACATCGGTCAGATTCTTTGCTCAGGATAACCCCCTAGAAGTGGCATTTCAATAGAAGTGTGCACGCATTTTTACGACTTTTTAACACATAACCCAACTGCAGCCCAAGAAATTTATACCAAAAGATATTGTTTGTTAATGTTTCTAATTCAATAGCTGAAAAACATATCTCATTTCTAAGTGTACATATCTGTTACATCCAAAAAACCAAATATTTCAAATTTATGTATTAGACTTTTGAGACTTCTATTTTATTAATTTTGTTTCTATTGATGTTATATTAATATATTTTATGTATTAGAGTCACAAATATTTTGTCACATATATTAGAAATATTTTTCCCAATTTGTCATTTATTTCTTTGGGTGGTTTATTTTTACTTCCTGTATAGGAGTTCGGTTTTTTTAATGTTGTGGAACTAATCAATTATTTCATTTATGGTTGCTGCTTTTGATGTCATAGTTATAAAATACCTCTCTACCATAAATTAATATAAATATTTGCATATACTTTATTTTCTACTTTAACCTATCTGGAATTAATTTTGGCTTTGGTATGACTAAGAATGTAGCATTGTTCTTTCCAAATAGTTACCTAGTTGTATGGTATTCTGATCAAGTCTATGCTTAAAATTCCAAAATCTGTAATTTTATTATGTTTCCTATTTTTAATATTGTGTATATGTCACTTTTCTTAAATGTTTGTTATATATTTTTCCATGTTTGTTGGAATTTTCAAAGAATCAGCTCATTTCTCATTTTTATTATTTTAAAACATTAATTCCTGCTCCTCTTTGCAAAATGTTCCCTCTCTTTTCTTTTTTAACATATATTTTATTGATTTTTTACAGAGAGGAAGGGAGAGAGATAGAGAGTTAGAAACATCGATGAGAGAGAAACATCGACCAGCTGCCTCCTGCACACCCCCTACTGGGGATGTGAACGCAACCTAGGTACATGCCCTTGAACTGAATCGAACCTGGGACCTTTCAGTCCGCAGGCCGACGCTCTATCCATGGAGCCAAACTGGTTAGGGCATCTTTTCTTTTTTTAAAAAATATATTTTATTGATTTTTTTACAGAGAGGAAGGGAGAGGGAATAGAGAGTTAGAAATATCGATGAGAGAGAAACATTGATCAGCTGCCTCCTGCACACTCCCTACTGGGGATGTGCCTGCAACCAAGGTACATGCCCTTGACCGAAATCAAACCTGGGACCCTTGAGTCTGCAGGCCGACGCTCTATCCACTGAGCCAAACCAGTCAGGGCCCCTCTCTTTTCTTATATTTTTAAATGTTTTATCTATAGCTTTATGATTTGAGTTTATTATTACTTTATTTTCATTCTTTCTGTTTAATAAAATTTAGGGCTATGAATATTTTTCTCATGGTTTTGGCCAAATTCTATACATTTTGTATGGCATATTCTTCTAGACATTGCTTTCTAAATAATTTGTGTTGCCATTTTATTTGCCAACAAAATTTTAGAGAAATAAAAGTTTATAAGTAGTTGGGGATTTCATTTAAAAATTGCTTTTAATTTCTGGTTTGCTACATTGTGGCCAAGAGTAGGGATGGACTGTAGAGGTTTTTTTCAGCTTCTGGACATTTTTGAGATTCTTTGAGTCCCTAGCCAGTGTTTCATTAAGAAAAAGGGAAAACAATTAGGTTTGGAATTCTAATTGTACTTGTGTTTCTCTCAAGTTTTAAAGGAGACCTACTGTAATCTCCTTACAGAACCACAAACACTCCCTCCTACGTGACCAGAACTCTCGGCCACAGCGTCCTGATCCCTTTATCTCGTGCCCCTCTCCGCCTTGTCCCGTGTAACGTGCCACAGCATGTCCCCGACACATCAGTTTTACAGTGTCTGTCCCGCATGGAGTACAGCTCTTTGACTTGTATTTTCTCCCTCCGACCTGTCCCTGATGCTGTTAATCCATCTTCAGAAAGTGGCAGAGGAAAGAGAAACTAGGGAAAGAGGAGAGGAGGGGACACACTGTCACCCCCAGGGTCATTAGACTCCACAATTAAAACTGTGACCACTGCTTTCTGTTGCTGCTGGTCATACGCTGTCCTGATTGCGGCTTCATCTCCATGTATGATGTGCTTATCTCTAAACATGTATTATGTGGATTTTTCCACTCTCTATGAAACTACCGGCCTATTATTAGGCAAGCTTAACCTGCTTACATTTCTAGTTAAATTTTACTTACTTCATTTTATATCTGCCTTATTCTGTTGTGATTTCTGGTTTTTATACTTCCTTGATTTTTCCTTCATGTTCAGCTTTTTTAATGAAAACTATACCCTCTTTTCTTTTATTAACCTTGGTATGTAGTCCATCATAAATTCCAGTAGCTGTTACCATTAAGTTGTCCAAAAGCATTAGTCATTTTCAAAAAAAGGTGAAGGCAGCTTAAGCTCCGGGGTGTCAGCAGATAACCTGTGTGGATGGCCCTTCGCTCGATGCTTTGTCCGCCGTGGTGGTGAGCTCTGCTCTTCGTCCTGTGCTTGAAAGGTGGGTTGATGTTCACAGCTTGCAATCTAGTTCACAGTACTTGTCAGGCTGTTACCAACCCATGACTGCCCTGCTGAGAAGGCCTTCTTTGCTATCTGGTCCTATTATACTCAGAACCACTGGAATATGAAAAAGTCAAAACGCCCAGAATGCATTGCTTTGAAGCTTCTTGCCCCCATCACCCCAGCTATCCCTATTTTTGGAGAATGTCATGGCCCAAAATATCATCACCAGTCCTCTCTTTTTGCTTCCTGATGTCCTGTTTGCTAAGACTTGGTGGAGGAAGGGACATTCATTGCTTATAAACTTTGGCTGCTTCATAGGTTGATGGCCCTATGGGAAGAGGAAGGGACAGCCACAGTGAGTTTGTATATTTGGGGGGTTCAGAAGCTGGAATAGTCATTCATAGTCATCCAGAGGGGGCAATGGGTCAAGTGGCATTGGATGTGGACTCCCCCGGTGAGGGGGCGTGACCCAGGGTGCTGCAGCTCTCTCCAGTTAAGGCAATCCCTCAGGGCTATGTTCTGGGAGAATTCCCAGCAGCTGGACAGTGATTTCTCCCACCCTGAAGGGGGTCTGGACAGCACCTCCCGGCCTGCACCTCAGAATCGTATCCTTCTGCATGTAAGTTTTGCACATTTTCTGTCTCTCACTAGACTCTGAGCTTCATGAGAGCAGAAACTGTATCTAACGTGTCCGGTGTGCATCCCTAGTTCCTAGCAAAGTTTCTAACGGGCTCTTGGTGCACATGAGCTAGTGGCTGATAGGTGAATGAATGACGGGCACGTCATTAGGTAAGGGAAGAGGGCTGAGGCCGAGAGGAGAGAGAGAACTGTAAAGAGGAACGGAATCCCCCCTCTCCTATAAGAGTGATGTTGTGAGAGGCAAGAACACTATTAAATGACCTTCACATCCGCAACAAAGACAACAGAGACCGCAGAGCAATTCCCCGCGTCCCACTTGAGATGCAGCTGGAGGGCGTGGGAAGAATATTTATGACCTTTGATTCCAAGGACGCACTTCAATAGGCACCTGGTGCAGTGACCTGCACCCTCCTGGGGCTCGCAGCACACCCTTGAGGTTTCCTGGTGTATCTGCCTCCAAATGCATCTACATTGTGTGCGTTTAGTAGAGAATCCAAGTCAACTTGTGAAAGATGATAGGTAGATAGATGGATAGACAGACAGACAGGTAGATGATGTATAGACAGACCCCAGGTCTCCGCATATCTCAACATTTTATGCTGCTGAGGTACTTGGAAATGCCTTGGGGTGTCTAGGAAACCAGGCGGTGGGAGACCGTCCTGGCATTTTCACTAGACAAGCTCATGAGGGCCCCTGTCCGCTTTCACTGTCTTTATCCCGCTCCTCTGCCTGCGGACATCAGTCTCTGGTACGCTCAGCTGTGTTGGGCCCTGGCTCCAGACCCATTTGCTTCTTGCTTTCTCTGTCCCTTGGCCTCACTCCTTCTCTCTGAAGACTCAATGGGCAAAGCAGAAAGAGGCCAGACAGCAGATGAAGACAGCGGAAGCTCAGGGGGTTCTCAGCTCTCAGAGGGCACCCTGGGCAGATGGCACCTGCCCCCCTAGCCAGGGGACCTGAGCTGTGAAGCGCATATCCCCCCTGCACCCCCTCCCTGAGCCTCCTGCATGGGAAGCCACACGCTGTCCTCCCTGCAGAGGGAAGGACAGATGGCTTTTCTTGCATAGAAACGTCCTCATCACAGACTGTTTCTAGGCACCACTCTTCCTGGCTCCATGTTCAGGAGCAAAGCCCACAGTATCCACCCCAAAGAGACCTTTCTTGCTGGCACTGCCCCGGGGCCAGCCCTTCTGGGAGGAAACATACCGCTGCACATGGAGTCTAACTGGGGGTGATATTGGCTCTTCACGCAGTCCCTGGGTGGGTATGTTTATCTCCATGTTGCACAAGTGCCAGCTGAAGTAAAGGAAGGGCTCATCTCCCAGGGGTTGGGGGGGTGGGGGTGGCAGGCAGGACAGATCTGTCCACAGAGGCAGGGCTTCTGAGCCCCTGTGTCCCCACCGTCTCCCCTTCCCTCCCCTTGTCGCAGACGGCTGCTCTGGAAGCTGCCTTTGGTCCATTGGCAATGAAAACCAAGTCCCGAGATAGGCGTAGGCTGCTGAGAGAATAAAAAGGGAATGAAAATCATTCCTTTAGAGAAAATCATACTGAGACTTAAAAGATTTCTGGATATTTTTTTATGAACAGGAGTGTTTTCCCCATTGGCTCTGCTGATTTCCTTCACGCTAGGAAGCTGGAAATTGCAAAAACACACACACACACACACACAGAACAAAACAGCCAGCTAACTGCACGAGGGAGCCTTTTGCTCAGAACTGACCCCATGCCCCTGAGCTGGGTGGAGGGGACTTGATGTTCAGCCCATCGTACAGGGCACAGCGGGTGCTGCCGTCCACAGCGGCCCCTCTCCGGGTGCTCTCCTGTGGGCAGTCTGCGCACAAGTGAAACAGCGTCCCGTGTGTGGATTTATTCATCTTCCCTGTATCAGTGAGAGATGCAGCTATGGCACATTAAATATTTACAACGATCAGAGACAAGACAGGACACAGCGCTGAACCAAGATAAGACTATAGTTTAAAAATATTTACAATGAACACATCTTGCTCCTTCTGGTTCTTTTCCTCGGCCTGGCGTTTTAGGTCTCTGATGTCTTTATTGTGCTTTCTCTACAGTTGGAGAATGTCTGACAGCTCCGTGAATGTTAAGAGGACTGTCATATATTTGAGAGTCATTGAGGGGATCTCGTTCTTGCGTCTCCAAGCAGGAGGGTGTGTTGCCCCGTCCTTTAACCTGATGAATGTGTCTCCTACATGTGCCCGAATCATGTTTGTGGGCGGTTGTCTATGGTCCGACCTAGGAGAGGGCCGGTAGGAGGTAATGGTATGTGATTGAAGCCGTATCAGTTTGCCTCGCCTCCTGAATATTTAGATCTTTTAGCCATTGGAGTGAACAGTGTGCTAGGAGTTAGTTCAGTGCTGAAACGTGGCACACTGTTACACTCAGAAGCACTACTTCATCGCCTTTGAGTTTCATCTCAATGACCAATGGCTAAGAACAATGGAATTTCAACCCGAATGGGTGTCATTAGCAACACCAGGGAGAAAAAGTGTTAGAAAAACAAAGACTGGCATGGTGAGCTGACCCTGTTTAATTGTAAAGAATGAAAGGAAGCTTCCACTGTGAAATACTGGCTATCCAGAGGGTTGGAAGATCTCCATTTGTGTTTGGGTGGGTGCATTGGAGGTGGGTGCCAGAGTTCTCAGGGCGTTGTGTTTGATGGGTGCCATCTTTGACCTTGAAGTGGCGAGGCTGGCACTTCTTTGCATCCTGGGGATCTCTTGATGTCCTTGCTCCCTGTCGGCATCTGCCCCCGGGCCTCTGAAGGCCTCAGCTCTGAGTATGAGTCTGTGCACGTTTCTGGTGTGTATTTATATCGAAGTGGCTGTGTTGCCAAGGAGCTCTGAGAGAAAGCAGAGCGGAGATAACTCCTAATCCACCTTTCTGTGATAATGCGGCGCAAAGTGAAGAGACCCAGGGCTCCATCCTCTGGTCTGGCATTACCCCGGGAGGGGCAGCAGAGGGGTGTTTTTTGTAAACCCAGCAAGCACTGGGGGTAGCTTTTGCACTGGAAATGCTAATGACCACACAAACTTTGTGTAACAAAAGAGAAAACTAGGAAGGAAGAGAAGAACAAACACAAAATGGAGCAAGAAATGGATTCGAGTGACCATCCATGAAATTTAGACAACTGGAGAACTAGAATCTGGGAATGTTGGAGCTGGCAAGGAGCCAAGATGGCATTGGGAGTAGAAAGAGGAAGCCCCTTGTCGAAGTTCATAGTGGGGCTGCCACAGCAAGTTTGGGAGCCCTGTCTAGGGTTCTCTGCTTCACATCCCATGTATCCCTACATGGCAGTGAGGTGCTTTCTCTGCCCGCCCACAACTGGCACAAGGGTGCCATCCCCTGAGGATTCCCTTCTGATGGGCCAACAGGTCTACCATCAGATGATCAGTAGAGTCTGGAGCTCTGCATGGGAGTGAAATCAAAGGAGATGGTGAAAGGGATGATCCATCCCATACACAAGACAGCAACATGTCTGACACCATACAGGCTCACCATTGCATGAACTTGGTGACTCATTTGTTTGGGGTGCCTCCATTCTCTCATATTTAAAATGGGGATCAGGAAACCTTCACAGGCTCATTGTGAGGCTCACATAAGAGAATGGATGGGAGTGTCCTTTGTGATGGAAAATGTGCTTTACCAGGGAGAGTTTGGGTTCCTGAGGGACTGGCCTTTACTCACCCCTTTTCATTAATAAGCATCTTGCATTAGTAGCTGGCATTTTTTTTTATCCTCGCCAGCTTTTTCTGTCTCTACTTCCCCCAGAATATCTCTACCTGTCATAGCCTAAGGTGGGAAAGAGGGACATGGGCTACAGGTCTAATAAAATCCCATGGGTACTGGCTCTTGAGCCCATGCAAAGTGGCCCAGACAGCACCTTCCAGGACAGTCCTTCTGTATTGGGACTTAAACTGGTGTTCTCCCAGGTGGAATGGAGAAGAGCTGAAGGGTCCTAGGCCTTTGCCTTGAATTTCTGACATCTCTACCACTTAATGGCACATCCCCTTCTCCTTTTCTGGGATAGAATGGGCTTTTCTAAGGAATTTTAATAAAAGTCAGTTGAATAAAAAAAATACAGAAAGGCCAAAACCGGTTTGGCTCAGTGGATAGAGCGTCGGCCTGCAGACTGAAAGGTCCCAGGTTCGATTCCGGTCAAGGGCATGTACCTGGGTTGCGGGCACATCCCCGGTGGGGGATGTGCAGGAGGCGGCTGATCAATGTTTCTGACTCTCTCTCTCTCTCCCTTCCTCTCTGTAAAAAATCAATAAAATATATTTTAAAAAAATACAGAAAGGATTCACAACATACAAGGAGCCACATTAACAAAATAGCCATGACTAGCCATAGACCTGAGCTCTTCTGGGCTTAGAATTCCAGCGTCTGGACTTGCCCTTCTCAGCAGCATTGGGCATGTAAGGTGCTGGCTTGGATTCATAACCCAGTCGAACCCAGGCCCAGCAATCCAGCATGATCCTTCACAGGCCTTGAAGGGGATTTGTGTTTTGTTTTGTAACGAAGATATTCTCTGAGAGTTCTGGCCACGCCAGACCCCTGAGATGTTCTGGGTTTTGGAATTCGTAGGATTCCTCTGATTCATCTGGCTGATGGCCAAGGTCAGACTGTGGTGCCATCAGGATAGTCCCCCCTTATCCCTCCTCACCCCCTCACCCCCGAGTCTGTGGACATCAGCAGCACCTTCCCATGAGTGGGAAAACTGAAGAGTTTATCACAGAGCCTCCATGTGGCGAGAGTCCCTGAACTGCTGACTGTGCGCCTGGTGGGTCATAGGGGTCACAACGCAGCCACCATGAGCGCATTGGAGGAAAGTGTCGTTCTCTAAAAACAACACAGTTGTGGTTCTGAACGTCCTCTTTACAGGGAAGGCCTCCCCACTTCCAGCCACTTGTCTCACCACTCCTGTGCTGAAGCCCTATCAACTTTCGCCTTCCCTACGAGCTCGTTTCAGCTAGGGAATACTTAACGAGTGTCTACTGTGTGTCCACAAAGTGCTTAAACTCCTGTTGACTGGTTCTGAAGCTGAGTAATGACCTTGATTTGGGTCAGTTTCCATATTCAAGGGATGTCCAGGAAGGATGTCATGGTCTCTGGTTATCAGTTGCTAGAAACAGGACTTCAGGCAGTGGCTGGAGGACAGGGGACAAGATATGTGAGTCTCAACTCCCACCATCTGGGGAAGAACTGGCAAGACCAGGCAACTCAAGGTTGACAGAGCCACAGGTAGGGTTGAGCGCAGGATTATCACATCAATGGAGGGATCCAGTGTGGCATAGGAAGCGGGACAGGAGCTCCGTGGTATGTATGGATCATCTCTGAGGAGCTCTAAGAAGGTGCAGTGGACAAATTGGTGCTTAGAGCACTAGGTCCAGGCCTTTTGCAGTTCCCATCAGAACTGATCTTGGAGCAGGGCACAGCTGGGCCTGCTAGAGAAGCCCAGAGACCTTTGACCACAAGGGTCTGAGTCCCTTCTCTCGGCCTTTCCAGACTCCATCCTCCTTTGGGGTACAGCTCAAGGCCACGTCCTAAAAACAAAGATTCCTTCTTTCCCAACCGCAAGGATCTCTTCCTTTTTGGATTCCCCAGAGCTTTCCCTCCATCTCTCTCAGAGTGACCCAGAAGAAAGTCCTGCTCTATTTCTTCTACGTGGAGCTGAAGCTACTCAGAGGCAGGTGCTAACTAAAACACTCATTGGACACGTTTTGCACATCACCCCTCACCCTGAAGTTACTCTGCATAGGATTAAGTACGTTCCAGCTACTCACCAACACAGTGTGGGCATCTGAGGTCCTAGATGACTCCAGACACCAGCTCTCTCCTTCATCAGGAGCCATGCTGGCCTGGACTGTTCCAGGCAGGAGAGTGGAAGCCTGGCTTCCTTATTTGAGAAGATACTTCTGAGTTGACTTATTCAAAGAAATACGATTTGCTTAATGACTTTTAGAGAGTCAAAACAGGTGGGAAAGAATTGAGAAGCAGAAAAGAGAGAGAGAGATTCTGTGTAGGAATATGGCTTACAATGGACATTTACCTCTCCTCAGATTCATTCTTGACTTTGCATCCCGTCCGCAGCGACACTTTGCCAACCAGACATTGTCACCTGCTGAGTGACTCACACAGGGCTCCTTGACTGTCTGGAAAATCTCTCACTTTCCCCCATCCTCCTCTCCCATCCCCCTTCTCCCAGCTCCAGCCTTTGTTGACGTTGACAGCTCATCCCTGGGCCATCATTCATCCTGCCCATGGCAAACTTTGGAGAAAATAAAAAACCCTGCTCCCCTAATCTCATTAGAAGGGCTGCAAATTGAATTTAGCCCCTCTCAGTGTCCCCTCAGCTGGCTGTCATTAGGAGCAGAGGCTGGGCCTTGGCTGAGACCCAAAGACCAGCTAACTGAATTTGAGATGCTGTGGTCTTGACAGGCCAACGGAGGTAATTGAAGAGCCATGGGGCTCCTGGTAACATTTCAGGCTGGGATTACACTGGGGATCCGAAGCCCCCATCTGCATTGGTGTCGGGGGCACTAAAAAGTCACCCGTTGGGCTTCCAGGGGTCGGATTATTGATAAAGAGATCATCCCCAATGGAAGGTGGGGGTGCCGGGGGGGAGGCTGTATTTGGTTATGATGCAAAGTGGGTGTTATAGGTTGGGGGAAAGGAGACCCTAGCCAGTGAGGGTCAGCAAATCACCCCACATCAGAAATAATTTGTGGAGAGTGTTGTCTAATGAAAAGGCAGTTTCGGGGAGACAGCAGAAATAGTTCGTTGGAAAAGAAAGAGTGAGTTTTAGGTTGTGGGCATTGTTTATATGTTTGCAGAAATCTCCATGTTTTAACTGGATCATTTTAACTTTGTTTTTTCACCTCAGCACTGAACCAAAACATGGAGGAAGGTGTCTTTTCTGTGACTGAAAAATCATGTTTTCATGAAAAAGAAATGCGCCCATGTATTTCAGCATTTAACAGGGTTACGTGGACGATGGATAGATTTAGATTTCTGAGGCCTTCTTAGTTCCCAGACCCACTGCAATAATGTCAGTGTAGTTGAAATTTCAGTAAAATCCCGTCTCAAAGAGGAGATAGATAGACAATAATCACCACCCTTCTGGAATGAGTTCTGATGCAGGTTGTGGGGGTAATCAGTGCTGGGCTGGGCGTGCAACTGAGAACTGCGTGGCTCCGCCAGCCCAGAGGCTCCCTGGCTTAGGACAGTGGTAGTTTCCCCACCCTCTGTCATGTCCCTAAAAAAGCCACAGGGGCGGGATCTGTCCCTCAGAGGCAGTGAGATTGGAAACACAGCCTCAGGGCCAGAGGGCTCAGATCCACTGCAAATCAGCTTGTGACCTTGGAGGTTCCGGACCTCTTGTGGCCCCTGACAATGGGGAGAGTCATAGGACTTGCCTCATTGCTTCACCACTAGGATTCATTGAGCTCCTGTGCATCCACAGTGCACTGTGGGTCCATGGTAAGTGCTCGCTGTGTGGTATTGCATTATCATCATCGTTTTAGTGGTGCCATGAAGAATGTCCCTTCACGTGCATAGTCAATGGTCTAAATTTGAGAGGTCGTCAGCCAAAATGAGGCCACAGCATTAGCAGGCCCTTGTGCTCCTTCCCTAACACTCGCCACATCTGCATGATCGAGCTTACTCATAGATGCAATGTTTGGTGAAGCGGGAAGGGCGAACTGAAGGCTTTTCCTACATTGGTTATATTCGTGGTTTTCCCTCAGTTCTCTAAGGTCGGGTGAGGTAAGTTCCAGCTGAAGGCCCTCCCATAGCCATTATTACCAGGTATTCGCGCTGCACCAGGCCTTTTATCCATTTTACCCCATTTAATGCTCACCTTTCCTCATCTGAGGGTAGATATCATGTCTGTTTTTAAATGAGAAAAGTGCATTTACATTATGTTTTTCATATTCCAGCAGGCCTACAGCATTAACTACAGGCTTGGAACTGATCTAAAATGGCACTGACTATTATAATATGGGTTTTGCTACTTACTTAGGAAACTCAAGCCTTCCCTGTCTGTCTCTGTCTATCCCAGTGGTGCTCAGGGTGTCTAGTCAATGACCCTTGATTGAACACTCATGGTGTGCCAGGCGCTGGGTTGATGGGCTTTTCCCTATCGTCCCATTGAAGCCACCATCAATGCTTTGAAATGCCTATGACTCTTACTTTGCAGAGAGAAAGGCAGTTTCAAAAAATTTAAGAGGGTTTCCAGGATCCCACATTTACTAAGTGGAGGATCTGGGATTTGAAGCCAGGCATCTCTGGCTCAAGCTGTCTCCAGGGAGCGTCCCATCGCAGGACACTGTATTGGTGTGGCCCAAGCACCCTCCACCCCGGCCCCAAGGGGGCCACTTCCAGTCAGTGAAGCTGGCACAGTGATGAAACCTATTTGTCCTCTGAGGCTTAATCAAATTCCTTTCTTGTGGATGAGATAACTGGGCCACAGAGAGGGTAAGAGGCTCATCCAAGTTCTTCCAGGCAGTTTGTCTTGTGTGAGCCAAGACTACGTTCACATTTTTGGTTTAGTCCTATTAGATCTGAACCACCAGCCCTCAGAACTTCCTTCACACCAAGGGCCTGATCAGCTTGGGTCTCTTAGGAGACGAAGGTTGTCAAGGACAATGTTTCCTCTACAGAAGGGAACTTTATGCCTTTACTACGGGCCCTTTCTCTCACTCAGATCCTGAAATATGTCCAGTCCCAGGTGTGGAGTGATTTCAAGGCTGTGAATCGCTGCCTGACAGAGGTTGGGGAGGACCCGCCTCCGGGGACTGACAGTCTGGGGGGAGGAATCAGCAAGGCTACTGGGACCCTGCTCCACCTGCACTTCTTCTAAGACCCAGATGCCACATCACCTGTAACTCGAGTGCTTACAGATTGGCTTCCCTTGGATTTGACTTTTCTGAGGATTCTCTGGAGACTTAACACATGTTTGACATTTTTAAGACTTTTCAGAGAGGGGCAGGCTAACCACTTGGACCCCAAACCAACATGTGCACAAACTGGGGTGGGATTATTGTCCTTACAGTTGAGAATTAGAAACTGCTCGTGTGCGAGGAGACGTTTGAAAAATATGGTCCAACCCCCCTCACTTTATAGGAAGCTGAGGCCCAAGTTGGGGTCTGAGTTACCTAAGGTCACAGAGCATAGCAATTAAGGTCTCCAGAGCCAGACTCCCTGGGTCCAACCCCTAGCACCATCACTTACCTCTGTGCAACTTTGAGGGAGGTAGTTCCTCTCCCCCTAGGTCTTGATTTCCCATCATATTTGGAAATAATCACAGCATCTATGGTGCATTAGGGGTGGCTCTAAATTCTTGGGGGCTTTTCCACTCCAGAGATGCCACCTATTTGCTCTCTCCTTGAATCTGAGCTGGCTTGCCGTTGTTTTGACCAATAAAGTCTAGAAAAATGTCCTGTGTCCTATGCCAGGCTTTAAGAGGATTGTCAGTTTCCACCTTGAAACCCAAAACTGCCACAAAAGAGGCTGCCATGCTGGGAGGAAGCCCAAGCAGCCATTGGAAGACACTGTGTGTTTGGGGAGACAGAGGCCTAGGCAGCCTTTAGCTCCAGTACCCCAGTCCCTTTAAGCCATCCTAACTGAGGCCCAGACGTTATGGAATGGAGATGAATGAGCCATCTCTGCGCTTTGTCCAAACTCCTGACCTGTGGAATCGTGAGCTACAGTAACAGTAACTTGTGGTTTTCAGTTGCTAAGTGTGGTCAGCTACACAGCAATAGAGAACCAGAACAGTGCTTCTCATAGGGGTGGGAGAACTATCGGTTGATACACCTGTAAAAGCTAGGACAGTGTCTGCCACAGCCAGCGTTCGATAAAAGCGAGTTATCACTCATTGCAACAACATTTATTAAACATCAAGCTGTTCCACACCCTGTCGTAGCTGGGAGGGCTGCAGAGGTGAATATGGCCCTTGTGGAAATAAGGACTAACACTGGGGAGTAAGATTTCCCCTGTCTGGCCCCCCACATCTGCAGCCTCTCACTGCAATGGGACTCCTGCAGGCCTCTGGGTGGGCCTGGTGTCTGGGTGGGCCTGGAGGGGTTAAGTCCGCGGATGCTGTCCCATCGCTGGGGATGAAAACTCAGCTGCTATTGATTCTGTAAGCACCGATGCCCTTCCTAGGTCAGAAGAGAAACCCAAAGCATTGTTGAGTAAATATAGTATTCTGTTCACTACATCAATTAGGCTGACCAGAGGCGCTCAAAGCCCCCTCCTCCCCCATTTGCAATGACAGCTGCCATGCTAATGAATCCACATTGACATGATAATTAAACCATTACACAAAGTGGGGCTTTCCCAGTGCGGGAGAGCTGGGGTGGACCTGGGCTGGGCAAGGCCTGGGGGTTGTTCCAGGGCCAGGAGGTGATGTTCGGTGCCTAGGTCACCCCACACTTGGCCCCTGGGGCAGCTGGGCTGGGACACTGAAGCTGCTGGAGGAGGCAGGCAGGGCCAGAGGATGGGCTGCTCTGTCTTTAGCCTCAGGAAATCCTTAATTGGGTGAAGCTTGGAAGGACTCCCCGCCCCTTTTTGGAGGGGGTGGGGTATCCTGTCAACTCCTCTCTGGAAGGCTTAGAGACATCTAAGGGAGTGATGGGCAAATGGGGACAGCAAAGGATGGGGAGCCTAGCATCAGAGGGAAGAGCTGGGTGACACCCTCTTCACTAGCCCTGGGGAAATGACCCTTTCTGTGAGCAAATGATCACAGCGCAGAAATCCTGGATTCTTTTTTTTTAAAATATATTTTATTGATTTTTTACAGAGAGGAAGGGGGAGGGATAGAGAGTTAGTAACATCGATGAGAGAGAAACATCGATCAGCTGCCTCCTGCACACCCCAAACTGGGGATGTGCCCACAACCAAGGTACATGCCCTTGACCGGAATCGAACCTGGGACCTTTCAGTCTGTAGGCCGACGCTCTATCCACTGAGCCAAACAGGTTAGGGTGAAATCCTGGATTCTTGTGCCCCCACACAGCTCACCAAGACTCAAGGAGCCAGAGCCACCCACCAGCCACAGCCCCCTTGGAGAGAGCGCAGGCTTGCAAGCCAGGCAGACTGGACTCCTACTCCACTCTGCAACTTAGCTGTGAAATCTTATACAAATCAATGGTCTCGCTGAGCCTCTATTTCCCCCACTGTAAAATGGGCTCATAGTAACTGCCTTGTCTAACTGTGCATGAGAATGAACAAAACGGTCATGTAAAAGTTCTAAAATGGCATTTTGCATGAATACTAAATGACAGAATCTTACTGACAAAGAAAATTACCCATCAAGACAAGTTTCATCCACAGAAACATCTGGGTTGGTTGACTAGAGTCTAGAAGGCACAGATGAAGACGTGTCCGGAAGTGCCACGTCAAGATAACGGGAGTGTTGCCCCTGGGGGCGGAGAGGCTGTGTGTGGAATGTGCTCGGTATAAACAAGGGAAGGCAGGGAAACAGAAAAGGGCCTATTTGGGGCATAGAAAGAGGAAGCAGAGGACTATCCTGGCTCAGAACTTCCAGGCATCACGGCACGAGAGGTGGCCACCCAATATGTATCCATCCATCCTTCATACAAGGATAAATAGACATTAGGAACTTCAGATATAGAGGTGAACCTGGCTTTATGAATATTTGGTCAATGAATGAATGAATGAATGCACAAGACACAATCCCTGTCCTCATGGTACTATGCACAGTGGAGTGTGAGCCTCTCATCTTAAATCCAAGATGGTGCAGGCTGAGCTGTGACTCAAGAAACAAAAGGACATCAGATGAACTCAAGAGAACTGTACAAATGCGAACTCAGGTGGACATGCTCAGAGCATAAGGTTAAGAGTGGGCAGGTGAACAAACCTCCATGTTGGATTCAAACCTTAGGATTCTCAAATCAGATCTACATCTAGCAGGGAAAGTGCTGTGATTGATTAGCAATGTCTGCCACAGGCACAGGCAGGGAGAGAAATGACTCTTTATGCCATCTATTTGTCATCTCGGATTTACGCAGGGTCTAGGCTAGGGTATCTTCTTATTAGAGAATCTTGTAATTATTGTAGGATAATCCAATCTTGTCCACCGAATACTGTGAGCAACTAGTATTATCATTTGTTCTAGGAACCACGGTTTTTCTTCTTTTCTTCTCCCTGCCAGTTCCCTTAAGTAAGGCCACTCAAGCTCACCACAGATTTGACTGCCATAAAATCTAATTTGATTAATCAAAGTAGTAAAAAAAAAAAGTCAAACTTTTTGTTAATTAATTCAAACCAACATTTACCAAGCACCTACTATGTTAAGATAACCCAGGCTCCCCGGGTAGTCAGTGTCTAGAGTTGTGTGTGTTGGGGGTGAGGGTGAGTGTAAGAGACAGGGACACCTACAGACAGGCTCTCACATCACCTGCTTGGAAGGAACAATAGCAGTGAAATTAAATTCGGTGTGGATTAAGCACACTTTGGAGGGAAGCCGGGCTGATGTTTTTATGGCCCCCCATATCTCTGCTGTGGGAGCTGGTGTGGTTCTGGGGGTGGAGCTAGAGGTTTGAAATTGAGCTGTGGAGGTTTTTAATCCTCCTTCAGCCTTGGCTGCCTGGAGGAGGCTGCCCCGTGCCTGAGAGTGTCCAGGCAGAGGCTGCAAGATGAGAGGAAGATAACAGTGACCAGAGGATTCCTTTGGGCACCAGGAAGTTCAGGTCCTTCAGGCTCGGGTCTGGTGGCCTGTGCACATTTTAAAAAAGATAAGCTGGGACGTGCTTGGGAGCCTGGTCAGGGCCCTCTGCACTAAACCCTTGTTACCCTGGTGCCTGGACCAGCGGCAGCAGCAGCACCTGGGCACTTGTTAGATGTGCAGCACCTCGAGCCCAACCCCAGACCCACCAGAGCGCTATCTGACTTTGGACCAGACCTCAGCCAACTCCTGTGCACACTGCAGAGTGAGACGCACTGGCTTATCTAACACAAATGTCATTCATGTCCTCCGCCCCGCTGGGTGGCCATCATGGGATCGCCGCATCACACCTCTCCTCTCTATCTCTCCTTAAAATTCCCTAAGTGTTCTCTGTAATCAGTTCCTACCCTTCATGTCTAGGTTTGCACCCCAATGTATGCCATCTTGTCTCACCCTGCTGCTCTGTTTCTTTGGCATCAGGGAAAGCTCTCCATGGCCACAGCCACGTGGAGCCTAGCAGCCATGGCTCAGTGCTAGGAGGAGCTGCATTTATCCTGCTGGGTTACCCCTGGCAGGGATTCCAACCCCTTTACATTCTCTCTCTAGGATTTCAGAAAAAGAGAGAGAGAGAAAGAGAGACCCATTCTACTGTGGGAGAGTGAGAGGTGAGAGAGAGGAAGAGGAAAGGGACTTAGGGGCATAGGAGGAGGGGCACAAGGCGAGGGAGCCAGGAAAGCTGCAGAGAGAAGGTGCCGATCTGGACCTTGAAGAATAAGCAGCATTTCTAGGTGAACAGTGAGATTATGGCTCCCCTCATTGTTTTTCTCTTTCTGCCATTCATTCAGCAGATATTCGCTGAGGTGCCAGCTTTGTGCCCGGTCCCGTTCCAGGTGCCGAGGATCCCGAGGGCGGTGAACTGCACCTGAAGCACAGGTGAGCGGGAAGACCCTCGCTGATAAGCAGCTGCAAAGGCCCTGGCCACACAGGAGTACAGCAGCTTGCCACATGCTGGGTCTGGGCTGGGCCTGCCTTACCGCACTGCTGCGGTATCCGAGTTCTGAGGCGACCTAATGCGGGAAGACACTATATGAAGCAGATAAAGTGGCGGAAGGGCCCTCTGCCTTACCAGTCGTTTCCTTAGGATTCATTGAATGAGGTGCGTGCATTCCTGGGTGTTTCACACACTCTCTCGTTTGACCATCACCATCCTATGAGACTGGTGGCAGAGCGAGGGGAAACCGGGAGCTCAGAGAGCTGACACCGCATGTGAGCTGCTGAGTCAGCCTCCGACCCCAGATCTTTGCTGACTAAAGGGCCCTGGTGGCTACAGGGATGCTGATGGGACATGTCTGCTTTGAGTTAAGTTTTTGGAACTGAATTCATTTGAAGTGGAACTATCTTGCTGGCCTCTAAAGAGGAAAACCCCCTGGACCGCCTCCCTCACGGTAGGCACTCAACCGACATTGACCGAAATGAATGGTGAGCCTGGAGCCAGCCAGGAGGCGGAGGGGCTGGCCCAAGCCTGGGGCCAGGAGCAGCAACCGCTACACTTGAGGTTATCAGGACGCTCTGCGGGGGGCTAGGCTTTATTTGTCCCGCCCGCTTTGTGAAATCCTGGGGACTGTCAAATAAATGACAAGACCCCTTTACCAGTAGACCAGAAGTCTGCGTGCTGAGTCCCGCTGATCGCCTATCTTATCTCGAATCATCGGTCTCTCCTTCAGGCTTCCACAAACAACTCAGTCCCCGCCTCCCCTCGGGAGCAAGGCCGGATGGGGTGGGCACTTCCCAGGCCTCTGTTCCTTCCTGAGCCACCACGGAGGGGGACTTAGGAAAGCGGAGGCCTTGTGGTGGGAGCAGCAGGAAGACTCAGGAGTTGGGGTTCTGGGGTGGCTTCTGGTTCTGAGAATGATGGTGACCTGGCCACGATGACAATGATGACGATAGAGGACATAATTTGGGTTTACCATATGCTGAGTTCTGTGTCATATGCTATTCGTGCATCGCCTCATTTCACCTGGACAACCCTTTCTTAGGATACAGAAACTGAGGTCCAGAGAGGTTGACTAACTCTCCTGAGTTCCTACATGGACTAAGTGAGCAGATGAGACTTGAACCTTCATGTGTGGAATTCTAGGGTTTCTTACCTCCCTGTTTGGGGCAGGAAATCATCTTTGTTACCAAACAATCACAAAGCATTAGCTCCAGAAGCATTCCGGGTCGGAAGGCGGGCCACCTTTGCCTCTGTCTCACCTTCCCCTTGAAAACCTTTCATCTCTTTCTTTCTGCCACCCTTTACTGCTTAGCACCAAACACACAGGCTGGAATTCAAAAACAACAACTAGGTGCTGGCAGGCTAGAGCATAAGAAACATTGAATCAGCCAAATTTGTAGAGCAGGAGCTGTGCAGCTTCCTGCTCTTAGCGGAACCAGTTCTTTTTTCCTAGGGAACAAGGGGGTGTCCAGAGGCAGGACTCCAGGCTGCCACCCCACTTAAGCCAGGGGGGCGTTACAGTGCAGCAAAGGCCAGGTTCTGGGGCCCAGCCTCTCTTCCTGGTCCTCTGACTCTGGACAGTGAACCTTGACCTTCTGTAGTGTCCTCACACGTAAGACAGGAATCACGGTAATCCTCGCTTTGCTGGGTTATTGGAAGACCGAAGGAGACAACGTGCATGATGCGCTTTGTGGGGTGTCTGGCTGGATAAATGGAGTCTGTTATCTGTTTGCAGAGCAAATATTAGCGTCTATTTTATATATTGGCCTGAGATTGCATGTTAACCATCTTCTTTTAAGCTCCTCAGGAGGTGTCTGGTTTTCTTCATAGACATCTTTCACATTTCTTACAACGTTTATTACTGGCTTTTGAAGTTTTCAGTTGTTATTTTAAATTGGAGCTTTTCTCTTCTAACTCCTTTAAAGTTTTTTCAATGATGAGATATTTCAAATAGACCCAAACCCCCACGCCCCCACCCCTTTAAGAGTCAGCATTTCAACCCAAACAAAATAGGTTAATTCCGGCCCTTCCTCCATGCAGAGCACATGTGCTCGGCGAAGGACCCCATGTCAAACCAAGGAAGTCATTCTCCTTCTGCAGTTGATCAAGGGGCAGCCCACCCACTTCCTGTGTGGGAGACATGAGCGCCCCCTCCACAGTGCTGAGCAGGGCTGCTGTGTTTGTCACCCCCAAGTTTCTCATCCTCCAGTAAAGCCCCTGTTTTGCACACCCACAAACACAGGCACCTACCATACGTACCCAAACTGGCAATCTACTAATTGCTGCCTTGTAAGCTGCCTTTTAATAACTGGAAATAAATGTATTGACAGCAATAAATATCAAAATGAATAGTTTTCCATTTGAGAAGACACCAATATTTATTTAGGTAAAAATAGACTAACACTTTTAAGTTATTTCTGATTTATTTGCATTAAAAACAGCAAGGTAATTATGAACATGTATGATTTACATCTTCAAGTTATTTTCTTATAGTTTAATATATGTTCATATGGCAGGACCAAAAGGTTTGCATATTTTAAAAGCTTTTGACACTAACAAATTGTCCTTCAAGTAAGTCAAACCAGTTTATACTCTCACATCTCCACCAACACCGATTAATATCTAAACTTTACAAAGTTGAGAATTCTTTTTTTAAAGTCTTACCCAAGGATATGTTGTATTTTTGTTTTTGTTTTTTTATTGATTTTAGAGAGAGGAAAGGGGAGAGGGAAAGAGAAGCAGCTATATGAGAGAGAAACATCCATCAGTTGCCTCCTGCACTCACCCCAACTGGGAATCAAACCCACAACCTAGATATGTGCCCTGACTAGGAATTGAACCCACAACTTTTGCGTATACGGGACTATGCTCCAACTAACTGAGCTACTTGGCCAGGGCCAAAGTTGAGATCTTTGGTATTATGCCATCCTCTAGGCGGGGGCGAGGAACCTTTTCTCTGCCAGGGGCCATTTGGATATTTATAACATCATTTGAGGGCCATCCAAAACTATGAACTTACAAATTAGCTCCTATATTTGGTCAAACATTTTATTAACTCACCCCTAATGCCGTGGCAGGGCCAGACCCAATGATTTCGTCGGCTTTACATGGCCCATGGGCTTGAAGTTCCACCCCCCAACCCCCAACACCCCCTTTCTAGGTGTGGGCTGAGTCCATCAGTTGACTCGTAGACTTCATTTAAATCTGCGTTGGTCTAGCTCATGAGGAGTGGCCATCTAATAATGTTTTATATTTTCTTTATAGATTTCATGTCTTCTGTTAGATTTACTTTTAGCCAACTACAGTTTTGTTGCTACGATACATTTTTTTTCTATTATAATTTCTAATTTGTTATTTCAGGTATATAGGGATATTGTTGAATGTTGTATGTTGATCTTGGATCAAATTATTGTTGAAAGCTTAGTTCTAACAGTTTATTTGTAATCCTCCTCTATTTTTTGTTGAATCTAAACATAAAATTCTTTTATTTCTTACATCTTTAATTTTTTTACCTTGTCCTATTGCATTGGCTAGAGCATTCAATACAGTGTGGACTAGGAAAGGTAGTAGTAACAGGCCTCCTTGTTTGTGCTCAACCTTACAGTGAATGTGTCTAATGTTTCACCGTCAAGTATAATATTTGTCTTTGGTGTTTGGCAAGGGAAGGAAGTTCCCTTTAACTCATGGTTTGCTAACGGTTTCATAGTGTCAATACTATAGAATTATATCATATGTTTTTTTCTGTATTTATGAAGGAAATTACATGATTAGTCTCCGTGAACTGGAAGATTATCAGTTTGTGTAAAATAGGAGTTATCTTCCTTGTAATTTTTGTAAAACTTTCTAGGAACGCCATCTAATGGCTTTTTTTGCCAAGGTGATTTTTGTCTTTTAATTTAGTTTGTGTTAAGATTTTAAAAGCCTCTCCTTTTCAGCCTTCTGTCTGTTCAGTTGTGCATTCATTGTTTAAGTCCGTTTGCATCGTATTTTATACATCTTGAAGCTAAAGGCTGACAGAAGAAAAGAAATAGAAAGCATCCTGTGCATTGCACTGCAGTAGTCGAGGCGGAACTCCTTTCCATGCCTCCGTGACGTCACTCCTGCGCCCCTTTACTCTCCGTCTGCTGTCCTTCACTGCTCAGCTGCCATGTTCACTCCTCCAAGAAGCCTTCCTTGGCCGTTGCCACCCCTAGTGAGCCCGGATGTTTCTCTTATGCTTCCCTCTCAGAGCATTAGTCAGCCGGCACAGAAACGATCTGTTTCTCCCGTTAAGCTGAGTGCTCATCCAGGGCAAGAGGATCGCAGTCATTACTGGACCCCCAGAGGCAGGCAAGCGCCTTGCACATAAGGAGCACTCCGCAAACACTTTCTGAGTGAGCTGTAAGCAGAGCAGTGTGGCATACAACAGGAGGAGTAAACAGAGACCAGAGGTGTTGCCCAGAATGCACCGTTCTCACACTGTAGAAATACACCCACCAGGCCAGGCAGCTTGCCCTCGGCCTGTCTCTCGCCTCTCACTCTGCATCAGGCTGGTGTTGGGGACACGGTAGTGCCTCATGGCAGCAAGTCCTTGGCTGGCACAGCTGGGATGTCCTCTTCTTACTCCAGTTCCTACCCCCTCTCACTCCCCTCCCCCTTCTTCTCCCTTCCCCCGCCCCTGCCGAGAGACAGGGACATAATGGAAACAATGGAAAAGGTTGGGCTTTGGAGTCAAAGAGTATTTAGTTTAAGTCTTGCTTTTATCCCTCCCAAGACATCCAATCTGGGGCGATGCGCTGCTCCTCTGTGCACCGCGGCTTCCTTTGTCAGAATAATGCTCAGCTCCCAGATGTGTGAGATTTCTGCCTCATGGTAAACACTCAACAGCTTTACACTGTGACACCTCAAGCCCTTCTGATGTTTGAAACTAGAAGTATTTCCCCTGTTTCCCACCCCAGCCCCGAGATTTGGACATTGGGGTGCCAGGAAGCTGCTCACACCCGTTCCCGAGTCCCCTGTGGTTGGCGACTGTGGAAGCAGTGGTGGGGGCCAAGTACCCTTTCTGCTCTTTGCATCGTCCTCCATTGTTCTCTCTCTCTCTCTCTCTCTCTCTCTCCTAGGTCAGGAGAGAAACGTCCCAGAAGCAATTGCATGGTACACTTAATCCTTCCCCTGGTTTCTAGTCGGAGAGGGCAGGGAGCCAGGTGCTGCCTTGCTCTCCATGGGGAACTCAATTAGGAGAATTAAAAGCTTTGGTTACATTATTAATTTTGAAGCTGGGGCCTCCCACCCAGTAAGAGTCCGGGAGAGCCTCGGCTGCAGATGGTCTGCAGACGCTCCACCTCCTGGACAGCCACACGTCAGATGACCCTCTGGACCCGTCGCCCATGGGCCTGGCACAGTGAGGGCCCTCCCAGGACCCTCAGTGCCTCTCACAACAACCCTGTGAAGCGAGAGGGGCAGGTTCCTCTTATGTTCAGGTGCTCTCCCAGGACAGGAGGGGCTCAGGGGCTCAGACACGTACGTGACTTGCCCAAGGCCATAGCCGGGCAGTTCAGGGTGCAGCCGAAACCAGAACACAACCCTGTGAACACTCGAGCTGGGTTCTTTTCACTACCCTGTGTGGCATGAACCGTAGCCTGTGTCAGGGGATTCTGTGTATACGATGAGCACAGACTCCACTCCATGGACATGCTTTCCAAAGACGGCCACAGCCATATTCCGTCCCACCGCCCTTCTCGATGGGACCTTGCCGCTCCCCCACGCCCAGTGGTTACTGAGCCTCTCCTTGGTTCCGGGCTGCCCTCGGTGGCTTGGGCATAACCAGTGGGAGGTGGCAGAGAACGCTGCATCCCGTGACTCTAGACCGGGGTGGAAACGTCCAGCCCACGGGCCATGTAAGCCTGCAAAGTCATGTGGTCTGGCCCTGCCAAGGCATTAGGGGTGAGTTAATGAAACGTTCGACCAACTATAGCAGCTGGTTTTTAAGTTGATAATTTTGTCTGGCCCGCGAACGATGTTATAAATATCCACATGGCCCTTGGGGGAAACACGTCCCCCACCCCTGCTCTAGAGGCTGACCAGAAGAGGCCGTGCAGTGTCCCCTGGCTGTCTTCATTCAGAGCTTCCCACCTGCTCCCTCTTGGAATGTGCCCTCTTCGTGTCCAGCTGCCATGATGTGAGAATCCCCACCCACAGGGAGTGTGGTGCCAGCTGACAGTCCCAGCTGAGCTCAGCTCTTGGCCAGTCTGGGTCCAGAATCTTTCTTCTAGGTGTGCAACGGACACCTGCTAGCTGTGCAACCTTAAGCACACATCATGTAAAGTTTCAGGGCCTCAGTTTCATCATCCACCTATACAATGGGGACAATACTGGTGCTCAGCCCCACAGAGTTTATGTGAAGATGAAGTGGGTTACAACATGCACAGGAAGCTGACGGTGACTTGACATTGGTTTGAACTGTTAGCACTCTTGTTGCTGGTGCTCACCCACGTCCAGTTCTTCCCAGCTGCCTCCCTTCTTCAGATCGGGCCTGTGACGGGAATTCACTGAAAAGAGACGCTTAAGTCCCATGGTTTACTCTGTTTTTATTTATTGGAGGCAAATGGTTTCCTTAAAAATTAAGTGAGTTCATAATCACTAAACTAGGCCAACCGGGTCTGGCCTTCCCTGCAATCAATTACTCCCACAACAGTTGCTGCTGAAACACAGGCAACTTAGCTGGTGGCCCCAATGATGTCTATTCGTGTCTTTGTTGAATCATCTATTTCACTTGTTGTGTTCAGGTGGGAGTGGCTTGCTGCCTGGCTGGGCCAGGGCCTTTCTGTTAATGTGGGGGGAGAGGGGGGATAGAGAGGACTAGCGCAGGATGAAGTACAGGAGACAGGTTTCTGGGTCAGATGAATGATGCCCCAGACCTCTGAGCAGCCGCTGCAGGTGCACAGACAGGCACCCGGAGCTGGTGCTGAGCCTGCCCATCAGAAGGGATTGACAGGCTGGAGCGCCCGCTCTCAGGGGCTCCTGGCCTCCGCATCTTCCCTCAGGATGCCGGGCTGAGATCAGACACAGTCCCCCAGGCGCCCAGATGTGCTTTGGGTGCAAAACACTTTGTGAAAGCCCCATCACTATACCAACACTTGTAGACGGTTAAGGCACCTTCATACCAAGCTGGAATTTTGTGTTGGAGCCACGCTTATTGTCGCCACGACCCCTCTGGGCTGTGAGAAGTGGCTCCTTGGTCAATTAGCTATTTCTGCTGCGGCTGTTGGAAGAGCAGCCCCTGTAACCCACTGCTGCCCCTTCCCCCGGGGCCTGGAGCTCCACTCCGCTTATTCTCACTCAGCCGCTGTGAACCGATGGCAGCTTCCTTTCTGTGTCCAGCCAGGTACCTATGCACGTAGCCAGAGTAGCCGTAGACCCTGCCCTGCCCACATCTGAGTCTGGTCTGTGTGTGTGTGTGTGTGTGTGTGTGTGTGTGTGGTGTGTGTGTGTGTGGGGGGGGGGTAGCGTCAGGCCTATGTTCTGGGAACAAAGGTGTCACTCTACTCAAGGGAGGCCCTAGGAGGACCCCTAAGTCTCGGGTTTTCTTGATCTCACAGATGCCTGATTGCCCCCGAACTGGCCTTGTCTCTATTCAGACCTGCGCTTCCCTGGGATTGAAAGATCCCCGTCCCTTGAAACATGGGGAAGTCATAACAGCCACGCTCCTTGATCAGTCCTCAGCTGCTTCTCCCAGCCCTCACTGCTCTATATTTAAAATGTTCACATCTCAACCAGTTGTAGGAGCTTTAACCCCCATCTGGAGAAATGGTGCTACATTCTCTCAGTCGCTCAGACCAGGAGCCTCGCTGTTGTCACCGACAGCCCCTCTTCCTCACTCGGCTCTGGCCAGTCCTCATCCAGGTTGGGAGAGGATGGCTGCTACTGGGGAATGTACCTCGCACCCCCTTTCCAGATCCACCGAGGGGAACCTGGTGCGTGTGGACCTCCCACCTTTCCATCTCCTGGGGCCGTGATTGATTGGCTCAGGGGCGAGCATCCAGCTGGGCCAAGCAGAGTTCCCGCCATGGAATTTATAATTGGAAGGGGAAGAGAGAGCCACGTGCACTCAGAAATAGCCAGAGGTCTTGTTCCCATAAGAATGCAGAGGATGCCAGTCTTCCAATACAAAAGGAGGATGAAGAAGATGCAAGAAAGATGGGAGGAGGAGAGACAGAAAGCACTGGCTCTAATCCCTTCTGAGTCCAACTCCCTACCCTGGGTATGGTCAGACACCACTGTACCCTTATCACAAAGCCCCAATTTTTCTTAAATCAGCACCTGGGTATTCCCAATATAAGTAAAAGAATTCTGCCCTAGCTGTTTGGCTCAGTGGAAAGAGCGTCAGCCTGTGGACTGAAGGGTCTCAGGTTCGATTCCGATCAAGGGCATGTACCTTGGTTGCAGGCTCTATCCCTGGCCCTGGTCAAGGTGTGTGGGAAGGCAACTGATAGATGTATCTCTCTCAGATGGATGTTTCTCTCTCTCTCTCTCTCTCTCTCTCTCTCTCTCTCTCTCTCTCTCTCTCCTCCCTCTCTCTCCCTCTCCCTCCCTCTCTCAAAATCAATGAAAAAATATCCTCAGGTAAGGATTTAAAAAAAAAAATTCTAACTACAGGGTCCCTCCAATTCTTCCCTAGCAATGACTCAAATCTGAGAGTTGATTTCCATCTTAATTCACCTCCATCTGGAATATCACTTCTCCACACTTGGACAGTTGCAGTCACACCTTGCTGGCTGGCATTCACCTAGTTGGTCACTGTGATGAGATTATTGTTTTTCTAAAATAAGTATAAAGAGAATAAACATAAGGCATTAATGTCATTCTCCTGCTCAGTTCCCCATAGTGAAGCTCTGATAGCCAGGCTCTTCAAGATTTCCAAAAAATGACCAGCATTTACTACTTGATGCATAGGTTTCAAGTAACATAAAAGCCAACATGAACTGGCTTCAAAGTAGCAAAGGGAATATGGCAGATGCTGAAAACTGGCTCACTCAGTCCTCTGTCCAGTGCACTCCTTGGATCTCCTGATACCGAAGAGGCTGGGAGGACAACGCCTGCACTTCCCTGTGCTCCGCGCTGAAGCAATGCCTTTCTGGAAGCACAGTCCTTCTCTCTACCTCACCACGCTCTCCCGTGACTCAGACACCCCCTCCCCGCCCATACAGACATCTACCTGGGGCATCATCGCAAAGGCCGCATGGCCAAGGCCATAAATCTGTGCCCTTGTTTAGTGTGGCATGTCCTCTACCTCTAATCCAATCTCCCCTCTGTGTGTTCTCGGTGCTCGCTCATTCGCTTTGACAGCTATTTAATAAACCTATTTGCTTTCCTTTGACATGAGGCAGAAGTGGTGGGTGTTGAAGAGCCGCGAGGCCCTCATGGACAATGAAACCCTTTCCCACTCAACACTCTTCCAGCTCAGTACAGATAAATTGTGGAGAACTTGAAATTAACCCAGCTATCTTCTTTTCTTAAGGAAAAAAAAATATATCACTGGAGACCCAAGAAGCGGAGCAAGTAGAGTAAGTGAACGGGAGGGCAGGAGAAATCACATTTCCCAGCTCCAAGGTCAGGGGTGAGCCCAGATCCGGGGCCTGTGAGCCCTCCCTCAATCTAGCTTTTATCACTTCAAAGCAGAAGGTCTTAAAGGAATGCCCTTTATGACTGATTCTGTCTTCAAAAACATGAAAGAAAAAGCATATTTTCTTAAGCCTACTTGCTGGAAGCCAGGCGATTTCTCCAAGATGCTTAAGGCACAGACCTCTGCAACCAGGACACAATTCTACGTGATAGAAACAGCACTGGTCCCATGATCAGCAGACAGGGCTGGAATTCTGACTCCACCGCGCACGAGACTGATGACTGTGGGCCATTTATGTCAGCTCTCTGGGCCTCCGTTTCTTTCTCTTTAAAGTGGGCATGCTGTTCACCTCGCAGGCTTGTCATTAGCATTAAATGAAGGAGCAAACATGGGCCTTCTTGGCACACAGCAGTTGCTCAACAATCTGTAGCTAGGATTTATTGCTAGTAGTAATAACAGGCAAATCGGCTCTCCATTCCATCTCCAAACAGCTACGTGCCCCTGGTTTTTGTTGATGTATCTCACAGAATGTGTTTATTTGGTTTTCATTCGCATTGGTGAATCCATGTGTGCCACAGCCACTCAGTCCTACCATCCTGTGGTCACTCCTCCCCTCATACAGTGCACCCCCTAACACCTCCCCTTCTTCAGATATCCCAACCACGCCTGTCACCAGCACCAGTTGTAATCACCAAACCCCGCATGCTAAGAACTCCCCATCCTCTGCCTACCTTAGTGACTGGTTCTCATTGGCCTTTTATCTGGCTCCAAATTTCATTTGAGAGTCCATGCCTAGGACCATTTCTGGTTCCATTTGCTGGAATCAGATGCTGAAGTGGAAAATACGTTGCAGATGATAAACTTGCATACAAGTGAGGAAGGGCAGAGCCAGGCAGAGGGAGAAGCTGGCCATCCATGTTGCTGCAACTGAGGCCATGGCTAATCCTATGGGGAGCTTTGGAGAAGGGATGGCCCTTTAGAGTGTCCCAGAGTGAGACCAGGGGGTCAGGCCTCCAAATCTCTGCATAAGTCAGTCATTAGTCATGGCTACTTGCAGCAAGGCAAGACAGTTCCCTGCGGCCAAGGCCAATGCCCAGTAAGACATGCAGATGGGTTTCCTGGCTGATAGTCCCAGAGCTGGGGCTAAAGGAGCAGACCACAGATCACAGTCCCAGAGAAGGCCTTCGGGAAGAGCACCGTAGTATCTATGACATCATGTAACCAACATGCCCTTCAGAGATAAAACATTTCCACACCCAGAAAGTTCCCAGAACCCTTTGCGGTCATTCTCAGCCCTCTCACCTCACCTCCAATGCACACATCAAGAGAAAAGCACTGTTATTTCTAGCGCCATGGATGAGTTTTGCGAGCTCTCCAACTTCATGCAAATGGAATCACAAAGAGAATTGTCTGTAGTGTCTGGCATTCATAATGAATTTTAGATTCAAGCACATTTTTGTGTATATCAAAATTTTTATTGCAATTTTATTCCATTATATCATATACCACAAATTATTTATACATTAACTTACTGATGGACATTTTTGTTGTTTTCAGTTTCTCACTATTAAGAATAAAACTGTTATGGACGTTTTTTAAACTTTATTGTTACTGTTGACACTATTTCAGATGTCCCCATTTTCCCCACCTTTCCCCACCTCACCCAGCCCCCACCCCCCTTCCCTCTGGCCATCGCCACACTGTTGTCTGTGTCCAGGGACTATGCATATATGCTCTTTGCTAATCCCTTCACCTTCTTTCATCCAGCCCCTCATTCCCCCTCCCCTCTGACAGCCGTCAGTCTGTTCCATGTATCCATGCCCCTGGATCTATTTTGTTCATTAGTCTGTTATGGACATTCTTGGCCAAGTCTTTGTGCGGGCGTATGCTTTCATTTCTTCAGGTGGAAGTGGAATTGTGGGCCAGGGGGTAGGTGTGTTCTTAACAGTTAAAGGATAAATGCCCAGACAGTTCCTCAAAGTGGTTTTACCGTTTTGCCCTTCTGCCAGCGTGTATGGGAGTTCATTTTTCCATCTCCAGCTGGCATACTTTTGGTATTGTCAGCTATCAAGTGGCTGTGCGTTGATAACACCTTGTTGTTTCTGGTTTGCATGTTCTAATGAGCAATGGTGTCGAGCCCTCCGCAGGTGTTTATACACCTCTGTGTGTTAGGACAGTGTCCGTGCAAGTCTTTAGCTTAGCCTTTGTTGGGTTGTTTGTCTTTTTATCACTGATTTGTAGGTGTGCTTTACATATTCTAGATGCAACTTAGACATACATATTGTCAATATTTCTCTTAGAATTTGTCTCATTTTACTTTCTTGATGGTGTCTTTTGATAAGCAGAAACTTTTCATTTGGATCAAGTCCACTTTATTTGTTTATTTTCTGGTTAGTGCGTTTTAGACCCTGTCTAAGAAATTGTTTACCTACCCCCAGGTATGAAGGTGTCAGGGTATTTTTTATTTCCTTACAGAAGTTTTATTGCATGACTATTATAGTAAAGTCACTTTTTTTAAAATATTTTATTGATTTTTTACAGAGAGGAAGGGAGAGAGATAGAGAGTTAGAAACATTGATGAGAGAGAAACATCGATCAGCCGCCTCCTGCACATCTCCCACCGGGGATATGCCCGCAACCCAGGCACATGCCCTTGACCGGAATCGAACCCGGGACCTTCCAGTCCGCAGGCCGACGCTCTATCCACTGAGCCAAACCGGTTTCGGCGTAAAGTCACTTTTGATGCCACATTGTGCTGTTCAAACATGAGAAATCGTTTTTTAAAATATATTCTTATTGATTTCAAGAGAGGAAGGGAGAGAGAAACATCAATAATGAGAGAGAATCATTGATCAGCTGCCTCCTGCATGCCCTCTACTGGGGATCACGCCCACAACCTAGGCATGTGCCCTTGACCAGAATCAAACCCATAACCCTTCAGTCCGCAGTCCAACGCTCTATCCAGTGAGCCAAGCCGGCCAGGGCAGCATGAGAAATCTTTAGTAAAAGTGAGCCGTACAGAATATGGGAGGAGGTGGCTGTGGAGCTGTGAGCTGAAGTCAGCAGATGCCACCTTGACAATCCAAGTCTCCCAAGTACAGGGCACGCCTCCTCCTCCCTGGTCATAACCTTGAGGCTGCTCCTCTCCATTAGAGCCGGGGAGGCCAGCTCTGCCTTTTAAAAATGGAACCTGCAAATGGAATTCACACAGTGCCATGACCCTTGATGTGCAGCGTGGCGAGCTGTGGCCAGATTCACGTCCAAGTGCACAGCACACATTCACAGCTGAGAGTTCCCTCTCTGCCCATGACACCCCCACTCCCAGCAAGTCCACCTCTGCTCACCCTGACAATGTTTTGAGATGTTGGGCTGAGACTCTACAAGGCACCAGCTAACTCTTGGGTTTCTGCACACACTTGTTTGGTGTCTGCAAGGTCAGTGTCGATTCTCTATGACTGTGGCTTCACCCCTTCTCTTCTATGACCCGAAGTCCCTCAAATCTACACACTGGCCTTTTTTATCGAAAGGGGCTCATTGTAACATGAGGAAAGCATGTCCCTGGAAATTGGGTCACTGGGGGCCCTTCCCAAGCCCTCTTCACAGCAAACTGCTTATCCCATCCCTTTGCTGCCTGGGCCATGATCTGTGCGCTGTGGTTCCTGAACCACAGCTCATTGGATCAACGTGAGTCACATGACCCAGGACACATGATCTGGGAGCACTAATCAGAGGCTGGCTAGCATTCTTCCCCATGAAAAGATAAGCTCCTCCTATGATCAGATTATTTCTCTTGAGAATTTGATGGAAGTATTAGCAAATATGCAATCAGAGGTGAAGCAAGACCAACAAGGAAAGGGTCAGGCAGCTGAAGGAGATTGTGTATGAACCTCAGTGACAGAGGAGCGGGACCCCTGAGCAGAGAGCCAGCTGCTGGCAGAGAATGGAGCGTGGGGCGGTTGTGCAGTTAGAGGTTCCAGGAAAGGACATAGGTCCTGGAGGTGCCTCTGTCCCAGATCCCACAAACAGATCCTGCCCAGGAATCCATCAGTCTGCTACCACCCCCAAAGCTATGGCATATCTTATCAAGGTCTCTGTTTTCATCACCACACAAATCTGATCAAAACTGAAAGAAAGAGAGGAGAAGAGAGGGAGGACAGGGAAGCAAATGAATGAAGTAAAGGAGGGACGGTTTTCCATCCACTCTCCAGTAGGAATATTTCCCAAACTGTTAGGAGGCATGTTTAACGTGACCTCATTCCAACTCAGCTCCCATGCGGACTCGCCTGTGCAGGGCAGTGAGCAGGCGTGTGCCAGGCCCGGAGGAGGTAGGTGCATGTCAATGTGCTGGAGAACCCGAGCCACTGGGCAGGACTCCCAGGTTACCAGGTGTGTGTGTGTGTGTGTGTGTGTGTGTGTGTGTGTGTGTGTGTGTGTGTGTGTGTGTGTGTGTGTGTTTAAGCCAAATCTTTTACGTGCTTACTTCTAGAAGTGTGGTCGGGCAATAAGAACTCAGAGGAAGGGAAATGTGACTCTTGAACGTGGCTGTCCTGCTGGGATTATGGAACATTCACAGCATCTTTGCAAAATTCGATGGTGTCAGTCCTGGGAGTAAAGTGCTTTTTGAACACAACCACTTATGAAGGGAGTGACGCTCTGCTAAAGGCAGTGGTCCTTTTATGCCCACAGAGCAACACCCCCGGAGGACGCTGTTCCCCAGCTTGTGCTAAGGGAGCACAGATCGCAGGCGCGTGCCCTGGACAGTGAGAGTTCACACTCAGCTATGTGCACAAGCTGACCAGAGAAGCATGGCCAGCAAGGTTTATTCGCACACACGCACACCCTTGCGCACACACATGCACATATATACACACATGCACACACATACACAGCCTGATAATGGAGGACATGCAGATAGGCTCAGCAGCAACTGGTCCACGGGAATTAGCTCTTTGGAAGAAAGCTCACAGCTCCCTGGGCGTGCCTCAGCTCTCCTTTTTCTCACAAGCAAAGAAAAGTTCTAGCACTTTCCTTTATGTGGCAGAAAATCAGGACATGCTGTGCCCTTGGCCTAGGGCAGCATGAGGAGGAAGGCCTCAAGCTGAAAGCAAAGGACGGTGTTGGAAGGCAAAGGTGGACACAGGGCCCGCAGCGTCTCCTGTGAAGCAAGACTAACAAGGAAAGGGTCAGGGGGCTGAAAGGGGCCGTGTATAAACCCCAGAAAGTCTTAGCTGGAAGAGACTTGAGCAACCCAAGCTCAAGTCCCTTGTTCAGCAATAGGTGAGGAAGATGAGGCACAGAGGCCTTTAACTGATTGTTGATTCCAAGTTTATGGGCGGAGACCATGAATACAGACATTCCGTCTACAGCACTGAACACATGAGGACTGAGATAAAAGTCGCAAAATGCAGGTAACACCAGAGCAAGAAGAGGCACAAGTAAAGGCTGAATGCTGGCCAGTGGCTCCCAGCAAAACACCGTTCACATGCTTATTCATGATGCACCTGTTTGAAAGTCTGTATCTCAAACTAGTGTTTGTGGGTTCGTCGTGTGCCGTGCAGACAGTAACATCGGTGTCACAGGCAGTGGCTCAGAAGTGCAGAATCTTGGGCCCTGCCCCACAGCTGTGTCCCGGCCTGCCCACAGCAGGGCTCCCAGGTGGTGTGTGTGCATGTGGTGACGGCGTAAGAAGCGCAGCCCAACATGTCACTGGCATGGCTCTTTGTCAAGAAAAGAAGGTGCGAGTCCCACCAGCTCCAGGTTGGTAGCAAGGGAGACTCCATGCTGCCTTGGGGTTGGCACTGGTGTTGGTTTCCTCGAGCTGCTGTCGTCAGTTCCCACCGATGGAATGGCTTAAAATATAGGGACTTATTCTTTCATGGGTCTGAAGACCAGAGTCCCAAATCGGGGTGTCAGCAGGGCCCCACTCCCTCAGGCTCTAGAGACAGGACTTCTCACCTCTTCCAGCTCCCGGAGGCTCCCGTGTCCCGTGGTTTGCAGCCACATCCCTGCAATCTCTGTGTCTGTCAACTAGGTCTCTCAAGTGTCCCTCTGCCTTCTCTCCCAGGGACACTTGTCACTGGGTGTAGGGCCAGCCTGGGTAATCCCAGGTGACCTTCTCTGAGACCCTTAACCACATCTGCAAAGACCCTTCTTCCAAGCAAGGTGACAGTCACGGGTGCTCCGTGATGCTTTGGGGGTCACTATTCACCTCGCTACCGCCTTATGGGGGTCAGTGAGGGAGATGGTCTCCAAGACTGGAGGGCCTGTCACAAGAGAAGAGAAAGGGCTGGGTGCTACGTTGCTGGGGAGGACTTTCAGCTCTGAGGGCTCCACAATTTGGTTTAAATCACTCAGCAAGGGTCCTCGTGGGCTGTAATTCTCAGAGAGAAGCAGAAAGAGGAGAGAAGGCGTACCTCTGCAATCCCCAGGGTCCTTGGAGGAAGAGCAGAGAGGACGCTAAACTAATTCAGGTTATCCGGAGAGCACTGTGCTCGGGCAATGAGATTAAAACCTCGCTGGCATTAGAAGTCGTTCTAAAATACATCTCCTTTCTGTCAGCAATGCATTCCCCTCTTGGCCTCCCTATCGCCTACCCTCTTCCTTCCAGCCCCTGCCTCCTGCCTGCTGGGTGTCCAGCCGGCCAGCTCCAGCCTCCCCCATCCTGAGCGGGGACCGCCCGTCAGGCTGTCCAGATGCAGGTCTCCATGCTAATTGGGAGCATTAGCATTTGGCCGAGATGAGCACGGACCCAGGAAAGGCCTCTGTGAAGTGTCCTGGTTGCAGGGCTGGACTCTGCATCTGCTCAGCAGACTAAACTCCAAGCTGCCCGTGTGCCAGGGCGAGAACAGCATGTCAGTTCTCCACACAGAGTTCCCTTGTGGAGGGGTGGCCTGCACCCGCAGCACACATACGTCTTTCATTAATCGTCAGAACACTCATGAAGTGTACCGTTTCAACCAGTTTCCATTTAGCACAGTCACACTGTTGCACAGCCACCATCACCCGTTTCCAGGACTCTTTTCATCTTGTAAAACTGAAACTCTGTCCTCATTAAACAGCTCCTCATGGCCCCACCCGCAGCCTCAGGCAACCACCATTCTACTTTCTGTCTAGAAATCTGACTCCTCTAGGCACCTCATATAAGTGGGACCATATTCTAACACTTGTCTGTTTTGTCAAGTGTATTTCACTGGGCAGCATGTCCTCGAGATTCATCGTTGATGCAGCAAGTGTCAGACTCTCCTCGTTTTAGAAGCCGAATAGTAAATATCCCATTGATTAAATAAAAGACCGCATTTTATTTACCCAGTCAGCCACTGATGGACAATTGGGTTGTTTAGGACACAGATTTTTTGAGTAAATATTCACTTTAAATCCTAAAGTCACTTTTGTAGGAGGAAGACCCTAAATAACCTAAAACTGCGTAGTGTGCAACATTAAAGCCACCTTTGACAACCTGAAGGCAACTCAGTATATTTGGAAAAAGAAATCACCTTTTACACGTGCAAAATGCCCCAACGTTTCCAGATGACAGTACATAGGGGAGCTCTTGGAACCCATTGGGTTCAGGCCAAAGTTGGCTGAGTTGTGTCATTTGCTCCAAAGAGCCAAAGGGCAGTAGAACTCTCCTGGCCATTCACGTGGGACTGAGGGCCTGGAAGGAGCCTTGGGAGTCGTGAATCCTGCCTTGCAACCCTAGTCCGGGTCTGCGGTTGTGGGAGGGGCAGACAGCAGTTTTCCAGAGAGTCAGGGAGGTGGGGCCAAAGTCAGGGAGGGGGGCCCTGTCTCCCTGCAGGGGCTCAGATACCTGGCTGTCCCAGGGCACACACTTGGAGAGACACTGATTTGGGTATTAAGTGGCAAGTACACTGCCCTACTAGTGTAGTCTCTGCAAATTGCTTGTAAACGTTTTCCCAATGGAGGCATGTTTATTATTTCTCTTATTTCTATTTGGACCACTGGTATGTTTTGAAAATCTTGAATTACTAAATTTCTAGTTGATTAGATGATGGATAAAAGGGACTCTATTGTAGAAAGGGAGTAAGAGATGCTTCTCATTTAAAGAAAAAAGAATTCTACATGGTATTTATTTTTCCAGTGGCTAACTTGTACTTCTCAATTTTACCAGTAAACATATGTGAGAAGGAAGACTCATACGTGCTGGGACTTGTAACTCAAGGATTGAGGATTCTCTAGGGTCTGATTTGCTACATTCCATCTGGTGAGAGAGAGACCCCCGGGGTAATGTTGCAGCAGGAGCCACAGAGGTGTGGCAGCCACGTGGCCGGTGTTAGTGGTCGAGAGAGGGTTTTGAGTCACAGCCTGGGAGTACTAAGCCAGCTCTTTAGTGTCCCCCGGAGGCATCCTACCCAGGTCGGAGCACACAGTTAGAAAATACAGCCCCTCCCGGAGTCCGTCATGCTGCGTTAAATACACAACTAGACCCACCCAGGCAGCAGGCTTTCCAAGATCCAGAACCTTCCAGAACTTAATTTCCCAGAGCTCAGTGTAACCTTCTCTTGTCTTCCATCTCCTCACCTACAAAGCACACATACCACCCACCCAGTCCTGACTTTGGTGTTCATCCAAATGCATCCAGACCTGCCAAGGCCTTGGCATTTTCCCCAAACACCAAAGTTCCTAATATGTCTCCACACACTGTATTGAAAAGATAAACTACTGATGTTATTCAATGATCCTTGAGGCACCTTGAATGGCAGAGCCTGTCCTCAGAGTTCAAAGGGTAGAGAGCACGGGGTCTTTAAGCAGCACTATGACCATTTCAGCTGAACCCAAGCTGTCTCTTCAGGAGAGAGCTGCCTGGGACTGGGCAGCAGCCAGTGGTCAGCAGTGCTAACGCCATGAGCTATGGTTGTCGGCACCCACTTTTGTCCTTTAAAATAAACCCTCAAAACCAAGTTCCAGTGAGGGATTTTACCAGAGCAGGGGTGGGGAACAAAAGCCCGAGGACCCTATAAGGCCTGAGAAACCATTTGGTCTGGCTCTGCCAACGCATTGGGGGTGAGTTAATTAAATGTTTGACCAAATACTAGTATAGCAGGCTGATTTTTAAGTTGATAATTTTGTGTGGCCCGAGAGTGATGGCCCTTGGCAGGAACAAGGCTCCCTACCCTTGACCTAGAGCAGCGGTTCTCAACCTGTGGGTCGCGACCCCTTTGGCGGTTGAACAACCCTTTCACAGGGGTCCTAAGACCATCCTGCATATCAGATACTGACATTACGATTCATAACAGTAGCAACATTACAGTGATGAAGTAGCAATGCAAATAATTTTATGGTTGGGTCACAACATGAGGAACTGTATTTAAAGGGCCAAAAGGTTGAGAACCACTGACCTAGAGGGTGAGCAGTCGATGGTCTTTGCTGGTGGTTGCCTTGCGTTATAAGGTTCCAAAATAAAGGAAGCTGGGCAGGAAGGTCAATATTAGGCTTGGGAATCTCCTCTGCAGACTGCTCGTTAATTCTTCCTTCCAGCGGGACCAGAAAGGCATTTCCACCTACTCTTTCTCCCTGAGGCTTGGGTGTCTCAGGATAAATAGGAGCAGAAAGAGCGTGGCCCAGCTTCCTCAGTGGAGGAATGGGCCGGCTGCCCTGCCCTGGTATTTACAACATGGTATCTTTCCTTCCGTGACTCTGGGGAGTGTTGCATGAAGTCCCATCATGTGCCATTCTCACTTTTACTCTGCTTACGCCTTTCTCATTGTAGTAAAGGACCCAGCCCCTAATCCACCATTGCTACTCGCTAGAAACATTAATGGCGATGATAATAATGGCGATTGTGGCTACCACATACTGTCCATCTGCAACGTGCCCATCCCTGTACCGTGTGCAGCACAGGCCTCATCTCCCCGAGAACACGAGGCTGGACCCGCCTGCCTGCACTTGTGGTGTGACGGGCAGCGGGGAAGCCACAGCGGAGTGTTAGCGAGTGTCCATACGGTCTGTTGTCACCACTTGGAGAACTTGGATCGGAAAGGGGCAGCCTCTTGGATGGCTTTGAGGTAGACCTACTCCATCGTGGCCACCCTGATGTGACTGCCCCCTCTGCTGACCCCACCTGCCAGCACACACTGTGGTGATGTTCCCAGCCGCATGGGGACTCTAGTGGGTCTGGATCTGCCCTTTGGGGGAATGACCAGAACAAGACTAATAGTTAAAGAAAACAAAAGGGCCTGAGCCGGAGGGAAGCCATCACTTCCTGAGCTCCCACTCGCTCAGCCTGGCGAGGGGTGTGACCTGGGCCTGCAGCTCCTCCCTGCAGCCCAGTCCTGCCTTGGAAAATAGAATAAGATCAATGAAATGAGGCAGCGCACCGGCAGGCATGAACAAATAACATGACACTCCATTTAAAAACGGAGGGTCCTTCAGTTCCCTGTGAAGCCCAGGACACACCTTTCCCGGCCACACCGACACCAGATGCAGTGCTCAGAAGGCCTCCCTCCACATGGGATGCGGCCGGCTGTGCTCACATCACTCCGTCCGGCTCAGAGGTGGTGGTCTGGCCCCAGGAGCCGCATCCTGCCTGCTGCCCGGCCTGCAGTGGCGGGGTCTTCGTGCCCCCCGCCTGGCCTGGACACTGGACAGAGGCCTGCGCAGGGGGAGTGCAGGTGGCTTCTGGCGCAGACGTCCTGTAACCTGCCTGGCCTGGGCGGCCTCCTGGGCTTCTCGGTGGCAGCCCCTCGCCCCCGTGACCACAGCCTTCCTGCCCGGGCGGGCAGAGCATCCGTCATGAAGGCCCAGCGAGGCTCAGTCACCTCCACCGCCGGGCCCTGGCCTCCCTGACGCAGGGCTGTGCAGCCAGAGGCACGTAGCAGATGGACAGTAAGTGGTCATCACAATCGTCATTAAGGGTTCACGAGGCTAGCTAGGGAAGGACTTTTACAATGAAAAAACACACAAAAAAACAGTCGTCAAAGAGCAAGCCTGTAGGGTCCGGAGGGACTCGCAGGGTAGCTAATTGGGAAAACCATTTGCCCCCTCGAGCGTCCCTCCCCCACCGCCGCCTTATCCGGGAGCAGCCGCCCTATCTGTGCATGGCGACCGTGGAAATGCGCCCGGGCGACTCTGTGGGAAAGATAGGCAAGGCTCCTAAAAAATCTTCTCGGGGGCTTATCACCTTCTTCTGGCTCCACCGCGGGCTCGGGCCTGGCCTGGAGGAAACTGCCTGTCTGTGAGCCTAGACAGGGTCTCATCAACAACTGATAAGGCCTCTGGAACGAGCAGGCGCTGTGGGCTCCTCGCTCCCAAATGCCAGAGACGTTTGTCGAAACATACTGGGTCCAGTGACCTCTTGCAGGAGGCCGAGGGCGGCCCTGCCCCCACCTGGGAAAGGAGAAAAGCTAGAGGTCACTGCGCTGGCCAGGGGACTGGTGTCAGCGGGGACCTCCATGCGCCGGCCACGCTGAAATGCCAGATGCACTGATCACAGAATAAGCGCCAATCTGGTCAGATTCTACACAACCCCAAGTCGCCTGGGATCAGAATTCCTGCAGCCCTGTGCGAAGCAATGGATATGACAGTGACAGCCTCCCGGCCTGGGAGATCTTGAAGTTCCCTTCCCAATTGCATGGCTTCGCTCAACAAGGCACCAACTGGAGAGGAGGACATCCGATGTCCTACCCTAGCCCTGCCCTTTGACTAGACCCCAACACTAGATAAGTCTGTTTCCCCAGGAAAATGCAAATATTTGCTCAGACTGGCTCTTGTTATGTGAACAAGATTTATAAATAAATGGTAGAACACTACATAAATAAAGTAGTTTTGTTAAAAATACACTCCTTCAGGGGCGAGTGCCCTTTTGCCCTCTGATCCCCTGAAAATCACTCGTTCCCACTTAGCATAGCATTCCTATTGAGCGGAAGTATGTGCAATGGAAAATCACAAAGAAAAGACAGCTCTCACACAGAGAACCGTGCGGTCAGACATGCGCTGTAACAAACACGGAGACAGGTAACTGGACGTGGAGAAGGAGCTGCAGCCAGCATTGTCTGAAGGCCTTCTCCGTGAGGTGGGGTGTCAGGCAGACCAGGGCCACCATGAGCCCCGAAGGCCCACAGACACTCGGCAGCAGAGCCAAGAGGCGGGAGCTACTCCAAGACCCAGCCTTGGTGGCTGGAAGTGCTCAGTCTCGCCATTGACTGGTGGTGACTCTTTCTTTGATCTTTCCACTTCCGCTCTGAAATCACTTCCCCAGGTCTTTCCACAATTGGGCAAGGTCTAATTGCTGCAATAAATCTCTTCCATAACTCGGCGGTTCTGCCTTCCTGGTGGAATCCTGACTGACAGAGGCCAGAGACCGTCTCAGAAGGCTGGTGCCAACAGGGACCTTCCATGGGATCGCGAGACAGACTGCGGGACACCAGTTACATTCGGATTTCAGAGAAATAGCAAATGATTTTTTAACCTAAGTCTGTCCTAAATATGGAATGGGATATACTTATATAAAAAAATTTGTTGTTTCCCTATAATGCAAATTAAACTAGACATTATATAAACATATATATTTATATATTTTTAAACAATATATATATATATATTTTTTTTCCCATTCCCCCTTAAATTTGTAAAGTTTACCTGATTCAGTCTCCTAACTTACAGAGAATGAATCCTCAACCCAAGGCTGGTGAAGGGACAGGGCTATGCGCACCCACCCTGATAGCGGCAGAACCTTGGGAAGAACCAGGATGTGTTTCCCCATTGCATTGAGGAGAAAGCTGATATCGGGACTGGAGGTTCGCTGTCCTGGTCACAACTGCCCAGGTGAGAGGCATTGAATTTAGTGCATTTGGTAGCATATGTGGAGATGGTTCTGAGATGGGCATCCTGTGTGGCAATGCAGAGGAAGTTTCTTGAACAAATACTTTGAACTTTGGGTTGCATGTGTATATATATCAGTTATATTTGCTAAGGACCTCTGTTGCCAGAATTTCTAAGACTAGAAGTTTTGTCACAAGTTTCTTGTCTTAATAAAGGGTCACAGAAGGGAACTGTGGGAGGGCAGACCAGCCCTCCTGTGGAAGGCTTCAGTGTGTTGAATGGCTACCTTGGTCATGCCTTGCATCCCTGTTAGCATTGGCTACGTCCAGGAGAACAAGGCACCAGGAGAAGGGAGGCAGGAAAGAAAACAGAGAGAGAAGGAAGGAATAGGTTACTAAATGGGATAATAAATGAAGAGCTGAATTTACTAAGATGCAAATAACAGACAGAAGATTCTGTTTTTGATAGCAGCCTCTTATAAAAATCAGGGAGGGGGCTGATGGAGGCAGGGGTAGGAGCAAATGAAAACAAGGATTCTGGTGTCAAGACCCTCCTTGTGGAGTTTAAACTAAGCAGGTCACAGAATGCTTCCTTTGCACACAGATGCACACAGACACCCCACCTTTATATAGTTTAACTATTTTAAAATAGTAAAGGGTAGCCATGAAGGGAAGTAGGCATTGTAAGGTGTATGTGGAAAGGAGGCTTGCTGTCTCATTCCCCACTTTGTGAAGTATGAAGAGTAATAACCATAATTACTAATCATTAACTGTGCATCAGGAACTCTGATCCTTCTAAATGACACTTTATAGTGGGACATTCTGTAAACTAAGTGTTTAGTCAAAATCTGGGGGTCACAGTGAGGAAAGATTACATCCAAGTCAAGTTGACCCCATCATCCACGGATTCCACATTCAGGGATGCGTGTACCTGCTGTAATTTACTTGTAGCCCCCAATCCACACTCATGGCTTTCATGGTGACCCATGGGCACGTGCGACAAAAAGTTCACGTCCCTTCCATGTGCATGAATTCCCAGCTGACAACAAGCCGACACTCTGCCTTCTTTCAGCTCCCATACTGTCAGCAGGAGTCCTTTCTGTGGGCTATTCAGTGCCATGCTTTTCACAATTTTCTGCTTTTTGTTGGTGGTTTCATTGCTTAAAATGTATGTCTCATGTTCCTAAGTGCGGTGTGCCTTACAGAGAAAAAAGAACTTTTCTCTTTCCTAAAAACTTTATTAAATGTATTGGGGTGATATTGGTTAATACGATTACATAGGTATCAAGTGTACATATCTGTGACACATCATCTGTATATTGCATTGTGTGCTCACCACCCAAAGTCAAGTCTCCTTCCATCACCATATATTTGACCCCCTTACCCTTTTCTACCTTCCCCCGACCCTCTTTCCCTCTGGTAACCACCATACAAACTAAGCTTTTTTCAATCATAAGTTACAGTTCTCTTGGCCATGAGTTCAATGTCAACATTATATGAAATAAGGGGTCTTCAAGCAGAAACGCACATAAAACAAGGCTGTATATTGATTAGTTGGTGAAAAGGTTTTGACCAGAGGCTCATAGGAACCTCGCCTGGTACTTCCCCTAGGAGCAATCATTCAGAATTAATTAATTCAGGGGTCACAGCAGCTTTATAGGATATAACTAAGACCAATAATGAGAATCGACTGCATAACACAACAAAGAACTTCAGCGTAGACTTTAAGCAATTCAGTTACTTAATGTCTCCCCAGCATGCTCACCCCGGGAACTTTGGGGAACTGCCTTTTCTCTTCAGCTTCCCACCGCTGGCTCTTTCCCTGGGCTATTTCCCTCTAATCTCGGTCCCCCTCCTCCTCCCTTTTCCATGTTCTGGGATCCGCTCTCTTTCTGGAGACTGTTCTGGAACCCAAGCCTGGATGTGTGGGGCAGAAGCGCCCATTTCTCTCTCCCTCCTTGGACCTCAGGCCACGCTCTCTGGTTTTTTTTTGTTTTGTTTGTTTGTTTGTTTGTTTGTTTGTTTTTTACAACAAAATGGTCCTTTAAGGCTTTTCACAAAACAAAGAGATTTTTTTTCTCCTGGCAGAGTCTACCCACTTTGCAATGAACCTTTTTAGGTCAAACACACATGCATGTGTCTATTTTTTAATGTGCATCGGAGGAGCCCACGATGATACTGTAGGCACAATTACACCTCAGTTTTTACTTGGAAATAAACTTTCAAGGAACATATTCAGTCAACTTTGTACTTTTCCAGGGAGAAGAGAAAAGGCAGTGAGCTGGTAAGAATTAGAGAGCCTCATTTTCACATCAACACCTATTTTGAAAGGAGGCAGGGGAGGTGATTTAGACAAGGCGATTTTGCCCCGGGCAAGCCATGGGAGTAGCTGATTGGATGCTTTTGTTTGTCTTGTTTTTCTAACTAGTCCCGCCACCTAGAAAAAGTTCACAGTCCCTATCAGGGCCCCTTTATGTCATCGCCAAACCGCTCCTGCCTCCATAGGAAAACTGAAGCAGGACTCCTGTCTGCTGTACAGACATGACCTCACAGGGTCTCAGATACAGGCCTCATTTGGGGTGAAATGATATTTTTTTCTTTTGTGTCTTGCCACATGAGAAATCTGCTCTTAGAATGCACGCGAGAGGACTGTCTGCTACTTCTTATTAGTGTGACTCCTAAGAGACCTGAGAAAACACGATTACAGCCATTGTTCAACAAAGAAAAACACTGGGTTTAAGCACAGTAAATGCAATGGGTTAGGCCATGTTAACTCCTTTTAATAACGTGAAAAGAGCCCAGCCGGTGGTTAAGCGTCAGCCCAGGAACTAAGAGGTCACCGGTTTGATTCCCAGTCAGGGCACATGCCCGGGTTGTGGGCTTGATCCCCAGTCAGGGGCGTGTAGGAGGCAGCCAATTGATGTTTCTCTCTCTCTATCCCTCTCCTTTCCTCCCTCTATAAAATCAACAAAAACATATTTTTTCAAAAAGTAAAAAGAGGGTGAAGAGAATTGGCCAGTGAGAGAGCAGCTGAATATTATGAATGAGACATGTCTCAATATACACAGCTATGGCGTCTGATTTTTTTCTAATTGAGCATTTCTCTGCCTTTGGTTCTGTAGTCACTGGACTGTCCTCCGCTCTGCCCTTTCAGTTGTGATGGAAAGCTGTGTGGGATTGTTGAGGTCCTGTGTAAACCAGGGGCAGAGTAGAAGATAAGTCAGAAGCCTATGAGTTTTTCTGACATTTTGCAGTAGTCTTTCCTGGGAGGAAAATACACATTTTCCTACAACTTGTTTATCAGTTTTTATTTTAAAAATAAATTCTTTTATATTTAAGAATCGCAGAAAATTCCAGTGGGAGGAACCACAGGCTAGAAATAGATTGTGCTGGGCTGGGAGCTCAGCAAGCCCTGTGACAGATAGTGTAATAGAAGACAGGAGGGTTTGCTAATTGGGCCGGGAATTCCCGAGGGAGAGGAGTTGGTGACTCTGAAGTGATTTGGGAGAGAATAACATGTTCGTTCACATCAGAATAAAAGAAACTGCGAATCAGCATATAATGGTTTTCGAGATTATCAATTATGCATAGGTTTAGATGGGTGCTATTTTTTGGCAACAGCTGCTACATTTTTGCTTAAATAAATATAAATTGTTTCAAAAATTCTTTATCAACTATCTGTAGCGAGTGCACAGTGTATTTAGTTTGGGCATATTTGTGTATAAGAGTGTGTAGGACTAGGTGTAAATGACAAAAAAACCCCAAAAAACAATAAACAAAAAACCCCCCACCAGCAATCTGTCTTCATTCAAAGTAAATTTTAGCTGGATTTAAAAATAATTCTAAATATGCTAGAAATGGAATTCTAGCTCAACATAGTGTTGGCTGATAACTCTGTTTAATATTATCTAACTTCTCAATAAATTGAATAGGAATATCAGAAAAATGAAGAAATGATATTGGTAAGAATGGTGAAACAATACTGCACTTTATACTACCCCAGACTCAGAGACTCCAAAATGTGCCAGAAACTTTCCTTCAGTGACTGAACACAGCCGGACTGCTCTTCCCATCTGCCTGCAGCCCCCTCTCTGTCTGACACCTTCCTACAGTCAAAGAGCAAATGCCAGGTGTCATCAGGTGGAAAGCACAGGTGGCAAACTTTCATTGGAGCATCGTACATGAGATGGTAACCACCCTGAGAAACCACTGTCAATATGCACAGTCTTATGGAAAACATCGCTAGCATGGGAATTATGCTTCAGGCATCTCCTATGTTCAGGGCACCAGACAGGTGGACATCAGACATAGGGAGCGGTGCAGAAAAGAGACACCTTAATTGAAAGCCTAGGGATTAGATTGGAAACTGCACGTCAATTACTGTAGACTGAAAGGGGAATTAGGTGATCACATAAGCAGGGAAAAGGCAGGGCCAAGGGCTAGTCACACGCCCAATGTCTAGAAAGAGGTCATCTTCCTCACAATTCGTTCATTTCACAAATGTCCAGTAAGTCCCTATTGTATACTAGGCCCTGTTCTAGGCAGTGAACTGAGTGAAGAGAAGACAATCAATATAAGTTTATTTCTTTAAAGCACTGTGAAGCAAAGGAAAGAAAACAATGCAATAATGACTCAGAAGAAAAGTATATACCTAGGAAATATCTACTGTAAACTTCAAAATAAAATTTCAGAAAATGAACGGGCATGTTCAGAAGAGTACAAGGGGAAATCACCTCAAGAAATAGGAACAGCCGAAACCGGTTTGGCTCAGTGGATAGAGCGTCGGCCTGCGGACTGAAAGGTCCCAGGTTCGATTCCGGTCAAGGGCATGTACCTTGGTTGCGGGCACATCCCCAGTGGGAGATGTGCAGGAGGCGGCTGATCGATGTTTCTCTCTCATCGATGTTTCTAACTCTCTATCTCTCTCCCTTCCTCTCTGTGAAAAATCAATAAAATATATTAAAAAAAGAGAAAGAAATAGGAACAAATCTATTTCAAAAAATTCAATAACAGGAGAATAAAATGAGCTAAAAAGTAATAAAATCAGGTATTACGGACTGCAAAGAAATAATGAAAAAAGTCAATACATATACAGAATAGGGAATCGAAAATCACCATTTGGATAATAGTACTTAACAAAGGAGAGATCATAACTATTACATAACCAAAAAAGTTACATAGAGCAATAATCAAATATATCAAATAATATAACTTTTCTGAGCTGAAGAAAGACTTAAAGATTAAATGAACTGACTGCCATCTAGGTAAAAACTATCAAAAATTGGCCCACGCTTCTTGGAAAAATATTGAACTACAAAAATAAAGAAAAATGCCATTATTAGGAGAAAAAAATCAGTTTCCTGTGGGAGAACACAAACAAGGGTAGCCTCAGACACTTCCACATATCTAATTCTAGATGACATGAAAGCACACCTACAGATTTTCGAAGGAAAAATGTTATAACCTAAGAATTTTATACCTAGTTAAGTTGGCTTTCATGTCTGACCAACAGAGAAAATTTTTCAGGGAGACGGGTTCAAAAATGATATAACATATGTATTATTTTCATTGAAAATAATTGGTTGGAGACAAACTACCAACATTTATGCATTGAAACAAAATTAAGTGATTAAGGATGGAGATGTGATAGCATAACAGTTAAAATAGTGATGCCCAAGTAGAGGAAAAGAAATAATAAAGACAAGAGCAGAATTTAATAAAATTGAAAAGAGAAAAACAATAGAGAACATCAATTAAAACCAAAAGCTGATTCTTTGAAACAATAATTATATTTTTAAAACTATAGATAAGTTCACAAAGGAGAAGATAAAGAAAATACTAATTACTAACATTGGAAATTAAAGAGGGAACATCAATACAGACTTCATAACATTAAAGGGATAATATAGGAATATTATAACAACCCAATGAAGAAAAGTTTAACAACTTAGATGAAATGGTCTAAATCCTTGGGAGACACAAACTACCAAGACTCTTCCACAAAAATACAGATAATCTGACTAGTCTTATATCTCTTAAAGAAATTGAAAATTTGGTTTAAACTCTTTCCAAAATGAAAGATCCAGCATATATGGTTTCATTAATATATTCTAACAAAGATTGAAAGAAATTCCACACACTATCTTCCAGAAAATAGAAGAAAACATGGCCCAAGTCATTTCATGCAGCCAGCACTGACCTGGTACCTAACAAGACGGATAACCCAAGAAAGAAAACTAAGGGCATATGTCCCTCATGAATACAGACATAAATCTTTAAGAAAACATTACCAAATCCATTCTAGCAACATACAAAGGAAATACATCACAATAAATGGGTTTTATTACAGAAATACAAGGCAGGTTCAACATTAAAAAATCAATCAATATAATCTACCATATAAACTGACTAAAGAATAAAAAGCACATGATCATATTTCAGTGGATGCAGAAAAAGCATCTGACAAACTTCAACACACACAAAAAAAGATGCCAGAACTAATAAATGAGTTTAGCAAGATCACAGGATATTAGTAATCAACACCTGGAAACTGAAAACAATTTTAAATGCCATTTAAGTAGTTTGAGAAAAGAGAAACACTTCGGTATAAACCTAACAGAATGTGTAGGATCTGTATCTTAAAAACTACAAAATTCAGATGAAATATCAAAAAAAGACTTAAGATAAAGAATACCTGAAATTTATAGCAAACATTATAATAATGAACAAGAACCATTTTTCTCAAAGTTAGAAGACGATAATGCTCATTATTACCAATATTAATGCTGTATTCAAAATTATAGCCTGTCAAAGGCTGGGTTCTTTGGAAGCGAATGCCAAGCTGTAGGTGTGGTGTACAAGATGTCTTTTAGGGGTCACACTCTTTGTGCTGGGCAGCTTGTCCTTCCCCACAAAGCCTCTGGGTGGTGCATTTCCATGTCTACAGCAGCATCAACCTTTTTTTCAGTAAAGAGCCAGATAGTAAATATTTTAGGTTTTATCTGCTAAGAGACAACCTAAAGGACAGTATGTAGGCACTTAAATAACAACCATTTTAAAATGTAAAAACCAGTCTTGGATCATGGGTCATACAAAAATAGGTGGTGGCTGAATTAAGACTATGGGTCATAGTTTGCTGATCCTCATTCTGTGACATAGCAATAAGAGAAGAAAAAGAAATAATAATCACAAATGTTGAAAGGAGGAGGAAAAATTATAATTATTTCTGATAATGTGATTGTGTTTCAGGGAAAATCCAAGGAGCTAACTATTTAAATTTTAGAATTCAGAAATATGTATAATTATAATGTACTCACAAATTATAAAATACCACTAAACATGACATAGATCCATTTAAAGCCAGTGGATCCCAAATTTGAAAGTACATCTTCTGGGAGGCTTTTTTTTTGAATGCAGATTTGGGGCTCCCATCCCAGATTTTCTAATTCAAGAGTTCTGGGTTGAAGTCCAATGATCTATATTAAAAACAAGCCCTCTGGTTGATCCCAATATAAATGGTCAACGTATTTGTTTCAAACTTTCATATTAATCTCTTCTAATTTAATGTTCCTCAACCTTTTGGGGGCTTAAAATACCTGTGAGAATTACATAAAAGTTATGGACACCCCACCTCCCACTTCACCTATATACAAAGGAGTGAAATGGGGAATTTCGAAGGGCAGAGAAGAGTCAGCATAGAGAACTAGCCCACAAAGAGCTGGTGTTTTTGTGCAGACCAATTTGGATCTTCAGGAGGCAGCTTTCTGTACCTTCTCACCTCAACACATCTCCTGATCACCCACCCATCTGCCAACTCACCACCACCACCACCACCATCCACAACCACAGTCTCTCTGTCCACCTTGTGTCTTACAATGAACTTCCTTTGTATGTACCTGAGGGTATGTGCAGCCTGTGAGCAGAAGGTCCAGGAGGAGGAGGAGGTGGAAAATATAACTGGGAATCTTATAAGATTGGAAACAGAATGTCAGGGGAAAGGTTTTGAACTTTATTCTAAAAATAATGTAGAACACTTAAATGATGTGGAGCTGGGGAGAAGTAGAATGAGAAAAAGAGAGTTTCTATGTCAATGCAATGTCTTTTTAACTGAGTACAGGGACATTTGCATGTTTTATGATTCTTACTTAGGACTTCCTTCACATCATCTCACAGTTGACTGAACACTCCCCTCTGACCTCTCCCTCCTCAGGGACCAACTCAGGTTTAATGGAAGCTTTTGTCTCTATCTCTGCCTTTGACAGCTGGGAGATTAGCGGGGACTGGGCTAATTAGTATTTAACTGTTTGCTAATGTTCCAGTGGGTTTGTCAATCACAATCTAGTTTGAAATGATTTAAAAGTTTTCAAAATCTTGAAAAGGGATGCTGTGTCAGGACTGATTGGATTTCCTTACAGGATGGAAGCCAGAATCAGATTCATGTGGCTATCCTGTCGGTCACATTCCCTAGCAAAACCATAGTTTGAATTGGAAATATGCCACAGTCCTCCTTAGGGGCAGGGGCCACGGCGGAATGAGAGTAAAGAGTGAATTGAAAGATCTCCATGGAGACATGAGAGCTCATGGGTTTCTGTCTACACTAGCCCCCAATGACATGCTGTCACATGCTTCCTGGTGGCTTAGGAGACACAGGAGGAGATAAGCCTCTTTATGAGACATTAGCCCCTAAAGTTCACTAGAAGGTACCATTCAACTTGATGGCCTACTTTTATGCACTGGCAGTCAGCCATTCAATAAAAACTTTCCCTTATTTGTGTGTCTGGCAGTGAACTAGTGCTGAGAATACGGAGATAGAATGGACACTGAGTGCTCACTAAAGGTCCCTGCCATAGTGTTCAACTAATGCTGGTTTTATTCCAACTTGGTTTAAAAGGAGAAAAAGTGAGCTCTGAAGTCAAACACACTTGGGTTCCCACCCCAGATCTGCCACTCATTTGCTATGTAAACTTGGACGAGTCACTTTAAATGCTCTGAGCTTTGGGTTCATCATTATAAAATGAAGGCAGTAATGACCTCCCAGTGCTCGAATGGCTGATGCATGGAGGCTTCTCAGTAGACAGAGGCTCTCTCACACACCTACAGACATGCAGAGCATTGGGTCTGAGTCCAGCCTGTCTGTCAGCTGCCTTCTCCTGTCCCCGGGGGAGGAGACACCAGAGACAGGATCTTCTGAGTGGGCCCAAACCAGTCAGATGGAGAGTCCAGGTTCTGAAAGGGGAAAGGCAGAGAAGGAAGGTTAAGGTGTAAGTCAAGAGAACACAAACCAGAAAAACAAGAATATAGTGAAGGGGGCATGGGAGACAGAAACTAGGGATATTCCTGCCACAATGAAACAGGAAGTGATGTCCCACAGGGTGAGGAAAGTCTAATTTTGAAATATTAAGGGGCACTATTAAACAATAGATTATATTTTAAAAGCCTGGACCTCATTCATGAAATGGATCTGATGTTAAACATAATTTGTAGGTGTAAGCCTGGGAGGCAGCTGAGTGGCCCAAACATCAAAGCATCTGACAGTGGTATCTAGGACCTGGTGAACTTGAAGAAGTCTGCCAACAGCATGGACAATAAGCAATTTACTCTGTGAACATATTCATCTCTGATATTTGGTTGCAAGGAACAGCAACCCACACAAAGGAATCCAAGTAAAAGGGAAGTTATGGAAAGCATGCAGCTGGCAATTTTATGGCCACACAAGGCCAGGGTAGACTTGGATGATCTCTCTGGGAACCCACGAAGCCTGGACCTTGTCAGCAAGGAAGGAAACTGCTGCCTCATCTCACATTTCTGCTTCTCTCTGCTTCATTTCCTGCCTCCCTCTACACATTGCCTTTTCTTCGTTCTCCTAACCTGTGAGCTTGTTCTTAACCTTAACTCTTCACAGCATATCAATGACATGGTGATGACTCAGACTCTGACTCCACAAGTCTTTTCAGTTCAACTGTCCACATATTACAACAGTGATTTCCAAGTCTCTTAGTTAAATTCTGGAGGTTGAAAATCATCTCAGCTCAATCCCAGCCTAAGGATTGTTTCCCTGAGGTGGTGATTACTAGCAGTCTACTGCTGTGACTGCAAGGTAGGGCAGGGTCACAGAGCTCTGTGGGTAATTGAACCTTCTCCTGTTCTAAATTCATGATAGTAGAAAAAAGCTAAGCTCAAGACTCATAACTGGATAGCTCCCACAATCACCAGGACTGTTACCATCACCACCATCACTGTTACCATCACCACCATCACTGTTATTCTTACCACAACCACTACCATCATTTTTCTATCACTACAACCACACACACCCTGATCACCCCTATAACCACAGCCACCATCACCACTACCTGCATCCTCAACACCACTGTTATCACCATCACCAACATCTCCACCACAATAATTTGCTACTATCACCACCGTGACTACCACTCCCTCCATCATTAAAACCATCCACACCTTCACCATCATCATCCCACAACCACTACTACCATCATCACCATCTCTAGCACCACCATCACTGCTGCTGACACCACCTCCATCACTACGACCACTATGCCTGTCAACATCACCGCCGGCACAACCACCTCCACTACTTTGCCCCACCCCCATCACAGTCAGCACCTCTAACACCATTATTACTTTCACCTTCAACATTACTATCAGCACTACAACTGTCATATTCCTTCATCACCACTACCAACATCACTACCACCATCATCATTACCACCACCACCACCACCGCTACCCCTACCTGTAAAACCTAGACTGGGAAACAAGAATTGTACTGTAGACAGCCTACTCTTAGTAGAAAGAAGGTTGAAAGAGGGGAGGTGCCTATGACTTTTCTAATTCCACCTGTGCCCATAAGTCTCCATAGTTATCTAGCTCTGAAAACTTACAGGCATCTTGTCCCCCTACCCAATCAGTCACCAAGTACTACAGATTCTTATTTCAAATTTGCCCCTATCTCTTCCTACTTTCCCATTTCTGCTGCCATCATCTCTCATTTCACAAATGGATGGTGACTGCTGTTTCCTACCTGGCCCTCTGCCTCCACTCTATCTCCCTCCAAAGCACATCTCATGTCCTGCCAAATGAATCTTTCTAAAATATTGATTTAATTGCTTTTCTACTCTTCTCAGAACAGCCAATTTTTTCCCATCCAGAACTAAAAGCTCTGGATCCAGATTACTTTTTATATCTTATTTTCTGTTACTCCCCCTAGAACTTTGGAATTCTGCTTGGCCAACATGTTCATTATTTTTCAAACCTAACACAGTCTTACCCATCCCCATCATCACATGACTGCTCCAATGTGTCCTCGGCTCTGTCTTCTATAATCCTCTGTTTATGTATAAATTCTACTTATTTTTCAAAACTGGGCTTAAACATATTCCATGGCATTTAAGGAATTCATATATATATATATATATATATATATGTATATATATATATATATATATATAGATTTCAGAGGGGAAGGGAGAGAGAGAAATATCAATGTTGAGAGAGAATCATCAATTGGCTGCCTCTTGCATGCCCCCGACTAGGGATCGAGCCCACAACCCAGGCATGTGCCCTTGACTGGAATCGAACCTGGGACCCTTCAGTCTGCAGGCTGACACTCTATCCACAGAGCCAAACCAGCTAGAACAGGAATTTTTCTTAAGCACATTAAAAGACCTGGCTGCAGGATGGCAGACTAAATCCCCATCTCCATCTCCTTAGCTCTGAGAAAAATTATTGTAAAGCAACTAAAAGGCATATACCTACCACAGCCAGTGCCTAGAAGGCTACTAGCTAACAAATCAGAGAATTGAACAAGTTTCCAGGTGACAGAACGTGAATGCAGAGGCATCCGAGGCTGGAAGCAGAGCAGGGGAAAGAGCGACCTTGAGGAACTGGGGGTATTGGAAGCAGCAGAAGCCGGAGCCTCTGGACTCTGGGGCGCACATACACACCAGAGTGGAAATAAGAAGCAGGGCTGGAGACCAGGGAATGAATGAAGGGTCTATAAACAAAATAGGAAATGCCTCCATCCTTGCTCGACACTCAGGCAAGCCGGCATTATTCCCCAGCCAAAAAGCAAAGGCATTTTTCTAAAAAAAGAAAGAAAAAAGTTACAATATGCTTGAAGTAAATTAAAGCAACTACTGTAGGGATTACAGTAGCAGCCTTCCTCCTGGCTTCGGGAAGGCCTTCAGCATAATAGTTAGCTTCCCACCTTTTCGCCTCCTTTCACCTTTTCATGCCTGATGATAGCAAGCCCACGCGGTGAAAGGAGAATTCTGATTCGCCTTCCCAATCCACACTCTTGAATATCAACAGACACTCAAAGGTATTCAAAGGTATTCAAGCATAATAAGATGTATATTAAGACATTTTAGGAAAAATAGCAGTTTGAAAGAGAAAGTCCAAGAGAGACTGAATAGACATAATTTGTCCTTGAATTAAGTCACCTCACTACAGGAAGCATCTGGGCCTTTCCATGTAGCTCGCTTGCCCCCACCTACCCCTGAGAGAACCGCCCTTGCGGAGGCATCCACTGGTGCGCAATGAGACCACTGGCTCAGTGAGGAGAGGGTATCACCAGTGTCGCATAGAGTGGGGTGTGGTCCCTCCTCCATGATGTTCAGAAAGTAACACCACATTTTGCTTATGTGGTGTTCAGGAGAAATGTTTTTCTGGTTTGAGTATCAGGAATAGCTTCTATCAAATTGTTTCATTCCCCTGTCACTAACATTGAGCTGAGTAACTGGTCTGGTTTCCATGTTCGTGTTGGTTACTAGGAAGCAGAGGGCTAAATCTGGGGTAACACAGCATTCAGGATAAAAACAGATGTCTCACTCCAGAGAACCATGGCTTCACCACGAACCAGCTGAAATGGCTCAGTCTTCATAAAGAGCTTAGAACAGTGGCTGGTACATATTAGAGTTTAACAAAATAAATTCTTCAATATCCATTTTTGTATTAGCCTCACTCATAGCTCCTCATATATCCTTTCCTTTGTTTTACCCTTTTTCTTTGTCACCTGATTTCACCATTTCAATGGTTAATATGCCATTGCAAATACATAGCTATGTTTTTTTTAAAAACTTCTCTTGTTGGACCTTTAGGTTGTTAGTAACACTTCCCTGTTGCATATTTCATTAGGGATGGCATTTTTGTGCATCACATCTTTATATTTCTGGTATTTCCTGGGAGTAAAATGCTGGGGATTGGGATTACTGTGCCAAAGGGAATGAATGCACAGGAGGCTTTCGATTAGCATTGCCAAAAGTTTTATCTGTTTAATATTCTATCAGCAATAAATGAATGTGCTGATTTCATCAAATTACCATCAAGATGAGAATTATCTTTTAAAAACCACATAAAAATCAGAGGTTATTTTTTTTTAAGACTTTCCTCTAGTGTGGTCAGTGTTGGTCCTCAACTTTGGAAATCCCAAGTATCCAGAACTTTCTTTTGCTCACCAGGAAGCTATGTGTAATTCAGGAGTACTTCCAAAGAGCAGGGAACTTAAAGACAATGCTATCAATTGGCTGTTTATTGTACTATTATATAACATTTGTGTGCTATTCTTTTCTAACATTACTATTAGCATTTCGGGGGTGGGGGTTGGAATGGCACTAACGGTATAACACTCCACCAGATGAATACATCACATTTTACTTGTCATTCCCATGTTGTTAGTCAGTTTATCCAGATTGTTGCTATTATAAATAACACTTCAATAGACATCTTTGTGCATAAAGCTCTCCCTCTCCGTCTTCTACTTCATCACACCTCCCATCAGGTTGTTGGTTTTGAAATGTCACGGGTTTGCCCTGGCTGGCATTATTAAGTGGTTAGAGCATCGGCCTGTGCACCGGAGGGACTCAAGTTCGATTCCTGGTAAAGGGCACATATGTAAATGAGCCCCGGTCGGATTGCATGTGAGAGGCAACCAATCGATGTGTTTCTGTCACATCAATGTTTTTCTCTCTCTGTGTTCTCTCTCTCTCTCTCTCTCTCTCTCTCTCTCTCTCTCTCTCTCTATCTCTCTATCTCTCTCTTTCTCTCTTTCTTTTCCCTTCCTTCCTCCTCCTTCCACTTTCTCTAAAATCAATGGGGAGGAAATATTATTACTCCTTGGGTGAGTTATAAAAAATAAGAAAGAAGTGTCGTGGGCATTTCGGGAGTATGTCTAGTAGGGAGTTGAGTAATTTTGTTTGTATAATGGCACATGGTTTTTCTTAAAGAGAGCTCCTAAACATTGTACACATTTTCAAGCCTCCCAAAACCTGCATCTGCTCCTGAATTTCTGCTTAAGATAGGTGAGTTGGAAAATGCCAGGATCCATAAACTAAACTCTGGAGTTCGTATTCCCAGCCTAGCAAAGTTGGTTTTGAGAAAAGCCAAGAGCGTTGCTGTGGACCAGCTCTTGGGTGCAAGAGTAGGATAAATGCTCTTAAAGCTCTATTTGTTGAAAGCTGGCTTTCCTGGACAGATGGAAAAGTCTGCCAGAGGCGGGCCTCGAAGAGGAAGGGAGAGGCTCCATCAGGATCCTTGCCTCAGATTCCAAGAACAGGATCCAAGTTCCTTTCATCTGGGAGGCTGTGCTCACAGCCTGCAACACCACTCCGATGATCGGCCTGAAGGCAGAGCTCACAGAGGCACCATGGCAGGGCCAGGGTTCAGTGGCACCCAGAAGCCAAATTGACATCAGAGAACTGCCCTGAGGTGGCTGGGATGCTCAAGGCCCAGGGTAAGTCAACTGGCACTTACCAACTCCATCCGTTAGGCCTTGATTATGGAAAGGCAGTGAAGAGGTGAAAATATTATGTTCTCACAAGCAACCCTATCCCCCATCCAAAGTCTTTTGTTTTCTCTTTGCTCTTGTAAAAAAGTAGGTACGGGGATAATGACAGAATAAAGAAGAGAAAGTGAGGCTGGAGAGAGGTGCTTAAAGCTGGTCAAAGGGCAAACATATGTCCATGTGTCATGTCTTAATGTTCCCTCCTGTGGTTTTGATTTAGGATTCTGAACCATTGGGACAGGTCTTGCTCCTTCACAGAGTCCCATCTTTGATGTTGGGGGAAAAAAGACCATAAAAGAAAGAAGATGGGATCTGAGTTTGAGGGGGAAGAGTAGTGAGGGGAATAAGAGGAGGCTGAGGGCTTGGGAAAGAGATCATGGTCTTCACAGGGTACAGCCAGAAAGCCGCAACTTCAGACTCTTGAGTTTTGAGTCTTACCATAAAGCGAAGAGAGACTTCAGGTCCTTTAAGACAGAACTTGGCCTATGCAATAATCGTCAGTGAGCCTCGGCCCCTGTCCTCAAGGGCTGGGCTGCAACACTCCAACGCCATGTCTAAGGGGAATCTCACCCCGGACTTGAAGGACGCTAAATTTCTCCTAGTCCTTGGAATGTAATTACCATTAAGGTTGAAAAATGAGGGCGATGAACAGCGGTGGCAGGGTTTTTCAAGTTTACATAAACACTGGCTGAGCAGAGACGGCTGGAACATTGGAATCAAAGCATCCTTGTCACATCAGTGCTTTAAATCTCTAAGCAACTCCTGCAAGATCATCTGGTCTCTGGGAACACAGCAGCTGATAAAAGGCCCCTCTAAGCTCACTGCTTATCTGCTCCCACAGGCACAGCCTGCCCTAACGCTGCGTGCAGGGGAACCCAGCCAGTGGTGCCTGACAAGCGCCTTCAAGCCACAAGATAGGGCAGACTGCTGGGGCGGTTCCTGCAGGTGGACTGGGCTCAGGACAGACTGCACACTGCAGGTTCTCCCAGGTTAGGTCCCAGTTTAATCCCCTCCTGCGCCACATTTGTTATACACGGTCAGATGAGCTCCCAGGGCTACAGCATAGCCTGTAGAACTTTAACTGTGGATCAAAAATAGGTGAAGACTTTCATTTCAACATGGCGGACTAAGCACACACATTTACTTCCTCTCGGTCAAAATCTACTTGAAATGACCCGAAGTATCTAATTAAAAAAATAAATTCATAACAACCTGAGAAACAGGATATAATCAGTAGATCATAAATATTTTGGGGAATTTCTAGAAGTTAAAAAACTAGTAAGATCAGCTTAATTAAGAAACCAGAGCAGGAAAAGCTACAACACAAAACAGAAGTGGAAAAAGGCTCCTTCAGAAAAGAGAGCTGTTCTTCCCAAGAGTCTAGAATCTTCCAACTCAGAGAATACAAATACAGAACTGGAGGAGGCCCTGGCCATAGGACATCCTCAGGACAATTAAATGAGGAGCTGCCTGCTGAGCAGCTGGGCCTGTTGTCCCCTCCACCCCTGCACGTGAACAGGCTGCCATGGTGTCTGCCTCCAGGACAAAGCCTTGGGAACACTTCCCATGGTGATAAGCCCCCCTTTGGGACTCTGGGGAGAGGGTGTACTAATATTTTTTTTTAAGTTAAGAGAGAAAAGTAGAACAGAGCTCCAGAAAATTCTAGTCCTACATAATGGTCATGCAGGGAACATGGGTATGGAAATGGAGACTCTTCCAGGAATGAAAACAATTAAAGTACTCTATCTAGTAGCAGGTAAAGTCTTCTTTCTTTGGACAAGCTATGGGATCCCAACTTGTCTTCCTCCTCTGCTCTGAAGAGAAATATTCCTATAGGCAAGCCCAGCAACAGTCATGTCTTCCACTCAGGGGAGAAACCTGTTATGGAAACAGTTGTGCACAAAAAGGGAAAATCCACACCAACTCAACCACCCATCATCCTAGTCTTTCATTTATAAGTGCCAGTGGGCAATTAAAGGCCACCAGACATTTGACAAAAACCAAAAGTAACCATAAAAGAGCCAAGGTAAACAGACAGCATGATCAATGTTAAGGAGAACAAAAGATATGAAAAATGGAAAAGAAATTTTAAATTTTTAATTAGCATCCTCCCAAGAGGATATTTCATTTATGAAATAAGAGCAAGATGCTATGGGTGACAAAGCTCCGAGGTACCTTTAGAATATCTAAACCTACAAATAGTGGACTCAATTGTGCCGCCATTGGTTTGGCTATTCGAGTAATTTTAATTGTATTAATTTTTTTTTCTTGTGAGGAGGCCAACTCATTGGCTATCCTTGACTCCTTTAGTAATGGGACTCTGATAGATATTTAAGGACCCCAAGTCCCATTCTGTAAAACATCCAATGCCTTGTGCCCTTCCTGTTACTGATTTATCACAAGTATTATTATCCCAACAAGCTCATGATCGATAGGAACATCTTCATTTGTGTGTAAATGACATCCGTCCTCTGGGGCCAGTGCTTTCTCTCACTCCTACACCTGCAGGGACTTAGGAGATTAAGTGGGTCTTCTCAGTACATCCCATGAAATATTGATTAAAGGTCTAGTTGAAATAAGTGTATTAATGTAGACTTAAAGCACTCAAGTGAGCAAGAGCACCCCGAGGGAAAACATCTCTACAGAGCAAGTGAGACAAAAATTGGATACTTTGGAAATGGTGAGAATGTTCCTGGGTACACAGATCCCTTCTGCAATGTCACACAGCAAAGTAGGACTTTTATCAAATGATCCCAGTGATAAAAGCCTGGTTCTTGGAGGGAGAGCTAAGGGGCAAGAGGGGAGGGGATGTTAAAAATGGAATAAACAGGAGGCAAGCAATGACATCATAAATTCTTTCTCATCAAACTCACTTAAAATCATGAAACTTTCCCCCCTCCCTTTTGATTTTATCTCATTGCCATTCCCACCCAATATAAGTAAGAATGAGCCATCGTTTTCTGAGGGAAAAAGTATGAAGGAAAAAGATTCAGACCAGTCCTGGGGGACCTGAAGGGTGTGCAATTCACCGCCTACATTTAGTTTCTTTGGGGAAAATCATAGACTTAGCTTTTTGCTGTGGTTTTGGGGATAAACTTACTCTCTTTTTTAGAAACCAGGAAGGCCATGTATATTTCTTTTATGTAGAAATTATAGATTGAGTGAATATAGGAGCTGAAAGAGATCTTATAGAACTGCCAATCCTTTTAATTGTTCAGATCTAAGGGAAAAGACTTCTCTGGGGACTCATAGTTTTAGTGGCAGAGCCCAGTCTAGATCCTGGATTTCTGAACATCTACCAGTATCCCCATCATTTAACAGAATCCTTACTCTATCCCAGGATATAAGGGACATCAAAGATGAACAAGAGGCAGGCTTGTTCATGGTGCTCAGGGCCCATGTGCAAGAGATAGACACATCAACAGGCACAACAGGACATTAGTACAGTCGAGATGACACAGGGAGCTCTATCAGCCCTAAGTATCAGCTACAATGTGAAACACTGGAATCATGCCATCATATTTTCCAAGCTGGCACGGGGAAATGTTGTCATCCTTGGTTCCTGGATCAATGCTCAACCGCTGACCCACACCTGGCTGGGTTTTTTTTGATTAGCATTGGTGCCTTTTTTTTCTTTCTTTGTTTTTTAACTTTTTAAAAACATATGTTTGTTTGTTTGTTATTTCAGAGAGGAAGGGAGAGAGATGGGAACATCAATGATGAGAGAGAATCATTGATTGGCTGCCTCCTGCATGCCCCCCACTGGGGATTGAGCCTGCAACTGGGGCATTGTGCCCTTGTCCAGAATTGAACCCAGGACCTTTCGGTCCACAGGCTGATGCTCTATCCACTGAGCCAAACTGGCCAGGGCAATGTTGTCATCCTTAAGAAGGAACTTTTCCTTGAATAAACATTTCTCTCCTGCATCCCCGCCCCATCTCTGCACAGAAGGCTGAGAATCTGCACATGGCCGCTTCACTTCCAGTCACTGGGATTTGAGGAGGAACGGAACACCCCTCAGGGCATCCTGGATGTCTGGGCAGCCTGGCCCTGCCATTTGCCGTGCAAGGAGCCAGGGCGGGTGGGCCTGAGCTGGCTGGCCAGGCGGGGCACTCCTGCCTCCTGCTTCTTCATGTGCTCCCTCAGATAACATGGATCTCAGAAAGAAAGCAGAATGCCTCAGAGGACCCTGTCTGTCTTGTGACTGGCCTGGGTACCACCTGGAGACACAGGGAAGGACTTTCCAGCCAGTAACTACCAACCAGTCTGTCTATAACCCCAAAGCCAACGTAGTCAATCAGGTCTAAATTTATGTATGTATGTATGTATGTATGTATGTATGTATGTATGTATTTATTTATTTATTTATTTATTTAATGAATCTAGTCATGTTACTCTATTATAATACCTCTTACTGGATAAAATGAATATAATTTATTTTACATATACATTTTATTGATTTTTTAACAAAGGCATCATGGATTTTCAATGGGGAAAGAAAAACCTTTTCAACAAATGGTTCTGGAATAACTGATAAACTAAGCTGGATAAAAGGAACCTCAGTCACTACTTCATACCACACACAAAGTTTAATTCAAGATGGACTGTAGACCTTCATGTAAAAGCCAGAATTTTAGAGCTTCAAAAGAAAACATAAAAGAATATCTTCCTGAGTGTAAGCAAAATTTTCTTAGATGGGACATGGAAAACGATATTTATAAAAGAAAAAAATAAAGATAAATTAGACTTTATAAAATTTAAATCTTCTGTTCATTAAAGAAACCATTAAGAAAATAAATAGGCAAGCTACAGAGTAGGAAAAAGTGTTCACAATTCATGTATCTGACAAAAGATGTATATCCAGGCTACATGGAGAATTCTCACAAATCAATAACAGAAAGATAAACAGCCCAAGTTTTAAAAGATGGGCAAAAGATTTGAACAGACAACTCATCAAAGAAGATATATGAAAGATGAAGAAGCACAAGAAAGTGTGCTCAATATTATTCGTCATCAGGGAAAGACACTAAAACTACAGTGTGGTACCATGCCACACCCATGCAAATGGCTATAATTAAAAGCCCCCAACGGTGGGCAGGATGTGGAGCAACTTGATTTCTCTTACATCACTGGTTGTAAACTTTTGGTCTTGTTGATCCTCCCTATTGGATCTGTGTTTTATATTTTATTAATTTCTGTTTTCACATTTCTTTCTTTCCTTCTTTTTATTTGAATTTATTTTGATGTTCTTTTCCCACTTCAAATTCACGTTGGTTTGGGTCAAACTGCTTCCCAATGCCCCCTGAAAAGAATGTTGTGGTTTCCGGAGAAAGCCAATTACTACTCGTCTACCTGGGAACTGAACATGTCAGCTGGTTCAACTCAAGTTAAAAGTGTTCATCAAGAATGTTATTCTTTCCCAAAATAGTTCTATTATTCTAAGAAAGTAGGGTAAAATAAGTGATATAAGAAGACTAAAAGTAAATTATCCTCACCCCAGTCTGAAAAAAATAACAAGGACACCCCCCCAAAAAAAAAAAATCTCACAGGAAACATCACTAAAAAGCTCAAATTCCCAACTAAGAAACAGAATGCACCCTTTGGGCACAACGGGTATATCAATGAGTCTACCACAGTGACCTGAAGGAGGAAGCATTCTACCTACCATGCATGAACATGAACATGAGATTATTTTGGGACTCATTTGTGAATTTATGGAGACAAGTGACCCACAGTTTAATATGAATTCAGTGTTCAATCTACAGGCCAGATTGTCAAGTGGAATAGCATCCACCTACTGCCTTCTTAATCGTTTTCTAAGCTAATGATAAGAATAAAAGGAATCGCTAAAAGCAGATGAGACTGTCTTTTCCCAACAGAATGAGTCACTTCCCTTGACTTCTGATAAATGTCTAGAGGTGCCTAAATATTGCTAAAGTCCTCCACGTCTTCTAAGCAGGTGTGTATAAGCACAGTTCTTTCACATTGGATAACTGCCCAACTACCCATCAGCTGTAGCTGAAGAAATAAAAATCTATGCTACAGAAAGAGAAACTCAGAACTCTTAGGATGACCATGTCCACAGCTTATCACTTAAGCTTTGGAAAGTTAAGTTCCCTTCTCCTGGAGGTATTCAGTAAGAAAACATTCCCTGGGTGTCTGTAAAGATAAATAATTTCTGCCTAAAGGATGATATATAATTGAAAGTAAGGACAGAACATTAGAAATCTTGTTTTCAGCTTGTCACCACCAAATCACAGCAACAGTGTATTAGTCAGTGGAATTCCACTAGCTGCTGTAAAAAACAACTTCCAAAATCTTAGTAGCCTAGTTTTCTTGGCTATATATTTCTCGGCACTATATTTCTCAGCTATGTCACAGTCCAATCAGGTGTGTAGCCGTCAATGTGATACTTTAGGGATACTAATTCATTTTATCTTTAGGGATGCCACTTCTTCCATCTTCTAAGATATCCTGAGTCTACCACAGGATCCTTAGCATTCAAATAATGAATGAGAGAAGAAGACTGTGTCAGGCTTAGAATGGCACACATCACTTGTGCTCACATCCCATGGGTAGTCACATAACTCTGACCTAACCACAAGTTTGGTAAATGCAGTCTTTCTAGGGACCCAGGTCAAGGAAGTGAGACAGAAGAGCTCCTAGGCAGTCTGGCAGAGTGAGAAAGCACATCATTCAAGCACTCTGGCACTCACTTTATAATGATATATAAAACTAGAGGCCCAATGCATGAAATTTGTGCAAGAGTAGGCCTTCCTTCCCCTGGCTGCCGGCACCGGCTTCCCTCTGGCACCCGGGACCCGGGCTTCCCTTGCAGCCCTGGGTTCGTCCGGAAGGTCGTCTGGAAGGACGTCCAGTCTAATTTGCATATTACACTTTTATTATTATAATGAGCTGATGGAGCAATAGGATATCTAAGTTCACCTCTCCCCTCCACCCCCTTCCAGTTCTGATATTCTGTGACTTTCAAATAGGACAGTAGCCTTAGCTTGATTTCACAGACACGGTCTGCCCATAAGAAGTATATTACCACTTCGCTATTATCTAGACTCTTCTTCTTCTTCTCCTTCTTCTTCTTCTTCTTCTTCTTCTTCTTCTTCTTCTTCCTCCTCCTCTTCCTCCTCCTCTTCCTCCTCCTCCTCCCCCCCCCCTCCTCCTCCTCCTCCCCCTCCTCCTCTTCCTCCTCCTCCTCTTCTTCTTCTTCTTCTTCTTCTTCTTCTTCTTCTTCTTCTTCTTCTTCTTCTTCTTTCTCCTCCTCCTCCTCCTCCTCCCCCTCCTCCTCTTCCTCCTCCTCCTCTTCTTCTTCTTCTTCTTCTTCTTCTTCTTCTTCTTCCTCTTCTTCTTCCTCCTCCTCCTCTTCTTCTTCTTCTTCTTCTTCTTCTTCTTCTTCTTCTTCTTCTTCTTCTTCTTCTTCTTCTTCCTCTTCTTCTTCTTCTTCTTCTTCTTCTTCTTCTTCTTCTTCCTCTTCTCCTTATTCTTCTTATTATTCTTATTCTTATTCTTTATATATATATATATATTATATATTTTATTGATTTTTTTACAGAGAGGAAGGGAGAGAGATAGAGAGTCAGAAACATCGATGAGAGAGAAACATCGATCAGCCGCCTCCTGCACATCCCCCACTGGGGATGTGCCCGCAACCCAGATACATGCCCTTGACCGGAATCGAACCCGGGACCCTTCAGTCCGCAGGCCGACGCTCTATCCACTGAGCCAAACTGGTTTCGGCCTTATTCTTATTCTTATTCTTATTCTTATTCTTATTCTTATTCTTTTTCTTTTTCTTTTTCTTTTTCTTTTTCTTTTTCTTTTTCTTTTTCTTTTTCTTCATGATTCTGGGAAGCATGGCGGTCAGCATGGGAGCATGGGGGCTGGGCTTTTAGAAAAATATATTTGTATTGATTTTTTAGAGAGAATGGGAGACAAAGAGTGAGGTAGAAATATCAATGAGAGAGAAACATCCATTAGCTGCTCCTACATGCCCCCTACTGGGGATTGAGCCCACAACCCGGGCATACACCCTGAAAGGAATTGAATTGAACCAGTGACCTCTTGATGCACGGATCGACACTCAACCACCGAGCCACACAGGCTGGGCAAGACTTTTCTTCTTGATACGGCATTTTATTATCTTTAGCACTCTCAATGATGCCCCCCAAAAGTGAGGGAATGAACATGATAAAGCTACCTGAGCTATCAACAGTGAATCAGGGTCCCTTCTAGCCCTAATATTCCAGGACCCGTCGAGTCACGCTCCTCATTTAGCAGAGAAGTTGTCCGAGAATTCCTGGGATTGGAAAAACCATGCAGGTGCTTCCCCGTGGCTTCAGCCATCACATAGGCTGAGCCACATGGTTGTTGCTGCAGCTGTAAGAGAAATTAAGAGGCTAATGATGTTACTGCACTTAATGCATGTGTTTTGCTGAAGATTTCCAAAGCCTGGTTGGCAAACATCGCTGAAATGAGCATAAATTAAGACTCCATCATGGATGTGTATCTGAGCATGACTATCAAGATGTGAATAAGCATGTAAATCAGTAATAAATTTGAAATAAACTGCTTAGCTCTCATATAAATCAGCCCAAGGCCCTTTCCCTTGGTGTCGTATTCTTTTTGCTTTGTTTTCCATTAAGATAAGAGATATAGAGTATCAGTCCTCATGATTTTTCCCACTTTACTTTATCATAAGAATTAGTCCAGCTCTATTGTTAACATATTCTGAAAGTCAATCTGAGGAAAGTTTAGATAAGACACCACATTTTTTAGCTGGTATCTGGTGACAAGAAACAGGTAAATGCATTTGCTACTTAGAGATCAGATGTGAGGTTTTCACAGCTAGAACTGTAAATGTGTGTCAGAAAAAGAAGTTTGATATATAAATATTTTAGTAAGTGGTTAATAAAGGGGCATTTTAGGAAAGGTAATTGCTAACATGTCTCTTAAAAAACCCTTTTATATTGTCTCATTTTATAATTAGGGCTTAAAAAACAACTCTATTTTATAATAGTAGTTGTTCCTACAGCTAATGTATATAAACTAAGATTTTCTTTACAAGATCCTCTCCAGGTATTGTGCCACGTTTCCTGCTCTTGGCCAGGTACTCACCGTGTCCCGCTACCTCTCTGTTTCACATGCTCCTGTAACAGCCTCCCTCCACGCCACCCAGTAGGGTTGGTGCCGTACTAGTCTGCTAGGGCTTCCTTAACAAAATATTACAGACTAGGGTGGCTTAAACAACACGTTTGTTTTCTCATAATTCTGGAGGCTAGAAGTTCAAGATCAAGGTGTTAGCAGATGTGGTTTCCTCTGAGGCCTCTCTCCTTGGCTTGCAGACAGCTGCCTTCTCGCCGTTTCCTCACATGGTCTTTCTTCTGTGTGCTCCTGTCTGCAGCCAATCTCTCCTCACAAGGACACAAATCATTTTGGAATAGGACCCAACCATATGACCTTATTTTACCTTAATTACCCCTTTGAAGGCCCTAACTCTAAATAGAGTCACATCTGAAGTAATGGTAATTAGCACTTTAACATATGTATCTTGGGAGGGCACAATTCAGCCCATAACAGGTGCCATTCCTGTGTCTAAGTGCCCTGTGTCTCTCTCAGTCATAGCGTGCATGCCACTGTGTATATGCAGATGTGATACATGTCTCCCCTACTGATCTGTGGACGGTTTGCGAACAGGAAATGTGTTTGTGTTACTATCAAATAGTGCAGCTCCTAGAATACCGTGGAAGCTCAATGTTGAGTGCATAGATTATGAAGTCAGAGGACCCCACTCGGAGCCTGTGGTCTCATTTGCCAGCTGTGCGGTTGGTCGCTGAGACACATGGGGAGAATGGGCACCGCCCCTGATTTTGGTGCAAATTCAATGAAATATGTCCCTGGCAAAGTGCCTAGCACATAAAGGAGCTCCATAAATGTTAATTGAATCTGAGGTTGTATCTTCTTCCAAGATGTCTATAAAAAACTAATTAATAGCCGTAATTACAAATGCTTAGTAATTAAATTGCTTTTAGAAACAATAATAATGAGGCGTGCTAACCCAGACCATGTGTTATGTAAAGGATTTGCCATCAACAACAATAGTCCATAAATTTTATCTCACAGGCTGAATCCAGTTTCAAATCTAGGTAATTAAAAGCCTTTTAGCCAAGGACTCTGTTTCTTCCTGGCGTGCCATGGAGGCCGCTGTGTGACACTTCTTGGGCCAAATAATGAATAAAATAATGCCCCCTAAGGTATTGGGTCTGTCGCATTTTTCTCAGGACATTCTAGGCCTGGGTGCTGCCATTGGCAAAGGACATTTTGAAACTTTGATGCTATTCAAGGAAGTGATTCCACTCTAGTTTCAGTCAAAGGGACGTGTTTAGGGTCAAGACAGATAAGGCTCAGGCACAGCAAAAATCTCTGGAGACACCAACATCTCTTTGCCCCATTATGTGTGCGTTATCTGTTGTCCCAGCCATGCTGTGTAACAAACCCACCCACCCCTGCCACTCAGACCTCCAACCGTGGGGAGTGTCCTGATTTATGGCCTCAGCTGCTGCCCTTGTGGATCCATCCCCACGTCAATGAGGCCACCCTTCCACTGACGGGCCACAGTGGGGCACTAACACAGGCCTACTTCCGTAACATGTGGGGTTCCTTTCACAAAGACGTTGGCTCACAGACTCCCCATCAGGCCGCCCAGGACTTCCTTAGCCCTGTGCTGCCGTCTGAGACCCTACCTATGCAAGCCTTCCTTGCCCGTTTCTCCCATAGAGGTCTGTCTGAAGGCTTCCCCCACCTTCTCTGGCTCCCTCCTCTAATTATTCTCCAACAGCATCTCACCCAGTAAATCTCCTGGACATCGAATTCCATGTTGGCATCTGCTTCTCAAGGGACTTGAACTAGGACACACTCCAAAGTTTAAGTACTTAAAACAATGGTCATTCCCCCCCCCCCCCTAAGGCTACAGAGCGCTACTTCTGGCCGGAGTCATCCCAGTCGGGTGGGAGGCGAGCTGGGCACAGCCTGAGCCAGGATGGCCTCCACTGAGAGTCCTCCCCTTGCTCATGTGCTCGCTCTTCCTCCCACTTGCGCACATGGCGTTCTCTCAAGAGCGTAAGTGCTCAGGCCTCTGGAGATCTGGGCTTGGAACTGACATAAACTCACTTCCGCTGCCTCCAGTTAGTCAACGCCAGTCAAAAGGAGCCCAGACGCAAGGGTGGGGAACAGAGCCCACCTGGATAGGAGGAACCTTGCCAAGGGCCGGGCTGTAGGGAGGAGTGAAGAATTGCAGCCATTCTCGCCATCAGTCTCTCACACCCCATCTCCTGCGTTATCCCCGTTAGCACAGGGCCATGCTGTGCCCATAACTGCGTTGGCCTCTGGAGAACTCTCCAGGCCGACTTGGCCTCTGCGTGGGGCTTAGCTGCCCGTCCCAGAGGGAGGCCACAGTCTCCTGGGCGCGACTCCAGCTGCCATGAGCCGCGTTAAACACCCTGAGAAGCCCCTCCTAGTGGCCCAGTCCTCCTCGTGGGGAACTGGGAAAGGTTTGCTCTGAGTGCAGCGAGGGGTCTGTCTGTTCCCTGTCGGCCCGCATCAGCTTCAGGTCAGGAACGCTCAAGAAAGCAGGGCACGTCGCATTGAACTCAACCTTACTCTTCCGAGGAGCGGACGGACAATTAGGAGCAGGACCTGCATCAAAAAAGAGCAACCCAGCATGGAGCCCGTCTAATTAGTCATATGAACGGAGCGCTTCCCCTCCGCTTCCTCTGGAACGTACGCTTGTCAGGTCTCATAAGGCAGGCTCGGCCCCGACAGCCACTGAAGGGCTGGGTGCAGGCAGCTTGGCAGGAGCAGCACAGGCGCCCCTCTCCAGGCACCAACGTCCCCCTGAACGTCCCGGTAGGTGTCCTCTGGCCCCTTCAGCTGCAAATGAAGTGGTGGAGGGGGGCTTTTAATTGTGCCGCCAAGATGGACCCCGAAGGCAAGCAAGCCGCTGCCTCTGGTTCAAACGCCGACCTTCTTAATACCTCGCCTCGCGTTAATGGGAAACTGAGCACCATGAAGGATTCAAGGTGAAGGCCGGACATGCTCCGCTAATCCCGGGGGCTGGACTGTTTAGGCTTCTGCACTTTACAGTTTTCTTCCCCTAAAGAGTGTGTGCCACGGAGGTCACCGGCCTGTCATCAGAACAGATTAGAGGAGACGTCCCCGCCCCCCCCCCCCACCCCCACACCTTGCTCCAGGCAGGGCAGAGAGACTCTCCCGCTATGGAGGCTTGTCCAGCCCAGACCCTGCGGGGCCAGCTCTCCCGGGTGTGTACTTAGCACCTGTTCCTGCCTGGACCCTCACACTGGCGGGCCTGGCTTTCCACCGTGTGGCTGCCTTGCATTCCCGGCCAGTGCTGGCTGTGGGGCAAACCACACCTCTCTCTGCAGCAGCTCCTGGCCAGGGCCCACCGTGACCATGTGACTAGGAATGTGATCCCAGCTGCTTAGTGTCCTGTCTGGCGGGCCTGACCATATGCCTGAGTGGCCTCTCTATTCTAGCCGCATACACACAAGCGTGCTTTTATTTCCTCATCAGATGGTTAAGCAAAGATGCACACGGCGTGTCTGTCCGATAGTCCGGAGCACGAGGGAGCAGCGCTTCCTCCCAATGCCCTTCACCTGCCCAGCTCTCTCGCTCTCATCTGAGAACGAACCTCTTGTTTCATCAACCGGCTGGCTTCGTTGCTTCGCTGGGTTAGGAGCTCCTACCCACTCCTCAAAACCTTCACTTAGGAAGCCTTCCCGGGCAATGTTCCCACCCCCCCACCCCCATCCTATGGGACAGGGGTGGGGAACCTTTCCCTGCCAAGGGCCACTTGGATATTTATAACATCATTCACGGGCCATACAACATTATCAACTTAAAAATCAGCTGCTATGTTTGGTCAGATATTTAATTAACTCACCCCTAATGCCTTGGTAGGGCCCGACCAAATGATTTTGTGGGCCTTATATGGCCCCTGGGCCCGAGGTTCCCCACCCCTGCTCTAGGACATATGACCTTGCTGTGACCATTTCCTTTCACACCCAACTCACCTGTGTGCCCCGGAGACAAGCCTCCGTTGAAGTAGCTGCACACCCTGGACACATGGAGGTGCTCACCATTGCCAAGGAAGGAAGGAAGGAAGGAAGGAAGGAAGGAAGGAAGGAAGGGAGGGAGGGAGGGAGGGAGGGAGGGAGGGAGGGAGGGAGGGAGGAAGGAAGGAAGGGAAACTGACTTCATTACTACTCCAGAAGCTGAGGCTCAGAGGAGAAAGAGGGAAATGGACCGTGATTGGGTGGTAAAATGGTCATGTAACTATGACAGCCTCAACAAACCTACTTATACCTTCCAAAGTACTTTTTGTTAGAATTTATCATTTTCAAAGGAGAATTTTATATCCTCTATTTCACTTATATCTCACAAAAGTACCACAATTAACAAGAAGGGGGGAAATATCCTGCAGAATGCCTTTTGAAATTGAAATGTCTGCGGCTCACAGACCTGTGGAGCTGACCCAGGAGTCCAGAAAAATCAGCTGCTTGACTCCCAGTCTGGCAGGCTCTTCACTCCACTTTGCTGCTTTATCTTGGAAATGTAAACAGATCCCAAATTCGTTTGGTTTCTGTTTTAAAACAACACCTTGTGAAGGGCCCCGGGTGGTTATTTTTATCGGTGTAAAATCACTAATGTAAAATAAGACTTGCAATTGGCCTCAATGATTCTCTTTCTGAAGCAATAGTTAAGTGGTTATCTCCCTTTTAAGAGGGCCAGTCTGTGTACTTAACAAATCCACGTCATTTATTCTGAGAGGTCTAAGGGGATTTTCATTTCCAGGGTTCTTTTACTCTGGAGCCCTTCAAACTGGAAGGCTAACCACTGTGCATTATGGGAAGTCGTGAGTCAAGAAGGAAAGGCTCCCCGTATCCACCACCCCAACCCTGACAAGGTAGATATCTGGGGTGGTCGTTGTGAGTTTGTGTTATTTAAGGAAAACATTGCTTTCCCCTATCACCATGATGCGGTTAAATAAGAGTTTATTTGAAAACATTTGAGATAGTCCTTCCAAAAAATCATCATTATTCACTTTAACTTACTGGTCAAAGAGTTGGTCACGATCAGAATCATCTAGAACAGTGGTTCTCAACCTTCTGGCCCTTTAATATAGTTCCTCATGTTGTGACCCAACCATAACATTATTTTCGTTGCTACTTCATCACTGTAATGTTGCTACTGTTATGAATCGTAATGTAAATATCTGATATGCAGGATGGTCTTAGGCGACCCCTGTGAAAGGGTTGTTCGACCGCCAAAGGGGTCACGAGCCACAGGTTGAGAACCGCTGATCTAGAAGCTTGGCTTGGATTGGAGGATCTGCTCCTTCGCTTACATTTCTTAGAAAAGATTTTATCTTTTTCTACAAAATTTTGCTACTTCTAATGAAAATGAAAATACCCAGCAGGGTCCAATGTGGAGCAGCTAAAACTTGAGTTAATGATAGGTCAGTAGCTCCTCCAGATGCCCTGGACTTCACATGGAATATTCACTTCCACCCGCCTCCTCATTCCTAGTGGCCAATCCCTCTCCCAGAGCTGAGGGTCCTGGCAGGCCTGGATTATATGACCAAGTGCACAGATTGAATTACGAAGCCAGCTCTGAGTCACTAGCAAGTAAGAAAAAGAAGAACATAAATGGTGCTTTTTCACTCAGGTGACCCACGGTGTCCTGAGTGCTGTTTGAACAGTGTGGGTGACATGGCTCATATCACCATGCAGATCCTCCACTCAATCAGGGGCCAGACTGTCCTGTTTCTACAGCCCCCCAAGCCCCACCGTTCTGGGCTCTCAGGGTGCTGCTCCTTGCTGTCCAGGACCCGAGTTTTGATTCACAGTCTGTGAGCCCCGAAGCTCATGTCTGGCCAACGTACCCCCTTCCTCTTTTCTTTCTTGGCTCTAATATAAAAGCTGCATGTTTTTGGAAGGTTGTTTCTTGGAACGTTCACTAAAGTTAGAGACAAAGATAAAACATTCAAGATGGATGTCCATCAAGGAAAGAATGAAGGGGAGAAGAACAGAGGAAGTCAACAGAAAAAGGGTTTAATGGGTTTTCTAGACAGTTTGTCTTGCTACTATATACAGAATAGATAAAAACCCAACCCTGCTCTTTAAACCTATCTGAGCATAGATAGATCCTGCAGGTCATAAACGCTAAGTGAGGAATGGAGGGTGGTACCGGTTGGCTAGCAATCAGTATCCCTAAATCGCTGCCTTCGTGTGAAATCAACATGCTATAAACAGCATTCGCTCCTCCTTTACCAGTCACCTATTGGAGATTAGCCAACAACAACAAAAAAATAGTCTTTAGTCTACAGTAATTAGATGATTCCTGGCATTTAAAATATATAGTATCATCCTTTGCTGAACAAAAAAAGACCAAAGTTGCACCAGCTCTGAGGGCAATTGTTTGGCTAATACCCAGTCCTCAGTGAATCTGTCACTGCAACTGCTAAAGCATCTCGATCAAGGGTTCTCTAAGAATCCGCCTGCAAAAATGGTTCTAATTCATGTGGGGGTGGAGCAAGTGAGGTGTTCCACCGAGGTTTCTTCTATAGAAGATCCAGAGGAAAATGACTGGAAACACTTCCAAAAGTCAGACTCTCTGCATTTTTTGTTGTTGTTATTAATCCTCACCCAAGGATATTTTTTCCATTGCTTTTCAGAGAGAGTGGAAAGGAGGGAGAGAGAGAGAGAGACATCGATTTGGTTGCCTTCTGCATGGGGCCCCAAACCAGCTAGGGATCAAACCTGCAACACAGGTACATGCCCTTGACTGGAATCAAACCTGCAACTCTTGGGTGCAAGGGTGGACGCTCTAACCGCTGAGCAACACGGGCTAGGGTAGATTCTGTATTGTAACAAGTCACCCTCCCAGGTGCTTTGTATGCAAATTAAGAGAGGAAGGGACAACACACTTTTTTGGTAAAGAGCCAACTAATAAATATTTCAGGCTCTGCAGGCCACGTGGTCTCTGTCCAGCTCCTCTGCTCTGCCTCTGTACTCGGAAAGCACCAATAAACCTGGGGTCTGCCACGGATGGTCCGTGGGCCACATCTGGCCAGTTACCTATTTTTATACAGCCCACTAGCCAACAAAAAAAAAAAAAAAAATCTTTACATTTTTAAATGGTTCAATACAAACTAAAGCATAATATTTTGTGACATGTGAAAACTGTAGGAACTTCAAATTTCAGGGTGCATAAATAAAAAGTTATCAGAACCCAGCCACATTGGTTTGTTTACGTATCGTCGGTGGCTGTTATGATGTTACAATGGCAGAGTTGAATAATCGTGACAGAGACCATATGGCCTGCAAGCCTAAATATTTACCGTCTGACCCTTTGCAGAAAAAATTGGCCACCCCCTGCAATAAAACTTCGTGGGCACTGAAATTAGAATTTCAAATAATTTTCTCACTATAAAATATTATTCCTCTTTCGGTTTCCCCTTCCAACCACTTGCAAATGTAAAGGCCATTCTTAGCTCTCGGAATGTATGAAAACAGGCACCCTCTGAAGCAAGCTGGGTTCTGCAAAGCTTCATCTGGGGAACACAGTCCAGGTTTCCTGAAAGGAAAAAAATCTTCTCAGGCAAGGTTTCCCAAGCTCGAGTGTGGCCAGGAGTCATCTCATTTTTCCTTAATGAAGTCACCCCTTTCCTGGTCTCCGCCGCGTGGTTGGGGAGGACTCCCGCGCCCCGCCCCAACTCCAGGTAGGAGCCCCGAGTTGGTTAAGCCAGTCCGTGTACCCGAATCCTTTGATCATGGTTTTGGGTTCAAGGCACATGATCCCTAAACCAGGGCCAATGAGATGTCAAGACACTTCCTGGGCTCCTTGCCCTGCAGGTGCTGCTGAAGGAGAGACTGTTTCCTAATGGGCGCAAACAAGGGAGGATGTCACCACCAGGAGACCTGCTGATTGTCCTCTTGTGACCCCAGCGGAAAGCTTGCCCCAGAATAGGAGCCAGAGATAAGAAATACAGATTTCCTTTGCATCCTGGATCACAAGTTTCCTGAAACTATACCTAAACTATTAGGTGGGTGGGCCAACAAATTCCCTTTTGCCTGACCCTGTATCACTAACATTATCTATACTAATAAAAGGGTAATATGCTAATTAGACCAGACGTCTTCCAGACATCCTTCCAGACGTCCTTCCTGACAAAGCCACGGTGGGGTGGTGGGGGCCGAGGCAGAGGCAGTTAGGGGCGATCGGGCAGCCAGGCAGGCAGAGAGGTTAGGGGTGATCGGGCAGCCAGGCAGGCAGAGAGGTTAGGGGTGATCGGGCAGCCAGGCAGGCAGAGAGGTTAGGGGTGATCGGGCAGCCAGGCAGGCAGAGAGGTTAGGGGTGATCAGCCAGGCAGGCAGAGAGGTTGGGGGTGATCAGGCAGGCAGGCAGAGTGGTTAGGGGTGATCAGGCAGGCAGGCAGGCAGGCAGGTGAGTGGTTAGGAGCCAGCGGTCCCAGATTGCGAGAGGGTGCAGGCTGGTCTGAGGAACTCCTCCCCACACCCCGACCTCCCCTCCCCGCGCACGATTTCATTCACTGGGCCTCTAGTACAATATAAAAAGCATGCAATCGTTTTACCAAAAGGGAATTGTGGCATAAAGGAGACGTGACAGACAACAAGTCACCCTGAGCAGTAGAGGCCCTCGGATCCCTGCGAGGGATTTATTGTCACCCCTGCTGCTGGAAGCGGAGAACTGGCTGGCGTGTTCTGTTTGTTTCTGGACTCACCCAGTTACCATCGGCTGTGAAATGTTTGTAGAGTAGCAACAGAGTGGGGGCTAAAATCCAGGAGACGGGCGTAGGAGCCTTGGAGAAAAGCAGACAAGAATTCAAACCTGACCTCCACCACCTATTAGCTGTGTGCGTTATAGGAAGTTACATAACCTCTCTGCGCCTTACTTCCTCATCGGTAAAATGGGGCGGGGGGGTGTAAAATAAGATAATACACGTAGGGTGCAGATCAGGTAACCGCTATGATGAGCCACCTGCCCTCCCTGTCAGAGGAAAATGTCCTTCTGGGCTTTGGGGGAAACTGGAGGGCTGGGGCCGGAGCTGGCTCACAGGGAGCACAGTCCTTCAGGATTGGGCTGTGTGCCCAGCACATCCCACTTAAGGACCATTCGCAAACATTCACTACTTAAGGTCACTTTAATAATTAGTCTTGCTTTGCTAATTACACTTTACTGATTAGAAACGACCAACCGACCGAGGGTTGACAATACTGGGGTTGCTGTGAGCGCTAATCTTTTAGCAGCCACGGACCCAAATAATGGTGACTGATTTTGCTGTTGAGCTTTTATCTTTAAATGCACTGTGTCAATAGGGCATTGTGATGGGAATGCAAAGAGGAAGCCGGGAGGCCAGGGGGATTCACACTCCTTTGCCCAGCATTCCCAGGCCTGAGCCCCTGGACGAGTATCCGGGAGAATCAGGAGACAGTAGCCAGCTTCTAGGGAGTTGTTTTTTGTTTTTTTAAAATCTGAAGTCTGTGGTTTGTAAAAACATTTTACTAGTAAACATTAGCATTAGCCTGTGCTTATGGAGAGCCTGCTCTGGGCTCAGCATCTACATCAATGTGCACAAGAGTGATGGATGCGGGCGCTAGTGTTCGGTCCATTTTACAGGTACCGCCAAGGAGGCACAGAGACGAAGTGGCAGAGTCAAACTCCAACCCAGTCTGTCCTGAATACAACCAGCAGTTCTGTAAGGGATCTTTGGGCCTCTCTGAACTATTCAACCGTGTTCCCTCTCTTTACCTCTTTTTTAATAATAATAATAATAATAATAATAATAATAATAATAATAAAAAAAATAATAATAATAATAAATAACAGCCTTTAAAAAGGCAGATACAATTCTAGTGGAATAATAGCAGTAGCACCATGTGTGCCTGTGAGGTAATCCGCATAGCCCTTAATGTGCATCATTTTAGTTAATTTTCATGACAGTCGTAAGTGCCCATTTTACAGATGAGAAACTGAGGCTCGGAGTTCAGTGATTTGCTCCACGCCACAGAGATAGTAAGGGTTGAACTGGGAGCCAGGAAATAGAAGTGTAGTAAACTGGCAGCCGGAGAAAGGCCGGGCTGAACCGGCCGGAGCCGTGCCCCAGAAGCGCTGCAGCTGCGGCCTGGGGACCCCGCCCCCACCCTGCCCCGCGCTAATGGGGGTAGAGCTCGGCGGCGCCATCCTGCAAGCCGCGCCTGATAATAGCCCTGATTACACGGCAGGACGGCCAGGGAAGGCCGCCGCCACCAGCGCCAGCGCCACCGTCCGCGCCGGCTGAGCCGGGTCCATGCGCAGGCGGGGCTCTGACTCGGACATCTGCGTCCCCGCCCCGGGGCGGCAGCCGGAGCCCAGGGCACCATCTCTGGCCTCGGGTCCTGGGTGGCAGCCTCGTGTGCCCCTAAGGGGGCCCGCGTGTCGCGAGCGGAGAAATTGGTCTGCTTCTCCGAAAATGCAGTCTTTCCAAGAGACCCCACAGCGTCGCCCGGGAAGAGTCTTTGGGGTCGGATACCCCTGTAGAGTCACCAAGTGGGGCAGGAGGTGGAGCCGGGCGGAGAGCGCCGTGGTCCCCTTGGCCTCTCCAAGGTGCAGGCCTGGGACCCACGCTGGCTGCTAGGATGGGGCGGGCTGATGGGAGGGAGCAGCGGACCCCAGACGAGAGGCGAGAGTGCGCCTTGCAAGCCCTGGAGCTGGACGCATCCGCCTGGTTGCGGGAAGGATCCGCTTCCTGCCGTGGCGTCGCCCCAACTGCAGTTGGTCTCTGCTCCCAGAGCGCTCTGCGGGCCTCAGGGCACCGGTCAGCCACCCTCTTCACAGCTGGGGAAACTGAGGCTTAGAGCAGACCACACAGCTCAGGGGGCCAGGGCCAGCAAAGGGCAAATCTGACTTCGAACCTCGAAAACCTGGCAGTCTGGCAGTCTGCCTCCAGAACTTGGGGGTCCTCGGGCAGTGCGCCTCACAGACTCCCACCAAGCGGCCGCGATCCGATCCCCAGGCCGATGCTATCTAACTGCCTAGCTGCCTCCGTGGCCGCCACCTGCAGATGACTCGGTAGTTACATCATTAAAGAAAAAAAATATCTAAAAAGGCCGCCTGCGCCCGGGGTCCTCGGAGACATGGAAGGACCTTCGCGCGGCCGGGGGGCCAGGAGCCTGCACGGTGCCCAGTTTGGAGGCATAAAGTCCCTGGTCCTGCTGGGCAGACAACAAAGATGTGCGCGTGTTTCCTGCCTCTGGGGCTGCGGTTTACAAACAGACCCGGAAAATTCAGCCCTCTCCGTGCTGCCTCTGCTTCCAGAACAGCAAACCAAGCAAGTCAGTGCTGGAATTCGATGTGTGGGGGGAGGTTCAGTTAGCCTTCCCAGACTCATTTTCTGCACTTTTAAACATGCACATGCTAATGCGACCCGACTGATGCTATTACCAACATTATATATTTCTTGGAAAGCCGAAGCGCAGCGCCTGGCACGCATTAAGTGCGCGATGGCTCTGTGTAATGCACTGAAAACTAGCATCCAGAACCTGAGATGTACTCAAAGCGCCTTCACACTATGTGAGTTCATAGGAGAAAAGGCAGCGGAGAGGCCGGCTGTGGGCCTCCTGCCTTTCCAGCGAGTGTTCGCAGCGGAGGCCAGCTGGAACAGGGGGGAGGACCTGGCCCCTCCTCGCCATGGCAGTGAGGCCCTGCGTGGGACCCAGAGCATCCCACGGACCCAGAAAGCTGTTCCTGACATTCCCAGAGCGTGGAAACTGGAGCTCTTGGACACACTTCTTGGCCAGATCTAATCTGTATCAGCCCTGGATCACAAAGGGATTTCTTCCCAAGTTCCAGGGTTCGTTGACCCCACGGGGACATTGCTCCGTTAATTTTCACAATAAACTCTTGGCGTAGGTATTGTCCTCAGTAACCGTATTTTACAGATGTGGAAACTGAGCCAGCACAGCTTGCTCCAAACCGGTGTTTCAGATGCCAGACCCAAACACCTTCTTCTGCAAGGCTTTTTATTCCTTATTAGTTCTGTCTTATTTGTACTTAACACTGAGCCATGATGCCCCTACATCCCAAGAGTTCTTTTAGCTCAGTGTTGAGGAGAATGAATGTGTGTGTTTTTTATATCCGTGCTATTTTATCCGTCTCCAGCTGGGCTGTGAGTCCTTGTTGGGCAGGGATGATCGCATGCAACTTATCCAACCACATCCCCACCCAATATGCCAGTGCCTGGTCCAGAAGGAATGAATGCCCCACAGAGGTTGAGTTTGCTACGTCTGCTCCTTGTTTTCCCAAGTCTTTGTCACAATTTCTCTTTCTTGTGGTTTTTACAGGCTTGTTAGTGTCTCCCACCAGAAGGTGAGCTGCACAAGCAGGAAGTTTAGGGTTCTGGTGGCTGGTCAGTTCCTGAGACCCAGCACAGTACCCAGCCCAGAGCGAGCACCAGATGACACTGGATGAATGAGCAAATACTCTGCACTCTCTGCCTTTTATTTGGTGCCTATGTCCTTGTTCCCTTGTGTAGTACATGCTTCAAGTCCTCTGGGAGCATGCTGGCTTTGGGAATAGGCGCCCAAGCCTATATTTGGGTATATTTTGCCCTGGGCAGGGAATAAGATGAGCTTTCCTGGTGGCTTCTGGGGTGACTCACAATGGGAGCTGGCAGCAGAGACCTTGGAGGGCTACTTCCTGTCTGTGACTTCCTCACCTTGATCTTCTAAACCTCTGGATAGGCATGGATGGTTTGTAACCAAGCAGCCCCAGGCCAGCTCCTGAAGACCCAAGGCAGAGGTGCCCCAGCAATCACCCCCGAGAGGACAGGGGCGGCTGGTTGGGGGAAGGCTGGGCCATCTTCCCCATGCAGCCATCGCTAAGTAGAGCTAGGTGACACCTCCAAAACTGGCGCTGCTTGTGGGAGGCAGGGCACTGCCAGAAAGACAGCTGTGACTCCTCATCTCCGGAGTCCTCTCATTTCATTTTGAGTTCGTTTTTAAACGTCTACAACCTGCAGCTCAGGAAGCATGCTGGCGGCCTGTCTGGCTGCAGCGGCCCATCCCGGCAGGCCCCACGGGTCTGCCCTGGGGGGCTGGGCACTCACATTCATCCTCTGTCTGCTTCCCTCCTCCTCGTGGGAGTTCTCGCTTCACCGGGTCAGTGCCTGGGCCACGGCAGGAGTGAAGCTTGGAAGCTAGAAATTTGCCTTGGAATCCCTGCTCTAATGCTTATCATCAACGTAATTTCGATCGAATTCTAAACCTTGCTAAAGGGGCCAGGACTAGGTTGAGAGCCCAAAATTTAAGGGGGCGCCAAAAAAATAAATATTATTTAACAATTAAATAATATTCTATTTAAGTAATTGAATATTTAGTTAAGTAATAAATAATATTTTATTTTATTAAGTACTAAATAATATTTTAATGCAGTAATTTTAAAAAGCAAAACTCATGCAACAAATTCACGACGGAAACAAACGATCTAAGCTTTAATTAGAGACAGGGCAGGGGCGTTCATAGGGGGAGGGGAGGCAGGGAGATCCCTAGAGGAGGGTTGGAGAGGGAAGGTGGGAGCAGCGTGGAGGAGGAGGCAGAGCGAGCTGCGGGGAGAGCGGTCAGCATCCCTCGCTCACAGGGTCAGAGCTCTGTCTTTGTTGTTCTTGGGATGGCGTTGCGAGGTTTGCACCCCGTGGGCTGTAGCGCGCCGGTCCTTCCCGGGTCAGAAAGCCTGCGGGTCGGGCGTCCCCGCAGCCGCGAGCTCCCGGGAAGAACCGAACCGGGAAGCAGTGTTCGCGGGGTGGAGCGGGAGGGTCGCATCCAGAGGGAGCATCTTGGATGGAGGCTGTGGGGCCCAGCGCGCCTGCCCTCTGCCCCCAGGCCCAGGACTGCCTGCCCGTGGACACGGGAGGAGGGCGGGGGGCTGGGGGAGGACGTCGCAGTACCCGGGCTGCGGCCACCAGTGACCTTTTCCCTCACCCCCTGAGGACAGGGTCCTGGGCCTGGGTGCAACCTGCCTTGGCCCGCATGGCATCCCTTTCCTGGGCCCGATGGCTGGGCACCGATGTGAGGACGCACGCACACAGGCCCCTGTGAAGGTCAGAGGACACATGCGGCCCCGGAGGAGCTGGTCTTGGCCTCGCCCTTGTACCCGGCACTGGGCGCGGTCGCCAGGCTTGCTGCGGGGCGTGGCTCCGGGCCGCTTGGGGGCCAAGAAAACGTAATGTCTTTAGAGGGTAGGGTGTGCGTTCGCGCCTGGTCCCCAGCTCCTGTGAGGAAAGGCTGTGCCCGCCCCGTCTGCGGACCGTTACATTGAGGCCGCGCCACCTCGTTCCCTCCCTGGCGCGGGGACGCGCTGCCCTCGGCCCCAAGGGGACCTGCGGAGCCCCCTGCGAGAAGCTGCGGCCTGCCCCACCCCCCTTCTGGAGTCTTTCCCCAGACGCACACCGAACTGAGAAATCCCAAGGCCCATCACTGTGCCTTTAAAAGAAATATATATATTTTTAAATATATTTTATTGATTTTTTACAGAGAGGAAGGGAGAGAGATAGAGAGTTAGAAACATCGATGAGAGAGAAACATCCATCAGCTGCCTCCTGCACATCTCCTACTGGGGATGTGCCCGCAACCCAGGTACATGCCCTTGACTGGAATCGAACCTGGGACCTTTCAGTCCGCAGGCCGACGCTCTATCCACTGAACCAAACCGGTTTTGGCATATTTTTAAAAATATATTTTATTGATTTTTTAGAGAGAGGAAGGGAGAGGGATAGTCAGGAACATCGATGAGAGAGAAACATCGATCAGCTGCCTCCTGCACACTTCCCACTGGGGATGTGCCCGAAACCAAGGTACATGCCCCTGACCGGAACTGAACCCAGGACCCTTCAGTCCACAGGCCGACGCTCTATCCACTGAGCCAAACCAGCCAGGGCTGAAATATATTTTTTTATGATTGATTTCACAGAGGAAGTGAGAGGGAGAGAGAAACATCAGTGATGAGAGAACCATGGATAGGCTGCCTCCTGCACGCCCCACACTGGGGATGGAGCCCGCAACAGGGCAGGTGGCCTGACCCTTGAACCGTGAGCTCCTGGTTTATAGATGATGCTCAACCACTGAGCCACAGGTGGGGCCTCACTGTGCTCTTCCAGCGTTCACTGGAGAGGATGGGGTGGGCGGGAGGTCTGCCCGCCTGCTGAGAAACCATCTCCTTCCCCCATTCAGTCTGGCCTTCACCACCAGTGCCTGATGGCCTCTGGGCCCTTACCCGGTCCGCTGCTGCAGCGCAGCCCCACTCCCAGCGCCCGCGGGGCGTCAGCGACACTAGGGGACGGTCCCTGCCCTGTCAGCCGGGGCTCTGCTTTAGCTACAGAACAGTGGGAAACCTCTTACTTCCAGGGCAGCTCCGGAGTGGACTAGCTTTTGAGCTGCGGATGCTGCAAGTGAGAATTGGGAAGGGCAGCGTGCATAAGGCATCTCCCAGTCCTCCATATAATGGAAGTCCTTATGATCAAACTCAGACGTGTAACCACCAGTTTAAATTCCTAGCCTCCCAAGTTCAACGGGACTTAAATAATGCTCCCTTACCACCCAGTGACCCCAATTCTCTGCGCCCGTTTCCAAAACTGTCTACAGTTCTGCAATTGATCGCGAAATTGCAGTTCAAAAATTAAATGTAATAAAATTCTGTACTTAATGTTTTACTTAAATTGGGGTAACTGTTCGGTGTAGGCGCTTCATGCGCATTACCTCATCAATCCGCAGCTCCGTTTTTCTGGGCAGGAATAAATTGTTGGTCCTATTTTATTTTTTTTAAAATATATTTTATTGATTTTTTTACAGAGGAAGGGAGAGGGATAGAGAGTTGAAAACATTCATCAGCTACTTCCACTGGGGATGTGCCCGCAACCAAGGTACATGCCCTTGACTGGAATCGAACCTGGGACTCTTCAGTATGCAGGCTGACGCTCTATCCACTAAGCCAATCGGGTTAGGGCTGTTGGCCCTATTTTAATGTAGGTGAGGAAACGGAGGCTTTGAGAGCTTTCGGGAACCCAAGCAAAGTCTCAGGGCTCACAGGGGCTACAGGCAAGACAAGGTCTCCTGGAGTCCAAGGCACTTGCTGGTGTCCACAGCAGCACCCATGTCTGGTCTGTCCTTGGTGAGACCGGCCTGGAGGGAAGCGTTAATGGTGTTGTTTCGTTCTAGCATCTTTGATGGCTTCACCTGTTAACCTGCCGTAAGGGAGGGTGGGTAGAGGGCCTCTGAATTCAGCGCTCACATCTCTGAGTCACCTCCTGACAGCACCTCTCTGCCGGGCACCGTCCGGTTTTTATAGCGCCGTATTGATTTGCAAAGGCAATAAATCTATGGAAGGGACCCTGTGCCCCCGATAATTATGTTGTAGTGTATACATTTTACTGCGGTGATTTCAGCGCCAGCAAGATGCATGGCTTGTTAGGCGGCCCCAAACAGCTCACCTCTGGCGCCCATCTCGGTTTCAAGTGGCCTCCTCCATTCCTCTGGGCGGCTGGGCTGCCACCTGCCCCTGAGTGCCCGCTGAGCTTCTTTCTTCTTCCCCCTTTTCCTGTAATAGGACGAAGAGCCAGAGTTTCCTGCCTACAGGAGACCCAGAGCTGGCCAAGACTGGGGCAGCTTTCCTTTACTCCGCCAATTTTTCTACAAATGCCCCTCTCATATTACTCAAACTCCAGTCTGATCCATTAAGAAAACTAAGAAAAAATATGGCATTCCCTGTGTGCAGAAAAAGCAATGGCAAGTTGTTTTTTTAAATTGAGGTAAAATACGTTTTTGAAAACTAAAACCAGCAGAGCACCTATTAAGTTCTACACTAATCCTGACATCACCCCCCCCCCCGCCTAAAAAAACCCAGGTACCCCCCCACCCACCACCACCACCACTAAGTCTTCCTTCCTGGTCAAACTCTAAGCATTTGAGGCAGGAAAGGAGCCAGTGTGCACCTTGCATTCGAAAGAGGGAAGTGTCACTCTTGGATTGAGTGGGGTTGGGGAGCAGAGGGGGGAGTGGGAGACTTTAATAACTGAAGCGTCTGGTTGTCCCCAAACAGCAATGGACCAAAGAGTCAAGAATGGAAACTGGTCGTTGGGCGCCCGGTTGGGGTTGGCTTAGTCTCTCTCTTTCTGACAGCGGTTTCGTCGGAAAGCCTTCTGCTCTCAGCCTGCGTTGGCCCCACTGCCGGCCTCGCAGGAACAGCCCAGAGCGGCGGCGGCGGCCGGGAGCAGGACCGCGGCCTGGAGTGCGGGTCCGGGATCCAGTGAGCCCTTAGCCCGCTGGGCCGACTGCGCGGGCGACCCGCCCTGCGCCGCGCCAGACCCGGGCGTTCTCTCTCCAAAGACAGAGAGAGGACGGCGGAGCCCCTTCCACACAGAAGCCGGGGTTCTGACGAACTCCCCGAACATGCCGCACGCGCACACCGTCCGTGGGGGCGGACTGCGGAAAACGTGGCCCCGTCACCTCCGCGCAGCACCTGCTTAGAAACGACTGATGCGCGATGACAGGGCGGGCTGAAGCCGCGCCTCTCCCAGGTGGCGTCCTTTCACTTCCCAAACTTTCTCCAGCTTTGACTTTCCGCGTCCCCACCGGCTGATTTCAGCAGCCGGGGAGCGGAGGTGCGGTGAGGAAAGTAGAAGGCTGGCGGGAAATAGGGGATGTTTTTCTTTTTTCCGTTAAGACCCACCAAGAGGCTCTTACTCGCCAGACCGACTGGCTGAAAAGGAGCGCAAATATTTACATGTACAGCCTGGGTGTTGTCAGCCTGAGTTTACCCGGCTCCGCTCCGAGGGGAGCGGATTACCCTGCGAATTCGGAGAATTTGAGTTATTTAAGCTGAACAAGGCCGACACGACGACCGCCCCCCCCCCCGCCCCCAGGCCGTGGGAAGTCCGGGTCGCCGCCGAGTCTGCGGGGGCAGAGGTCCCGCGTCAGCCGCGCCCGCGCTGTGAGCCCCGCTCTCCCGCCGCGCCTCCCGGGTCCCCGCAGGGGCCGCGCCCGCACAGCGCCCGCCCCCGCCTTCCCGAGTCCCTCCCGGAACGGGAGCCCCGGGGGAGAGGCACCCCGCTGTGCAGCACAAACCCTGGCGGCGAGGGCGCCATCCTTTGCGCAAGGCTCCCAGCACCCCGTTAGCGCACCTTCGCCAGGCTGAGCCCCGCAGCCCCACTGCCAAGCAGCCAGGTATTGGAGACCAGCCAGTCCCGGGACCCAGCCTGGGGGACCCGGAGAATGGGGCTGGCCCGTGGGCACCAGCTCTCCGCGCCGCTCTCCTCTCTCCTTGGCGTTTCCAGACGCTCTTTTGGAACTTTGAGCGGCGGTGAGACAGATCCTTGGCCCCGGGGCGAGGCGAGAGCTCCTGGTCGTCCTCCGGTCTAGGGTCACGCGCGACGCCACTCCCGGAATCTCGGATCTTAGGTCGGGAAAAAAGGCCCCCTCGCGACAGCGCGCACCTCCCTGTCGCCCCCAGACCAGCTGGGTGGTGGCACCCCCGGTCCCCAAAGGGTGCCAGGTTGGCGGCGGGCGCGGCGCCCCGGGCGCGCCCTCCCCGCTCCGGCGGCCCCGCCCCGCCCCCGGCGGCGGCAGCAGGAAGCGGTGACGTGGGGCGGCGCTGACTGGCTGCCGGTCACCGGGGTCGGCGCCTCCAGCAGATTAAGGCGCGGGGCTGCGGGCACCGCGCGCAGTGTCCTCGGGGCCGCGCCGCGCGGCGATCGGGCTCCCTGCTGTCGCGCCCTGTCTTGGGCTCCTGCCGCTGGGGCCCCGCCGGCTGTCCCCGCGGGGGACGGGGAGGAAGGCCGCGGAGGGGGTGCTGCGGGCCCCGGGGCTTTGCGCAGCGGGTGCGCGTCCCCCGCTCCCAGCGGCGCAGCCTGTGGTCCCGCCGCGCGCGCGGCGAGGAGCCCGCGGTCCATCTCCGTCCTCTCCGGTCGGTTCGAAGGCTCTGCGGCTCCAGCACTTCGCGGTGGGGGAGTGGGGGGCCGGTGGGGCGCTCTCGGGGACTTGGGACTGACTCACCTGGAGTCCCCGGCTGCGCTGCGATTGCGCTCGGAAACTTGGCGCCGCGTTTCGGTCTTTGTCTCCCCGGGGGGAGCTGGACGGCACTTCGGCCAGCCCCGTCCCCGGGCAGGACCGCGTCCCGGGGGCCATGGAGTTCACGGCGTCGCCCAAGCCCCAGCTCTCCTCCCGGGCCAACGCCTTCTCCATCGCGGCGCTCATGTCCAGCGGCGGCTCCAAGGAGAAGGAGGCCACGGAAAACACCATCAAACCCCTGGGTAAGTCGGCTGCCTCGCCGCCCGCGGTGGGCAGAGGCGGGGAGCTGCGCGGGCTGCGGGGGGCTCTGGAGGGTGACCCTCAGGCCACAGGCCGTAAGTCGGGTGGGAGGGTTTTTCCTTTAAGGCCCACGTTTTCTTTGGGAGCTTCCGAGTCTGAAACACAAGCGGGTTCGCATCTCGTTCAGGCGGTAGGCGCTCTCCCTCTGCCTAGAATCCCAGGAGGAGTGCGTGTGGGTGGATAGCTCTGTTGGGATAACAACACTGAAGGATATATAATAATAATAAGACCCATTTCCAAAGACGCTTACCACCTGCTTGTGCAGTTGAATCCAAGGAGACTGCGCGCGACTTCACAAGAAACTATTTTAATTTTGTTTTCCTCCCGACTGGATAGGCTTAGTTCTTAAACAGGGTTAGTTCTTAAAACCACAGTCAAGGGCTGTAGGGGAAGCCATTTCTTCCCGAGTGGGCCATTTTCTTCACAGAAGTTCTAGACTTATCAATAAGATATCGTTTTATAAGTGCCGGCATTTCAGTAGAGGTTGGCAAAAACATGAGCCAGTCACCATTTCCCAAATTCCTCAACTTTTAGCTTTACTGTTTATTTAACAACCTTTACCATTTATAGAAGACTCCAGGCTCGGAGGACAGGGAGGAACGGGATTATGTTCCCCTGAGCACAAGTGAATTATGTGGGGAAGAAGCTGCCAGAGGTGTGGCTCACTGTCCCTTTACAACTGAGAAAGGCGTGTTCTCAGTGTCACCTCTTGGGGCCCCAGGAAATAATTATTTCATATAGCGACCAGCTGGAAGCCCTAAAACAGTGAAAAACATCAAATAGCAAACAGCAAACGGGATAATATTTTCTTTTTAACTCTCCCAATTTTTTCCTCCCTCCCCCCCCATTTTTCCCAACAATTGAACGTCTCACATCCAAAACAATAATAATATGAAAGATGAAGCCCTAGAGATGAAAAACAAGGGCCTGGACAGAACAAAAGAGAGAATTAAAAGCCCGTGTAGCCACTCAGAACTAAGGAAGAAGAAACCGGAAGGGCTCCAGAAAACATAACGTCAAAAAGTCTCTCCTCCGAGGCTCTCGCTTTTTCCTGGCTTTTCCCACCCACCCTCCCATCTAAACCTAAACCTGCCAACGGGATGGAAACAACCCATCAAACAAACCCAGGCCGCACAGGAAAAAAAATCAACCACCAATTCCAAAGTTTGGTTGTGGGACTTGCCGACGGTACCCACTCCTGTTTGGCGCTGCCCCCATCACCTTTTGGTAGCCAGCAGGAAAAGACCATTTCAGGTTAAAATTCCTCCCAGAAGGACAGACAGCAGCCCGGGAAGCAAGCGGCTTCAGGGCCACTGTCCTCTCAGCCTTGCCTCCTTGTCTATTTTCCTGAGAAAAAGCACGGATCTACATTCTAAACGATGCCCAGCTCACAGAGCCACCACCCCCTCCCTCACCACACACCCCGTCTGTGGCTAAGCAGCCCCCTGGAGGAACCAGAAGTCATTCGGGTCCCTTTTAGGGGTCAGTTCCACAGAGCACAGTTAGTGACTGTGTAAGCCATGGACTCCAGGCAAGAGAAAGACGGAAGGCTCTGTTGAGAGGGAATACGGTATGAAACCCTACTGAACTGTTGAAGCCAGGGTGGAGGCCGAAAGTGTCTCCCGACTGCCCATTGAGACACTTTAAGTCTATTTAGAAGCATAGCCTCAGACTTTTCCTTTAAAAAAGCTTTTTTTTTTTTTGAGATATAATTGACGCCTGACATTGTGCGAAAGCATTTCCGTGTGGTTTTCTTCTTCTTCCGCTTCCTCCACGTCCCAGCCCTGACGCACTGGTTAGTCCGAGGCTGAGGGAGTTTGAGTTTTTCAGTGGTCAGAAAGTAAGAAAATTCCCAAGGCCCCCTCTTAATTCCCTGTGAAGACATTATGTGAATAAGCCTCTGGAAATATTCTTAGAGGATAAGATTTTCCCCGTAGCATGGGTCTCTTGTTTCCAGAATGAAAATCTAGGGATAAGATAGATAATTGGATGATTTTTAATTTAAAACGTTCCTAGGAGTTGGATTGTTATTGTAAAAGAAGAAAAGGTAAAAATGCTCTATTTGCTGCCCTAAGTCAAGGAGAAATACAGACAAAACATTTTATACGGCGCGTATAGGATGTACATACCTACATTTAGAACTGGTTTCAGTTCCTTGGAGGCACTTAGAATAGAGTTGTTTGGTGGTCAGTTTCACATAGCAGATTCAAGTAGTTTCTCATTTTTTAAGGGCTGCAAGATAATTGGGATAATTACAAAAGTCCCCCTGTATTCCATCAAAGTGACTGGTGGAGTCCCAGGCCCTTATCAGCTGTGGGGGAAATGTTTGGTTCCTGGTAGTCATATTCCCGCCTCCTGGTGGATGGCAGAGCCTCCTTCCTACTTTAATGTGCCTGCTAGCCTGGGTTTCGGGTTGGTTTCCTCAATTCTAATACCTTTTTTTTGTCCAGAAATGGCCCAGAGCACACACTCCTGTGATTTAACCAGGGAAATGCTAGCCTTTCATAAGATCTCAGGCTGGGAGGGACATCGTGCAAATGCTCTCATCCAGGGGTTCTCAACCTTCTGGCCCTTTAAATACAGTTCCTCATGTTGGGACCCAACCATAAAACTATTTTCGTTGCTACTTCATAGCTGTCATGTTGCTACTGTTATGAATCGTCATGTAAATATCTGATATGCAGGATGGTCTTAGGCGACCCCTGTGAAAGGGTCGTTCAACTGCCAAAGGGGCCGCGACCCACAGGTTGAGAACCGCTGCTCTAATCTAACATGCCGAGGCCTGTAAATGAGCCAGGCAGAGAAGTGAAATGACTTGATTTTTTATTTTTAACCGCCTCTCCACTCCCACCCACATTTCCTTCTTCTGTGGAGAGGGGGCTTTGAGAGGAAGGGGTTCATCTCTTCACTCCCTGGCTCTCCCTGGACAGAAGTCTCTTTCGGTTGTCCAAGGGACAGCCCTGGCACCAGCTCCCACAGGCTGTGAAGTCCGGGACTTGGGAGGGATGCAAACAGGAACCCTTGCTTTTTACCCATCGTGGGCACCCCTTTCCGGCCCTCAATGTCTATCCTCGGTGTGGGCTGGAGTCGTGGTGGATGCCTCTGGAACTCACTCGCTTGGTCCAGTAAGCAAGCAGAGGGCGCGCCACTCCACGGGGCCGCATGCTTGATTTGTATCAGGTGGGTTCTCAGCGGACTTCCTGGAGTTTCTGAGCTTAACTTTTCCAAGGTCAAATCTGGGTCTCTATTTCAGTTGTGCGGCTCTCCTTCCTGCATCTTTGCTCACAGCATTAGCTGCCACGGTCCATTCTCTTGCAGAACAATTTGTGGAGAAGTCATCCTGTGCCCAGCCCCTGGGCGAACTCACCAGCCTGGATGCTCACGGGGAGTTTGGCGGCAGCGGAGGCGGCGGCAGCCCAGCGTCCTCCTCGCTCTGCACCGAGCCGCTGATCCCCACCACCCCCATCATCCCCAGCGAGGAAATGGCTAAAATCGCCTGCAGCCTGGAGACCAAGGAGCTCTGGGACAAATTCCACGAGCTGGGCACAGAGATGATCATCACCAAGTCTGGCAGGTAGCGGGGCCTTGGCGGGGAGGAGCGGGTCGGGGAGTGCTCCCTGGGCGGCTTGGGGGCGTTTCCAGGAGCTGGGTGAATCCCTGCGGGTTCCGGTTCGGGTTCGGAGCAGAGAGAGGAAGCTGCTTCGCTCAGGGAGGGCTTCTTCCCGCAGACTTAGAGTGGAAAGTGCTGCTCAGAGAATCCCCAGGCTTTTGCTTTCTCAAGATCTGGCCATGGGAAACCGCACCTCGGTCTTTGATGAGAAGGGCACAGGGGCCAGGAATGTCTGACCCCGCAGCCCGGGAGGGTTTGGGGGTGCAGGCTCGGCATCTAGAGGGAGTCCAGGGTGCAGGGGGGCGACTGGGTGCTGCAAGGGAGGCAGGTAGCTTCCTTTATCTGGGCCTCAATCCTCAGAAGCCTCCAGTTCCCACCGAAGGAAAAGTAAAACCTGGCGGCAGAATGAGGTTTGTAAGGCTGGCACTCTGGGGAGGAGGGGCGCTGGCTGTAAGGCCCTTGGCGCCTCTGCAGGGCAGGCTCTGGGCGGGCGGGCGGGAAGCCAGGCTCTGGGGGTCGGTGCCCTGAGCTCCAGCTCTCAGGACGCTGGGAAATACAGGCAAGGTCCCCAAGCCCCAGCTGAGACTCCTGCTCCGCTCTCTGTGGCAGGAGCGAGTTTTCTCCCACCCCAGGGAGTTGCAGGGCTGGGTCGCTCCGGAGACCCTGGGTCAGAGCCCAGTGGGCTTGCTGAAAAGCTAGGCTTTTCCATCATCACAGACCTTGGGCATCCAAAACGAAAGGGAACACAACTTTCCCAGCCATGAGACGCCTGTAAAATTATCTAGCACGTTGGTCTCCAAATTCACGTCTCTGGCTTTACAGGAAGCAGAAGGCTTGGGGGCCTCTGGGAGTTGGGGGGCGGGGCGGTCTTACCCTTCCCTGCCCTCTAACTCGCGGCTCTTCGGCTGTGCGAGCTCAGGCCGTCCTCTCTCTCTCCCTGTGTCAGGAGGATGTTCCCTACTATCCGCGTGTCGTTTTCCGGCGTGGATCCTGAGGCCAAGTACATCGTCCTGATGGACATCGTGCCCGTGGACAACAAGAGGTACCGCTACGCCTACCACCGCTCCTCCTGGCTGGTGGCAGGCAAGGCGGACCCACCGCTGCCCGCCAGGTTTGTGCCTCCAGACGTTTGCCTGTGAACCCTGCCAGCAGAGTGCCCCTGCCCTGGCGGTTTGAATGTTAAGCAGGCCTGTTTTTAAAGCTCAGAGCTCTGGTCGGATTCCCAGCACAGACACTCTGGGATCAACTATACAAAATACCAGCCCGTCTCTGAGAAAGGCAGGGCGTGTGCCTTTTCCTCTTAATTCATGTCAGAGTTTCCTCAAATGGCAGTTGGAGTATTCGTTAGAAATCTGGGCCTACTTCATATGCCACTCATCATTTCTAGTAGGAAGTGGCTGCCCTAAAATCCTGTTTTTAACCCCCAGAGTGCAGGGGAGCACGATCGCGCTGCTCCTCCTGTCTTTAGCCAAAAGTGCCGGGAGTGCTATCAAAGCTTCGGAATGGCATCCAGTTCTAAGCCTGCTTTTATTAGTGATGATGATATGGCTAAATATGTCAATCTAGTAAAGGTTTCCTTAAGTTTTTGAATATGTGACTTCATTTACTTGCGATTCATAATTTTTCCCCTAAACGGCTGTAAAATCAGCAAAAATGCCTTGGCAATTTTAGCGTAGTTCCTAGGATATTGGTTGGCACTTAAAGGGTTAAAAAGTGCATTTTTGGAAAAGTGGTTCCTTATAGTAAATATTTGTTCACAATACAGTTATATCTGCACATAAGAAATATCATTCTGGTAAAATGTGGTTGTTTTTGTCCAGAAAGGGTTCAGAGATTTTAAGTTGAAAATTTAAGTGGATGAATGTAATTCAACATCAGGTTAGCTTTTTTTTTTTTTTTTTACATGAAACATTACTCAATTGGGATAATAGGGATCATGTTTACTTTTGTGCTTTCATTGGTAATAATGTTTTCCCACTAGAACCCTGTTTAAAATATCACGCAGATAAACCGTTATTATTGCTGCTGTGCCCAATTGATCTTTGGGGGGCAGGGTGGGCGGGGGGGGGTGGACCTCCTGTTCACATATTTGCTTCTGTGAACAATTAACAGCTATAGCGACAGGCTGCGTAGTGATAGTCTTAATACAAAGGATACCAGCTGACTTGCACTCATGGTTCTAAAACCAAGGCTCACAGCTTTCAAGTTGTTTTAGGGCTAATGTATAGAGTTGACTGAACGTTCCTATCAGAGCTGAAACTTTATTTCAATGGGAAGATTTGGAACGTTGAAGGCGCAGCTGCTTCTTTGTAAGTGTGTAGTCTGGAGTCTTAGTCAAGGCACAGAACCTACACAGACCGTTTCCACACACGGTTCACACGGAACGTTAGCTTACTTGGCAGCTGATGCCATTGCTGAGCCCACCGTGTGCTGGGCTCCCGGCAGGAGACACCAGAGGAGCCTCCCAGAGCTTCCCATGCCCACGGAGACCAGGGAGGACAGTCCCAACCCTTCCAGGTCAGCACGTTAAAAACAGATTACGTGACTAAAGACATTTTAAAAAATGCTTACTCATTTTTTAAACAGTTTACAATAGATATTAAAATGAACATAATTAGTATTCTCCACTACTTACTACTAAGTAGCAGATTCACATTACTTTGAAGCTTTTAAAGCTTTTAAATCTCTCTTTTAAAGAGAGATTTTAGCAGATTCCTAACCATTTTTACAAGCAAATCTTTTTTTTCCCCCCCTTCAAAGTCTTTCCTCTGAGAAGTTAATCACTGACTTAGCATATGTTTTCTTCCTATCTGAAGGTAAGGGGAGCTGTGCGGGCCAGCAGGACTCTGAGGACTAGGACATGCCTTGTTTATGTTAGTAATCTGCTCTGGTTGAAGGAGGAAAGCATGTACCCATACCCTATCTTCGCTGAAGCATGTGTAAGCTATTGCTGGAATTTTAAGTCCCGGGGACCTTGAGAGAAGAGGGGCTTCCTGTATGTTTTTTCATTCATCTTAGTTCAGCTTATTTATGTTGAGATCAGGTAAAACTTTTTAGTGCAGAAATATTCAGTAGGATAGAAGTAGGATGGGATAGAAACATTCGAGGTAATTTAAGCAACTATTCTTTATTATTTAAAAAAAGGAATAGTGCTGTGTTTTCTAGCTCCATCAAGGAAAAGGAGGGGAACTTGGGAGGGTGATCATTTTTGTACCGACGCTGGAAATTCCTTGTGGTTTTGTTCTCGGACCCATTTTATTTGAGACTGAACTTCATCAGTCGTTGAAGTTGTTCCTAATCAGAAGAAGTGCTGTTTGACAATATCATTTGACCATAACAATGGGCAAAACTTTATCCGAGATCTAAAATAGTGCTCTATTTTCGCATAGAACGTTTCCTTTTCTGTAAAGTAATTGATGCTTAGGTGTGCTGAGCTTTACTGATATGACTACATTTGGTGAATTGATATTGAAGAGAGAACATTTCAGCAGCTTCTGGGACCAGACATGTTCTGGAGCCGTCTTTTTGGCAGGGAGGCTGGGACGTGGGGCTGGCCAGTAAAACAGCTGCACTATAAAGGTATAGCCTTGGAGGGTGACACTTGACGGTTGTGTCGTCAAAGAATTCTTCAACTGGAAGGCAGTTTAGAGCACTCCTCCTAAAAAGAGCAATGGAACAAGCAGGCAGGCAAGCGAACACCTACATGCAGCCTTCCCGGCTCTTGCCCGGGTCCAGGAAGAATCCTTACTTATCGCCCTCAGCCTTTCCTGGGCTCTGCTTCCGGGAGGGGTGGGGGGTTGTTTCCGCATGTGCACCCAGTGCTTCTGTCCCGCATCCCCTTCTGTGACAGACCAGGACACCGACTTCTTGTTCTTCACGTGAACACCGCAAGGAAAGCTTTTGTGACCTTTTCCCTGGCCTTCGCCCCAAACATAATGTTTATGCTTAGCTATAGTTACACTATCCTATAGACAGTTGGTATACAAGTAACCTGTTACCGCCAGGAAGGAATCTGTCCTGTTGAATCGAGCACATCTCCTTCCCCCCTCGTTGGTTCTGTAATCTCCCCGATTTCAGAAAAGCTTATGTCCAGTGGATACCGTGGTTGGGATTTACAAAGAGCTGTGCTCAGTGGGACCTTTATAGGTAGAACAAATGCTCTGCATTTACCTGTGAAAGATTGCACGTAGCAGCTGGTCAATAGATGATAAATGCCTGATAAATACTTTTTTTTTTTTGCTTGGGCTGTTTACAAATGAATACACTGAATAGTTTGAAGCGTTCCCAGCTTGTTTTCACTCTCATCACTTAACAATGTTATGTTGTGTGGACTGTTAAAAGTTCCCAGGTCCCTGTATTAAAGTTACGCTGCCTTGTATTTATAAAGAATATAAACTTTACATTCAGTCACTTTCAATTTTAAATGATTGCAGTCTCTAGAATTCTTTTTTTTTAAATTCTTTGTTTTCATTGATTTTTAGCAATGCTCATCCTGGGAACTTATTATACAATTAGTATAGCCTACTCTTTCTTTTGAAAATACCTTTACCATTAGATCTCATATTTTACAGAAGTAGCCCAGTAACAGATAGATAGGAAAATCCCCACCTTTAAAAATGGCTTGCCCAACAGATGATAGAAAATTTATTAAGTGTTACCCCTTTTAGAGCATTGTACATGAAGAAACACATTTAGAGGTTTTAGGGTTATTTTGGTATTGCTATATTATTAAACCTGACATTATACGGGGTAAATAAAATTCACCGTTTATACAGGGGTTTTGTGTTCCTTTGGAATCAGAGTATTTTATAACCCACAGAGAGCAGGTTTTTAAAAAAATGCCTCAGTGGAATCTCTCATAATTTTCTCAGGCTGTATGTCCACCCGGACTCCCCTTTCACTGGTGAGCAGCTCCTCAAACAGATGGTGTCCTTTGAAAAGGTCAAGCTCACCAACAATGAACTGGATCAACATGGCCATGTGAGTACCACGACACCTGGGACTGTGTGGATTCCCCAGGGCCCAGGACGGGAAGGGAAGGGGGTGGAGAAGTCACACAAAACTTCCTCCCTCGAATCTCTGCCTGGCCCTTTGCCCCTCCCACCCTCTCACTGTGAATCCTCCCAGCGGTTCTCAACCTGTGGGTCTCGACCATCGGAAAACACATACAGCATATCAGATATTTACACGACGATTCATAACAGTATCAAAATGACAGTTATGAAGTAGCAACGAAAATAATTTTATGGTTGAGGGTCACCACCACATGAGGAGCTGTATGAAAGGGTCGCGGCATTAGGAAGGTGGAGAACCGCTGCTCTAAGAGAATCTCCAAGTATTCATCTTGTCGGAGGCCATTGTTATGCATGGGGACAGGGCCTTTAGCACCATGGATTTCCCAAGACTTTAGCAACTGCTTTCTGCCGTTGCCAATTAAACAAAGAGAACATGCACGCTGCAGGCTACTACAGCCCCTTCTTGGGTTATACATCTGAGTTCTGTCAGTGGTATGTCAGATAATGCAGCATAAAAGGAATGGGGCTGAGACATGGCCGCGCCCCTTCGCCCCGCCCCCTTGGGGGTTGCCCAAAGGGTGTTCCATTGAGCACACTCACCTGAGATGCAGTAGAACCACAGGGTTTATGTCCAGATAAGTTGGAAACCTGTTCACCTGCTTCCAACCTCTGGACAGCACCACCAGCAGAGTTATGAATTACCCGTTACTCTGACTGGGTCTCCATAAGCAAGGCCCCCTGGGGCAAATGGATGTTGGCAACGCCAGAAGCAATTTATTTGATTTCAGGTCCAAGCTAGCCATTTGAAATGATGTCTAAAGAAGTTTGGGAAAGTGCTTTTTACTCATTCTATATCCCCTATGTAGAGAGTCTTATGAATATGAAAGCACAGAGAAGTCTTGCAATTAAAAACAAAACAGTTTGATGATTTGGGGCCAATAAAGGAGTTCATCAAAATGTGGAAAAGGAGTTACTGGAATGCTGAGCTCTTAGCAATAGTTAATAGAACAAACACCACTGAACAGGCCTTTGCACGTCTGATAAGATTTCTTTTTAAGGAACCATCTGTGATGTTACTCTGTGCTCTTAAATAACGAGCACTTCCTATCTGCTGTGTGATTTACAAGGGTCACATCCTCTAATCCCCACCACACCCTATGGGGTTAATACTGGTCTTGTATTTGCAATGAGGTTGACGAGGTGAGATCACTGGCTCCAAGATTAAAGAGCTAGAAAGTGGCAGATTCACTATTCTAACCCAGGTCTGTCTAATATCACACCCCCGTGAATAACAATCTGTCCTCCTGGCATATATAATTTCTTACTTTGGAAAATGTAGACATATCTCCTTTGATCTAACCAGACTAACACACACACACACAAAATATTTTAAAGATTTGATTTAAAAACAAATGTATTCTCTACATGACTTTCCCCCATCATTTTAGAAAAGATACTTGAACCGACCTATATTCTCTGCGGTTGGTTTGATAAAATGTGATTTACAAGGATGACTCTGCAGTATCCTGTGAAAATGATTTGCTTTAGGAATGGAACAGGGTAGACCCTTCTCTTAACACTGAATTTGAAACTCTAGACTTGACGGTTCTTCGTTTGCCTCATTGCAGTTCGGGCTGTGTAGCACTATGAACGCCCACCTTCAGCGTTCCCCGTGTCTTTGTTGCAGATCATTTTGAACTCGATGCATAAGTACCAGCCTCGGGTGCACATCATTAAGAAGAAAGACCACACGGCCTCGCTGCTCAATCTGAAATCTGAAGAATTCAGGACGTTCATCTTCCCAGAGACAGTTTTCACGGCAGTCACTGCCTACCAGAACCAACTGGTGAGTGCTCCGTTCACAGTTCATCTCCTGAGTCAGTTCATCTCCTGCGTAAGATAAGGACTCAGGAGGTGCTTTCGTGTTCGTGAGGAGAACAAGGATCCCAATGCTTGAATCAGTTCTCTTTGGAGAGCGCTATTGAGTATTAGCCAGGGCCTCCCCGTGTGTTGAGTGAGTCACGCTCAAGGTTATGAAGGTCCGTATTGCACCATCTTTTCTAGAATCTGTGTACTCTTGGTTAGGTTGTCCACTGCCCACTCTCCAACCCAAACCTGCCCCTATCTGGCTTCTCAAATTTTCTTCTCGAGAAATTACCTGCTTCCTTTTCCGCTTCCTGATAAAGCCTCCTAAGATATTTAACCATACATACACTCATCGATTGCCCCATAAAATATAGACATTCCATTTTTGTGTGTGCTAAATTAGCACACACATTCTAGCCAACTGCCCACGCTCCTGATACTTTAGACACTTTCTGAGGCTTATTCAGCTGTAATTTACGGTGTAATTTAGACATTTATTATCTAAATGTCTCTTTAGATAATAAACTGCAGCAGGCAAGCAGTGTGTATTTAATTAACATCAAGATATTTAATTTATAATATTGAGTTACCTATTGTCAACGCTCTATTGTATCTCACATTTAAAATGTATGCATTTTTTTCATCCATATGGTTTAGTTCAATTCAGTAAATATTTATCAAAATCTTAGTAGGAACTGGGTGCATCATCTTGCAGACTGGGCGTAATAGTGACATTCTGTAGTGAGGAAGCCAGGGCTGAGAGAAGATGAGAAAGTCTCCCGCAGCCAGAGGGACCAGCTGGGATTCCATGTGCTTCAGGAGGAGGAACCCACACTGTCAGGTTACTTGACAAATTCGGTGGTGTGCACCTCGCTAGGACTTTGCATCTTGCTTTCATTTGAATAGTTATGGGTCACCAGGTCTATGGCTGTGCTCCTGTCTTGATGTTATATTTTGGGTTTTGAGTGAATGACTGTTAGAGTGGGATGGTCCGTCAGAGAAGACAGGGTCTTGGGTCTCTCGAGAAAAGTGACACGATGAAGCTGAGCCCCAGCTGGTGTGGCTCAGTGGGAAGAACGTTGGCTTGCGGACTGAAGGGCCCAGTTCCAGTTCCAGTCCGGGGCATGTGCCCGGGTTGCCGGCTTAATGCCCAGTAGGGGGTGTGCAAGAGGCAGCCGATCAATGATTCTCTGTCATCACTGATGTTTCTATCTCCTTCTCCCTTCCTCTCTGAAATCAATAATAATAATAATAATAATAAAGACCAAGCTGAAAGCCCAGCTAGCCCTACTTAAATAAGGAATTGAGAGCCCAGAGCAAGGATGTGGGCCGATGGCTGAGAGGAGGTGTGACTGTAAGGTGTGAGCACCTGTAATTCCTGTACAACTTTGAGGAGGTTTCATGTCACCACTATGGCTGCCGTTTTCTTACCTGTGACTGGGGCTAAGGACCGTGCAGACCATCTTAGGAAGTCCTGTGAGCATCCAGTGACAGACTGTGCATAATCATGCCTGGAAACCGTAAGGCACTCTATAAGTGAGGCGTGTGGTTACTCAGGACTGTCTCTGGAATGTCCAAAGAGGATCTCTCACCATTGGCATTTTAAAATGTTAGTGGCATATTTTTTAATGAGATACGTGAATGCACAAATGTTATCATACTAATCATCTTAAAGTGTGAAAGCAAAACTAAAGGAAGTTTCACAGGATAGCATCTTAGATTTGGTTTCATAAGTGAAGGAGGTGAGTAAATGTTAGCAGGACCTCTCAAACCAAGGTTCATGGGACTAGGAGGTTATTGTTTACATCATTATAACAACTAATATTTGGGTACTTACTGTGTGCAAGGCACCATTTAAAGTGCATTGTTGTATTTAATCCCCACAGTGATTTTGTGATGGGAACAACAGTATTTTTGTGTCACCTTCTAGGGATAGCTCCCCCAGGTGACCTTCCCGCACTCCTCTCTATTTGAATCCAGGTGTTGAGTGCAACAGTCAGTGTCCTTATCTCTAAGCTTTAGGTACCTGGTGTCCTCTTGGCTTGTGACTCCGACGGACCCCAAGACATCCTTTTTAGAGGGTTTCACCTCTTTATGATCATTTTGTTTGTTTGTTTTAAACAAGTGCTCACTGCTTACCTGCCAGTGTAATGAGATGACAGTGATCTGAAATAGAATGGCCACTAGCACTGGCTGCATCTGATAGAAGCCATGTTTGTTAGAAAATGTCAAATATGTGAAAGTTAAACAAATGGTAAAATGAACCTCATGTATTCCACCCAGATTCAAAAATTAACATTTTGTCACTTTGCCGCCTCCTCCCCATTTCTGTCTCTGTATGTATCCACACTTCCTGTTCATTTAATCATTTGATACTAAGTTGCATGCATCGTGATACTTTACCTGAAAATACTCCCACAAATACCTACTGATATGAGAATATTATTTTTGTAATCATAATATCTTTATCATAGCTAAGAAAAGTATTAAGAATTATTCCTTAATATCATCTAAAATTCAGTTAATATTACAGTTTTTAGGATGGATCAACAAATGTCTTTTATAACCCCCTTCCCCTCTCTGAACTAGATAGAATCCAGCTAAAGTTCATGGTTTGGATTTATTGCTTTTAATTTAGAGGAACCTCTCTGCATTTTTCCTCAGTATCTCATTTAATTCTGCCCCCCCTGAAGGGGGCCCTCCTGAGCCCCACTCTTTAGATGGAAAGACAGGTTCAGGGTAGTTAATACACCTGCCCGAGGTCACAAGTCTGGATCCTCCTTCCTCCTTTTCGGTGGCGTCATGCCAGATTGCAGGCCAAGGACATTACCCCTGGCAGTGTCAAGGTTTGGAAACGGAGTTTGAAAATGTTGCCCAATGAAAATAGTCGGTTTATTTCTATGCATCTCCCTTTGCCTGATTCCTAGCACAGTGCCAAATATACATTTGAAATTCAAGTAATGGTCAGAGATTTGATTTTCAAGCCAGTTTGAATGGTTTATAAACCTCATAAAACCAATCAAAATCCATGTTTAATAAACATATGGGGTGAATACATCAATTTGAGGATTAGTATTTTCTTTAGTCCTATACAGATTTCTAAAGTTATCCTTGATGCTTTCTAGGCCTCCCACCTCTGCTTTTTCATTATTATGTCCTGTTTGTGTACTGGCTTTCCTGAAATAAATATAGGGTGTCCCCAAAATGTATACACACACTTTGAATAATTATACAGACAGAGTTTATTAACATACATTTCATTTTCAAAATTGAGCTACCGGCTGTTAAAGTGTGTATATATTTTGGGGGCACCCTGTATATAGGAGATACAGTAAATATTTACTGAGGATAGTAGAAATATTACAAGTTTTCTATGCACAAAAAAACAAGAGAGAAGAAGAAAATTTAAAAGTTCGCATTCAGGATCACCTTCATATGTCTTAGCCTTTAGATAGGACTGGTATTTTCACATCTATTAAAAGCCAAATCAGAGTTTTCCAATTTGCAAAAAAAGCATCTCATTTATTATGGCTGGTGGTTTTATTTATGAGTAATGGAAAATGGGACTTTTACAAATTATTATTTTTTGCCTCTGGTTTTGGCGAGGAAATGATCACATTTGTCTACATTATTAGATAAAAGCTAAACACATTATACTTTCAACAAACTATTTTATAATTTAAGATTTAAAGGTCATACATTGTTTTGAGAGCGGCAGACCACTGCCGTCGGGTTGAAGTGTAGGTCAGGTTTCATTTTTAAATGCCTTGGGACAGATCTTTCCCTGATAATTGGAGAAATGGTCTCTGAGGGCCAATTTCACCTCGCGCCTGGGAACCAGAGGAGACCAGTGATGTCACGTGGGCGGTCAGCCCCTGGAAGGTCCCCTTCTCTTTGGCACAGCTGGCATGCCCTCCCGTCATGCTTACGTTTGTCCGCAGATAAGGGGGTGCTGAAAGAGTGGGTGTTTTGTTAGGACATGCATTGTGTTCTGTTATTAAGGTCATATGTGGAAAAGGGCATATGTTTTGACCTGAATTAGTTGGTGATTTGCATATAGGTGCATGTACACTTAACTACAGGGTTTCTTCAGCACAGTGTGCTGCCCTTACTTGTTAATGCCTTTTCCGCACACCCAATATAAGATATGGCTGCTTATTAAATTTGTTTTTGAATTATAAGCCATACCTGTGGCTTGGCTAATCAAGACTCTACCTGCTATGTTCACTGGTTGACTAGTTTTGGGTCCTTACCTTTGACACGGGTGACACTGTTCAGCGGTGTTGCAGGCTGCAGGTGTTCTGTATTAGGGGCAAAACAAATGATGTCCAACTGAATCACTGTCTGTAACTCAGGTCCCTTCTCTCACCAGCTCTCCAATGTGTGACTTCTCCAGTTGTTCCAAACTTCATAAAGGGATGTAAAACCGTATCTTCAGAGATGAATTTCTGTATAGTGACTGGCTTTTATTTAAATGTCCATGGAATGAAACCTGTGCCTGATCTTTAAAAACGCATGATTACCTAGAACGTTAAAATTCCATCTCAAAATTATTTTACCTTAAGATAGAAATTCCAGTAAAATGAAATGCTTTCACCACCCCCCGCCCCCCGTAAACGGAAGAAGAGTTCATTTAGTCCAGCGGTTCTCAACCTGTGGGTGGCGACCCCTTTGGTGGTCGAACGACCCTTTCCCAGGGGTCGCCTAAGACCATCCTGCATACCAGATATTTACATGACGATTCATAACAGTAGCAACATGACAGTGATGAAGTAGCAACGAAAATAATGTTATGGTTGGGTCACAACATGAGGAACTGTATTTAAAGGGCCAGAAGGTTGAGAACCACTGATTTAGGCTCTAACTGGTAAAAAGATGATATATATTTCTGACTGCTTTCTCTGGAAGCGAAGTTCAGCAAATGCTTCCGGGTGATGATGGCTGACAGTCCAGGAGACTGAGAGTCGGGTGATAGGGCAGTGAGCACCGTGGCTGGCGAGGAACTGGAACCCATGGTCCCTGAGCTGCTCACAATACTCATAAAACCTGTCCAAGAAGGGAGCGTGAATCCAGGGTCCCCTCAGTTTTAGTAAAAAGAGCTCTATTCAGCTTCCCCCCTAACTTCCAAAAGCAGCTGTTTTCCCTGGAACTAGATAACATGGGCCATAGAGGAAGTAAATAGCTGGTCATGCCTTGAGCTCCTTTTCTAATTCGTGCCCTCGAGTGAAACCATTGCTGTGACCAACTGGTAAGTCGGGGTGGATGAGAGCATCCTGTATTGTTCTCTAAGCTTTCCGGTTGTTTGAAATTATATCAAAATGTAAGGAAAAAAGTTACCACTGACACTCCTAGGGCTCATGAAGGAGGGATTTAAAGACTGTTGGAAGTGTAGCGTTCCCCTAATGAGAGAAAATCTCAAAGAAATCTGAAAGCTGGTTGAATCTAACTCATGTTCTCATTCAAAGCTAAGGTGGTAAGATGTGGTGACATGCCAATTGAACAACATTACGTGTTGGGACTATTTATTCTCCATGACAATGCTACAAGCATCACCTTCACCTTCTGGAAATATAAAGGCCAACAAACAAAATGTTCAAAATGCTTTTCAGGGACCAAGTGGGTCAAAAGTCTTTCTTCAGTTATTACAACAGATAGAGAATACTTCCTGTCCTGTTAGTTAGTAAATTCTCAAAGATAGCTGAATGTTTCACATGTTAGAGGGATGGTGTGAAAGGACCAGATTATATGCTGGACATAGTGTTCCCCTCGATAGTGTACCCCAACTGGCAGCATACAGTTATCATAATATTATTGACTATATTCCTTATGCCGTACTTACTTCCCTGTGACTTCTTTGTAACTACCAATTTGTGTTTCTTAGTCCCTTCACCTCTTTCACTAGAGCCGTCCAACTCCCCTTCCCTCCGGCAACCATCAGTCTGTTCTCTGTCTCTGAGTCTATTTCCCTTCTGTTTGCTCGTTTATTTTGTTCTTTAAATTCCACCTGGGAGTGAAATCATATGTTCTTTGTATTTAGTTTTTCCAGCAGATATTTTATCTGCCACGGTCTCCAGGAAACTTCATTCACTGGTAGATCCGTTTACTTTGTGACTTTCTAAATGAGCTTGCCGTGAGTCATTGAGCGTAGAAGCAGACTTCACTGTATCGCTGTGTCGCACCGTTCCAGTTTGAAATGCCCACCTGGGGTCGGCTCACCCTGAAGGTCGCTCACACGGCAGTGGATGCGATGCCACTCTCTTTACTGGCACCTGAGTCACCTCGGTTCTGCTCAGCCCGGCGTCCTCTGCCTGCTCCGTGGCCCTTGAAGCTCTGCTAGGGCAGGACCATGTATTTATCTTTGCACCATCCAGAGTTTCGCATAGGACATGATAAGCAATCCGTCTCTATTCACTCTGTGCTGATGACTTACTGTGAAAGCAGTGTTTCATGAACTAGAAAGCGCTTTAGAAATATAAAGTACTTTAACATAATTATCCAGTAGAGAGAGACACAGCTCCTGTCTTGGAATTTAACATCTTGGCGGTATTATATCATCTTAGGACATACCGATTGCTTGGACTTTAGAAGATGTTTATAAGTTGATTCCAAACAAATAAAAATGTTCTCCTTCGTCCTGGAAACTGAGCTTCCAAAGGAAACCCTGCTCTGAAAGACCGGCTCGGACTGTCACCTTTGGGGTCCGCGGCTGAGTGAGAGGGTTCTCTCCAGACGCCTGTGGTCACACCTGGAGCCACCGCGGGCTTCCTGTGTGTTTCTCTGTCTGCACCTTCCACGTGGCTGCTGCTACCCACTGGGAGCAGGCTTCTCACTTCGCTAGCTTCTTTCCTCCCCTGTTTCCACTTTCCAGGAACTGAGCTGAAAAGGACATTAGCAGATTTGTGTGAGTGGCTGCTCTGGAGTGAATGGGCATGGGCTGAAAATGAGCATTTCTCAGGCATGGCTAAGTACCTGACAGGGAAGTGTGTTCTCGAGCCAGGGGAGTGTGGGAATTTCTACTCGGAGGGGGAGAAAGAGCGCCTTTGCAGCTTGTACACTGGTCAGCTCACACTGAGAAAACTTGAGTGGGGGGAGAGATTAACCAGTGAACTTCTACGCATACGTGCATAGCCCATGGACAGACAGCGCTGCGGAGAAGGCCTGGGAGGGGGTGGGAGTGAGGTGGAGGGGACCCAGAGGGGGAAATGGGGCATCTGTAGTACTTTCAGCAATAAAGATGCATTTAAAAAAGGAAAAATGTGGCAGTACATAAGCACCTAAAAAAATTTGAAAAGGAACGAGAAAAGCCTTTCTTTGTAATAATAAAAGCAATTCTGTAGGTGTTAGTGGCTTGAAGTGAACAATAGAGACACTGATCTGAGGAAAAGTTGCTTTTGGCAAAGGAGCATGTCATAGTACCTGGATGGTGGGAACTCCTTACACCCACAGCCCTTCCCCAGTTGGAGAGTATTTTGCGTGTCTCTCTGAAGGTTGCCGTGGGCTCTCGCAGTGACATGGATGAGCTGTGACTGCCTTAAAGGGCCCTTGGTTCTTTTTCACACACCGCAGAGCTGGGCCAGTGCTAGGTTCCTGCCAGCTCTGGCACGCGGGACTTTTACAAGCATCTTTTAATCAGGGTTTCCTTTCTTTAGTCACTTATTTTTTTGCTTCAAACCTAATGTATTATTCTTGGGCGATGCAGTGCATATGGTTGAGTACTTCAGACCATGATTCTTAGTAGCAAATAACTCCCCCCCCCCCAATGTAAGCATAGAGTCTATCAATGACATTGCATAGGGGGCCAACAAAAGACTGACTCATTTGAGTCTACTTTAGTAAGATGGAGGCGGGGTTCTGGGGTAAGTTTATATTCTAAAAGCTTTATAGCATCTATTTATGTCATGTATCTCAATATAGAATTAAACATAAAGCTATTACTGTCCATTTAATCTTTTGATTTATTATGATATATATATATATATATATATATATATATATATATACACATACATACATGCACACACATACATACACACACACACACGCCCATTGTGTTAATAAATGATCTTGCCAAGTCAGCATGAGGCAGTGCTCTTATTTTTGTCCCCCATTCCCCACCGGTGCTGGCCTTCTGGACAGCTGCCCCCTCCCCAGTGGAGCCCTAGCCGATGACGACTGTCTGAATACTTCACATTGTTCACGAGAGGCCCGCCCCCAAGGGTCTCCATCCACTGACCCGCAGCCTGTTCTCAGATACCATACCGCCTTCTCTCCGAGGCTTTCCCCGACCATCCCCTCGCCTCCCTCCCTCCTGTGAACTCTCTAGCCATTTCGACCTTTCTCCCGATACTGACAGACACTGGATATTCTTATGGAGCCAGGATGGAAAAGGAACGAACACTTTCTGCTTTTATTTTCTGGACCTCAGAAATGACCTCGTTGTGTCACCCCTTCTTCCCCTTCCAGATAACCAAGCTGAAAATAGACAGCAACCCCTTCGCCAAAGGATTTCGGGACTCCTCCAGGCTCACTGACATCGAGAGGTAATGAGAATTTTCTGTTTACTTTCTTTGTCCAGATAAGATAAAGAGAAGAGCGAGTCTGTCCGGGCACACTCCTTTCAACGCCAGAGAGCCATGACCTCCCTGGACACACTCTCCCCGTCTCTGCCCCTTCCCCTCCAGCCATGAGCCTGTAGAGATGGGCGTGTTTCAGCTGTGACAGCTGCGCAGCCCCATGTACTCTGTGCTCAGCTCCTCCGTGAAGTGGTTCCTATGGTCGGGACATTCTTCAGCTGTAAAAACGGCGTTGTTATCAAAGTCTCCATCCTCTTGGTGCCCTTAAGCTCCTCGTCTCCAGGGGCATCTGCAGAGAAATGGAATCTTGATCCCTCTGCACAGGGTGTGTGTTTGCAAACACCACGAGTACAAGGGTAGTTTGGGATTTTGAAAAAAAGGGAGATGCCATTTAATTCAAGGCACACCTTTCACCCGGAGCTTAGACTGCTGCTATTTCATAGGAGAGCTGTCAGGACCTTTAAGACGACAGGTGACCATCATGTGCCTGGAACTCACCCCGCTTGTACCTTAATTCAAATGGTTCGCACAGTGAGACCATCTATGTGATCAGTAATGACTACGCTGAGATCCATGGTTTGCTCATCAGGAATGTCCAAAAAAAGGGTTTTTCAGAGAGAAGAGTCTTTAACCTGATTGTTTATATCTCTTATACTATGTAACTTTCTGTACTGTGTGTGTGTGTGTGTGTGTGTGTGTGTGTGTGAACACTTAAGTTCTACTCTATGAACACATTTTAGTTATGCAATAGTGTCATCAGCTCTAATCACCGTGTTATACTTGAGACGTCAGACCCTCCTCATCTCCTGTGCTTGTTCTTTTATGTGGCCTGAAGTCTGTATTGACAGGTGGGGTACCCTCTGTTTTATTTTATCTCCAAATCTTGGTGTGATTTTCCTACCAACTGCTACACTTTGCCACACTCTTCATTATCTACCAGGTGGTCACATCTTCTGACCTTAGCACTCCTTCCTAACCTGTGTTGGCAACTCAAATTAAAGGATAATTACATGTTTTAGCAACTCCTGTCTGATCCTTCGCTCAGCCTTCCAAATGGCAGATCATAGAGGGGTGGTTTTAATTTGGGGGAGCAGACATGGAGGCTTAGTGGGGAGGGAGAGAAGCCAGTAGGAGAGGCTGAAAGTGGGCAGCAACCGTGGGATTTGAGTAGGAAAAAAGATCCATTAGTTCAGTGGTTCTCAACCTTCCTAATGCCGCGACCCTTTAATACAGTTCCTCATGTTGTGGTGACCCCCAACCATAAAATTATTTTCGTTGCTACTTCATAACTGTAATTTTGCTATTGTTATGAATCGTCATGTAAATATCCGATATGCAGGATGTATTTAGGCAACTCCTGTGAAAGGGTCGTTCGACCCCCAAAGGGGTCGCGACCCACAGGTTGAGAACCGCCGCATTAGTTGGAGAGTTTGAAGAGTGGTTGGGGGAGTTGAGATCAGAGAAAGAAGCTGGAGCTTATGGTGGAAGATCCATTGCGAACGCAGAAAAGGCAGTGGGCGACCGTCCGGTTAGTTGGGACATAGGCCGGACTTAGGCCTTGAGACCCACCTCAGTGAGAGTGTGGTAGCAGCAGTGTGGGTAGCCAGTGAGTCTGTGGACAAGGGCTACTCAGGAGGCATGACCCTGTGAATCTATTTCTGGAGGGCCAGAGGCGCCGGTTCAGATTGGGATTCTGCAGGTGTCACTGTAATCAGTGAACCTTCCCCAGGGTTAGTCTGGGGTCAAGCAAGAATGAAGACGGTGGCTCAGTGGGGGTGGCAGTGATGTGTTTTCACAGCGTAGGCCGTACCGTCTGCCTCAGATCAAGGGCGAACATGGTGAATTGGGAGACAGAGTCATGGGTTAGAGTCCCAGCTCTGCCTCGGACTGCCTGAGGGGTCCTGGAGAAGTCACCTGACCTCTGAGTCCGTTGTCCTCATCTAGAAAACAGAGAAAAGCACCCTGCGGCTCCACAGGTTTCTCATGAGAAACAAGGAAAGTGACGTTTGTGAAAGCAGCTTAGAAATGCAGGTTTCTTATCTTACTAGATGAGCATGGTTTTTGCCCATCCAAGTCTCCTTCTAATGGTCTTAATAAACTGCTCCTGGAGTAAGCATAGCCCCTCGGCCGCACACGTGCTCATGAGATGGGAGTGTCCAGACCGCCTGCCCTTTAGAACGACAGACTGGCTGATGCCTGCAACACGCTTTCCGCTTCCTGAAGCAGCATCCTGACTTCAGGGCGCTCAGTGGCTCTCGGTGGTCTGAAGGCTGTGAGAGCAGCGGGAGTGACTTAGCTGGAAATGTGCAAGAGAACCCAAGTTGTGTGAAATCGGCCAAGGTTTTGGATTTCATTTCCAAGTATTTTAAGTCTGAATTTTCCCTAAACAGCCTTTGGGGATGGGACAAATCAGATCAATTGATCTTTAGAGACCTAAAGGAATTAAATTAGTCTGGAGTCAGTTACTGCACTAAACCACCTAGTAATTGAATTGCTCCTTGTAACTGATTGAAAACAGCCCCATCTGTAACAGCTCAGGGAACTTTTCTCTAGAAGGGATCTGAGAGAAAAATACACTTTTTTATGACACGATGACAGAATTGGCACTTTTCTAACCTAATTGAATATGATGTTGGGAGTATGTGACCTCAGTGATTTCCAGTTCCCTGTCCCAGATTTACAACTGCCGTGGGACACCCAAACAAAAACGCCTGTGCGGGTGTTTCCCTTACACCTCCAGGCTCATCGTTTTGAGCTTCAGTCCCTCTACAACTGCATGAGCTTTTGGGATGCTCTAAAGCAGCGGCTGCCAACCTTTCGGACCTCAAAGACCACCGGTTGGCGACCGCTGCTCTAAAAGGCGTTGGGTTTTCTTCATCTTACTCGACGAGGTTCAGTTCGGATACTGAATGTCTCACATACTTCACGTGTCGCCTTACTCTCAGGAACAGCACCTCCCTCATCTGTAAAAAGACATCCGCCTTGTTCACCAGAGTAGAAAGTATTTTCATTAGGTGCTTTGCACAAATACCTACAATGGACAGCTAAGAAGCAAACCAAACGCCCAAAGAGAATTCTTAAAATAATGTAATTGACAGTTATTTTACTTCAGGGAAAGAAGTATCTGATGATCCCATAAAATAAATAACCTATAGACAGTCTGTTGGCATCTTCTTTTTTTTTTTTTTTTTTTTTTTGGCGGAGGGAAGGGGGAAAGGACACTTCTGTGCTAAGAGTGTTTTGTTTTGTTTTTGGTGGGGGGGGGGGAGGACTTGCTTTTGAAAATAGAATTTTTCATTAGAAATCTGCCCAGTTTAGTCTGTAAAAAGCTATTGATTCCTATATGTCTTTGGCATCCTGCCATTTTACTCAACTTAAAAATACTAGTTTTAATAAGTTTTCCTTTTAGTCTGTTGAGTTTTCCAGTTAGATTGCTATATCATTTATAAAAATGATAATTTTATATTTTTCTTTATAATAATTATACTTTTTAAAATGTCTTTTTCTTGTTTTATTGCACTGACTAAAATTTCCAGGACACTATTGAAAAGTAATGATAATAGCATTTTTTCTTGTTTTTGACTTATTTAGTCGTGTCTCTAGTGTTTTCTCATAACATATGAATTTCATTGGTTTCAGATGGGTATCTTTATACTGTGCCTAAATTAAGAATCTTATGTTGTCTTGAATGTTACTTGGAGTTATATTAAATGCTCTTTTATTATCTAATGAGACTATTTTAATTACTTTTGCACTTTTAAATAACAATATAATTAATTACAGTTATATTGTCTATGTTGAGCCATTCTTATATTCCTGGAATAAATCCTGTCTGGATTGTATCTCTTTTTCTTATAGTACATTTCTAGCTTTAATCTACTGATTTTGTTAAGACTTTTTATGTCACTCTTCATAACAGATTTGACTTTGTTTCTTCTTGCCTTCTCTGTTAGATTTTGGTATCTGGTTTCTGCTAATCTGTTCAGATGAGCTGAAATACATTTTCCTTCTTTTTGTTGTCTGGACCAGTTTAAATAGCAAAGATGTGATCCTTTACCTGAAGGTTTTACAATCTTGCTCATAAATTCATCTGGGTGCAGTATTTTGGCGAATACTTCTTTACTTTCTTATTTTATCCCACAGTTTATCAAATATATATTTAACTTCTATCCCACTTAATGCTTTTTGTCTTAATTCTACTTTGTCTAAATCTTATATTGCTATATTTACAAAATGTTTGCTTTCTTTTACTTGCTTTTTAATTTTTTAAAATTTTTTGTCACTACTTCCTTCTCTTTTGCATCATCAGATATCCTGATGTTTCTTTCATGAAGGAAAAACAACTTTCTCTTGATCCCATTTGATCCAGCTTTTGCTCCTTTTTACAGTACAGCTCCTTAAAAAGAGTTGTGTGTGTTCTCTTCTCCAATGCCTCTCTTCCCTTTATCTCTTCTACCTTGCCGTTTAGACTTCCATCCCCATAACGCCCCCAGTCCACCCTTGTCCAGGTCACCATGGCCTCCCCATTGCTAAATCCAGTGGTCAGTTCTCAGTCCTCATGTTACTTGACCTGTCAGCTAGGTCTGACACAGTTGTCCATTTTCTCCCTCTTTTCTTTTGGCTCCCAAGACCGCCCCATGCTACTGGTTTTTATTCTACCTCATTGGCTGTCTTTCTCCCTCTGGTTAGCTCCCTCTTGTCCTCCACCTGTTTACAGTGATGTGTGCCAGGCCGCAGTCCTTGGACCACTTTCCTTCCCAGTCTGCTGCTCCTCTTGGTGATTGACCCAGTTTCATGACTTTAAATACCATTCTGTGCTGACTACTATTAAGTTTGCATTTCTGGTTCTGGTCTCAGTAGAGTTAAAGATCTGACTGGCTGTCTCTTTTACTCTCCCCTCTCCCCACACAAGGACCTCAAATCTCACACATTCTAAAACAGATGCATCTCTCTTCTTCATACCTCTCCTCCCTGCGCCTCCCATCTCAGCTGCTGACAGCTGCACCCTTCCCGTTGCTCGGGCCAAACACTGAGAGGAATCGGGGCTCCTCTATCCTCTCACTGCCCACATCCAAACTGTCAGCTAATCCTTCAAACTAGACCCAGAGGAGTCCAGCTCCTTCTCACCATCTCCCTTGCTACCGCCGCACTCACCCAGGACACTCATCTCATTCCTAGAGTATTACATTAATTTCTAATTGACCTTTCTGCCTCCACTCTTTCTGCCCTTCAGTCCATTTTCAGTACACCCATCAGAATGATCTTGCCAAAGAAAGAAAGTTGGACCACATCACTCTTGCTCAGAACTTTCTCTTTTGTTAGAAAAGATAAGAATTGGCAACACATGGAAATAAATGTGGATATATATCATATCTGAGTTGAAATGTCATTGTTAGAGATAACAATTTTAGCTTCTATTAGACCAGAGAATGTGAAAACTTATCTGATATTCTCAAGAACAATAACACACTTAATTTCAAAATTCCCACTGGATTTCTTGTAGCCTTGATGGTTGTGTTCATGGGCTCAGATAAAACAAAAAAAAATATGAACTGAAAATATGAGAATATGATTTTCCATAAATAAAAAATAATTTAAGTGCAGTGTAGATTTTTTTCCCATTGGTGTTTACAATATAATCAAGCCCTTTGAATTGAAAACCCAAGTCATTATTGGGCTCAGAAAAATTTCCTCTTTTCTTCCCTTCTCCTCTAGGCTTCTAATTAGTCCTCTCTGTTCAGAACTTATAAAACTCCTATTATACATATGTTACATCTCCTAACTCTATTCTCTATTTCTCTTATTTATTGTTTAGCATTTTTCGTCTCTTACTTTTTACAGATATTGGGAGAATTTCTTATGAGTCTTCTAATTGGTTGATTTTGTTTTCTGCAGCATCCAGTATTCAGTTTACCGCCTTTACTGAGTTCTCTTACAATGTGGTGACTGTTTTTTCCACCATTTCGAACTGTACTTCTACATTTCCAGATGGTGTCCTTTTCATGACTCCAGTCCTTGCTTTAACAATAGAGCGTCTTCTTAAAGCTGCTCCAAGATCTGCCTTTATCATCAACCTCAGCTGCTTCGGGGTGGGTTCAGGTGAGGTTGAGGCCTTGTCGTCTCTCCCCCGACCCTGCCCCCCCCCCCCCCCCCCAGGTAGCTCTCCTTGTCCACAGATGAATGGCATGCTGGCTGATGCTTCCCTCCTTTCTTGCTTGTGGCTCAAATACCTAAATAAGGAGTTGGCACTCTCCCCAACTTCCTGAGCTCCCGTTGCTTTCTCAGTCCTATCTGTGGGGCAGAGAATTAAATGCATAGGCTTATCTCAGCACATTGGTTCAGAATTCATACTCAGAGTCTCTACAAAATATGTTTAAAACGCCCTGGCATTGAATAACACTTTCAAACACAGGACATCTGGACACACGCCCGGTGGGAATCAGGCCTTTTTGCTCCGAACTCAACAACACTCTGTTAGTTTAAATGAGGAAGGAAACCTTAGCAGAGTGAGTTGCAAATCTACTATCCTGGGAAACGATAGGAGTCTTATCTACACCCAGCCACGGAGCCGCAAGCGTTTGGGCAGATTTGATAAAGAGGTTCACAGTTTATGGATAATTCTAGGCCTTTCCTCATGACTGAGGTGCAAGAAAGAAAGTGGAGTTTGGTTCTGACTCAGCTCTAGGCGGGCTTGTAGGGTACCTGGGGCCGAAGGTTTTAGGGGTAGCGTGGGGTTGGCAGGCACACCTCTGAGCAGGGAAATGCTTCGAGTATGGCTTAGTACAACCCTCTCTGTTTGGGACAGCACACAAGCTAAAATGGTCTTCACATTTTTAAACGGCTGAAAAAATATAAAAACCATTTTAATAGAATTATTCAAAGATAATATGTGACAAGCAACAATAACATGAAATTAAATTGAATTGTCTATAAATAAGTTTTATTGAAGCGCAGCTATGGCTTCAGTTTGTATATTGTATGTGGCGGCCTTTGTGCTGCAGAGACAGAGCTGAGTGTATCTGACAGAGACCATGAGGCCTGCAAAGCTTAAAATAGTTCCTGTCCGGCCCTTACGAGAAACTCTGCTGATCCCGGCTCAGAGCTCCCAGGGGCGGTGGGAATGTTGGCAGCCGGGAAAACGCCTGCCCAGAACTGTGACCTCCTCAGGATGATTCTTCCCCTTTCCCGGTTAAAAGGAAGGAACGTAGAATTTCATTTCGAGGCCCATGTGGTGATGCTGTTTGACAAAGCCGGCGGATGGGCTCTGTGCCCACACTTCGTCCTGCCTGTCGTCCAGCGATGGTTGAGGCGACTCTGAGGGTCATTTTAGCAGTTGTAGCCCCAGCCAGAGAGAGATGACAGAACAGGATGGCGGGGGGATGCATCCTTTCTAGAGTCTGTAGGTTTCATCGTCGAGGTTATTTTTGTCCGTCGTCTAGTCTCTTATGAGTAATAGAAAAGAGGCTGCCCAGTTTTTCTCGCTGAGGGTGCTAGGAACTTGCAAGGCCTGTAGGAAGCAGTGGAGGAGGCGTTTGGGTAAGTAGGTGTTAGCGAGAGTCCTAAAACATCATCTATCCAGTGTGTTGGTAAGGACTCAGAAAGTACTTTTTTTTATTATTTTCCAGATTTGCATTTTAAAACGGCAAAATAATATGATACTTGAAATGCGTAAGAAGCAAGTACTCAAACTTGTAAAATGTGAGCCTCCACCTCTCAGAATCCCCCCTTCAGCCACGCGTATGCGCCTGTGCACTTTGACAATAAAATCCAAGTAATAGTCTACTATTACTTTCAATGAAATCTGCTGGAAAAATAACATTCCCAAAGCAAACCCCCCTGCATGTTCAGGGCAGCCACTACTCTGAGAGGCAAGCTACTCGGAAGTAAAAGTACGAAAGACAGCAACTGGGAAAAGCTAGTAACAATGGCCTCTGCCCTTGGGATGGCAGCTGCTCCCTGTGACCCACGGGGTTCCCCGGGGGCCCACATTCTGCAGCAGGAGCCACAGCTTCCGAGATGGGGGGGACGGGACAGAGGGTGTCTGCGTCACCTCCATCACCTCCGCTGGGAGGGTCGGGCCTTGGGAATCCATGTCGCTCAGAATGAAGAGGCAGAAAGCAAGGAGTTTAAAATTGAGTTTTCTCTCTGGGATTAATGAGCGACATATAATATCCCAATTGTGGCTAAATAAAAATCACTTCAATTGCTGGTATACAGTTTATTCTTTCTTAAACACAGACTAAAACGTAAGGAGAATATTTTAAATTTTATTTGGGGCATCCTAGAGTGTGCCCTAACATACCGTGTTTAAACTTGCGCAGGGAATTGAGCTTTGTAGGAAGCATTATTTCGAGGCTGAAATGATGTGGGGAGCCATCCCGTTGGCCTCTGTCATTCTACCAACGAGGCAAGTAGGGCCCAGAGAGTGCAAGCCATTTGCCCAAGTCGCTCAGTTAGTTCCAAGATTTGGAGTTAGAACTCAGGGTTCTTTGCAACAGGATTGAACTTTTTCAAAATAGTGAATTAAATTCTTTTACGTTGGTTTCTACATTTATAGGTTCATAAATCACTAGAGCCATGACGAGTCTTAGAGACCCAGCCCATCAGCTCCCCACACCCTCTCTCTGTAGAAGAAATGAATGCCCAGCTGCAGAGAACGAGTCTGATCACTTAATTTCTTAGAAAAGAAGCTTTTTCTTTAAAAATCACCCCCAGTGAAGGTAGAGTCGGCATAAGAGGCTGCATGCATCAAGTGAGCGCGATTTTCATTTGGTTGCCGGATTAAAGTCTGCTTTTAAATAAAATCTATTAATCGAATAAATGACCATAGCCACAAAAAGGAAGGGATGGTTTTTAGCGGAACTAATTTTTTCTTTCAAGTGATAGAAGTACTCACTGCAAAATCCCTTTACTTAGCGAAGCCGTGTGTCTGCACTTCAGCTCATTCATCGGCCGCTTCCAGGAGGAAGCGCTTGTTTATAAAAGTGTCAGACAAAACGGTGTGCCAGGTAGGGGAGCAGTTATTCCCACTTCATGTCACCTGCCCTCCTTCTCCCCTGGCTCCTGTCGGCCTTTCTGTGTCTGAAGGACATTTGTTTCCTGCCTCACAGTCACTGGAGTTGATTTAGAAGTCAAGTAATCCATGTTTTGCCTGAGACCTTTCTTCTGGTTGTCAGCCGTGAGACTTAGGAAATGAAACGTAACCGCTTTTCTTTTATTCAGTGTAGTTTACTTAAGTTGCTAATGATAAAGTAAAATCAGAATTGTCTATTACTACTGAAAAGAAAAACGAACAGGACTGAGTCAGATAAATGAAAATAAAAGTCTAAAAGCTTTTTCAAAGATTAATTTAGACTTATTTTGTTTTTCCGAAATGGATTGCATAATATATTTCCGTTTTCAAATTAAAATTAATGATTTATAATACATTTCAAATGGTATTAGCTAAAGTTTTCATTTATTAAGTACTTTGTGGAAGCTATAAATATTGATATATTGTCTTCCAGTAATTTATACAATTATCTGCATAAATCTTTAGAAAAATATTGTGACGAGGAGTTATTTATAAAGGCCCAGCAAGGCATGATGCAAACATGAGCAAATTGATGAGCAAGAACAACTTGAAATATTTTGTTTCCTATAAGTTAGATTTGATTTTAATGGATTTGACATTTTCTCCCAGGACACAGTTTTTTCTGGGTCCATATTTAGGAGAGAAAGTTAAAATGTAAATTGAAATAACATTTACTTTTTATTTAATTTTGTCTCTGACATGTATATATTATAGGCTGGTTTGAACGCAGCCTGGCACTTTGGAGCGACTGGAAGTCTCAATTTCATCTAAAATCATTATGATTATGTGACCAGCCTTAGGGACACAGGACCTGGATCCTCAATAATAACAGTTATCATTGAATTTTGTTATCTATAAGCACTTACTGAGCACTGATTACATTCCAGGTACCAAAATACAATATGTTTATTCATTAATTCTTAATAATAACTCTAGAGCTAGATCATATTAATGCCCCCATTTCACAGATGAGAAAACGGAGCGTTGGAGAAGTGAAGTAATTTGCCCGCAGGCACACAGCTGGCCAGTGGGAGAGCTAGGATTTGAGCTAGGTGGGTAGGGTTCTCCCAGGGGGGCCCCCAGGTCAGCAGCAGCAGCAGCATTGCCTGGAAACGCCCGGATGTCACCATCCCAGGCCTACCTCACACCTACTGAATCGGAAACTCTAGGGTCGGGCAGACACCTGTTCTGACAAGCCCTCCAGGTAATCCTGATGCACTGTCTTAGTCTGCTTGGGCTGCTAGGACCAAAATACCATCGCCTGAATGGCTCACACAGACGTCTCTTTCTCACAGTTCTGGAACCCGGGAAATCCCACATCAAGGTGTGGGCAGATTCAGGGTTTGTAGGTTCACACACAGCCATCTTCTCCTGTGTCCTCACCTGGCTGAGAAGAAGGAACCAAACCAAGCCCCCCGTCTCTTCTTATGAGACCATTCATCCCACTTACGAGAGCTCCGTCAATGAGACCTAATTGTCTGCAAAGGCCCACCTCCTAATTCCATCGCATTGCAGCAGTTCTCAACCTGTGGGTCGCGACCAGCAGAAAACACATATAGCATATCAGATATTTACAGTACGATTCATAACAGTAGCAACATTACAGGTATGAAGTAGCAACGAAAATAATGTTATGGTTGGGGGTCACCACAACATGAGGAACTGTATGAAAGGGTCGCGGCATTGGGAAGGCTGAGAACCCTGCGGGGATTAGGATTTCAGCACCGAGTCTTGGAGGGGACACAGACATTTGGTCCATAACACTGAAGTGTGGGAACCAGTGCCTGATAGACAAAGCGCTGTTCTCTGCTGGCCCCGAGGCCCGCAGGGTAGCAGCAGACGCTCACGCAAACACGCGGCTGCCATCCATCTAGTACGTGCAGCAGAGGAGGACGCGTGAGGTGCCTGCTGGTGCAGAGGGGCTGGGAGGAGAAGGAAGGGCCTGTCCAAGGAGGGATCTGCTCTCCTGTTTCACAGACAGAGGAAGGCAGTGCGTTCCAAACGGGCAGAGCCTGTTGGTTCTGCTTATCTAGAGTCTGAGCAGATAGTTGGAATGACTTCCAATGGTTCTGATCCTTTTGGCAGGATCAGCATAGGCACTGCAGCTACCCGCTGTCCTGCCCACCTTCTGAACATGACTGTGCCCCTCACATGTTACTCTTGGAACTGATGGCTACGGAGTAGTCAGAAGAAATTTTTTAAAAATACCTAAGATATGATGTACTCTTTAAAAAAATAGTTTTATTGGTATTTAGAGAGAAAGGAAGGGAGAGGGAGAGAGAAAGAAAAACATTGCTGTGGGAACAGAACATCGATTGACTGCCTCCTCCACACCCCCTACTGGGGATCGAACCCACAACCTGGGCATGTGTCCTGACCAGGAATGGAACTGGCAACCTTTCAATGCATAGGATGTCACCCAACCAACTGAGCCACACTGGCCAGGGCTAATGGACTCTTTCTGCTAGAGAAGTAATTCAGTCTTAGATATTAGAAAGGCTGACCTTCGATAATAGTACCTGTTTCTTTTACCTGTTAAATCCAAAGTGAGTCTATTAAAACTACCATCTCTAGCTTTGGGATATAACAGCACTGAGCATTACAAGGCACTATTACAGCTTGCAATACCTAAATCACTTAACCCGTTAGGTGAGTCACTGTTATTTTTCAGGATACAGTATTTTAGAAATCTTCCCTGTTGTTTTCCAGGCTAAACAAATTCTTTGCACTTTTCATTTTGCTGGAAACTGGGGTTAGACAGAAACAGCAAGGGCTGTCGGCTCTTCCTAAGTCTTTGAAGAGATGGCCCTGATATGCACCACTGTTTTCAATCACTTAAAAGGCAGTAACTCAATTAGGCCATCCTTTGTATAAGAACCGCCACTGCTTGCAGCTCACTCCCCGGACCGGCACAAGTAAATCACTTCGATAAAATCCCCTTTTCCTCCCTCCTGGAGACGAGAATGAGCAACGGTACCAGTGGTCTACCAAGGACAAGATGAATGTGATGTGCCTCTCCTAGAAACGCACCATGTTTCTCCAGGCAGTGATGCATTGTGTTGTTCGGAAAAGGATTTTTCGTGTGTGTGTGTCGAGCAGATGCTAAACTGCTTTCAAGCTAAATGCTCGGATTGAGCAGTTGATGTGCCTCAGATGGGAAGAGGAATACGCTTCAGCGACACACCATCCATAACGGGCCCACGGATGGCCATTCCTTCATGACTGTGCAAAGAGAAAATACTGTCTAGGGTATTGGGAGCAAGTTCCTTCCTCATGTGAAATACCCGCTTATATTAGCAGCATGGCACGAGGCGCAGACTAAAGGGACATGGACTTGAATGTCCTGTTAGTAAGGGTTGTCATTTCATTAAGGGTTGCTCAGCTCACTTGACTTTTTTCTTAATGACCCAGGTTACCCAAGAAGACAGTCCCTCTCCAACGCTGTAGTGAATTAAGTCCTTGAGTAAGTGACATCCTCTGTGCAGGCTGTGGGGGTTCAACATTACCGGCGTGTGGACATACAAAGATTAAAATACAGGCATCCCCCCAAAAATGTATACACCCTTTAACACCTGACAGCTCAATTTTGAAAATGAAATGAAGCAACGCTGCCTTTAAAATTATTCAAAGTGTGTGTGTACATTTTTGGGGGGGACACCCTGTATAGGATAAGTGGCAAATTGATTAATTAGGGTCCATGTCATGCCAAATTATCCTTTCCCTTCGTATATTTATTAGCACACATAACATTATTTCATTTAATATATTTACTGGTACCTCTTACTGAGTGATAAAATATTTTCATTTTAACAAGTCTAACTCAAGGGATTCAACAAGTGTGTTTAAGGCATTCTAAGAAGTAGGTTACACTCTTAAACAAGTGATACAGACTCACTGAAGCTTACCATTTTATCTCTTAGGGTAGATACAGTTTTATAAAAGAACCACAGAGACCATTCCAGTCAAGTTCTCTGCTGCCGTCAGCTTCCATTCACCGAGAAAAAAATCCCCTTACTTGGATCATATGATTCTGAATTAGGATTATTCAGATGGGTAGAATTAAATTGGAGAAAATGTAACCTAAGACAATAAAACATGTTTACCTGCTTTAGTTATACTTTTATAATCACTAGCATTTACTGAGCACCTCCTCCATGCCAGACACTGTTTTGGGCAGCTCCAATGCCGCGTCTCATTCAATCCTCACAGTTACAGTTCTTATCGCTAATCCTGCTGCATTTTATTTTTCTGCAGCACTGTTGTCATCATCTGATATGCTACACATTTTTTTTTTTTTTTACTGTCTCTCTCTCCCCTCTAGCCTCCCCCCTCCGTTAGGCATGGATTATTGAGTTTTGGTTACAGCTGCCTCCACGGTTCTCACTTGTAAATGCTCTGAGTGTCGTCTTTCCCGGAAGGAGGTCTTTTTTGGCTGAGACACTGGTTTTCCTGACCAGCAAATACCTGTGAGGCCCCTCTGCTCCCGGAGTACCTGCCTTTCCGTTTACTGGGCGTGTTGCTCTCTCCCCCAGGGAGAGCGTGGAGAGCCTCATTCAGAAGCATTCCTACGCGCGCTCCCCCATCCGCACCTACGGAGAAGAGGACGTGCTGGGGGACGAGGTGCAGACGGCACAGACCCGAGGTAAGGTGCTCCCCAGGTGCAGCTCTGGGAGCCCGTGCCCAGCGCCCAAGGGAGAGAGGCAGGTGCGGGGTGAGGCCTGACCTCGGGGTACCCTATCCCCAAAGTATTTCAGGAGCCTCTTCAGGAAGGCGCAGCCCCTGAGGGCTTGGCGTTCAGTATTCTGCCCTTGAGTCTTAAGAGATGCTGCTGCCCGAAGGTTTCCTGGGCTTTGGACGTTTAGTAGAAGAATCTCCAGCCTCTGAGTTGCTTGTCTGTGACCCAGCCAAAGAGCGGGAGGGCTTGGGGGCCGGGCGGTCCCTTAGTCTTTCTGACGCTTGGTTTTATAATCTGAAAATCTGTCCTGCTTAGGTCAGGGATACCTCGCGAGGATAATGACTGAAACTGGAAACACTTTGAAAAGAAGATTCTCCCAGTGCAGGGCATTACGGAGGGGCAGTGGCCCCCGTGGGAGGGGGAGGGGGACTGGAAGTTCCTCTGTCTCAAAGGCCCAGGGAGGAGCCCTCTGCACCTGGGAGAAGAGAGACCAGAGCGTGCCCAGCCCGGGGCTCAGGGGTGTTTGCAGGGACAGAGCGCCCTCTGTCATATTTTAATGCCCATCACATAGAAAGCGCACACTCCGTCAAAAAATAGGGCATCTCTTAAAACTACACCCAGCCGAAACCGGTTTGGCTCAGTGGATAGAGCATCGGCCTGCGGACTGAGAGGTCCCAGGTTCGATTCCGGTCAAGGGCATGTACCTGGGTTGCGGGCATATCCCCAGTAGGAGATGTGCAGGAGGCAGCTGATCGATGTTTCTCTCTCATCGATGTTTCTGGCTCTCTATCTCTCTCCCTTCCTCTCTGTAAAAAATCAATAAAATATATTAAAAAAAAAAAAAACTACACCCAACCCTAACCGGTTTGGCTCAGTGGATAGAGCGTTGGCCTGTGGACTCAAGGGTCCCAGGTTCGATTCCGGTCAAGGGGAGGCAGCAGATCGATGTTTCTAACTCTCTATCCCTCTCCCTTCACCTCTGTAAAAAAAAAAAATCAATAAGATATTTTAACAATAAAAAAAAACTACACCCAAACACGTGACTGAAATTATCCGATGGGAAAATTTAATGTCAACTCTCCGTTAGGCATCTGGATGCTGCGATGTAAGAAAGAGTTACTTTGTAAGTTGTCAAATAGCTAATAAAGAACTGGGGAAGCTGGGAAAAAAGGAAAAGGGAATGCTCATGTGGGTTCTCTCAAAGGCTTTGGAAGCCCCGTAGCTCTGGGAGACGCCCCTGCCCCGCCCTCCTTACGGGGAGGCCTCCGAGGCTCCCACGGGTGTCGGCTGCCCGCAGCTGCTTCGAAGGGGATCAGTCCACGCCCTTCAGGTAGAAGCCGGTGTTTTGGCCGCTCTGGCTGTCTGAGGAGTTGTCTTTTTCTGTTTAGGAAATTCTCTGTTCCGTATGTTATAAGTGCTTTTGTTTCTGGAAAGGTAGATGTGCCTCCTGGTTGACATGTTTGTCTTTCTGAATTCTAGATCTGGGACATATTTCTTAAAGTAAGACATACGATCCTTGCAGATAAATGATACAGGGTGTCCCAAAAATATATACGCATACTTTGCATCATTAGCAAGACAGCGATTATTAAAATGTATTTCATTTTTAAAATTGCGCTGTCAGCCCTTACAGCGTGCGTACGTTTTGGGGGGACACCCTGTATAGTTCTCGGTTTGCACCTTGACGTCGAGTTTCCAGCCTAACGCGTTGTTCCCCCTTTCAGGGTCAGCCTTTACCACATCCGACAACTTGTCTCTCAGCTCCTGGGTGTCCTCTTCGTCCAGTTTCCCTGGATTTCAGCACCCACAGTCCCTGACTGCTCTGGGCACCAGCACAGCGTCCATAGCAACGCCCATTCCTCACCCCATCCAGGGCTCTCTGCCGCCATACAGCCGCCTGGGGATGCCTCTGACCCCCTCGGCCCTCGCCAGCTCCATGCAGGGGAGTGGCCCCACCTTCCCCTCCTTCCACATGCCCCGGTACCACCACTACTTCCAGCAGGGCCCCTACGCCGCCATCCAGGGACTGCGCCACTCCTCCGCCGTGATGACGCCTTTCGTATGACTCTTCTGAGAGCAGGAGAATCCCAACCCAGAATGTGCCAGTGGGTATGGAACGGAGGACAGGCTTTGGGGGGTGGGGGGAGGGAGGGTTGGCGTGAGGGATCTCCAGGAGACACGCGATCTATTGAGGAGAGCTGGACTCCCAGCGAAGCCTGAGGGAATGCACCATGGACCAGGATTCATCTGGAGATGTGGGGGGCAAGGGGCGGGGGGGCTCTTGGGTTCGAGAAAGAATCAGTGTCAAGGTCTCAGCCAGCCTAAGTTCTGCAACTGATAGGCTATCCATTTCCCCAGACAGTTGAATCACACAAGGCAGACGAATCTTAAAAGTGCATTTTCCTAGTGGTTAAAGACGCTGCGTCGATGCAGTCATGTGTAAAATCAAAGTGTGTAGGTTCCCTCTCTGCTTCCCACACACAGGTTAAAAGGATCTTCAGCGAGGCCAGCATCCGGCCAGCATGCAGAACGCCTGAGGGGCCGTGCCTCCCTGTAGGAACTGGGCGCGGAGGGAAGCGGTGTTGGTGCTGGAGCAGAGGCATGTGTGGCTTTGCTTTGTGTCCGCTCGCTGGGGAAGGCGCCGCCATCAGCTGACGCATCCTGTTGTGTGAACAGTTGGCAGTGACTTTGCACTGTTCTCTTTGTGATAACGAAGGGCCAGGGCCTGGCGGGCGCTCTCTCACCGTCTTGTCTTCTTGCTTCCTCATTCCTTCCTTGCAAATCCTTGCCATGTAGGTAGGACAACTCTTTTGTACACAGTTTTGAAGCTAGAGGCTCTGTGTGTGACATTGTAGGCTGGGGGCTTGTTTTTTACTACTGATTTACTCACTGGGCGTGTTCTCCAGCGGCTCCAGGAGGACACGGAGCCCTGTCCCCTGCAGCGCCAATGAAGAGCCGGTGGCCCTGTTCCGGAAGGTTCTCCTTCGTCTGTACAGCTTTGGGAGGCCCTGAGGATGTTAACAGGCACCGGCCCATGTTCTCATGTGTGGTGGGTGGATCTGCTCTGTGGCTGGGTCAGCTGCCACGGCGGACGGAAGGGAATTGCGAGTGACCGTTCTGAGCGCCTGTGTAGCCGCCAGTGTAGGCATCTGAGCTCACACGGAGTTAGATGTCCGCCTAGCGGATCTGTCCTGTTCCTCACTGCTGCATCCTGTGACTCCCTTTCCATGTTTCTAGCCTGTCCTATGAAATGACATGTTGCTCAATGACTCCCTGACTGAAACACCGCTTCTGAGTACATCTAAACACGTATCCACTTTATTTCCAGCTCTCGCTGTCTCCTTATCCCTCCTCTGATGTGGTGTAGTAACTCATTATATTTTAGTTGTATATAATCTCTTTACTATTTTGAGGCAGCACAGATCCAAATAGTATTTACGGTCAGGGTAGTACCATTGGTATTTTGCAACAGTTCGTGACCCTAACAGCAGGCATTTAACGAGGTTCATAGACCATCAGCTTTCGATACAATGCAGTTAAACTGCAGGATACACCCGGTCTCCTTCACCCAGCTCCCCCAAACTCCATTTCAATTGAATTTGAATTTTCTCCGTAATCATTTTACTCGGTCTGACTGCAGAAGTACTGAACCTGTTCGAAGAGATGGGAACTGTTGCTGCGGAGAGCAGAGGTGTATTTCAGAGCAAATGCAATACCCTTACCGCATCCGACGCCCCTGGGATTTTATTGGGTTGTTTTCACGTTAGGCTTTGCCACGTCAGATGCTTTTCTCGGGCACTTGCGGCTTATGAAACAAGGCAAGATGGCCCAGCCTGTGTGTGGGATGCTGCCGCTGGACTTGGCAACGGCCGTTCTCTGCCATAGCCTGAATTTGCAGATAGAGAAGCATGGGCTGAGGCTGCCCAGCATCTGGGTCCTGTGGCCGACAGCGTAGGCCGATTTATAGCTTCTGGCATGTTATGCTATAGTGTACACAGGTAGTTTCTTTCTTTTCTTTTTTTTTTTGAAGCACAGCACAGTGTGTGTTTCCTTTAAAAAGCAGTTACGAGTAACGTTTAAATAGCCATAGAGCTTAGGATAGGGATTTGATGTTTAATCGTTGGCCTGTTGCCAGGGGCTCCTTTCAAGACAGTGGCTGCTTCAAGCAGCAACCACAGAAGTAGATGCTATTTTACATGATGCGACTCAAGACCCTGGCCAATTACTGGTCTACTAGAGTGAATCGTACCTGAACTTTCCTTTCAGTGAGACAAAAGGACCATTTTGATACAATTTTGATATTTTTCCCAATCAGTGTGTCTCAGAGGAGGGTGTGTGTTTTGGTTAAATAGGGGTTTACACCAGTATTTCCTGACTTCATAACTTTACTTTGTAATCAAGCAGTAAGACTTCACAATAAGTAGAGTGCTTCGAGAGAAGACCAAGACAGCAAAGCATGCTATTGGAAAGTCACGCCTGGAATTGGAAGGGGGATGTGTTAGTATTTGGTTTTGTTTGAACCAGAAAAACAAAGCACAAGGACATGGAGCTCCACCCGTCAGTCACTGTCGCCATGGGAACCAAGGGTAGGAGTGTACCCCATCCGAGTCCTGTGAGCTTTTCAGGTTGCTGATTCTTACTTAACTCCCTGGGTATTCAAGATTTAAAACTGTTAAGTGTGTCTTACCAAAAGTAATTACAAGAACTTGGGAATAAGGGAATACCAACGGAATAAGAAAGAGCATGAGTTATTTGGCATGACTTCAAGGTTTCCCCTCAGGTATCAAAAGTATGGCTAATGTGCAGAGCTGCTAGAAAGAGGCCCAGCCACAACTGCTGTATCGAGCCCAAAGAAATGAATTCATAGCTTAGTAGGGCCTACATCTGTGATTTGTTTTAAAAGCATTTATCAATAATCCTAAGTTCTGTTATTTATCCTACAGAGTAAATCCTCCCCCCTCTGCCCACCCTTAGCAGTATAAAGACAAAGACATTCAGACTGTGTCCAACACGTCCCAAATCATTGGGCTACAAGGTCTGCAGTAATGAATTTATATTGCATTGCTGGTCCTTCTGAGTTTACAGCAATGGTACGTTGTCCGGAAGGCGGACCACCGTTCCTGGTGGGTGGGCACACAGGAGGAGCGATACAAAAGCTTCCTGATGACTCACCATCTAGCAAAACCCCCCTGTAGGGCTCCGATATGGGAGTCACACTGATTTGGGGGGGCATCCCAGGGTCTCCCTCCCCCCCCTTATCCACATCTCTATCATTGCACAACATCCCAACCCCGCCCCCCAAAGAAAAAGGAAATCCTGTAAAAGCCCAAGAAATGAGTATTCTTAGGTAAAGCACCCTCACCCCATCCTGCCTCTGAGTTTTTCAGAAAGATGTTAGGGGAGTTATCCCCACTCTGAAGTTCTCACTCGCCTTTCAGGCTGTCCTGCTTGTATTTAAGCCGAATTATATGGAGAAAATAGGGCTCCAAAACAGTGGATGGAGTGCCCTCACCACCCCATTAGTGAGGCAGTCAAGCTTCGCCGTGACTCAGTAACTCAAGTGCAAAACTTTGGCTATGCAATGTGCAGGGTCACATGTAAGAAAAACACTCTTTTTACCCAGTCTTCCATTCACTAGGTAAGGAAAACCGTTTTCATTATTAAACATGTATGCACTTGATAATTATCACCAGGATAACAATATTATATCCTAAATCTATAAACTTTTTAAAAATATATTTTTATTGATTTCAGAGAGGAAGGGAGAGGGATAGAGAAAGAAACATCAGTGACGGAGAGTCATTGATTAGCTGTCTCCTACCTGCCCCCCTACTAGGGATCAAGCCCACAACCTGGGAATGTGCCCTTGACTGGAATGGAACCCGGGACCCTTCAGTCCACGGGCCGACGCTCTATCCATTGAGCCAAACTAGCTAGGGCTATATCCTAAATCTAGATGGCCTAGATCCGTGGTCGGCAAACTGCGGCTCACGAGCCACATGCGGCTCTTTGGCCCCTTGAGTGTGGCTCTTCCTAAGCCTTAGGAGTACCCTAATTAAGTTAATAACAATGTACCTACCTATATAGTTTAAGTTTAAGAAATTTGGCTCTCAAAAGAAATTTCAGTCGTTGTACTGTTGATATTTGGCTCTGTTGATTAAGGAGTTTGCTGACCACTGGCCTAGACCAACAGTTCTCAACCTGTGGGTCACGACCCCTTTGGGTGTCGAACGACCCTTTCACAGGGGTCGCCTAAGACCATCAGAAAACACATATATAATTACATATTGTTTTGTGATTAATCACTATGCTTTAATTATGTTCAATTTGTAACAATGAAATTGGGGGTCACCACAACATGAGGAACTGTATTAAAGGGTCGCAGCATTAGGAAGGTTGAGAACCACTGACCTAGACAGAAAGAAAGCCCTGCATGGAATTTAGCGGTTCCTCTGGAGAATCCCACTGGAGTGGTTGCTGGATTTTATACATTTCTATATGATTTCAGAATGCAAGGATTTATGGAAACAGGCAAAGGGAAGGTTACAAACTCACTTTGGAAAATCAAAATGCTTTCTTCATTACTGTTCATTCCACGCCAGCTATAAGACAGTCCAATACTTACCTTTCTTCAGCATGCTTATATATGCGACGGTTCACTGACAAATGTTTGCTAGGCAGAGATCCCCACAGTATCTTCCGGCCCTTCTTTCTCTGTCCATGCCTTAAATAATTCCACTCCCCTCACCCCCGACAATACGAAAATAAAAACATTTTGGTGAAATGCTACATCTGGACAAAAAATACAGTTTGTTGTATTTTACTTCTGGTACATGATAATAGTGTATTTAGTTGTTTGTTTGTTTTTTCTTAGTTTCAGAACCCTAAAAGAAAGTCTTTGATTTCCTAAAGGAAAAAAAAAATGCGTTAGCCTTTTTAGGAGAGCTGTCACCGGCCTATTGTTTGCTGTGCTCATTTGCTTCATGAATTGCGTGAGAGCAGTCACTGTAATGAAGTGTGTGCGTGGGGGCTGGGGGGCGGGCATGGGAAATGTTTTATGAAAAAAAGAAGTTATAAGCCTAATACTATGAAGTAACATCTAACAAAGTTCTTTTTAAGTGCAATATATTTATTTCTGCTAGAAATGTATTATCAACATTATGTAATATTTGAAGCATTACATGTTATTTGTAAACAGCTTAAAATTATATATTACCCGAAGTTGTACAGAAGTACACTGTGTGCATATGAATTTCTTTCATTAAAAACGGTGTGGTTTTGATACATATACACACATTTACACCTCTCACTGTCTGACACACTTTGCTCCGTGACTTTGGGTACCTGTCCCCACACCTGAAAGAAAAGAGGAAGATTTGGTAAGGTCGCAGGTCACGACTGGCCACTCCCAGGCAAACACAGCCCACGGGACTACTACACAGGGTTTGGTTTTGCCTTTGAAGACCCCACAGAGAAGACATTGCTGTCAAGTCCCCACTAGTTCCAAATGTCCCACCCGTGGTCCCCTTCACTCATCCCTCTCCCTGTGAGCACTCAGAGTGCGGGAACCTGGCCCTTCTGCGCAGAATGATAGGGAGACGCCACGGAGCTTAAAGGACGCCTGCCTCTCATTCCAACCCTGAGCTCCTGGATGTGATGTAATGACATTACACAGCAGGCTGACACCAAATAAGATTAGCCAAACTCAGCCCTAATCCTTCCACATGACAGTCCTTCAGAAGCTGACGTTATCACGCCTCCTGCTCTTGCAGAAGTCTAATCTGTTACCCGGCATTTTCTGCGTGTGCCAAACACCAACCTTGTAACAATCTTTTATTTGGAATAATTCTAAGCTTACAGATAAGGTACGTGAATAGTATAAAGAAACCCTGTACTTTACTTAGATTGGCCAATTATTAACTTTTTGACTCATTTCTTTTAGCATTTGCACTCATAGTAGTGCACATGAGCATATGCATGCACGTGCGTGCGCGCGCGCACACACACACACACACACACATGCAATATATACAAACTAGAGGCCCAGTACACGAAATTCGTGCACGGGTAGGGTCCCTAGTGGCTGCCAGCTGCCGGCCAGGGCCTCCCTTTGTTCCACGCCACCCCCTGGTGGTCAGCGATCATAGCGAGTGATCGAACTGGTCGGTTGAACTCCCGAGGGGACACTTTGCATATTAGGCTTATATATATATAGATTGTTTTTCTGAATCATTTGAGAGTAAATTTCACATATCATGCCCTATTATCCCTAAGCAATTCAAAGTGTAGCTCCTAAAACCAAGAAGATCCCATGAAACATCCTGGTAGAGTTAGCAACCTCAGGACATTTAGCAGTGGAACAAGGCTGAGATCTGCTGTCTGTACTCCAGTTATGTCTAGTGACCCAGTGATGTCCTCTGTGGCATATCATTTCCCTCGGGAAAGATCCAGTGAAGGGTCACGTATTGCATTTTTAAATGTTTCTTTAGTTTTTTTTTAAGCTGATACAGTTCCTCAGCCTCTGTCTTTCATGGCAAAATCATCACCATCATCATCGTCATCATCCCTGTTGTCAGTGGTTTATAAGAGATTCCTTTTAGTTGGGGACCCCTGTATTAGAAACAGAGATCTTGGTGCCAGGGTGCCCAGTGGGGGTGTGTTTGCTTCTTTCAGCGGACAGGAACCCGCTGTGGGGGGCGTGCAGGAGGCAGCTGATCAATGTTCTCCCTCATCATTGATGTTTCTATCTCTCCCTCTCCCTCTCCCTTCCTCTCTGAAATCAACAACAACAATTTATATCTATATCTATACATATATATATATCTTTATTTCATATATATATTAAAATAAACCAATTCTAAAGTTTAGGTGGTGAGGCAAAGGACCCAGAATATCCAATACAAATTGAAGAAGAACAAAGGTGGAGAACTGACAGTACCCAATTTCAAAACTTACCAAAAAGCTACAGTAATAAAGATGGTATGAGCTGAAACCGGTTTGGCTCAGTGGATAGAGCGTCGGCCTGCGGACTGAGGGATCCCGGGTTCGATTCCGGTCAGGGGCATGTGCCTGGGTTGCGGGCACATCCCCAGTGGGAGATGTGCAGGAGGCAGCTGATCGATCTTTCTCTCCCATCGATGTTTCTAACTATCTATCTCTTTCCCTTCCCTCTCTGTAAAAAATCAATAAAATATATTAAAAAAAAAAAAGATGGTATGCTCTTGGTGAAACAATAGAGAAGATCAACAAAATAGAATAGAGAGCCCAGAAAATACACCCACATGAATATAGTCAACCGATCTGTGAACAGATGGTTCACCAAAGAAGATAAACAGATCACAAATGAGCATGAAAAGATGCTCAACATCACATGTCATTTGGGAAATGCAAATGAAAACAACAATGAGATAGCACTACACAACTGTGAGAATGTGGAATTAGATAGTGGTGACAGTTGCACAACCTTGTGAATATATTAAAGTCAGTGAATCCTGCACTTAAAAGAATGCATGCTATCGTATGTGAATTATATCTCACTAGAGCTGTTACTTTAAAATGCAAAATAAAAAAGATAGCAAATCTTTTCTCTTCATTCTTTAGGGCCCAACTTGTCAACTTTGAGAACTTCCAGGGAAGTAAAATCTTGTGTATTTGTGAGTTAAGAGTGAGTGTTCTAGAATCTCCTCCCTGCCTCAATTTATTTTATCTGTGAAAAGAAGATAATATTGCCTACTTGAGAGCATTGTGTGGCCATAGGCTCTCAGTTTATATTAGTCTATTTTTACCCCCGCACCCCCCCCCCTTGTTTTTTCAAGGAGAATTATAGCTGGTTCTTTGGGAAGATAATATAAATAATTCTTCTCCATCCTGAGTTTTGATATGGTAATAATTGCTACCTTTTATAAAACATTTACTATATTTACACACTTTATGTACATTGGCTTAATCTTTGCAACAAATCTATGAGGTAGGAGCTATTATTACTCCCATTTAAAGTATGAGAAAACTGAGGCTTAGAGAGATTGTGACCTTCAGTAAATGGGAAAGCCAGATCCCCAAGTTCTTCCTTTACTCATAACACACTGCACTAACCCCTCACACAAATAGCTGTAAAATATAAGAATTAAAAAACAACAACACCATTTAGCTTGCCTTTTCTGAACCCAAGGTACACGGCCTTAACTAAGAAACATACATATTGTATAACTCAGCACCTTTTCTCCTAACTGACTATAAATCATCACTGGTAAGTGTCTCCAGAAGTGTTCGAACAGACTGCAGGCCAGAGGGAATTTTGAAGTCCTACCTTCCTCTTTTGTGGGTGGGTCATAGCCATGCGGAAGCAGGACTCTGCTGCCCACGGGACAGTCAGCTGGGCTTGATGTCCTTACTTAGGCACAGGGCCTAGTTGCCATGTAGCCTTCGAGAACGTGGACGTAATAGAAAAGGGGAACAATGGAGCCCACTGCCCTCAGAGACTGGACAGCGAGTGAAGTCAGGGAGGAGCCAGAGGAAGAGACCAGGTGTGCCGCGGGAGCCAGGTTGGGGCTGGGCTGAACAGGTCAGAGAGAGGAGATGGGGAGGCTGTGCTCATCGGGGCTGGTGGTGAGAGGTGCTGCAACTGGAGGACAGGATGGGGGACACACTGTGGGGTGAACTGCAGAGTCAGACCCTCGGGCTGGAATCAGAACACAGAGCTGGAGAGAAGGGGAGCCCTGGGAAGAAGAGAATTTGGTACAGGGCACTGTATGGCTCAACAGGTACGTCTTTCCAGCTACCCAAATATATGTCCACATTTAACGAGAATCAAATGAGGCTGTGTAGTCCAAAGTCTTCATTTCATAGTTGAGGACATCAGAGGTAGAGAAACAGCCCAAAACATACCGGGCCCAAATCCGGTAATATTTCTAGACCACTATGTCATAAAGTTAAATCTTAAGTCAATCTAAAATATCATGTAATATAAAACATAGCATCCAGATGCCTATGTATCTTTGCCGTGTTTGCTGTTTTGCACTTAATCTGCCCATATCTATTTTATAATTTATTCTTTAATATATTCTAAGACTTCTGCCTATTAGGATTGAATGTGGTCATTCTTGCATTAGTCACTTTGGTGGCAAGTAAAAATAATCTCAATATGTTGGAGTCGGTCCATGGAGCTGTCACCAGAGTGTTATATGTACATATGTATGTGGTTGTGTATATGTTGGTTGTCAATTAACGATGTATACTGAAGACCCTTCTGCTGAAGTCAGTGAGCATATACTATGCAATCGGGCCGTCTCCGCATGTAGGGGGTGAAGGAATTCTCCTTCATCCATTAACTCATGAAACATGCCTTTTAATGAAACATGCCTGTGTAAAGCTGTCCAAGGTCAAGGAGGTCTCGTTTCACCTGGCATGGGCCTGGGGAACCAATCGGAGGATGGATGGCTGAGAGAGCTCCAGTTGTAAAAGGAGAATAGGCCCCTTGTAGACACAGGAAGTAGACCGGAACCCCCAGAAATTCCCACTTATTACAGATGCCTTTTCTCCTTTGGACATCTGCATGACATTGGCAGTGGTATGCAAAGCAGCACACACAGATGTATGTACATTCAAGCTGTCTGCTTTGTGGTGATGTTGCATTTTCTCCTATAAGAAGGCCTGCCTCCACCCAGGACGTAAGCATGCCATACAAAGTAATTCAATGGCTATGAAGTTACTGTTTAAAAGTGAATCAATCAAGATATGTAAAGGTTTTAGTCTAAAACAGTTGTTTTATAATATACTAGAGGCCTGGTGCACGAATTCATGCACTAGTGGGGTCCCTCGGCCTGGCCTGCGGGATCAGGCCGAAACCGGCTCTCCAACATCCCCTGAGGGGTCCCGGATTGCGAGAGGGCACAGGCCAGGCTGAGGGACCCCACCAGTGCACGATAGGGGCTGGGGAGGGATGCGGGAGGTTGGCCAGCTGAGGAGGGACTGCAGGAGGGCTCCAGGGTGTGTCCTGCTCATCTCACTCTGTCCTGATCTGCCAGATCCCAGCAGCAAGCTAACCTACCGGTAAGAGCATCTGCCCCCCTGGCAGTCAGTGCACATCATAGCAAGTGGTTGAGTGGCCTTAGCATATCATTAGCACATTACGCTTTGATTGGTTGAAGGGATGACCGGATGACTGGACACTTAGCATATTAGGCTTTTATTACATAGGATACATGTGCGGAGACATTTTTTTCAGCAGATGTAACTGAAGAAAAATTTGAAAAAATTCTTTTAACATGTATATAGTACATGTTAAATTAGAAAATAGCCACCAAGATGCACATACCTATGGCCATCCTATTTTGGGGAGACAAAAATAGAGATACATAATGAAGCAAAAACGTTTCTTTCATCTTTGTGAAGTTATTGGAAGACTTGCAAAAATATAAGATGCAAAAATGTAAAATATAAATCCCATTTGATTTACCTTATTTTATTTTTTTAAAAAAATATTTTTATTGATTTTAGAGAGAGAGAGAAACATCAATGATGAGAAAGAATCATTGATTGGTTGCCTCCTGCATGCCCCACACTGGGAATCAAGCTTGCAACCAGGACATGTGCCCTGATCGAGAATCAAACCATGACCTCCTGGTTGACCTTCAACCACTGGGCCCCACTGGCTGTGCTGGTTTACCTTTTTAAAACTTCTTAATTGAAATAAATAAAATTAGAAAATCAAATTGCTCTGAGAGAATCTTGTGGTTCAATTGTAGCTGACATAATTATGAGATTCTAAGAATTTTGTTACCATCTTTGGGACTAATGATGGCAGACTAGAGATAAACACTTGGATGGCAATTCCAACTCCTTGCACTATAAAAGAGAAAAAAGTACTTGAACATAAAAGAAACTGAAACAGCACAAATACAAACCCATCTTTTGTGCAGAAAGTATCAAGTAAAGTGAAATTAGTATTTTAAATTATCAAATTTCAGGTGGGAAATTTTAAATTTTCAAAATGATGTTCTTTGAACGACCTCTATCTTTCCCATTCCATATAACCATGCTAGACAGAGACATAACTGAGCGATCCACTTAAATTTATATCTATGTATTTGTGTAAAGTAACATTTAAATTTGATTAAAATTATCTGAATCAATTAAAGCAAAGTCATTACTATATTAAATGCAAAACCAAACATTGGCCATGATGAATGTCTTAATTATTTTGAAAAATGAAATATGCAATGTAATTATTTTTATCAGAGTTATATTTGGAATTTTCCTAGATTTCATATTTAGTGAACTGATTTATTACAAGAACAGTGATATTTCTTTTTAAAAATAAAAGTTAAAACTACCTAAAATGTTAAATTTTGATTTACAAGTCGTTATTGCCACCTGCTGGTTATACAGTTTCATTGCATTTTTTGGCAAAAATTACACATCAGGTTCACTGAAAGACAAAAGGGAAAACGAAAACGGAGATGAGGCTTAGATATAGATGACTACATTCAAAATCTCTAAGTGAAAGAAATAAATGATTTGCTAAATCATGAGATCACTTCATTTCAAAGAGAATAAGATACGGTGAGAATATATTGTATTAAATCAAATAATAGTGTATTATTTTAATTGTCAGTTCACCACAGCATACTATTTTAAGTTATTGTCATTAATAACTATGTCGTTAAATATGGCTGAAACAACTGTCTGTTCCAAGTTAGTAGGTCAAAATAAGTGATTAATGGTAGAGTAGTCATGAAATGATGAAAGCCTATCATGATGCTAGTCAACTGAATAAAATTCAGTGCCCCCTTTTCTTCCCCTAACGAAATCCATTCTCCACTGAGTAAGAGGATGCCTAGTTATTTAGGCAACTGTTTGCCAGTTTTCTGAGTTAACTAGTGAACCTAGAACTTGTATTACTGTTTAATAATAAAACTAACATATAACTTAATGACAAAGAATCCAGGTAAGCAAAAAATTAAAACTAATACTCATCATTTTATTCTGAATATGATCAATCTAGAGCAAGATATAAAACTTTTTTTATTAAGCACGTACTAAGCGTTTTTATTATTAAGCACATACTAAGCTTTAAGTGCTTCAGCATTTTTCAGAGGAGGAAATAAATAGTAGAGTGGCTAATTTTCTATAGACGAGTCCTTTATGTAAAAGGACTGGACTGGAGCCTAGCATATGGTTAATTCTACGTGTTCACCATGTATCTGAATCACATACATATCTCCTGCTTCCCTTCCCTTTAACACTGAGTATTTTCCTATATCATTATTCGTTCAAAATGACTTCAGTCAACTTAGTAATGAATGCTGCACTGTCCGAGTGTTCTATCATTTATTTGATGTTGAGGTTATTTCTAATTTTTGACTTGATAGAAATGACAGCACAATAAACATTCTTATAAAAATGTTTTAATGATAAAAATGACCATATTTGTACTTTCACGGGCGGTAAGAAGATGCTTTATTCTCTTAGGACACCGAGGGAACCAAAGAATTGGAAACTCCAGGCAACGAGCAAAGAAGTTGATTAAAAGGGAAATCTAGTTAATAGAGGCTGTGCACTGGGGGCGTTGCCCCTGGGGGGTCTGCTAGTGGGGCGCTGCAGGTGGGGCGCTGCACGTGGGGCAGTGTACGTGGGAGGCTGTGCGCGTGGGAGGCTGCGCACGTGAGAGGCTGCGCGCGGGAGGCTGCGCGCGGGAGGCTGTGCGCGTGGGAGGCTGCGCGCGTGGGAGGCTGCGCGTGGGAGGCTGCGCGCGTGGGAGGCTGCGCGTGGGAGGCGCCCGAGGGGCGCGGGCCGCCTGGACCTCACGCCCCGCTCCAGGGGTCTCAACGGCGGCGGGCCGAGTCGTTGAGGCCGTGCGCGCCGGGAGACGCAGCCCGTGGAACAGGGACTATGAGAAAATGCCGAGGCAGAGGAGGAAGAAACCCGAAGCGGCGGCCTCGAAGGCGCGGCCGGCCTCTCCCCGCTCCACGCGGCCCAGGCGGCGGGGCCGGGCCGCCGGGGCCGGGGAGCCGGAGGCGGAGGCGGAGCAGCCGGCGCCGCGCCGGTCCGTAAGCGGCGGCTCCCTGCCCGGCAGCGCCCGGCCGCACTCCCCGCGGAGGAGCCGCAAGCCGAGGGCGCAGAACGGGGTGCGGGTGGAGGTGCTCTCCCAGAGCTTCCTGGGCCGGCGCTTCCAGGGGCTCGGCTGCCTCCTGGAGCAGCTGCGCGACAAGGTGCACCTGCTGCGGCGGCGCCAGCTCTCCGTGCGGGCCACCGTGGGCCTAGGTGAGCGCCCGCCGGGAGCCTCGGGGTGGGGAGGTTTGGGGTGCGTCTGGGGCATCGGTTTAACAGGCCAGGTCCAGGCTCCCGGAAACCGCGGACAAGAGCCCCGCCCCCTTGTTTTCAAGCACTTCTCGGGGTTTTCGGGCACAGTGAACACCCACCGGGTATTTTAATCAGGGCACCCACTTAGTGGTTGTAAAAAACGAGGGGTTCGCCCTTGAGGGTGGAGGAGGGAGAGGGGCCGCTGGGCAGGCGACAGGGAGTAGAAAAGTGAGGTGCGGAGAAACGTGGTGGTGACCCCGCTGTGGGCAGGAGGGGCCTGTGGGGTGCCGGTGCCACAGGGTCTCGGTCGCGTCGATGGCTGGGTCCCCGGGTCCCGACCTCCTGCGGTCAGGGGACTGGCATCCGCCTTGTCATGTTCTCAGGCGCGGGCCGTGGGCTAACGGGAGGGAGGGAGGGACACGAGGAATGTTGCGCGGACTTTTGGAAAGCTGGACGGATTTCATCGGACATTTTATTTCCCCCTTTTCCTTAAATGTAACTTCTAAGAGTTTCGCCAGTACATGTAGTTGTCTGGAGAATGAGAAGGAGGATACAAATGTAGTTGCGTAGGGCAGTCTCTTTGTATTTTATTTATGGATTGTTTTTTCATTGATTTTGTGTTTGTTTTTGAGAGAGGGGGAAACCTTGGCTGCCTCTGCCCGCCCCCCTCCAGGGGTTTGAGCTGAAACCTTCTGGTGCCCAGGGCACGGGTCTGTGTATTTTAAAGCCAATGGAGCCTTATCAGGGGGGCAGCTGTTCCGAGTGGGGGGAGAAGGTGCAGGTTCCATTTCAAAGCGGTCCAGAGTTGATTCTGTTTCAATAAAAAGTGTTAACATATGTAGTGAATACCTACCTACCTTTTCTGTAAAGAGCCAAGTAGTAAATATTTTAAGCGTCTCAGGCCACATACAGTCTCCATTGTCTATTCTTCTTCCTTATTTTTACAACCTTTAAAAATGTAACAACTGGCCGGTGTGTCTCAGTCCTTGAGCTATGACCTAGGAACCCGGAGGTCACAGTATGATTCTCAGGGCACATGCCCGGGTTACAGGCTGCATCCCCAGTAGGGGGCGTGCAAGAGGCAGCCGATCCATGATTCTCTCTCATCATTAATGTTTCTCTCTCTCTATCCCTCTCCCTTTGTCTCTAAAAATCAATGAAAATATTTTAGAAAGTATTATTTTGTAAGTGACCATGCTTAGCTAGAGGACAGGAACAGTAGTTTGCTGGTCATGGTGTAAAACAAGCAAATCTTCCGAGATGTATAGAGCAGTTGTGAGGAAGAGCCCAGGATGGCTAGGAATATGGAAGAAGACTGAGAAGTGTGATTGGGAGTCTTGAACATTGCGGTGTTTATTATTACTTTTATTATTATTGTGTTATTGATTTGCACTTATTTTGTTAGCCAAGTTGAGTAATTTTTTGAATCTTTAAGAGGTTATTGGTGGTGGTCTGCGAAATGTATTGCCAAGTATATTTTGGGACCACCGTAAGACATACCCTTATAAAGTCTTGGAGGGGAGACAGGACATCAGGAAGAGCTAAGTAAATTCACTCCTCTGTGACAGTAACAAAAAATACTTGGAATATTATGAGAATCAACTTTTTCAGATCTTTGGAAATTAACCAAAGGTTTACAACACTCTAGAACAGAGGTTCTCAACCTGTGGGTCGCGACCCCTTTGGCGGTCAAATGACCCTTTCACAGGGGTCGCCTAAGACCATCGGAAAACACATATATAGTTACATATTGTTTTTGTGATTAACCACTATGCTTTAATTATGTTTAATTTGTAACAATGAAATTGGGGGTCACCACCACATGAGGACCTGTATTAAAGGGTCGCGGCATTAGGAAGGTTGAGAACCACTGCTCTAGAACGTGTTTGTTCAAGAAAACCTGCTGAAACCTGTAAGAATGGGGATTTGTGGTGGTTTAAGTTGGCCTCCAGCCATCCCTTCTCCCCAGCTCCATGGTCCCTTAAAAACAAACAGAGTGCCAGCCACCGGAGGGGTCACACAGTGTGTGGAGCTCCTCAACAAGTCCGCCCTCTGGGGTCACCGTGGTGTCATGGTCTGACCTGCCTGGCAACTCCCCGATAAGCCTCCTTCCCACAGCGCTGACCTGGGGACTCCAGGTGAGCCTCCCAGGCTGGGTCTGGGGAAGGGGCTCTCGGGGGGGGGGGGGGCTGCTGAGGAAGCATTTCCTGCCTTTGCCATCTTCTGCTGAGCACCAGGGGAAGTGGGCTGGAGTGGCTCCTGTGGCCCGATCACTTCTGGAAGGATGGGGCTGGCCATGTTGTGTATATGTGAGCCTTTTGTTAAAAGTTGATTTAAAGAAATAGAGAATAACAGTGATAATAAGAGGATACTGAAAAAAATCATCAGGAATTTCATCACTCTTTTGCAAATTTTGTGAAGGAGACATGATCTCCCAAGTCTCCCCCCTTTGGCTCCTCAACTCCCCCTGCAGAGGTAAGTGCTGCTCACAATTTGTTTTATGAGCTTCTGGATTTTTTCCTAACTTACGTAGACAGACTTAGCCACCTCGCTTGTGTGTTCTCGCTAGACATGCAGGGAATGCATTTGAAATAGTTGGTTTAAGGGTATATTATAATTATCATATGAAAGCAACTTTTAATGACTTTTTTTTCTTTTTCTTTTTCCAGGTATCTTTGTGGGAGTTATGCATTGGTAAGATTAGGTTCAGTTTGAAATAAATAAAAGCATTTTAATTAAAAATTGCCATCACTGTTCATACACAATAAGCCATAACTGTTTGGTATGTGTATAGAACATCATCTGTGTATCTATCAGTTGATACATACAGATTACTTTTCTTTACACTTTGTTTATTTTTAAATCCTTACACAAGGATATTTTCCCATTGATCTTTTAGAGAGAGTGGAAGAGAGAGAGACATCGATGTGTTTGGTTGCCTCATGCACGAGGGCTCGGGCCAGGGAGGAGCCTGCAACCAAGATATGTACCCTTGATCTGAATGGAACCTGGCAGACCAACGCTCTACCCACTGAGCAAGACTGGCTAGGGCCAGATTGCCTTTTTAAAAATGGCATATGTGAAGCAGCATTTACAAAATGGGCATGTTAGGGGAATAGTAACTTATGCCTTACAATACTTGTGCTTTACCAAAGGATTCACTCCTGTATTTCTTAAATATCTAGATTTTCTAATGTACTCTGCATGTTTATTTCATCTACAAAACTCCCTTACTTTACAGTAACGGAGTGTGCTAGCTGACATAAGCTTAGATGTTAACTTGTAGTAACACCTGTCACTTGGAAATCGGGTAGAAATGAAGATCAAGACTCTCAGTGGTAACACAGAGTTAAATGAGACATCAGTGCACATGTACCTTACTTTGCACAAGTGATGTTTTTGGTAAAAATTATAGTAGTTTTCCTCTTACATATTTCCATTTTTATCTGAGCTCCGGGATTTCTCTTCTTGGGGCAGTGCTGTTCTGGCCGTTTGGTCTGCAGGGAGGCTCTGATGTTAGAACTAGGGCTGTGATGGTAAGAAATATCCCTGGCCATTATTGGTAGCCTGGCACACGCCCCACATGTCGATGAAGGTGAGTGGAGACAGGATTGGTATGTGGAATTTTGCTTTGTTTTCTGTTCATTGGAAAGAGTCTGCTATGTAAGTGAAGGAAAGCAAAATTGCTCCGTTTATTTTCTGTACCCCTTTTGCTCAGCACACATGCCCCATCTCCTCTGCCTGCAGCTGTTGCCTTCAGCTGCTCGGATAAAACATCTTGATGTTCTGAGTTCTTTGACACTTGAAAGCTGATTCCTTCCGTATATGGAATTATCCTTATTTATAATAGCTTTCATGTAAAGTAGTTTTATTTAAAATGACATTCCACAGCTTTTCAACACTTACAGAGGCATTTCCACAAGCTGGTACATTAGAGGCACTTGTGAAATTAACAAACCCAAACGTAACCTCCTTTCTGGTTGAGGGCCTGGAGTTGAGTTTCAGTGGGTGCTGTACTTAGACTGAATGCCTGAAGACAGACAGGCCAGGAAACAAACTATAAAGTTAAGTCAATGTTTACTGTAAAGATTTATCTATAACTTAGTTATTTTAGGACGTGTCTGAAACATGTTTTTATTATAATATGGTGCTTTTTTTCTTCTTTCTAGGATACATTTATCAATACTTTTTGAAAATGATCGTCATTTTTCTCACCTCTCATCTTTGGAACGGGAAATGACTTTTCGCACCGAAATGGTTAGGTTCTTTTTTTCTAATGAATTAATTTGTAGCTTAATTTATGGACATAATTAGCAGACAGTTATGAGGAACTGAAATGCGTTTTTGGTGAACTGCATTGTTCCTCAAGCTATGACTTAGGGTTATCACTCAGGTAGAAAGTGCTTCAGGATTCTTTTGCTTACCTCATTTTCTCTCCTCCTTTCCTGACATGGACCTCTCTTTAAGATAATGAAGGCCAATTATAATAGTTGAGGAAGAGGAGAACAAGGACAACACTTAAGAAGTGATATAAGGCATCAAATGTGATCAGAAAATGCTTACTGTCGGGTTAGAATTGGGAGAACCCATATTTTACTAGTACCTAACTTTTTCTCCCCTCCCCCCCTTTTTTTTTAGCTCTTGACTTCAAGATAATCACTTTTAAGAGGGAACTTTAAAACCTCTAATATTTTTTGGTTGTTTTGATATATAATCTGTAAAATGTAATACATGGCTTATTACAGTCTTCTGCTATTATCATTTTATTAGCTCTAATGAGGTATAGAAGCCTTACCTTTACATCTCTTTACCCTAACCCCTTTATAACATAATCATCTTAAATATTTTCTCTACATCCATTGAAACCTACAGAACTTATGAAGGAATAGCACATTGATAACCTAAAAAGTATGCCTTTTGAGCCTAAGAAGGCAGTAGTAGCAAGGAGGAACTGGGAGGCCTTCTTATTAACCTTTTCCTACAGAAAAACTGTTCTGAAAGGACTTATAAAAATAAATATGTTCAAACTTTACTTATATTGACAATTTGTGCCTTTTTAAGGGACTTTATTATTCCTACTTCAAGACCATTATTCAAGCACCTTCGTTTCTGGAAGGACTGTGGACAATTATGAATGACAGGCTCACTGAGTATCCCCTTGTAATCAACACAGTGAAACGCTTCCATCTTTATCCAGAGGTGAGTGCAATTTGAGTGATTCTTTTTTATTCGTTAAAAATAGTAAGTGAACACGATGTTTTATAAAGGAGGGGACCTTTCAAGTTTATTGATTGTGTGTGTCCTTATAGTTGAATAGAGTATCAAACCCTCTCTTGGATTTGTTTTAATCTGTACTTCCCTTATTTTTTGTGGAGTTAAGAATATTTTCATGTTTAATAGACATTTGAACTTCTGTCAATTACCTGTGTAAATATTTGTCACCTATTTGATGGCTGTTTTCTTATTTGTGGGCATAATTTATATATTTTATAGCGGAATCCTTAGTAATACATGCTGACATATCTTCCCTCTTTCTGGCTGCTTTCTCTTCACTTAATTAGCTCTGTTGAGGTGTAACTTACATGCGATAGAACACACCATGTTGAGTACACAGTTCTTTTAGTTATACATTTGACAGATGTATAAAACTGTATAACCAAACCACCATTGAGTTATAAAACATTGAAAATAATACCAAAAAGTTCCCATGTGCGTCTTTGTGGTAACTGTCCTTTTCCATTGAATTGCCCTGGCATATATGTTAAGAATTGAGTGACATTATTACGTATGGATCTGTTTCTGGATTCCCTACTATTCTGTTGTCCTATAGGTCCATATTTATGCCAATACCACACTGCTTTGATGGTTGTAACTTTATGGTAAATCTTAAAACAAGGTAGTTCTCTAACTTTGTTTTTCCGTGTCAAAATTGTGTTTCTATGTAAATGTTAGAGTCAGTTGATCAGTTTCTCCAAATATCTTATTGAGATTTTTATTGGGATTGCATTGGATTTATACATATATTGGAAAGAGTCAACATCTTAATATTAAACCCTCCAATCTATGATGATGGTATAGAATAGATCTCCAATCATTTTTGTCTCAGCGGTATTTTGTATTTTTCAGCCATACAGTCTTCTATAAATACTATTTTCACTGTTGTTAATGGTAATACTTTTATTTTTCCATCTTCTGTTGCTTTTGTATAGAATTTACAGTTGATTTTGAATATCATCTAGCATCTGTCAATCTCTATTTTTTGATTGGTGTATTTTACCACTTTTAATGTAATTAATATGTTTGGGCTTAAATCTATAATTTTTTGTTTTTTCTTTGTTCTGGATTTTCATTTTCCTGTTTTCTTTTTCTGTCTTCCTGTGAGTTATTAGTACATTTTTTAGTATTCTATTTTAATTTAACTATAGTGTTTTAATATTCTTTATATAGATTTCTAGTGGTTATAGCTATTACATTTTATATGTGACTTATTCAGTCTTCTGCTATTATCATGTTACTAGCTCTAATTAAACCTTACCTTTCTTTATATCTCTTTACACCTACCCCTTTATAACATAATCATCTTAAATATTTTCTCTACATTCATTTAAAACTACATCAGATGTTTGCTTTTTAGCCATCATACTTATTTTTTAGAACTCAAAAGGAGAAGAAAAGTATTTTATCTATTTTAAAAAATTGTTTCTTCCTGATAATTTCATTTCTGTTCATAGAATTTTCTTTAGTCATTTCTTTAGGATAGATCTATGACAACATATTTTCTTAGCTTTCCTTAATTTTTTATGTCGAGCTACCTTTAATTCTTGAAGGCTATTTTTGCTGGATATAGGATTCTGTATTGACAGCTTTTCTTTCAGCATTGGACAAATGTGCCACTTTATTCTTGCCCTCCATGGTTTCTGGTGAGAAATCTACTTGTTGAATTGTTTTTCTTTTTTAAGGAAAGATTTTTTTCTCTTCCTTGTTGCTTTCACTATTTTATCTTTTTTAGTTTTCACAAGTGTCCAAAAGTATGATGTTTAAAAGTTTTAAAAAGTGTGATACCTTTGGTGTGGATTTCTTTGGTTTTATCCTATTTTTGGTTTGCTCAGGTTTAGTTTCCTCTTTCTCCTCTCCTCTTAAGACTCCGTTGACACAAGCATTAGCTCTTTTGTTGTAGCCCCACAGGTCCCTAGGGGTTTGTTATGATTTTTTTCAGTCTCTTAGTTGCTCAAATGGAGTAATTTCTAGTGTTCTATTTGCCAATTCAGTGATTATTTCCCTCAGTTTCCTTCATTCTATTGTTAAGCCCATCCATTGAATTTTTATTTTGGTTATTGTATTTTTCATTTATTTTTTTCCTTATATATTCTGTGTTTTGTTTGTTTTTTGCTAAGACTTCATTTTTTCCTAAGACTTTCTGTGTTTCCATTTGTTTTAAACATGTTCAGAATTGCTCATTGGAGCAATAACTCTAATATTTTTGTCATCTCATTGTTGGAATCTTGATTTTTTTCCCATTAAGTTTGAGATTTTAATGTGATGAGTGATTTTAAATTGAAACCTGGGCATCTGAACATTTTAGAGCTGCATTTCAGAGGCTGAAGGATTGCTTCAGGCCATGGAAACCATAACTTGTAAAGTGAAAAGTTGAGTTCAGTTTTGATTTCAAAGCCAAGGCGTTCTACTGTATCAAGCTACATCCCTGAAAGGAGTATAATTCTAGGAGTATAATTCTAGGAGTATAATTCTTAGCACATTCATTCACTGTGGTAATGTTTTGTACCTGTATGATAAATGCACAAAAACAAAAATTATACATTTTAACAGAATGTCAGTTTTATAAAATTCAGTTATGAAATAGTAAATCTATGCTTTTTGGACATGGAAAGATGTTTACAAAGTTTTTTAGTAGGAATAATAATATATGATTTTCAGCCCAAGCCGGTTTTACTCAGTGGATAGAGCATTGGCCTGTGGACTGAAGGGTCCTGGGTTCAATTCCGGGCATGGGCACATGCCCAGGTTGTGGGCTCTGTCCCCAGTAGGGGGTGTGCAGGAGGCTGCCAGTCGATGATTCTCTCTCATCATTGATGTTTCTATCTTTCTCTCCCTTCCTCTCTGAAATATATATAATATTCATTAGTAAGAGTAATATAATATTGAAAAACTCTATGTGTTTTTATATGCCTGCGGAGAGACTAGAGCAGTGGTTCTCAACCTTCTGGCCCTTTAAATACAGTTCCTCATATTGTGACCCAACCATAAAATTATTTTCGTTGCTACTTCATAACTGTAATGTTGCTACTGATATGAATCGTAATGTAAATATCTGATATGCAGGATGGTCTTAGGCGACCCCTGTTAAAGGGTCATTAGACCGCCAAAGGAGCCGCGACCCACAGGTTGAGAACCGCTGGACTAGAGGGCTGATCACTAACCTTTTAAAGTACTTGGCTCTAGGCAATTTTTACTTTTACTTTGAACTCTTTTCTTTTTTCTTTTTAAAAATCATCTTGCATTATTTCCCCCAACTAGATAAAATAATTTTTTAAATCTACCAGGATGACCATTTTGTTTGCAATATTTTGTTATATTCATTTGTCTTTATTACACTTTTTAAAGTGGATTTCAGATTGAGAAGAATTGGTTAAATCTGCTTGGTTAGAGTTTTAATGGGCACAGGAGCTATTATTCCATATGCAGTTGGTTAAATATTTTTTAGACTATGAATTGAATAAATTCAAGGGCCTCAGTAACATGTTATGAAATAGCAAAATACAAAGATTTATATGACTATTAATCAACATGTTTTAATATAGAATGTTATACTTGATTTTACAGCTACTATTATGTTAGAGTTGATTATAAGAGTATATTACAGGCATGTTGATTACATAAAAAATTTTTACAGATGTTCATTATAATATACAACTGTAGTTTATAATGCGTGTATATAATAAAATTACTGTTTCCCAAGTGAAATGATTAAAATAAATTTGTCAAAGTTTATAATGTCAAAGGCAACCATCATCAAGTGATATTTTGAAAAATTATGAAGATAATGTATTTTCCTTCACTCCTTTGTTTTTATCTGTTGTAGGTGATTCTGGCCTTCTGGTATCGCACATTTGTGGGAATAACGAATGTATTTGGGATAGAAACTAAGACCTGCTGGAATGTCACAAGAGTCCAACCTCTAAGTGAAGTTCAAAGCTGTGAAGGCATGTTTATTTTTCCTAAAATGCTGCTATGTTGTCACTAATGTTTGCATAAACATCTTATACTATTAGGACTTATTTTAAGAATTATTGTAAACTAGTGATTGATTTTCTTAAAAGACTATAACTGATTCCTCTTTAAGGTAATTTTCTGAGAAGGCTATGTACTTACTAATATGAGTATTTAGAATTAGAATATTAATATACCTCAGTGCAAGGCAGTCCTGACATTAAGTCATTCCTTCCATTTCAGAATAAGATACAAAAAAGTTTTAGGGTAGCTTGAATACCTAAATGTGGGGATGTAGGTTAAACAGTGACATATATACCTATGATAGTTAATATGAAAATTTAGTTATGGAAACATAAAATCAGATATACAATAGCAGATTGATTTAGAAATATTTTCCATTCTTCATATGCACCTTCTACGTTGGTATCTTAGTCAAAGAACCGCTTTTGGAACAGGTCACCGTTTTCCGGGATCTGTAATGGTTGCTGCTATTTAAGACGTGTGCGGTTTCTCACTTTATAGTCTACTGTGATGCTGTCCTTTGAACTGATATTCGAAGTCACGTGTATCTACTTGCATAGCATTTACATAGCTGTTTTTCTCTTCATTTCTGCATATTCTCCACAACATGACTGCTTAGTATATTTTATAAATATGTTTTAATAGATTTGTTTGCAATAACATTTCAACTCTCAGAATATTTTTGTTGATTTCAGAGGGAGAGAGAAATAGAAACATCAGTGATGGGAGAGAATCATTGATCGGCTGCCTCCTGCCCACCCCACATCAGGGATAGAGCCTGCAACCTGGCCATGTGCTCTGACGACGAATCATACCATGACCTCCTGGTTCAAAGGTTGCCGCTCAACCACTGAGCCATGCTGGCTGGGCAATTTAAATTTTCTATGTTCTGTTTTCTCAATCATTAAAAATTATTTCCATAACAACTTACCTCATAGATTTGTTCTGAGGATTATGACATGAAGATTGTAAAGCACCTAGTCCATTGTGTGTTAATGTATTTTATACATGTCTATCTATCTAGTCTTGTGCATGGGATTCATTATATGTTAATGTTTAAGGTTCTGGCTACATACATAATGATGGATCAAATAACTAGGTTATCTCATATAGTCTAAAGCTGTTCTTTGAGGTCAGGGCCCATATCTTACTCATCCTAGAACCAAGCAAAAGATAGTAACGCAATGGATTTTCTCTTGTAATTCATCAAGTGACTCTACAGACAGTTCCAGATACTGAACAGTAGCAGTATTTATTTCCTAAATAGAATGAAGCACCAACTAATTACTACAGTCTTATAATAATAATTAATTGGGGGAAAGTATAAATGTAGCCACAATAAAGTATAAAATCTGAATGTAACTGATCTCATGTAAGGGGGAAGCACTAATGAACTATTAAATAGAGAAGCAATCTGTAAAGCAAATGCTTTGATGAGTTCTTGATTACAAAGCACCGCAGTCATTATGTCCAGGTACTTGATAGTCATGTATTTATTAAATACTAAATAATCTGTGTCTTTTTAAAGGAGTGGGAGACCCTGCTTGCTTTTATGTTGGTGTGATTTTTATTTTAAATGGAGTAATGATGTCGATGTTCTTCATATATGGTGCGTGTCTGAGGTAAGACTGCTGTATTGTGAGAGCTTGTAGTGGGCTCATAAGGCCTGGCTGACATTTGTTGATTATAGGAAAAAGATAATTAATGAGATCAATATATTATTAGGAATATTTGTAGATTTTTTTCAGCTTATTAATATAGTGGAATACTGTACAACAGTGAGAAAGAATGAGAGCTGTGGCTACACACACCAACATGGACAAATATTATAATATTGAATGAATGAAGGCAGGCACAAAATGAAATCCTGCATACTTCCATTTGTGTGAAACTTAAAAGCAGATGAAAGTAAATAATAGTGTAATATGTACATAGAAGTGGCTATATTGATCATCGCAGAAGTCAGGATAGTGGCTGTCTCAAGGGATGACGAGTGGGGACTCGGATGCAATCGGTTCTCTGTCTTAATGACAGGTGGTAGCAGGGATGTTCACTGTATAATTACCCCATAAATTTCATGTACTTTCCTATATGTATGCCATATAGGAAAAATAGACTTAAGCACATCACAGTTTTGAGAGGGGGAAAGGATTACTTAAGATTATGGTGTCAGGTTTAAAGATATTTTATTTTAGAAAGTAGTTTGTATGTCTTGTGCTTCATTAAACAAAGAAAATGTTACACAAGACTAAGACTTTTTAAAATTTATATTTTTTATTGCTGAGCAATCGAAGAGTTATCATCTTCTCTAAATTAGTTACATAGTTCTGGAATGTCAAAGGAAGCTTCTGTCTTTAGGAAGGTCATGTAGATACAGCAGATGTTGACTATAGACGTTCACTAATACTGGAGATATTGAATGGCATATGAGAAACACGAGAAGTAGGAATTTGTGGGGATATTTTGTATTTCTTACGGTGGCCACCCTCCTCCACTGGCACCAACGTGGAAAGCAGCTGCTCCATTTCTGTTGTTTTGGTGGCTGAGACTAACATGTTAACATGCACGTCTAACTTCATCACCTCTACACGTAACGTCTCCCCTGTCCTCATCAGAACAGGGAATTTTGTAACACTTTGCTTCAAAACAGCCCCTGGCATCTTGTCATTATTACCACAGTTTAGTGCTCCTAATGCCCCTCCACAGATTTATTTTTGTGTGTGTGTTTTACTCTATTGTTTATGTTGTCAAATCTTAGTTTTACTCACATGTTCCTAGTTTCTATATACAGTATTGTTCTCAGACATTCCTTCTCTCAATTTCTTACTTTTCAAAATGCACCCTTTGAATTTCCATTAGTGAAAACTTGCTAATGGCAAATCACTTCCCATCTGCTTTCCTCTGGTGTTTTTTTAAAAAACTATTCCTTTTTCAATCATTCGGCCAATACTTACTGTCTTCCAGTAAGTGTGGAGCTGTGGATGTAAGTGATGAAACACGTACAAACAAAAGGCAACTTGAAGAAATGGTTCTCGACCTTTGATGGTTACCCTCGATCTGATTTTTGTATTCTACATTGTTGTTTGCATTGGGACTCAAGAATATTTGCAGGAATTTAGACAGTTTCAAGATACTGCTAAATGAAACTGTTAGACTCTTGTTTTCATCCCTTAGTCAAAAGACAAAAATATGCCTCCATTCTGAATATTCAAAGAATGCAATAGGGACTCTGAAACGTGGCCTGTTTGTTAAATATTATCTTATGTTCACATCTTATAAATTTTATTTAGAAAGTAAATATAAAATTCAGATTATTTTATATGTACTCTTTATATGTTTGTACATTCAACATTAAAGCATCAACAACGTACTTTTAAAATGTTTACTATTATTTTATATTTTATATGGCTTAAGAATATGACATTTTAAATATGATTTTAAATTCTAAGATAATCTTGTGTAAAACTCACTATATTTTGCATGAATTATGATTGTATACTTTTCTTACAGTGGGACTCACTTTGGAGGTCTAATTACAGTATTATGCTACTTTTTCAACCATGGAGAGGTTTGTTTTCTAGAAAGTAATTTTTAAGAAATAGAAGGGATTGTATAGGAACAGAGAAATATATTCATCAAAACAATATATAATTGCATATTACTTAGAACTTCCCAGTACTTTAAAGAGCCTTGTGTTGTAAATGATATTTAATCCTGTTGACCCACATTTTTACATAATTAGAATTTGTGACATGAAATGTCTTGCCTGGTTTTTAGTGTATGAACTCATACACATATATTTCGCAAAAAAAGGAAATACTGTACTTGTTGTATTTAGGCACTTTGTATCGCATTTATTCCTAACAAACCTTTTTGGGAAGATGGCTATTATCCTCACAGAAGATTTGAAATAGAAATTTACAGAGGTTAAGATCCGTACCCAAGATTTCACATTCACTACATGAGGAAGCTGGGTTTCCCATTCATATCTGTCTGGCTCTAAAGCCTCATTTCTTCTATTGCATGATGCTGCCTTTTCAGTAACACAAAATGCTGAATCAGAATAGAGCGCAACCAGTTCAGTCCAACAGTGCATGCCACCTTAATAGAGTTTGTAGGAAGTTATTTAGAACTAGAGGCCCAGTGCACGAAATTCATGCACTTCCTAGGCCTGGCTGGCGATCAGGGCCTATCTGTGGGGCGATCAACCCCTCCTCCCCCCCCCCTGCTGGCACCTGCCTTGGCTGGCCTGGGGGCAGCTCCTGCATTGAGTGTCTGCCCCCTGGTGGTCAGTGTGCATCATAGTGACTTGTCGTTCCACTGTTTGGTCAATTTGCATATTAGGCTTTTCTTATATAGGATATGATACATTCATTCAACAAAATATAGTGTGTGTAATGTGTCAGACTCTGTTAAGTGCTGAGGATGTGGCAGTGAAAAATGAGAGAATCTGATATCTAGTTTTTGGAAGCAAAATATGAAATATGTTATGGCACAGCTTATACACGGTATGACCTTTATTCATCACCATTGAGAAAGGTAGAGGTTAATTAAAGAAAATCTTTTAGACAAGGGAATAATAAAGTTATAGATAAATGTATTAAATATAGTAACATAAAGCAAACAAATGCCTTGTTATTCACCAAGTATGTTTGTGTAAAGAGATGATCCCGTGGTGTTTGTGAGTTCCCTGGTTAACATCTGTTCAGGCATTTTCCTGGGCGTGTGTACGTCTCCAAGCCTTGGGATGCCAGGGTCGCCACTGCAGCGCTGGGTGTGGGTCTGTTTTTCCATCCTAGACTCTGCCGCTCCTGTACCTACTATCCTGTTTATCCTTTGCGTTTCCTACACAGGGCCTTACAGAGCTTTCCCGTTTCTGCACTTGCTAGTGAATGGCCCGCTACCTCATGGCGGTGTCGTTCAGAGAGCTCCAAAGACTGAGAAACTATACCAGGCGTTTTCAGAAGTGAATGAGCGTGGTATTAAAGCACTAAAACCAGCCCAGCCATGATTTTTTAAAAAATATACTTTTTATTGATATCAGAGAGGAAGGGAGAAGAAGAAGAGAGAGAAAGAAACATCAGTGATGAGAGAGAATCATTGATTGGCTGCCTCCTGCACAACCCCTGTTAGGGATCGAGCCCACAACCCAGGCATGTGCCCTGACCTGGAATTGAACCGTGATCTGGTTCATAAGTTGACGCTCAACCACTGAGCCACGCCAGCCAGGCCCCAGCCATGATTTTGAGATTAATAATGTTTATTGCAATGGAATGGAAAGTGAATAAGCATTTTACTGATTTCAGGCTACTCGTGTGATGTGGACTCCACCTCTCCGGGAAAGTTTCTCATATCCATTTCTTGTGCTTCAGATGTGCATTTTAACTTTGATCCTCAGGTAATTTTTATTTATGAAACAAATCTAAGTATATTATAAGGTATGTTTCTTAAAATATGCATCAACCTATTAAGTTATTCAAAGAGGAAAAAGAAAGAAAAGTTATTCAAATGTAGGTGCTGTTTTTTTTAGTCACTTTTAAAATAAGTTGAATAGCCAATTAAAATCTAAAATATTAAGTTTTAGATAACTACATGATGTAAGTTTTTATGTGTATTTGCTAAAGATTCCAAGGTTTTAAGGAAACTATTATTTTCTCCCCCCTCCAAGCTTATGTAATCTGACTCATCATTTTCCCTCCTGTGGTTTTGAGGGAACATGAATGTATATTCTGAGAAAGGAGTGTCCCATGTAAGGTTGAACTTTGGAAATGCTAGGTTAGATACATAAGGAGCATATATATTTAGATACTTGAGAAAATTTCGTAACCCCTGATGTTTCTAGCAGTTCCATCAGTTTCATCTCAGGTGCTTTTCTTGGACACATTTATTTTTGTTGGAATTAATTTTATAAGCATTTCAGACCTTAAGAGGTCCGAGAAACAGCAACAACAGAAACATAAACAGTAGAATCCCATTAATAACTTTATCCTAGAAATAGGTTTCCCACGTTAGTGAGCCCTCTCACTGAATGGTATTTACAGATAAACAAGGTCTGATATTTCCTTTTAAAGCTCTGATTCAGATTGTTTTATGCTAAACATTTTTATAATCCAAGTAGCACTGAAGTTCTTTTTAATGAGCTTTTAAAGTTAACTACGTCTTGTCTTCTAGCAAAGAGGAGGGAGTCATCAGATGTGGCCACTTTGCCGTTAGTTGATGTGCTTAGTGATGGGCTACTTTTAGGGGCAAACTCATCGGTGTCAGTTCTCTCCTCAGGCTCTCGCACAGCAGCGGGAGGTATTATATTGCGCTTTGCCTCTCCAATGTTGCTTTCATGCTTCCCTGGCAGTTTGCACAGTTTATACTTTTTACGCAGGTAAGATGATTTTAGACCAATTTAAGTGGAATGCAAATGTACTTGGTTGTTTCTATACAAGTGTTACAATGCGATTATATCTGTGCCCTAATAGATTTTCAAAAAAATGGAGTAATTATGAAGTTCAGATATATGTGTGCTTTTGAGAAATAACAAATCATAGAGTCTGCAGTCTATTCGTGTACTGCTTAGTTAGGCAGATACTCACGGTCAACATGCAAAAGTATTTTTCCGATTATTTGAATTCATGCTTTTCTTGTTGGCATGGGAAGTGAGCTCTATAAACAAATCTACCTGTAGACTTTCTTTGCCTTCGGAATTACTTTGGGTGCCAAGCTACACAACATGGTAAGGGCCAGTCCTATTCCTCATGGTGTGGCTTCTGCTTCTACTCCAGCTTAAACATCAGCCGTTCCGTCGAAGGACAGAGTCTCACTGGATGCCATTTCTCAACTTTCATCATAATATTTCTTGAGTGAATTGAGACCATATCCTATTTCCCCAAACAACTCAATACTTAATGCCAAGAAGCTGATCTGAGTTTAAAAAAAAATTATATATATATATATATAGACACACATATACATACACACACACACACACACACACACATCAACACTAATAAAAGAGAAAAATGGTAATTGGTGTACGAGCTACCCTTTTCATTGGCTAATCAGGGCTATAAGCAAATTAACTGCCAACTAAGATTGGCAGTTAACTGCCAACAAGATGGCGGTTAATTTGCATATGTAGGCACAATGCAGGGAGGCGCCTTTGCCCTGCCCCCCAGCCATGATCGGAGAATCAGGTGCCTTTTCCGCCCTGGCCAGTGATAGCAGGAAGTAGGGGTGGAGCCAGCAATGGGAGCTGGGCATGGTCGAAGCTGGCAGTCCCAGGAGCTAGGGGTCCCTTGCCTGGGCCTAAAGCGAAGCCCACGATTGCGGGGCCACTGCAGCTGTGGGTCCCCGCTGCCCAGGCCGGACGCCTCAGTTAGAGGCGTCCTGCAGGGGCAGGGGCGGAGCCCGCGCGATCGCGGCACCGTCCCCCCGCTGCCACTGCAGGTCCCTGCTGCCCGGGCCGGACGCCTAGGCCAGAGGCGTCAGGCCTGGGCAAGGGGTCGATCCTGCGATTGGAGGGTGATGGGGGTCAACGTCTGAGGGCTCCCAGTATGTGAGAGGGGGCAGGCTGGGCTGAGGGACACTCCCCCCGACACACACACCCAGTGCACGAATTTCGTGCACCGGGCCCCTAGTATATATATATATACATACACACATACACATACATACTAGGAGGCCCACGCACAAAAATTTGTGCACTGGCAGGGAAGGGGGGTCCCTCAGCCCAACCTGTGCCCTCTCATGGATCACGCTGCTGCTCACCCTGCGCCCCGCCCACCCTGCCCAAGAAACCGCAGGCCTGGATCCTGCGCTGGGGCAAGCGGCCGCTCAGATCTGCTGATGCCCACCCCGCCCAAGACACAGCAAGCCCGGACCCCGCGCTGGGGCGGACAGCAGCTCTGATCACACTGCCGCTCGCCCCGCCCAACCCTCCCACCCCACCCAAGACACAGCAGGCCAGGATCTCGCCTTGGACGGCGCAGCGGGATCTGCCTGCAGTATGCAAATTAGCCACCATCTTTGTTGGCCATTAACCGACATCTTAGTTGGCAGTTAATTTGCATATCGCCCTGATTAGCCAATGGGAAGGGTAGCGAAGTTACGGTTAATTACCATGTTTGTCTATTATTAGATAGGATATATATATATATATATATATATATATATATATTGATTTATTGATTTCAGACAGGAAGGGAGAGAGAAATAGAAACATGATGAGAGAGAATCATTGGCTGCCTTCTGCAAGCCCCCCCACTGGGGATCGAGCCCACAACCTGGCCATGTGCCCTGACCTGGAGTCAAACCGTGACCTCTTGGTTCATAGGTCTGTGCTCAACCACTGAGCTATGCCAGTCAGGCTGAGTTAATTTTTTTATATCATAGAGGAGGGAATCAGTAGATGTGACCATGAAATGTGTAAAGTCTAGGTCTGGATTTATTCTCTGTGCCCAGTGTGCAAGTCTCCCAGCACTGTTTGTTAAAAAGGCTATCATTTCTCCATTGAGTTACCTTTGCTCCCGTCAAAGCTCAGTTGCCTATAATTGTGAGCATCTGTTCCTGAGCTCGCTCTTTTATTCCTCTGGTCAGTTGTCTATTCTTTCTCTGATACCGTGTGTCTCAGTTACTATAGCCTTGTAGTAAGTCTTAAAGTCAGTCAGTCTCCAACTGTTTTCAAGAGTTTTCTCTTTGCCTTTGGCTTTGAGCAGTTTTTACTATGATATGCCTAAGTGTGGTCAGGTTTATTTATTCTAATTTATCTCTTGTTGGAGTTTGTAATAGTTTATAAATCAGTGCTTGATTTTTTTTCTATAAATTTTGGGACCTTCCCAGGTAAAATCTCTTTTAATATAGCTTTTACTTAATTCCCTTATCCCTTTCTGAGATATAAAGTAAAATATATTAGATTTTTACAACATATACTCTACATCGCTCATGTTCTTGCATATATTATTCACCCCTTTGTCATTTTATGCTTTTTTCTAGATGTTTTCTTCTGACCTGTTTTTCAGTTTGTCACTTGTTTAACCTGCTTTTAAACCTGTCTTTGACTTCTTAATATGGTTATTGTGGTATCTAGTTGTACATTTTCAATTTGTTTGTTTCTTAAATGACGTTCATGTACTCTCCTGGAATTTTCAATCCTATCTGTTATTTCCTTGCACATGTCAAACATAAAGTCATTGCCTGACGATGTCAGACATGTTTTTGAGTGATTTGTGAGCTAAGAGTGGTTTTTATATTTTTAAAGTGTTGTTCAAAAATAAAATAGAACCCTAGCCAGTTTTCTCAGTGGTTAGAGCATCAGCCCATGCACCAAAGGGTCTCGGGTACTTCGGTTGCAGGCTCGATCCCTGGCCCTGGTCGGAGCACATGTGGGAGACATCAATGTTTCTCCCGCTCTCAGTCCCCCTCCCTTCCACTCTCTCTAAAAATCAATGGAAAAAATGCCTGCGGGCCGAAACCGGTTTGGCTCAGTGGATAGAGCTTCAGCCTGCGGACTGAAAGGTCCCAGGTTCGATTCCAATCAAGGGCATGTACCTGGGTTGCGGGCACATCCCCAGTAGGAGATGTGCAGGAGGCAGCTGATCGATGTTTCTCTCTCATCGATGTTTCTAACTCTCTATCTCTCTCCCTTCCTCTCTGTAAAAACTCAATAAAATATATATTAAAAAAATTTAAAAAAAAGAAAAAGAAAAAATACCTGCGGGTGAGGATTAACAACAACAACAAAAATCGAGAAAGAATACAGCAGGTCCGTAACCATCGTTTCATTTAAGATTGTATTGTTATAATATTAATGAGATCCCATGAGAACTTATATCAATTAGCCTGTGGTAAAATTGTTTTCATGTATGTCTTTTAGCTTAAAGTCGCTGAAGCCTACTGACCATGTTAAGTGGTAACTTACTGTATAAAATAGAAACGATATATGGCCCACACAGTATAACATTTACTATTTGGCTTTTTATATAAAAAGTTTGCTGACCCCTGAAGTAGATTAAGGATCTGTTTCCATTGTGTTTGTAATAATGCCTTATCTCTTCCTGTATCTAGTTAGTTTTGATGTGGTGTTGGACATTGTACGTGAACAGCGATATAGTTCATTTGAGACTAGGTTGATACTAACATCTTCCAGAGAAGATTAGATCTGCTTCCAGCAGGCAAATAAAGACACTAACAATCTTGAGTCACCCTCATGTGATGAGAGAACGATAGAGGTCAAAGGCTTTCGTCTTTGTGAGCACGGCTCAATTTCTGGCTCTGTAGTATAGTTTTTTGAAGCCCCATGCCAAAGCCTGCGGACTTAGCAAGGATCTCATTCTTGGTGTGCTTTCACTTCTGAGTCTGAAAATCTCCCACCTGCATGTCAACTGGAAGATGCCTCTGGGAGAAAAATGCCCCAAATTGTCATGCTCGGCACTGCAGATTTCCATCTTTTCTCTGGTCTTAGCTTCTTTCTTTCTTTCTTTCTTTCTTTTTTTTTTTTGGTCTTAGTAATTTGTGGCTTCCATTCAGGTATTTTCCCTAGCTATTCTACTTCCCAATGAGAAGGTTAGTTGAAATTACTTCATTATCATTATTAGAATACTAGGGGCCCGGTGCACGAAATTCGTGCACTGGGTGTGTGTGTGGGGGGGAGGGGAGTGTCCCTCAGCCCAGCCTGCCCCCTCTCACATACTGGGAGCCCTCAGGCGTTGACCCCCATCACCCTCCAATCGCAGGATCGGCCCCTTGCCCAGGCCTGACGCCTCCGCCAGAGGCATAGACCCCCATCACCCTCCGATCGCCTGATCGGCCCCTTGCCCAGGCCTGACGCCTCCGTCAGAGGTATCAGGCTTAGACAGGGGACCCCCATCTCCCCCTGATCACTGGCTCTGGCCCCCGCCCAGGCCTGAGGCCTCTGGCCCAGGAATCATGCCTGGGCAGGGGACCCCCATCTCCCTCTGATCGCTTGCTCCACCCCCCGCCCAAGCCTGACGCCTTGACCCAGGCTTCAGGCCTGGGCAAGGGGACCATCATATCCCCCCAACCCCCGGCTCCGCCCCCCACCCAGGCCTGATGCCTCGGCCAGAGGAGTTGACCCTCATCACCCTCCGATCACCAATCACCGGATCGGCCCCTTGACCAGGCCTGAGGCCTCCGGCAGAGGTGTCAGGCCTGGGCAGGGGACCCCCAGCTCCCCGCGGTTGCAGGCTCCGCCCCTGCCCAGGCCTAATGCCTCTGGCCTAGGCGTCCGGCCCGGGCAGCGGGGACCCACAGCTGCAGCAGCCCCGCGATCGTGGGCTCCGCTTTAGGCCCAGGCAAGGGAACCCTAGCTCCCGGGACTGCCAGCTTCGACCGTGTCCAGCTCCCATCGCTGGCTCCACCCCTACTTCCTGCTATCACTGGCCAGGGCGGAAAAGGCACCTGATTCTCCGATCATGGCTGGGGGGCAGGGCAAAGGCGGCCCCAGGGCCGCCTTTGCCCTGCCCCCCAGCTCTTAGCTCCCCCCTGGGTTTCCGATCACTGTCAGTGGCAGGGGGCTTCTTCCTGCTTTCCCTTTCGCCTCCCTGCATTGTGCCTACATATGCAAATTAACTGCCAATCATAGTTGGCAGTTAATTTGCATATAGCCCTGATTAGCCAATGAAAAGGGTATCGTCGTATGCCAATTACCATTTTTCTCTTTTATTAGATAGGATTAGAAATATGATTCCACTGTTACTTGTACTTTGCTTATGAATAGTGAAGTATTTTCTACATTTTTTTCACTTTTGCTTTTTTTTATATCTTTATTTCAGATAGCCTCATTATTTCCTATGTATGTTGTGGGGTACATTGAGCCAACCAAATTTAAGAAGATCATTTATATGAACATGGTAACATTTTTTGTACTTATAAGTCAAATATTAAAATAAGATCTCAGGGATTAAACAAAACTTCTTTCAAATTTTATTTAATACATCAAAATGGAAATGTGCATTACAGATACCATATTACAACATACTTTCAACTACAGAGTTGATGTTTTTAATCTCTGAAACTTTTATTTTTATGTTTTAGTTATTATTAGTCACTATTTTTGAAATTGTCTTTTCCCTGAGACCTGAAATTTCTAGCACTGTGCATGAATATGACACTCTGTAAATTTTATGTTTTTGCATTTTTGGTTTTATCTTAGTTTCTAAACACATCTCCTTTAATAACATAAATATTTTCTAGCTAAGAACATAAAACTTCCTTATTAATAGAAATCCTCAGGTAGTGCAACAAAAATAAGATAAAAATTAATACAACTAAGTTTTATTTATTATATTACTCCATTATTGAATCAATAGAAATAATAGTTTTTTTGCAGTTTTCTTTGTACCAAGTAGCAGACAGAGAAAAAAAATTAAATTTTTCTATATAGAATTCATAGTGTTGAAACCACTTAGAATCTATCAGTGTGTTGAAATTCTATTATCATTCAGCCAAGACCTATTTATTAATCTTATGTATGCATAAAATGTTTGTATTGGAATGGCTATATGCCTGTAGACAAAGTTTGCATTGTGCTATAGATCCAATAATGATGAGACATTTTTTCCTTCACTTTTCAGATTTCAGTTCTCCTTTGTTTCGTGTTGATGTTTGGAAATTCGTTGTATTTATCTTCTTATTATTCTTCATCTTTGTTAATGACATGGGTAAGTATTTGTTAAGCTCATGAAGTTTTTTTTGTGTGTGTGTTTTTTAACCTGTGAAATAGGAGTTTTAATGCACCTCATATAGGTTTAGGAGAACATTGAGGGCCCTTTCCTGATTATTACTCACATGAAAAAAATTTTCCCAAATAGCACCTATTCTCTAGCTAGCTCATCCTTGGAAAAGAACATGGTACAAAATTTACCATTGTAGGGCAAATACCCAAGTAAATATTTTAAAAAAACAATTAGCAGGTAAGACGGACTTTTTTAAATTTTATTTTTAAAAAAGTATTTATTGATTTCAGAGAGGAAGGAAGAGAGAGAGAGAGAGAAACATCAATAATGAGAGAGAATCATTTAACAGATGCCTCCTGCCTGCCCCCCACTGGGGATCGAGCCCACAACCCAGGCATGTGCCCTAACCAGGAGCTGAACCATGACCTCCTGGTTCATAGGCCGACACTCAACTACTGAGCAACACAGGTCGGGCAAGACTTACTTTTAAAACATACCACTAATTTATGATCAAGATTAGTTATTTCCTTCTAAGTCACTTCAGTAGATTCAGTACGTATTGCAGTGACACTGCCATTGCTCAGAATATTTTTGGAACTCCTCTGAATTGCCTTCACAGACTGTGGCACATTCTTTTGAATATCCTCAATGGTGGCAAAACTTCGTCTTTCAAGGGTGGATTTGATTTTTGGAAACAACCAAAGTCTTGTGAATAAGGTGGGTGATTGGGCTGGGTAATATATAGATCTTGATCAAAATATGGTGTGACATTAAAGTAATAAGACCTATTTTCTTGCACCCATACCTAAATTATCTTTGGGAGGTAGTTTAGAAAATGGAGTTCCAAACTGTTTTGAGCAATGATAACATAATTAGAATAGGTAAGTAGTCTCCTCATGTGACTGACTTTCACTGAATGACACCCATTTGGATATGTATTTGGAACGGTGGTTCAGTAAATCGGCTTTATTACTTTATAGTCACACTTCTGATATTCCTAAGCCAGAACCTATAATATTCTCCACTGGAATGTTCCTGGCATGTTCTCTTTCCACAATTACCAAAACTAATACCAGCCACGGTAATACCAAAATAGGGCACTTTTCCATGTATGGTGTATTGATGGAACCTTTTGGGATTGCCCTTAGGTTTTAACAGTTTTTGCTTCCCGCACCTTCTTTTTTTTCTCTTCACAATAAGTAATCCATTCTCTTTCTCACAAAAAATGCAGGCTTTTAATTTTCAAAAATTTGTCAAGCTTTTTCAGCATGACAAAAGACATGTAGTAATGTGCCCATCTACCTCTTTTTAAGAAAGCTATTTTATTTTGAAATACAGAAAACTGCATGAAACAAGTGTTTCATGTACTGACAGTACTAACTAGTACTGAAAGTACTTAATAATGAACTGTTATTTGGCAAATAAACTGCCATCAAGTCAAAAATCAGATTTTTTTCCAACCATCCTGTCCCAATAATGATTTGACTATGGTAATCATTCCTAGACTTCCTTTATATTTTCATTTCATTTACATCTCTATTTTTAATCTATAGGTTTCCTATATATCCGCCTGTTTTCTTTCCTAGGAAGTGTAAGAGCCTAGGTCATTGAACGTGTAGAGGATTCTATGGTCTAGATTTTACTTTTTGAATCCTCATGGCTTAGCTTTACATCCTCCTCTGTCTTCTGTATTTATAATGTGTTAATAATTGAATCCAAAGCTTGGATAGGTTTAAGTTTTATCCCTTTAACATAGTATTGTTCTTTTATCAGGAGGCACATAATAGCCAGGGCCTCCCTTTTTATGGTAGTAGTCATCAACACATTGTACCAGATCCATTAACTCAGTAGAAATTGCACATTGGTGATAGTCCAGTCCCTCATTTGCAGTTCATATAGGAAAAGTAAAGTACATGTCTAAATATGTAGAGTTGGGAAGAGATAGAAAAATATTTGAAGAAATAACTGCCAAAATTTTTCTAATTTGATGAAAATTATTAACTCAGAGATAAAGGATCTCAGTAAATCCCAAATCCAAGAAAACTGTAGTAAGGCATATATACTGAAATTGCTCAAAATCTGTGATAAAGACACAATACTAATAATAGCCAAAGAAATAAGACATGTTAACTATAGAAGAACAAAGGGTAAGGATGTCAGCAGATTTTTCACAAGAAAAAAATGCAAACAAAAAGACAGTTAAGCAACATATTAATACAATATTTACAGAAAAAAATACTGTCAATGTACAGTTCTATACCTAGCAATATATGGCTCAAAAATGAGGGCAAATTAGACTCCATGACCAGATTTGCACTAAAAGAAATTTTAAAGGAGGTCCTTCAGCTGGTAGGAATATAATATTAAGTGTCAGTATGGCACTGCACAGGTGAAGCTAGCGGTGCTGCTACAACACAGATACCATAGGCTGGGTGGCTTATTTCTCATAGTTTCAGAGCCTGGCGAGTCCGAGACCAAGATGCAGCTGATTTGATTCTTGGTGAGGGCTCTCTTCTTCATGTGTAATCAGATGCCTTCACTCTATCCTCACATGAGGGCAGAGAAATCATATCCTTCATGTCTCTCCTTAGAAGGGTACTAATTCTATCCATTAGAGATCTAATTATCTCCCACTGGTTTCATTCCAGTATGTCACATTGGAGATTAGGGTATCGGCACATGCATTTGGTGGGGGACATAAGCATTTCATTGATAGAACCGAGAGTCTGATTTTTGAGGACCCTGGCTTTACACATGAGTCTCAGTTTCTTACCTTTCATAACTCCAGGCCCTCCTCCGTTGCCCTCCTTTTTAATACTAGCATGTAGTTGTAGCCTCTCTCTACAGTCCTCCCTAAAGACTGCCATACGTTCTCACCTAATTAATGTTTTCATTTTTAAAATCGCCTTCTTTTGTCTGGTATCTGGAAAGTTCCTTTTCTTTCTTAAAAGTCAAGTTAGGTTTTAAAAATTTTTCAAAAAATTTTATTTGGGAGTTTGGAGAGGAAGGATTTTTAACTTAAACCACTAATTTTTCTGGATAGCTTACATGTCCACTTGCATGGACACACCATCCACACACCATCTTCCTCATCCAAGGAGTTGCCCTACACAAACCATCCCAAGTAATGCAGTGAGGAATTAACTTGATTCCAGACGCAACTTTTTAGCACACACAGCATTTATCCCTCACCCCAAGGAAAATTTGTCATTTTCAAATTTTGAAAAATCAACAATTAAGAGGGAAAATGGCTGGAGTAGGCAAGATAGAAGATGGGGTGGCTGTGTAACTTTTGAAACATATAATTCATATACAATATGATTGTTAATTTTATTTGTTTCATTTTTTTATTACATGTACTTTAGGTGATAATTCTAAAGAGAAATAACATTCAAAGATTGGGTGTATCTGAACTCAACTTTTGGGTAAGATTCAACATTTTAAACAATTTCTTTAGACTCTTTATTTCTATAAACTGAACATGATAGTGTACTTAAAAAGGAATGATTTAGAGTTAATCAGTGTTATAAATAGCTACTTGCTTAAGGTGGGAAATAGTCCTTAGCAACATCTACAAGTCATTTTTAAGAAACTTGTTCATTTATTTCAGTACTATTTATTTCTCCATAATCTCCCAGCCTCCTCTTATTTCAACTTAGACACTGCTTAATCTTTGACTTCCTCCCAAGTATACAAATGGGTGGGCCATGTTACCTCTATGTATGTGTATTTTGTTTCCAAGTAAAATAAGTATATTATTAGGGAGGCACTGCAATTACTAATTACCATAATATCAGATGACATTCATGCTTTTTCTTTGATTGACTTCTATTAAAAATTAGAACCTGCCATATTGAAGGACTATGTAATTATATATTGTATATCAGTAGGGTAAAACTGGAAAAGTTATGGTAAGATAAGGAAGTACATTTCAGAAAGCAAAAGAACAAAGTGGAATGTATTGCCAGTTTCTCTTTGCTTGAGGAATTCTCCCATCCCTTGTGGTGAACATGTAGGAATATTTGTAACCTTAAGTTATTGGTGACATGACTCTTTCAATATATGATTTTTTTTTACTTCAGAAAGAAATGGTAATTTTAAAACCAAAAAATTAACAGAAAAGCCAAAGTTTTCATTTAATAACTATACTCAAAGCAGTTGAAAATTTCAATGATAAACTATTGAAAAATGACAACACAGGACAGTGTCTGTGAACATTTAGAGAATTCTGTCAAAGCATTTGCAGAGGCAAATTTATTGTTTTAAATATTTTCAGTTTTAGACTGGGAAGAATAAAAGTGAACTTATGCTTTCATTTTAGTAATTTGAAAGAAACAAAATTCTAAGAAGAGAAAAGTTGAGATGTAATGAATGTTCAGCATATATTTGTATTTTGAAACTTGTATAATTTATATCATCAGTCTCTTGCATAAGGGAGAAACAAATCATGGTAGTCATCTAAACCCATGAAAAAGGTGTCCTGGCTTTTAAAAAGCCAGTCAAAAAGGAAAAGCAAAGATATTTTGTGAACTGACACTTTTTCTTACATAAAACCTATTTTGTTTCTCAAGTAATTCTTTCATGGTAGTGGAATAAAGATTATATTGCATATCTTACTCTGTCATTACTGGAAAATTTGAAAACAATGAAGCTCTTATTTTTATATTGAGTGAGAGTAAAAAATAAACAAAAAATTGTCACTTATGATTGATCAAAATCTATTTTTAATATTATTTACTGTCATGTGGCCACTTGAAAGAAAGAAAACACCTGTATATAATTATGTACCCTCATTCTGATCAAATTGGGTTCATCCCAGGAATGCAAATATGTTTCTGGAAAATTCATAAATATAAATTATCACACTAACAGGTTAAAGGAGAAAAGTGACTATCATCCAATAAGATGCAGAAAATGAATTTAATACAATTGAACACCCATTTATGGTAAAAAAAACTCTTAGCATAGTAGAAATAGCAGGGAGTTTTCTTTTTTTATTTTTAATATATTTTATTGATTTTTTACAGACAGGAAGGGAGAGGGCTAGAGAGTTAGAAACATCGATGAGAGAGAAACATTGATCAGCAGCCTCCTACACACTCCCCACTGAGGATGTGCCTGCAACCAAGGTACATGCCCTTGACCGGAATCGAACCCGGGACCCTTCAGTCCGCAGGCCGACGCTCTATCCACTGAGCCAAACCGGCTTTGGCGAGTTTTCTTAACCTAATAAAATTCTTTAGCTTCATTGGTTGTACAGGTGAGGTACTTGGAGTGATTAAATTTTTTTCTATGCCATTTATTGATATGATTGAATATTTTAATTAGGTAATTTTTAGTACCTGACTTCTATCTATTTTATTTATTCTTTAGCTAATTCAGTGTTTCGGTTGGTTTTGTGGAACAATCATTTTGAAATTCCTCACATCTAAAATCTTAGGCGTTTCAGATCATGTAAGTACTTTCCAGTTAAAACATAAAATGTTTTGTAAACATGTATACCTGGGTGAAAACTTTGGAACCGCCTATTTTTTTACCCCTTCATTTTATATAGATTAAGTGCCTTCTTCAAGGGCCCCAAGCTAATTATTGGTAAATACTGAGAAAAATGTGTACCAATGAGTGCTGACTTAGCTTTCTAGGAAAAAAATTAATAATATATTTAGTAGTTAATTTGTTTATTTCAGTTGAATTATTTGTTTAATCATTTATTGCAGATATTAGCACATGAGCAGTCTGTACTCAGCTTTGAAACATAGAACTCTTAAAATACCAATATTTTAATTCATAATTACGGATTAAATGTAAGAGATGATTTGATGTATTAAAATATTTTTCTTAGAAGTTCTCTATCTTTTTATCTTCTGGAAAATACTGGACCACTTACCCCTCATGAGTGGCATTTCTGCTTGTTTTAAGGCTAATGCCTTAATAATGGCCCTTTTAAAAACATATGTCTCTACTTAAAAATTAGTTTAAGGAATAGGAAACAGTGCATAAATTTACTTTTGATTTTTAGCACTTACTGTTGGGATATGAGCATACATGCATGAGTCCTGCCATAATCTACTCTGAAGTTTACCTTATCTAGTACTATCCAATTAAGACCCTATCTAATGTTGAAATCACTTCAACTTTAACAAGGGGTGTGGTATTTACTCTCTAAAAGGTCAAGTGCTGGCATTATCCAATAGAATTGAACTTGCATACATATGCATGTTAAATACAACTTCAGAATGTAAAGATTTATTTGCTATTTATTGCTAGCTTTGCACAGTGGTTTGTTAGGGTTATTTGCTGCTGCTGTTCTCTGTGTATCTGACACATTTTCTTTTTTTCTTCTTTCCCCTTTTGTTCTTAACTTTTTATTCTCTGGGGATCATATATTTTATGATAAACTTTCTTTAGCTCTCCTAGGTTATTTACTTACCTGTTACGTTCATCTGTGGTTTTCTTTCCTGCCTCGCTCCACGTTGTCACCCGACTCTTTACAAATCTTACACACACATGCATGCACACACACACACACACATCCTGGGTTCGTGACTTCCTCTGTGACAGCAGTGAGAAAGAGTTGAAACTAAAGTGTTTTGGTTAAATTATTCGTCACCAGGCTTGCTCTAAGTTAGAACAATAAAGGAAACTCTCACTTATTCTTGATCCTGGTAGATGATGGGAACCATGAAGAACCACAGGTCATCATATAAGCTTGATATAAAATAATTTCTGTCTCTGTAAAATACTCTGAATTAAGGTTTTCCATGCCAACTATTTCCCTGGTTAATCTGGCCGTCTGAGAATGCAGTGGAAAAAGAATTGTCTCCCCGACAGCAGGAAATAAAACAATCCGGAGAACATGGGAGTCCCACTGGGGTTTGTTTGGCGGTGCTTATTTTAGAGGCCTTGGGGATCGAGGAACTAAGTCAAAGTGGTATGCGCAGTTGTAACCCTTCTGAAGGACAGCTGTCACGTTTCATGGCTTGATTGTACGTCCGAGAAATTCAAGAAGCACCAACAGTTGTAATCGGTGCATGAGGCTTTATGAAAATGACAGCACATAGAAAATTGGTTCCTGATTTACAATGTGTGGTAAAAGGGCTTAACATGAAACTGTTTTTTCTTGATAGATGATGTGATTATAAAATCTCATGATTAACTGCATGGTGGTTTCTGCCCAGCAAATATTGATTTTAACTCACTCTTTACATTATCATCTCCGCTTATTTTTTCTGACCTCTTTCAACTTTTCATTTCTCTTGACATTTTTTTTTTCATAGTTCAGCATATAGCATGTATTGTATTACTCACTGTATTCTTTTTTTTCCTTTGAGAGGGACACCAGGTACCGGATTTATGTGCTCTGTAGCTTTTATTACCATGATATCAAATGAGTTGTTACTGACTGCAATTATTGGTATAATTTTAATTTGCTTTACTCTGTTTCCTTCCAGATTCGCCTGAGTGACCTAATAGCAGCGAGAATCTTGAGGTTTACAGATTTTGATACTTTAATTTACACCTGTGCTCCTGAATTTGGCTTTATGGAAAAAGCGGTTTGTTGGGTTTTTTGTTTGTTTGTTTTGTTTTGTTTTTTCCTTCTCTACTGGTATAATTTTTTCTCTGAAGTTTTCTTTTGAATCTGAAACTCAAAATTTTTGTTCAGAAACATCCAACTTTTACCTACCACTTTTCACAGTAACTATGGCTAATCACATGGCCTTCCTTACCTGTTTCCTCATGTGTACAAGCACTAAACAGGGGCTCCTATCTTACGAAGTTATTGGTGGTGGTTGAAGGAGATAATCCAGGAGGGTGCTTAACTTATCATGTGATCCACAGTGAATGACTGTTACGACAGTTCAATCAGTTGTAATAATCTAGGTCAGTTGGAGATATGGGACTACCCAGAAAAAGTAAACCCAAATTCTTATTTAGGTTTTTTAAAAATTCAGTTTTATTTCATTTAATACCCCAAATACTACAAAAATTTTAAACAAGATGTTGCCAGCAAAGGGACACTACTAATCTTACTTTAAAATTTAATTCATGACTATTTTGAATAAATTGTTTTATTTCAGACTCCAGTGAGATACATAAGGACATTATTGCTTCCACTTGTTATGGTGATTACTTATTTCATCTTAAAAAAGGTATTTAAATTTTTTAACACTTTGGGTTAAAGAGAAGAACTTATAATAGATTGATAATATCTCAGAATTCTGTCTTATTTTTAGGATGAACTCTTCCCTTCCCCAAAACCGTTTTTTTTATTGAAATCTTTTTTTAAAAATATAGTATTATATGGGTGTTGTTTTTTTTTAGAAAGCCACATTATAAAAGGTATTTTCGTGCATCCTCTCAAAAGAAATGTATCAATCACCCACCATGTAGCAAGAACAATGTTAACATCCTAGGTACAAAAAGACAGGCCCGTGCCTTCGAACTTACAGCCTATGGGAGTTGGGGGACCTTAAACCTGAAACCACACAAATGACTGAAGAGTTATAGTTGTTACAGATGCTATGAAATTGAAGTATAAGACAGTTTTCATCTTTCAAATATAAAACTCATTCCAAGGAATTTTGATCCATTTGGAGACATGCACAGAAGAAATTTGTATAGCTGTTAAATCATTCTGTATGTGTTCATTGTTTTCATAACGAACATATTATCACTATAGAAGTAATAATGTTGAAACTGGCAGATTTTCTTGGTCTTGGAGTGGTTGATCTGGAAGCCTGGTTAAAGACAGCGGGTCCTTAGTTTTAGCAATTTTGAACTAGTTTTATATGGTTTACAAGTTGTCTTCCCTTAAGTCAGTATATATCTATTTTATGCTTTTGGGCAGATAACAATAACATGATTTCTCTACCCTCATCCCCTACCAAGGGTGGTCTGTTGAAACTAGTTTTTGGTGTTTAGAATCAAATTGCTTATCTTCTCTCTGTAGTTCCAGTTCCCATGTTTCTCATTCCTTTGTTTTCACATAGAATATGAATAATTTATGAGTGAGAAAGGCACCTCCTCCACATCTCTGTAGTTTCACCCCTGATCTAGGTCCTTAATGACTTGGACAACTAGTCAACCCCAATGACTTGGACAACTAGTCAACCCCCAATGACTTGGACAACTAGTCAACCCCAATGACTTGGACAACTAGTCAACCCCAATGACTTGGACAACTAGTCAACCCCAATGACTTGGACAACTCTTACAAACATGGACAACTGGTCAACCCCTAGTAACATGGAAAACTGGTCAGCTCCAATGACTTGGACAATTGGTCAACCCCAGTAACTGGGACAACTGGTAAAAACTGAATGATTTGGACAATAAAAACACTTTTTTTTGCCCTGGCTGGATGGCTCAGTTGGTTGGAGTGTCATCCTGTGCACTGAAAGGTCGGGGGGAGGGTGTCCAGTTCCCAGTCAGGGCACGTACCCAGGTTGCAGGTTAGATCGCTAGTTGTGGTGTATATGGGAGGCAACCAGTCGATGTTTCTCTCTCACATAGATGTTTCTCTCTCTTTCTCCTTTACTCTCACTTTCTAAAAAAGTCAGTAAAAGCATAGTCTCGGGTGAGGCTAAAAAACAACAACTTCCTATTGGGTGTGTTTATGTTAATGAATGAGAACATTTTAAATGTCAAATAATTTCTTAGAAAACTTTCATTGATTCTCTTCACAGACTTTCCGTGATGTTTTATGTGTCTTATGTACAAACACTTATCAAAGGTAATGATATCACAGTTGTTTCTAAATCATATTATATTTATTACATGACTTGCTGTTGTCAATTTTTCAAATGAATGTACATTAAACTTCAGCATTATGATTAAGAAAATCCAGATTAGAAGGCCTCTACATCCTGTAAAGCTTTGCTATAAAATTAAAACATCTAGTTTTTTAATGAAACATAAAAATAGGCAGTCATATACTCTTGTGTGAGTCTAATATGAACTCGCTGAGGATAGAGCCAGTATCAGTGCTGTTCATTCTGTGTTCACCGCACAGGACCCAGAACACAGTAAGACTGCCCTAAACATTTAGTCAATTTCTGGCTGTAAATATTTAGTAAATTTATTAGACAACTTTCTGGAAATAAAAATATTTATAGACTTTACCCAGTAACTTTTCTTCTAGGAGTTTATGCTAAGGAAATACTCAGAGATGCTCACAGTTTTATGTACAAGGATGTTCATGGTGTTTATAATTGTGAAAAATGAAAACAGCTCTGAAGTCCAGCAATGCTTAAAGTTTTTCATTCACTCTATATGGTTGAATAGACAGTCTTCTTATTAATTTATCCCTTCAGAGGCACATTCTCCAGCAGTTAGTAAAATCTATTTTATATAATAAAAGCCTAGGTGGCATTGTGTAATGTCATCAGAAGATGGCCGCTGCAACATTGTCACAAGATGGCCACCACAGTTGAGGATGACCAGGCCAGCAGGGAAGGGCAGTTAGGGGAATCAGGCTGGCAGAGGAGGGCAATTGGGGGCAACCAGGCTGGCAGGGGAGCAGCTAGGCATCAATCAGGCCAGCAGGGGAGCGGTTAGGGGGCGATCAGGCTGGTAGGCAGAAGTGGTTAGGGGCAATCAGGTAGGCAGGCAGGCAAGTGGTTAGGAGCCAGCAGTCCTGGATTGTGAGAGGGAAGAGGTCCCAGATTGGAGAGGGTGCAGGCTGGGACTCCCCCCGCCCTTCCCCGTGCACAAATTTGTGCACCAGGCCTCTAGTTTTATCTTTTAAAGAGACACCTTAAGTAGGATGACTATAAGTCATGCCTTTCAGATTGCTCTGATTTTTAATGATTTACCTAATATATTTATTTCCTTGTATGCTTCTAAGTAGTTGAGAGAGAATCAAAATTTTAAGATCTAAGAAGAAATAAAGTATATTTTTATGTACTCATAAAGTGGACGTTTAGTAAATAGAGAATATTTTTGTTTTATTCCAGAAAACAGCTCCTTGAAAATGGTGAGGTAAAGCCTTCATTTTCATCTCTGGTAGACTTGTGTATTCGATTCTAACTCAAGGCCAATTAGTCAAGGTCTAAACCATGCTGCCGGCAACTGTCAGCACTGCTTGAGTGGTTCAGCCGTGGTGGTAAATTTCTGCTGGTCCTTCTCACGTTTTAATCTGCTCTGTTTAATCTGAACGGTAGTAAGGATTGGGAAGCTAGAAGGTTGATGTATGACCATGGAGCATAATTAAATAATTGCCCCCATTCATTTATTCTTTCATTCATTTGAGGATAACAAACATTACCTTTTTGCCTGCTGAGCTAGTTCAGCCATCAGGATGGTTACCCGTGGCTCTATCACTGGAGCCTGAGCCCCTGCCCCACACAGAGGGGACGGTCAATCAGTCATCAAGCTTTAGCAGTGTTACAGATTACAAAAGACTATAGCAGGGTTCTTGCCCTCTCAAATGTGTGTAGATTTTCAATGGAAACATGAAAAAGATGAGGAAGCATTTTATATGGTGCTAAATTATTTTATGACACGTAAAGGGGCTGGATATATGATTTCCCAATAGAATTATGAGTCTTAAAGGAAAGATCAAATTTACCAGAGAGGGCAACTAAATTTGAATTTAGTAGAAATAGCTTACAATGACAACTACTCTTTTTTGAATAGTTACTATGTGCTATGTACTCTTGCTGTTTAATTCTCATAATAATATTCCCATTTTGCAAATAAATTATGTTAATTAGGTGATGCTACCTGTTAAAGAGATAAACACTAACATAACTTAGTAGTAGTTTAATCCTTTGCTCACCTAAAGTTAAAAGCAGGAGTCCTGATTGGCAGGAACTAAGGACCCAGGTTCCTTCCATCTGTGGCTCTGCCATTTCCATGTGGCTTCTGGGGTCGATGTGCTTATCTGCTCCAACCTGCCAGTTAAGGAGAGAGAGCATGGAAGATGGTGCGGGGGGAAGGAGGACTGTGGGGGTCGTGAGGGCTGGGCCTGGAAAAGGTGCTCATATTGCTTGCAGGTGCAGGGCCACTCCTGACTACCAGACAGGTTGCAGGACACAAGCTATCTCTGTGCTTGAGTGGAGAAGCAGGGGGTCTCTCCCAAGGAATAGAGACCTAGGGAAATAAGTAACTTGCAACAGCTAGCTGGTCAGAAGGCCTGCACTTGAACCCAAGCAGGCCATTTCCAGGGCTCTCAAAGTCAGTCAGCACTTGCCGCTTCCCGATTTACATATATTCACAATTTCATTCTCACAGCAACCGGTTGAGGAAAGTACTGTTACTATTTCTGTTTCACAGACGAAAGACACTGCGCATGGAGAGGTTAGTGGCCAGCTTTGTGGACCCAGGACATGAGCCCAGGGTGTGGAGCAGCTTCCATCGGTAGCCCGTCACTCTGCTGCCCCCTAGTGTGGCTGCTTTCATGTACATGGGCCATGTCACATTCCTCAAAGTTGTACTGTTCCTGCACAGCCACACTTGATATTTTATCAGACAGTACTTAAACCCACCTCTTTTTAGAGACACACTATTATTCCTCAGTGTTCTGCCTTTCCCTCCGCACAGGCCCCTGGTTCTGCCCAAAGAGGAATTTTACACACACACACACACACACACACACCACACACACAGGAAAAAGGATTGATTTTGAAATAAATGTTTCACAGTCCAACTTTGGGTCCCATAATTAGGAAAAAATTAAGTAACAAATTTCATTTTTAAATATATTTACTTAAAAAGGGAAAGAAACAGCTCTGGGTGGAGTTTTGCAATTCTGTTTTAAATATAAATTATAAATTTCTGCTTATAAAAATGACATGTTTAAATATTTTGAAAAACACAGAAAAATTATGGTTCAGAAACAAACTCTCTTAACTTTTTAGACATATATTCTTGTAGATGGTTCCCCCGCCCCCCATGCATGAATGTGCATATATTAGTATGTATGTATACATACACAGGCACGCACACACACGGAATCCATATCCTTCTGCATTTGCAGAGTTTTACACTCTAAACACCTTTCCATGCCATTCAGTAGTCCTCCGATAAGTAACCTTTTAGTGGCTGTGTGCAGGTGGGAGTGCAGTGATTTAGTCACTCATTCCTCTCTTTTGGTCACTTAGGCTGTTTCTGTTTTTGCTGCCGAAAGTTCACTGCAGTGACCATCTTTGCAGAAGCGTTTCTGTGCTCTGATTACTCCCGTCAGTTACATTCCTGGGATGGGACGTTAGGTCGGAGGGGCTGGCTCTCTTCTGAGGACTAAACGCTGCTCAATTTCGGGAAAATGCACCAGTTTACTTCACTGCGTTTCACGGCATCCTCTCTAACACTTAGTATCCACTTATCCTTTGTCAATTTTATAGATAAAAACACCTCATTACCTTTAACATTTAATGTGTTTTACTGTTAGAACATGAATATTGAGTTGCCATTTACTTCTGGTTGCATTAATTCTGTCCAGTTTTCCAGTGCGGAATCGGTGAATATTTTGACGAATATGTCTGTTAGAAAAGTTTTGTTTGAAGCCTTTGCTTAGTGGAACTCCATCTTAATCAAAATGGGGTGTCCTACTAATTAATACATCCTTTATAATAATCCTATATAATAAAAGACTAATATGCAAATTGAACGGCAGAACAACCAGTCGCTATGACGCACACTGACCACCAGGGGGCAGATGCTCAAAGCAGAAGCTGCCCTCTGGTGGTCAGTGTGCTCCCATAGGGGGAGCGCCGCTCAGTCAGAAGCTGGACTCATGGTTGACAAGTGCAAAGGCGGTGGCAGGAGCCTCTCCTGTGTCCGCAGCAGCACTAAGGATGTCCTACTGATGGCTTAGCCATCGGTCGGACATCCCCCAAGGGCTCCCAGACTGTGAGAGGGCACAGGCTGGGCTGAGGGACACCCCCCACCCCCGAGTGCACAAATTCTTGCACCAGGCCTCTAGTGTATTTATATATTTATATAATCCCACTGCTTTTAAAGTAACCCAGGCGATGTTTTGCTGTGCTGTTTGTTGCCTTCTGAATGCCATGTGGATTTGTGCAGCACTGCCCATTTTCCTCTCTCTCCGGCTCCCTTGCTCACCTGGTGCAGGTCCTTGCACAGGCACCACCTTTTCCCTGAGGCCCAGCCTGGTCAACCTACTTCTCTTGCAGCCACTCCCCTGTGGCCTCACACTCCCCCGTGCACCCTGTCTCTGTCCCTTGCTCCGTGTTCTCTTCCACCACACTCACCACTTCCTAAAAGACTGTATAATAGATTTATTTTTACTTTGTTTCCTGACTCTCTTTACTAAAACGTAACCTCACAAGGGCAGAAATTGCTCACTGATGTTTTGTTCACCATCGAATCTGCAACACCCGGAACAGTACCTGGCATATAGTAGGCATTCAGTTCATCTTTGTTGAATAAATGAATGAATATTAATAGACTTCTTGCTAAGTTAAAAGTTCCTTGGCCTAATGAACCATATTAGTTTTAATATACTTTATTAATTTAAAAACCTGTGAAGTGACACTGTCGTGTTTTGGTTTTGTGTTTTTGTAGCTAATTTTCCACACATTGCAGCTGTTGGCATTTACTGCCCTCGCCATTTTAATTATGAGGCTGAAGCTGTTTTTGACTCCTCACATGTGTGTGATGGCTTCCCTGATATGCTCGCGGCGGGTAAGGCATCCATCCTCGTCTGACTGCGTGATGATAACTGTAGCAACTGCGGTGCCGTTACCATGGCTGCGGAGTAATCCAAACCCCCAAAACACTAGTCTTACCTTCAACGTTAGGTCATGCTTCCCTATAGAGTAAGAAAGGCAACTCCAAGTAGCTGTGAAAATTATTCCTAGACATCAGCTGATATTTCTAAGACACCCGATGAGGCGTGCTCTCCCCTCTGTCAGTGGCCTACACACAAGCATAGCCCTTGGGTGGAGTTCAGGTCTGGGCAAGAGTTTCTCGGCCCATCAGCACCAGCCCTGGCTGCTCTTCGGACATGAGAGTCACGCAGTGTAACTGCTGTGGTGCTGTGCTGCCTGGTCCAGGGAGTCCCTGGGGAAGGTGTCCGCTACTGTAGCCAAGATGCTAGACAAAATAGCTGGAATTTTGAGACCAAGGTGCTTCTAGAAACACCTTACTTAGCTTTGATCGTGAGCGTCTTGTGAATGTCGGTTGCTTTTCCCGAGAGGAATATACGTGTCTGTGCTCACGGGGTCTCCCCCATCACTCAGGATGTCCGTAAAAAGCAGGCGGACGTTACCGCATGCGGTCCCAGGATGCTTCCAGATGGGGATTTGCTGACCTTAACCCCGGGGCGTAAGTTGGTGCTGGAAGGATCCGGGGTTCCTTCCTTCGTTCTTTAGAGAAGAGAGAAAGCTTCATTTTGTAACTGGACCCAGTAATTCCAGATACTTGCTGTTTTTAACAGTAGGGGGTGGTAGTTCTGTAAGTTATTAGTGTACTTAGTATTACCAAGTGCTAATCCCCCTCAGTTTAAGTAGCCAGGGGAGCACTTATCACCCTACAGCACTCTTCATTTAAGGTGGGAGGAGAGTGGAGGTGGTCAGTGGGAAAGAGAAGACATCTGTAATACTGTAATTGTACCGATAAATTAAAAATGAAGAATGAATGACAAACGGTTTCTCTCATTTCAGCTCTTTGGCTGGCTTTTTTACAGAGTTCGCTTTGAGAATGTCATCTTTGGCCTCCTCACCGTCATGTCGATCCAAGGCTTTGTCAACCTGCGCGGCCAGTGGAGCATCCTGGGAGAATTTAATAACCTGCCTCAGGAGGAGCTGATCGAGTGGATCAAATCCAGCACCAGAGCAGGTGTGTGGCTGCTCGTTACATACAGAGCAAGTCTTACGCGCACACATGTGAAAATGCACCCACACATACAGTCTTTCACACCTACACAGACTTTGAGCAGGCTGCTCCGGCACTCACTGAAGCATAGCTTTTCAAAAAGTGATTCTGTGCCCTCTTTCAATCCCACTGAGGTAATGGTCAAAAAGAACTTTCATTAACATCAGGAATCAAGGGTTGTTCACTGCTTTGTGCTGTAACTTTTTAAAAGAATGTTTTTAGCCCTAGCTGGTTTGGCTCAGTGGATAGTGTGTCAGCCTGCGGACCGAAGGGTCCCGGGTTCCATTCCAGGCAAGGGCACATGCCTGGGTTGCAGGCTTGATCCCCAGCAGGGGATGTTCACGAGGCAGCCAATCAGTGAGTCTCTCTCATTATTGATGTATCTCTCTCTTTCCCTCTCCCTTCCTCTCTGAAATCAATAAAAACATTAAATAAGTAAATAAATAAATAAATGTTTTTATTGATTTCAGAGATAGGAAGGGAGAGGAGAGAGGGATAGAAATATCCATGATGAAAGAGAATCATTGATTAACTGCCTCCTGCATGCCCCACACTGGGGATCGAGCCAGCAACTTGGGCATGTGCCCTGATCAGGAATCGAACTTGACCTCATGATTCATAGGTCGTTGCTCAAGCATTGAGCCACACCAGCTGGGCAGACTTCAGTATATTTAAAGAAAAATACTCTAGCCTTTCCCTGTTACGTTCTTATTTTCTCTGTCAGTGATGGTCTCTCCTCAGTGGTTCCAACTTTTGCCGGACAGACCTACGTAGTGTCTTCCTGGTGTCCCTGGGCCGGGTGCCCTCCAGCCCAGGGCCTCTCAGCCTTGGCTGGCACTGCTGTCCTTGGGGGCTGTCCTGTGCTTTGCAGAGTGTTTAGCATCAGCCTCTCCCTTTGGACACCCACAGCCCCTCTCCTGCACAGCGTGCAGGCACGTGTCTCCAGCAGGTGACGCTGTCCCCAGGAAACAAAATCACTCCTGGGAACCTCGGCTCTAGCCGGGAGCTTTTCATTATGAATCTTGCCATAATTCATACGCATTTCTACTTCAGTTGGCTTAAATATTTTCAAAGGCATATAAAGAGATTTCAATTCAAAATTATGTTTAGAATGCTTGGTTATATTTGAAAGTAAACGTTTAGTTATTTATAGTAGAACTGTTCGTATTGGTGATTTTATTGTGCTGATTAAAAATGATGTTTTTCATAATTATACAATGATTTATTATACAGAAATACCTGCAGGTAAGTGTTCGGTCCTTTTGTCTCCAAGAGACAAAACTGGAAGTGAAGTCAGATAATTGGCTTTGGTGAGTCCCGAGTTACGCAAAAGGTGATACGTTTATACCTGCCATTACTGCAAGTGTCTACATTATAAAACCAAATGGAAACCAAGACATCTTCATTATGAACATTTACAGCTGATCCAAGGGGAGAAGGCAAGGCTTTCCTCTGACAGGGCCTCAGAACTGCAGTTCACAACCCACAAAAGTTTTTCTAAAAATGAGCCACGATACTTGCCTTGGAGCCTACCAGTTCCTGGCATTTTGACCATTTGCATGCCATAAGCGTCTATAGATGCAAGCAGCAGGCCTTTTTAATTAAATTCAAAATCGTGATAGTTAATTGGTTAAATTGTTGGAGCAAGATATGAAATCACACAATTCTTTCTACCTTAGCACAGTGCCTGATGCCGCGGGAGCTGTGGTGAGGGGTGAGGAGGGGGCTCTGACAGGTCCCCGCTGTGTGGTCTTGGGCAAGTCGCTTAACCTTGCTGTGTCTCAGCTTCCTCGTCTACAGACTGAGAATCACATAGAACCCACCGTGTAAAGTTGTGTGAATTAAACCGTGTGATCCCAGTAGCAATGTTTAGCACAGTTCCCGGCACCAGGATGGCACGTAACAAAGTCTGGCTGTTATTACAGTGGACAGTCAGTCGATACTGAATGAAGAGAGAGAACGGGGCCAGTGGTCATTGTTTAAATGTACTTCTTGTTCTCCATTTGGGTTCAAATGTGATAGATGAGTAACTTGTGGTTTTCTTCAAGGCCTGTCACTAAGGAAGGCAATCTTCTTTCTCAGATGCCGTGTTCGCGGGCGCCATGCCTACCATGGCTAGTGTCAAGCTGTCCACGTTGCGCCCCATCGTGAATCACCCGCATTACGAGGACGCGGACTTGAGGTTGGCAGCTGGTGGGATAGTTCAGACACACTTGCAACTTGTGCTGACTCTCAGGACTGGGGAAAAGTTTGTACACGTGCACACACATGCTCTCATCCTCATGTCCAGGCTGGAAATTCAAAAATGTGCACTGACCGTCCAGAGATGACATGTGCCTCTGGACTCCAAAGCAGGCTCAATGGGCCCTGGAAACTGACACAAGCAAAAGCCAGTTTTTACAAAGTGAAAAATGTGTCACGTCTTTATGACCAGCCTCTCTGTGTGTGCGCGCGTGTGTGCGTGTGTGCGCGCGCGTTCCAGGAGCTCCTCCAGGAGCTGAGCTGGCCACACTCTTCCAGTCCCTGCTCTGGACTCAGCCCTCCGCCTGATTTAAGAAACCCTTCTCCGCCTTACTGGGGGCCAGTGACGAGCCTTTTTAACAGAGAAAGTACATGGAATTTGCTGTATTACATGCTTTTATGAAAATTCAGGGTGTTCTTTTGCTAAGTGGTTTTGGGACCTCAAGTTTCTATTGACATCTGAAAATTATGTTTTTCTTAAGTGACTGATTTTCAGAAATCATTTTAATCATTCTAGTAATTGTCAGGGCAATCTTTTCCTTTGCATATACTTTTGGCCTATTGTTAAAGGTCTAATTTTAAATTATTTAAAGTTTTATGCCTGGCTGTGGAGTTTGGGCATCCCATTTGCTTGAACTCCTAAGCAATATCTTATGTGTAAATGGCGAAGTGTTCAGAATTTCATAAAAACTCCCAGGCAGGGCTAAGCCACGTGTGTACCATGTTTTGGTGAGTATCCCTGCTTCCCAACCTTCTGTGAAGGTACTTTGTCTGACTGCTCCCCTGGGCACCCACTGAATGAAAGTTCTGTTCCCTACCTTCAGCTTCAACTCGTACGCTTTCCAGAGCTGCTATAGATGAAGCTGTCTACTGAAATCTATGTTTTCACTCTAGTTAGCCTCTATCGGAATGTATTGCATGAGCCAGAATAATGATTTAATGAATTATACAAAGCAAATTTAATATTCTGAATGATCATCCTCCTCTGTAACTCTAGACCCTAAACCGGTTTATAAACAAGCAGTACATGGAAGATTCAAACGGCTGTACGTTTTAGCATGTGCGGAATAGAAGGAGTGTGGAAACTGCCACCCCCCCCCAAAATAATTCTTGCTATTGGGGGCCATATAAATATGCCCCACCCAATGAGCATTGAGATTTCAATTTGCTAGCGAAATTTCTTCACTCCATTCTATTACTATGCATTACAATTTCTTGAACCTGTTTTTAAATTTAAAGGGCCCGGACAAAAATAGTTTATGGCGTATATAGTCGAAAATCTGCAAAAGAAGTGAGGGATAAGTTGTTGCAGTTACATGTGAATTACTACATTCTAGAAGAGGCGTGGTGTGTTGTGAGAACTAAGTGAGTATGATCCTATGACATGTTTTTAAGCAACAGTGGTTTTACTTTATTAAAGTAGTCCTGATTCTTTAAGAATTTTTATCCTAAAATAATTTAAAAATATTTTATTGAAAATTATTTCTTGTAGGAAAACAAATTATCATTTTAGTAGAATTTAATTTCAAAATATTAGGGTATTTGAGTTTCCTGACTTTTAAATTTTAATGTATTATCTTAAATGTTTTTTCATAAAGATTTTTCAAGTTTTTATGATAACTTTTATTATTAGATGTGTGAAATAGAGGTTTTAATTTAAGCCGAGGCGATATTAGAATTTGCTACTACAGCCAGATTGCATTGGATTTATATGATTATGAGAAAAATTTCACATAGCTTAAAAGGACATAAAAATACTTTGATTAAAATATTTAAATGTATGAATTTTGAATCTCTAAAAATCATAAAATTAAAAATGTTTACTGAATATCTTGAGGCTTTTTTAAGACTCCTTGATCCAAGAAGTGCTTAGTTGTTAAGCCCAACATTGAACATTTTCATTTCTCCTATGGATAATTGGGAATTAGGCTATAACAGTGTTGAAAAGCTAAGTGCAGAAATTTTAGTAGCTTATTTTTATATACCACTTTAACATCTAGTAAATACATTAGGGAGAAATGGCATCTCGCAAAATAAGCAGGAACATCGTAATGTTCATGTGTGTGCATATCACATTAACTGAAATTTTATAAAACAAAGTAGACTTCAAAACAAGGCTTATCATCACAGAGATAGGTATTTTATAATGACAAAAGGATTAATTTACAAAAAAATCATAATTATAAATGTATATACATCTAAGTAGTGCTTCAAAGAATACAAGGTAAAAATATGCAGAAATAAAAGAAAAAACCCCCACAAATCTTCAATCATAGCTGGAAATGTGAACATTCCATTCTCTACTGAGAAAAGTAGGTAAAAAACCAGCAAGGATATAAAAGATCTGAACAACAAACAGTATCAGATACCCTGATCTGGTTGGCATATGTAGGCCACGAAAGGGAACAGCTGGAGACCACATGTCCTCTTAAAGGGGTGTGGAGACCACATGTTCTCTTAAAGAGGCGTGGAATGCTCATGGAAAGGGAAGGTATGCTGGGCTGTGAAAGTAGCCTTAGTGGGCTTAATAAGGGCATGAAATTGTACAGAGCTGCATTAAAATCAGTAATAAATAGATACCTAGTAAATCTGCACATAATAGAAACTAGGCAATAAATGTGTAGATAACTTATGGGTCAAAGAAAACACAACAAAGGAAATGTGAAAAATAATATTTTTTACTTGAAAGAAAAGGAGTCTTTTCAAAAATGTTGCTGATCTAACTGGATATTTGTATAGAAGAAAAACTGTACCATGACCCACACTGTACCACACACAAAAATTAACTTGAGATAGATTGCAGAACTAAATGTAAAAGCTAAAATTATAAAGATTTCTTAGAACATAGAGCACTAGCCATAAAATAGAAGTAAATTGTATACATGAAAATTGAAATCTTTTCCTCAAAAGAAAATGAAAATGCAAGTCACAGACTGGAAGAAAACAGTTGCAATGTATATACCTGATGAAGGACTTACAGATAAACTTTATATGAAGAACTTTTACAAATTAATGATAGCTAGAACCTGAAAATCCTGAGCAGAGATAGCTGCTGTGCACGACTGGGGACCCAGGCAAGTTAACTGACGACAAATTGACAGTCATCACAAGAACAAAACAGAGTCCAGAATCACGACCATTTATAATCTCCAGTGTCCAGTTTCCAACCCAAAATTTATCAGACCAGAAAAAAAAAAAATGGGCAGTGTGACCGATACTAAGGAAAAAGGTTGGTAGAAATGGATTTAAATAGGCCCAGATGTTGGTTTTTGCAGTCAAAACCTGCAAAACCACTATTATAGTCAAGAAACTAAGGAAAATATTCTTTAGTGAGAAATATTACTTCATTCACTTCACTCATAGAGACACCAAAATGGGAAAGGGTTGAGGGGAACAAACCTGGCATCAGAGCTTCCCTTTCCTACCTTGTGTTACATGTTTTCATACCGTAAGCTCAAGAATATGAGTTTCATCAGGAATTATATTAACTTTTTAAAACTGTCTCATTCCACTACTAATGGGCCTTATGTTTGGTTGGTTATATCATTTAGAAAATATATTGATTTATATTTATTTTGAAAATGAATTTTTAAATAGAGTTCTGAACGTATATGGATCCTTTATTAGATTCAGTAACATATTAAGTGGAACGTGAAAATGCACCATATGTTTATCTCTATTGAACTTACGCTTTTTGAAATGGTGCGGTGATGTCTCTGCTTCCTCTGGGTGTGCATGCCGTGCTAACGTGGCTTGCTGTGCCCTGTCTCCAGGCCTGGCTGCAGCATGCTTGAGATTTGGGATTTGGAAGACCCTTCCAATGCAGCGAACCCTCCCCTGTGCAGCACCTTGCTCCAGGACGCCCGGCCCTACTTCACCGTGGTGTTCCAGAACAGCATGTACCGGGTGCTGAAGGTGGCCTGAGACGGCGGCCGCCCGTGGCACCGTGGCCCAGAGAAGTGCATCGGACACAGTCCCTTCGGCTTATTTACATGAATAAGATCACAATCTTTAATAAGGGACCCTCAAGAAGAAGACAGTAAAATGATCTAGTGTTTCTGATTATTAAAGGGCAGATTATTTCATTGTTTCCCATTGAATGTCAGCCTTGTTAAGCTTGTCATCTCAATCATTTATTTCATACCATGTGGACAGATGGTCATCTTAACATTTTAAAAAAATGTATGTGCACAATTATTTAATAAATCAAAGGTAGGTACGTCCTTTTGAACCCAATGCGGTGACTTGCTTCCGATTTTCTCTGGCACCAGGACATACGGTGTCCAGGCTCTCCAAACCACTTGGGTGGACGGAAGCTGTTCCTGAAGGGGTGCTTCAGGCCCTGAGAGCGCGACTTCTGGCCTCCGGGAGGACATTGCTTATGACCAGGCCACTATTCAGGGTGTTTCCGGCTTTTACCAGCCTTCGGGAAAGGTCTTTATCGCTTTAATAACTTTCTATCATTTCAAGTTAAGTATTTTTAAAGAACAGCTTACTTGGTAATGTTTTGAACTTCTCGAATTTCTTTATCCCACCAGATAAGTATTTTTTCACTGATTAGTTGTCAGCCTAAGTTCAACAAGTTATCCATCTGTCTTTAGAATCCAGTGGTTTTTCTTTTAATATCCAGATAAACATTGCTATCATACATGACATGATTTTTGGGTTAAACATAATCGGCAAGGAAAATCCAGTTACGTTTATCAAATGAGATTTTAAGATTCCAGATCTTGAATGAGGCATTTCACCTTGTAGGGCATAGTTCACCGGACATAATCTTTCTTTCTGGTCACCCTCTTTTGTAATAACATATTTTAAGCCCTCATTTATTTTTGGTTTGCAATGAGAAAGGTGATGTTTTATAAATTCTTTCCCTAAAATAAAACCTACCCAACAATAATGCTTTGAAAAGGGGTAGTTATCTTGAAGATATTGATGCTACATGCAAACATAAACACACCTTGCTGTATATTAAATATGCCACATCAGGAGTATTTTTAGTGTACATCTATTTTAAATGAACATCTTGGAATTTTTGTAATTCCCTTATGCTCCTGGCCCTCTATATTTGAGGTAACAAAATGACTTCCATAGATTAGCTCACATATAGTAGGTAGGAGATTATATACAAGAAAGCCAATAAAATTATTTTTCAACTTTTATAGTTGTAAATATTTTAATAGAGGATATAAAGCAGCTAGGAAAGTATGCAGTATTTTATTTTAGCTCCTTCAAATTTGTTTTGGTGTGTGAGGCAAAGAAGAAAAAGAGACACCTAACATTCATGGGATTAATGTAACACATTGGATGGTGTTTTTAAAGGAAACATTTTTTAAAGTTGGCAGAATTCAACAACAAAGAAATGGAACAAGTTGTACTAACTCATGAAATGTCCCATGTAGATATAATGTGTTAATACAGATTTATGTTATTTTCATGTGCTATGTATGTTTAAAAATTAAAAGAAACCTTGAAGATTCTCTGTGTGTTTTCTCTTTTCCCTCATCCTTTACCAAGTGTATGTCCTGAAATTGAAATAGTTTTCGAAGGTAGAAACCACAGGTTCCTGGATTTATTAGCCATGTGTACATTAGGCAATGATACTTCTTAGCCATTTTAAAACAGTTCTGCCTTGTCTCACACACATGGGAGTGTGTGTGATGGCAATAGTATGGGCTTTGTAACCAGGTGGGTCCAAGTTTGAATCCTGGCACTTCCTTTACTAGGTGTGTTACCATCCATTCAAAAGGTATTAATTGAGTGCTTGCTGTATGCCAGGCGCTGTGCTAAGCTAGGTCATGTTTCTTAACTTTGAGCAGCTGTTTTGTTTTTGTTTGTTTTTTTTTTACCTGTAAATCAGAACTCACAGGACCTACTTGGAAGGGTCATTATGAGGATGAGTAAGTGTGTGTGAAAGGACTCCACAAATGTTATATCCCTGTGCTCTCTCTCCCCACTCGCTGAATAGCCAGTTCAGGAATGTCAAGTTACATGGTGGATTATCTCTGAATTCCAAACAGCCCTGCCTTTATCCTGTGTCAGTAAGCAGGAATACTGGACTATAACCCCCATATGGTAAGAATTCAGTTTTTGCAACCAAGCACATCTGTGTACTTGATACTTTTTATCTATCAAACACCCAGGTTCTATAATAAATAGGAAAAATACAAATGAAATGTGTTCTTATTTTTTTAAAAGGTGACCATTTTCACCGCTCACAGTAGCTGTTGCTAGGAGAGTGCCGGTGTGGCCATGAGAGGCTCGGCCTCCCTCCCAGGTCCAGACCCTCCCAGAAGGGAGGAAAGTCGTTTGAGAACGGCGGAGTCCAGACATGCAACCCGTGAAGGTATTGTGTGTACACACTGTGCATGGCCATAGAATTACTCTCGCCAAGTCCAGCTATTTTAAATGAACAGTTGGACTTTGTCAGCCTCTCTTCACAATGTTGTAAAAAGCAAAACTATCTTAAGCTAAAATATAGTTGTTTATTCCCATACTTAGTGAAAGGATGTGCTGTCTTATAAAAAAAAAATTCTTTTAAAATAAATAGAAGGAAATACACACTAAAAACCATTAGGGGGCCCCAACCGGCATGGCTCAGTGGTTCAGTGTCGACCTATGAACCAGGAGGCCACGGTTCCATTCCCGGTCAGGGCACGTGCCTGGGTTGCAGGCTTGATCCCCAGCGTGTGGCGTGGAAGAGGCAGCTGATCAATGATTCTCTCTAATCATAGATGTTGCGCGCTCTCTTCTCCCTCTCTGAAATCAATAAAAATATATTTAAAAATAAAAACCGTTAGTAGGCAAAATATTTTATTTCTTTAGACTTAGCGCCATCTGCTGGCTATGTAATGTAACATTTGTCATGAAATAGGTACAGAAAAGTGTTGAGGGTCTAGTTTGCATGTTTTAAGAGAAAATGAGAGAAATCCAGAGAGAAACAGAGAACTCAAGGACGTGAACTACACCTCTTTTGTGTTGTGATGACCTCTGCAGGTAGTGATGGGGCAGTAATTCCTGGTTCTCCTCTCCTTTGCCCACCACATCTCTACTCTTTCTTCTACGTCTCCTCCCTCTGGTGCCGCAGGAGGTTCTCACTGGGGTCCCCACCTCCTGTCCAGGATGGCTGACACTCCCAATCTCTCACATCAGCAACAAGGAGCTGCTTGAAATCGCCACCATCCCTCTTTCCTGCCTGTGCTCACACTGTCCCCTCAGCCTGTTAAAGTCTTACCTGCTCTCCTCACACTTCCTCTTCCTGCTCATACCTTTATCTCGGGGCTCAGATGTCTCCTTCTCCAGGAAGCCTGCCTGACCCATCCCCTTGGTGGTCTGCTAGTGTCACTCCCCTTGCCATGTCGTTAGATGATGTAAAAACCACCTCTGTAGCTTTGGGAATCTCTTACTGAGATATGAGCTACTTAAACATAGGGTTCACGTCATGTTTATTTCTGTGCTCCACTTAGCACAGTACCTGGAACCGAGTAGATGCTCGGTAAATGTTACATGAAGGAATAATATGGGAAATCACTGGTCCAAATATAGGAAAAATTAAAGATAGAGTGGTTGGTGATTCCACTGGGTAACTTTTGCTGTTGGCTGTTTCTACTACATACCTAACTTATTCCCCCAAATGGATCAGCACATCTTTTAAGTCTCAAACTCTGTGTAGGGTGTTCTGGGGACCAAATACAAAATATTAGTATGTGGATGAAGAGTGGGTTTGAATCTCTGCTCTACCACTTACTAGCTGGGCAATTTAACATTTAAACATTTTCTCCTATGCAAAATGGAGATATAAAAGATACACAGGGGTGGAGGCAAAAGTAGGTTTATAGTTGTAATGCAAATAATGCTATAATAAATTAATAATGCAAGAATATTTTGTGTACTCACACCACAAGCCTACTTTTGCCCACCCCTGCACTCGCTGTTAAAGAGAAAAGCCACAGCCCCAAATGGCCTCATTGGTGCTTGAGTCCTTGGTATCATGCCTTGGCTTAATCGCTGACCTAATTGTTTCATCCTCTCCCAGAAATAGAATCTTATTGAGACTGGAATTTTCTGGTCAACACCAGTAAGGCAATCTGTCATATAGGCCCTCTCCATGCCCTATGGAAAGAAGAGGGGGTCTGCATAGTAACCCCCCCCAAAAGATACTGTGGTCTAAAAAACAGTCCTTTCTGTTCTTTAGTGAATAGCTCCCCTGCCCCATCCCTCTCCTTATAAAACCCTTCCATTTTGCACAACCCCGCTGAGCGCCCTTCTAGTTGCTGCTCCATTCATGAATCGCTTCATAAAGTCCATTTAGATCTTTAAATCTACTCGGTTGAACTCTGTCCTTTAACAGCTCAAAATGGTCTTTTAAAGAGAAAAACGAGGTAACGGATGTAACGCACATGAAACAGGAGTGCCCGGAAGTTGCCGTTTGTTCTTTTTGTTGTGGTTCTTGCTGAAGACGGGTCAGCACTGAGCTGGTGCGACTGGGTGGGGTCCTATTCTCCACTCAGCAGCCTGTTTATTCTCTAGGGACCGCCGGTGCCTTCTAGAGTCTGTTACCAATAGTTGGCTGTGCCCGTTGGGGAAGCGTCACTATTGTGCTATTTTCTCTGATGAGGAATATCTTTAATTTTAAGAAGCCATTATGCTGCAGACAGAACATGCACACAGCCTAAATATATGCCTGCAGCTCATCCTGCAGAATTGCTGGTGCTGGAGTGTGGTGGTATCCCACGGCGCTAAGTTTTACAACTTTGTGTTTACTCAGGTGGCCTTTCCCTCCAGGTATAAAATAAGAACCCCAAGCACCCAGACCTCCACAGTGTGGCTTCTGACCAACGTCTCGCCAGTGAACACAGAGCAAAGTGAGAAGGAGAAGTCACTCCTTATGGCGCCAAACTGCCTAGGTGGACGCCCTTCACAAGGGGAGGGGGTAGAATGGGAGATCCAGGAAGGAAGGGACCCAGGAGACGGCCTTTTATATTTGGCGTTGAGTGGTGAGGGAGGCAAAGGACGAGGAGAGCTGGCTGAGAATTGAGACCCTGGGAAAATGAGGTAGGTGTCCTGCAGGTAAAGACCTTGGCATCCAGAGGTCATCCCAAGGACGTCGCAAACGTTGCTGCCCAAGCAGTTACCCAGCTCTCCTTGTCCCAAACCTTGTCCAGGTTGGTGTAGGCCTGGGGTGGAGGGCAGGGCTGACCCAGGGGCGGGGGAAGCGGCCTTCATCGGACACCAGTAGAGAGGGACAGGGAAGCAGGCCAACAGGGTGTTTTGTAAACTCCGGAGCTCCGCCCACAGCAGCACCCTGCTCTTTCTATTCCCATGATCAGCAGCAAATTCCCGGGAGCTAAAGGCATCGTGGAGGCTCCCGACTGACCGCCCTGCAGCAGGCTCACTGGCAACCTTGAGAAGATTGGGCTTCCTCTTGGGGTAAGTTCAGACTTCTTCCATGCAGACCACCGAGGGGCCCTGCCACATGGCTCGTGCCCGGGGAGTGCATTAAGCAGGAGTCTAGGGGCGGGCCTTTGAAGCACTCCCCATTGACCTGTTCACTGGGATTAAAAACTCTCTGCAGAGAATCAGATTCCCCTCGGAGGCCATTCTTTGACAGAGTGGGTGCTAGAGTGAACTTCTGGGGAGGCCCGAGGGGGTGGCACTGCCCCCAGCCATAGATGCACGGAGCCTTCAGCCACACCAGGTGGGCCCTCCATCTGGAACATGTAGGTGAATGACTGAGATGACATCTTGCTGAAACCTCTCGGATGCCAAGTTCCCCAAGTATCTATAATAATCTTCTATAATAATAAAAGCATAATATGCTAATTAGGCTGGACATCCTTCTGGATGAAGCCGGGGCTGCAAGAGAAGCCCAGGTCCCAGGTACCAGAGAGAAGCCGGTGCTGGCAGCCGGGGGGAGGAAGGCCTACTCTTGCACGAATTTCATGCATCGGGCCTCTAGTGTAAAATAAAAGCCTTGGAAAATAGCATGAAATGACCTTGACTGCACTCACACACCAGAACATTTTAAGTGATTTTTTTTTAAACTAAAATACTCGTTTAAGGCTATTGTGGGAGCAGTGATGTCATCAAGTGTGACAGGCCACACGTGTGGTTGTTAATTCGGTCTGAGAGACAGGAAGTCAGAAAACCTGGGAGGATGTCCTTCTGCAGGAGTGAAGATGAGCGGCTTGTCACTGGGAAAAATGATATTTCCCGCAGCCGAGGGAAAGTGAGGTCGGAATGCCACTCTGAGTCTGGGTGACTCAGATTCCCCATTTCGACCTATTCATGGGGATTAATAGCTTTTGGTTGAATCGAAAGACATCCGGCCGCCGGGTTTAGTTTCCTGTCTCAGAAGCGGAGAAGATTCAGGGGGGATCATGACAGACAGCTCCAGGACGCCCACGCTGCCATAGCGTTGACCCTTATCTTGGGGCCCAGAGACCTGGGATGGCCGGATAGCACGCAGACAGGAGTGATGTGTTCTTATCACCAGGTTTGTTTAACAAGCCAAGGAAAATGCCGTCACTCGTGCCAAGAATCTGAAAGTCAAGTTTAAGGCAACGTCAGACAATTGAAAAAAAGAGTGACCACATTCCTGCTTTGTGCCCGGAAGAGGAAGGAGCTCAGAGCGCAGAGATAAGTCATCTGCCTTCAAGGAGGAAGCAGACCTCCAAGCCAGCGGTGACACGAAGCATCACAGGTAATGGTGGCAGGAGCAGTGAGGCAGTTTCCAGAACACGAACCCTGCGTCGTTATGCAAAGGAGACACAGGCGGACTCACAGGCCACGCCCCTGACAAGCTCTGGGTACCTCTCCCAGAGAAAACACAAGTCACCTTAAACTCAGCGCTTCTCAACCTGTGGTTCGCGACCCCTTTGGCGGTCGAACGACCCTTTCACAGGGGTCGCCTAAGACCATCCTGCATATCAGATATTTACATTACGACTCATAACAGTAGCAACATTACAGTTATGAAGTGGCAACGAAAATAATTTTATGGTTGGGTCACAACATGAGGAACTGTATTTAAAGGGCCAGAAGGTTGAGAACCACTGCATTAACTTCGCATGTATCCACCTGGTGGAGAAGCCCTGGAAAGACAAGGCAAGAATAACAATGACCAGTGAACCTTCCCTCCTTCTTCCTCCTCCTTTACTGAGTGGAAATGCCTCCATCTTCTGCAATAAATGCCGTGGCTTCTGGGGCCATTGTCCTATAGTCTGGGCAGGTGCAGGGCGCCCCAAAGCTTACCCGTGACTCCAGGCACAGCTGCAATCTGTGCCATGGTGCCTCTTCCACCAGCTACTGCCCTAGCCCCACTCTCGGGAGAGGCCCTGGTCTGGGAACGTGGGTGTAAGTCTGATGCTCCCTCCAGCTCCCTCTTCCAGATCTCTTGGCTCTTGGCTCTCTTCCCAGGCTGTTACTTCCCACAGCGATGGAGTCGCACCTGCCCCGGGTGGCGATGGGCTGGCTGGTGACGCAAGTCATTTGTTACTAACAATAGCGTTCCAAAGTCTGCAAACGACTTACTTTTCAAGGCATAAGTGAAACAGAACCCCAGTTACTCCCCCTGCCCTGTGGGAGCCTGTAATTGTCGGATGGGCTTTTAGGGCCTTTATTTTCTTTTTTTTTTTTTTTTTTTTTTAGGGCCTTTATTTTCAAGGAAGCAATTTTGAGCGCTTATTTAAGAGAAACCGGGACTCAAGGTATCTTTTATGAATGAAAATTCCACCTCTCGAGACAGTGCCGAGTCAAGGGTGAGGCGGAGTGGCCCCGTCGGGGTTCATTTCCCAGCATCCCCTCTAGCTGCCTGACCTTGAGTGAGTCCCTCAGCTTCTCTGTGTTTTCCACCCTGTAGATCAGGGGAAATTAAAGTTCGCACCCGAAGGGTGAAATAATGTGCATGAAACACACACCAATGCCTGCGACCGGTAAAGGCGAGTTTTATAGCAGCTGTTGGTCAGTGTGAGGCGTCCCTTTCCCAGGGTTTCCCTCGAAGAGTTGCCTGTCGTCATTTTGTCTTTGGGTGTGAAGAACACATGTGCATCGTTCCTATGATGCGTCACGCCTGCACACGAATACATGCAGCGCCTCCGCCTGGATTTCTCTTGTTGATCCTTACACCTCCGCGGGCCTCTTCCTTGGCGGGCTCCGGAAACGTGTCTCGGGCTTGGGTAGCTCCAGAAGAATGGGATTTGGCACAAGGAGCTTTTCTCTCTATTTCATGAGTCTCGTCACGGGCTCCTCACACCTGCACCTTAATTCATTCCCCCCGCCCCACCCCGCCCCATAGCCATTACTTTCTCGCTCTTCCTCTTTCTGGCCAGTCCATGAAGAAGGGCCAGGGGGAGACCCCTGCTCTGGTTTCCAAGCTGTAGCAAAGCCGGGTGGGTCGAGGGAAGGGGCAGGGGTCTAAGTGGCAAGTGCTGGCATTTCAGGTTGAAGTTCCAAATGGTTTCCAGCCGGTGCTGTGCCCCCTGTGCCCTGGGGTGAAGTTGGCATCTGCGGCCTGAGCTGAGTGTTGGAGGGACGCAAGGAAGGACTTGCACGGAGACTAGTGCCGGCCACGGTCTGCTCGGATGCGTGAAGGCCACGCCTGCGTTTTGGTCAGACCACACCCTGGATTCCTCGTTACCACTGTTTTCTTTTTACTGGACAGACACTATGTAAAGAAAAATTAATAATATGTGTTAATAATCTATCATCTAACCAAGGAATGCGAATAGAGAGGATTTTCATCTTTTCCTGAAGGTGTGGGTCTCAGCCTCACCATCTGGCAGTCACCTGGGGAGCTTCTCAAAGGCACGCACGCCCTTCCTGTCTGCTCCCATGGGTCCCAGTGAGGTGTAAGCATCAGTGTTTTTGAAAGGCTCCCAGGTGATGTTAACGCGGCCAGAACCCCCGGGGTGAGACCTCAAAGGCCTGTGGGTCTGCATTGAGCAGCTGTGTGTGTCCCCTCACCTCCTCCCCCACCTCAGGTTCTGAGGAAAGGGTCAGTGGCACCGAAGACGCAATGTAATCTATATCTGTATAACCTCTTCCCAAAAGGTTTATAAACAGAACTTGGCCTCCTGTTACCCGCCTCACTTTCTTGGCAGTATTTTTAGGACCTGTTTCTAAGATCCTTCTTAAACCACTAAAGGAGAATTATTATGGACATTCAATACTACTCCTCCAAAACACCACTCCAAAGAGAAGGATGAAGTATGGTTCTGGCGAAAATGCATACCCACTGCTCTTTCCATTCGCCCTACAGGCCAAATTGGTTTGTCTCTCCTTTACATCAGTGCAGATTATTAAATATTAGTAATAGGGGGATTTGAGAATTGTCTTCAAAAATGCAAAATGGAAGCAAAAGAAAGGATGTTAATGTACTGAGGAATGTGCTCCCCAAACACTCAGAGCTGCCTCATTTGGAGTCAATGAGTCTTAAACCACCAGCCAGGTCAGATTTTGCAAAGTGTGGTCAGGAACCTCTGGCTAGAAATGCAGACGACCGTGGCCTCACCCTACTCCTCCCTCTCTAGGGGCAGGGGCCAATAATCTGCATTTTAAGCAAGCTTCTTAGGTATTTTCCAAGACTTGAATTTTTAAAAATATATTTTTATTGATGTCAGAGAGGAAGGGAGAGGGAGAGAGAGAGAGAGAAACATCCGTGACGAGAGGGAATCATTGATCGGCTGCCTCCTGCATGCCCCACACTGGGAATCGAGCCTGTAACCCGGGCATGTGCCCTGACGGGGAATTGACTGTGACCTCCGGGTTCACAGGTGGATGCTCAATCACTGAGCCATGCTGGCTGGGCTTGACTTGAATTTTTAAAGGTGTAGAGCCATCTTTGAAATAAGACTGTCCATGGGATCCTGGAGGAAAAACCGGTGAGGGTAGAGTTCCTCCGTGATGAGGCAGGTCAGGGGGTCAGCAGGTGGCCTGTGCTGGATGTTCAGGGACACTTCCCTGTGGTTCTACGCGCAGCTGCTTGAGAGACCCAAACCTCAGCGTCCTCTCTGCCTCCCCTTTTCCCCTGAGTAGTGGCCCAGGAACCAGTCATATGAACCCTACATCTAATCTGACCAGCAACAAAGGCTTGTTCCAAATGACCCAGTCTTTGCAATCCATCCGTGTATTTCTCAAGCTTAGAGTTGTTGTTTCTTCCCTCCCTCATTTGGAAAAAGATTTAAAATATTCATTGGAGCCCCTACTATGTGCCAGGCACACAGGGGTTTCTGAAATTTTCTTTCTGTCTGGAATGCCTTTTTCATGTTTCCTTTGTTCGAACAAAACCTGTTGTTCTAACAGGGTCTAGAGTCTAGACCAGCCGTGGGCAAACTACGGCCCACGGGCCAGATCCGGCCCATTTGAAATGAATAAAACTAAAAAAAAAAGACCGTACCCTTTTATGTAATGACTAGAGGCCTGGTGCATGAATTCATGCATGGGTGGGGGTCCAGCTGGCCCACCCTGATAGGGGCTGATCAGGCTGGGCCAGCCGGGTGGAGGGGCCATGGGTGGTTGGCCGGCTGACCTTGCCCCCTGGTCGAACTCCCGGTTGATGGCCTGGTCAAGGGGACAATTTGCATATTAGCCTTTTATTATATAGGATGTTTACTTTGAATTTATATTAGTTCACACAAACACTCCATCCATGCTTTTGTTCCGGCCCTCCAGTCCAGTTTAAGAACCCATTGTGGCCCTCGAGTCAAAAAGTTTGCCCACCCCTGGTCTAGACTCTAGACCTAGTTTCCTCTCTTCCCTGGGAACTCCTCAGTCGTGGCATCCATAGTCTTGTATCTTTGGAGCCATCTCTGTGCTTCTGCCCTGAGTCATGTCCTTTCCTACATGACTATATTGTGTTCCAGCTCACCCCGCCTCTCTGACTCCACGGTAAGCCCCTTGGGGACTGGGACTTAGTATATGAATGTTAATGTTGCTGATATCTCCTAGGGTCCCAAGGACATAGCGAGCCTCAATAACAGGAATTGCATTTTAGAGATTCAGGCCCCTTTGCAATGATGAGAGAGGGAGAGAATCATTGATTGGCTGCCTCCTGCACACCCCCTACTGGGGACTGAGCCTGCAACCCAGACATGTGCCCTGACCGGGGATCGAACTCTGACCTCCTGGTTCATAGGTCAAGGCTTAACCACTGAGCCACACCGACAGGGTGATAAAGTGGTTCTTGACATGAACTCTAACCAGACCTGACCATGAACTCTAACCAGACCTGACCATGAACTCTAACCAGACCTGACCATGAACTCTGAGTTGCTCAGGAATGCTCACTGGAGCGTGAACACTTTAAACGATAGATCAGCTAGGAGGAAGACAGTAGATGCATGTGAAAAGCAATAGAGTAGCAATTTACACGTGTTCTCCCCAGAAACCAAAGGCGTCTTACAACACAGTGCCCGGGTAAGCCTGGCCATCTGCTGAGCGCTGGGTGTCGCACAGATAAGCTTTGCTGTGCCCACTTTCTGTGAAGCGTGCCGGGAGTGTGCCGTTCCTCTTTTAGCAGGAGCAACAACGGCCAGAAGCTAGAACTTGACCCTGAGGTACTTATCCAATAAAGAGATCCAGTGACACAGTCCCAGGAAGTGAGAAATGGATGCCACAGTCAGGGTTCTCCTTTGGCCATCACGGTGTTGAAATCTGGGAGTTTTATTGGGCCTTTAAATTCCAATGTGTAACCCAGCCGGCGTGGCTCAGTGGTTGAGCGTCGACCTATGAACCAGGAGGTCCTGGTTCAATTCCCAGTCAGGGCACATGCCCGGGATGCAGGCTCAATCCCCAGTGTGTGGTGTGCAGGAGGCATCAGGTCAATGATTCTCTCTCTCATTGATATTTCTCTCTCCTTCTCCCTTCCTCTCTGAAATCAAGAAAAATATATATTAAAAAAAAAATCCAATGTGCAGAAGAAGGAAGTTGGCTCCCAGCATAGTCTTCTCTTGGCCTCATTTGATGTTTCCTTGCCCATTTAACAATATTCTTTCCTGTGGTCTCTATATCGTTTGGGAATTTACTTGTTTGCCTCCAATTTTATGCTCTTCCTCTGTTTTATGCCCATTTCCTCCTTTTAATCTCCTCTCTCTCCAGCCCCAAAGTTTTATTTTTCAATTACTTTGTTTTTCAAATGCCCAAAGTGGAGCATTTAGTGAGAAAAGGATTGGGTTTGCACATGAGGGACCAGACCAGGGCTGCTTCTTGAGTGGCGGCTCTGGTGGGTCCCTGTGCTTGGAACCCGTCTGCCTGGGCCCAGTATTTCTACCGTCGCAGGAGGAAATACCTGCTCGGTGTGCCTGGGCCTCCTGCAAAGGAAAGCTCGATGAAGGTGGTCAGTCATTGCGACGCTCAATCTGTATTCATGGCAACCTGGAATCAGTTCCTAGGATCAGCCATGCACGGTCCCCAGCACAGTGTTTAAATCAGCCTTCAGTTTCCATGTCTCCTTCCTCGCATCCGCCACTGTGTGGCAGGCACTGGCCGGAGGATACAGCTGTGAATAAATGGCACGGCTGCTCTGGTAGAGCTCAGTGTCAAAGACAAGATGAGATCTGACATGTGACCTTCCACGAGTGTTCCAGTTTCTACCCCACCAGGCCCTCCCTGTGTGGAACATCCTCTTTTTGGGGAGTGGGGGGGGGGGAGAGTGGGGGGGGGGAAGGGCAAGAGGAGTTGCTTACTCCTTTGTCCAGGCATAACGACCCCTGGCAGCCTCAGGCTCTGGGAGGGCCAAGGAACTACCATCTGCCTTATACACCATCCACTGTTTTGAACATTTATTGAAAAATTACTTCCATGGAAGTAATTGTTAGGTTATATACATTGTCATGTTTATTTTTAAAAAATATTTTTTATTGATTTCAGAGAGGAAGGAGGGGGGAGAAAGAGAGAGAGAGAGAGAGAGAGAGAGAGAGAGAGAGAGAGAGAGAGAGAGAAAGACAAGGGAAACATCAATGATGAGAGGGAATCACTATCGGCTGCCTTCTGTTAGCCCACACTGGAGATAAAGCCTGCAACCCAGGCATATGCCCTGACTGGGAATCGAACCATGACCTTCTGGTTCATAGATCAACGCCCAACCACTGAGTTATGCTGGCCAGGCAATTGTCTTATTTAATTGTTACAAACCTACTGTGGAGATGTTTTTATTACTTTCATTTTAGGGATGAGGAAACCGACGCTCAAAAATATCTAGTATCTGGGCTGTCACATGTCAGAGCAAAGACTGGAATCTGGGCCAAAAGCTATCATGTTTTTTATCCAACACCCTACACTTCCTCTCTGGGAGTCACTACTTGGTAACCAACCCAAGAGGAGGCCTGGTCAGCACCGGTGGAACTCAGAAAAAACCCACTGGGGGTGTCTTCAGTATAGGTGTGACTCTTTCCATTCAGTTCAGCTTCAGCAAGCTCCCACAGCCAGGTCTGCGATAGGCTCTGTGGCACAATGTGACAGTGAGTAAGAAAGATTGTCTTCTAGAAATTAAGGCCATGGGAGAGAAGGGCTAGAAATAGGCGACTTTCAAGTGCAGTACCGAACACAGCCTAATGAATCATCATTTGTTATCATTGATGATGTTACCACCTTCATTCGTGCACTCAATCAATCACTCATTTATTCGTCCAACAAGTATTTTCTCTGGTACAATGGGACCAGTTGAAAGGAGGCAGTCCCTGAAACCGAGGCTTCCATGAGTGTTCTAGTTTCTGCCCCGCCATCCTCCGTGTGTGAAAAGCCTTCCACCGTGTAAAGGAGACAGATAAGTGATCCAGTACTTCAAATAGTAAACCTCTCTTCCACGTGTTTTTTTCTAATTAAAAAAAAAAATCAGTCAACAAATTATTTGTATTACATTTAATAGACATGAAATTAGGGTTCTTTTCATTCAATGGGTAATAAATGCAAAATTGATCCAAGAGGGTGACACTGGACCCACCTGACACATTGTATTAAAATCCAAGCATTCTGTGGTATCACTTTCAAATCTTTTTTTCACAAGTGTCTAAAAATAGTTGTTTCCTGCTCCAAAAAAGATACCTGAAAATCCAAGTTCACAAAATGTAGCGTATGCGGGACTATTAATTAGCATGCAAAATGAATTCCCTGTACAAAATAATGCATTGTCCCTTAGAAACGTCATAATAGCGAATGCCAGTCATTAACTTCCTTAAGGAAGGAATCTGTGTGAGAGTGCGGGGCCACAGGCCCGGGAAGACCCTGGAAGAACGATGGAGATAATCAAATCAGAACCCTGTGGCTTGGATTACAAAACTGTGACTCATGGACAACTTTCTGGGCTAAACCCACTGGATTGTTATCCAGGAGGTTCCAGGATTTGCAGGAAGAATGTGGGGGCGGCGGGTGGGTGGAGGGGAGGGACAACTCTCACCCGCCCCGATTTTCCCAGCCCTTAAGATTTCCTTTACTCGTGCGTTCCGAGGCTATGGGGAAAAAAATACGTTTTCGATTAAAGTTTTTTATTAGCAAATAAAGTTCCTGCTTTCTTTTAAGCCGCAAGGTGACGGCACGTGACACTAAGAATCCCGCTGTCTTTGTAAGTCGGGTTGCACCGTCCATCGCATGAGCGCACCAGCGGGCTGCACTCCGTGTCCTGCTAAGTTGGGAGGCCCCACGCAGTGGCGTGAACGTGGGAGGGGGCTCGACTTTTACCCACTCGCTTCTCAGCGGCCGGGCCACGGGGACTGCAGAGTCCACGCACAGCGCCCCCGCGTGGCCGTTCCGAGAGCCGCCTCTCGGGTCCAGCCAGCCCACGCCGCGCCTCCTGGGCCACGCGGGCTCCGCAGGGCTCCACGCGCAGCCTAGATCGGGCCAAGACTTGGACCCGCGGCCCGTGCCCGGGGAGGGCCCTGCCTTCCCGCCACTCCCAGAGGGACGGCGGCCGCGCCCGGAAGGCGGTGCGTGCCCTCGCCCCGGCCGACTTCCGCGCGGGTCCAGAGCTGGACCGGGGTCGCCGGGCGGCCACGGGGTTGGCTCCCGCCCGCGCCGAAGTCTGCGCGTGCGCGCTGGCCGGTCGGGAGCGCGCGCCCAGCGGGGCGGGGCCGAGGGGGCGGGGCCGCTCGCTGGGTGTCCCCGCCCCCGCCCCCGGCGTTCCGCGGTCGCCGTGACAACCGGAGCAGAGGCAACGGCGGCGGGCGCGCGAGTCCGGCGCCTCCTCCCGGCCGCAGCGCTAGGCAGGCAGCCGCCGCCCGGCCTCGCAGCTCTCCCCGCCTCCCGGCCCGCCCTCCGCCGGGAGTGAGCGGCGCCCCGGCCGCCGTCCGGGCGCGCGCAGCCAGAGGGCGCGACTATGCCAAGATGGTCCTGCAGGCGCGGAACAAGCACCGGGAGGCGGCCCCCAAGTCGCCCCAGCCGCCCCGCGCCTCGCAGTCGCCGCGGAGGGGGACGCCGGACGCCGGAGAGCCCGGGCCCGAGCGCGCGTCCCCGTCCCCCGGGCGCAAGGGCGCCGCGGGCAGGAAGGGGCCCCGTGCCGAGCCCGCCGCGCCGCCCTCCGGGGGTGGCCTCGGGGGGCGCCTGGCGGCCGGGCTGCGCGGGGCGCTGGGCCTGCGGCGCGCGGGGCGCGGACGGACCTGGACCACGCTCCTGCTAGGTGAGCAGCCCCCGCGCGGCGCCGCCGGACGCGGAACTTCGAGCCGCGGGGTCCCGTCCTCCGCCGCTCCTCTCCCGCTCCCCGCCGCCCGCCCCGCCCCCGGGCCCGCCAGTTGGCAGCCCGCTCCGCTCCGACTTTTCCCGGGACAGCCGCGTCTCCTCCGCCGCCGCCCTCCCCCCGGCTCCGGCCGCCGGGCTCCCTCCCCACCCGCTCGCGGTCTCTGCTTTTAAAAACATGGCCCCGAGATCAACAGCTGCGGGTCCCCGCCGCGCACTGGCCGGTCTGCGCTCCGGAGACCGGGCGCTGCTGATTGGCGCGCGCCGCAGCCGCGTCCTTATCTGGGCCACTGCCCGGCGGGTGTTCGGCTTTGGGTCAGAAGCGAGCCATCGAGCCCAAAGCTAGAGCACGTTCCCTGTCCTAGAAAGTTGCTAAACTTATTACATGTGAGCCTGCCTTTTCCTCCTTGGCCGCCAACACCGCAGGGGGCACTTTATTGGCGATTCCCCTCCACAAGTCACTTTCCAGGGCGTTTTGGGTGTCCGAGCCTCATTTCCTTCCTGCGACCTGGGACCTGGGAAGGTTGGTGTGGAGGCCTCGCCTCTCCTCCCCTCCCCTCCCGCGGCCAGGCACCGAAAAGGATGATGTGCAAGGTGCCGAACCACACAAAGTGGAAACCTTCCCTGGTGTGGGCCGACGTCAGCTGGCCTTTGTTTCGTGATGTGCATTCCGAGAGGGCAAGTTAGGGCAGTTTAGGTAACAGGCCTCATTTTTCTAAGTCAGCCGGTAACGTTCTCTAAAGCCGCTGCCCCTACGAATGCCACTAACGGGCGCTGGCTACTGAATTGTTTAACTGCTGGAGATTTCTCTCTTATTAACCTTTCCAATTCCCTTAGGGAAGCAAAAGGATTTGGAGCTCAATATAGGCCGGGAAATGGAACCCAGCAAATCACCTTCCCCTGAGAGCACAGCAGCCACTCAAATCATAAAAACCCAGACTCATCACTGCGTGTGTGTGTGTGTGTGTTAGTGATGGGCTCAGAAAGATTGTTACAGTTATCGGGGTACTTTATTTCCCATTGTGGAGTCAAGCCTAGAAAACCCAGACTCTCGGTATTGTTCATTCCCTGTCCTTTCAGCAGGCGGGCTGGAGAAAGCTTGGGGTGTGCAGCCAGGTGAGTTCACCTGGGGGAGGCAGCATGGTACAGCGGATGAGAGGACTCCAGGTTCCATGCTGAGTGGTGAAGTTTGGTTTGAGTTTCAAGTCATCTCCTTTGTGAACCTTTCCTTCTCTCTTCTCCACCCCCTCCCTACTTCACGGGAATGTCCTGAGGAGCAGAACTGAAGGGTGTCCCCCAAAACGTACAGTATACACACTTTCCCAGCTGCTAGCTCAATTTTGAAAATGAAATACATTTTAATAAACGCTGCCTTTAAAATGATTCCAAGTGTGTGTATCCATTTTGGGGGACACCCTGTCTATGGAAAGGCACTTTGTGTCTAAAGCATTTCACAAGTTTTAGTTGCTTCTATGAAGGCAGGCGGGTGCTGCCTGCCTTCTGGTGGCAGAATGAAGTTGCATTTTTCGTGAATGGCCAGTGTAAACATTCACAAGTTTATACTGAGGTAGGGGATGGCGGTGCTTCCTCAAGGAGGTGCAGTAACAAGTCAGAAAGAATACCCATTGCCATTTTCTCTGGTGCCTGTTTTCTTGTCATTGCATTTTCTTGGAATCTTGTTATATTGGGTAGCTGTGTTTGGATTTAGCGATGCCCATACCTAAATACAGTGTCGTGTGAATATAGCAGTGGGCCGTTCTATCTGACTCACCCCTTTGGCGATTGGAAGGAGGCCCAGTGAAGGAACTGTCTCATGTTCCTGGGTTTCTGTTGGCCACTGACCTCCAGATGTATGGACTTAGGTGACTAGACAAAGGTCTAGAGCAGTGATGGTGAACCTTTTGAGCTTGGCGTGTCAGCATTTTGAAGAACCCTAACTTCACTCTGGTGCCGTGTCACATATAGAAATTTTTTGATATTTGCAACCATAGTAAAACAAAGATTTATATTTTTGATATTTATTTTATATATTTAAATGCCATTTAACAAAGAAAAATCAACCAAAAAAATGAGCTCGCGTGTCACCTCTGACACGCATGTCATAGGTTCGCAATCACTGGTCTAGAGACTTCTGTCCTTGCTAGCCATCTGCAAAGGCCACAGGACACCTTGAGAGATGGTTCTGGAGAATGATAGGACCTGGATGTTCGTTTCTTTCTCTGGCCCTTTACTCTGGATCTTGCACAGACGAGCAGCATATAGACATTTTGAAAACCGCCTCATTTCCTCTCTTCTATCCCCTGCAGAATGAGTGAGAGTTGGGCTGACCCTGTACAGTCTTTAGCGTGGGACTTTGCTGTGACAAAAATGGCTTCATTTATGTTTAGGGAGAAATTTTAAAACTTGAGTTTCCTTGATAAGACTACGAATTTTTAAGACTACGAATTTTTAAGAGTTAGAAAGTGACTTGGGGGTCCCTAAATCAGTTTCTCTCATCTCCTTCGTAAGTGCTAAGTGCTAGCTACCAAGGGGACCCTTTCCACAGTAGGGCAGTGTTAAACATTGTTTAAAAATTCATTGTAATAAACACGTCTTCCGCATTTGGGGCCACGACTTAGGATTTATTTAACACTAACAGTTGAAAAGAAGGTTCTTGAAATGTTCTTTAGGCGTCTCAACCCAGTAGCTTCCTGTATTAGCCAGGTAGGCCGTGCTGCAGTCAGGAAAACCATGGCAATGTTTCTCAGACTTCTCTGACCACAACCCACAGTAAGCAATAGGGTTTACGTTAAAATCCGCTCGCATCCTGAAACTGCAACCCAATGCTGTGTGCTTCTCTGTCTCCGGTATGTCCTGGCAGGAACGTCTAATACAGGACTGTTTTCAGAAGTCTGAGCAGGCGTGAGGAGTCCACAAAGGGTCCTGAAGCCCCAGGCACTGTGCACAGTGGGAAGGTGCTGCCCCTCTGGGCCTGAAGGGGCGGGGCGCTGTCAGCAGCTGCACCCCAGGAGGGCTGTGCCGGGAGCAGGACCCCGGGGAAGAGTGGCTCCAGACGCTCTGCTCTGCAGGCCTGCGCTCTGCTGGTGCCTCTCACTGCTGACCCCCTGGAAACCCTGACACGGGCCCAGTGAGGGGTGTGTAATCAGCCTCCGGGGGCTGGGAACGAGGCAGAGGAGAGGAGAACTCGCCTTTGGAGAGGCACGTGGAGATGATGCACACGTGATTTATTCAGTGTCATGTAAGAACACGTACCCCACGTGTGGAGTGCACTCTGATTTCCTACCTGCCCTTTTGAAAATGCTGTTGATAGGCCATTAGGCTGTTTCCTGTCTTACTGTGCTGACCCGTAGTTTGCAGACCCTGCCTTCGAAGAGCTGCGTTCTGCCTCTACCTGTTTCAAATTAGGTAGGTGCCTGGGCGCAGCGTCCAGCTTCTCTGAGTCTCAGTTTGTCCACGTGAAGATGGAGCTCTGGACGGGACTAGCGGTCCTCAGCCTTAGCTGTCCCCGGGAACTTTAAAGTCCGGGGGGCTTGGCCAGTGCAGTCAGAACCTGGGGCTGGGGTGGAGCGGGGGAGCATCGGTGGTTTTAAAGTCTGATGCCCCATTTCTCTCAGAAGCAGGCTGCCTGGCCTCCTGAGCTGACTTCCTAGCAGGAATCCACTGGAACTGAGTGAACCTCCTCCCGCTTCTCAATGCGGACACAGTCCAGGTTCTGGAAGCTTCTCCCAATCTCAGTTGTTTTCCTGACACGGGCTCTGAGTTGCCATTTATCATCATGTGGCTTATCTGAATTAGGGTTCGAAGAAGAGTGACGAAGTTCTTGTCCCCGCGCCCCTGGTCACAGTGGGAAGACAGAGGCTCACCGAGAGGGCTCTGTGCTCCAGGGAACGGGGAAGGGTGCTTTCCTTTGCGGAAGTGAAGGGTGTGCACGTTAAATGTCTGCGGTGAAAGACCAAAATGTAAGATGCCGTTTACTAAACAAACATCATCAAAAACGTAACCTGCCCGGCCAGCGTGGCTCAGTGGTTGAGCATCGATTCCCTGTCAGGGCACAGGCCCGGGTTGCGGGCTCGATCCCCATGGTGGGGCGTGCAGGAGGCAGCCGATCACGGATTCTCTGTCATCATTGATGTTTCTCTCTCCCTCCCTCATCCTTCCTCTCTGAAATCAATAAAAATACATATTTAAAAAAACTAACCTGAGTGTGGGAAAGATAGCCGGTGGTGAAACTGCTGTTTCATCGCCTTCTGTGTGTCCTCCTCGCCTCTATCCTATCACCAGTGGAAGAGAAGGTACAAGGTGGGCAGAGGAAGAGAGCGTGGGGTGCAGCGGGCAGCATGCGCCACTGTGGGCAGCTTAGCATGTGGGAGAGGAGAGGGTGGTGGGCTCCAACATGAGATGGGCACAAACCAGATCTTCAGGAACCTGGGTTTTTATTCCTAGCGCGCTGGAAGCCGCGGGGGGGTGGGGGTGGGGAGGGTTGGGCAGGGGTTGGGCAGGGGTTGGGGGGGGGGGGGGCTCTGGCGAGGGCCGGGTTGGAAAGAAAAGATCCAGCATTCTGTCTTCTCTTGGGCGTGTTACCCTGGAGGCGTTTGTGCGATCCCAGTGGAAATGTCCAGCAGGCGATGGGACGTCAGAGAAGAGGTCTGAGTGGAGACAGCCATGGGGTCACTGGCAGTGGGTGGTACTCAGCGCGTGGAGCTATCACAGCACCTTTGCTGACACGGGCTACTGTGTGCCAGGCATCGTTCTGAGGGTCTGAGAGAACCCACTTCACTGCTCCCTCAACCCTCACCCCGACACTGTGACTGATCTACCAGGTGGGGGATTGAGGCCCACAGGTGTTAAGGCGCCCAAGATCACCCCTAGGATGTGGGAGGGCAGTGATTTGAATGCAGGTGATGTGCCTCCAGGCTGCATGCTCTAACCACGAGGCTGTGTTTCACCCTTTGCAAGCCAGTGTAGTGAGGGAAGAGAGGTAGCCCAACACTTGGTGCTCGATAGCGTTACTTTTCTTGTTTCTCCCTTCTTCAGGGAGAGAGGACTGCACATAGAGAAGCGGAGTAAGACGTGGGAAGAGCATATCGGGCGGCATGGGGCCCAGAAGAGCTGAGGGACTGAGGCTCAGGAGCCACCGCCGTCCTGGGGGGCTTGCCTGCGAAGGCGGAGGCGTGGCTGAGCGCGGTGCTGAGTGTGTATTAATAAGGAGATGTCGGACCTATGTATTTCCCAGTGGAAGGGTGGGAATTCAGGATTTAAAGTTTTTTTTTCAATGTTTAAAGCCATTGTTTTTTTCTTTCTATACTTCTGGTTAACTCTAAAGAATGTTCGTAGTCCCTTAAACATATTAAGAGATACAATTAGAAGGATTCTGAACCCGACATTCATGAGTACTCAAATAAATAACATATGTGATGAGTTTAGTATAAATATGATGATATATTACCAATTTGTGATTGATTTGTGGTCGTACTATGGCATCAATAGTAAAAGATACAATTTTATTGTATACATATGCATATTTGGATGTTGCTAAAATTTAAACAGTAGCTGTTTTTGTAAGTTCTACACACTGAGCTGTTTGGCTGTATTGATTTCTCTTAAAGGTTATGTAAATGTGCTCTAGCCAGTTTGGCCCAGTGGATAGAGCATCAGCCTGCGGGCTGAAGGATCGCGGTTTGATTCCGGTCAAGGTGGTCAAGGGCACATACCTTGGTTGCAGGCTCCCTCAGTATTTCTCTCTGTGTTAACCTCTCTCTTCCACTCTCTCTAAAAACCAATAGAAGAATATCCTTGGGTGAGGATTAAAAAAAAAAGAAGTTTATGTAAATGAGATGCGTTATCATAGGGACCACAGCCTGTGTGTTGCTGGTTTTCTTTCGTTACCATTCTAATGATTACCAGTCATCAAAGTTAGTGAAAATTCCATCTATTTCTAGGTCAAGACCATTATGCGGATGTTTAATTCCAGAAAAGGCGGTCTCGTTTCATAGGAAAGATCAATTCTGCATGGATGACCTTTCGTAACTCGAGAATCATTGAATAGGAATAAATGTAAAAAGTGGAAGAAATAATTTTCAGAGCACATAGATCTACAACTATTGGAACTGTTCTTTGTTTTTTTTTTGTTTTTTTTTTGCTTTAGTATACTTTATTTTCTCAGCATTTTCACTGTGTGTTTTTTTTAATGCATATAAATTAATAGTTCACATGTCTTCATGTTTGTCTGTCATGTGTTCTCTTGTTCAGTTTTCTTGCCAAAGTTACCGATGGTCAGGTGTGTTTTTCAGCACTGTCACTACACATAATCCGTGTTCAGATGGCATTTTGTCATTTTCATTTATAGCAGCAAATGTTAACATAGTAGCATAGTCACCAGAATCGAGCACAGGGGTTCCAGGGTGACTCACTGCACTGAGCAAGGATGCAGTCGGCTTCATCATCAGTCGCACCCACTGTGTCTGAAGCACAGGTATAAGTCACTTGACCAATTACTTTTGAAAACTTGCCTTCATGACAATGTTTCTAATTTGAGAAGATGGTTGTAATTGAGAAGAGTGAGGCTTTATTCATATTCTTATAGCAACTCAGGTTTGCCTTCATGTCACCGCCCTGCGCTGTTTTCTCCTGTTGACTTCCGGGCACTCACACAGCTTTTCGTAAGGCCGCCTTCCAGTGCGGAACGGAAACCTCGGATGTGTCCCTACATTTTAATACTGATCGTGAAGAACTTACGTCACTGGCATAGTGCTCCTGTTTTCCACTGTGTCTAACATTTTTTAAGACCTTCTTTCTCTCTTTTCTCATCTTTGATCTCCATGGAGATTTCATAAAGGTTACTTCCTGCAGTCTCCCAGGGGAGGAACTGACTTCGGCCAGGGAGCGGCAGCATCGTTAGTGAGCTCGCTGGTGAGGCTGGGGTTGAAGTGCAGGGCGCAGCACATCTGTCAGGTTGTAGGTGTCGGATCGGCAGTCTGAGGACCGTCATCAATATGTGAATGGGAAGATGACCTCACATGTTCCAAACCTGACAACTCTTTTAGGAAGAGCACTGCTTTGCTGGCTGCTGCTCACATAAATATTTAAAAAATGTGAAAACTTACTTTATGTCTGTCTTTGTTTACATGCTTAGCTATATTCTCTTAGGTGTGGTGACGCACGCTTCCTATGCTCCCATTAAACCTTCGTCCTGATTTTTCAGTTCCTTCTAAGGACTTTGCTCCTGCACATCAGTGCCTCCTTTGGTGACTGGACTCGGGCACTCCCAGCCGGGGCGCTCCAGGCCCCTCCGGTTGAGGAGCTCTGCTGAACCCCCTCCTGGTGCTCATGGCTGTCTGAGAGCTGGACACATTGTGTGTAGAGTGGGCCAAGGTAGGCTCACAGTCGTAAACAAATAAATAATACAATAATACACAATACCAAAGAATAAACTTTCGCGTATGCCCAACTGTAAACCTACGTGTGCCCACCCCTGCATATAGTGAGTGGGACTCAATAAATATCCTCTCATTATTGTCATTGCCATTTATAGTGATGGGAATTCCTTTGTCATGTTGGACAGCTTTTTTATAGCTGTCTTCTTTTCTGCCTACTCGCCATAAATCCCACCTACGTTGTAATCATATCATGAGAGCTACCCCCCAGTCCCACTTTGTAAACCTGCCCTGACAAGGTCATTACTGACCTGCCTGCTCAGATTCCGCACAGTTCACGGGCTGCGCCATTTCCCTGAGTGCCTATTGTGTTCTCTCGTTATTTATGTGCCCAAACCTTATCTCGGAGATTGGATCTCTCAGGGCACAGGTATTGGCTGGTATTTCTTTAATGGTCTTCTCGGTTCCTGGGAAAATGTGCCGTGCAACTAGTAGTCATTTAGATATTTGCTGACTTTAAAACCCACACAAATCTCGGTGCTGGAGAGAAGGGGGGAGCTGAGCGTGTGATGTGCGTGACTGCTCCCTCTTTCCCTGCCCGGGCCCTAAAGAATGTCTCCACTTGATAGTTTACTGCACAGAAACTGGGCTTTGTTTCGTTCTAGACACTATACTGGTAGACTAGAAATATTTATTTCAGTACAGTCTATGGTTTTATAATACACTGTTCTTTCTGTAATGGGCATGCTCTGGGAAGTTTAGAAAGCTTAGATATTGTCTTTAGGTGTTCAGGTTCTTATTGAATTGAGCACATGCTATAATTTCTCTTACATGGTGACAGTCACTTAACATTCTAAGCCAGTGAGGTGCCAGGCACCATGCCAGGAGATGGAGATAGTAAGATGAATTCACCAGGAGCTCAGCCTCAAGGCGTTGCTTCCAGCAGAGGAAGCTGCTGGGGGTGACTAGCTACCAGGGCTGTGGAAGGTACAGCTGGGGCGGAGGGCAGGCTCCCCCAAATGCCATTTAGCTTTGGAGGACGGAGGAGGCGTTTTCAGGCGGGAGCAAAGGCATAGCGTCCTGAAAGCACTTGATATTTTGGGGGGTTGTTGCCCAGTGCCCCAGCGTGAAGGCTGCGGGTAGGGATTAAGTGGAAATCGGCCAGTCATGTGATGTGGGCTCCGGTGTGAGCTATGGAAGTCCTGGGGCTTTTCTAACAAGGGCTGAGTTGCTAGGTCTGTACATGTACAACTTGACTGTGTTCTCCATGAGTTGACCTGGGACAGGGATGCTCTTTACTGGTGACTCAGCTACTGGAAACAAACATTTATTTTATTTATTGTTGACATTACAGATGTCCCCAATCCCCCCCCCCCCCACACACACACACTTTATCCACCTCCACTCAGACACCCCCCCCACTCCCCCCCCCATGGATGCTTGAGAACAATCAGAAGTTGTTAGTCATAGCAGGAAGGGTTTGTGTGTGGAATTGTCAAGGCTGACTTGAAAACCTTGTCTAATAGATTGAAGGGACGTCCTTAACCTCTTTTTGTCATTTTGTCATTTGAGGGTTAGGGAGGCTAAAATTCTTTAGAGGATTTTAAGCATGGATTAACCTCAATTTAGGAATAAGTTGTATTTTTAAAATTCACAAGTCTTTTGGACTTAGAATGCATTTCTCCATATAACATTGTCACTAGGTGAGGTCATCCTAAGCCCACAGATGGGAAAGGAGGCAGCTCTGTCCGGCTCGGAGTCAGAAGTCCTGGGTCCCCTGGTGCTTGCCCCTGCCAGCCGTGTGCCTCGGAGAAACCCCCTCGTGCCCGTTGTCCTCCCTCTCTAGGTTGCTGTGAGAATCAGGAGAGCTGGGGAAGGTGCTGTGTCGCTTAAAGCACATGCTAGTTACGAGTCACGTGTCGGGGAGAATGACTGTCCCAGGTGGGGAACGTGTGGGTCAGGAAGGCATGTCGCTGGCTGCAGGTGAGCACAGAGCCCCGGAGATGCAGCCCACCATGGCTCCAAGTGTTGCTCTCACTCCTTGAGGAGGAGGAGGAGGAGGGAAAGGACTTCAGCTGCAGAGGACTCGGCTGAGGAATCTTAAAAATGCAGATCGTGCCCGGCCAGCATGGCTCAGTGGTTGAGCATTGACCTGTGAACCAGGAGGTTACAGTTCAATTCCTGGTCAGGGTACATGCCCAGGCTGCAGGCTCGATCCCCAGTGTGAGTTGTGCCTATGCAGGAGGCAGCTGATCAGCGATTCTCTCTCATCATTGACGTTTCTATCCCCCTCTCCTCTTTCAAATCAGTAAAATATATTTTTTAAAATGCAGATTGCAGGGCTCTACTTCCTGGTCACCTGGTTGGGGTGGGATGCCTGGAGAGGGTCCAGGAGAGGTGAGAGCTAGGGAGCTTGGTGGGTAGAGCCCTTGAGGATGGTCAGAACGCAGGGAAGAACCCCGCCCCATTTCTTTCTGGGTTCCTGCCCTCCTTACTGCTGCTAATGCTGCGGCCAGGCGGTGGGGCGGGGCAGGCACTGGACTTGTCTGTGTGGAGCCATCAGAAGGCAAGAACAAAGGCCTGGACCGCCTTGGGGGCGGCGGCGGCTGGAAGGAAGGGCATCAGGGGGAGCAAGAGCTGCTTTAGGACTACAGGAGCCCCGTCTGATGGAGCACAGGCCTGGTCCCTGCTCCTGGTACCCCAGCTCCATTCCTGGTACCCCAGCTCTGGGCTGCCAAGCACAGGAAGCAGGGGGCCTATTTGCACTAACTCTATGGTGACTATTTTTGAAAGAAAAACAAAACAAAAATACAGAAACAACTATTACTCGCACATGTGTGTATGTGTGTCCATCAATCAGAGTTTATTCAGCTTTGGGTCATGATGTGGGCGTGATTTAGGTGATTCCATTTCCCCCCTAGTGATACCAAGTTGTGCGCATTCGCTCAGCAAACATTTGCGTCTGGCTGTGCGCTCAGCTGAGCGCTCTAATAAAGGTCAGTGATATTCTGTTTCGTTTAAACAAGATCGGATAAGAGAAGAGGCTGCTCCAGTCCCATAAGACTGAAAATGGATAGAATGTGACATATAATGTGGCACAACATTTCTTTACCCAGAAAGAGGAAAGGGGGTCCAGTTTCGTTTCAGAGTGTTGGTGATTTATGTGCTTCCAGCAAAACTGAAGAGCCTTTCAGGTTTCTCAGCCCTGGGATCGCAGTGTGGAATTAGACCACGAAGCAGACCTTTCCTTGAACACCTTCTTGTTACCGAATAGGCTTATGTTCTGATTTTAAAAAGAAAACAAAGACAACTTGCTATACTTACCTCAGTACCTTGGAATGACAAGATATAGCATATGTATTCAAATGGAAAAAATGGATTATCAATTTTGTGACACTTCCAAAAAGAGTATAAACTGCTTTGATAATCACTAGAATAAATTTAGAGAAAATCAATTTTAAGCTCTTTTGTAGGCAAGAAGGTAAGAAAGGTTCTTTAGGGGGCCTTCAGAAGCTTTTATCACTTTATGTGTTGATGCTTAAATTACATGCTCACAAGGCCATATCTACTTGTGCTTTCATTTTGAAATGACATACATATAATTTATTTCAATTTTTAATAAGTGAAAGCATAGCTCTACATTTTTATATAAAAACCAGTGGCCCAGTGCACAAATTCATGCACATTGAAAGGAAATTAATTAGAAGAAATATTTTAATATTGCTATTTGCCCTTTATAATAGAAGTGTCAGCCAAATTCACGATTGACAATGACAGATTGAAACGCACGTGTGCGATTGGCACCAGGAGAGCTTTATATGTACTGCGCATGTGCGAATCAACTTAGCCTTTTATATATATAGAATAAACTTGCTTAATTAGACCTGCTTTCTGATTTAGCTAAACTTTTTCCAGCCCAGTGAAGCACCCCAACTTCTCTTTCAGGTAATTGTCAGCAACACAGCAGTAAATATCAACACAAAGCAGATCATGCAGGGAGAACAAAGGGTAAAATATTTAACTGCAGCAGCGTTTGACTATATTCTGTGCAGTGAGAAAACCTGAAGTCATTTTCAAGGTCCACCATTTCTTCTTTTCAGTTGGGTCAAGTTTCTAAGCTTTCTAAATCTCCATTTTCCAGCTAATGAAAATAAAATAGGATTCCACTGAGTCTCCTATCTATCTACTTCAGGATTTTTGTGAGGATCAAATGAGATGAGGCATGGGAAAACGTTTCACAGACATTTGGTTAAAGTGTAAAATGTTTCAACCTGGCTATAAAGTAAGTTGTGTTCTGGGCTGAAGAAACTCCAAGGAGGCTAGTCGCTAGGGAGAGGAAGCTGGGCATTGCTTCGTGACCTCATTAACCTGGTGCCCATAGCCACCATTTAGGGGCTGGGCTGAGCTGTGAGCCTCATTTTGCTCCATGGGGTCTCGGCAACATCGGCTGTGATTCTGCGATTTGGTGGGCTGTCTCTCTGGGGTGGTGGTGGGGCCTGTGTCCCACTTGGGGGAAGCTGAGTGTTGCTTTGTGAGTGCCAGGCCCGTTTCTCTATAAATGACCAGTGCTCGTTATGGCAGCTCCTGTGTCGAGCATCTCCCCCCTGGTGGTCAGTGTACATCATAACAACTGGTGGGACTGTTGGACACTTAGCATATTAGCCTTTTATATATATAGATAGCTTCTATAAAACATACTGCCTATATCTACAGGTGAACTGCAGCTTTTTCCCTTTTATCTTTAATACTAAAAAAAAGATAGGGGGGAATAAAATACTTGAGAGTAAAGAGGCCTTGGCCTTTGTCTCTCCCACACCCTAGTCCCCTCAGGGCATGGCTGTGAGGTCACAGTCCCTGCCTGCAACTTCCCTTTCTCTGTTTACTTGCTTTGTTTCCTTGGGCAAGTTACTCAAGTTTTCTGGGCCTCAATTTTTTATCTGTGAACTGGGGCAACATTTGTACCTACCACATAGGATAGCTGTGAGGATTTATTGAGGTGGTTCAAGCAAAGCACTAAAAGTTTCTGGCCTGTAATAAGAATTCAAATATTAGCTACTTTATTATGCTTACTACTACATGAAAGTGAACAAAGGCATTCACAGTGTTGAGCACATTATTAATGGACCCAGAGACTGTGAAAGAGTGCCATCCAGATGCCAAGAACTCCAGGAATTGTTGACTCCGGTGCTGTAGGAATTGAATGGAAGGTGTTACAGAAGGTACCACAGGCCACTCTGTACCGTCCACCCTTCTCCTGAGAAAGTAGAGGAATGATGGCGTTGAGAAATCCTGTTCATCACCCGGGAATTGTGGAGGTCAAGGCCAACTTAAAGGTTATAGCGTGAAATCAATGCTGTTAGTCAGCAAAACACAGGATGCACTCTTTTAGAGAGTTGCTTAGTATTCTACAAGTTTATTGTCAAATGGGAAGAAGAAACTAACACCCAAAATATAAAATAGAAGCAACGTTATTATTTTCAAATATTGTTTAAAATGGAGAATTGAAGATGACAAACCAAAAAATCTCTACAAATTAATTGTTTAGTAAAAAAATCCACAAATACATGTATTACAAAATAAATACACTTGAAAAATAAATACATTAACAATATCTAGTATATATAATGAAAACATGATTTTGTGGATATTAGCAGAAAAAAACGTTTTAAATTCACAGGAAGACTTAATAAGAAATATGAATTGACTGTATTAAAGATGTATTAACTCCACTGATAGGATTTTTGTCAAGGGCACTTGAAAAGCAAGATGAATAATGGAGGGTATATATCATGTGTATGGATATGAACATATGGAATTATACTGTAAACGTGTGGGTTCTTCCCAAATTAATTTATAAATGGAATCCCAATTATATTCTCAAAGGGATTATCAAAGTATGACAGGTCTTCAGTACGATAAAGGTGGCTTTACATTCTGTGAGAGAAGAGTGATTTATTCAGAACATTATGGTTAGATCATTGAGTACGCAAAGCCCACATTGTATTATGGTGGGGTGAAGTCTTGAATGAAAAGGAAGCGGATGGTGTTTGTCCACAAGAAAAAAACCCAAAATTTCCAAAGGTCAAAGTATCATATACAAACAAATGTCAAATGATAAGCCTCGTTCAATATTTGCAGGTTCATTGATCTAGAGAGTAACCCTTCGCCTATCTCTTAGGCAAAGTGTATTATTTTAAAGATATAAACACTTCTTTAAGAATAAGGCAAAGACCTGAGCTATTTTCATTGTCCGGTTCCTTAGTAATTATTTAATCGGAAGCCTGCAGTAAGGTGAACCTTGAGATATAAAAGAACTGAATGGTACTTTCTAGATTCATCTTAATAGGTTCTTTGTACTTGGACAGAAAGCAAACTATTGATTCTGTTAAATAACAATTCAGATGGGTAAATTTTAAAGATCTAATCGCCTTTATTGAATGATTCATGAATTGGGCAGCCTCCCATCCAGCAAGTAGAAAGGAGCTCGGCTGGGCTGTGGAAAGGAAAGGTTTTTAAGGCAGGGGTGGGATGTGGGGAGTGTGGGGGGTGTGGGGTGGGGGGTGGGGGGGGGTGGGATGGGATGTGGGGTGGTGGCATTATTAGCCAAGAGTGCATTGTTTCAGCCAGGGTTGCCCTCCTGAGGGGACGGGGAAGGGCCTTCCTGCAGCGAGTGACTCCAGGTTGACTGGTTACAGGCTGCGTTCCTGCACAAGCCGAAGCTGCAGCTACGTTTGGCATTAAGTCATGGTTCGCTGCTGCAGGCTCAGCTCCACTTTGGTCTGTTTGTTAACAATTCTCATATACTGATTTTATTATTAGCCTGTGTTCTCGCTCTTTCCTTTTCTTTACTCCCTTTCCCTCTCCATCTCTCCTTTCTTTATTTCATTTTAAGTTTGTTTAAAAATAGTAACATGTGTCAGAGGAACTCAGGTATTACAGCAACATGTGAAAGTTACAGCTCCCTATTTGCATCCGCCCCAGCCCCTCCCTGAAGTCAGCATCCTTCTTCCTCCCAGGCCAGCCCTCGCCATTGGCTGCTGCTCTCACGGTGCTGTTTGTGGATGTTTCCCTCAGAGGCCACCTTGTACAGTTTGGGGCAAATAATAGGCCTTCATATATTTTGTCGAAAGAGCGAGTGAAAATTGTAGACATATGCTTAATTTGCCTAATTCCTTTGCAATTCAACCAACTGGTATTTTAAGCAGAGTCCTGGGGCTTCTTTTGAAAAGAGAGTATTCTTCTCCCAGCCCCTCCAATTCCAACGCTTATGCATCCCTACCCGTGCGTGTCTTTGTAATGGTTTCCGTTAAGTTGAGAACATTTCTTTATGTTACCATAATAATCTAATATTTTTTCCCTTCCAGCTGCTGTTGCCGCCGTGCTGCACTGGTAAGATTGTTTTTCTCCTGTGGTCCTCTTTCTGCAGATCGTTATAACTTACCTTCCCTATCTTCCTTCGCTGTAAGGGGATCATTTCAGTATGATCAGGGTGAATATATATAATCACATGCAACACAGGAGTCTGAAAAAGTAGTTTAATTGATAAATCAGGTCAGAATAATAGAATTTTTTAATAAAGAGATTCATTATTGAAGAGGTTATATTTGAGACTCTATTTCGCTTAACATTACTATAGTGTTCATGTTGCGAAGATTAATTTTTTTAATCTTCTGGATAGAGAGAAATATGAATTTCATTAATCAGACATTTCTGAAATGGCAATTCAATGACATTTATAGTCTACAAATTTTATTGTACTTGGCTTAAAGTATTTTCTGGTTCATTTTAACTTTAAAATCTAACTTGAATGTGTTTTCTTATAGAGAGAAATTTTAGTACCGACGTAAGACATACTGAGCAGAAAAACAAATATGGGTCCCATTGTATTTGCATGATGTTATGAAATTATCTGCAGATTATTAGATAATTATTAGTAAGTTTCAGCATAGTTGCTCTGTTGCTCTTGTTTTTGCAGGAGCCACATAACACACCTCTTTGAAAATGATCGTCATTTTTCTCACCTCTCAACATTGGAAAGGGAGATGGCTTTTCGCACTGAAATGGTTAGTTTTCATGTGGTATTTGATTGTAGTATTTTAGAAATCTAAAAATGTTAAGCTTTTTCTTATGGAGATTTTCAACGATGTTCCAGAGTAGAAAGAGTGGACACCTGCCATCTCCTCATCCCCCAGGTTAACACCAGGACACAGCCATTTCTCGTTTCATCCACACCTCACACCCCCCCCCCCCTTCCTCAAAGCAGACGTCAGCCTTACATCATTTCATCTGTAAACACTCATATGTATCTTTTGGGAAGGACTTTTTTGTTGATGACAGTCCCTTTATCACGCTTGAAAACAGTGAACAGCAATTTTTAATAACATCGAGTGTCAATCCCTGTGTAAATATCTCGATTGACTTTTTTTTTTTACAGTTAGTGTGTTGGTATGTTTGAATCAGGATCCAAACATTGCATTTAGTTGATGTATCCTTATTTCTCTCTTAAGCCTTTCAATCTATAAGTTCCTCTTTCATTTTTGTTTTCCTTGCTATTTATGTTTTGAAGAAGCCTGGCCATTTGTCCTATAGAATTACCCTCAGTAATTCATGTATTTAATATGTTCCACTGTCCCAAATGTCCTGGAAATTGATAGATAAGAGTCTCGATAGCTGAAGGTTTGATTTTTGGGGGGAGGGGCAGGGATACTTCAGAAGTGGGGCTGTGCACTGGCTGTACCAGGTGAAGAGGCATGCGTAACTGGTTATCTCACTTTCTGTGATGTTGAGATTGATCTATGGCTTTAGGTATTGTCATAGATGGCCCTCACCCTAGGTCAGTTATTTCATTAGGATTTCCAGATGATGACTATCTATTCTATTACCTTTTCTGCATTATTGACTGTAACTCTTCTATAAAGGACTTTCCCATAATATTTATTTGGTTTCTCTGGGGTGTACCTCATACAGATAAGGCGGGGTCCTTCTTGATTCCTTCTAGATACCACTTTTCGGAAAAATTAGTAGGTTCTCTTGCATCTTCTCATTATGATCTGATGGGTTGAACGTTGTATAAACTTACCCATCTGTAGGTGCTGAGAGCCTTGCAGTTGGCTCTCTGTCCTCTTGACAGGACCTCACCAGTGTCCTGTAGCTTCCTTACTTTCTGGTCCTGTAGACATTTTATCTCCTGACCTGGAATTGTCCAGTTTTTCAAGGAGCCCTGATTCCTTTCAGTGGCAAATGGTATTTAGAGACCACAGTTTTGGTGCTAGATATGCTCATTGCTGCTATTTTATGTTCGATTGACCTTTTAAATAAATTAGAATTAGAAACAGTCTTTTTAAGAGAAAATAAATCGTGAATTTATCTTCATATTTTTAAATTCAAATTTAGTATTTCATGGTTTTTACTTATTTTATATTAAATTTGTATCTTTTCTGTTAGCCTGAGAATCTTGGTTTGAAATTACTTACTTTTGAAGAATAATAGTGCCAAAGGTATTGTTAAAAACGTGATTAAAATATGATAGCTGAAAACAAGTTAGGACTTTCTTGCATTTCAATATGACTTAAGGATACATAGTAGGGATGCACAGTAAAATTGCTATATCTTAAAGTTATTGGAAATCATCTCCCAACTTGATAGTTAATTTCTTTCTTTAAAATTTTTTTGACATGTAGGTATTTAAATTTGTAATTTTATGATTAGTAAGATATTTACATGATTCCAAAATCAAACTTACAGAACAAGAATTCTAATAAGCTGTTAGGAGAAACATTTTTGGCCAGGTAAGAATTTGTGGCGCATAGTAAATTTTAAGTTCCATAGCAAACCACTCACCCTATTCATAAGATAGCCTCCTCCAACACTTACATTATATGGGTTTTCTTAAATGAGGTATGCTGAGTTATATTATTTTTTTTTAATGTAGAAACTATTTTTGAAGCTCTTTTGAACCCATTTGATTTAGTTAAGACAACGTTATACTAAAATCTGTAGGTTTTTGCAACCTAAGAATTTATCAGTGGTTAGAAACCTGTGAAGTTGATTGTAGCTATTACTTACTTGATTGCTTTGTTTTTGAAACACAGTGTACTTTACGCTTTTTTAAAGCTAATAAGAGGTACAGTAATTATGTGCTTTTTATTATAACTATAATATGTGCTTATTTCAGGGATTGTATTATTCCTACTTCAAGACGATTGTGGAAGCACCCTCGTTTTTGAACGGAGTGTGGATGATTATGAATGATAAGCTGACTGAATATCCCCTTGTTATTAATACATTAAAAAGGTTCAATCTTTACCCTGAGGTAAGTTAGTTTTTTTAATTGTGATTGTCTTACTTAAAAAAAGAGTGTTATTTGTATTAAATGCTGATTCTAAATCACAGATATGATTCAAAATAAATTTTATTCTATTTTAAAAGAGAATGTATCTCTTGGAAAGGAGTGTGAAGAGCATCCTTAGGTTGAAGGGCGTTAACAGATCAGTGGGGACTGTTCTGACGGTGGCGGAGGAAATGTGCAGATTGTGTGGGTGGTGTGCTTGAGGGGAGTGTGACAGGGCAGCACCGTTCATGTCACATGTCACTGGCCACCGTGCTTCTTCCTTCTCCGGATGCTTCCTGTAACGGGAGGTATATTCTTCCGTGGCCCACCCTCCAGGCAGGGAGGAAGGCAGTGACATGAGTAACTGGTTTGGGCCTCTCCTTTACCGTCCCTGCTTTCAGGCGACACATCCCTGCGCTCCTCCAGGGCCCAGCGGAGCCGTGCCTTCCTCAGTGCTCGCCTCTGACCTGATGGGTGGTGCTCCGTTGTGCCCACTTCCCCTGGGTCCCTTTTTAGCACACCGGCTGCCAGCAGCACGGCCTGATGCCAGGCCGGAGGCCTCGGTCTCTGCAGGGTCCCGAGCCCTGGCTCAGTACCAGTACCGAGCGGGGCTCCCGCTCGTCTCCCAGTGAGTGAGAGGAGTTGAACTTGCAGGTCAGTGAGTTAGCCCGGCTGATGGATGGGCAGACAGGCCAGTCAGCCGCCCCCCGGCTCCGTGCTCTCCTGCTTCCTGAGGACTTTCTATAACCACGGACACATTGCTTCTGCAGAAAGAAGATCCCAAGAAAGATGGGATCACATGGCACTGTTTGTAAAATAAATGCCTTTTGTCTTTTAAGACTATTTATAACCATTTCCCATGTCATCTCCTTTTCCATAGCATCCTTTTTAATGGCTGTGTGCGCAATGTACCATTGTTTATTTAGTTCATCTTTTATGAAAATTCTGCTTGTTTTCAACTGTTTAAAATACCCTAACACTGCAGTAAGCATTTTGAACTCAGTCTTTGCACTTGTAAAAAATATCCTTATTTTTTACACTGTAACCTGTTGATGCGGAGCTGTTGAGTTGAACAGAATACATATTTGAATGGTTGTACATGTCGCCAAAGTGCTGGCCAGCTAGGTTACAGCAGCTGAAATTCCCCTGGCAGTGTTTGTGAGAAGCTTGTTTACTGAGTCCTTGCTACTGTGCGTAATCCTTTGCCTTCTCTCTGTGTGTGTATGAATTTACAGGAAAAAATGCATTTTCACTTTAAAAAGTACATTTTCATGCCCTTTGTCTAACTTGCCATTGAAATTTTATAAGAGCTCATTTATTATGTGGAGAATGTTAATACTATGTTACATGGATACAACATTTTCCCCCAGCTTTTTGTTAGCCTTTTAGCTTTGTGCATGATGTGTATGTGTTATATCTGTGAATTGTTTTAATTATTATTTTCTTTTATTCTTATATTAAAAAATCTTTTTAATTGTGATAATTATGTTGTTAAGATTTACATTTTTAGCTTATCTGGAGTTTGTGTTAGTGTAGTGTGGGGTAGAGTCTAATATTTTTTCACAGTGGTCGTCTGTGTGACCTACCACTCTGATGTGTGCACCATCTTCTCCCCACATTCATTATTATACACAACATTATTGTACATTTATGCTTCTGTTTTTGTTTTTATTTTTTACATATATCTTTATTGATTTCAGAGAGGAAGGGAGAGGGAAAGAGAGAGAGAAACATCAACGATGAGAGAGAATCATTGGTCGGCTGCCTCCTGCACGCCCTCTACTAGGGATCGAGCCTGCAACCCAGGCATGTGCCCTTGACCAGAATCGAACCCGGGACCCTTCAGCCCGCAGGCTGATGCTCTATCCACTGAGTCAAACCAGCTAGGGTACTTGCTTCTGTTTTGGACTTTGTATTTAATATGGCCTTCGGTTGAGGTCCTGAGGCCGACTTTGAGATTTCCTGCAGGACGTGTGAGGAAGGGATGCCCTTAGGGTCAGTGCCAGGAGGTGGAAGAAGGAAGCAGGGTTCGGCGGGAGGAGGAGTTGGGCTGTGGTGCAGTCACTATAAAGACAGCAGCCAGTCCCATGGGAGCCCTGGAGCTGGGAGGGCGTTGCACAGTTGTCCTACCTGGAGGCAAGGGCTCTGGGACTAGTCAGTCAAAGGATGTAGTTGTCCTTGGGCAGTGAGTGTGACCTTTAGTGAATTTACGCATTAGCAGAGGGTAGTTCCCGGAGAGGGACTCAGCTGAGAGCTGCCAGCTACCATCCTCCCAGCTGCTGGGGCGGGAGGGCCTCAGGCCTGGAGGTCTGGGTGGCAGTCCGCCACCCACATGGGGTGCTTTGATCTGTTGGCTATTCTTGTGCCAGGATCACACTATTTTAATTGTAAGTAATACTTTTATGTGTGTTAGGACAGCCTCTTCAGTTCTCTCCTTTTTGTAATTCTTCTAGATAAAAGTTCCTGACAGATACTTGAAATTTGTTTAGTATTGTTTTATGTGTATGAATTACTTTGAGGGATTCACATCTCAAAAAATTAGATCTATTCAGGAAGACATCTCTCTGATTGTTCAACTCTTCTATGTTCCTCAGTAGTTTTATAGCTCTTGACCATATAAATCTTGCATGTTTCTGGTTATATTTTATTCTTGCTGGTGGGTGAGTGTTGAGGACTGACCAGCGAGGAGTCTGTGTTGGGGAGTGTCAGGCTCACCTTAGTAGACTTCAGAGATGCCCAGTAGATGGTACCGGAAGGGAAAATTGGACAATGATCAAGTATCTTAAAACTATTCCAGTAATGAAACTTTAGAGGCTAATATCTTTCCTCATAATGTCTCTATTTTTTAAAAATTAGGTCATCTTAGCCAGCTGGTACCGAATTTATACCAAAATAATGGACTTCATTGGCATTCAGACCAAGATCTGCTGGACGGTCACCAGAGGGGAAGGACTCAGTCCCATCGAGAGCTGTGAAGGTAAGTTTCTCTCTGCGACCTTGTCCAGTAGGTTGTTGCAGCCCAATAGACTTACCCAAACGTACGATCTGAACAACCACCATTTTATTCTGCTCAGGGACGCGAGGAGTCAGGATGTGGGCGGGGCTGCAGGGCTAGTCCATTTCCCTGATGAGAGGCCTCGGCTGGTCCCCAGTGGCTGGGAAGACTGGTGTCACCTGGGGGTGCTACACTTTCCTTCTGGCTCCTGGGCCGTGGTGACTGCGAGGCTGGGCTCAGCTGGGATGCCGGCATGTTCCCTTGCCAGGCAGCTTGGCTTTTGGATAGCGTGCACCTCAGGTGGCCTCTTGGGACTTCGCCGCAGCAGTCACATCGTGTGGCTTCTGCGTTCTCTGTTGAAGTCACAAGCCCAGGCGGCCCGAAAGCCGGGGGTAGACCCCGTACTCCCGCACGAGGAGTGTCTCCACGGCTGTTCCCCTTCCATCTCAGGGCCGCAGTGGTGTGTGTGTATGGGTGGAAACCAAGGCACCATTTTCAAAATGAGCATGTTTACTATAAACTGCCAGATGCATGAAGTAATTTCTAGAGCATATGTTTTGTTCATTTCAAGGATTGGGAGATCCTGCTTGCTTTTATGTTGCTGTCATTTTTCTTTTAAATGGACTGATGATGGCATTATTCTTCATTTATGGCACATACTTAAGGTAAGACTGTTCATTGAGAATATTTTAGTTTGTGTTTTAATAATGTTTACTAGAATAACCTAAACACTGAGAGTAGCATTAAAATGTGGTTCAGTTTTATAACAATGCCATTTCTGATATCTCTGCTTGTAGATATAAAATTATTTGGATGATTTCACCATTGTCATGGCCAGCCAAACTGAAAATCATTAGAGGTTTAAATACAACGTGGTGGGCTTATGTGATACATTTTAGGTATTCGTAAGCATTTGAGCATAAGCAATATGTGTTATTTACATAAAATGTAATGGGAAGGACCACTCATTACCAGGTGATGTCAGTGGCTCTTCCTTTTCTAATGTTAAACTAGGAATATATTCTCTGCAGGTATTTACCATCCGACCTGATTTACTAGTAATTGATTAGCATTCCTGCCCTAACCGGTTTGGCTCAGTGGATAGAGCGTCGGCCTGCGGACTGAAAGGTCCCAGGTTCGATTCCGGTCAAGGGCATGTACCTGGGTTGCGGGCACATCCCCAGTAAGAGATGTGCAGGAGGCAGCTGATCGATGTTTCTCTTTCATCGATGTTTCTAACTCTCTATCCCTCTCCCTTCTTCTCTGTAAAAAAATCATTAAAATACATTTTTTTAAAAATTGAGCAGCATTCCTAAAACTGAAAGATTGAGCATTTTCTATGGGTTTTTCTATTTATTGCTCTCTTTTTTGACAAGTCTCCATGCTGTTTACTTGTTGAACTATTTTACCATGAGAGTATCCTTAGAACATTATTTTTTCCTGCTAGCTGATTCTTCGTATGACAGAAGTATGAGCATAGTATACGTGTGCTTTTCAGTTTGAGTTCGTGAGTTTGAATCTGCTATTCTCCCATTGTCTGCTTTACTTTGCAAGTGTGGCTTTTCATGTTAGTGCCTCTGTTGAGCTCTTAGCTCAGTGATTGAGGATACAGCAGCTACTCAAAAATATTTATCAAATGCGGTACCAGGTAGATCAGTTGAGAATATATTTGCATATAGATTGAAGATACTTTGATGCTAAGATTTCTGACTTAAGTCTAAGAACATCTTTTTAATGATTTAATTGGGGGAGACTGAAATGAAAATACATGATTTAAATGTGTGAAAAAATTTGTTTTTGAAACGAGACAACTTAACCCAGAGTTAAGTTGACCAGGAGAGCAGGCTGACTCGTGGGGAGCACGGCCAGCGTGCCGTGTGTCCTGGGAGCAGGAGGGAGGCTGGGCGTCTGGTCCTCTTGCCGAGCGCTGCCCATCTGTCTTACGGACGGCTTTATTACATTTGGGAGATTAGATTTTAAGTAAGAGAAGTTAAAATATGGAAATGACATTATTGCTGAGTCGCTAATCTATAGCCATGTTCTTTTTTCATTGCAAGAAGGATTTCTGTGCATTTATTAAAGTCATCATTCAGTATAATTTCCTTAAGTGCCTGTTATAACCGTTACTTCAAAGGCTGAAGGTACAGTACCCACGGCAGAGTGTCCTTAGCTGTCCATTGTCCTAGGCTGTTGTGATTAAGGCCGGAGGGCAGATGTGCTGTATGGAAGCTCTGAGTCGGGTGGAACCTGTTAACATTGAGTTTTTATGTCATTTGAGTAAATGACGTGGGAAGCAAGATTACTGCCAGTTCTTTGGTTTGCCTTTACATTATAATATCTATCTATCTATCTATCTATCTATCTATCTATCTATCTATCTATCTATCTATCTATCTATATCTATAGCAACGAAGGTCTTTCAGGGCTGTACTGTAGGGGTGAAGTGTTTTGTCAGCTTAACTGAAGTGGAAGTTACATATAGAAGAATGTCTCAGAAGGGATTGGGTAGGAAGGAGACCTAGTGAGTTAGGAGACACTGTCTTCTGTGTGAGAATAGAATAAGGTGACGTTGGCAAGACACTAGAAGAACGCCTGCCCTCAGAACACATTTTTAATTGAATGAAGTGAATAAATAAACTGAGCTCAGGGTTGCCATATCAAAGGCACAATAAGAATGTATATCTATCACATAAACTTCATTGGCATTCACTAGTTGCGGAAATATTTTTTCAATGGACTCACCTGAAGCTTTCCCTCTGTAGATTCCACGCTTTCCTTAGAGCTAGGTGTTTACTGAAGAAATGCACGTATAGCACTTGTGTACCCAGCTCTAGCCGAAGCTCTTCACTGTCATCAACTCATTCATCCTTAGGGTTAGCCTGTGAGGTCGCTTAACCATTTTATAGGTGAGGAAACTGAGGCACAAGGACATTAAGTAACTCTCCGAGGTCATGTAGCTAGTCAGGTGCAGATGGATTGCTTTGAATCCATGTCACCGAAATGTGTAGGAAAAAAGAAAATTATCAAGTTATTAAGCGTCAGAACTGAAGCATCTACATTCTTACCCCCTCATTTTATATCTGATGAACTCGAGGCTCAGAAGGTGAGTGAGATGTGTGAGCAGAAGTGGTAGGTGTTCAGCAAGCTCAGAGAGCTTTACAATCTGCACCACGGCAGCTTTTGTATTTTCTGACAGTTGTTGGTCATATTGCAAAAGAAACTTTTTTAACCACTAGGGCATGCTGAAATACCAACTGATCAACTGTAATGGGGGGAAATCAGTTTTAAGTGTTCTGGTTAGTGCATCTTTTCTGTGTAGCAAAATTAAAGGACCCCTGTGGTATTCTCTAAGGACGGAGGGGGGAGAGGAGGTGCTGGGCACTGTTGTGGAATGATTGGGAGTCACATTGTGTCATGGTGACGGTCACGCAGCATTTCTTGTAGCTAGGCAGGGAGAAAGTGCACCAGGAAACGTGCCTCCCTGGCGAGCGAGCAGAGCTGTCTGCACTCAGGGGAGGTGCTGCCCCATAGCCTGCATTATGGTGGAACACTGAAGGATTTCGAGGTGGGAAGACAGGAAATGCAGAAGAATTATAGGAAAATATTGACATCTCACTACACAAAATGAACTACATAAAATTCAGATTTCTGGTAGAATACACCATACATTATACCAAGAGACTTTGTCACACAAATGATAATAAAAGAAAATGATTTCCCTAATCTTTAACGAGGGAAGCAGACCATCCAATAGGAAAAAGGGCAAGAATGTGAACAGGCAACTCACAGAAGAGAAAATGCACCTTGTCAGGCAAAACCAAACAAAAGCCAGCCCCACTGCGATGGCGCTCTGTGTGAGAGGCAGGAAGCACAGCTCACAGCACCAGCGAGGGAGCGTTCCCACCCGTGTGATGGCAAAATGGGGCAGCCCGGGCCCATCAGTCTGTGTTACAGAGAAGGGGGTGTGGATGGTACCGCGTTTTCTGGAAAGTTCACATTCTTTGACTTGGCTGGCTCACAGTTAGGTCTATCCTATAGAACAGTGGTTCTCAACTTTGGCTGCACGTTAGAATCACCCGGAAATCTTTTTAAAATCCTGATTTCTGGGCCTCATCCTCTGGAAATTCTGTTTCTTTGCTATGGGGTGGGGCCACAACATTAGTCACAAAGAAACAGAATTTCCGGAGGATGAGGCCCAGAAATCAGGATTTTAAAAAGATTCCCGGGTGATTCTAATGTGCAGCCATGGTTGAGAACCACACTGCTATAGAATGAAAGCACCAGCATTTTCCTATAAGGGTGTTTATTTGAACTTTTTAAAATTATTTCAGCAAGGAATTGAAAAATACCTATCTGTCCAGTAACAAAAGGGCGGGACAAATTGCAGTTCATTTATACTGTGTGATAGGTGACATCTGTTCAGAAGAGTGCCTTGGGTTACATGTATTGATTAGGAATAATCTTCGTGATAAATTAATTAGAAAAGGAGCCCATTCCAGAGGCATGTTAATAGTATGGTCACGTTAAACTATGTTGGTAATGGGTCAGAGAAGGATCTGGAAGGATGGACGCACACATGTGCTTGCAGGGTTGGTTGGGCCTGGCCTGGATTCTGACCTGAGCGCGTTCTCTCCTCTTGCAGCGGCAGCCGGTTAGGAGGCCTGGTCACGGTGCTGTGCTTCTTCTTCAATCACGGAGAGGTAGGAGTCACCAGCATCATGTTCAAAATCCTTGGGGCACTTTACTTCCAGAAATACAAAGTTTATTCTAGGATAGTCAAATACTTTTAAAATTTTAGGAAATTTTTACTTATTGAAAATGCAGGTTTCTTTTTAATATTTAATGTCTTTACAATTTACAATAGCATTTACAATAGCATTCTTTAAATGCTATTCGACCTTATTTTGATTCAAATTTTAAACACTAGCATTTATTGTAAGTTAGCTTTTCGTCATCATGGCAGCTTTTATGTGGTACATCTCTTAGTGGTGAAGAAATCATGGTTCTCTATCGATGCTTTATATAACTTCAAACTGAAAGCTCACGGTATAGCTGTTACCGACATAGCCAGCCGTGGACATAGCCAGCCGTGGGGATAACTTATGGAGCTATATCACACACTTCTGTTTTAATGTATTTATCATAAGCTTTGATAGACTTCAAGTATCCTTCGTATTTTATTTTAGTTATAAATTTTCACATGCCCAAGGGCTTTCTTAGGAGACAGCTTTGTAGAAAGCATGGACTCTGGATCCTGCCCACTGGTGTTCGGATCCTGGCTCTGCCATTTGGTGACTGTGGCCTGGACAAGTCATTTCCTCTCACTTGCCTGCGTTTCCTCTTTGTACCTGGGCGTAATGGTGTTCCCCATTCATGGGATTATCAGGGGCATTAAATGAATTCATATGTGTACAGTGCCTACGACCATCTTTGACACATAGGTAGCTGCTCTATAATTGTTAGTCTATATTATTATTAGTAACTTAGTTTAGATTAAAGTGTAACGTAAATTCAGGGTACCAGTGAAATCCTTTCACTAACTCAGAGTGTAACTGAATTCCTAGTAATGTACCTCTGACCAGTTCTCTTTCATGTTAAGTAAGTTTTGTGTTGAGGAAGGAGAGAGGTCAGCTTGCTTTTAGAGTTTATACACTAGTGGCTGCCGTCTTTGAAAATGCATGTTCGAAAGCTCAACCAGGAGTCACTCTGAACTTCACAGTGCAGTCAAGGTTGAACTTGTAAAATATTGAGTGGGTTACTAATGGATATTGAATTAACGCATGGTTAGTATTTAGAATCACAGAGATTTAAGGCTGGAGTGATCTTATGGGGTAGAGCATTTGACTGATGATTACAATGCAAACATCCATTAATTGGTTTGGTCTGCGTTTTGAGCAAAAAACAGGAATTGTTTGGTTCTTTTTGACGGTGGATGCTGCTCAGTGTCATAGGATGGGCCATGGACCATAAAGCACAGCTTCTGTGCGAATGACCAGGAAACAGGAAGCGACTGCCCGCCACGGGAGCACTGAGAGTTCACGTAGACACTGCAGGCAGGGATCACGGAAACCCATACAATTCTATTAACAGTGTCACCCAAGAGATTCAATAAAATGGGAACATGTGAAACCAAGTTTTGAAGAGTGCTGCCTGTCAGGCTGCAGGGCCTGCTGGTCACCTCAGTGCTAGGGGTTAATTCCGGACCTTCTGTTCTTCATATAATTTTGATACTCACGGACCATGAGCATCATTCCTTAGAGGTCTTTCTGGTTTTGAACGATGCAATCCAGACTGTTCAGTTCTTCATTCAGGTGGATAGATTTTTCATTTTTCAGCTACTTGCTATATTTATTTAGCTATGCTTAGCTATCACTTTCTACTTAGGAAAAGGTGACTCAATGTGATTAGAATTGTGGTTTTACTAAAATGGTCAAGGAAATCATTGTACTCACACCAGTAAGTGTAGCTTAGAGTAGGAAAGGACCATTTTGAGTAATGACATATATTAAAATTGAGAGCGTACATTGAAGTTTTGGGTAAAATAATGGTGAGAACTCAAGGAACTGAGGACTATTTTATTATAATTTTATTTTTCACGTTGTGAGATTTCTCAGACCCTTTTTTTTTTCTGACTTCTGAATACGTTGCCTAAAGCATAGGATTGCTGTACGGGGAGGGGTGTCAACTCCAGCCGTGCCTGTCCCTGCAGTTAGTGAACTTCCCACAGGGTCACGTGCTCTGCCCCCTGGGATTGCTGGGGGCTTGCGAATCGGTACCCTTCTTTTTTAGCAGAGCTATTTTAATCATGGAAGCGAGTGGTTTATGTGCCAGAGAATAGCTGTGCATTATTACTGGCTTTTAAGTTCTGTTTCCATTATTTAGTTTGCTTTGAACTTGAGTCTAAGATAGTATATGACATACTTTTAAAAATAATCTTTCTCTCAGATGGTTTTTACAAGGGAAAATTTTTGCCTACAGAAAAGAACTATAAAATGTATAATGTGAAAGGATTAACCCAATTATTTAAAACAGAAATTTAAGTCCAAAACATGAAAACTCAGTAAAGGATCATTGCTGAGAGTAATGATCGATAATATTGAAGTTATACATTTCATAATAAAATTATGCAGATGACTTCTAGGTTTTTCCAGTGTTGATCCTGTCCCTGTTGAGAGCTATTGCTAAGATGCAAGCTCCCACCTGCTTTAGATGCTTCCTCATGTGCGATACGCTTATGCGGCATGCTTGACCCTTAGCATGATGCGATTGAACAGCATTGAGATCAGTGTGTAAAAAAAGTAAATATTTTTGCCCAATTTTGACTGTTAGGAATTTATTACATGTGAAATAGGTTTGTTTTGTTTTTTTCGTGATGAGATTTAAAAACTTACTCTCAATCATGACGGATGTTGTTTTATATAAACCATGTTCACAGATGTAAAGATATGCACACATGAAAAGGACAATCTTTTAAACCAAAGTAATTCAAAGTATATAAAGGGATTGCTTTAGAGGCATTTCTAATTACCTTTTTCGTTACCTGTAACATTTTTCTGACCTGCATTAGTTTCTTAAATACTTTTAACTGAACTGAGATGAAAATATTAATGTAAATGTACCTATTTCTGATTACTTACTGACATAGTTATTTATATAAGATTTGGAAAGAAATTCTCAGAACACTTTGAAAATAGTCTCATAGCCCTTAGAATATTCTTGTGTGGCAGATAAGCAGTAAATGGTAACATTCCGATGTCCATTAAATGGAAGCACTGAGAGGTGAGGTGTTCAGCTCTTTGTTGCTGACACTTCACGGTGTTAATATTTCAGGGTCTGTGCTGTGTGTCTCCCGCTCGCTAGCATTTCCCACTTCCCCGCGTTGCTGCTGCTGGAGGCTTGGTAGCATGTCTGACCGCACACTATTTAAATGACGGGGGACAAACCTCTCTGTGCGTAGAAACAGCCGCTTTCACCCGCTCTGTCTCCGCAAGGGCAGCCAGCGCGCCTCACGCTGTGATTCTCTCTAGTGCACCCGCGTGATGTGGACGCCGCCGCTCCGCGAGAGCTTCTCCTACCCGTTCCTCGTGCTCCAGATGCTGCTCGTGACTCACATTCTCAGGTAACTGACTTTGTTGCTTCTGCATTGAGTAGCTGCAGCTAGAATTTTTAATCTTTCATAATAAAAACAACAATATAATAACATAACTAAGAGGATGCCGATGCTAGGTGGAGTTCAAAGGTAGTGGGAAAATGCTTTCATCTTCTGACTATTCTCTACAAGACAGAAGAGCCACATGTCACCTTGTGACCTGCTACACCCAGACATGAGTGAACACAGAAACGCAAACCAGTTTCATGGAATGGAACCCTTGTTATGTAGGACGCAATCACATCTATTCTTTTCCCTCTACTCCATTATTGCTGGTTCTTACCTAATAAGTCAATTTGGTAATCAGGAGTGGTCACCTGGATCCTTTAGTGCTTGTTTGGGGGCAGGCTGGAAAGAAAGAGTTGGACAGCAGAGCACAGAGGGGGGTCCTCTGGGGAAGGGGTGCTTGGGGCATAAGAAAGATGGGCAGGGCACCTCCTGTCCTAAGGGTTCCTCACCCTGTTAGGGGCACACCTTGTGGCCCGAGGATGCTAACATGGACACTTCGCTTTGTGAGGATGTTAGGTGTGTTGGAGCTTTGCATTGGCTCACCGTTTCAGGAGGAAAGAAGTTCTTAAAACTAACATACAAGATAAAAACACCTCACGCTCCTAAAAGTCCCAAATTACAAGTAGGGCCGACATGAGGCGTGGACAGGTGGCTTCTGAGCGACCCCGCCTTTGGGTCCTCCTCTCCTGTCTGTGTCCTACCTGAGCAGGGCCTGCTTTTCTCCCACGTCCTCCCCAGTGCCTCCCCCTCCCCACCGCCAGCTGCTCAGCCTGAGCCCCTGCAGGACTTGCCTGCGGACTCCGAGCACTGAACATGCCGTGCTGCTCCTGCGCTCTTTCAGGCCCTCGTCTCGGCCTCTCCGAACGGGTCTCCTGAGGGCATGACACGTGTTTGATGAAGAGTTTGCCAAACACAGTTAGAAAAAGTTCCGTGGCTATGCCGACCCAGCTGCCTCCCGCTCCGGCCGGCTTTGCTTTTATAGTAATAATGGGTATTTACTTCTCAAAGAAGGTGGTTGTGATTGAGTGTCAGGAGGCATAATTTCTAACCCATTGGCTCACTTTGCCCACTTGATGCCAGAACCAGATCGTGTTTAGAGATTCTAATTTGCCGCAGTTGGGAGCCACGCTTGGACGCTTGTTAAGCTCACTGATCCTTATTCATCCTCTCAAGGGCCACGAAACTCTACCGAGGAAGCTTGATTGCTCTGTGCATCTCCAACGTGTTCTTCATGCTCCCGTGGCAGTTCGCTCAGTTCGTACTTCTGACTCAGGTCAGTGCTCAGTTCTCTAAACTGACCTAAGTGTGGTGCGTTTAATCATGCGCACTCGTTTGTATACAATTGTAGAACTGAGACGTTATAGGAGTCTAAGTCTAGGATGTTTTTTGTTAATCCTTTTAAACCAAGTTCAGAGTAGGGGAATACGTAAGATTTGCAATAATGGGTGTTAATTATTTATCTACTAGTGGAATGCATTGATTGAACTCACATTTGTAGGAATGCCTATCAGTGTTATTATTTGTTAGTGTTTAAAAGAGGACAGGGGCTCTAACTTTAGGTATTTCTCTTAGGTGAATGCATTTCTTTATGAATAGCTGTGCATTCTTACACCTGGGGTAGATACACATAGGATAACATAGGACGGGTAGCTGAACAGTTTGTACTTTATGAAACTCCCCTTCAACCTGTGATCTGTGTATCATCTGTCTTTCCATGCCCTCGCCTCCCTTCCCCTTCAAACAGGGGTCTGTAGAACAGGGTCAGGCTCGCTTGTAGAGCGGGTCCCCCACCCACCCACCCCCTCTTCTCCACTGTCACTGGCTCATGTGAGTCACTCAGACAGCACAGTGTTCCAGGGGACAAACCTGGTGAAGGGAACCTTGGTTTTCTTGCTAATAGGCAATTTGTTGTAGATTCTTTGGAGATAAACCACTTGATGAATGGAGCTTACGTCATGTGTTTAAGTGTTCGGCTGTTTGCAGTCTTTTACCCTGTTTGCCTAGTGGGAGGACATGGAACCCCATTCTCCACAAAGGATGGTGGAGAGGCATCATTTGAATAATATCTGTACTTTCCTGGAGGTGCACTTTCCCACTCCATCAGTTCCTCGAAATACCCCGGTATCTCAGAGTTCTTGGTAACTACATACAGTCTTCCTCAAACCTATAAAGGGAGTTAAAATACCTTTGTAGTGAAAGTACTTCTTATTTGAAATGTGATAACTAACACTTGAATATTTATGAAAAGGAACATTTATAGAGATACTTGTAAAGCATGACTAACAAGCAGAACTTAATGTGTTATACACACATGCATTACATAATTATTTCTTGAGTTTAATGTAACTTCTTTAATTATGTACTAATCATAGTGTTTTAATTAAATTTTAATATTTTTTTGATTGGGCAAGGCACTTTGTAATTTTACCTGTTGACAATAGAGTAACTCTGACATCAGAGTATTGTTTTGGTTAACCCACAGAGTAGATAATTTAAATGGTTGAGAAAGCTGTGTATGGAAAAGAAAAATCAACCAATGTTTGCTATGTTAATATCTTCACCATATTCAATAATAAATAGATAGGTAAGAGGGAAAGTAAAGAATTTGCTTTCAAAATAAATAAAAATCAATTTGAAACGACAATAAAAATGATTTTTTTTATTCTTACAGCTATTCATTGTATATATAATTTTTATTTTTAACTTAATTTTTATTCAATTTCAGATTGCATCATTATTCACAGTATATGTTGTGGGATACATTGATATATGCAAATTACGGAAGATCATTTATATACATATGGTAATGGTTTTTAAATTTGTTTTTTCCCCCTTGAGTTTGACCTCAAAACAAACTCCTAATTAGTATTTGATTTGTTTATGTTAAAACTGGTCGTTCCATGATTCCATAACTAAAACAAGTGTCCTTCAGAAACGGTGACATAATTAAACCTGTTTTAAATAGGCCACCCAGCAGTTTTAAGTTAGGTCATATTTTCTGATTTGAGGCTGTGCCTGACTTGCATGTTATCTGTAAAAGGGATAATTCATGAAAGAGAAACACAGAATGCTCATTATCCCGGGGCCTTCTGTTGAAATGATGAGGAGTGTGCATTTGCTGAGCTCTGCCTGTCTGGTGACCTTCCCCGTTTTGAAGTATGGCATAGGGCCTGGGCTGTGTTCCCTTTTGAGCAGTTTGAATTTTGTCTGTCGTGGGCATGTGCAATTTCCAGGATAATAATAAAACTTTATTTTGTTTTATGTGCATTAATTATATTTTTCTTGGATTTTTCCAGATTTCTCTTGCACTTTGTTTTGTTTTGATGTTTGGAAACTCAATGTTATTAACTTCTTATTATGCTTCCTCTTTGGTGATTATTTGGGTAAGTGTTCTTTAAGTGCATGGCTGTTTTGAAATTCATGGTTTACCCATTTCTTTATCACCGGCTTGGGATTTGTGAGGGATTTTCTGTGAGAAGCATCTCAGGGAGGCACCTGTATGCATAGAACACCCGTGTATTCCCTTTCAGGACAGGAGAGAAGCACAGCAGAGGTTGCTATTGGAAAGCATGGCACTTGCCCATTGTCTAATGTGCCCTTTCTCTTTCCTCATCTCTTCTGTCACCTAAGCGTTGGTCCCAGGGTGAATTTCTTCTTTATCCTGTCGGCCTCTCCCCTTTTTGGTTTTTATCCGATTCCTGCTTCCCGCTCTGACCCCCTTTCCTGCCCGGGCTTCTCCCAGCAGTCTCTCCTCCTTGTTCCACGGGATCAGAGGCTCGATGCCTTGGGTGTTAGGGTTTTCCCCGTGTTTATTTGCATGAAATAGTCAGGTAGTTTAAATCAGTGGTAATTCAGTTAGAGTTGCTAGATCACCACAGGGTTAGATGATCAGGACACTATGGTCCCTACCATGTGTTTATGTTTTGATCTCTAACCATATTTTTGCCAAGTTTGAAGTAGAATTGGAGCAGACAGGGAAAGGCACCTACCTCCCCTGCCACTTTGGTCAGATGGCTTTCTAAATATAAATTTTCCTGAATGCGAGGACTTCAGAGGTGGTTATGCCTTTTTTTTTTTTTTATCAATGGGTTTTCCCCATACAGAGTTTTATAACCCTAAGAAGGAAGAAATTGTTCCTCTGTTTAGTCGAGGTAGGTTTCTGGAAGACCAGCACGTATTGTCCTGTCTTAAATGAAACGTGTTCTACTTCTGGAGTAATCATTTAAGGTGCAGGGCATTTTGGCTTTCTTGATTTCTAGGACCCATTAGCGAATTGGAACCTCCTATTTCTTTGTCCCATTTTACAAGAAACATTTATTTAAGATCTTATTTCCCAAGGTCTGCTTCTGTCCAGTCTGGACCAACACCCTTTCAGGTTGTGTGACCTGAGTATACGTAGTCACAGAAAGTAGCAGTTAGCATGAGGTGATGCTGTGTTTCCAACAAGGACAAAAAACCTCATTAACTGAGTTGTTGTGCTGAGATTAATGATAGTTCTTATAGTTAGTGAATGTGTTTGTAATTGGGAAATGTGAAAATGTGCTCAGTTCTCTATTTTACATGTGTGCATGGGCAAGTCCTGCTGTCACTCAGGCTAAAGTACATGACTCTTGGCACTTGTGCCCAGGGAAGCAGTTGAACGGAAGATGCATGCCAGCCACATCTCACCTAAGCACATTGCAGGGAGCTTCTCTTCGTTCAGTTGAGCACTGCAGTGTGTTGGGTCTCCTACTGGGTGCTCGACATTGAGGGGTGTCATAGGTATGAATGATGCGTATTTATGTATAGATGTTTCACATTTTTGTTGTATAAAAACACATAATGCTAACAGTTACAGAATATAGCATGTTTTTGCATATTTAACCATAAACAAACATTTGCCTATTTTTATTTATAGTTATCACTTTGAAACGTGAATCTTAACACATTTTGTGTTTGCAGATACTCTGAAACTTCTGAAAAGATTTAATTTGGGTTCATGTGTTTATGTTTTGATCTCTAACCATATTTTTGCCAAGTTTGAAGTAGATTTGGATCACGATAGGGTATTATATTTTTGGAGTCTATCATGTACTTGGACGTGTTTATCCTAAGAGTTAATAATATTTAACTTAATATTTTATCTATTTATTATGACTGTAAGGCATCTGTCTGAAATTCTGAATTTGTTTTATACTTCTTGATTCTTAGGTGAGTCAGAGATATAAAATCACTCATAAAAATTAATACATGGTGATTCTTTACAAAGTCGCTAACTGACCTAATCTACTTTGGCTAAAATGGGCTAGTTCTTGAAGTCAGTGAGCTCGTGGTGATGTTATGTGGAACATTGACAGTGTGCTGGATTTTAGAGTCTTGCGAGTCTTATTATTTAGAAGTGTTTCCTGGCACTTGGATTTATAAGTATTAACTGTATGCTATCTTATTTTCCCCATGTAGGGTGTGCTGGCAATGAAACCACATTTTCTCAAAATAAATGTATCTGAACTTAGTTTATGGGTAAGAATCAATCTATTTCAATACATATATTTTCCCTCTCTAAAATATGCCATAGGTTTTATGTTTTACTTTTAACGAAATGATCTATGCAATCCAGGCAATCTAACAGTTTTATTTCACATTAGGGCTCAATTTCAGGTACCAAATTGCCCTCTCATGACCCAATTTAAGGTTAATATTTGATAGGTAGTTAAAGAATTCCAGTTTTATGTATTGTCCATGTTTTTTCCTAAGGTGTGGTGCATGTGTAAGTAACTGTTAGTAGAGGGGACTTTAACTACAATTGCTGTGTAAATCTTCTGGATAGTATGTTACTTTTTATAATAAGTTATATGTCTATATTTTTAGTGCTAGCCCCTGGATTTTAGAGGAACATTAATTTAATGTGCATTTTTTTAAACATTCTCTCTTGGATGCAGTTATTTATTTAGCATGTGATAAAAGCACTTTTTCTTCCCGGGCTGTCTCTGAAATGGCTATGCAAAGCATCAGCTAGTCTTTGTTTTGTTGTGCTTTTCTTTTGAAGGTCATCCAAGGATGTTTTTGGTTATTTGGAACTGTCATACTCAAGTATTTGACATCTAAAATCTTTGGCATTGCAGATGATGTAAGTGCATTTTCGCTTAAACTTGAAACACTTGAAAAGAATCTAACAGGCTAAAAACAAGTTACTTGGGTTATTAAAATGCCACTATTTAAACCAGATTCCAAGATGAAGTCTATTCATCTTTATTTTATCTATTTATAGTAGAAGGTAAATATGACTATGTGTAGTCTGTATTCTTTACAATTAATTTCTCAATAGAATTGTTATATTGGTCTTTCCATATCACAAAGATTATATTTTTTTAAATTTATCTTTATTGTTGAGAATATTGCAGATGCCCCCATCTCCCCCTCTATTAACCCCCTCCTCCCATCTCCCACCCAGATGATAAGATGTTAAGGTGAGCAAGCTCAGAGACCTAAGCTCGTGTTCTGAGGGCTGAGAGTCCTGGTTTCTCCCTGTCTCTCTGTCACCCCCTCTTGTCACAATAAAGATGCTGTCTTCACCTGTTGGTCATATTATATAGTCTTTTCTTTCTTCCCCTCGGTTTTCTGGTCAGTTCTTGTGAAAAGTTTATTTATGAGCCTTTATATGTAATTGATTCCAAGTTAGTTTTATTAACTGAGTTTTGTTCTGTTTTGGTCTGGGTTTTTGGGTGGGAGGGAAAATAAAAGGAGAATTTTGCATTATAACATGAATTAAGGACCCTTCGTAGCATAATTTTGCTTTGGCTGTTTTACTGTGCTATTTAGTTAGCATGCTAATTAAATTTAAAAAGAATAAACACAAGAACCAACATGGAAAGAGTAAAAGTAAACCACATGTTTTCTGTAATTTATTTTACTAGCAATGGGCTGTCCTTTGTCCCACGCTAGCGGCTTGACGCCATGGTTCGGGAACTGGGCTCTGTGGACGCGTCCCTGGGGCCCATCACTTTTTGGTCCCCTTGCCCGCCCCCTTTCACCGGGCAGTTTAGCTTTCATCTCCTGTACGTTGCACATGGATGCAGGTTCCTATGAACAAGGGAAGTTTCTGCTGAAAAAGATTGAAAACAATTAGGCTACTAATGGGTGGTCTAGAACCTCTGGAAAGATTTCTAAAAGTATAACCCTGTAGTCTAAATGTGTTCACACATTCAGTGTGTACCTGCTGTGTGGCTGGCAGGAGAGTGCACTCTAGAGACACAAAACTGATAAGACATGGAATGGTGGGAGAGAGGAGCAAGTCCATGCGGCTACGACACAGTGTGGCTGCAGGAGTAGTGCCCGCTGTGGGAGACACAGTGTGGACGCAGGAGTAGTGCCCGCTGCAGGGAGACACAGTGTGGCTGCAGGAGTAGTGCCTGTGCAGGGAGACACAGTGTGGCTGCAGGAGTAGTGCCCGCTGCGGGAGACACAGTGTGGCTGCAGGAGTAGTGCCTGTGCAGGGAGACACAGTGTGGCTGCAGGAGTAGTGCCCGCTGTGGGAGACACAGTGTGGATGCAGGAGTAGTGCCCGCTGCAGAAGACACAGTGTGGCCGTGTGGCTGCACCAGCACTGAGGCACAGGGAGTCAGGGAGGCTCCTAGCAGCCAGCTGGGAGGTGGGAACAGGTGATTGAGTCACCAGGATGTGGACAGTGAGCAGGGAGAAAAGTGAGAGAGCCCAAGTCCTAGGTTTGTGGAATGTGTCGCCTCACTGGGGAAGACAGACGAGTTAGGTGTTGATTCAGGCTGAAGTTTTGCATATATGTGAAGTGGGCTTTTCTGTTTTATTTAAATTCCTATTTGGATTTGGATGATGTTATGTATTCATATTTTCAAGCACCACCTGTTTGGCTTTATTGTGTTTCCCTTTGTCACCAGTTCTGCCATCCTCCTCCTCGCTGCTGTGGGCTTGTTCTGTAGCCTTTTCTGATGCTTGAGGGAAAGTGTGTCGCTCCTTTGTTTTCAACCTCTCTTATTTTCAAATAAATACATTAAAGCTATAAATTTCCATACAAGCAGGACTTTTTGTGTGTCTCTTACAATGAACTATTCTATGATTCTCTTTTTAACCTTGAGGTTAAGTTTTATGTTATTTAATTTCTAGCCAAAAGGATTTTTAAAGCCCTTTATAGTTATCATTTTCCAATTTTACTGTTTTTGTGATTAAAAACATACAATTAGTACTATATGACTGAAATTTATTGCAGCATAGCATGTGAACTTTTTTGAAAACATTTTACTTTTGTTTAAGGATAACACATATTCTCTCTTTGTGAAGTTTGCATTTTATGTTTGTGTGCTTATTAATAGTAGTATTCAGATTTTATATTAACACTAGAGGCCCGGTGCACAAAAATTTGTGCACTTGGGGGAAAAAGGGGGTCCCTCAGCCCGGCCTGGGACCCCTCGGGATATAACGACCTGCTGGCTTAGGCCTGCTCCCAGGTGGCAGAGGGCAGGCCCAATCCCTAGGTGCAGCCCCTGGTTGGGCTCAGAGCAGGGCCGATTGGGGAGTTGGGGCACCGCCCCCTGTCATGCACAGAGCAGGGCGATCGGGAGGTTGTGATGCCACCCTCAGTCACGCTCAGGGTAGGGCCGATTGGGGGGGTTGGGGCGCCGCACCCTGTCACACACAGAGCAGGGCCGATCAGGGGGTTGGGGAGCTCACCCTATCAGGCACAGAGCAGGGCTGATCAGGGGGTTGGGGCACCTTCCCCTGTCACGAACAGAGCAGGGTGGATAGGGAGGTTGTGGCCCCGTCCCCTGTCACACACAGAGCCGCAGGGCGATCAGGGGGTTTGGGTGCTGCCCCCTGTCACGCTGATCCCGGTGCCGGGAGGCCTCACGGCTCCACTGATCCCGGTGCTGGGAGGCATATTACCCTTTTACTATATAGGGTAGAGGCCTGGTGCACGGGTGGGTGCCGGCTGGTTTGCCCTGAAGGGTGTCCTGGATCAGGGTGGGAGTCCCTACTGGGGTGCCTGGCCAGCCTGGGTGAGGGGATGATGGCTGTTTGCAGCTGGTCACACATCCTTCAGGGTGGGGGTCCCCACTGGGGTGCCTGGCCAGCCTGGGTAAGGGGATGATGGCTGTTTGCAGCTGGTCACACACCCTTCAGGGTGGGGGTCCCCACTGGGGTGCCTGGCCAGTCTGGGTGAGGGGCTGAGGGCTGTTTTCAGGCTGGGGGTGACGGAAGCTCCCAACCGCTCCTTTTTTTCTTTTTTTTTTCTTTTTATTCTGGGCCAGCTTTAGCTTTGAGGCTTGGCTCCAGCTCTTAGGCCTCCGCTGCTGAAAGTAGGTTTCTGGCCTTTGCTTACAATGTGCGATCCTGCTGGCTGAAGCCCAGCGGACTAAAGCAGGTTTCTGGGGTTTTGTTTAGCTTCTATATTTGGTACATAGTTGATTAGAGTTGCAGCTCAGAGGCCTGCAGCGGCAGGCGGGGAACGTTGGAGTCCTCCATCACTGAAGCAAGCAAGCCTCATGTTAATTTCAAGCTGCCTGGCTGCCGGCCGCCATCTTGGCTGGCAGTTAATTTGCATATTGCCCTGATTAGCCAGTGGGAAGGGTAGTGGTCGTATGCTAATTACCATGTTTCTCTTTTATTAGATAGGATTTGTCTGCCTTTTCTATTTTAGACGTAAATATTTAACATCTCTATTGAACACTGTCCGCTTACCTATTTCCTCTACAGTTTTTAGGTTGTTTTCTTTTAAATATATTTTTATTGATGTCAGAGAGGAAGGGAGAGGGAGAGAGAGAGAGAAACATCAATGGTGAGAAAGCGTTATTGATTGGCTGCCTCCTGCAGGACCCCTACTGGGGATCAAGCCTGCAACCTGGGGCGCATATGCCCTGACCGGGCATCGAACTGTGACCTCCTGATTCATAGATTGATGATCAACTCTTGAGCCACACTAGCCAGGTGGTTGTTTTATACAAATTGAATCTGTGAAGTTAAATGTAAATATGCTCATGATTGGTATGATTGTGCTTTGCTATTCATTCTGTCAGTGTATGATACTAGCCGTCCTCTTCCATATCATCTTGCTTGAATTCAGTTTTGTGAGACATCATAGTCGCTGACCTAGGCGTCTTTGGTTCAGTCTCTGGTGTGTCTTGTTCTCTTCTATTTTCAGCCTTCCTGCAGACGTTGGTTTGAAGTATGTCTTGCAGAGACAATATAATATTGGATTATTTTCCCCTTAAACCCAATTTGAGCAGCTGTTCTTTAATTAGTGAAGTAAGCTCTTTATATGGCAGACAATTATCATTACAGTTGGGCCTATTTCTTGCATTTTATTTGAGATTTCCCAACTATTTTTCTTACTCTTTAGATTTTCTCTCCTTTTCATTGGACACAGTTTTCTTAGGCTGTGTTAGGTGCTATTTGTTCTCCTATTGATTTCTTAAAGCCATTGGCACACATTTCTTCTCCAGCAAAAGAGTGCTTTGAAATTGTTGAGCATGCCCCCACCACCCTTCAGTTCCTCCTCACCCTGACCCCCTGTCATCTGGATACCCCTGGGATTTTAGTTAGGCTTTGTTTTAGATGTCATTTCCCCCCTTTTCTTCATTATCCCTTTTTAAGACAATAAGGAATTGGAAGTTTGGCAAATGTCTCATTTAAGTGACAACAATCTACCTTTCTCACATGGCTTTGTGGGGAGATGAGGTGAGGTGAGCAAGAGCACTTGGTAGCATAAAGGTTACACAGATGTCCGAAAGGTGCATCTGTTCCCAGCCTGCCCGTCTCCTGCTTCTTGCAGAAAGTCTCCAGTCCCTTTTCAGAAACCTGAGTTGATGTGTCCTTTCCTTTACTGTGTCGCACGCTGTCCTTTGATGGGTGACAGAGTGTCTGTGGGTCACCAGGCCCCCGTCCCGTGGGCTCGGCAGAGGCAGTGGTGTGCAGTATAGGGCACCAGGGTTTGTTCACTGAGCAGGGAAAACCCGGGGTAAAGGCTTTGTTTGCTGATGATTGACTGTGGAAGCCAGGGTGCTGGTGGAGCTCCCTTGTCAGTGAAAGAAGGAACTGGGAGGTTGGAGGCATAGTGCTTTGTTGTTTAACAAAAGCTCACTGTATGGGAACAGGAAGCTCTATCATGTAGTGAAAACTACTTCTAGGTACTTTTAAGAATAAAATGAATTATTACAATCAATGGCCTAATCTCATGGTACCTCGTTTTATTCCTTACTAGGCTCATATTGGCAACTTACTAACATCAAAATTCTTCAGCTACAAGGATTTCGATACTTTACTGTATACATGTGCAGCGGAGTTTGACTTCATGGAGAAGGAGGTAAGACAGGGTTTATAGTCTTCCCTTTGGGTTGTGTTTCACTTTCAGAAAGGGTGTTCCTGTGATTTAGACTCTGCCCCCTGTGCTGTCATCTGGGTTGGAAGGAAAAGGAAAACCTGGCAGCTTAGAGGTACGGTCACTGGACTCTGGTCCTCTCTCACTTAACAGTGCAGAAGCCTGCACTCAGGCGGCGGCCTGAGGAGTAAACACAGGCCTTCCTTCCAGCGGCTCTTCCAGGCAAAGCACTCGCCAGCGAGCTCAGGCTCCTACGCTGCACTGCACTCGCTTTGCGGTGTGTGTGTGAGTGAATGATCGCGTTGCTTTGAAATACGATTTATCCAAGTTCTCATTCCACGTCAGTTTTCTGTCAAACCTGTACTCCGATGTTTAGAAGGAAACCAGAGAGTGGTGTAGTGGAGTGAGAGACAAGCTGCAGTGTCGCCTAATGTTCCCGAACAGATGACTCCCTTCTTGGTACCATAGCTACTGGGCATGAGCAGCCTGCTGCAGAGAGACAACGTGCACAGCAAAGCCCTTTGCTATCTTAATGGTATTTTATAGAAAATAGAATTGGCAGTACTTTGTGAGCTGGTTTGGTTCAACAAACATACATATATTTGTGTCTCATTATACCACCCAGGTGGCCCTGATTTATGATATTTTATTATCTACGAAATGTGTTCCTTTTTTTAAATAGTATAGAATGTCTTGTGAGGGAAAGTGTTGGTGACAAGCAAATCAATTGCGATTTAGAAATTTCAGGTTCAGGATTGTTTAAGACTGTGACCTCAAATTATTCAACGGTGCATAGGATTGCAATGTGCCAGGCTTTGTTAGTGAAGTTTTTTCAGTAGTTTTTAAAATCTGTTACAAAGGAAATGCCAAAATGTTTTATTCTTTTTGTAAATATTGATCAGTGTGTGTGTGTTTGTGTATGTGTGTGTGTGAGAGAGAGACAGAGAGAGATGGGATCATGGTTAAGGTTTGATTTCTTAAAATATATTTTTGTCAATTTCAGAAAGAGGAAGGGAGAGGGAGAGAGATAGAAACATCAATGATGAGAGAGAATCATTGATCGGTTGCCTCCTGCACACCCCCTACTGGGGATCAAGCCTAAAACCTGGACCTGTGCCCCAACCTGGAATCGAACTCTGACCTCCAGGTTCATACATAGGTCCATGCTCAACCACTGAGCCACGCCAGCCGGGCCTGGCTAAGGTTCCCCCACAAAATGCACAGGGAAAGCCCAGGCCGTTTGAAGGGGTTGTGCTGACTGCAGGTGAACGTTAGGCGGCCCTGTAGTTAGGGCAGTTGGTGCAGCGGGTGAACAGTCATCTCTCATCACATTTTACACTTTCACATGTGAGGACAGGATCTGTTAGTGTTTTCAATTCAACACTTTGGGGAAATTTGTTTCTATGGAAACGCATCTTCATTTGTATAAGGGGAGTCTGTGGTTAGCTTGGGCCCTGGCTGGGTGCATGCTCGTGTTTCCCTTCACTTTGTTCATTGTTTGAAATGAAATTTTGTCTATTCAAAATAACACCTTCTTCTAACAAAGCCTCCCTGTGAATTTTAGACTCCACTGAGGTATACGAAGACACTGCTGCTTCCAGTGGTCCTGGTGGTGTTTGCTGCGATCGTCAGAAAGGTATGTCCGTCACTAGGAGCTCTTTCTCACTGTAAAGCCTTTTCCAGTTCCTACCAGGAGGTGAGTGTGCTGGGCTATGTGTTAATCCAGCACAACAGTTACTAATAGCCTTGGACCAACACTTATAACCCTTAAAACATCCCTCTGTCTGCCAGCTGGAAATAGACCTGGGGAAAGGGTGGCTCAGGCTTGATAATCATGTGTTTGAAAGACAAGATCAAAGAGACCTTATTGACCCAGATACAATGGTTTCTGCCAGTGTAAATTATTGCTGACTTGCTTTAACTCTTATGTAGTAGCTCCCTAAAATCTTTAACACATGCCTTTGTAAGCCATCTGCGCAGTGTTCACTAACTCCTGGATTGGATTTATTATTAATCAAAAGGAAAAATAGAATATTACCAATATATTATTAAACTCAATAAAATGGTTAGACTCCCAACTTGGCTTTGATATTGAAACTCTAAGCCCAGATACAGATCAGGGCAGGGAAGTTGCAGTCTTTAGCAAAGAGCGGTTGTGATGGTCTCTCTTTTTTCTTTAAGAGTTGGTGGAGGTAACCGTAGGCATTTTAGGAGAATGAATTGAGATTAATCTGTAATAGAATAATAGGTGATAGATTCTGATCTGTAGCTAGTGGTGTCTGTTTTAACACTATGTTGCATATTTGTAGAATATTCTGCACTATACTTGTCGATCACATTATGTACTGTACTTACCCCAAACATATCACGTGCGTTATTTCAGCTGGGTAATTGACAGCCCCGTGGGGTACGCAGACATTATTGTCCCCATTTGGACAGATGTGGAATCGGAAGGTGGGAGAGGTTGCTCCCAGCCTCACCTCATGTCCACGGGAAAGCTAGGGGCAGCAGGGATGGGACCGCGCACCTTCCTCCCCAGCTGCGTGTGCAGGACCCCGCTTGGAGCCTCAGCCCAGTCCACATCCAATCAGTTCACGGCCAGTCAGTGCTGCTGTCTGCCAGGCTCTGCTTCCTTCGCCTTCTGCGCACTTTATGTGGGTCCGCACCCAGAAGGAAGTAAAAAATACTAGATGTCGGCAGCCCAGGAGGCAGGGAGAGACACCATGTGGGTGGCTGCAGGTGATGAAGCCAGGTTGGGCTAAGGAGGTGGGGATGTTTGATTGAAGAAGGAAGATTCCACTGGAAAAAGGATCAGTATTTCACATATTTAAAAGCCTGCCACTTGGAAATAAGATTACATTCATTTGGCTCCTTAGAATTATGGCCAATTCCAGGAGGCAGGACCTTGGACCAGATTGATCCAAAGTGATTAGGAAAGTGCTGTAGATTCAGGCAGCAGCCGGCGGCTCTTCAAGAGCTGGGTGAACCCCAGTTAGCAGTGGCATAGAGGACATGGTGCCGGGGATGGCGTTTCAGGCCGCACGGCCGCCCAGTGACTGCTCAGTATGAAAAGGCAATTCTCAGTCACGTGTGTCTGTGTGAAGGGGAGGCCTGGGGGGTAGAAGCCACTGGGTGTGGATTGGGAGCCAGAGGGCCGGTTTGAAGGCCCAGCAAAAGGCTCCACCACCTTCCAGGAGGTCGCTTCATCCATCCGAGTGAGCTGGTTGCTCGTTTACAGAATGAGGACAGTGAAATCTGCCCGTCCAGGTTGACGGGTATTGATATGCTCAAGAACTCTAAAGATGCAAGATTGCGTAGTCATAATGATTACTTTCTGAGTTTTCTCTTCATACTTTTATTTAAGTAAAAGTTTGAAAGTTCAGAAGACACTTTAGTTAAAATTCTGCTTTTCCCCAAACAGCTATTCTAAAGTGTTTAAAATCTTTTTGCAGATCATTAGTGACATGTGGGGTGTCTTAACTAAACCACAGACACATCTAAGGTAAATATTCTATTAATAATGTTGCTACTTCCTCCACTTATTATAAAGTAGATATTTACAGTGTGTTAACTGCATAGTTCCGTGTTGTATACCCGATATTTGCTAATTGTCGTTTCCCTGGTTGTCATCCCTTCTTTGTTTTTCTCGTTATTTCTTACCTGTGCAGAGCCCAGCACACCCCTGTCCACACTCCAGGCCCCGCCCGATCGAGCCCAGGCCGACACGACCTGCACATGGTCTGTGCCTGAGGGACACAGTGTTGTGTTTTGGTTTAGCAGGGAAACTATGATTCTGTCGATGGTTTCAGGACCAGAGAAGAGCAGGGAAATATAAAACTGGATCCATACCGCACTTTCTATGCAAAATAAATTTCGAATGGAACAAAGATTCGGGGGGAAAAAATGAAACTTCAAAATGAACCGAGAGATTACATTTCTAATTTTAGGATTAGAGAGGCCTTGTTAAGTCTGACATAAAAACCTGTAAGCTAGAGGAAAAGATGACAAGGTTGTCCAGATACATACTTGGGTTTGGTAAGATATTATAAGCATTGTTCAAAGAAAAAGACGAGTTGGGGGAAGTGTTTGTAATATAAGAACATGGGACTAAGGGCCATCCTATCTAATAAAAGCCCAGCGACCAAACGGCAGAACGACTGGTCGACCAGGCGCTGTGACGCACACTGACCACCGGGGGGCAGACGCTCAATGCAGGAGCTGCCCCTTGGTGGTCAGTGCGCTCCCACAGTGGGAGTGCCGCTCGACTGACCGGGATGAGCAGTGCTCCCACAGTGGGCAATCCCCACAGGCCACAGCCCCTACCAGTGCACACATGCCGTGCACAGGGCCTCTAGTCTTAGATAAAGAATTTCAATAAATAAGAAAAATGATAAAAACCCATTACTAGCAATTGAGAGAAGAACGAATTCTCCTTTCCCTTTCTGCCCCTGAACAGGCAAGTGGTGCCCTGCCTCTGTGGTTTGGCAGTGGTCCTGCCCGGCCCATACCTGCCCCTCCCCTGGCCCCATAGCCTGGCTCTTTTGTATGGCCAAAGCCTTTAATCCTTACATAATGTCACCTCCTCAGGAAGCTCTCCCTGACCATCATTCCTGAGTAGCTTCCTGTCTCTTGCTTGTTATTCTTCACATCACCCCTTTCTGATTCTCTCAGCGTGCATCACCATTTGTGCTTAAATACTGTGCCTCTGGAAGTTCGATGGCACAGGGAGAGGTACGGTGGGGCTGTGCTTCAGCCAGCACTTCTCTCCATGCCAGCGCGTCCTCTCCGTGCTCACAGCAACGCAGAGATAATGCACAGAGATGCGCGTGGTGGGGGTGTTCGGTGAACCGTGGGAACAACCCCAGTGTCCACAAGTAAGGGATTGGCTTAATTAGGACCCAGTCATAGATGGGTGCTGGCTGTCTTCATGGACATATTTCCATCACACGTCATTGAATACAAAGTTACAAAACCGTAGATAGGATGGTTCCACTTTTGTTTAAAATAGGAAGATTGTGTACACTTATTTGTGCATAGGAAGGATCTGGAAGGATGACACTAATGACTGAGAGCATGGACTGGAGGACGGAGTAAAGGAAGTTTCAATTCGACTTCCACACTTTTCCGGAGTTTTGGGGCGGGGACAGAGATGGTGAAGTTTATGTGTTTGTGTTTTCTTTTATAACGAACACACACAGTCTTATTCTCTCACCTGCGAGTTTCTACCAACCAGAGAGAAATGGTTGCACGTACCCCGAACAGTCCTCGTTCTCATTCAGAAACGGCTGTGGCTGTGGCCGTGGCCGTGGCCGTGTTTATTCCTGGAGCCTTTGGTGGGGGTGGGGGGGTAGGGTGGGGCGGGATAGGGGTGGGAGGGCAGGGCAGGGAAGGCTTCTGGTATAAATGCCAACATTTCTCTCCATTGGAGACGGAGTTTTTCCCAAAGAGCTTGAAGGTTTGTACAGATGACAAGACACGAAGCCACAGCTGTGAGGCAGCTCTGGAGGAGAAGGGCGGGCCTGTCCAGACGCAGAGCGGCCCTGGGAGAACCGCTGGCTGCGGAAGTAACTGCAGAGCCCACGGGGCTAGCGGGGTCACCGGAGTAGGGCAGGGCTTTGAGGTCTGGTTCCCTGACACTTGATTGCGCGTGAGTGCCCGAGTCGGACGCCAGTGTAGAAGGGGAGCGGGCGGGAGAGACGAGTGAATATGGGATGTGAGTACCGGATCCCCTTCCTTTGCTTTCCCTCTCCTTCTCCTTTTGTGTAAGCTGCATGGGGGCAAAGGGCATTTCCCACCTTGTTCCCCGCGCCACGTCCAGTGTCATCCGTGCTCGGTGACATGGAGCGTGTGGACGGATTTGCACCCTGTCCTCCTGAGGGGTTCGTTTCGTAGGGGAGAGATGATAGTCAATAAGCCCATGACAGTGTGTCTTGTATGAGGCGGTAAAACAGGGAGATGATGTGGGAGTGATCGAGGAGGGGGACTGAATGGGGGGGCAGGGCGCCTCTAGGGTGGCAGCACCAGCATGAGTTGTGTAACTAGAGGTTGGTGATCAAGAGGGGCTGTGACCCAAGGATGAGGAGTGGGGCCCAGCTTAGGAAGGCGGTGGGCAGCGTGTTAGGGATTTGAGTTTCTTCGTTACCGGAGGACCCAGTGGAGGGTTTGGGCAGGGTGTGGCGTGCCCGGATTCCCATGTTCAAGGTTGCTCTCGGGACTGTGAAGGCATCTGTAGGGCGGGGCGCGGGGTGGGGTCGGAGGTGGATGTGCGAGCTTTCATGCACACATCCTCCTCGGGAAGTTCAAGCTGTCAAAGCTAAAGATGGCATTTTGAGGCTGTTTGTATTCCAGAGATGCTGCTGAAAAAATCTTCTATGTGGCTTCCTAAATGGTCTCCGTAGCAGCTACAGTTCAGGGGGAGCTGAGGGAGCATGGGGGAGGGAGGCAGGGTTTGGCACCGAAGGCCTCGGAGCTCCTCTCAGTCCGCACTGCTGGGACGGCTGCAGTGAGGGCTGGCTCCCCACGTGTTCCGTCGGCCTGATAAAAGTCCATGGCATCAAGTCTACGGCACGAGCAGCATTGCCATTTCTTTCCCAAGAAACTGTCTTAAAGGGCTGCAGCCCCGGCTTGGGTTTATCACTGTTAGTTATTTTGCTTTACATAGATGCGCCCTGAGGGACTATTATAGGAGCTGTAAAACTCACATTTGTAAGATAAAGATGCAAACAATTGAAGGAAGTGCTCCCACCGTGATTTAATAGTAGTGTTTCTTTTCCCATTGCAGAAACCACCAGTGTGAGCATGGAGAGGTAAAGACTTAATGTTTGTATATATTTGGACTTTTTTCCTAGTCCCACCTTCTGAGTTTATTAGTAATGTCACTACTCATCTGTAGACGAGGCCTGCACGTGTTTGCTGAGAATGCGACAAGCGGGACTGGTCACTGTTAAGTAGGAAACTCACTTGGTCCCCCGTGGGATCCCCACGGTGGTGGCAGTTCATTTCTGGAACCATTCAGAGGCACGCGGATTGGGATTGCTTTCCCCTTGGCTCACCTTGCCCGGGCTTCGGAGATGTGACTGCTGCTACTCCCAGCTCCTGGTGATTCAGCCTGGGTTTTCCCCCTTCTTACTCTTCTTTTTAAATTGAGATATAATTGACATATAACATTACTAGGGGCCCGGTGCACGAAATTCGTGCACTGGGTGTGTGTGGGGAGGGGAGTGTCCCTCAGCCCAGCCTGCCCCCTCTCACATACTGGGAGCCCTCAGGCGTTGACCCCCATCACCCTCCAATCGCAGGATCGGCCCCTTGCCCACGCCTGACACCTCCGCCAGAGTCATAGACCCCCATCACCCTCCAATTGCAGGATCAGCCCCTTGCCCAGGCCTGACGCCTCCGCCAGAGGTGTCAGGCTTGGACAGGGGACCCCCATCTCCCCCTGATCACTGGCTCTGGCCCCCGCCCAGGCCTGAGGCCTCTGGCCCAGGAATCATGCCTGGGCAGGGGACCTCCATCTCCCTCTGATCGCTTGCTCCACCCCCCGCCCAAGCCTGACGCCTCTGACCCAGGCTTCAGGCCTGGGGAAGGGGACCATCATATCCCCCCAACCCCCGGCTCCGCCCCCCACCCAGGCCTGATGCCTCGGCCAGAGGAGTTGACCCTCATCACCCTCCGATCACCAATCACCGGATCGGCCCCTTGACCAGGCCTGAGGCCTCTGGCCTAGGTGTCCGGCCCGGGCAGTGGGGACCCGCAGCTGCAGTGGCCCCGCGATCGTGGGCTCCGCTTTAGGCCCAGGCAAGGGACCCCTAGCTCCCGGGACTGCCAGCTTCGACCGTGCCCAGCTCCCATCGCTGGCTCCACCCCTACTTCCTGCTATCACTGGCCAGGGCGGCAAAGGCACCTGATTCTCCGATCATGGCTGGGGGGCAGGGCAAAGGCGGCCCCAGGGCCGCCTTTGCCCTGCCCCCCAGCTCTTAGCTCCCCCCTGGGTTTCCGATCACTGTCAGTGGCAGGGGGCTTCTTCCTGCTTTCCCTTTCGCCTCCCTGCATTGTGCCTGCATATGCAAATTAACCGCCATCTTGTTGGCAGTTAACTGCCAATCATAGTTGGCAGTTAACTGCCAATCATAGTTGGCAGTTAATTTGCATATAGCCCTGATTAGCCAATGAAAAGAGTATCGTCGTACGCCAATTACCGTTTTTCTCTTTTATTAGATAGGATATTATAGTTTGAGCTACAACACATGATTCGAATGTACATACATTGAGAAATGATCACAATATGTCTAGTTAACTTCTGCCACCCCACTCAGTTACAAGAATTACCCTTTTTTCCTTCTGATGAGGCCTCACGACCTGCTCTCTGAGCACAAGCCTGGCGCCTGCAGCTAGTGATGCTGCAGTGCACGGTCCCACCTGGTTCTGATGGCTCGGCCAGGGCAGAGCGCTGGGAGCTTGAACCGCAGCTGTTTCTGGTTGCCGCTCCCGCCGGGACCTGGTAGCGAGAGGTAGATTCAGAAATGTGCCTCAGTGACGGAATTTGAGCCCTCAGACAGAGGGGAGAAGTTGGACAGTGAATGTGAAGGCTTGTTTATTTCAGAAATGAAAGTGTTGTTACTAAGAAGCAGTACCCTTTTCTGTGTGTCCACCGTTTTGACGCTATAGCCTCAAACGTCACAGACAGTAGGAGTGAACCGGTCTCCTTTCCTTCCAGCTGGTGTACCATGCACTGCAGCTGGTCGCGTACACAGCCCTCGGTATTTTAATCATGAGACTGAAACTCTTCCTGACACCACACATGTGTGTCATGGCTTCCCTAATCTGCTCGAGACAGGTAAGGTCGTGGCTCCTTGGCGTTGTAGCCGCTGTGATAACTTCACAGCCTTTGTTGTTGAGGGTCCCTAAGACAATATTGAATTACCCAGAGTTCTGAAATGATTATCATTGAAGCTCTTCATGGTTTTGTACTGATTATTCCAAAAAGCCAAAGCTGATCATGTTCTGTCTCCTAACTTCTAGAATAGTCCTTGACAAACAACAGCAGTGCAGTGAATTCAGGAATGGTTACTACAGATGTTGATGGGAAGCAGAGCTTAATTGTAGAGATAATTTGTTTGCTTTGACATTCATATCATAAAGTATTGTAACAATTGATTTTATTTGAGACGTACTTTCAAGTTGCATGTTTTCCAGTATTGAGCTTTACAATGTTTTCATTGAGAACACGTGTGCACAGTGTATCCCTGGCTTCAGTGCGTTCCCTTTTAAAATTGAGCTGAAGCCTGCTGGTTATTTGCTGCTTACTTTTCCTGGATACCTGCCTCCTTGCTCTGTGGTCACAGATTTATGCTTCCTTACGAGTTACCTTTTCTTTTTTTAAAAAAATATATTTTTAATGATTTCAGAGAGAAAGGGAGAGGGAGAGAGAGATAGAAACATCAGTGATGAGAGTGAATCATTGATCTGCTGCCTCCTGCACGTCCCCTCCTGGGGATCGAGCCTGCAACCTGTGCATAGAGCCTGCAACCTAGGCATGTGCCCTTGACTGGAATCGAACCCAGGACCCTTCAGTCTGCAGGCTGATGCTCTATCCACTAAGCCAAACGGCTAGGGCCACAGTGTCACTTTTTCATCAATCAAGTGGCCCTGTGTGGAACAGTACCTCTTTTCAACTTAGCAGTATTTACTTAGCGTCTAACCACGCTCTGGGGAGGAGGGTGGAGCAGTGGGTGGAATACCTAAAAGCACCATTTTCTGTGTGTCTTTGGGAGTGATCTTTGGGAGAGAATGATAGCGGCACGTGTTGTTACTGAGAGTGGGCCATCCGAATACGGACACCACCAGCCGGCCTCCGGTTCCCAGGCAGAGTGTTGTTAGTTTGAGAGGCACTGCTTTCTGAGGGTCGATGGAGGGAGACTGCTGTTTCTGCCCCTGTGCCCAGCGGCCTGGACAGAAAAGGAGGCTGGCTGGAAGCTTTCCCTGCATCCCTCCTCCCTCCCCACCTCCACCCCCCACCCCCCAGTGAGACTATGGCCCTAGGTGCCCCGGGCTGGCCTCTCGGGGTGGGTGCTCCACGCACAGCCGCCTGGGGAAGGACCCTGCACTGAGCTCCATGCTCTGCTGTGGCTTTTGTGATCTTCATAATCTTCGAGCAAGGGGCCCCGGTTCTCATTTTGCAGTGGGCCTGGCCTGGCCTGGCCTGACGGGGAGTAGAGCGAGCAAGTTGAGAGAAGAGCTGCTTAAATCTCGGCCCACTAGTATAAGGGCTGGTGGGAGAATCCTTTGATTTCCACGGCACTGTTTCTGGAACTTGCTTTATCGGGGCCTCGCAGAGACTGTGTTGTTCTCTGGGAAGAATGTGTGTGTGTTGGAAACATGCTGCTTCCTACTGACAGTTAACTGCCCATGTGTCTTTGACTTGGTTTCAGCTGTTTGGATGGCTCTTTTGCAAAGTACACCCGGGTGCTGTTGTTCTTGCTCTGTTAGCAGCAATGTCGATACAGGGTTCCGCAAATCTGCAAACCCAGTGGAATATTGTAGGGGAATTCAGCAATTTGCCACAAGAAGAACTTATAGAATGGATCAAATATAGTACCAAACCAGGTAAAAAGAAAAGTAGTGTTTTCCCCAAATTTTACATGCACTGCAAAACCCTGAACCGAGTAACTGCCAATAGCTTTACTCTTTCTAGTCAGTGCTGCTCATGCATTATCCAGAAGAGAGATGTCAATCTTTTTTTTTTTTTTTTTAATATTTTTATTGATTTCAGAGAGGAAGGGAGGAGAGAGGGAGATAGAAATATCGATGATGCGAGAATCATTGATCGGCTGCCTCCTGTATGCCTCATGCTGGGAATTGAGCCCACAACCCTAGCATATGCCCTGACCGGGAATGGAACAATGACTTCCTGGTTCATAGGCCAACTCTCAACCACTGAGCCACGCGGGCTGGGCACGGTGTCAATCTTGCTTAAGTGGTTTGCAAAGGAAATGCGAGGCTTATTTTTTTAGTAATTAATTTTTCTATTTTCCATACATTCCAACTTTTTAAAAGTTTTACATGCCACAATTTAAAATAATTTTTATGCTTGTTTTCTTCATGAATTTTTAATCTTAGCCAAATTCCTTCTTGAAATGAACTCATGGGATCTTTATGTTTAAAGAGGGAGATTTTATTGTCATCCGAGTATCAAATGACTGAATATGAAATCATCTTCAGAATTTCTTGGTTCTATAAAAGTTTCTGAGTCAATTTGTTACTTCTTTCCTAGAACCAGGAAAGATAGCCAAGATGTTTACAATAAACAAAACACAAAAACCCTCGATATGAGATGATGAGGCTGTCTCCCGAGGAGAAGGCCTCAGGGAGCTGGGTGTCGGCTGGCAGCCGTCGGACTCCACTCTGGCTCTGCCCTGGGGGGTTCAGGGACCACCTCTCCGGGCTGCAGCTCCCTCAGCTGGGCTCCGCTTCTTTGAGTTGAGTGTCCTCCTAAGACGTGGCTCCTGCTTTGCAGACGCGGTGTTTGCGGGCGCCATGCCCACGATGGCGAGTGTGAAACTCTCTGCGCTTCGGCCCGTTGTCAACCATCCACATTATGAAGATGCAGGACTGAGGTACACGATTCTCACCCTGAAAGCACATTTTCATACTCATAGTGTGGGGGCCAGCAGAGTAAGGTTTCAGGAAGGACGGGGTGAGCTGGGACTTACAGAGGTGGGAGGAATGCTGGTGAGATGCTGCGTTACTTGCAAAACGTGAGGCTCCATAGGGCAGTACAGCCCCCCCCGGGGCTCATCGTCTCACCGGGCGCCGAGGGAGTCCCCGCGTGTCAGCCCAGTCGGGTCACGAATCCCAAACATTAGGTTGTTACTCGTCCTCCTCGGCTCCCGGAGACTCCTCAGCCTGTAGCTTCTGTGAAGGTTTTCTCATGGCCCATTTTTCTGGAATTCCATTCAAAGAGGCTTTTATTCTGGTTTTCACCAGGATAACCTGTTAAAATGATTTTGTTTTGTTTTTTACTGTTTTTTCTTAAAAACGTAAAGTATGCCCTCTTTGAAAAGGAAATAGACTCCATTCCCGTGCGTTTCCTAGGGTAGGTCATGTTGTTCCTTTCCTAAGGGACTGGGTGAGTCCTAGTAATAGCAGTGGGATATACATTTTATAAATAAAAAGCTTTTCATGATTAAAAATAAAATTATTCCTGGCAAGCTAATTTCCAGAGCAGTATGTTGAATAATTTTAGCTTTTACAAACCTAGGGACGAAATGGAGAGCCGCTGCCCGCTGACTGTCGGGGTCAGGGCTGGGCTGGGGCAGCGCCAAGGAGCCCATCTTGTGCTTGTGTAGCGCCTCCCACCCCCTCTTTCTTGTGAGAGCGACGCCTTAGAACAAAACCAAGCAAACAGCCAGAAAGCCCACGTGTGGGAACCCCTCTCCCAGGTCCGGTGCCCCCTCCTCCCCTTTCCTTCCTCCCTCCCTCCCTCCCGATGCCCTGAGTGGGCTCCTGTGGGGCGTCTCCTGGCCCAGCCTCCCTGGCTCCTTCTCCCAGCCCCCTTTAATCTCACAATCTTCTGCTCGATTTTTCTTTAAAGAGCCAGAACGAAAATAGTGTACTCGATGTATAGCCGGAAAGCAGCTGAAGAAGTGAAGCGAGAGCTGGTCAAGTTACAAGTGAATTACTACATCCTGGAAGAGTCGTGGTGCGTGCGGAGATCCAAGTGAGTACATGTCTGATGACCACGAGCCACGAACGCCAGGCCAGGCTCCTGGGCAAGCGCTTTGTTAAGTCGTGCGGGAGATGCAGCATTTAGCAAAGTATAAGGGGAAATATTTGTAAGGTAATGGTTTGAATTGGAGTTTTTCCCTTCTGTCATTACAGATATCTATTTCTTTATAATGATTGGCCCGTGTACACTTCCTTAAAGGCAGTATACAGGCGCTGATTGATAATTTCCCGAATTATTAATATTTGCCTGTGATGTTTTTTAAATCTTTTATTTCACATTGGATGTATTTTCTCTCAAAAGACTTGCAGAGTCTGAGACCACATGGAGAGTCTGGTTGTGATGACGTGGGGAGGCGCTGAGCGTCAGGGCCTCCTTTGTCCCCACCATCCCTGCCACCCCTGCAGCTTAGACAAAACCTCTCTGCTGTTTCCACGTCGTATTTGAGTGGGAAAATGGCTACTTTTACTCTGACCTATATGCTCTTGGGTTTATCGTTTTAAAAAATGCCTGTTTTCAAGAGCCGCTCACTAAGGGTGTAAGCAGCCAGAGTTAGTAAGACCCTCAGAGCTACTGTGAGCTCCACGGTGGACTGTTAGCTGCACTGGGTGGCTGGATAGCTGATGACAGCGGCTTGCTGCTGACACACCAAAGCATGGGCTCCCGGCGGAGCAAGGACGGGAGCGTCTCACCAGAAACCGGGGATGTTTGTGGGATGCTGCTCATTCTCACTGCTCTTCAGCTGAACAGAAGCCGTCAGGAGACTGCTGTGTCGGTGGCTTGGTCCTACTTACTCACCATGTATTTCCGTGGTACACAAGGGTGTTAATTCACACTAATTATATATGGACTCAGGAGGGAAAACAATTCTGGGACACGGTTGGTCAGCATTGCCCACCAGGAAACTCGAACAGTTGTTGATTGTTGAACGGTTTTTCTGTGAATATGTCCCAAGCTACTCGACTTGAATCAGGATTTATGGAAAATGTTATTGTTCTTCAAGTCATGTTTTAGAAGTCTTTTTGCTTGAAGTCTTTTTGAACATAAGAATGTATATGAAATTCGTATACCCATCTTAACTAACTTCGTTGGGTAAATTTAGGACAGAAAACTCTTAACTCTTCTCATACTTCTGTGAGGACTTTGTAATAACTGGATGGGGCTGACATCTGCTGTCAGAAGCACTCCTTTTAAAAAATATATTTTTATTGATTTCAGAGAGGAAGGGAGAGGGAGAGAGAGATAGAAACATCCATGATGAGACAGAATCTTTGATCTGCATGCCCCACACTGGGCACTGAGCCCGTAACCCGGGCATGTGCCCTGACTGGGAATCCTGGTTCATAGTTCGACCCTCAACCACTGAGCCACACCGGCCAGCACTCCATTTTTTGACGGCGATTTCCACCGTGCTGGGGTCTGCTTTGTGCCTCGGCCTCACTCCCAAGCCTCTGCCAGCCTGAGACAGCGGTAGGTTCCTGGGACAGAAATGTCATGTTTCATGCTCTGCCCCCCACCCAAGCTAATGACGAGCCTTGGCTCAAGAGTCTTCGTGTTCCCCTGGACCCTTGCAGAATAGTGTGGATCGGTGCTGAGGTTCTGTGGGAGCGCCCGGGATGTGCGTGGGTGTAGTAGTTCACGTACTAATAGCAGAGCACTGCTTTCTGTTCATGATGGGGGAGAAGACAACTTTAGGAATTTATTCAGGCAGTTAATCTGCACCCTAAACATCAGCAGTTAATCACCCATCTAGACAGAGCTTGTTGCCAGCACCAAGACTCAGAGGTGGGTGGTGGGGGTGCTGGATTCCCATGGGGACCTTGACTTGCCCTTGTGTTTGTTCAGCAGAAGTGGGGAGGCAGGAAACGAAGGAAGTGACTTTCTCTAACCTGTTATCCCCACTCCATTACTAAAACAACACTTGATCTGCTGCAAGATTGCAGCCAGACTGATGCTAAATCTCAGGGCTTAGTCCTTGAAACAAAACGCACACTGTGCTTTCCGTTCTGATAGGGAAGCAAACAGGCGCTCAGAGAGGAGGCGGGGGAGAAAGACTGATGGCGAGGCCTGCCGTAGCCATGGGATGGACGGAGTTTCTTGGCAGACTTTCCACCTGCATTGGGCTCTTCCTTCTCCCCCGCCTGGGCCCTCGCTCCCAGCTCAGCCATGCCGGCCCGAGACACCTGCGTGCCACGGGGACAGAGCAACCTGTCAGAACAGAGGAGCGAATGGGGAACTCACATACGAGAAGAAAGGACAGGGACTAATATTTATCTAGTGTTCGGTTCATGCCCAGCACTTGGGTGAGCCCTAAAGTATATGATCTCATTTACAAGGGGCTTAATTGTGTGCCTTAATTATTCCTTATTACTTGACACTCTGTGTTCCAATAACATGTATGAAAATCACTCAAATGCGAGTTATAGATGAGCTTTTAATTAACTACTCTCAGTTCTCTGCTTTCTTTCTCATTAGTCCCAATAATACAGTTGACATGAAATTAAAATACATGAATTCAGAAGAAAATTATTCAGGTTTTCACTGATGCTGTTTGAAGATGTAGCCGGCTGGCCTGGGGAGACTTTGGGAACTTGATAGGGACTCAAGGATGTTACACTTGGGCAGACAGTCTCCCAAAGGCAGCTCTGCCCTCTCTTTTCTCCTGCAAGCAAGGGAGCTCAGGAGCTGGGAGTTTCTGCTTGCTGTGTAGTTCACCCTCTGCTGCCATTGGCCTGCAGTGTGCTAACAGCCTGGCCTCAGCTCCTGGGAGAAAACGAGAAGGTACACAAGCCGAGCCCCGTCATGTGTGTGCTCAGTGTCGGTAGAATCTGCTGTCAGCCACGGTGTGCAAAAATGTGCACCGAACACTCTGCACACGAACACTCATTGGGGAAACCTCCCGTGGAGATCCTCTGATGGAGGCAACGTGCAAGTTGTGTAGCCCTTTGTCAGGGTGAGAGTGCTGCTTCTAGAAGCTTAGCTTGCAGAAGGACAGAGGCACAGAAATGTTTATGCAAGCACCGCTTTATTATGGTAACATGGGAAGCAGTTAAACACCCACCCGTAAGAGAGTGGTTACGTAATGCACAGGAGGACCAGCGACAATTAAAAGGAGGAAAGCTGGTCTTTATGTAATGAGATGGAAAAGGGCCACATTTTATTGGCAGTGAGGAGTCCCAGAACAATCTCATTTGTGTAAAAGCAGCCCGGGGCATCAGCCCATGTAAATGCCCGTGCCTCCCTGTGCCTGTGTCTGAACCAGAAGAAAAAGTCTGGCAGAGTGTGTGCTGGGCTCTTTGCAGAAGTCACCTCTGAGGTTGGCCCGGGAGGGACGCTGACTTCCATGTTTTATTTTGATAGGTCTGTCTGACACTTTCTGGATGATTGATTTCCTCTAAGTAAAGATGCTGTGAAAAGAGAAAGGATTGCATTCCGCCACTGTGCTCGCCTCCTGGTGGAGAGCAGGGAGTGGGGTTGCCATTGGGAATAAAGGGACTTAACTGGGAATGGCTTTTTCTCTTAGAAAAAAGTGAAGCAACTATGACAAAACATGAGTTGTCAGCGCTCTATAATTTCTCCTTGACTTGCCCTTGTGTTTGTTCAGCAGAAGTGGGGAGGCAGGAAGCGGAGGAAGTGACTTTCTCTAACCTGTTATCCCCCAGGTTAGTACCTACCGACACTGAGCACACACATGATGGGGCTCGGCTTGTGTACCTTCTCGTTTTCTCCCAGGAGCTGAGGCCAGGCTGTTAGCACACTGCAGGCCAATGGCAGCAGAGGGTGAACTACACAGCAAGCAGAAACTCCCAGCTCCTGAGCTCCCTGCTTGCAGGAGAAAAGAGAGGATATTTTCTGTCGTTTTTATTTTTTAAATTTCTCAAAGCGAATAGAAGGTTGTGAACTTGCATTCACCTTTTCTGTTTTATGAATGGGGCCAGCGTCTTGTAAGCACGTCCCACATGTGACTTGCCCTGCGATCCTCTGGACGAGGCTCCGTTTGGCAGAGAAGTGGTTGCGCTTCCCATTCCGTGTCCCCTGGGAGTGCACATCCCTCTGTTCTGTCATCCGTGAAGCTAAGTCCCTTCACGTGATTGAAGCATGTCCCACTCTCTCTAGTTTAAGGAGACAGCTTTCCTTTATTATTAATAAGAAATCTATAGAGTGGTATGTAGAGGCCATTTGTTCATCCTCTTTCTCAACAGCGTTTCACCAGATATCTTTTACATCCAGTTTTTATTCCTTGCTGAATCAATGATTACTTTAGTGATTATAAATATTAGGCAATATAGATTGGAAAGTAATGTGTCACTTACTGAACAGTGGGCATGTGAGGATGGATTTGATAAGCAATAATTGGACCAAGAACTACTGGTCTTTCTGTATGGAAAAATTTAAAATCAAATCTCTACCTCACACCATACAGGAAATTAATTACAGATGAGTTCTAGGTCTAAATGCACACAGCAAACTTAAAACTTTCATGGGAGAATACACAATGTATGTGTTCACGATAGTGTGGTATGGAAGAATTCCTTAAACAAGACAAAAGTCATAAGCTCTAAAAGAAAAGACTGGTATTTTGGAGTATAATATAAAAATCTTTAAAAGGAAATTGTGAACCGTAACAAAAGCCAACAATTTTAGATTTAAAATAAATGTTCGAGTTATCACGAAGATCTTAATCTTATTTGGGCAAATATCACATAATACCAATTTTACTTATACTGTTCTTTAAAAAAAAATATGTCGTTTTCAAGATTGAATTATGGGTTCAGTTAAGATGTGAGTTTAACACTACTGCATTTTCTTGAAGTTGGCTCATTCTGGAATACAGTTTATGGAAAGTTGCATAAATATGAACTAAGTATACTTGCCAATTAGAATTTGTAAAATTAATATAATAAGAGTGGGACATGCTTCCCACATGCTGGTTACCATGCCAGATACAGTGTCTCTATTAATCCTTATACACAGCCAAGCCAGGGGTTTTCCCGTTTTGGAAATGTGGGGGTGAGGCTGAGCGAACTGTCCGAATGCACATTTTGGTAAGTAGCTGAGGCAGAAGGTGACCAAGCTCTTCCCCATCACTGCAGTCACATACTTTGTAGATGTTTCTTTAGCATTAGCTTTGCTGTGTTCCTCCTTGTTCTAAGGAGGGCTTAGGGCGGCTCACACGAGTGTAAATTACTCTGATTGGATTTTTTAAACTCAGTTAGTTGACGTGGAGCAGGTGAAAGGAGGGAGGGCAGGATAGACAGTGTGTGCCCTGCTTCACCCGCGCCTTCTGACGCCCCCTGGTTCCCTGTGTGTGAATCTTGCAGGCCCGGCTGCAGCATGCCCGAGATTTGGGATGTGGAGGACCCCGCCAACGCTGGGAAGCCGCCCTTGTGTAACCTCCTGGTGAAGGACTCCGAGCCGCACTTCACCACCGTGTTCCAGAACAGTGTTTACAAAGTCTTAGAAGTTATAGGAGAATGACCGCGGCCCGCAGAGAAGGGTCACTCATGGTTTTAACGTTTTGCTAATAACTCATGCCTTGTTTTTAAGCAGATCCCAAAAACTTTTATAGCTAACTGTTTTCAAATAGGACAGAGTTTTATTTGGTCTGTTCGAATGTCATTCTGATTGTAAAAGTATGTATACCACTATGAATTGGGTACTATTTCAATGCACCCCTTAAAATTTGCTATGCAAATGAGTATATGCTTGTATTTGACTTAAACATTTGTGCTAAAAGGAGCAATGTTTCCTGTCTACAAAATAAATAGGTGATGACAAAGATGATATGAAAATATGGTCAATTCTGAACTCCGTGGGGGCTGATTTCACAGTTTAAGGACCATTAATGCCCTTGCTTTTGCATCTGCCTCTTGCTCTTGTCTTTGGGACATGCCAGTGATCATTGGCGCTCCTCAGCCCTGCTGGTCCCTGTCATAAGGGTAGACGGGGCTGCCAGGGGTGGTTGCTGGGTGGAATTACCTGTTTACTTCCCTTCTCCGTGTGCTTTCATTCTTTGTCGCTCTTGTTAATGAAGCATTTCCTGCCCATTAATAATCCAGACTCTAAGACCGAATGGCCAGCTCCATTGCTGTGCCAGCCAACAGTGAGGTGTTAGCGTTTCTTCTCCCTCCTCCCTCTCCCCCAACCCAACATTCTTTGTCAAATCAGTGGTATTTACTCAGTTAGTTCCTTATCAAGTACTTATTCTTGGTTTAAAAATATTTAATGGCGAGTGTATATTTTCTCATTTTTAGTATTATTCAAATGTGTATATTTTAATACCTTTAAACCACTTTTAAAATTTTTCATGTTTAATTGTAGTTTTAAGAAAAACTATTTTGAACAACCTCAAATGTAATACATCCAGAAACTAATGTATATTTCTGTAGACATAATTTACAGTGAAACAATAGACTGTAGTGTGTGGTAGCTTTTCTGTTACTATTAAGATATACTACAACATGACTAATTTTTCTGTCAGAAAGTAAATGAATAATAATATTGAATGGAGTTTTTATAATTTACTTTTAAAATTGCCTGTCTTTAATAAGACAAAGCCTTAAGCCTTACCACTTTGGTTCTAAAAACCATTTCAGTGTGAGGAATGAATATATTCAGCTTTCCTCTTTATATTTTTCTTCCTATTTATTTTTATTTTTAAAAATTTCCAAACCTCCTTTGAGTTCCTCCTATGAATTTTTGTTTTCTAGAGGTTGTGTGAAATGAGATTTTTCAGAACAGTGAGTCCTTGTAGCTCTGAGAAACGGTTTTAAGATTCTAAATTCTAAGCAAACCGTGCCTCTGGCGGGCTGCACATTGAGTCATGCAGCGTCCTCTAACCACAGGCAGGTTAGCCTCACTGGAGTGCCCTGAGCCCCGATTCTCAGCGAGGGTGCCGGTGCCCACCCGGGAGCCACGCATCGCGCTTGTCTCTGCCTCCTCACAGACCCAGGACCAGCCGGGTCAGCTTAGAGCAGACCTGAGCGTGCAGCCCCAGGCCTGGGTCCCGGGAACGTCCTTCCAGCCCCCCTGCCCGCCCCCCCCCATTCTGTCCCTGTCTTTAGGTGCTTGTCCCCCCTCCCCCCCTTTGCCATTTGCTGGGTGACTTTTACTTCTTGGGAAGTGGCCAGGGGAGTTGTGGCTGAGGAGGAGAATTGATCCAGAAAAATGGGATGAGGGACCTGAGCCCCTGAGGATGGGCGTGTGGGGCGGTGGAGGGAAGCGCACTCCTCCGGCTGCAGCTGTTTCCCACCCAAGTGCGGCTCTTTTGTTTATTCAGCGGGTACAAGACTTTGAAGAAATGGTACTTTTAAAGTTATTCTCTGTTCCTCCCCCCTCCAGTGATTTCCTTCCTAATAAGTTCCCATGTCATGATCGGACATTAAATACAGTGGCCACTGGTTCCTGTGCTGGGGAGGGTAAAGTGGTCACGTTGGTGTCATTCCAGGTCACGTGTGTCAGTATTTGTAACTGGGCTCCCAGCAAGCTCTGGTTCTGCTCTCGGCCGACGGTGTGGGCAGGCCTCGGTCTGCGCGGCCCGCTGTCCCAGTTACCGTCACGGTCATGGTCATGTCCGGGGGCAGCCGCTGCTGCAGATTCTAAATCTCTTTTTATGGCAACACAGCGTAGTAGTAGGTTTCATAAATGTGACAAAACAGTATTGAAGTTCAGTATTTTACACATTTTTTAGCATTTAAAGATATTTTTGCTTTAGTGTAAGGAAGGTAAGGATGGGCAAGGAGGCGATAAAGACAGCTGTGCTCTGATGGGAACAAACGAAGCCAGGGCAGTAGTTCTAGAAGCTCAGCCCCTGGCAGCGCTTGGCAGAAGCAGTGCATGTTAGGGTGAGGCGGGTGAGGAGAGGGGAGGGTGCGTCAGGAACACGGTGATGTGACAGAGGAGCGTTGTATTTTTATGACTTTTATGCCGGTTGTTTACATGTACTATGTATGTTAAATAAAAAAGATCATGAAAATACGAGGAGTACTTGGTTGTTTATTGTTATTTTCGCTTCCTCCCTGACCCAGGGTGTCCAGCCTCCTGGTGCCTTCGGATAACCGAGGGCGGGGCTGGCAGAGCGGAGCTGCTTCGTCCTGGGGACAGGCGCTGGGCTTGCCCACGCTCTTCTTGTACCTGTGGCGTCACACACTGAGATGGCTTATCATTTTCATCAAGGGACACAGCCGTTCTTTAAAGCCATATTTTGGGGATAATTCCAGAGCCGCTGAAAGCTTTTGCTCGTACATCAAACCACAGTGTGGGCGCGTGACCTTCCCTCAGTCGCAGCACCATGTTTTGGCTTGATGCGAGCGTCAGCTGTACTTGTCTGCCTGGAGGAAAGACAGGCGGGTTAGTTCACGCCTCTGTAATCGTTTCTTTACACGGTGACACCTGACGTCCGGGGTGAAGTTTATAACACAGTGGCTCTCAGATGTAGTGTGTGGAGTTCGCATCCTTGGAGGCTTGTTGAACCCAGATTGCTGCCCCCCCTGCAGAGGTTCCGATTCAACGGGCCTACGATGGGGCTGCTGTGGCCTGAATGTGTCCCCCAGTTCACAGGTTGAAATAATCCTAACCCTAAGGTGACTGTGTTAGGGGGTGGGGCCTTTGGAAGGGGATTAGGTTATGAGGATGGAGCCCACACGAAAGGGAATGCTCCCTTGCCCCTTCCACTGTGTGGCCACAGCTGCAAGGTGCCGTCTGTGCACCAGGAACCAGGCTCTCACCGGACACGGACTCAGCCGGCGTCTGTGTCTCGGATTCCCAGCCTCCAGGACTGTAGGAAAAGGATTCCTGTTTGTAAGGTATCCAGTCTGTGGCATTTCGATGTAGTCGCCCCAAGGGACTAAGACGGATGTAGCCCCATCACATGTATTTCTAACCTGTTCCAGGTAATGCTGATACTGTTCACCCCGGGACCATGTTTGAGAACCACACTCTAATGAATGGGAAAGACTGGAAGACTTGCCTCTAGGGGGCGCCCTATTCCTGCCAGCACTTACCCACCCACCAGGACAGAGGGTCGCAATAGTGGGAACTGGATTTTGCGGAGTCCCTTGTGGCTAAAGGGCTTTGCTCCAATGGAACTTGCAAGGAGCAAAGAACAGATCTGGTCATTTTTAACCAGAGCATCAGTACAGCTTATTTGCACTGTATTTATTGATGAGAGTTCTGGACCATAAACATTTTAAAACAAGACTGGGTCCAGGTCCCTCTATGCCAGCGGTTCTCAACGTGTGGGTTGCGACCCCTTTGGCGGTCGAACGACCCTTTCACAGGGGTCGCCTAAGACCATCCTGCATATCAGATATTTACATTACAATTCATAACAGTAGCAGCATGACAGTTATGAAGTAGCAACGAAAATAATTTTATGGTTGGGTCACAACATGAGGAACTGTATTTAAAGGGCCAGAAGGTTGAGAACCACTGCTATGCTGTCTCAAAGGGTAAGAGATCCTTTTTTACTGCTGCATAGTATCCCCTGGTGTAAATCAAGCCTGCCAAACAAAGGCTAACACAGACCAAATAAACGAGGCCCGCAGGCCGTGGGTTTGACATGTGTGGTGTAAATGGACCACAGTGTTTCTTTCACTTTAGAGATGGAAAAAGAGTGAAATCCTTTGAAACTGTACTTCTTTTGTAAACTTCGTTTGCCTAGAAGGAAGTAGATAATTTAGTGATCTGTGTGGATTTTAAAACTTCATTTTTCACTTTTCTGCCTTTGTGTGATCCCAGAAACCCACTGTCTTCTTTCTCCCTCTGTTAGGTAAGGGTCAGCTCTGGGTCTCAGATCACTTGTTTCTTATCTGACCCCTTCCCCTCCCCCCAACCAAAAGTTCCTCATTTAACTCAGTGAAATTGTTCCTTACGCAAAAACAGCTGAGCTGCTCTTAAACTTCACCACATTCTCCCATTGTCTTTATCTCACAGTGCTGTGTCAGCACAAACACATTTTTACAACTGAAGTCGGCAAGGACATTGGGGTGTGCGCTTCCCTTTTTAGCTTTCCTCCCGCCGGGGAGATCTAAACACTGAGTGAGTGGGAGACTGGAAGGCTTTCCCTTAAGATTCTGAGGCGCTGTGGTATAATTAAAAGGTACATTTGTCTTTTTTTGCAAAGATATTGGGTTGGTATTGATATTGGCTCTGTTTTCAAAGCCATGTTTTCTGTGCTCAATGGGCTGTGACCTCAAATTCTAATTAAATAAGCAGCGTGTTGTCAGAATGACTTTCACATGAGTGGCAGTGCACTGAGAATTCTGTTGAAGCAAGCGTGTTCCTTTTAACTCGGCATGATACGGTTTCACTGATGTTTATGTACCTGCACATTTTTTTCTGTATGCAAATTTAATATCTTGAAAGAAGGTGGAATGTAGCAAAATCAGGCTCATTGAGTTGTTATGCTGATTGCCCTTAACGCTTTAGTACTTACCCATTTCTAAAATACAGAAATGAAAGAAATGGCCGATTCTAAGTAGATTTGGCATCTGTCCATCAAAACTGATTTAAAACAACAACAAAGTAGCCTGAAGGCCAGATTGTCAACTCAGCTTTCTGACCAGCCCAAGTCTCTGGTTCTGACCCTCTGGGCAGCAGTGCCCGGCTCAGGTCTGCCCCCTGGGCAGTGGTGCCCGGCTCAGGTCTGCCCTCTGGGCATCTGCTTATTGAGCAGAGTCCAGACTCAAAGGCCTGCCTCTCGCCCTAGAGCACCCTCCTTCCAGGAAGAGCAATGGCAGCCCTGCCAGCCCTTCACATCTGTGACGCGCTTGGCTTTTTCTAACAAAGACCCCCTTGCGGTGGTCATTCTTAATCTTGGCTGCACACTGGAAGTTGTTGGGGAGTTTGGAAAATACTGAAGCCTTTTTCCATCCTGAGAGTTTGGGATTTAGTCGGTCTGGGCTGTGGCTTAAGGTTTGGAACTTCTGGAGTTGCCCTGGTGACATCTTTGGACCTGGCCCCTCTGCTCATTTTCAATAGCCACCCTTTCCACGCCTCCACCCAATCAAACGAGAGATGTGAGCGCCCCTCTCCCCAACCACTCTCTTCTACTAGTACTGATGGACTAGGTCTGCTTTATTTGTGTTAATCATGGAGCCCAGTGTTGAGTAGACTCTAAGGAAGTAGCCCTGTGCCCAGTTGGAGATCTCTGCCCAGGGAGGGGGGCACGGTGGAGTGGCAGGATGGGTGCGACTTACTTGCAAACCCTGATTAAAGTGTCAAGAAGAAATGGAAATATAGCCGCGAAAACAATAACAAACAGAAATTAATCACTTTGAACATTTAATCTTGGTGCGGAGAATTACGTTTCTTCTCTGTGGGTCTGCTTTTCTCTTTCGTCTGGAATATGCTTTCTTGAGCAGCTTTCACTTCAAGTTACAACTCAATGTCACCTCCTCTGTGAAGCCTTCCCTGACTTCCTACCCCTTGGCTGAGTGAACTGCCCCCACTGCCCATGCTCCTATCAGCCCTTCATTTCACACAGTTAGCAGGGCTTTCTCTGCTGCATCGTGTCCTCACAGACTGGATCTATGCCTGTTCTGTTCCAAACCTACAATACCACCTAGCAGTTCCAGCTTCATGATTTTTGTAAAATCGGTCTTCCTGCCGCAATGCAGTAAATCCCAGGAGCACTCGATTTCTCTTTTAATGAGAAGAAATGGAGATTATGTGCTCCAGCCATGGTGTTGAAATAACCAGGAAGTGCAGGACATCTGTTGAGATGAACATATATAGGAGAACAATGTCCTTAATAAGCAGCTAACAAAAGCTAAGCTCAGATCCTGCCTAGGTACCTTGGTACATTTCAAACATGGCTAGTAACCAAATAACTATTGGAAATCACCACGGCGAAGACAGGCATCTGTCTAGAGCAGTGGTTCTCAACCTTCCTAATGCCGCGACCCTTTAATACAGTTCCTCATGTTGTGGTGACCCCCAACCAAAACATTATTTTCATTGCTACTTCATAACTGTAATGTTGCTACTGTTATGAATCATCATGTAAATATCTGATATGCAGGATGTATTTTCATTGTTACAAATTGAACATAATTAAAGCATAGTGATTAATCACTAAAACAATATGTAATTATATATCTGTTTTCCGATGGTCTTAGGCGACCCCTGTGAAAGGGTCGTTCGACCCCCAAAGGGGTCGCGACCCACAGGTTGAGAACCGCTGGTCTAGGGGGAGGAGTCTCATTGGCCTGGTTAGGGCTGTGTGGCCCAGGGAACTGTGATGGCCAGTCCTGGACCCATCCTCCACCGACCAGGAAGCAGGGAACTAGGGGTAAGAATCTGGTTCAAGTCTGGGAGAGGGGCATTCCCAAAGGATGGGAGAGACCGGCGTGTTGCTAGATGAGGCTGTTAGACACAGGATGGCAGCGGTCATACAATTAAATCGTCAACACTGAGACAACTGCATTGGAATCCTGAATCCATCCTTCACAAGCTTTGTGAGATGAAATGTGTTTCTTAATTTGCGAATCCGTTTTCTTATCTTTCAAAAGGATACGCCTCCTAGGGTGGTAATTAAAAATGAGAGAAATAGACCTGCACAAACACAGCGGGAGATTTTAACATACCTCCCGTGGAAACCAATAGCATAAGCAGGCAAGCAATCAGTAAGGATATGTGTGATTTGAGTAATAAAATAAGCAGCCCCGAGTTAATGGTCATGGACAGAACGTCCAACCCTGAAATAAGGGTCACATATAGGAAAGCTGCACCGAACAACAAAGAAGACTCATTCTGTCCTAGCATGTAGGGCATTTCCAAGAACTGACAGTAGAGCATGAACCCCAGGAAGGCATGATTTTGCCTGTTGTGAATGCCGGGAACATGGGGGTGCGGAAGCGCCTGGAGACCCTGATTTCAGGGCTTTTGTCTAACCTCATCTAGGTGATCCACTCGCAGGGGGCTTCCCAGTCATAATCAGACATGTCTGCTAGCTTATTTCCCCACCCGGGGACCAGGACTCGCTCTGAAATGAATTCTCCATCAAACTTAAATAGCAAGCAGCTTTGCAAAAGCAGCGTCTCCCTCCCTTTCCCCTTCCTGAATCCTAGTGCCCAGGCAGATGAGCCAATGAACATGGATCTGAGCACTAACCATGTCTAATGCTGACCTCTGAGGTGTGAGTGTGTGTGTGTGTGTGTGTGTGGGGGGGGGTGTTCCCAGGTGTCTCTGCATCCCCTCCGGGGTAATTTCTTGCTGTTCCCCATGGCGGCTCATTGTGAATAGGAATGATTCATCCAAACATAAGGAGAGAAAAAAGGCTTTGGGACCAGGAGGGAGAAAACCAGTCCCCTGTCAAAATAGTCTGTCTCCACATCTGTCCCCTTCACTCAGCCTTTGCTTCAGGCGGCTGGCCGGCCGGGCTGGGCGGGGGCTCTGCTCAGCACAGCAGAGCCAGGGCTGCTTCGGAGCTGACCGGGAAAGTGACTAAGTGATGACAGAGGAGTGGCTGCCAATTCCCAGTAGAATCGCCACCTCTATGCACAGCATTGTCTTTCCCGGTGGCGTTTTCACAATGCGCTTTCTCTCCCTGCCCAGGCTCCTGTGTGATCTGCAGGTCTGGTGCCTGTCCAAATGCCCAGGTGGCCACGGGTTCCAAGGGTCTTGGAGTTTTAGCCTAGAACAGGGGTGGGCGACCTTTTTGTGAGTGTGTGCCAAAACCAGCAAAATCTCTGACTCAAAATTCTTCTGCGTGCCAACCCTAATTTTTTGAGAACATGTTACGGCTACTTGATATCTCTTAAGATGTACGTATGTGAAGAACCTTAAAGAAATAATAAAATTCAATCGAGCAACAAAAACACAGTATATGATGATGAAAAATACATTTATTTTTTAATGTATATTGTTATGTAAAATTATTTATCTAAGATGCACCTACACTGAATTTATCTGAAAAATAAAAAAGTCGATATTAAGAAAAAAACTGTAAATGGAAGATTATAAGAGAGGGTTTTGTGTGCCAGCAAAATTTACCGGCGTGCCATGTTTGGCACGCATGCCAGGGGTTGCCCACCCCTGGCCTAGAACAAAACTTGCAAGTGAAAGGCAGGGTTGTAGGCTGTGAGATGGGTTTGGTAAGGAGAGAAAATTCCTAAGGAAGTTTCAAGCATCCCAAGGTTTCTGGGTGAAAGCTCAGGAAAGAACAGCGGACTTGTTCCCCAAGACTTAGGTGTTGGTCTCCGCTCTGGCACTCACACACTGTGTGGTCTTGGGCAAATGAGAGAAATATATATGAAGTAGCAATGAAAGTAATTTTATGGTTGGGGGTCACCACAACATGAGGAACTGTATTAAAGGGTCGCGGCATTAGGAAGGTTGAGAACCACTGCTCTGGACAGATGCCTGTCTTTGCCCTGGTGATTTCCAATAGTTATTTGGTTACTAGCCATGTTTGAAATGTACCAAGCTACCTAGGCAGGATCTGAGCTTAACTTTTGTTAGCTGCTTATTAAGGACATTGTTCTCCTATATATGTTCATCTCAACAGATGTCCTGCACTCTCTGGATGTCTCATTCAGCACAACACAGGATAACATTCACAATGGTTAGCATCTAACCAAAGATTACCAGATAGGCAAAAAAAATGGCCCATAGTGAGAAGAAAATGGACAATAAAAACTGGGCAGGTCGGGAGTAGCGTGTGGGGCTCTGAGAGAATGGGGCTGTGGGTCAAGCTGTGGGGGAAGCAGAAGCTGTGGGTAGCCATGAGGGGCGGGAAGCGACAATTGCAGAGAGAGAGAACAAGGCAGAGAAACAGCTGGGGAGGCCTCAGTCCTCGAGCCTCTCCCGGGTGCTCAGGTGGCCTGGCAGCTGGAGCCTGTTCCCCCCACCAGCATGGAGTCAGGCCCCAAACCACTGAGCACAGACCGCACTGCAGAGGGGCCCGGCCTCGGGCCTCAGCGGGACCCTCCCAGCTGCTGGGCAGTTCTTTTATATGCTCCCCCACTATCCTCTGCACCTCCATTCTCCCAACCCCACCCCATCTTTCTCAATACCACCTTCAGTTCTTTAAAATGAATGAATGAACTGAAGATTCCTTGAAAGATCTTCCTCCGCTTCCTGAGCAAATGTATTCCTTCCTTTCCTTCCATCTATTTTGAAGCTTAGCCATAGATATTCTGTTGGCTCTGGGGCTCTGTGTATTTTAATAATTTATTTTGCTTTGATCTTTTACTTTTAATCATATTTTCTGCAGATCCTGCTTCTTTTTCATGTTTTTATCATTATTTCAGTGTGAGTGTATGTCTGTGTGTGACTGTGAGTGTGTGTGTAGTGTGTATGTGAGTGTGTGTGTAGTGTGTGTGTATCTGTGTGTAGTGTGTAGTGTGAGTGTATGTGTGTGTGGTGTGTGTAGCGTGTGTGTAGTGTGTGTAGCGTGTGAGTATGTGTGTGTATGTGTGTGTGTGTGTAGTGTGTATGTGAGTGTGTGTAGTGTGTGTATGTGTGTGTATGTGTGTGTGTAGTGTGTGTAGTGTGTATGTGAGTGTGTGTAGTGTGTGTGTATGTGTGTGTAGTGTGTGTGTGAGTATATATGTGTGTGTGAGTGTATATGTGTGTGTAGTGTGTGTGTAGTTTGTGTATGTGTGTGTGTAGTGTGTGTGTGTATGTGTGTGTAGTGTGTGTGTGTGTAGTGTGTGTGTGAGTGTATGTGTGTGTAGCGTGTGTGTAGTGTGTGTATGTGTGAGTGTAGTGTGTGTGAGTATATGTGTGTGTGTGAGTGTATATGTGTGTGTAGTGTGTGTATGTGTAGTGTGTGTGTGAGTGTATGTGTGTGTAGTGTGTGTGTAGTGTGTGGATGTGAGTGTGCGTAGTGTGTGTGTGTATGTGTGTGTAGTGTGTGTGTAGTGTGTGTATGTGTGTGTGTAGTGTGTGTGAGTGTATGTGTGTAGTGTGTGTGTAGTGTGTGTGTGTATGTGTGTGTAGTGTGTGTGTGTGTGTAGTGTGTGTGTGAGTGTATGTGTGTGTAGCGTGTGTGTAGTGTGTGTATGTGTGAGTGTAGTGTGTGTGAGTATATGTGTGTGTGTGAGTGTATATGTGTGTGTAGTGTGTGTATGTGTAGTGTGTGTGTGAGTGTATGTGTGTGTAGTGTGTGTGTAGTGTGTGGATGTGAGTGTGCGTAGTGTGTGTGTGTATGTGTGTGTAGTGTGTGTGTAGTGTGTGTATGTGTGTGTGTAGTGTGTGAGTGTATGTGTGTAGTGTGTGTGTAGTGTGTATGTGAGTGTATGTGTGTGTGTAGTGTGTGTATGTGTGTGTGTAGTGTGTGTGTGTATGTGTGTGTAGTGTATGTGAGTGTGTGTAGTGTGTGTGTGTAGTGAGTGTATGTGTGTGTGTAGTGTGTGTGTAGTGTGTGTGTGTGTAGTGTGTGTGTGTGAGTGTATGTGTAGTGTGTGTGTAGTGTGTGGATGTGAGTGTGTGTGTAGTGTGTGTGTAGTGTGTGGATGTGTGTGTGTGCATAGTGTGTGTGTGGGGGGGGGAGGGAGGCAGTGCTGTGGACTAGGACTAGAGACCACCTAAGCAGCTTTACTCATTAGGACGTAGGTAACTGCTCTTGATCAAGTGAAATGACATCCCTGGGTCCCATTTGCCTCACGTGAAACGAGGTACTGACCAGCATGCCGGTTCTTCCAGCCTCACCGGCTCGCTAATCAGGTGGAGACCGGGGCCCTGAGGAGACGGGGCAGCTCGGGCCCCTGCAGTGCGAGGAGCACCAAACCGGAGGCTGCGTTTGCTCTAGAGCAGTGGTTCTCAACCTTCTGGCCCTTTAAATACAGTTCCTCATGTCGTGACCCAACCATAACATTATTTTCGTTGCTACTTCATAACTGTCATGTTGCTACTGTTATGAATCGTCATGTAAATATCTGATCTGCAGGATGGTCTTAGGCGACCCCTGTGAAAGGGTCGTTCAACCGCCAAAGGGGTCGCGACCCACACGTTGAGAACCGCTGCTTTAGCGTCAGTGGAAGGCATCTTTCCCCTCTGCACTCACTTCCCGAGGCCGCAGCAGCAAATGCCCGGACTCAGTGCCTTCAGGCAGCAGAAGCTGATCCTCCCAGGTGCTGGAGGCCCGAGTCTGAAGCCGGTATCAGTGGGCAGAGGTCCAGGTGCGGGCACACCTGGGCTCTCTGTGGGGAGAAATGTTAGGGAATGTTCCGTGTCTGGGTGCCCTCGGAGCTGTTGGAAGGGGCGCGGGCCCAGGGCCACGGCAGCGTGGGTGGGAGCAGGGGAGCCGGGAAGGCCCGGGGCCGAGTTTCTACCCGGCATTCTCCTTGCGGGCACCTCCCAGCTGGCCTCCTGGAGCCGCGAGAGAACTCGGGGAGAGAAGAAAGATCTATGGAAGCAAGCGGCGAGGACCTGTGGCCGCCAGGCAGTGATTTGACCCAGCGCCTGCCCACACCTGTTTTTCACCTTTTGACTCAGGGGTGGGGAGCATCTGGCCCTCAGGCCGTGTAAGGCCCACGAAATCATCTGGTCTGGCCCTGCCCAGGCACTAGGGGCGAGTTAATTAACTATCTGGCCAAATACAGCAGCTGATCTGTAAGTTGGTAATGTTGTGTGGCCCGTGAATGAAAGATGTCATAAATACCCAAATGGCCCTGGGCAGAGAGGGTTCCCCACCCCTGTTCTGACTGCTCGTCCCCAGATCCACAGGCCTCTGTGTTTAGGTGTAGGCATCTCAGATGATTTCTTTCACCCCCTCCCGCTCTTCCCTGAGGGCTGGGCCTTGCTGGGCGCTTCCTCACAGCCTCACACAGCCCCTCAGGAGGTCAGCTCTGACCCTAGCGGGGGGGCTGAGCGAGTCTCTCAGCCCTTGTTAGTAGAAACCTGGTCCCGGAGCCCCAACACTGGCCTCGCCTTGGAGCTTTCCAGAAATGCAGCGTCTCCGGCTGAGTCCAGCCGGCGTTCCCAGCCCAGGTGATGCCGATGCTCGCTGCGGTGTGAGCGCCCGTCTGGGGAGGGCTCCCACCGGCAGGGCTGCCCGGTGCCGGCACTCAGGCCCTGACTCAGGCCGAGAGCAGAGGCCGCTGCAGCAGGCGAGCCACTGAGCGGCCCGGACAGGGGCCCTGGCCTGCAGCCCCATCACCCCGTCCTCCACCCCACTGGCCTGGAGACCCCCGAGGCTAAGGTAAGAGATCAAGCCCCAGAGCTTCCTGGGGCCTCCAGCTGCGCTGGCTCCTGCTCTTGGCAGGCCCGGCTGCTATTGTTGGGGAAGAATGAGGACCGTGGGGACAGTGGGGACAGTGGCACTGCCCGTGTGGACTCAAGGACCAGGCCCCATCTGACCTTAGGATCCTGGGGAAAGGAGCACAGTGGCTCTTTATTCGGGGGGACGAGGGGGGGAGGGGGGGCGAGGGGGGCGGATGTTGTAGGATTTCAATGGCAGGAGCCCGCACATAGGCCAGGGGCTGACTGAGAGGCAGAATGCCAGGCTTTGTGTGCACACGTCCACTCTGGCCCAGACAGTCCTGCCGCCACAGCCACTGTCCACACAGCCCCGGCGGCCCCGCCACCTTCCTCAGAAATGCTGTGGGCCTCCGACACGCCCCGTCCCATCTTCTCTCCTCAAGGAAAAGGAGGGGAAGCTCTAGCAGACCCCGCAGGGCCTGGGAGGGCCGCTGGGGACAGGGAGAAGAAGGGGCAAAGGGCAGGTGGGACTGAAGGTGACAGTGGGGGTGAGTTAGGTCAGCGACCACGGCGGATCAAGAGGGATGTGGCGCCGGGCTTTGAGGCGAGGAGAGAAGGAAGAGGACGGGGGAGGGCAGAAAAATGTCACCCCTGGCCCACCCCTGAGATGGGACGTCAGGAAGGCCGATTCAAACCCCTCCCCACTTAGGACACGTGGCTTAGGCATGCTGCCTGCCCTTCCAGAGTCTCATCCTCCTGTCAGTTCTGAGTCTCTGATTCTGACATTTGCCTAGGGGGGCACGTGACAATGAACTTAAATGAAACACAGCACAGGAAAGTACCTGGTGCAACACGCGGCGCACGAAAACACGACTTCCAGTTCAGAAAGACGTTGCCTTCTGTTACCTGTCGCCTAACACACCCCTTTCCCAGCCCTGAGAGCCTTGCCCCCCAAGAGGGGTTCCTGGTGTGATTCCCAGAGCAGTAAGGGGAGGGGTGAGGAAAGGCTGTGGCAGTTGGAGGGTTACTGCAATGCCCCGGCAGCACCTCATGAATTATGGTCTGAGCCAAGGTGGCGTGGAAATGGAGAGAAGGCAGCGAAGCTAAACAGGATCTGATGTCACCCAATCTGCATCTTAGAATCATCACTGTGAATGCATGAATGGGCCTGTGTTTTCTGCCCTTGAGTTGTTTTATTGTTCCACTTGAATTGCTTTATTGTCCAGTCCCTGTGTCACTGATTTTGCCTTCACCTGGTAATGAAGGACACTTTCTCCCCAGGGTTCCAGAGGGTGTCCCGCAGGGGCACTTCCGCCTGCTACCACATTGTCAGGCTTGTGTCGGGAGGAAGGAAGGATGGAGCATTGTCCTCCCATGGTCATAAGACAGTGGTTCTCAACCTTCCTAATGCCGCGACCCTTTAATACAGTTCCTCATGTTGTGGTGACCCCCAATTTCATTGTTACAAATTGAACATAATTAAAGCATAGTGATTAATCACAAAAACAATATGAAATTATATATGTGTTTTCTGATGGTCTTAGGCGACCCCTGTGAAAGGGTCGTTCGACCCCCAAAGGGGACGTGACCCACAGCTTGAGAACCGCTGGTCATAATAGGACTCATTTCCTCAGAACCTGGACCCTAAATGCTAAGCCGAGTGAGCTATGTGTGTGCCACCTTTCTAGTTCGTTGGGAGACGCTGGTCTCAGCCCCAGGTAGAGCCACAGCTTCCCACGAGCAGGCTTGATGTTGTGACTGATACACAAGGTGGAAGTGGAGCCTTCCTCAGACAGGCTCAGTGATGCCCGCAAGCAGGGCAAGGAAGAAGGGAGTGACGGTGAGGGCAGACAGACATGGAAAGAAGTGGGCAACTGTCCGGACCCACGATACCTCTGTGGGTGGTCCTCCACTGTGTTCTCTCCCCCTCGTCTCTCCCTCTTCCCATTTGCATTTCTCTGCACAGCTGCACCATGGTTCTTTCTCTGTCCGTCAACTTCCTCTGTTAGTCATGGGTCCTGCTGCCTCATGGGCTTCAGATCGTCCATTGGGACCTCTCCTGTTGGAATTCTGTGTCATGAACTTCGGGTTTCTATTCCCGCTAACTCTGGGCTATAGTTTTCTGACCAACGTGTGCATGAGTCCCCATGGGTTGGAGGGTCGACCGTGGTCTCATCTGCTTTGGCCAGGAGGTGCTAGATCACATGAAACCCAACCTTGGCCAACAAGGGCTGCACAAGGAGAAAACACATTTTTGGTGGTGAGATATTTCCTTCCAGGTGGAGGTGTGATCACCTAGTCCAGTGATGGCGAACCTATGACACGCGTGTCAGAGGTGACACACGAACTCATTTTTTTGGTTGATTTTTCTTTGTTAAATGGCATTTAAATATATAAAATAAATATCAAAAATGTAAGTCTTTGTTTTACTGTGGTTGCAAAGATCAAAATATTTCTGCGTGTGACACGGCACCAGAGTTAAGTTAGGGTTTTTCAAAATGCCGACACGCCGAGCTCAAAAGGTTGGCCATCACTGGGTCCTAGTCTCTGGAAAGAGGCTCCCTCACTCCTACAGGGTGGGGCTTCGTCTGTTTGGTTTGAAGGTGGGAAGACTGTTCGGAGCATGCTCAGCGCAGCCTCACCCTCTCTCTCTTGGGCCTGAGCTGTCCCCGGGGGGAAGAACTTTTCTGCTTTTCATTGTCTCACTGGAGCAGCTAACTCCCTGTCCTGGGATGGTGCTTCCAAGAACTCGATGGGCAGGCTACCTGCTGCAGAAGCAATTTCCAGAAAATCAGTAGCCTCACCTGTTTCTAAACCTTCAGAGTCCTCCCCATTCAGCTTGCAGAGGGGCTGGGGGCGAGGGGAAGGGTGTCATGAGGAACACTCATGAGAAGTTGTCATGGATCGTGCTAGGAGGGGGCACAGAACATATCTCACAATCCACTGGCCAAAACTATGTGACTAGAGTTAACTGTCAGAGAGGCTGAGAAATACGTAGAGCAGCTGTGCCAGGGGAAGAGGTGAATTCAGATATTGGTGAGTAGCAGGGGTCCTAATTCCAGAGCTCATTATTAGTAAGCTCTCTTGCCTATAAGTACAAGCCACATTTATTAGTAATAAGGGTGTTATTTCTCTCTTCTGTCATTCTTTGTTTTATTTTATAACTAGGGGCCCAGTGCACAAATTCATGCACCTTGAAAGGAATTTTGGGCCTTGAGGCTGTGGTGGGCACAGGGGTGGGTCTCAGCCCATCCTCTGTGCCCCTGCCTGGTCCCTTCCACCGTGGCCTCCGGTCCCCTGTCTGCTGACAGTAAGGAGTGATTGGGGCCTGCGCAGTCAGCGGTGTGTGGTGGCTGCTGCCCTGATCGCCCCACAGGAGCAGGGGGAAGTGGAGAAGCCCTCAGGGGCGATCAGAGCTGGTAGCCACTGTTCAGACCTGCTGACAGCGCCAAGTGATTGGGGCCAGTGCCAGGCACCAGCAGTGGGTATGAGCGGCAGCTCCAGCGCCGGCTGCAGATACAAGTGGGGCCAGCACCGGCAGAGGGTGCGAGCAATGGCTGCTTGCCCCGGTTGCCCCTCAGGAGCAGGGGGAGTTGGAGAAGACCTGAGGGGCAATTGGGGCCAGCAGCCATTGCTCGCACCTGCTGACAGTGCCAAGCGATCAGAGCTGGTGCCAGGCACCGGCAGCAGGTATGAGCACTGGGCAGGACTGTGGCATGCGGGAGCAAAGAATTTTCAGTAACTACCAGATGCTCACCCCAATAACAGCAACTAGCGCTCCACCTTGGTTTGGCACCCCCACTCACCTGCTCCACCATCCCGCCTTGGTCGACGCCCACCATGTTCCACATGTGCCCCCTGGTGGTCAGTGCACGTCATAGCAACTGGTTGTTCAGTTGTTTGGTTGTTCTGCCATTCGGTCTATTTGCATATTAGGGTTTTATATATATATAGATCTGTTCAAAGCTCTCATGGGAAAGAGAAAGGCTATTTTGGACTCCTCAACTCCAACAATTGATGCTTGGCCTTGAAACAGTGAGAAGTAAAACATAGGAGTTGAATAACAAATTGGGAGGAGATCTGGACTCCAATTTTCTTTGAACTCTAAATCACAAGGGAAAAAGAATACATTTTTGGACTTCAAATCCTTTGGACTTGAATAATCTTTGGACTTAATTGTTGACTTTAATCATCAAACTTAATTTCTTCCCAGAAAATTAATGATGAGAAGGGGTTTATATTCAAATTTGGAACATTTTGTAATTGGTATTTTATTGCTGGAATATCTTAACATCATTTAATTCTATTGTAGAACATATAAAGGTCTATATTTAGAGTGGCCATATAATTTATTGTTTAAACTAGGATAGTTTGAGAGAGAAAGGAGGCCCTATTAATAATGCTGGGACAACAGACATAAACCTGGTCTATTTTGGGTGAATTGGAATGTATGGTTGTCTAGCTTTATTGGGCAATGTGGAAGGACATAATTAGAAAAAATAAATGGAATAAATGAATTTCTAGTAATGAATGTAATTAACAAAAAATTTCTGACCCACATAAAAGCCCTTCAGGCATCAATTCTAACTTGTCTACCAGCGGTCCCAGGTGGATCCACAAAGAAGCTGTACCAGTAAGGGGCCATCCAGTCAGGGAAAGAGGAACCATAGTAGGTACAGTGGGGCCTTGACTTACAAGTTTAATTCGTTCCGTGATGGAGCTCGTAACTCAAATTACTCGTATGTCAAATCTTAAAGTGAACGAGTGAGACACGTGATGCTGGGCTGATGTTGTGGTGTTCACTGTGATGTTCGCTGCGCCAACTAGCGGTGGGGTATCTGAAGCTGGCTCGTAACCTGAATTTTAGCTCGCAACTCAAAACAAAAAATCGGCCGAGAGACGGCTCGTATCTTGAAAAACTCGTTAGTCGGGACACTCATAAGTCAAGGCCCCACTGTATTTCAGACAGGGGGGACTCAATGAATGCAGGGAATTGGGTACAATTCAGTACAGGTGTTGGGGGGCTGAGAGAGCAAAAAGGAAGAGTAGCATACAGATTAATGACAACAGGAAGCTATTAGCATTGATATGACTGGGGGGGAGGGGGCAAATGGAAAGAGGTGGAGTTATCCCAGGAGTTCAGAGGAAAGCCCCAGGGTGGATGCTGGGATTCCCAGGGCAGGTTCCATTCAATTGAGAAGAGGTGAGGCCTGGCCACTGCTTGTAACTGAGTAGATGGCAAGGCTGGTGCTTGGAGAACAGGAAGGAAGCCCCCCATACTCTTCAAGTTGTGTCTGTCCTTCCAACCTCCTGCTTGTCTCCCTTTGGCAGACCCTACCCAGTAGAAACCAACAGTCAAGGAGTCTGGGGGATGTGGTTGTCAGAGTTCCCAGCCCCAGTGTCAAGAGTGGAGTCTAAGGGTGGGCTCTGAGCTGGAAACAGTGGGGACTTGAAGGACCTAGATGCAGTGGATGGCATTGGGGGAGTGCCTGGTGAAGGAGGAGTGCAAGATCTTGATAGAACTGCTCTCCTCCTCCGAGGACCACTCTGCTGACCACAGGCACAAATGGGTTGAGAACAAACAATGGGGGAGTCATGGTGGGTGATTCTTCTCCATTCCTGAAGTTTCCTTCCATGTGGAGATGTCCATGCCCAACTTCTATTTGTGTCATGAGTTTGGGGAGCATAAACTGGGCATGCAGATCAAGGCCTTTCCTTTCCCTGGGGCGGGGGCAGGGTGGGGCAGGCTGCCTGCAGGAAGCTGATGTTCTCCTCTGCCCCTCCGTGCATCAATCTTACCCTTTCATTCAGAAAACTAACATTTATTGGCATTCATCTATATTCCAGGCATTGTGTTGGTCCTGGAGCTACAGCCGTGAACAAAACAGACAGAGGTCCTTGTCTGATGAGATATATGAGCAATAAATAAATAACACAACCAATAAATATGTTGTATACCACATTGGAAGATGATAAATGCTAGTGCTGAGGGGATTGGGACTGCTGGGTTGACAGCTGCAGGGCTGAGCAGTGTGGTCTGGTCTGGGAGCCTCACTTAGCAAGTGCATTGGAGCAAATGAGGGGCGCTACTCAGAACCTTAGCAGACCCCTTTGCTTACCTCCATCCAGTTGCCCTGGGTCCAGCAGAGGTGAATGTTGATCATTCTGTTCATCAGTCCAGTCACTGGACATGCCTGAGTGGCTTGTCTGAGTAGGACCATGGGCTCTGGTGCCCATGGAGGCAGGTTTCATCACCAGGGTCACCTGAACAGGGGCTGTCTTGGAGCAAAGCCTCAGTCAGAATTGTCTGTAGTTAGTGCCGCAGCCAGCTTTGCAAACAGGTGCAAAGGGTGCCTTAGCCTGCCCACCTTGCCCTGCCTGAGCTTTGCGTCCAAGAGGGCAGTGTTCCAGCAGTGGCCAATGCTATTGGCAAACAAACGAGCAGTTTTGTCTTAAGGCGGCAGCCCTCAATGTGGCCCCGAACCTGGTGGGTGGAGGGCCGTGACTTTGAGAGGGGGAGTCTGTGAGGTCAAAGCTATTTTCACAGCAGCATGAGGATGTTATTTGCCTTTCTCTTTTTCATTCTCTCATATCTACGGTGGAATTTTCCAGAGGTTACATGCTCAACAGATTGACTGCAGAATCAGATTAAAATACTCCTTTTCTTCTAACTACGTATTTGCATGAAGCCTGATTTTCTTTATATATTTCCATCAAAACAACATATTGCAACAGATTGCGTGCAGAAGACAGGAAAATCCAGCTGTCTGTGAAGCTGAACTTGAAGAGTTTTGCAAAAAAGTTCAAACCGTTTCTCTTCTTGCCAGATTATTTTTAGAGAAGTATAGTTATTTTCCATGGAGAAGATATTTATGTTAATATGCAATGAGTTCATTGTTGTGATTCATAAATAACTTCATAAATATTACACATTTTTCCAGTTTTTATTTTAATGTAGTAAATATCAATGGATATGATCCACATTAACAAACAGAAAGGGTCCTGAGACCGAAAGGTTTAAGCAAGGCTGCTCTCGAGGGCTTTGACATCATGTCACCTCCACATGTTGTTACAGGCGCCAAACACCTGCTGAGGGCATCCTTCCTTGTTCCCAGACATCGCAGACACACGTGGCCAGATTTCCCCACCTGACTCTCTCTTGGGTACCTATAGACATGCGGAACTACTTTAGATTAAGGTCTATTTTAATGCAGAAAGAGGTGCATTTAATCCAGAGTGGGAAGAAGATGAAATTAGAGTTGTCCTGGGTGTACCTGACAGATATCTGGACAGCTGCAAGGCAGCCAAGCGGGCTCTTAGGAGAACATATTCGTCCTCATGTTGGACCCAGGACACCTGGGTGGAAGTGAGCACAGGGAGCCTGCCCATCGCTGGCCCTGAGAAATTTGGGCTTTAACCACCGGCATGCTGCTGGTCACTGGCTCTCATACACGAGCCCATGGAAGAGCTGCCTCAGAATCACCCGAGTGGCTTATATACGTACAGGTTTCCATGCTCTGCTCAGAACCCAACTAGTCACATCTCTGGGGCTGGGGAGCTAGAAATTTTAAAAAACTCCTTGGGTCATCTGCAATGCAGCCAGGTTTAGGACTGTTTGGTCAACCGGCTTGAAATCTGTCAGGTAGTTATGGGGATGAGTGAGTTGCATGCTGTTGGCCTGAAGTATTTCTCCCAGCTGCCTACCGCAGCCCCAAAGTCCCTACCTTTGATGATTAGTTCTTTGGGGTGTAGGCAGCACCATCTCCAGTGTTCCCTACTTACATGTAGACCTTCTCCCAAAGATTGCTGTGTTTAGGTGGGTTCTGGAAGTGACATCTTAGCAGGTGTATTATATTCTTGCTCCACCCTGAGTCATGAGGAAGGGCAGAAAGGATGGGGACAAGGATGGGGGGAGCTTTTGGAAGGACATGAAAGTAGGGGACTGGTAGCAAGAACTTAAGGACCCCAAGTCTCCTAGACAAGCAAGAGAACAGGACGATATTGATTTCTGCTAACCTGACTCTCAAGGCAAAGAGTCAGCCAAGATGTGTCTGCAGATTTTGAAAAATGTTGGCATCACTATCCCTGGCGCTGGATGCTAATGATGCGGAGGCGGGACTCAGGGGACCTATCAGCCGTCACTGCTGTTTCGTGTTTGTAACTGAGACCCTGCTCATGACCTTCCTGTTTCCAGTCTGGCTCCCTTTTCTACACTCCTTCCAGAGTAATCGTTCCAAAAGGCTTTAAAAAATGTTATAGAAACACTTTTCATTGTGACATAGAACACATTCATCAAATGCACAAAACATAAGTATATAGAGATTAACAAGTAATTAGAGATTGAGCACCCTGGTAACTGCCACCCGGAGCAAGGACTACAACCTGCATGTCCCCTGCCAAACCGCTCTCCTCCTCTGCACAAAGGACCCAGGTCCTGGAGGCATAAAGAGGAATTTCGTTGCTGTGATTTAGAATTTTATCACCTATGTGTGCATCCCCCAACACAACCGTTTAATTTGGGCTGATTTTGAAGTTATATAAATGAAGCCATGTAGTATCTTTTGATATCTATCTTCTTTTACCGTGTGTTGTTAAAGATGTCTTGCATATTGTGGCAAGTGGCTGTGTTGTTTTATTTTCCATTTTTGTTGGTGTAAAGTAGTCCACTGTATGAAATATACCATAATCTGTTTATCTATTCTACAGTTGGTGGGCATTTGTTTTGCCTCTAGCTGGGGGTCTTATAACCAATGCTGTTACGAATATTCTTTCACACATATACACACAATTGTACTCTTCTGTAGTATGCGCATTCAGGAACAGAATTGCAAGGTCAGGTGGTATACGTAGCCTTAATTTTACTCGTGAAAAGACCATAATCTTCCAGAATCGTGGTACTAATTATTTACCCACTATAACAATGAGAATTTCTGATGAGCTACCTCCTCATAATCAATGGATATTGTTAACACATCATTTTTGGCAATCTAGTGGGTGCAAACTAGTATCTTATTGTGGTTTAATCTACTTTCCCCTGACTTTTAATGAGATTAAACACCTTTTCATATGTCTATTGGCCATTTGGATAACCTCTTTTCTGATCTAAAGTTTTGCCCACGTTTCTATTAGTCTGCTATTGTGGTTTCTTATTGATTTGCTTGAATTTCTAGATATTCTAAATACTGAATCTTGGACAATTATATGTGCTGCAAATGTTTTCCATTCTATAGCTTAGTTGCCAGCAGCTCCGTGGCTCACCTGTGATGATCCTACAAGAGTAGAATGACTTTATTTCCTGCTAAATCTGCTTGTGCTTCCTCAGCAGACACGGGCGTGTGGCCCCTCTCCACACTGTGGATGCGGAAGGAGGCAAAGCCATTCTCTATGTGTGGACAGTTGCCTGACTCAAGTGAGGAAGGCAGTTTAAACCGCATGTCCGTTCCGTTTAAAACGGTTACCTTTTCCAGCCTTCATGATTAATCACAAGTTAAAGCCGTTAAAAAGGTGGGGAAAATAGGTGAAGATGTTGCTCGGTGAGATTAAACTTAAATTATGCTTTCCACAAGCCCCAAAAGCAGAGAAGTTGTAACCATTCATCTTTAACTTAGTCCAGTAGAGTGGAAACACTTCTTTTCTACGGGGTGGCTGCGCCTGAGGCCATGTGTTAATGTAACGGAGATTTCTCTCTTATCTCGGTGTGGGAAGTAAGCCTCTTTATTTTACACCCTCTGACCTGGACTCCACTAGGTCCCCAAGCCTACAGATAGTGACATAGCAGCATAAGCTTCCCATGGTTTCCTGCCTGGGAAACCATGTCTCTCTGACATCATAGTGATGATAGATGATAGGAAGTTATATGTTCCAAAGGGCGAATGAGTCAGGGCCGAGTCATCCAGTCACTGAGGTCCCCGGGAAAGAATTCCAGAAGCTCTCGCAGGATATGATGTAGCTCACTGTAACTCATTTCAATCTCAGAACCCGTGTCTGTAAAAGACACACTCTACCTTCTGCTCCAGCCTTCTTCTGTTCTCGTCTTGTTACCGGAAAGGGGGCTGGCCCTGCGCGGTCTGCTGGGGCGGCCGATACTGTGTGGGCTCTTGCTTTCATGCAGGAAAGATTTCACAATGCGAGTCCAAGAGATTTTGAGAGCACATTTATTAAAGCGGGGCCAGGGAAACAAGGACAGGCCTCGGGTAGAAGAAGCAACAGCAGAGCGTAGGCGGGGCTGCGTAGCTCCCTGGAGAGTCAGAGGAAAGGGGGCCTTGGAGACAGGTTCAGGGGCTTTGCTGGGGACGAGCTGCTGCTGCCCACGGCTCCCTGGTGCCCGTCTTGTGGGGTCCCTTAGAGTTTAGGAGATGCACACCTGTGGGGGAAGGAGAGGGAAGGGAAAGGGGTGGGCATGCTCCCAGGAGGGAGCCTGTGAGCTGGGTCTTAGGGTTTTGAAGTCTGGGGGTTCAAGGAGGTCTTAGGGGAGGATGGGTTTTGGCCTCTAGTGATTGGTTGGCACCAGGTCAGGGGGTCATTAGTCATTGCAGCTGGTCCTGGGGTCCCCCGCCTGGGTTTCCTGCTTTTCTGGGCCTGGAGCTGAAAAACACCTGGGGCCTAGATGTTGTCTCTAAGGAGGAAAGGTCTGGGGGTCTACATTTCATCACTAGTGATATGGAAGGTCAGGGGTCTAACCCACATGGCCAGGGACATGCCAGGGGAGGAAAGGCACCTGGGGGCGAGGCCTGGCACCAGATTTATCCCTGGTTAGACACCGGGGCTGTCCCTCCTGGTGGCCTTCTGCATCTGCTGTACATTCCTTGGCCAGTTTGCTCAGCTGTCTGCCTCAGTTTCCCCATCCCACTTGCCAAGGAATCTCCCCAGTTTCTTACTGTCCTGCCTCCGTCTGACCGATGAGACTATTGATGCCCAGAAACATTTGGTGATGGATGTGTGCGAAGTCGTAAGGACTGGCCATGGCCAGGTTCTCGTCACGTTTAAATCATGCTTCGCCCAGCTCAGCAAGTCCACGGATGTGAGGATTCCAGGGTCCACCCCGACATGAAGCAGGCTTCATTGGAACGGCAGCTCATTCTGCACCACCCGCACCATGGTCTGCCTGAGCTGCCGTCTTCAGGGTGGGGTGGGGGTGGGGGGGTGGGGGGCAGGGAGAGGCAGCACGACAACCACAGCGTCACGTTCAGGGCCTCCAAAGAGCACAAAGCCCTTCCCACTCCCCTTCACTTTCAGAACCGACTGGTGGATGAGGTAGGCAGACCCGGGCTTGACGGAGATGAAAACTGTCAGGAGACCCCAGGCCTCCTGTTTCGCTCTGTTAATTGGCGCCCATGCAGGCAGCTAGTTTAGCAGCGATTCCGGGTCTCCTGGGGCTCATCCTGATTGAAAGTGAAATGTTAAAGAGTACTTCTCGGCCTCTCCAGGCTTCCCGGGCTGCTCACACTGAGGTCAGTGGAGAGGGAGGCGGCCTTCACGACTCTATATCAGATGAGTTATCCAGGCTCTCAGATTCAGAAAATAATTCTCAGGAAGATAGCGATGGAGGAATCTGATTTCTGCCTAAAGAGAGATTTTCCCTGGGGCCACATGGAACTGAGAAGAGAAATGTATGGAAAAAATGCCACTGTGACCTTAAACACGCCATCTCGGGGTGCGCCCCATAATGAGGAATGGAGTGCTATTAACATATACCGCACATGTTAATGACTCCACCAGCAGAAGGAAAAAAAGAAAGTAAAAAAGTTGAGCCCAGAGTCATTCTGGGAAGGAGGATTCTGCCAAGGAGATTTTAATGTCAAGAATGTATGAGAGGCTAAAAATAAGAGGCTCACGCGCATCCCAGAGCTGTGGGCGGAGATGTATATATAATCAAATTAAATCCTTCCTTTTCCACTTATGGAAAAATCCAATGGTAAAAATCGACTAGAAAACATTTAGTCATATTTCGCTTGGATGATGCTTATAAATACCAATCTCCAGACTTGTCAAAATAAACCCACCAGCGCTTCCTGGCCGAGGTGCTAGGTAGACAATAGCAGCCAGCGACATGCAGAAACGATGAAGAGCTTGCAGACACATTGCGCATGGAAAAGCCGCAGGAATCGGCCCAGGCTCCATGCACATGCCCGGGGGGTGACGGGGACCCAGGAGAGCTGGTGGGGCACAGCCCTGCCGCTGCCCTGGGGTCTAGATGAATTATGGCTTGGACACAGCCTGCATTTCGTGCCTCTCAACCCTCTCCCGACAGGTGGTTCTGGAATCCCGTGATCTCTGCTCCCTAGAGAAAGGATAAAGCAGAAAGGGAAAATAATTGGACTTAATGGAAAGGGGAGTGGGGACTTTAAGAGAGAATAGCTATGAAGAATATATTAGGGATCAGGCACTGTGCTAAGCACGTTCCCTGTCACACCCCTGCTCTTCCTTCCCCACCAATTACAGCCCTCCTTCCCTCAGGTCAACACCAGAGCCCATGAGCGACATCACTGGCCAAGAGGTAGGCACTGTTGTTAGCCCCGTTTTACAGGTGAGCAAGCTGAGGTTTATGGACGTTACATAACTCGCCCAAGGTCACAGGTAGCTATGAATCCACAATGGCAGGATTTGAACCTCAGCCACTGGGATCCAACCCAGCCTTAAAGCATCCTGTTATTCTATTTCCTAAGAATGTCCCCTCCTATTCCCTGTAGTTTGTGCAGGAAAACAGCTGAAAAACAGCAAAATGAATGGAGTTGTGGGAGCTCTGCTACTAGTCACTCCGCTAAGCTCAGCAATGCCACTTGACTGGGCGGGCCTCTGTGCGCTTATCTGTGAAGTGGTCGTGGCGCTCCGTGTCCTTCCGTGTCTGGGCGCTTCCTGTGGACATGCTTGGCACACGGAAGGGTGGACTCTGTGTGACCCGGGGCAGCTGTTCACTGTAGAGGGTTTGTGGTCTCAGGCAAAGAGCACGGGCCATGGCCTGGGCCTGCGTTCACTCTGTCCCGCTGGTGAAGTGGCCGGGCACCCCTTACCGGAGGGGGAAGCAGACGGAGCTGCTGAAGGTGAAGTAGACCAGGGGGTTGATGGCGCTGTTCAAGGCCGGCAGGTTCTGGATGATCACAGACGCGTAGAAGCGCTGCTCGGTGTCGGGAAGGAGGCTGAAGTTGTCCAGCATGTCGAAGAGGAAGTAGGGGCTCCAGCAGCAGATGAAGGCTGGGGAGGAGCGAGCCATTAGCACCCCTCAAGGCCCCAGCCCAGGGATGGTCCTTAGCGCCTGGGGTCTCTCAGAAACATGCAAAACCGTTGTGTGCGTGAACCTTAATGTCATGTTCCCTTCAACACACACACACACACACACACACACACACACACACACACTCTCTCTCTCTCTCTCTCTCTCTCACACACACACACTCTCACACACACACACTCTCACACACACACATGCACACACACATATACACACACGTGTATGCACGTACACACACTTTCACACACATGCACACACACGTACACACTCTCTCACACACACATACACACATGTGCACACACACGTACACACACACTCTCTCACACACACACACATACACACACACACACCCCCCCCCCCGCAGATATGCCTGGAGCTTCTCTTTCTGTAAAGAGCATCTGGTTGGACCGCTGTCGGGACTCCTTGCTGAAAGCCTGGGAACTCTGGGCATGCAGGGGTGAGGTTGCCTTCCGGAGCCCTTTGTCCATGTGTGTGCTGTTGTGTGTAAGGGGGTGGGTGTTGGGTGTCTGGTTCTGGCTTCCCAGGGATGCCAACCCTGCTGCCTGGAGCAGGGCAGGCCCACCATGTCCCTTATATCCTTTGAATACCCAGCTGGACCCTCACATAGCAGAGAACCCTGCTTATAATCAGCCTAGTGGAGAAACCTATCTTTTGACCTACCTACAGGGCAGGACAAACCTCCATTTCCTGAAGGTCTGCTCTTTCCAGCCTGCAATGACCTTTGGAAGCCCCAGGACACCTGGCTTCATCCCTAGCTCAGGATGTCTGACACACACGTGTCCCCTTTCTGTCTCACAACCTCTCTGCACGCAGCATCTGTCTCACATATGCGGGAGTCCCTTACATATGTATGTGTTAAATTTGGTTCTTGTCTCTTGCTAATCTTCTCATGTCTATTTGTCTATGGGACCAGCCAGAAGAACCTTGAGGGTAGAGGAAAGTTTGTTCCTCCCCCACAAGGACACCAGGGGGAAAATTACTTTGCAGGGGGTAGGAGAGCGCGCCAAGACTTCCCGCTTGCCGTGTTTCCTATGATAAGCTTATTAGAAATACAAATAGAGCGCTGAAGTAGAAATAATAGATATAACTTCCAGGCAAAGGAAGTGGAGGAGAAACTAATCAAATGTTGCTTAGCAGTCAAGTAAGATGAAGATTGACAACGGACATTGGCATTTGGAGTTTGTGGTGACCTTGATAAGGGTGGTTTTCCTGGAGAAATAGCAAAGAAAGCGAACAGAAACATGCTCCGGGAATGAGAGGTAAAGAGTGGAGAAGTGGGGCTGGCAGGAGTGTGGTGAAGTGGGGCTGTTCCTACAGAGGCCATCCAGGCAGCTATCAGCGTATGTTCATGTGCCTGCGACCCAGTGGAGGGAAATCTGTGGGGAGGAGGAGATAATGGGAGACACACATTCTTGAGTGGGCAGGAAGGGGAGGGCTGCAGGCTCAAGAGGACGTGTTGGGCACTGCAGGAAGCAGTGCCAGTTTATCCACAGCAATGGAGAGAAGACAGAGGCACATGATAGAGGTTCTTCCCCCCAGTGCATGCGAGGGCAGGGGAGGGAGGAAGTTCCATTCTGCTTGGTAGTATTTCTCAGGGAAATAGGAATCAAGGTCATTAGCAGAGAGGGCCTCAGGAAGAGGACGTTTTGAAGGTTTGCGGATCACAAAGAGCACAGACCAATCTGACACAGATTAGGTGCTCCAGAGATACCCCTTTTTGTCCTGAGGTGAGGTGGCTTTATGGGTCTTCCGAGTAGAGGACGAGGGAAAGAAAAGGGAAGAAGACAAGATGGGCATCCGTTAGGGAGGAATTTATAGTGACCTTGAAATTAATCATCCAGAAGAAACTAACTGCTACATCTGTCTTCCTCTTGCTCATCAACCTCAGCCCGGGGGCGAGTATGCATTCAAGAAAGCAACTGGGTCAGGTGGGTGCTGGTGAGCGCCCGCTTCAGCTAGTGATCAGATTTTCTCCAAACTGTGCACCCCAGGACCTCAGTGCACAGCTAGATTAATGAAGAGAGAGATCAGGACCCCAAGGTCCCCTTTGGAGGAGCTACAGGTAGACTGATCAGTTTCACACATTCCTCGCCCAACCAGACAGAGGTGGGCGTGTCTGCAGACAACCCCTTCTCTCCACCACCGCGTGCCAGGTACCAGCTTGCTCTTGGAAAGTCCGCGCAGAGCTGCAGCCCAAGCAGGGACGTTGCTTACCAAGAATGATGACCATGCTGTACTTGATGGCCTTGATTTTTGCCTTTGAGAAGAGCCCTCGGTTGTACCTGGTGCACAGCTTTCCATCTGCAGATTCAAAGAGGGAGTGGTCAAATGAAGTGCTGTTCCTGCCAATAGGAACATGGCCGGTTAGTCCCACCGCTGTCACCGGGCCACGATTATCCTGCTCTCCCATACCCAGGGGGACCTCTTGGACATTTTTAGAGTAGAGATGGCTCTGGGCTGGATGTTGGAAACGGCTCAGTTTGCAGCTTACCATAAGATACAAACGTACTGGGACCTCCAGGCTCTCTCAGGAGGCTTGGCTGGAGGCCTGGAATCAGCCGAAGAAGCTGGAATGAGCGATGTGACCACAAGGGGCGATGCTGAGACACCCATCATCTGATTGCCTTGGCAATCCAGGGCAAAGCCATTTTCTTAGAATGGATACCCCAGGCGAACTCATTCATCTAACTCAGCAACTCCACTCTCGACAAAGGCTCAAACCAGGGATATTAAAAAAGAAAAAACAACCCTGAAGGATATGAGAATCCACTGGAATGTCAGCTTGATGGAGACAGGAACTTCGTATTTTCCACTCCTTTGTCCTCGGAACTTAGTGGGGACATGAGTCCTCCAACCCCACTTAGCATTTGTTGAACAAATTAATACAAGCCTCTCTCTCTCGTTGAGCAGTGGTAAAATAAAGGCTGGCGATGGGCAGAACGCAGCACAGTAGCTCTTAGCTGGCAAATTTGGGGATGGAGATGTTGGATACGAGTCTCTGGATGTTGTGGAAGAGCTTTTACTGTGGGGCTCCGGTCAGCCCACACGCACCTTTGTGAGAATTGGGAAGGATGCCCTGCCTCTGGTCAGGGGTCCTCCCAGGGCACCTACGTCATACGGGGCAGGGCAGCCCGTTCGAGGCCAACCCCTGTCCTCATTACCTTGTTCAGATTTTACATTTAACATTTACTTTCATCTCCTTGGGAGCTGGCACGGTTACCTTTGCACTGTTGATTCTGACCCCTCTCCAGTCCCATCCAGCCAAACCCAGCAAGCCTAGCACATCTGCTAAGGGACAAGAACGGAACAAAAAGGGCTAAAAGGCAGAGTTCCCGGTCTCCAGGAGCCTTCAGTCCAGCCTGAAGGATCGCACACGCCCCAGAGAGCTGGACAATGTGAGAGACCAGAACCAGGTCTGGATGAGAAGACAGCCGCCCCGCCTCAGGAACGACAAGAACAAGGGGCTTTATATGTGCGATGAGCTGAAATGCTAATTATAATGGATTTTTTTATTTCTTGATGTGTACCCTGTGAGACCACTCTTAGGCCTTCAAGCCATTCTGTGCATTTCACAGAACCAACCACATTTCAGTGGGCTAAGCAGGCAAATGCTTCACTAGCATTTACAGTGGTTTCCAATTGGGGCAACATCTGGACACATTTTTGGTTGTCACACGGGTGGGAAGTTACTCCTAGCACCTCGTGGGTCAGAGCCAGGGGTGCCGCTGAACACCCGTCAATGCACAGGATGCCTCCCCTGCCCACAGAGTTACCCAAACACTGTTGGTGCCAAGGCTGACAAACCCTGGTTGCTAAGGAGGTGTCTTGGGAAGATACAGGCTTCAGAGTCAGACCCCGGCTGTACCAATGACCAGCTGTGTAACCAGAGGCAAGTTGCCTACTGCTCCCAGCCTCCGTTTCCCAATTTTAAAAATGAGACGTGAAACACCAAATTCTCAGTTATGTTGAGGATTCAAGTAAAATAATGAAGTCAAGGTGCCAAGCCCTATGCTGAGCATGTCAATTTTAATAGTGTTTCCGGAGGACTGTGAGCTGCCTTTATGGAAGCGAGCAGAGGTATTACTGCATTTAGACAGTTTCTTATACAGTGTTGTTACCTGTGTATAGGAAGTCTGTACACCCCAAAATTACCGGGGGGAGTAGACCCACGGGAGGCAGGTCAAAAAGCCAGCCGACCCAATTGCCTCCTTCCCAAGTATCCTGTTTGCTGGGGAAGCGGCAGACTCCCAGGCTGACCGAGCTGGTTTTTCAGAAAAGTTCCCAGAATGACACTCGCTCTGAGATCTGCTTAAACTGGAAACGTGCCCATTTGCACAGAGCAGCTGGGCGGCAGTGTCAGCAGCTACCTGCCCTTCACTCTCCCAGGGAGACCAGCCAGAAGCACCTTTAGTCCGGCTGCCCTGGGAGATGCAAAGCCTCCAGCGCCTAAGGCCGGCTCTTCAAACACCGCCAGGCTACAAAGCGCCGTAATTCTCCTTTATTGGGAGATAAAAGGATTAATTCTACCAGCCCTGGCCCTGAACGGGAGTGAAAAGCAGTTACATTCAGCTGTCACTGTGCATTAATAGCTGGGGAAGGCTCAAGGCAGCAGGCTCATTAGATTCTGCAAACCGCCGTAGGCTGTTTCAGCTCAAGCATGAGTCCCTTGCGGGGGCCCACGCTGGGAATTAGTCTCCAAGTGGCCAGTTCCTGCTCCTCACCTTCCCCGCACGTCATGCCCCTTTTGGAGCCACTGGGAATCCGTTCCTGTGGGTTGAACACCGGAAGGGGGGAGGGGAGAGGACAGGCCAGGGGCCCTTGTTCTCCTGGGATTTTAAAATGAGGCAGAATTTATTCGTGGCTGGGAAGGGGAGCTATCTGTGGACCTATAATGAGTGCAGGTGATTTGTTAACAAGGAATCTACCTAGTAATATTTTAGGATAAATATTTTTTCATGTGTTTGGAAGTTTATATACTTCAGGTTCATTTAAATAATTAAACATGTTAAGAAGGTATGTCCGATTTCTACAATTTGTAAAAGTTGAAATTTGTTTTTGATTTCTGACCATTGATGGCCTCTTTAGCTACAAATATAACCCAATCCGCATGTTACATGTTTTTAGTGCATTATGTCTCACCTGCTTAACTGTGAAACTCTGGCCACTTCCGTCCTGAGGGTTTTTTCTTTCTCTTTTTTTGACCTTCTGGCAAACCAGAGGTTGTGGTTAGCTAGGAGGAGGTATGACCTAGCTCACCTAACTCACAGCCTTTTCTGTTCCTCAGCTCCTTAGCTCAGGCAGACCCAGGACCCGTGATAGGCCTGAAATCACCGTGGCAGAAACAAATTAGCTTTCATCAGATCCTTTCCCCTGGGGCCCACAGCTAGACTACATTTCCCAGCCTCCCTTTCGGCAGGGTGTAGTCATGTGACTAAGTTCGGCCTATGGGAACATGGGAAGAATCTTTGTACACTAGAACCAGGCCTGGATCATATAAACCACCTCCGTGCATACCCTGTGGTTGTTCTGAGTGAAGTTTTACTGAAAGGGAGTTGGGGGAGGTTACCGTGGCCACCTCAGGCTCAGCCTGCTGGGGGCTGGTGTGTTGGGACAGGGAAGGCATGGGCCCTGTTCCACTGGCTTAGGGTCCAGGATTGTTCTGTGGATCAAAGGCCGCTTTCTCAGCCTGTGAACTCAGATCAATAGGAATGTCTGCTCTGGGGTTTGGTGAATGGACGGTGTTTTCTCGGACAGTCCTCTCTTTTCACCCCAGTATCCTCCTCCTGACCAGGCCCGAGAGACTGGGGTCACCCCGAATTCTGGCTCAAAGGCTGCGTAGCAGGTCCCTTGGCTGGTATAGCTTGGCCAGGCTCGCAGTCCCCCCGTCTCCCTCCCCATTTCCAGGGAGGCCAGGTGGAGGAGGCAGGGCCTGCCTGGGACAGGGAAAAGAAGGGGGGACTTCGAAGGGGGTCTGATCTGCCTGCTGGGCCCTGGCACAACAGTGCAGGCTTGCTGTATCCAGAGCCCAAGCTCCTATTTGCTAGAGAAACCTCGGCAGAGGCAAAGTTTGCCAGGAGTTGGGTACTTCGGATCAGAGGCTTACCTGAGCAGTTGGAAATCACCGTCTCCTGGGCTTTGCTTTTAATCCAAATGGTTCGGATCACAATGGTGTAGATGACGCTGTGGAAAGGAGCAAAGGTAATAAATGGCTGCTGGGTGCCCACCAGAAGGACACAGGAGGGCGGCTTCCACTTCCTGAGTGTGCGGTATGGAGGGAGGGGTGCTCTGTATTTGCTCATTATAGACTCAGAGCCGATTGCAGCCGAAAGCCACCAGAAAGATCAGCTGGACGCAGCTACTTTTTGAAGTGAGGAGGGTAAGGCTGGTGGCCTTAAATTTCTCTAAGGTCACCCCAGTGGTTAGAGGTATAGTTGAGATTAGAATTCAGACACAGGGCTTAGGGTGAGAAAGATTCAGATTTGTAATCGGCTCTGCTGCTTGCTGGTTGTATGACCTGGACGTTAGTCTTTACTATGGCCCCATGGTTCCTGCCTCCAGTGTTCAGGCCTCTGTGTGATCCTCTCCATTGGGTGTGACGGGACCTGTGACTTGCTTCTAATCGATGCATGGGATGAAGGTGATGAGATGCTCATGATTACATGGGAGTGTAGCATCTGTCTTGCTAGTATCTGCCTCCATTGCTGGCTTTGAAGAATCATCCTGGGGCTGCAGAATCATGAGTCCTCCAACCCCAGGGAATTAATTCTGCCAAGAACTTGTGAGAGGTGGGGAAAGATCCTTCTCTGATGGGCAGCCCAGCCCTGGCTGACACCTTGGTGGATGCCTTGCCTCAGCAGATGACCCAGATAAGCCATGAACAGACTCCTAACTCACAGGAACTATGAGATAATAAAGTGTGCTGTTTTAAGTCATCAGGTTCATGATCATTTGTTATCAAACAATAGATAACATAGCAATTAGAGTAATTTAGCCTGAATGTATATGTCCCTCCAAAACTCAAATGTGGACATGTTAATGCCTGATGTGATGGTATCTGAAGGTGGGGTCTTTGGGAGATGCTTAGGTCATGAGGGTGGAGCCCTCATGAATGAGATTAGTGCCCTTCTAGAAAGAGACCCTCGCCATTCCACCACGTGCAGACAGAAGCCTGCAGCCTGAAAGAGGAACCTCACTGAACTCCGCTGGTACCTGACCTCAGACTCACAGCCTCCAGGACTGTGAGAAATGCATTTCTGTTGTGTATAGCCTGTGGTATTTTGTTGTAGCCCAAACAAAGACAGTGAGCCCTGGTTGAAACTGGAAAATGGAGTTAACAATACAAACCTCTTCAGAGATTTCTGGGATCAAATGTGACAACATTTAAAGGGCCAGCCACCGTGCTGGAAAATTAGCTGAGACTCAATAAATGTCATTTTCTGTCCTTCTCTCTTCCCCATTTTTCACATAATATCACAGCTCCTCTTATGCAATATAATATGTGCCTAACAGGAAATCAACATGTTAATGACTCAAAAGCAGCGACAAAATTTCTATCCCATGTCCCTTTTGGTAAATATAAAAATCAATAGCCTTCTTTCATGTCATTTGACATTTCCAATATATTAAGTATCTCCACTGAAAACTTGGGGGGAAAGCACTGCGTTGTTTTAAAACCCTACCAGCTTCCCTCTTGAGAACCACTGGGTAAGAGAGAAATCGGAGCTCTAGTCTGCAGCGGCTGAGAAGGCACTAATTGCTTTTAATGATCTTTAGAATATAACTTAATTAATGACTTGTTAAAATGCTCTGCTTCTTAATGCTTTTGCTGTCTTGTTCAGCCAACCCCTCAGAGTGCTCTAAGAAAGCTAGAGGCCTTTTTGGAGCACCCCCCCTTCTCCTCAGATAGCTGCCCAGGGATTTTTCTGGAATTTGCATGTCTACATTAAAGAAACAAATGAGAACAAAAATTACTAGCGAGTCTATTCTTTACTCTAACTCGAGCATTTGTTAGAGCAGGGAAACTTTTCCCCAAGGAAATGAAATCCAAGGAAAGCTTACAGCCACACGAGGTACTGTATATTATAATTGCAAGTCCGGTACTTAATTGATCACTAATTCAAATATTTACTAACAATTGAGCAATAATTCAAATATTTATTGACCACCAACCACATACATGGTGGGAATGAATAAAGGTCTTATGTGTTAGGGGTGTGGGCCTAAGTCACCTCCACCTCATCTTTGTTTTTTTAAAATATATTTTTATTGATTTCAGAGAAGAAGGGAGAGGGAGAGAGAAATAGAAACATCAGTGGTGAGAGAGAATCATCTATCAGCTGCCTCCTACACACTCCACACTGGGGAATGAGCCTGCAACCCGGGCCTGTGCCCTGACCAGGAATTGAACCGTGACCTCCTGGTTCATAGGTTGATGCTCAACCACTGAGCCATGCCAGCCAGGCCCCCCCCCCCCCCGGCCCCCCATCTCTAAAGGACCAGTGAGGCAAGTAGAAAGCCAGCACCAGCTTTACTGTTAGCCGGGAAAATGTCTCGTAAGGAGGACACCCCTTTAATTTATTACCCAAATCAGGCCACTTCTCGGGGTGTAACAGTCACACATCAGAGAGACCTCAGAATGAGCTCTGTCTCCTCTTTCTTCCTCATTTCTTTCTTTGAAGTCATCAGCAAGTTGTGTGGTTTGTCCCTGCAAAGTGTCCCCATTACCTGCCCCTGCCTCACCATCCCTGCTCTTCAGGACCCTTACCATCTCTGTTTATGTGTGTTGGTGGGTTTTCACTGTGATCAAATACACAGAACATAGCATGTATCATTTTTACCGTTTTTAGGTGTGCAGTTCAGTGGCATTAAGTACACTTACATTGTTGTGCAACCGTCACCACCGTCCATTTCCAGAACATTTTCATCTTCTCAAACGGCAGCTCTGTCTCCATTAACCACAGAAACATGGAAAGCTTCGTGAATTGATGTGCTATTCTTACCCAGAGGCCACACTATCCTCCCTGCATCACTCCAATCTTAGTGTGCTTGCTGCCGAGGTGAGCACCCCTTCTAGTCTCCTGCCGATTACTGCCTCAGTCTTCTAAGATCTCCACTCTGCTACCATGTCAGATGTTCACCCCACCATGGGAGCTGGTGCTCCCGGGCAGAGAACTGTCCCCTGGCTCCAAAGCCCTCCAGGGCCCCCTCTTTCCTACAAGATGATACCCAGTGTCTTACGTGGAGCACCCGAAGCCTCCCCTCGTCTTCCTCAGCCTTCCTCACCTTGATCATTACCATCCTCCACATAAGCATAAGTGACACACATAGTCTATAATACAGCAATAAATATTATATAATACATTGTATATGAGTATGAAGGAGCAAATGCTGTGAAGATATAATGTAGGGCAGTGATGGCGAACCTTTTGAGCTCGGCGTGTCAGCATTTTGAAAAACCCTAACTTAACTCTGGTGCCCTGTCGCATATAGAAATTTTTTGATATTTGCAACCATAGTAAAACAAAGACTTATATTTTTGACATTAATTTTATATATTTAAATGCCATTTAACAAAGAAAAATCAACCAAAAAAATGAGTTCGCATGTCACCTCTGACACGTGTGTCATAGGTTTGCCATCACTGACGTAGGGTGATATACCCATATACAATAGGGGTCTTGACTTGCCCTGGGGGTTAGGGACACCTTCCCAGAGGAGGTGACCATTCAGCTAAGATCTGGAGAAAAAATGGTGATTTAAATGCAGAGGGAGATGATCCCTCAGGCAGAGGGAACAGTATGTGCAAAGGCTCAGAGACAGGAGGGAGCATGGCACAATTGAAGAACTGTGTGTGGGCAGTGTGTGTGTGTGTGTGTGTGTGTGTGTGTGTGTGTGGCCCAAGATGAGGGGGTCCTTGTACACAGGGTTAGAGGTCTTGAGCATTATCATGAAACAATGGTTGCTTGACAGTTTTTTGAATATCAGACCTTTTATCAGTGTGGGTGTGTTGTTTCTATACAGGTGCAGAAGCTGGTGTCTAAACTGAACAGTCCTGGAAAGGTATACCAGATGTTCCTAACAGCACTGCCTCAGGAGTAGGACAAAGGGGATGTGGGGGGAACATTTTTCTCTTTCATTTCATACTCTATTGCATGCTTAGCAATTTTCCACACAAAATAATGGCTCTGACTGTCATAAGGAATAGGGACGTAAAAGGGGTAAGGATAGATAGGAAGCTATTGCGCTGGACAGAATGAAAGATTGTAATAACCCTGGGAGTGTATACCGCCTCAATTGTCCTTGAATTTTATTCCAAGTCTTGGTGAAATGAATACACAGTGTGGCCTAAAGTTAAGGGGGTGAGAATATGCCAGCCTCCGCAGGCTTCCCAGTCTGATCCCCATGCCCCATGCAAAACCAATGGATTTGTTTCACAGACCACAAATCAGTGCTCCATGACAAACGTGCTTTTACCCACTTACTCCTTCACAGTTGTCGGCCGTGGGTCTTTTCTGCCTCTACCCTGATCTCACGGAGATGAAAATGAAGAAGAATGAGGTATCAATTAGGTGCAAGCAAATAACCACAGCTAATGCAAAGCACCGCAGTAGGGCTGACAACCTCCCCAGCGGCAGTAAGACAGGTATGACACGTGAATTTGAAAATAACAGAAGTTGTGTTGACCCAGAAAAACACTGTATTGCCTTTAATGTCCCTCACTAGGATTTCAAGTCCTAGGAGCCTGATTGAACTAATGACAGAACAGCTACATCTTTATTCAGACTCAGCTCTCTCATGAGCTTGCCACAGACAGTACGACTCCTCTCTTCCTCTCTCTTTTCTCCCCTTCTTCTTTCCATCACAGATATTTATGGAGGATTGACCATATGCCAGAAATGGATCTAGGCAGTAAATAGCCAGAAATGTCTGTGTTGGGTGTATATGCAGGGGGTATGCTATTTCCAAGGACAACACAAAAACACCCAAGTTGGGTTGTAGGCAAGTTTGATGAGAAGCCCTGGTGGAAAGAAGCAGCTCAAATGAATGGGGGACACCAGACAGTGAAAGACCCACATGGCAGATCTGGCTAGACAGCACAGGGGGAGCCCCTGGTTCACGCAGGCATCCGCCCTGCTGAGCAAGGGTTTTGACTGATTTCATGAGCTGATAGGAAATCAATCAGGAGAGAAGCCAGGACCTGCGGCTGTCACTGAAATTGATCAGTCAGTTGCTCATGACAGCCTGAGCCATTTCCTCCCAAATACTTTCCTGGGGCTGGGACAGGCCTCTCTCCTCACCCACGTGCCCCTGATAATGTTTCTATGGTTGTCTAAATAACCTTCTTCTCTCCTTCAAGATTCCTCCCAAATTCAACTTGGTGGGGAGGAGCATAGTAAGTTGAAATGAACTGCAGAGGCGAATGTATCGATTGAACAGAATGACGGGACAATCTGTAATCTCAGCCAGGCTACTGGGCTGGCTTGTGGGGACCACTCTGCCCAGTTTGACCTCTAATGGGGAGCAAGCCATTTCGTTCCTTTCAGCCCTAAGTCTGTTTTTGTACAAAATTCAGCTTTAGTTATTTTTTTCTGAGACTAAATGTGAGCAAAGAGGAAGAACAAGTGATTCCCATAATATCAGAAAACACTTGGAAAATACACAACCACTTAATGATCAAAGAAATGCATATTGAAACAATGACATAGCTTTTCATTAAATTCTATGACTGGCAATCTATATATATATATATATAAAAGGCTAATATGCTAAGTGTCCGACCATCTGGGTAATGACATCATATAGCAATGCCTGGCTTCCTCTCCCTAGCGACTAGCCTCCTTGCAGTTTCTTCAGCCCAGGAACATGACTTGCTTCATAGCCAGGTGCAAACATTTCACACTTTAACCAAATGATTGTGAAGCATTTTCCCATGCCTCATCTCATTTGATCCTCACAGAGTCCTGGAATAGGTAGATAGGAGACTTGGTAGAATCCTATTTTCTTTTTATTAGCTGGAAAATGGAGATTTAGAAAGCTTAGAAACTTGACCCAACTGAAAAGAAGAAATGGTGGACCTTGAAAATGACTTCAGGTGTTCTCACTGCACAAATATAATCAAACACTGTTGCAGTTAAATATTTTACCGTCTGTTCTCCCTGCATGATCTACAATAATAATCTGCTTCGTGTTCGTATTTACTGCTGTGTTGCTGACAATTACCTGAAAGAGAAGTTGGGGTGCTTCACTGGGCTGGAAAAAGTTTAGCTAAATCAGGAAGCAGGTCTAATTAAGCAAGTTTATTCTAGATCTATAAAAGGCTAGGTTGACTCACGCATGCGCAATACATATAAAGCTCTCGCTGGCGCCAAATGCATGACTGTGTTTCCATCAGTCATTGTTGATTGTGAATTTGGTTGACACTTATAGAGAGAGGGCGAATAGCAATATAAAAATAATTCTTCTAATTAATTTCCTTCTGTGCACAAATCCATGCACCGGGACACTAGTGATTTAATAAAAAAAATGGTACCACCTCCCATTGGGTCGGGGGGAGAAAAACCAGAGTTCTTATTTGCTGTTGGCAGGAACCCTTTTTCCCAGAGGACAGTTGATAACTATGCATCAGTCTTAAAGTGAGCATCATCTTTGATCTAGCAATTCCACAAGAAGGACTTTGGAGGAACTGATCAGAGACTCAAGTGATTTTTTTTAAGGACATGGGTTTTTATCATAGCACTAGAGGCCCGGTGCATGAATTTGTGCATGGATGAGGTCTGGCTGGCCCGCCCTGATCCCAGCCTATTGGGAGCAGGGAGGTTGGCCAGCTGGCCCCGCTCCCATCAGGCGGGTTGGCCGGCTGCAGTGTGCGTCATAGCAACCAGTTGTTCTGGTCATTCTGGTCGTTCCAGTCGCTTGGCTTTTATATATATATAGATTATCCTACCAAAGCCTGATTTCCTTTGCCAAGGACAAAGTATGTGAAACCCCATGGCAGGCTTGGGGACACTCAAAGGGTGCAGGATCGCAGGATCGGCATGCCCTGTATCCACACTGAACACCCAGATAACTCCCTGCAGCCCCACCCATGCACTCACCCTTCCAGAGGTGGCCCTGCCACATGACCAGGTGGGGCCTGTCCTGTCCAGGTGGCTGTGGTCTTCTTTGCTGAAAGACTAGCTCTGGCCCACCATTGGCCACAGGACAAAGGGTGGTTTCTAAGGCCCTTCCCAGTCGAGCTTCACCCCAACCAGAAAGAGCTTACTGCCAACTTCTCTCCCACTGGCTCTGCCTGCCTGTCCTTTCCTGTTGCCACACTCACTCTGACCTCCGGTCACCAGGGAGCCAACTGCCCCTCTGCTTTCCCCTTCTCCTGTCTGAGTTCTTCTATCCTTCAATGTGGGTTCCGGGAAATGCTCCCTGCCATTACCTGACCTCTAGCACACACACTCGACTTATGTTTTGTGTTATTGTTGTTTTTGCTCAGTTTTGTTTCAACTATCTTTTCAGTGATAAGATCTCTGGAACTGGTACTATGTCTTATGTCTTATACTTGAAAGGCTGGACAAAGAGCAAGGTGTGAAATCAGACCTGGGTTCAAATCCTGTGAGATGTTGGGTAAGTTACCTAACCTCTCTGAGCTTGAGTGTCATCATTTATTAAATGGGGACAGCAGTAGTTCTTTCATAGAGTTGAAGCATGACTAATGGGGTAACTGTTAGCCACTTAGCCCAGTGCCTGTCTCATAGCACACACTCAGCAAATGTTAGTGCCCTGCCCCTTGCTCTACTTCAGCGGTTCTCAACCTGTGGGTCGTGACCCCTTTGGCGGTCGAACGACCCTTTCACAGGGGTCGCCTAAGACCACCCTGCATATCAGATATTTACAGTGTGATCCATAACAGTAGCAACATGACAGTTATGAAGTAGCAACGAAAATAATTTTATGGTTGGGTCACAACATGAGGAACTGTATTTAAAGGGCCAGAAGGTTGAGAACCACTGCGTCTACTTGGAGGAGTTGGGCTTAGCACAAGCTTTAGATACAAGTGTGTGGCCCAGCCACTTCCCCCAAGAACATGAGGAACAGTGAGTGGGCTGTAGGGGAGGAGAGAGGCAGTTGACAAACCAGGAAAGCTCCCTCGGGGTCTGGCCTGCGGGCCTCTCACCTGATGATGGCCAGAGGGATGAAGTACACCAGAAAGGCCACGATGGTCATGTACGGGGTCCAGTAGGACTCATCGGGCCACCGGGCCCAGCACTGCACCTCGCCGTTGGAGAGCCTCCTTTTCCCGAATATGATGAGGGTGGGGATGGCGAACAGGAAGGAGAGGCCCCAGGCAGTGGCGATGAGCACCTTGGCTTGCTTTTCTGCTCCGAGAAAACAGAGGAAGGGCTGGGCCTCATTAATTTCATAGTGAGGAAATACATGGCTCTACATATTTAAAAGAACACTATGATATTCATCGCTGCCTTTCCTGTAATTGAGGATGCTGTTCAGAATACTGCACAGTGTCTTCCAGAACTCGTCATATTTGCGCTGAGCTAAACAGTGGGGTTTTTTAACCCGGTGAGTATGGGGAGACATGTCACTGACCATGCTTCCCTCCTGGCTATAGACCCCAGGCCCTCCACCTCCAGCAGGTGTCCTGAGACACCCCCGCATGCTTCCTGATACGTACTTTCCCTTCTCTCCTATTTCTTCAACTTAAAATACGCTGGTGGAGGTGTCTTTTTATAGACCACATTCACTCCTTCCTGGAGCCTGCTGGGCATAAGCAAATGGATGAATAAGTGTATCACACCTTTGTATACATGTATCATAGACTGTCTCTCCCATTTCCCCTCATCCTATTCCCCGCTTCCTTCTCTATCATAATCCCCAGGGCATGGCGTGCTCAAAAGCTTGGCGTTGGACACACACACACACCACACACACACACACACACACACACACACACACACACACACACACACCTTAGATAAAGCCTATGAAACAGGTAAATTAAATTACTTTGAACTGCACACAATAAATTGATATGTTTCAGGTTAAAATTACCTTTTTGCATGTGGTCACTCTGGCTTGCCCAGCTCTCATTCCCAGAAGTGAGGACTAGGTGGTGGGCGTCCTTGCAGGCAACTGTATTTTTCTTGCATTCTCTCCTCTGCCTTTCTCAACAATACCTAGCATTGCTTTGACTTTTTCTTTATATTAATCTTATCATACTGCATGGGTTACTCTGCATGCTGTCGTATCACTGAACATTTTTATGTCAATGCACATTACTGCCCATGGCTCTACCACATCCTCATTGAGAGAGACAGGGTATGTCACAGGCAGCTGAGCTAGACCCACACCATCTGAGTTCAAATCCAGCCCCTGCACCTACTAGCTGCATGACCTTGGGCAAGTTACTTTTACTTTCTGAATTGTAATTGCCTAGACTGGAAGATGCAGATAATACTAGAGCCTACCTCACAGAGCTGTTGTGAGGATTAAAATGTTTAACATATGTAAAGAACTTAGAGTCATGGATGGCACATAGCATGCAATCAATGCACCTAAGCTACTAAAACTTCTACAGGACAACTGGCCATTCCTCCACTGAGGGACACCGAGGGTAGCAATGAATTCCTGCTATTCTAAGCAATGCTACAAGACACAGCACATGTATACATGCACCCAGAGAAGATGCCAAGAAGTAGAATTTCTATGTCAAGGGCTACAATTCATTAGATATGGTTAAGTTGCCAAAGTATCTGCTCCAATAGTATGTATTCAGTAGTATCTGATGACATTAATTCTATTTAGTCTAAAGTTCTGCTTGCTCTATTAATTTTGCTGCCTTGGGTGTAAATTTTGCAGAATGGTATTTTAAAGACATTATCTATTTTCCAGAAGTTGGGCTTTTGTCACATTTTTAATGACATTTGACTATACCTTGTAGTCAAGATTGTATAGCAGGCCTACAAAATAGCAGTTGGTTGAGGCAGCTCACCTCCTTGCAGGAACTTCATGGGGTAGACGATGGCATGGTATCTGTCTATGCTGAGGGACACCAGGACATAGCTGGAGGCATAGAGCAGCACAACCTGGAGGCAGAAGTGAGAGGAGCTGTGTGACATCACAGAGGTGAGGGAAGGTGCCCAGTGGAAAGAGGGGTGCTTTGTGCTGTTTGGAAACCGGGGCACTGAACCCTGGGGGAGGTGGGGTTGGGTTAGGGGGGGAAGGCTGGCTCCCAGTCTAGGAAGCAGATTGCTGTTCTTGATGCCGGAACTGGCACTGCTAGTGGTGACAGTTGAGATGGTCCCAGCTCTCTCTGGCTCACTCACTCGCTTGGTTTCCTGGAGACTCCGCATTTCAGAATCAGTCTCTCTTCGGACATTTTCAGGGTACATTTGTTGGTGCTTGACTTTTAAAGCTAAATCTAATTTTCTCTGTCACCATGGACATTCCAGAATAATTAGAAACAAAACGTCCACTTGCCTTTTATCTGCGTGAGTTGTTGAGAGATGATGAAAGAAGGGTTTGGGTTGAAACAGGCTGGTTTAAGTCATTCGTCATCCTGGGAGCAGACACTCAGAGCTCCCCTTCCTTTACTTCCCCAGTAGAACTCCTCCCTACAGTAGGTCCTCGGGTCTCCCCTTCCTGCTCCCCACCCTCTCTTTTATTAACCTTGTCCAGCCCTGTAATTACCCTGTGTGCAGTGCTATTTGCATACTTTGCGAGAAGGAAATTGGGATATGAGACCTTAGTATCCCTCATGTGAAGAGCACACTCAAACTGTAATGACAGGAAATAGCTCTGAAAGGAGGAGCAAGGAGAAAAATCCTCAGCTAACTCTGAGCCTCTTTTCTACTCGGAATGTAGCATCCCTCTGCCCTAGAACCGTCAGGTCAAATCCAGAGCACGTAGAGGAGGAATGCAAAGACTGGAGTTGAAGGGTGACTGTCTGAATTTTTCTAAAATGAAAAGGAAATAACATGACTTTGACAATGACCTTTGTCTGAATTTGTGCCTTTTTGTTTTTCCCCCTGGCTCAGACAAATCCCAAGCAACTACATTGCTGCACTTTATTATCTTTATTTTTGTAGCACGACCACAAGACAGCCCAGCACTAATATTTCGAAAGGTGTCGCCAGGTGGGGGTTCTGAGGACTGATCAGAGATTGAGGGCTCCATGAGGAATTTAAGGGGAAGTTCTCCTCTTGCTAAAAAGGTGATACTGGGATAGGAAGGAAAATGATGGCCAACTTTAACCAAAACATCAGACAATCGATTCCCTAGAGAAAGTTGGGATTTCTATGTGTGGTCCATGAATTCATAATTGTTAGGGCTGTTGAGGGGGTGACCTCAGAGAGGGGATGGGAAAGAGAGCTCCCCGGGGCAAAACCCTGGGAGGTGGAATGGTGCATGGTGAAAAGATCATCAGAATCTGCGCCATCGGAGACTGCTGAGTGAGGTGGCTGACACCAGCTCCGAATCAGAGCAGGAAGAAAGGTCACGGTGAAGAGCGCCCGGAGAAACAGGCAACGTTAATAAAAGCCATCTATTTGGAGACACAGTCAAAGAGAGTATTTAATTTCAGGGCTCTTGGAACATCTAGGCAGGGGTAAAAAAATATTAAAGGTTACCTTAAAAAATGCATCTCAGATGGTCATGCTTTTCTTCACAAAGATAAATGAAAAAGAGTATAAAAACATGTTCACAGTTTTGAAAGAAAAAGTATGATCCAAGGACTTTATAAATATATTTTTATGCCAAGGCACAGAATTATTCATATATATATATATGGAGAAAATATAACAGCACTTCTCCTTCCTGAAAAATCTTCCTTGAGGAAATATTTCTGCCAATTGGGAATTGTTTCAAAATGAAGAACTAAAGAAGAGGGAAGAGATTGAATAATAATCGCTAAGGTATGCAATGAGTCAGAAAAACACAAAATGTTTACAAACAACTATGAATATAGTTATGAAATTTTTCAGAAAAAAATCTGGGAAGTTGAGTGAGAAAAGAGGGTAGAAGGAAAGAAGTCATGTTACATTTCCATTTAGGCATTCAGGCGTCTCTTTTGCTTTTTACTTTGATATTAAATTTAAAATTAAAGATAACCTACATAGAGTGAAATAATAATGGAGAAAATTATCTTATTAGTTTCCTATGGCTACTGGAACAAATTACCACAAACTTTGTGGCTTAAACCAGCATGAATGTATTCTTTCATTTTTGTAGACCAGCGGTCCGAAATCAGTTATAGAGGCTCAAAATCAAGGTGTTCCAGGACCCCCCTTGCCTTGGAGGTGCTGAGGAGGATCAGGACCTCCTCTCCAGCTGCAGGTGGCCGCCAGCATCCTTTGACCACACCCATCCCACCTCCGAGTCCAGTCCCTGGTTACCATGCCTCCTCTGTCTCTGAGTCAACTCTCCCCTTATAAGGGTACAGGTGATTGTAGCAGACCCACTAGGATAATGCAGAGTCATCTCCCCACTTCAAGATCCTTAGTTTAATCACATCTGCAAAGTTTTCTACGGTTTCTTTTTTCTTTTCTCTTCTTTTCTCTTCTTTTCTCTTCTTTTCTCTTCTTTTCTCTTCTTTTCTCTTCTTTTCTCTTCTTTTCTTTTCTTTTCTTTTCTTTTCTTTTCTTTTCTTTTCTTTTCTTTTCTTTTCTTTTCTTTTCTTTTCTTTTCTTTCTTTTCTTTCTTTCTTTTTTTTTTTTGCCACATAGAGTAAACATGCATAGGCTTTGGAGATTAGGAACTGGGTATTTTTTGAGGGCCGCTTTTAGCCTACCATAATTAGTAACCAAATAGGAAGGAAAACACAAGCAAATAGGAAGAAAGGTTAAGACGGAAACATTAAATGAGGTGCCTGAAATAACACCAAACACGACTTGTCACGATCAATAGAAATGGCTTGAGCCCCTTCACTGAAACAAACAAGGACTGGTCACACAACTCTCCCCGAATCCAACTGTGTCCTGTTTAGAAGAGAAACCTCTAAAACCAAATGGCTATCAAAGTTTACAAATGGAATGACAGATAGGAATGTCAAGCAACTAAAAACGAGAAGGAGGCATTCATTACAATACTACTATTCGACAAATTAAATGTAAGGCAAATAGCAGTTCATGTGACAAAGGGGTTATTTCTATTAGTAAAAGATACAAAACATCATGGCAAGAAAATATTAATAAACTTATTGATAACATAAAACTAAATATAAACTACTAAAATGCTCAGAGCTTTACAGAGGAACAGATACAATTATACATAGATAGGAAAAAACAAAATTTAAGAATAATACACATTATTGTAAAATATCAAGGGAACATTTCAAAAATTGGTCATAAATGAAACTATGAAAAAAAAACAACCCTCAATAGATTCCAAAAAGTGGCAGTTGTGCCAATTTACAAGCAATAAAAGCTGACATTAGTATTATGTTTTTTAATACCACTTGGAAATGTAAACGCCCTTATAATTAACTCGAGTCAAGAAGGAAATTGAAATACAATTATAGTCAATTCATAAATGTCAACAACGAAAATTCTACACATCAACAACATATGGGATACCATTTGGAGAACAGACGGCAGTTTGAGGACATATGTTTGAATTCTCACTACCCCACCCCTCAATTCTGACAAAAATGACCTAGGAAATACGAAACCAAATAAAATCTTGTGGAGATGTGAGACTTCAATAGAGGAAATTTAGAGGAATTTTATTTTTAAAGATGCCAGACCAGATTCATTTAAAGGAAGATTCCTAGACGAACTTAAAAAATATTTAGTGTACTTTATTTCTATAGAACAATTTTAGATTTACAGAAAAAAATTGAGAAGATGGTACAGGTTGATTGTGGGAACATGTTTCTGGCCTCTGTTCTGTTCCATTGATCTACTTGTTGATTCTTTCACCAATTCCATGCTGCCTTAATCACTGTAGCTTTATTATAAGTCTTGAAATCAGATTGCTCTTCTAAACTTGTTCTTCTTCAGTATTGTGTTGGCTATTCTGTGTCTCGTGCCTGTCCATATAAACTTTAGTTTGTCTGTATCTATAAAATAACATGGCGGGATTTTGATTGGGAATGCATTGAATTTGTACATTACATTGGGCAGAATTGACATCTGAACAATAGTGAGTGTTCCTGTCTATGAACATGGAATATCTATCCACTTATTTAGATATTCTTTGATTTCTCTCATTAGAGTTTTGTGGTTTTAAAATATTTATTTTGCATGTATTTTGTTAAATTTACACCTTAGTATTTCATAGTTTGGTGCTACAAAAATGCTATTGTGGTTTTAATTTTAAATCCAAAATTTTTATTGCTGATACAGGAAAAGAAAACACACAATTGCCTTTATGTATTAACTTTGTATTCTGTAACCTTACCATTTCCATTTAATAGTCCTATAGGGTTTTCCTCCTATTCTTTTGGATTGCTTATATAAACAGTCTTGTTTGTGAACAAAGTTATTTTTATTCCAATCTGTTTGGAATTTTATTTGCTTTCCTTGTCCCATTGAATTAGTTGGCACTTTCAGTGCAGTGCTAAGTAGGAATGGCGAGAGGGAGCATCCTTGCCTGGTTCTTGGTCTTAAGAGGAAAGTTTCTGGTTTCTCACCATTAAGTATGAGGTTATTTTATAAGTATTTTTGTAGATATTCTTTATCAAGTTGAGGAAGTTTCCAACTATGCAGTTTTCTGAGAGTTTTAAAAAAAGTCATAAATGCGTGTTGAATTTTGTCAAGTACTGTTCTGTTTCTATTGATAAGATCATATACATTTTCTTTACCTTTTTGATGTAATGGGTTACATTAAATTTTTTTGCACATTTTGTAATTGTCCCGCAGTTCTTGGATATTTTATTCCATTTTTTAAAAAAATACACATCGCCCTGACCGGTTTGGCTCAGTGGATAGAACGTCGGCCCGCGGACTGAAGGGTCCCAGGTTCAATTCAGGTCAAAAGCATGTACCTTGGTTGTGGGTACATCCCCAGCAGGGGGTGTGCAGGAGGCAGCTGATCGATGTTTCTCTCTCATCGATGTTTCTAACTCTCTATCCCTCTCCCTTCCTCTCTGTAAAAAATCAATAAAATATATTTAAAAACACACATCTTTTAGAGTTGTTTTAAGTTCACAGCCAAACTGAGTGGCAGGTACGGATACTTCCCATAAACTCACAGCCCTCACTTGGCACAGCCTCCCTCATTCTCAAAACCCCTCATAGGAGTGTCGCAATCAATGGACAGATGCCTGGAACCGGCGTGTCTTCCAGTCATCGCAGGGAGTCTCTGTGTGAATGTCGGGCATAGTTGTGACACAGCCAGACAATGGCGGCTCTGCCTTTGCCTCCACTTCCTGCTTGCACAAAGCTTTAAGGTCAGCCAAAGGCGAGAGGTCAGGGCCTTCTCTCTTTCTTCCTTAGCATGGGCACCGTCCTGAGCGTGCCCTTGGTCTTCTAGATTCTCAGGGCTCGGTCAGAGGTTTTCTAAACCCCTATGAATATCCCATTATTCAGCTTATTTTAAAAAAATATAATTTATATTTCTTTTTAAAATTTTATTAAGTTTATTGAGGTAACCTTGGTTAATACAATTACATAGGCTTCAGGTGTACAATTCTATAACACACCATCTGCATATTGCATTGTGTGTTCACCACCCAAAGTCAAGTAAGCTTATGTTTATTTTTTTAAAATATATTTTCACTAGAGGCGCGATGCATGAAATTTGTGCATGGGGGGGCGTGGCCTCTCAGCTCAGCCTGCACTCTCTCACAATCCGGTACATCCCTCTCACAATTTGGGACCCCTTGCTCTTAAACGCCCACCTGCTAGCTCCTAACTGCCCGCCTGCTCACTCCTTACTGCTTGGCTCACAGCTCCTTAGCCCTGTGCAGAGGCAGGAGAGGCCACCGCCACCGCGGCTGCGCTTGCCAGCCATGAGCCTGGCTTCTGACTGAGCAGCACTCCCACTGCTGGGAGAGCACTGACCACCAGGCGGAAGCTCCTGTGTTGAGTGTCTGCCCCCTGGTGGTCAGTGAGCATCATAGTGACCAGTCGTTCTGGTCATTCCGCCGTAAGGGTCACTGGGATTTTATTATATAGGATACTATTAGAAGGAATATTATTGACATGAATAACTCAGGGTCAAAAGGACATTTTTCAGTTAGCGATTTGAAAAGACATAGGTTACCATGTATTTGAAAAATGTGAAGTAAAGTGTGGCAGCAAGTCTCCAAGTTATCCCCAGTGATCCTTGCCTCCTTTGTGGGTCTTTTATTTCCATTCTGAATCAGGGCTGACCGTGTGACCCATGGAATAATGTGGAGGTGATGATGTATAATTTCTGAGACGAGTTCATAAAACATGTGCCTCTACCAGGCTCCCTTGGCTAGCTGATTCTCAGGAAAGCTGGCTGCTAGATCGTGAGGCCACTAAGGAATGTTTGTGGAGAGGACCTGAATCTTCTGTCAAAATCTAGCACCAACTTGCCAGCCACGTGAGTGAGCCACCTTGAAAGTTAACTGTGTAATACAGATCAGACCTCCCAATGACGGCAGTCCTGGGCAAGAGCTGATGGAGCTCTGTGATAAACCTTTAGCGGGTCTGCCAGGCCAAGCTATTCCCGAATTCTCCACTAATGGAAACTGTGAGATATTAAATGTTTGTTGTTTTAGGCCCCTAAGTATTGATGTGGTTTGTTTCTCAGCAATTGATAGAGTAAGCAGTTGAAAATATTTATCTGCTTACTCTATCAATCCTCAAGAAGAAATATGGAAGCAAAAATCCTTAAGAAGAACTATGTTTTAAATATTTCCCCTGAGAAAATACCAGCCTCAGAGAGTAATAGGGGCTCTTTCACATCTAAACTCTCAAGGTTAGGCGCAGAACACAAAAGGAGATTTTTTAATTGTAATGACTTTCTATTTTCTGAAGATGGAATAATTCCATTACCAAGATCTGAAAATGATAGAACAACTGAAAATCATAATCTCACTTATGAATATAGATGCAAAGATTCTTAAAAAAAAAACCCATCATACTAACAAATGGAATCTAACAGGATTAACATTTCCCAGAAATGTCTTATACCTCTGTAAAGCTACAATAATTTAGACCTGAAGTACTGGCAACAAAAATAAAATACATTAATGGGAAATCATTTTAAGAACTCAGGAATAGAACACATCAATCCTAACACCAGTTATAAAATGGTCCATTCTTTCCATACTAAGTTCAATTGCGTTTATTGCTGTGTCTCGATCTATGTTACATACATGGATGGTGTATTAATAATTAAATATATATGGTACATAGGTAATATTTCACACCCAATATATATATTTTTACAATTATATTTTATATTGAAGCATATTTGACAGGCAAAGTGTAAATGTCTTTAATCTAAAAATAGATACTAGCAATAACCGAGAAAATAAGTATGCTGGTTATAAAAAGAATTTAAAAAAGGATAATAAGCAATTTAGAGAAGAAATTCAAATGCCAATAGATATTGTAAAAGGTTGAATTTGGGTAGTAATACAAGAAATACAAGTTAAAACAACTGGAGAGAATATCTATTTTCTAACAAACTGCCAATATTTTTCAAAAACAACAGTAGCCAGTGTTGGGTTAGTTTGGGGAGAAAAAAGCAAAAAGAAATTGAAAAAATTTCTTGAGATTATTTAACTAGTGCTATGTATACTCTGAATGTTTGTATCTTCCCCAAATTCACAAGTTGGAATCCTAAAGCCCAACTTGATGGTATTAGTAGGTGGGGCTTTTGAGATGTGATTAGGTTATGAGGGTGGGGCCCTTATGAATGGGATTAGTGCCCTTATAAAACAGACCTTAGAGCTCCCCTGCCCTTTCCACCATATGAAGACATAATGAGAGGTCTGCAGCCTGAAAGAGGGCCCCCACTGGGCCATGCTGGCGCACTGACCTCAGACTTCTAGCCTCCAGAACTGTGAGAAATAAATGTTTGTTGTTTGTCCAGGCGGGTGTGGCTCAGTTAGATGAGCTTCATCCTGTGCACCCAAAGATCATTGGTTTAATTCCTGTCAGGGCTCATACTCAGGTTGTGGGTTCCATCCCCAGATGGGGTACATATGGGGGCAACTGATGGATATTTCCCTCTCACTGGTGTTTCTCTCTCTCTCTCTCCATCTCTCTCTAAAATCAATAACAACATATTAATTTTTTTAAATGTTTGCTTATAAGCCACCTGCTCTGTAATATTTTTGTTACAACACCCTGGATGGATGGAGACTGCCAGACTATGTTAAAAGCTTTACCATTGACCTGGAAATTTTATTTAATGCTTTAAATATGAATGTTGATAGTTTTATTATTGCTTACTTGGGTTTTATTTCGTTAGCATAATGCTCTCCATGTCCATCCATGCTGTTGTGAATGGTAAGAGTTCCTTGCTTTTTACAGCAGCATAATATTCCATTGTGTAGATGTGCCACAGTTTTCTAATCCACTCATCTGCTGATGGGCACTTAGGCTGTTTCCAAATCTTAGTTATTGTAAATTGTGCTGCTATGAACATAGGGGTGCATATGCCCTTTCTGATTTCTTGGAATATATATTCCTAGAAGTGGGATTACTGGTTCAAATGGGAGTTCCATTTTTAATTTTTTGAGGAAACTCCATACTGATTTCCACAGTGGTTGCACCAGTCTGCATTCCCACCAGCAGTGCACGAAGGTTCCTTTTTTTCCGCATCCTCACAAGCACTTGTCGTTTGTTGATTTGTTGATTATAGCCAATCTGACAGGTGTGAGATGGTATCTCATTACCATTTTGATTTGCATCTCTCGGATGGTTAGTGGCTTGGAGCATGTTTTCATATGTCTCTTGGCCTTCTGTAGGTCCTCTTTCAAAAAGTGTCTATTGAAGTCCTTTGCCCATCTTTTGATTGGATTGTTTATCTTCCTTTTGTTAAGTTATATGAGTTTCCTATAAATTTTGGAGATTAAACCCTTATAAAATATTTCACACTCCTAGAACAAACTCTCCAAAAATTCATAGGGAATAAAAAAAGACCCCGAATAGCCACAGCAATCCTGAGAAAGAAGAATGAAGTTTGAGGGATCACAATACCAGATATCAAGCTGTATTACAAAGCCGCTGTTCTCAAAACTGCTTGGTACTGGCACAAGAGCAGACATATAGACCAATGGAACAGAACAGAGAACCCAGAAATCGACCCAAGCCATGATACTCAATTAATATTTGACAAAAGAGGCAAGAGCATACAATGGAGTCAAGAGAGTCTCTTCAATAAATGGTGTTGGGAAAATTGGACAGATACATGCAAAAAATTGAAACTAGACCACCAACTTACACCATCCACAAAAATAAACTCAAAATGGATAAAGGACTTAAACATAAGACGGGAAACCATAAAAATCTTAGAAGACTCAATTGGCAGCAAAATATCAGATATATGTCATAGCAATATCTTTACCGATACAGCTCGTAGGACCATGGAAAGAAACTAAGGAGAAAATAAACAAATGGACCTACATCAAAATAAAAAGCTTCTGCACAGCAAAAGAAACCATCAACAAAACAACAAGAAAACCCACTGCCTGGGAGAACATATTTGCCAATGTTATCACCGATAAGGGTTTAATCTTGACCATTTATTGGGTTTTCTTTTTATAGGTCTTATTTTTAGCAAAAGAAATACGTTTTAAACATCTCACCAATGTTGCCTGTCCTGGCAACTAGCAGGAGGGGCGCAGTGTGCTGTGTGGGAGCGAGAGTTTGTGTGATTTCCCAGGAAGATCCCAGAGCTGATTTTGCTGTCAGTTTGACTCATCCGGTTGGGAAGGTGCTACATACCTGCAGGTAGCGGACCACACGACACACCAGATCCGGCGCCATGAAGTCCCCAGTGAATCGCCAGATAATGTCTGTCAAGATGTTCACCAGTCCTGTGAAAGAGTCTAACAACAACACGATGATTAATTTCCGTGTCTTTCAAATTTGCAGCCAGGTGCCGCCGCAGACATGAATTCCCGGGAGGTTTGTTGTTTTCCTGATTCATCAGGAGGCTATTGAGGAAAAAGGGAGGCGATACAGGAGTCCCTGGACTCTTATTACTGGAGCTTGTTGCCACTTGGATGTAGCCATCGCGGGAGGACTAGGTAATGACTGAAGAGGAATTGTGCTAATCATACCGTTGACCTTTTAAGACACAGAAGAGAAGTTTTAAGGGGGTTTAGACCTGTGCTAAAACAAGGACTGCATGAGGATTAATCAAAGGCAAAATCGAGAACAGGAAGAGATTTGTCTTCGAGAAGCCCCTCAAAATTCTCTCTTCTGCACCCACTATCTTATAGCTTGGGCCTGGTGACCTCCTGTGAGTGATGTAATCAATATCCAAATGGCCCTTGGCAGAAAAAAGGTTCCCCACCCCTGCCCTAGAGTAAAGTGCAGGCGTAAGTCTTCCTCCCACCCCCTTATGCCTCCCTGGCTGCCCGGATTTTTCTTTTGGTCTATTTATAGGGCTACTCTACCCACAAAAGTTGCTGTTATTCCTTTAGAGAACTGGAGAGGTAAGTCTTCCCTTCTCAATCTTCACTGTGAACAGGATGAAGTCCGAGCCTCTCCCCACCCAGGTTAGTATAAATGCCTTCTCCACCATCTGGCCTTCCCAAATCTCCACCTGGCATTGTCAGATGGGACACCACGTTGATCACAGATTTGTGTATTCAGATACCCGTCCCCTCTGCTTGGAATGGGCTCCCTCCATGGATCAGTTGATGGAATTCTTATTTACCTGTCAATATCTACTGTCACGTCCCCTCTCCAGAGCGTCCCTTGACCATTCACATTGCATGGTCTCCCCACCAGGGCACGTGGCCCTCCCAGTCTTTGCCTGCGTGTCTCTTCCTCTTTGTTTCTCTGTGGTGCCCATGGGGACTACAGAAAAGTGTCAACGTTTGGGGAAGAAACCCAGGGCAACTCTGGGGAGTCAGAGTTCTCCGGAGAAGCTCAGACCTGCGCAGGGTCTGAGAGTTCTGGGTTGTGACGTGATCGCGTGGGAACTTCATGAAGTTTTCCTGCAGGACTGGACTGGGTGAATGAGCAGAATGGACACTGGAATGGCTTGGATATTCTCTCTGGGTGTCCTTTGTACTTAATGTAAAATAATGGGGGTTGGGTGTGCTAAGCTCACGTTTCTCTGGCTATATGAACAATTGTCATGCGCTCCAGTAAAATTTTTCTCCCTGGAGCTCAACCTGAAATAAACCCACACCTGGGAGGAGACTCGAAGTAGAAATAAGCATTTTGTTATTTGCTTTTAAGCAAATGCTGCTCTACCTGATCAATGGAAGCTGTTCAGTTACCTAGGTTATTAAGCATGTTGCAAATAACCCTTTCCTAAAAGGTAATTAACGGGATCTGGGAACAAAGGGTACACTCTAAACTCTAAAGGCTTAACCGCTTCTGTGTCATTACTCCTGTGTTTGAAAATGTATTCAGTGGAAGATCCTAGGAAGCTGGAAGAGTCAGAGAAGCCCAAAGAGGCAGGCAGCAGGCTTCATCGTTCCTTTGATGCAGTTTCTGGGAAACGTGCATGTGGGTGCCCAGGTGAGCAGGAATACAGGTGGGGTGGGGGAAGTGAAGAGAGAAGTGGCTCCCCAGGGGAACCCTAAAGGGTCAGTAAGGCCAGGTCAGGGGAAAGGGAGCGAAGGACATTGATTCTAGGCACAGGCCACCGCATGAGGAAAGCTCTGGGGGTGAGAAAAGGTGAGACGAGAACCTCGTGGTCATGAAGCAACCAGGGTGCTGCTGAAGCCTCACATAGGAGCGTGGAGCGGTGAGAAACGGCACTGGAGAGACGAGGACCCCGGCCTTTTAGGGTCTCGTGTGCCCATGAAAGGCGCCTGCATTTTCCCTGTGCGCTGTCGGGGGCTGTGGAATGTCTGTGTGTTCAAACACATGCTTTGAAGGGATTCATTTAGTTACGGGCTGTGTGTGTCCGTTTGTGACATTACCATTGTGCTTGTGAGGAAACTGCAGACATTCCAGAACGAGAGAATTCCTACCGAGTGAATCAAACAGGATAGAGCGATAGAGAGAAGGGTGCAGCTTTGAGATATACGTTATAAAGTAAAAGGAGGAGGATTTGATGCCTGAGGTGTTAATTTCCCCCAAGTTTTGCATGGCTAGGTCTGCTTCAGCATCTGTGTCCCCAAAAGCTCACCACGCCATTGGAGGTAAGGCGGAAAGGGACACAGGTCAGGCACTGTCTGAGGATGGGCTGAAGGCTGCCTCTGCCTAATCAAAGATCTTAGCAAAAATCCCATTTGCTCAAAAATAAAGGCACGGTGAACGCTACCAGGATGTGGAAGCTACTGCGGATAAAGGCTTCTAGGCTCAGAGCCCATCCGTCACGCAGCCAACCTGCCTGTACTTGGGCACCATCAGGTTGGCTCCTAGTGTAGGTCTGTGAGAATCTCGGACTCGCTCATTGTAGGGATGGGGATATCAAAGGCCTATATAGAAAGCTCCACAGAATCGATGCTCTTGATCAGGAAACCTCTTGCTGGGCATCTTCCTCCAGGCCAGAATGAATCGTATCTGATGAGTTTTGCCCTTAGTTTCGGCCAGTGGAAAGCACAGAATGAAACGTACTCAGCTGCGGTAACTTGCTAGAGCCTCAGAGCCTCACTGTGGGTCCCTCCAGTTAGAGTTGACTATTTTCTATGACCCTCTTACCTTGTGTTTTTCATTTTGCTGGGTGTGATCTCCCACGTCCAAACAGCGAGGGCAGCATGCATCTTGGGGCCCGACTACAGGGTGCTGGTTCTGCCACAGAATCACTGTGCAATCCTGGGCATGTTACTAACCACATGGAGTCAGGCTCTTTGTAAAAATGTGGTGGTGAGAGTACCGGCTCTGTAGGGCCGTTGCGAAGGTTAAATGAGATAGCACACGTGAAGTTCTTAGTGAAACGCTTGGCACATAAGCCCTTGGTACATCTTGGTGCTGATGTCAGGAACAGCTGAACGAACAGAGAGCCACAGGGACTGGAATGAGAGGGTGAGTCTCACCGTAAGTCCTCAGCTCTTAGCCAATGTGCTGGAAGATAGTTTTCTGAACAAAAAAATTATAAATGAAAAGTTGAGGCTTTGTTTAAATCAGATCGGTAGTAAAGATGGGTTATTTTATCTGCTATATTGCATGCTAGTTAATTTAACAGGTTTGACATCGACTAAGAAGACGGTGGTGGTTACATGAACTGATTGGCTGTCAGGGCGAAGAGAACCCAGCCAGAACTTGAGTGAACAGAACCCAAGGAAGACGGGCTGTGCTGAGTGGTCCAGGGACTGGACCACTGTTTGCTGGCAGGGATGCTGTCTGTGGGCGATTCTTAGGCGAGACTGTCCTGTGTGTCGTGGGAAAGTCAGCGTCCTTGGGCTGTGGGATAACTCCAAAGGCCCCAGGACTGAGTCCACGAGAATCACCAAAGTATGGAAGGACATTTGGGGATTAGATTGAGAATATAGCCTGGCACCCCCAGAACAGTCCTACCTCTCACCTTGTCATGATTATGCCTGTGGCCCTTTCACGCAAATGTGTCCTGTACTAGTTCTACAATGTCGTAAAACACAAAGAAAGACTGAGACACTATTCCAGATACGACTGAAGATACATGAGGACAGAGCACAATACATGACCCTGGGTTTCTTTTGCTCTGAAAGATGTTCTCAGGGCGACTGGTGAAAAAGCTGAAGGGGTTAAGAAAACAACAGCTCAGACACAGACAACAGTGTGGTGATTGCCAGAGGGAAAGGGGGTGGGGAAGGTGGAAGAGGGTGCAGGGGGAATGCATGGGGATGGAAGGAGACTTGACCTGTAGATGTAGATAAAATTTCTACATCTTGGGGGTGACGATGAGGATTAAATTAAGCGAAGCATATAAGCCAGAAGCAGGCCCCGGTGCACGGCCCCTACTCTGCTCACTCCCCCAGGAGAGAAACGGAGCTGGAAAAATATGAGTAATGTGCCAAAAGCCACAGACGCAGTAGTAGAGCCCAGATTCAAACCCTGGTCGCCAGACTCCACCACTTGTTTTTGTGCAGTTTTTAAATGAAGAATGGTTTTTATAATGTTGTAATGATTGAAAGAAATCAAAAGGAGAAAAACACTTTGTGGCACACGGAAAGTTTATGAAATTCAAATTTCAGGATCGACAAATGAAGTGTTGCTGGCACACAGCCATGCCACTTGCTCACGTTTAGTCCATGCTGCCTTCATGCTCCAGTGGCAGAGCTGGCGACCAGATGTCCCTCAAAGCCTAACATGTTTAATATCTGGCCCTTTGCAGAAAAGCTGGCTGCTCCCTGCTCGGGACCTCGGACCCTGACCTTTCCATTATGCCCGCGTGCTGGTGGGTCCAGACTCCTGGTGACCTCGCCAAAGCCTCTGGCTCTCCTAAGAAATCATTAAATTCCATGCAGGTTGCACTGATGTCCTCCCTGCTGGCTCACACAGGAGAACTTTGAAGGGACCAGATGGGAACAGATTCCCCCTCTCATCTTAACAAAAATGCAATCTCTCTCTCCTTCATGTTCAGGATTTGATTAATTAGGACATGAAGGGAAGAAAGAACAATCCAGGCTGCTGGGCTGGGCTGAGCTGGCAGTCTGAGCTGCTGTGGGTCCAGCTCCTCCTCCCATTTGGACAAGCTCCCCTATCCCCCCCCGCCCCCCTGCCGACCCCCTGCTCCCTCTCTAGTGGAGGCTGTGATGTTGAGAGTTGAATGCAACTATAGAGTCAGGACCTGTGGTTGCACCGCGGCTCTCTACTTGCTGTTGGATTTTGGGCAAGTGATTTCAACTTCTCTCCAGCTCAGTTTCCATAGGTCTAAATGGGAGGAATGGATGAATCTATTGCTTGGGTAATTTGTCGGATTAAATGAGAAGATATATGTGAAAATATTTTTGTTTGTTTTGCCAAGGATTGGCTGAGTGAGCATTCAGTAAATGTTAACTATTATTACTTTTTCTGCCTAATTGTCAGCAGGGAGGGAGCTAAATCTTAGATCCCAATTAAAAAGCTCTGGAAGGTGTTTTGAAAACAGTTTTTTTTTTTTAAAGTGATACTAGCACAAAATTCAAGTAGTGCCAACAATTCAAATACTTGTCTCATGAAACAATGTGTCCTGAAAGTTCAGTGCAGCACTGCTCGTAATGGCTTTAAACTGGAAATTACTCACATGCCCATGACCAGCAGAAGGGGGAAATCAGCTGTGGTATGTCCATGCAATGGAAGACCCTTCAGTAAAGAGAGTGGCAGCCTTATAAACTTGAGGTGCGTATACTTACTATGTCAAGATTACAAGTCATTTGGCCTGGCAGTGTGGCTCAGTGGTTGAGCGTTGACCTGTGAACCAGGAGGTCATGGTTTGATTCCTGGTCAGGGCACATGCCCTGGTTGCGGGCTCAATCCCCAGTGTGGGGCATGCAAGAGGCAGCTGATCAATGATTCTCTCTCCCTCTCCCTTCCTCTCTGAAATCAGTAAAAATATATATTAAAGAAAAAAAGATTACACGTCATTTAAGTGTTTGGAACATAACAGGCTCTCAACAATGTAAGCTTTCCTCCCTCTGTTCTCCTCACTTCCCTTTCCACCCCTTCCCTCTTTCCTTAGAAGGTTTAAGAAGAATTTTTTGGGGAAGAGAGCCTATGAGACAGAGAACTGGAGAGATTCTGAGTATCCCTTGGAGACTCAGGGAGAGGTAAAGGGATAGATAGAGAGGAATTTTAAGACATTTTGCTGTGTTTCGTGCAGTTTATCGCCCCTGATAAATGCCATGGCCTCTGAGAGATTTTGTTGAGGCTGAAGCTGGATGTTTGGGGCACAACATTAGGCTGAGACTGGCCACAAGGGGGCTCAGCTTTGTTGAGGTTGCCCATGTGACAGAGAAATGATAGGACATATTTATCTGGAAGAAGAATCAAGGTCACACTCTTGACCTTAGCGTATATTCCCTTAAGAGCTGTCACTTGGGAGAAACATTAGACACCAGACTAAGATGGGACTGGGCTCAGGGTCTTTTCTCAGTAATATCTTGGTGCCTCCAAGTGGCTTGCTTTAGCAGGGGTGGGGAACGTCCAGCCCGCAGGCTGTATAAGGCCCATGAGATCATTTGGTCTGGCCCGCCAAGGCATTAGGGGTGAGTGAATTAAATGTTTGAACAAATATAGCAGGTTGATTTTTAAATTGAGAATTTTGTATGGCTCAAATCCTATATAATGAAAGGCTAATATGCACATCGACTGAATGGTGGAACAACCAGTCGTTATGACATGCACTGACCACCGGGGGCAGATGCTCACGGCTGGCGAGTGCAGCAGCGGTGGCAGGAGCCTCTCCGTGGCAGCCTAAGCCGCCAGTCATACATCCCCCAAGGGCTCCTGGGCTGAGGGACCCTTTCCCCAAGTATACAAATTTCATGCACCAGGCCTCTAGTGATGTTACAAATATTCAAATGGCCCTTGGCAAAAAGAAAAAAAAAAGGTTCCCACCCCTGCCTTAGGGGGAGGCAATTATCCCATTCCTAGAAGGAATTATATAAAAATCCTTAGTCTATTTTTTAGGGATTCAGGCACCAGGGGAGATGGATGCAGTGACCCAAGCTAAGTCTCACAGATTCTCCCTCCAGGGTTCTATAATGGAGGCTCAGTAGGTTCCTTTCCTGGGTCACCACCCCACTGCCAGGCAGAAGATCCCAACACTACACCTGCGCCCACCCCCCAGGTCAGCCCTCCAAAACCAAAGATCTCTCATTGTAAATAAACGTAAATTAGTGACTGAAAATTAGTCCTAATTCTCCAGGGCTAATGGCTAAAGCCACTTATTCTCTCAACAGCATTTTTATTTTAATGAGGGCATCAAACCTTGGCCTGGAGAGCCTCTCTAATGGAAAAATTCCAGGAAGTGTGAAATGCAGAGAG